>NC_135146.1:9080599-10325963 GCF_051014445.1 Colletes latitarsis
AACATTTATTTTCGTGAATAATGTAGGGTATGAAATTGTAGACAATAAGGAACGTATTTTTTGTACAAAAATTGAAATATTAATTCGTGTAGATTTCTACAATTGTATAGTACGATGTATTATGAAGCATTTACGAATCTAGTAAAATCTGCATATAGAGGGTGTTCAGCCACCACTGAGAAAAATTTTAATGGGGGATTCTGGAGGCCAAAATAAGACGAAAATCAAGAATACCAATTTGTTGATGGAGTCTTCGTTAAAAAGTTATTAACGTTCGAAGTTGCGGCTGTAGAACGGCAATTTGTCCATCTATTTGAATTTTTTTCTCAAAAATGCGCCAGATTTCGGGGGTTTGTCTATTCATAAAAAATGATTGTAATTGACCCCCACAACTGAAAATATTTTTTCCAGAACGATTTGAAATTTTTTAATTTCACCGAAAAATTTCATCTACTCGAATTTTTTTCTCGAAACTAAGTAAGATTTCGAAGGTAGGTCTATTCAGCAAAAATTATTGTAATGGACCCCCGCAACCGAAAATAATTTTTCCAAAACGATTTGAAATTTTTTTTTTCGTCGAAAAATTTGGTCACCTAATTAGATTTTTGGTAAGAAATTTTTTTCTCGAAAATGCGTATGATTTCGAGGGTATGTGTAATGACCAAAAATGATTGTAATTGACCCCCGCAACCGAAAATAATTTTTCCAGAACGATTTAAAATTTTTTAATTTTCTCGAAAAATTTGTTCTACCTACTCGAATTTTTTTCTTTAAAATGCGTAGGAATTCGAGGGTGTGTCTATTCACCAAAAATTATTGTAATTGACCCCTGTAACCGACAATAATTTTTCCAGAACGATTTGAAATTTTTTAATTTAATTGTTAATAACTTTTTAACGAAGCCTTCATCAACAAATTGATATTCTTGATTTTCGTACGAAATTTTTCCAAGGATCCTGGCCGATCCACCTTTAATACCTTGACTGCCACGTCATCCATATAAGGGTGACAGGATTTACCATTATGATACTAGAAAAATTAATTCTCAAGTTCAGATTGTTAGAAAAATGGACTGGCATTCTTCTCAGGCACTGGATAGATTCTAGAGGCCAAAATAGGATGAAAATCAAGAATACCAATTTGTTGATGAAGGCTTCGTTAAAAAGTTATTAACGTTTTAAATTCTGGCCATACTGAATTTTTTTCTCGAAAATGCGCAAGATTTCGGGGGTATGTCTATTCAGCAAAAATTATTGTAATGGACCCTCGCAACTGAAAATAATTTTTCCAAAACGATTTGAAATTTTTTTTTCGCCGAAAAAAGGCACCCTCTTGTCGATTTTTCTTGAAAAGTCGTTATTCATTTTTAATAATTTTGTTTGACGCTCTACAGAAAACTTGTCTAATACGTTTTTGTAGCTACCCTTGAGCTCTACTTTAGAAAAAAGTTTCATTGAATTATATTCACTATTGCAGGAGTTATGGTCGTTTGAAGATTGGACCATTTTTATGGGGTTTTTCTCACTTTACGGGGTTAAGGAACAACTTTTCATATATTTTTGGAATGCCAACATATTCTCCACTAAAATATGCGTCGTTTACTTTTTGAAACTTTGAAATCGCTCAATCCGTTCAGAAGTTATGATTTTTTAAAAGTTCACACGAAATTTTGGAGTGACATTTCTGGCTAGAAATTATATTTACGGTAAGGAATTTTTTTTCTCGAAAGTACGTAGGAATTCGGGGGTATGTCTATTCACCAAAAATAATTGTAATTGGGCCCCACAAACAAAAATAATTTTTTCAGAACGATTTGAAATTTTTTAATTTTGTCGAAAAATTTGTTTACCTACTCGAATTTTTTTCTCTAAAATGCGTAGGAATTCGAGGGTATGTGTATTCACCAAAAATGATTGTAATTGGGCCCCACAACCGAAAATAATTTTTCTAGAACGATTTGAAATTTTTTAATTTAATTGTTAATAACTTTTTAACGAAGCCTTCATCAACAAATTGATATTCTTGATTTTCGTACGAAATTTTTCCAAGTGTCCTGGCCGATCCTCCTTTACCACTTTGACTGTCACGTCATCCATATACAGGGTGTTCGGCCACCCCTGGGAAAAATTTTAATGGAGGATTCTAGAGGCCAAAATAAGACGAAAATCAAGAATACCAATTTGTTGATGGAGGCTCCGTTACAAAGTTATTAACGTTTAAAGTTCCGCCCGAACTGAATTTTTTTCTCGAAAATGCGCAGGATTTCGGGGGTATGTGTAATGACCAAAAATGATTGTAATCGACCCCTGCAATCGAAAATAATTTTTCCAAAACGATTTGAAATTTTTTTTTTTCGTCGAAAAATTTCACACCTTCTCGAATTTTTTTCTGAAAAGTGGGTAGGATTACGGAGGTATGTCTATTCACCAAAAATGTTTTTAATTGACCTCCGTAATCGAAAATAATTTTTTCAGAATGATTTGAAATGTTTTTTTTTTCGTCGAAAAATTCAGGCACTTGATTAGATTTTCGCTAAGGAATTTTTTTCTCGAAAGTGTGTAGGATTTCGAGTGTATGTGTAATGACCAAAAATGATTGTAATTGACCCTCTTAACCGAAAATAATTTTTCCAGAATGATTTGAAATATTTTAATTTCGCCGAAAAATTTGTCTATTCGAATTTTTTTCTCGAAAGTGCGTAGGATTTCAGGGGTATGTGTAATCACCAAAAATAATTGTAATTGACCCCCACAATCGAAAATAATTTTTCCAAAACGATTTGAAATTTTTGAATTTAATTGTTAATAACTTTTTAACGAAGCGTCCATCAACAAATTAGTATTCTTGATTTTCGTCTTATTTTGGCCTCTAGAATCCCCCATTAAAATTTTTCCCAGGGGTGGCCGAACACCCTGTATAAGTGACAGGATTTACCATTATGATGCTAGAAAAATTAATTCTCAAGTTCAGATTGTTAGAAAAATGGACTGGCATTCTTCTCAGGCACTGGATAGATTCTAGAGGCGAAAATAGGATGAAAATCAAGAATACCAATTTGTTGATGAAGGCTTCGTTAAAAAGTTATTAACGTTTTAAATTCTGGGCATACTGAATTTTTTTCACGAAAATGCGGAAGATTTCGGGGGTATGTCTATTCAGCAAAAATTATTGTAATGGACCCTTGCAACTGGAAATAATTTTTCCAAAACGATTTGAAATTTTTTTTTTTCGCCGAAAAAAGGCACCCTCTTGTCGATTTTTCTTGAAAAGTCGTTATTCATTTTTAGTAATTTTATTTGACGTCCTACAAAAAAATTGTTTAATACTTTTTTGTAGGTACCCTTGAGCTCTGCTTCAGAAAAAAGTTTCATTGAAATATATTCACTATTGTAGGAGTTATGGGTGTTTGAAAATTGGACCATTTTTATGGGGTTTTTCTCACTTTACGGGGTTAAGGAACAACATTTCATATATTTTTGGAATGCCAACATATTCTCCACTAAAATATGCGTCGTTTACTTTTTGAAACTTTGAAATCGCATAATCCGTTCAGAAGTTATGATTTTTTAAAAGTTCGCACGAAATTTTGGAGTGACATTTCTGGCTAGAAATTATATGTACGGTAAGGAATTTTTTTCTCGAAAGTGCGTAGGATTTCGGGGGTATGTGTAATGACCAAAAATGATTGTATTTGGGCCCCACAACCGAAAATAATTTTTCCAGAACTATTTGAAATTTTTTAATTTAATTGTTAATAACTTTTTAACGAAGCCTTCATCAACAAATTGATATTCTTGATTTTCGTACGAAATTTTTCCAAGTGTCCTGGCCGATCCTCCTTTAACACTTTGACTGCCACGTCATCCATATATGAGTGACAGAATTAACCATTATGATACTAGAAAAATTGATTCTCAAGTTAAGATTGTTAGAAAAATGGATTAGCATTCTTCTCAGGCACTGGATAGATTCTAGAGGCCAAAATAAGATGAAAATCAAGAATACCAATTTGTTGATGAAGGCTTCGTTAAAAAGTTATTAACGTTTTAAATTCTGGCCATACTGAATTTTTTTCTCGAAAATGCGCAAGATTTCGGGGGTATGTCTATTCAGCAAAAATTATTGTAATGGACCCTCGCAACTGAAAATAATTTTTCCAAAACGATTTGAAATTTTTTTTTTCGCCGAAAAAAGGCACCCTCTTGTCGATTTTTCTTGAAAAGTCGTTATTCATTTTTAATAATTTTGTTTGGCACTCTACAGAAAAGTTGTCTAATACGTTTTTGTAGCTACCCTTGAGCTCTACTTTAGAAAAAAGTTTCATTGAATTATATTCACTATTGCAGGAATTATGGTCGTTTGAAGTTTGCACCATTTTTATGGGGTTTTTCTCACTTTACGGGGTTAAGGAACAACTTTTCATATATTTTTGGAATGCCAACATATTCTCCACTAAAATATGCGTCGTTTACTTTTTGAAACTTTGAAATCGCTCAATCCGTTCAGAAGTTATGATTTTTTAAAAGTTCGCACGAAATTTTGGAGTGACATTTCTGGCTAGAAATTATATTTGCGGTAAGGAATTTTTTTTCTCGAAAGTGCGTAGGAATTCGGGGGTATGTCTATTCACCAAAAATAATTGTAATTGGGCCCCACAACCGAAAATAATTTTTCCAGAACGATTTGAAATTTTTTAATTTAATTGTTAATAACTTTTTAACGAAGCCTTCATCATCAAATTGATATTCTTGATTTTCGTACGAAATTTTTCCAAGGATCCTGGCCGATCCTCCTTTAACACTTTGACTGTCACGTCATCCATATATTGGTGACGAGATTAACCATTATGATACTAGAAAAATTGATTCTCAAGTTAAGATTATTAGAAAAATGGATTAGCATTGTTCTCAGGCTCTGGATAGATGTCCAATCATCGCCTAATAAGGAGCAGTAAATGTTTGAGCACATTGCAAATGTTTGGTTGCGACGAGAGATCGTCGCATTACATTGTCAAATGTAAAACAGAACAGTTCTGTGCAGCCATTTTTACTTTTACGTAAATTTTCATTTTGTTCGTTTATTGTATCTGTGAGAAAGCGAAGAATGTTTCGGTACGCACAAATCCAGCCTGCTTTTCCAGTACAGTTTTTAATATCAAACGATTACAAATGGTTCTTACCGTATTTATTTTAATTTTCTGAAAATAATTCTTATTTTAATTTTAACACACTCTGGCGAGAAGCGTTACTCAGGTGCGAAGAATTAATTTCCTAAAAATTCCGAGAGCATCTTCCCACATTTTATTCCTTCTTCCTTGGAAACAGCGAATACAAATAATTAATAAATTCGATTTAGCTGGCTGATTTATTCAATCCGCAGAGGTAACAGTTGCGGTGGTAGTATTTTTAATTATTTGTATTCGTTCCTCGACGTATCTCCGATGCACATCTTGCTACCTACCCGACACGGTGGCTCTCTTAGTTCGGACGGCCCTGAGCGCGCGGCAGGCAAGCGCCGTGATTCGTCAGTGTTTTTCGTTAATAATTCAAAAACGAAGCTCCATCCGACATTTTTGCAAAGGAAATTGTTGTTCAGAATCGTCTCAGCTACCCCACATTTCCGGCTCTTACACTATTTACGGGACACCCTGTATTATGATTTGATTTGCATTACGAGCTGCAACAGCCAGCAATGCGCTCATTCATATTTATTTATTTATTTCCTGTTGTATTAAATATATTACTTATTTAAACAAATACTGTGTGATAAATTCTGTCAGTATGTAAGTTTATTATTGTTGGAAAACATAGTTTTACGATTATTCAAAGTGACCACCATGAGTGGGAAAAATTTTAATGGGGGATTCTAGGGGCCAAAATAAGACGAAAATCAAGAATACCAATTTGTTAATGGAAGCTTCGTTAAAAAGTTATTAACAATTAAAGTCAAAAATTTCAAATCGTTTTGGAAAAATTATTTTCGGTTGCGGGAGTCAATTACAATCATTTTTAGTTATTACACATACCTTCGAAATCCTATCCACTTTCGAGAAAAAAAATCGAGAAAGTACTGAAATTTTTAGACAAAATTAAAAAATTTCAAATCATACTAAAAAAATTATTTTCGATTGCGGGGGTCAATTACAATCATTTTTAGTTATTACACATACCTTCGAATTCCTATCCACTTTCGAGAAAAAAAATCGAGAAAGTACTGAAATTTTTAGACAAAATTAAAAAATTTCAAATCATACTAAAAAAATTATTTTCGATTGCGGGGGTCAATTGCAATTATTTTTGGCCATTACACGTACCCCCGAAATACTACGCATTTTCGAGAAAAAAAATTCCTTACCGAAAATCTAATTAGGTGCCTAAATTTTTCGAAGAAAAAAGAAAATTTCAAATCGTTTTGTAAAAATTATTTTCGGTTGCGGGGGTCAATTACAATCATTTTTAGTTATTACACATACCTTCGAAATCCTATCCACTTTCGAGAAAAAAAATCGAGAAACTACTGAAATTTTTAGACAAAATTAAAAAATTTCAAATCATACTAAAAAAATTATTTTCGGTTGCGGGGGTCAATTGCAATTATTTTTGGCCATTACACATACCCCCGAAATCCTACGCACTTTCGAGAAAAAAATGCCTTACCGTAAATATAATTTCTAGCCAGAAATGTCACTTCAAAATTTCGTGCGAACTTTTAAAAAATCATAACTTCTGAACGGATTATGCGATTTCAAAGTTTCAAAAAGTAAACGTCGCATATTTTAGTGGAGAATATGTTGGCATTCCAAAAATATATGAAAAGTTGTTCCTTAACCCCGTAAAGTCAGAAAAACCCCATAAAAATGGTCCAAACTTCAAACGACCATAATTCCTGCAATAGTGGATATATTTCAATGAAACTTTTTTCTAAAGTAGAGCTCATGGGTACTTACAGAAAAGTATTAGACAACTTTTCTATAGGGCGTCAAACAAAATTACTAAAAATCAAAAACGAATTTCTAAGAGAAATCGATAGGGAGTAAGGTGCCTAACTTTTTGGACGAAATTGAAAAGTTTCAAATCGTTCTGGAAAAATTATTTTTAGTTGCGGGGGTCAATTATAATCATTTTTGGTCATTACACACACCCCCGAAATCCTACGCACTTTCGAGAAAAAAATTCCTTACCGAAAATCTAATTAGGTGCCTAAATTTTTTGACGAAAAAAAAAATTTCAAATCGTTCTGGAAAAATTATTTTCGATTGTGGATGTCAGTTACAATAATTTTTGGTCACTACATATACCCTCGAATCCCTACGCATTTTAGAGAAAAAAATTCAAGTAGGTAGACAAATTTTTCGACAAAATTAAAAAATTTCAAATCCTTTTGGAAAAATTATTTTCGGTTATGGGACTCAATTACAATCATTTTTAGTCATTACACATATCGTCGAATTCCTTCGCACTTTAGAGAAAAAAATTCGACTAAATGGACAAATTTTTCGACAAAATTAAAAAATTTCAAATCGTTCTAAAAAAATTATTTTCGGTTGCGGGGGTCAATTACAATCATTTTCGGTGAACAGACACACCCCCGAAATCTTGCGCATTTTCGAGAAAAAAATTCAAATAGATGGACAAATTGACGTTCTACAGCCGCAACTTCGAACGTTAATAACTTTTTAACGAAGCCTCCATCAACAAATTGGTATTCTTGATTTTCGTCTTATTTTGGCCTCTAGAATCTCCCATTAAAATTTCTCCCATGGTTGACCGAACACCCTGTATACAAAATAAGGAATACTCTTCCGATTCATTTCGCTACATTTGTTGGAAACAATTACATTTGAAACATTGCAGAGACCAATTAAATAAACAAATATAAAATTAGACATAGTAGAAGTAATTACAAAATATTCTGTACATTATTAAAACGGGAGAATTTTGTAATATTTTTCTGTGGAAACCATACTTTGATATTTTTAATGGTTCAAAAGTTATACTAAAATCTCACTAAAATCATAAACCTCGCGATGTGAAGGTTCTTTAAGAATCCTTAACAGTCGTAGATGATGGTATAATCGTAAAATGGCGCGTACTTTTGAATTTTAATTAAATCAGTACACCCAGACGTTTGATGTGAGACGGTATGGGAAATGGAAAGATGTTATAGGGGTATTTAAACAAATTACTGTTACAATGTTGACAAAATATAGCCATATATGTGTATTTGCATCACTCTCTTTTCCAATGTCATATTAATATCTACACGTATCGGATACATCTTTAATGACACCTTTCTTTATTAGGACGAATACTTTCTGCCAATCACGCACAGCAATTTGTACTCTAACGATATAGTATGTACATTTACGCCATCCCTTCTCTCAGATTTCATAGTTTGCAACGTATTAAGATTGTGAATCATTTCCATCATTTCGACGACGATAGTGTCCATTAGGTTCAGAGAGAAACTACATATACTCTGTAATTTCTACTCGACCACAATATTATTATAAAATGCTGAAGATTAACACTTAAATTTATTGTAAAAGTTATATCAAATTGTACGCCAGTAACAAAAATATATTGTTAGTATAGATACACTCTAATTTCTTGTTATATCCAGTAACACGATTTTCAATAAATATCTTCCTTTTATCGTTATTCTTCCGAATTTTATTAACAGTTAGATTGCCGTGATGGTCCCCCGAGCGACTGGCTCTTCCAATTTGCTACAATACTGTTCACCAATAGAAGAACCTTGATACTTTGTAATTCATCGAACATTTCTATGTTTCAGGCGATAATTTCAACGAATTTCTAGGACATGAAAAACTGGCATATCAAAGGTGGTCATTGTTCGAAGTACATCCGAAAAAGGACGTCAAAATGGAGGATCAAATATAAGTTTCCAAAAGTACCGACTTTGCAAATAGTTTGGATTTAAGGCTGCGTCGCGAATATTAAAATATCTGGTTATTAATCCCGTGGTTGATACTTTATACAATTGAGTTGATTATAAAATAAAAACAAAGTCTTAACGCGTAGCACGACAGACGTGTTATAAATATTGTTGATCGAAGGCGGCTCAATCTTCGTTTTCCTCCGTGTCTAAGATACTCTTAAAGGAAAATGGCTGAAAGGCGTGGCCCTGGCCCTCGTAGAACTTGCTCATAAACTCCACCCTTGAAAACGAGGGAAAACACTTGTAAACAATGGAAACAAATATTTAGAAAATGAGGGATGATCTGGTTGATTCGTATAAGAATATTATGCATTAAAGTAAAAAAATTCTACGAATTAATACGACCTCCTCAGCAATGGGAAGATACAGGAAAGGGTATAGCCGAATAAGGGGGTCAAATGTGCCCCCAAACCGAATTGAACGATGGGTCATTCGATTGTTTATAAAAAAAAACCCCTATGTACCAATTTTTAACTTGAAATCTCGATTTGGGGGTAGTAATGGGGTGAAAACGAAAATCATGTTTTTGTACAATTTCTCTTGACCTATTGAGTAAAAAAATGTAAAAAAATTCAGGGACACTTCGGGTACCGGGACACATATTTTGGGAGATTTTCAGATTTTTTGATTGAAGAACCAGGTAGTAAAAAATAGAAAACTGCGAAAAGTGCCGGAAAATGACAGTTACGTATTGAAGTAGGTCCGGAACTACTTTTATGCTTTTACAGTAAACACATATTGCTGTTACTATTATTCTCAATTTTTTTCAGATTTTTCATTTTGGTGCGCCGCAGTGGAAAAAAATAAAAACCGATTTTTTCCACATTTTCTGCGTATTAAAGTAACTTACACGTTGAATTTTTATGCATTCTTCAATATACGAGTGTTTTATACTCTGTTTAATGTTTCTACACTAACAAGGGACCATCCCAAGGTGTAAATCTCCAATTTTGATAAAACTTCGCAATTATGTAGTTCTCATAAATCTATTCGACACGTATTTTTTTGTACCTGCTAATATTCACTTTAAGGGGTTGAAACCAGCCCTCAAAGTTGGGGGTTCGAAACATACTTTGTTGAATATCTCGGAAACTATTAGAGATAGGGGTGTGCTTCAAATGGATGAAATTTATGTTTTTAAACGGCGAATTTGATGGTGTAAAGAGATTTGCAAAACTTTTATTTGTTTAAACAATATGTTAAAAAATAGCACATTTTTTTATTTTTCTCGTTGGATATTAATGATTTTTTTTTTCTTCATTTGTACAGAGAAACTACATATCCATGTACAAAATACGGATAAATTGGAATTTTGATTTTTTCACAATAAAGAAAGATTTTATATTTGTAATCTTTTTTGTATTTCGTGTTGTACGAAGTACCAGATCGCATACAGGGTGTTTGGCTACCCCTGGGAAAAATTTTAATGGGAGATTCTAGAGGCCAAAATAAGGCGAAAATCAAGAATTCCAATTTGTTGATGGTGGCTTCGTTAAAAAGTTATTAACGTTTAAAATTCCACCAATATTGAATTTTTTTCTCGAAAGTGGGTAAGATTTCGGGAGTATGTCTATTCACCGAAAATGATTATAATTGACCCCGAAAACCGAGAATAATTTTTCCAGACGATTTGAGACTTTTCAATTTCGCCGAAAAATTTAGGCACCCATCCCTTGTCGATTTTCCTTAAAAATACGTTTTTGATTTTTAATAATTTCGCTTGACGTCCTACAGAAAAGTTGTTTAGTACTTTTTTGTAGGTATTTGTGAGCTCACCTTCAGAAAAAAATTTCAATGAGATATGTTCATTATTGTAGGAGTTATGGCCGTTTGAAAATTGGACCATTTTTATGGGGTTTTTCACATTTTACGGGATCAAGGAGCAACTTTTCCAATATTTTTAGAATTTCTATATATTCTTCACTAAAATACGCGTTGATTGCTTTTTTAAATATTATAATCGTTCAGTCCGTCCAAAAGTTATAACATTTTCAAATTTTGAAGTGACATTTCTGGCCTGAAATTATATTTTCAATAAGGAATTTTTTTCTCGAAAATGCGTAGGATTTTGTGGCTATGTCTATTCACCGAAAATGATTATAATTGACCCCCGCAACGGAAAATAATTTTTCCAGAACGATTTGAAAATTTCCAATTTCGCCGAAAAATTTGGGCACCTACCCCCTGTCGATTTTCCTTAAAAATACGTTTTTGATTTTTAATAATTTCGCTTGATGTCCTACAGAAAAGTTGTTTAGTACTTTTTTGTAGGTATTTGTGAGCTCACCTTCAGAAAAAAATTTCAATGAGATACGTTCATTATTGTAGAAGTTATGGCCGTTTGAAAATTGGACCACTTTTATGGGGTTTTTCACATTTTACGGGATCAAGGTGCAACTTTTACAATATTTTTAGATTGTCTACATATTCTTCACTAAAATACGCGTTGATTGCTTTTTTAAACATTAAAATCATTCAAACCGTTCAAAAGTTATGACGTTTTCAAATTTTGGAGTGACATTTCTGGCCTGAAATTATATTTTCAGTGAGGAATTTTTTTCTCGGAAATGCGTAGGATTTCGTGGCTATGTCTATTCACCAAAAATGATTGTAATTGATCCCCAAAACCGAAAATAATTTTTCCAGAACGTTTTGAAACTTTTCAATTCCGCCGAAAAATTTAGGCACCTACCCTTGTCGATTTTTCTTAAAAATTCGTTTTTGATTTTTAGTAATTTCGTTTGACATTCTACAGAAAAGTTGTTTAATACTTTTTTGTAGGAATCCATGAACTCTAATTCCCCCTAAAATTTCAATGAAAAATATTGACTATTGTAGAAGTTATGGCTGTTTAAAAATTGGACCATTTTTATGGGGTTTTTCTAACATTACAGGGCCAAGGAACAACCTTTCCAATATTTTTATAATTGTTACATATTCTACACTAAAATACGCGGCGCTAGGCTTTTTGAACATTAAAATCTTCCAATCCGTTCAGAAATTATGATGTTTTAAAGATTCGCATGAAATTTACGGGAAGCATTTTTGGCCTGAAATTATATTTTCGTTAAGGAATTTTTTTCTCGAAAATAGTTAGGATTTCGAGCGTACGTCTATTAACCAAAAATTATTATAATTGGTCCCTGCAATCAAAAATAATTTTTTTAGAACGATTTGAAATTTTTTAATTTTGTCGAAAAATTTCACGCCTTCTCGAATTTTTTTCTCGAAAGTGATTAGGAATACGGCGGTATGTCTATTGACCAAAAATTATTGTTATAGATCCCCCTAGCTAAAAATAATTTTTTTAGACAGATTTTAAAATTTTTTTTTCGTCGAAAAATTTGGGCACCTACCCCCCGTCGATTTTCCTTAAAAATTCGTTTTTGATTTTTAATAATTTCGCTTGACGTCCTACAGCAAAGTTGTTTAATACTTTTTTGTACGTACCTATGTGCTCTACTTGATAAAAAAGTTTCATTGTAATATATTCACTATTATAGGAGTTATGGCTGTTTGAAAATTGAACCATTTTTATGGGGGTTTTCTAACATTACAGGGCCAAGGAACAACCTTTCCAATATTTTTATAATTGATACATATTCTACACTAAAATACGCGGTGTTTGGCTGTTTAAATATTAAAATCGTCCAATACGTTCAGAAGTTATGGTGTTTTAAAGATTCGCATGAAGCATTTTTGGCCATATTTTCGTTAAGGAATTTTTTTCTCGAAAATAGTTAGGATTTCGAGCGTACGTCTATTGACCAAAAATTATTATAATTGGTCCCTGCAATCAAAAATAATTTTTTTAGAACGATTTAAAAGTTTTTAATTTTGTTGAAAAATTTCACTCCTCGAATTTTTTTCTCCAATCTGGGTAGAATTTCCGGGGTATATCTATTCATCAAAAACGATTATAATTGACCCTTGCAATCGGAAATAATTTTTTTAGAACGATTTGAAAAATTTTTTTTTTCGCCGAGTAATTTCACCACATTCCCGAATTTTTTTCTCGAAGGAGGGTAGGATTTCGAGGATATGTGTATTCATCAAAAATGATTGTAATTGACCCCCACAACCGAAAATAATTTTTCCAAAACGATTTGAAATTTTTGAATTTAATTGTTAATAACTTTTTAACGAAGCCTCCATCAACAAATTGGTATTCTTGATTTTCGTCTTATTTTAGCCTCTAAAATTTCCCATTAAAATTTTTCCCAGGGGTGGCCGAACACCCTGTATGCGATCTGGTACTTCGTACAACACGAAATACGAAAAAAATTACAAATATAAAATCTCCCTTTATTGTGAATAAATCAAAATTCCTATTTATCCGTATTTTGTACATGGATGTGTGGTTTCTCTGTACAAATGGAGAAAAAAAAATCATTAATATCCAACGAGAAAAATAAAAATATGTGCTATTTTTTAACATATTGTTTAAACAAATAAAAGTTTTGCAAATCTCTTTACACCATCAAATTCGCCGTTTAAAAACCTAAATTTCATCCATTTGAAGCACACCCCTATCTCTAATAGTTTCCGAGATATTCAACAAAGTATGTTTCGAACCCCCAACTTTGAGGGCTGATTTCAACCCCTTAAAGTGAATATTAGCAGCTACAAAAAAATACGTGTCTAATAGATTTATGAGAACTACATAATTGCGAAGTTTCATCAAAATTGGAGATTTACACTTCGGGATGGTCCCTTGTTAGTGTAGAAACATTAAACAGTGTATAAAACACTCGTATATTGAAGAATGCATAAAAATTCAACGTGTAAGTTACTTTAATACGCAGGAAATGTGGAAAAAATCGGTTTTTATTTTTTTCCAGTGCGGCGCACCAAAATGAAAAATCTGAAAAAAATTGAGAATAATAGTAACAGCAATACGTGTTTACTGTAAAAGCATAAAAGTAGTTCCGGACCTTCTTCAATACGTAATTGTCATTTTCCGGCACTTTTCGCGGTTTTCTATTTTTTACTACCTGGTTCTTCAATCAAAAAATCTGAAAATCTCCCAAAATATGTGTCCCAGTACCCGAAGTGTCTCTGAATTTTTTTACATTTTTTTACTCAATAGGTCAAGAGAAATTGTACAAAAACATGATTTTCGTTTTCACCTCATTACTACTCCCACGGTCGAGATTTCAAGTTAAAAATTGGCACATAGGGGTTTCTTTTTATAAGCTATCGAATGAACCCATCGTTCAATTTGGTTTGGGGGCACATTTGACCCCCTTATTCGGCTATACCCTTTAACATAACATCAAAAAGATGTTACAATCGTTTTCACTTACCAATGAAGCCGAAGCGTGTGAAGAAAAGCTGAGAGCCCTTCCATCATGACAAGAATAGAAAGGGTGAAGAAGGCCCAAGCGGCGAAGAGGCAGAATAAAACAACGCTCTGCGTATAATCATTCTGCGTGGCCCCCAAACCTCTGCGTAATACCATTGTCCACAATACCTCGGACAACTGTCCATGGGCCAACGACAAGGCCCACAAACGTAAATACGAAGCAGTGTGAGATATCGTGGAGAGAACGTATTCTATGGTGTGAATAGCTTGGTGAATCATAAGTTCGCCGAACGATTCCTCCTCGTGATCATGGCTGGCTGCTTCGTTGCTCGAAGAAACGGGCTGCAGAGTCTCCGATTGCAATTCGATATCCTGAGACGTGGTCCCATTACTCTGAAAGGACATGAAACTTTTAGAAACGTTGCACTTGAACACTTTAATACTTCAAGTTGGATACAACGGTATGTGAATCGTACAGAAAGTTATGCTCGTTTAAACATAGAAGCCATAAGGGTAAACAGTACATAGAGTTATTAGCGCTACTGGTACATTCCTAGCAAACGGATGGTTCACCGATCGGGGTGAGTTATATGTCATTCGATTCGTCTTCGATTTTGATAAAACTTCGTATACTTATAAAGCAGCCAAAAATAATCGACACGTATTTTTTTTTAGCTAAGGTAACTCGAGTTTAAGGGGTGGAACCACCCTTTGAAGTTTTGGCGCGAAACGGCTATCTCGAAAACGGAAAGACATACGAAAAAATTGTTAATGGGCGAGGTTAATGGTTTCTTATGTACAATAACATGGTGTTAAAAAATTTAACAAAATACAATTTGTTTATGACAAAAAAAAATTTATTAACTTAATTTTTCATTTTATTGAAATTTTCATAATGACAAAAAATGACGAGCATTTTATTCCAAATCCATTGGTATGTAATATTTTTAAATTGCCTCCTACAGTTTTGCAGATTTTCATGATTTACATCTTGCGCGCATATTCACTATGGTAGCTGCCGTTCTAACTTTGATTTTAATGAAGCACTGTAGGCTTGCACTAAATTATACAATATAATTTTAAACTTAAATTTTTAATTTTAAACCGAAAATAATTTTTCCAAAACGATTTGAAATTTTTTAATTTTGTTGGAAAATTTCACACTTTCTCGAATTTTTTTCTCCAAAGTGGGTAGGAATTTGAGGGAACGTCTATTCACCAAAAATGATTGCAATTGACCCCCGCAACCGACAATAATTTTTCCAGAACGTTTTGAAATCTTTTTTTTCGTTGAAAAATTTAGGCACCTACCCCTCGCCGATTTTTCTTAAATATACGTTTTTGATTTTTAGTAATTTCGTTTGACATCCTACAGAAAAGTTGCCTAATACTATTTTGTAGGTACCTATGGGCTCTACTTCAGAAAAAAGTTTCATTGAAATATATTCACTATTATAGGAGTTATGGCTGTTTGAAAATTGAATCATTTTTATGGGGTTTTTCTAACATTACGGGGTCAAGGAACAACTTTTCGAATATTTTTATATTTGCTACATATTCTACAGTAAAATACGCTGCGTTTGGCTTTTTGAACATTAAAATCGTCTAATCCATTCAGAAGTTATGGTGTTTTAAAGACTCGCATGAAATTTACGGGAACCATTTCAGGCCTCAGATTATATTTTTGGAAAGGAATTTTTCTCTCAAAAATGGTTAGGATTTCGAGGGTATGTCTATTGACCAAAAATGATTATAATTGATCCCTGCAATCAAAAATAATTTTTTTACAACGATTTGAAATTTTTTAATTTTTTTGAAAAATTTCGCATCTTTTCGAATTTTTTTCTCGTAACTGGGTAGGATTTGAGGGGTATATCAATTCATAAAAAATGATTATAATCGACCCCCGCAACCGACAATAATTTTTCCAAAACGTTTTGAAATCTTTTTTTTTCGTTGAAAAATTTAGGCACCTACCCCTCGCCGATTTTTCTTAAATATACGTTTTTGATTTTTAGTAATTTCGTTTGACATCCTACAGAAAAATTGTCTAATACTTTTTTGTAGGTGCCCATGGGCTCTGCTTTATAAAAAAATTTCAATGAGATACCTTTAGTATTGTAGGAGTTATGGCCGTTTTAAAATTGGACCACTTTTATGGGGTTTTTCACATTTTACGGGATCAAAGAGCAACTTTTCCAATATTGTTAGAATTTCTACATACTCTCTACTAAAATACGCGTTGATTGCTTTTTTAAACATTAGAATCCTTCAATCCGTTCAGAAGTTATGATGTTTTAAAGATATGCATGAAATTTCAGGGAATCATTTTCCAGTAATGTTTTTGGTAAGGAATTTTTTTCTCGAAAGTGGGTAGAATTTCGAGGATATGCATATTCACCAAAAATAATTGAAATTGATCCACGCAAATAAAAATAATTTTTTTAGAACGATTTGAAATTTTTTAAATTCGCCAAAAAAATTTTCCACCTTCCCGAAATTTTTTCTCGAAAATACGTAGAATCTCGGGGCTATGTCTATTCACTAAAAATAATTGAAATTGACCCTCGCAACTAAAAATAATTTTTTTAGAATGATTTAAAAATTTTGAATTTTGCCAAAAAAGGGGACTCCCCCTGTCGATTTTTCTTAGAAATTAATTTTTCATTTTTAATAAATTTGCCAGCGCAGTATGGAAATATGGACTAATACTTTTTTGTAGGTATATATGAGCTCTACCTCCAGACTAAATTTCAATGAAATCCATCGACTATTATAGGAGTTATGGCTGTTTGAAAATTCGACTATTTTTATGGGGGTTTTCTCAC
The DNA here is from genome assembly GCF_051014445.1 of Colletes latitarsis. Taxonomy (NCBI): domain Eukaryota; kingdom Metazoa; phylum Arthropoda; class Insecta; order Hymenoptera; family Colletidae; genus Colletes; species Colletes latitarsis. The sequence goes on from NC_135146.1 coordinate 9,097,694, forward strand.
TTTTCGAGGTCAAGACTCAACTTTTTGAACATTTTTAGAATTCCTATATATTCTCTAGCAAAATACGCGTCGTTTGCTTTTTTAAACATTAAAATCCTTCAATTTGTTCAAAAGTTATAACGTTTTAAAGATATGCACGAGGGAAACATTTCTAACTACACATTAGATTTTCGGTAAAGAATTTTTTTCTTGAAAGTGCGTAAGATTTCGGGGTATGCCTATTCACCAAAAATGCTTGTAATTGACCCCTGCAACTACATATAATTTTTTTAGTATGATTTGAAATTTTTTAATTTCATCTAAAAATTTCAGTACCTACTCGAATTTTTATCTCGAAAATGGGTAGGATTTCAAGGGTATGTGTATCCACCAAAAATGATTGTAATTGAGCCCCGCAACCAAAAATAATTTTTTCAGAATGATTTGAAATTTTTTAATTTAATTTTGTTAACTTTTTAACGAAGCCTCCATCAACAAATTAGTATTCTCGATTTCCGTCTTATTTTGGCCTCTAGAATCTCCCATTAAAATTTTTCCCAGGGGTGGCCGAATACCCTGTACAGATGAAAAACCAAATGCATTCCAGAATTCTGTTTAGTACTGCTATTCTGTTAAAAATGAACCAAGATGCCATATTTGTGGTGATGTGGCAATAATTAAATGCGCATGGTGTAAGAAATCTTTATGTTTCAAGCATTTTTTCGACGAGTACCACTATTCTCGAAACTACATAGAGTAATTGCTATACACACTGTATGTATTTAGAATTTAGAAATCGCTCCACCTTTGCCACGATGTCATAGGTGAGTAATAAAAACAATTAATCTTTTCATTGCTGTTAAGAAACTTGTTACTGTTATTGTTACTTGTTACTTGTTACTGTATAATTTAGTGCAAGCCTACAGTGCTTCATTAAAATCAAAGTTAGAACGGCTGCTACCATAATGGATGCGCGCAAGATGTAAACCATAAAAATCTGCAAAACTGTAGGAGGCAATTTAAAAATATTACATACCAATGGATTTGGAATAAAATGCTCCTCCTTTTTTGTCATTTCGAAAATTTCAATAAAATGAAAAATTAAGTTAATAAATTTTTTTTGTTATAAACAAATTGTATTTTGTTAAATTTTTTAACACCATGTTATTGTACATAAGAAACCATTAACCTCGCCCATTAACAATTTTTTCGTATGTCTTTCCGTTTTCGAGATAACCGTTTCGCGCCAAAACTTCAAAGGGTGGTTTCACCCCTTAAACTCGAGTTACCGCAGCTAAAAAAAAATTCGTGTCGATTATTTTTGGCTGCTTCATAAGTGTACGAAGTTTCATCATAATCGAAGTCGGATCGTTCGCGGAGGTTCCTGAACAGACTGATGTAGCAATGGCACGGAAAGTTCCATCGCACAATTCGGGGATTCCCCTATCCACGTCACTCGTTAAACGAGTCATTTTTTACAATTTAAGGTTCCACTGAATTAAAATTATCAAGAAAAGGCGTAAAATTCATTTCTACACCTTATAATTAAATACCAAAGGCAATAATAATCCCCAGAGAATTTGTAGATGTAAACTTAATAATAAATCTATGAAAATTATATTTGCTTACGAAAATTTTGTCCGATTTCTTTTTCTTCAACTTCTTTGATATCAAAAAGAAAACTGGTTTGCCAAAGAGCATTATAGGTATGCACAACACCGCCACTAAAACACAGACTAGTTGTACGGTAGCTTGGCCTGGGTACATGTACTCCGAACAACGTCCTGGCATGATAGTATGGCCACGTAATATCATGTTGATGAACGTAATCAAGACTGATGGAGCACACGTTGGACCATAAGCATCCTTATCTATAAATAGTAAAAAAACAAACGTATTTAATGTCTCGAGGAGCCTGGGAGCTTAATTAACGGGGTCTTCTTTTAGTCTGATACATTGGAAAAATCAATTTTTCTATAGAATTCTAAATATGTCCATGCGTAGACTAGAATTTTAATTAAAAATTAGAATACGCACCTTCTGCGGCGGCATCGTACAAAACCCACTTTACAAACATCAAAACCACCAGATAGAAAAATAGTAAAACAAGGAAGATCAGTTGTGGCAAGAATTCAAGGAAGAAGCTCGGGTATTTCTTGAAATACCTAAGAGTAGCATGCAGATATTGTTAGTAATATGTTCGATCGTTTCGAAAAAGCTATTTGTTTAGAAAATAATATTTTATAGATGGAACAATGCAATCAAACGTTGGACACTTTCTGCGGAAGAATCGTTTCAGTATTAAGAAATCATTTTATTCGTAAGAGATGCCTCGCAGTGATTAAGAATTTTCTTCTATCGATAACTTACTTCCAAGTTATATTTAATTCTAACTTTTTCTCGACTTTCTTTTCCTCAATTTAGAGCATCGAGCATACTTATTAAGAAAATTTATTCTAAATATAACAAGTTATGTATCGATCAAGTAAATTTATTCTAAATATAACAAGTTATGTATCGATCAAGTAAATAGGTAAATTATGAAATTACTTAATATGATATCTTGACTTTTATTGTTCTTCGACTGGTTGATTCCATTTAACTTAAGTGTAACCTTGATTCGATACTTTTCTAACTAAAAGTAAACCCTAAACGGGTCCACAACGTGTTAATTATATGCAGTATATGTATATCAAAGTTGAACTTACATAATATTGACGATACTCATGCAGACACCAAAAATCATGTGCACGACACCGAAGATGATCGACAATTTCATTTTGTACGAATTTAAGAATATAATCTTATTCTCCGCCTGCACCCAAACTGGATCCATACCCATCGGATAAGGCACTTGTTTATATTCTTCTGTAGCCGGATCCAACTGAAGCATGCTATGATCCTTGATGCTTGATAATTTCTCTTTACCAATTTGCCAGCTAGATCCGAACAAGTTAATGGACTTCGAGAATATGTCATTGTAGATGAGGCCAGTGTAAATGGAAAACAAACCCATTAGCAGTATAATGTAACGACCGGCGAAAAATATATTCCAAATTTCAGAGGATGATTTTTGCGACGAAAACTTCTTCTCCATTAGAATCATGTACGCAGCGAACAATGTAATAATCAAACCTGCAGTGAAAGTCAGTGTTTAAAATATGTATATTTAAATCAACCGTACGTACCGTGAGCGTCAATGTAAAGTTAACAATTGAAATTTTCAACTCCTCTTTGAACTAATTTGAAAGGTACGAAAGAAAACAGGGGAAAGGTGTATGGTATTGAAAGCTCAATTTGTCTTCTATAGAAAAGTCTCTTTTCCTTGAGTCAATATAAAGTTAACACCCCTGTTTTTATGTACATAGTTATAACTATTGCAACGATTTCTGGTTATGTTGGCATCACTGTTTAGTAATATGATCTTGGGGAATCCCAGTGTTTTGTTTCCATGGCAAAACAACAGGGGAAGACACTATTTATGTAATCTCAAAATGGGTAAACAAACAACTGTCGAAGAGCGTCAAATAATAATCGAAATGCATATAAATAGACAGTCCTTAAGGAGGTATTGCTGTCTAGACTGTCAATTTCACGGCCCTTTTTGTGATTTTTTTTCTAATGATAGGTAGACTGTTTTGTACTGAGACTTTGTAGATATATTCATTCATCTTATAAGCATGTACAATATTTTTTTCATGGAAAAATATTGAGAATCGTGGGAATTATAACTTCTTATTTAATGGCCCTTTTAGAAAAGGTGCTCCAATGGCTTCCAAGATTCCAGATAATTTGAAACAGAGAGGGTTGAAGTATCTTCATAAGGAAGGTTGTAATTATAGCAGGAACTAGGGAGAAGTCAAAATCTTGATAAATAAAGAAATGGCGACGCTTCAAGTTTCGAATTTCTATTTGTTAATCGCTCGTTTGTCTTTAGCGTATCAAAAAAATAGTAAAACTCAATATTTTTATAAATCTCTAGTTCCAGATATAAAGGCGTGTCTGCTGAATATTCTCTCCAAATTTGAAGTCAATCGGTCTGCTAGATCTTGAAATATCATGTAAGCCAATTTAAATGCGGTTTTTAAAACAAGAAGCTATAACTCTCGCAATTCTCAATATTTTTTGATGAAAAAAATACTATACACACCTATAAGATAAATAAATATATCTGCAAAATTTCAGTACAAAACAATCTACCTGTCGTTTAAAAAAAAAATCACAAAAAAAGACCAAAGAAATGACACCCTTAAGGAGGTATTGCTGTCTAGACTGTCAATTTCACGGCCCTTTATGTGATTTTTTTTCTAATGATAGGTAGACTGTTTTGTACTGAGACTTTGTAGATATATTCATTCATCTTATAAGCATGTACAATATTTTTTTCATGGAAAAATATTGAAAATCGTGGGAATTGTAACTTCTTATTTAATGGCCCTTTTAGAAAAGGTGCCCCAATGGCTTCCAAGATTCCAGATAATTTGAAACAGAGAGTGTTAAAGTATCTTCATGTGGAAGGTTGTAGTTATAGCAGGAACTAGGGAGAAGTCAAAATCTTGATAAATAAAGAAATGGCGACGCTTCAAGTTTCGAATTTCTATTTGTTAATCGTTCGTTTGTCTTTAGCGTATCAAGAAAAATAGTAAATCTCAATATTTTTTTAAATCTCTAGTTCCAGATATAGAGGCATGTCTGCTGAATATTCTCTCCAAATTTGAAGTCAATCGGTCTGTTAGATCTTGAAATATCATGTAAGCTAGTTTAAATGCGTTTTTTTAAACAAGAAGCTATAACTCTCGCAATTCTCAATATTTTTTGATGAAAAAAATACTATACACACCTATAAGATAAATAAATATATCTGCAAAATTTCAGTTCAAAACAATCTACCTGTCGTTTAAAAAAAAAATCACAAAAAAAGACCAAAGAAATGACAGCCTTAAGGAGGTATTGCTGTCTAGACTGTCAAATTCACGGCCCCTTTTATGATTTTTTTCCTAATGATAGGTAGACTGTTTTGTACTGAGACTTTGTAGATATATTTATTCATCTTATAAGCATGTACAATATTTTTTCCATGGAAAAATATTAAAAATCGTGGGAATTATAACATCTTATTTAATGGCCCTTTTGGAAAAGGTGCTCCAATGGCTTCCAGGATTCCAGATAATTTGAAACAGAGAGGGTTAAAGTATCTTCATGAGGAAGGTTGTAGTTATAACAGGAACTAGGGAGAAGTCAAAATCCTGATAAATAAAGAAATGGCGACGCTTCAAGTTTCGAATTTCTATTTGTTAATCGCTCGTTTGTCTTTAGCGTATCAAGAAAAATAGTAAATCTCAATATTTTTTTAAATCTCTAGTTCCAGATATAAAGGCGTGTCTGCTGAATATTCTCTCCAAATTTGAAGTCAATCGGTCTGCAAGATCTTGAAATATCATATAAGCCAGTTTAAATGCGTTTTTTTAAACAAGAAGCTATAACTCTCGCAATTCTTAATATTTTTTGATGAAAAAAATACTGTACATACCTATAAGACGAGTAAATATATCTGCAAAATGTCACCACAAAACAACCTACCTGTCGTTAAAAAAAAAATCACAAAGAAAGGTCGAAGATATGACAGCCTAGACAGCAATAATCCCTTAAGAGAAATTGCTGAAGTTGTGCAAAGAAGCCATGTGTCTGTGAGGAAGACCATTCACAAATATAATAATCTTGGATTGTTAAGTAATATTGATCATAAACGGCGACCAAAAAACAGTCCCTTTTCCTTGAGTCAATAAAAAGTTAACACCCATGCTTTTATGTACATAGTTATAACTATTGCAACAATTTCTGGTTATGTTGGCATCACTGTTTAGTAACATGATCTTGGGGAATCCCAGTGTTTTGTTTCCATGACAAAACAACAGAAGGAGACACTATTTATGTAATCTCGAAATGGGTAAACAAACAACTGTTGAAGAGCGACAAATAATAATCGAAATGCATATAAAAAGACAGTCCTTAAGAGAAATTGCTACAGTTGTGCAAAGAAGCCATGTGGCTGTGAAAAAGATCATTGACAAATATAATAATCTCGACTCAATGAGAGTGATGTGAGGCAAATTTGCAGAAAAGTAAAAGAAAATCCTTTTTCTAGTGCTGTAAAAATGGCGGAAGAGCTGAGTAATCTAAAGAAAGAAACGGTTAGTGCAAGTACAATCTGTAGAACACTGAATGGAGCTTATTTGGAAGAGTTCAGAGGAAGAAACCAATGATTTCTGAGGTGAATCGGAAGAAACAATTATAGTATGTTAAAGATCACCTCAAGTATAATGAATTTTTCTGGAATGATGTTTTCTTCACTAATGAGAGCAAATTCGAAATCGATCAAGAGAGAAAATCACCGAAAATATGGAGTAAAAATAGTTTTTTGTTTACCCATTTTGAGATTACATAAATAGTGTCTCCTTCTGTTGTTTTGCCATGGAAACAAAACACGGGGATTCCCTAAGATCATGTTACTAAACAGTGATGCCAACATAACCAGAAATTGTTGCAATAGTTATAACTATGTACATAAAAGTAGGGGTATATTATAAATTATGATTTATTTATTGAATTAAATAAATATGGACTTAATTTTGGATTAAATAATTATTCTTATATTGCTGTTCCTACTGGAATTAAAGTTTTTAGATGAATAGCAACATATTATGGCTCTAAATTAATTATAAAACAACTTTATATTGACTCAGGGAAAAGGGACTATTTTTTGGTCGCCGTTTATGATCAATATTACTTAACAATCCAAGATTATTATATCTGTGAATGATCTTCCTCATGGCTTCTTTGCACAACTTTAGCAGTTTCTCTTAAGAGTATATTGCTGTCTAGGATGTCATATCTTCGGCCTTTTTTTGTGATTATTTTTTTAACGACAGGTAGGTTGTTTTGTAGTGACATTTTGCTGATATATTTACTCGTCTTATAGGTATGTACAGTATTTTTTTCATCAAAAAATATTAAGAATTGCGAGAGTTATAGCTTCTTGTTTAAAAAAACGCATTTAAACTGGCTTACATGATATTTCAAGATCTAGCAGACCGATCTACTTCAAATTTGGAGAGAATATTCAGCAGACACGCCTTTATATCTGGAACTAGAGATTTAAAAAAATATTGTGTTTTACTATTTTTCTTGATACGCTAAAGACAAACGAACGATTAACAAATAGAAATTCGAAACTTGAAGCGTCGCCATTTCTTTACTTATCAGGATTTTGAATTCTCCCTAGTTCCTACTATAACTACAACCTTCCTCATGAAGATACTTTAACCCTCTCTGTTTCAAATTATCTGGAATCCTGGAAGCCATTGAAGCACCTTTTCCAAAAGGGCCATTAAATAGGAAGTTACAATTCCCACGATTTTTAATATCTTTCCATGAAAAAAATATTGTACATGCTTATAAGATGAATAAATATATCTACAAAGTTTCAGTACGAAACAGTCTACCTATAATTAGAAAAAAAATCACAAAAAGGGCCGTGAAATTGACAGTCTAGACAGCAATACCTCCTTAAGAACTGTCTATTTATATGCATTTCGATTATTATTTGACGCTCTTCGACAGTTGTTTGTTTACCCATTTCGAGATTGCATAAATAGTGTCTCTTTCTGTTGTTTTGCCATGGAAACAAAACACGGGGGTTCCCCAAGATCATGTTACTAAACAGTGATGCCAACATAACCAGAAATCGTTGCAATAGTTATAACTATGTACATAAAAACAGGGGTATTAACTTTATATTGACTTAAGGAAAAGGGACTGTTTTTTGGTCGCCGTTTATGATCAATATTACTTAACAACCCAAGATTATTATATTTGTCAATGATCTTTTTCACAGCCACATGGCTTCTTTGCACAACTTCAGCAGTTTCTCTCAAAGAAATATTGCTGTCTAGGCTGTCATATCTTCAGCCTTTTTTTGTGATTTTTTTTTTAACGACAGGTAGGTTGTTTTGTAGTGACATTTTGCAGATATATTTACTCGTCTTATAGGTATGTACAGTATTTTTTTCATCAAAAAATATTAAGAATTGCGAGAGTTATAGCTTCTTGTTTTAAAAAGCGCATTTAAACTGGCTTACATGATATTTCAAGATCTAGCAGACCGATTGACTTCAAATTTGGAGAGAATATTCAGCAGACACGCCTTTATATCTGGAACTAGAGATTTAAAAAAATATTGAGATTTACTATTTTTCTTGATACGCTAAAGACAAACGAACGATTAACAAATAGAAATTCGAAACTTGAAGCATCGCCATTTCTTTATTTATCAAGATTTTGACTTCTCCCCAGTTCCTGTTATAACTACAACCTTCCTCATGAAGATACTTTAACCCTCTCTGTTTCAAATTATCTGGAATCCTGGAAGCCATTGAAGCACCTTTTCCAAAAGGGTCATTAAATAAGAAGCTATAATTCCCACGATTTTCAATATTTTTCCATGAAAAAAATATTGTACATGCTTATAAGATGAATAAATATATCTACAAAGTCTCAGTACAAAACAGTCTACCTATCATTAGAAAAAAAATCACAAAAAGGGCCGTGAATTTGACAGTCTAGACAGCAATACCTCCTTAAGGACTGTCTATTTATATGCATTTCGATTATTATTTGACGCTCTTCCACAGTTGTTTGTTTACCCATTTCGAGATTGCATAAATAGTATCTCCTTCTGTTGTTTTTCCATGGAAACAAAACACGGGGATTTCCCAAGATCATATTACTAAACAGTGATGCCAACATAACCAGAAATCGTTGCAATAGTTATAACTATGTACATAAAAACAGGGGTATTAACTTTATATTGATTCAAGGAAAAGGGACTGTTTTTTGGTCGCCGTTTATGATCAATATTACTTAACAATCCAAGATTATTATATCTGTGAATGATCTTCCTCACAGACACATGGCTTCTTTGCACAACTTTAGCAGTTTCTCTTAAGGGAGTATTGCTGTCTAGGCTGTCATATCTTCGACCTTTTTTTGTGATTTTTTTTTTAACGACAGGTAGGTTGTTTTGTAGTGACATTTAGCAGATATATTTACTCATCTTATAGGTATGTACAGTATTTTTTTCATCAAAAAATATTAAGAATTGCGAGAGTTATAGCTTCTTGTTTAAAAAAACGCATTTAAACTGGCTTACATGATATTTCAAGATCTAACGGACCGATTGACTTCAAATTTGGAGAGAATATTCAGCAGACACGCCTTAATATCTGGAACTAGAGATTTAAAAAAATATTGAGTTTTACTATTTTTTTTGATACGCTAAAGACAAACGAACGATTAACAAATAGAAATTCGAAACTTGAAGCGTCGCCATTTCTTTATTTATCAGGATTTTGACTTCTCCCTGGTTCGTGCTATAACTACAACCTTCCTTATGAAGATACTTTAACCCTCTCTGTTTCAAATTATCTGGAATCCTGGAAGCCATTGGAGCACCTTTTCCAAAAGGGCCATTAAATAAGAAGTTATAATTCCCACGATTCTCAATATTTTTCCATGAAAAAAATACTGTACATGCTTATAAGATGAATGAATATATCTACAAAGTCTCAGTACAAAACAGTCTACCTATCATTAGAAAAAAAATCACAAAAAGGGCCGTGAATTTGACAGTCTAGACAGCAATACCTCCTTAAGGACTGTCTATTTATATGCATTTCGATTATCATTTGACGCTCTTCAACAGTTGTATGTTTACCCATTTCGAGATTGCATAAATAGTGTCTCCTTCTGTTGTTTTTCCATGGAAACAAAACACGGTGATTCCCCAAGATCATGTTACTAAACAGTGATGCCAACATAACCAGAAATCGTTGCAATAGTTATAACTATGTACATAAAAACAGGGGTATTAACTTTATATTGACTTAAGGAAAAGGGACTGTTTTTTGGTCGCCGTTTATGATCAATATTACTTAACAACCCAAGATTATTATATTTGTCAATGATCTTTTTCACAGCCACATGGCTTCTTTGCACAACTTCAGCAGTTTCTCTTAAAGAAATATTGCTGTCTAGGCTGTCATATCTTCAGCCTTTTTTTGTGATTTTTTTTTTAACGACAGGTAGGTTGTTTTGTAGTGACATTTCGCAGATATATTTACTTGTCTTATAGGTATGTACAGTATTTTTTTTATCAAAAAATATTAACAATTGCGAGAGTTATAGCTTCTTGTTTAAAAAAACGCATTTAAACTGACTTACATGATATTTCAAGATCTAGCAGACCGATTGACTTCAAATTTGGAGAGAATATTCAGCAGACACGCCTTAATATCAGGAACTAGAGATTTAAAAAAATATTGAGTTTTACTATTTTTTTTGATACGCTAAAGACAAACGAACGATTAACAAATAGAAATTCGAAACTTGAAGCGTCGCCATTTCTTTATTTATCAGGATTTTGACTTCTCCCTAATTCCTGCTATAACTACAACCTTCCTTATGAAGATACTTTAACCCTCTCTGTTTCAAATTATCTGGAATCCTGGAAGCCATTGAAGCACCTTTTCCAAAAGGGCCATTAAATAGGAAGTTACAATTCCCACGATTTTTAATATTTTTCCATGAAAAAAATATTGTACATGCTTATAAGATGAATGAATATATCTACAAAGTCTCAGTACAAAACAGTCTACCTATCATCTGAAAAAAAATCACAAAAAGGGCCGTGAAATTGACAGTGTAGACAGCAATACCTCCTTAAGGACTGTCTATTTATATGCATTTCGATTATTATTTGATGCTCTTCGACAGTTGTTTGTTTACCCATTTCGATATTCCATAAATAGTATCTCCTTCTGTTGTTTTTCCATGGAAACAAAACACGGGGATTCTCCAAGATCATGTTACTAAACAGTGATGCCAACATAACCAGAAATCGTTGCAATAGTTATAACTATAAACATAAAAACAGGGGTATTAATTTTATATTGACTCAAGGAAAAGGGACTTTTCTATAGAAGACAAATTGAGCTTTCAATACCATAGGCCTTTCCCCTGTTTTCTTTTGTACCTTTTAAATTATTTCAAAGAGGAGTTGAAAATTTCAAGTGTTAACTTTATGTTGACGCTCACTGTACGTAGTTTGCTTACCGTGGCCAGAATCGCCGAACATGACGCTAAACAGAAATGGGAAAGTGATAATTGTGTAAAGGGCTGGGTTGGCCTCGCGGTAGGACGCCACGCCATAGGCGTCGATCAAATTTTGAAAGCCTCTTGTGAACTTGTTCGTCCTGTTGAACGTCGGGGGATCCTCGTTCGTGTAGATAACGTTCAGAAAAGACGGTATCGAACTACCACAGAGACGCTGTACAAAATAAAATGTTAACGGAACGTTGATTACGATGGACAAACACAGTAAATCCTCTTATAACAGAATGCAAACTGCAATGTACAGTGGGTCAAAAAAGTATTTGTACACCTTATTTTTTGATATCATTATACAGGGTGTTTGGCCACCCCTGGGAAAAATTTTAATGGGGGATTCTAGAGGCCAAAATAAGACGAAAATCAAGAGTACCAATTTGTTGATTGAGGCTTCGTTAAAAAGTTAACAATTAAATTCAAAACTTTCAAATCGTTCTTTGTTTTTGATTTTTAGTAATTTTGTTTGACGCCCTACAGAAAAGTTGTTTAATACTTTTTTGTAGGTACCTATGGGCTCTACTTCAGAAAAAAGTTTCATTGAAATGTATTCACTATTGCAGGAATTATGGCTGTTACAAAATTGGACCATTTTCATGGGGTTTTTCTCATTTTGTGGGGTCAAGGAACAACTTTTTCAATATTGTTTGAATTCCTACATATTCTTCGTCGAAATACGCGTTGTTTGCCGTTTGAAACATCAAAATCCTCCACTCCGTTCAAAAGTTATGGCGTTTTAAAGATACGCAAGAAATTTTTGAGTAACATTTCTGGCCAGAAATTATATTTTCGGTAAACAATTTTTTTCTCGAAACTGAGTAGGATTTCAGGGGTATGTCTATTGACCAAAAATGCTTGCAATTGACTCCTGCAACTAAAAATAATTTTTTCAAGACGATTTGGAAGTCTTTTTTTCACCCAAAACTTTCAGTACTTACTCGAATTTTTTTCTCGAAAATGGGTAGTATTTCGAGGGTATGTCTATTAACCAAAAATGTCTGAAATAGACCCCTACAATCGAAAATAATTTTTCCAGAGTGATTTGAAATTTTTCAATTTCGCCGACAAAAGGCACCTATTCCCTATCGATTTTTCTTGGAAATCGGTTTTTGATTTTTAGTAATTTTGTTCAACGCCGTATAGAAAAGTTGTCTAATACTTATTTATAGGTACCCATGAGCTCTACTTCAGAAAAAAGTTTCATCGAAATATATTCACTATTGTGGATGTTATGGTCGTTTGAAAATTGCGTTTTTTAATCCCTTTCATAGTCAACTCACATATGGACCGTTTATTTTGAAAGTGGTGTAAGTCCTTTTTTTAAAAAAAATGAGATATGATGTGATTTATGCTTAATTTAGTGTAAACTTTTTGTTTATAACTAGTTAGTATTTAATATCTTAAGAAATGCTAATGCTTTGTTCAATTTAAAATTTGCCAGTAAAAGAAATTACGTAACCGTTGATTATGAAAGTAGTGTAAGTCCAATTTCCATATTTATGTTATTGCATATAGTGATACGTGTACTGGGCAAAATTGAAATTTACAAATGGCGTTGATGTGGTTGAGGGTTGTCCAGTCTTTGGAAAATAACATTGAGGTAATTGATCATCAATTTTTACTCTCCGGACATTCGTATCTTCCAAACGATGCAGATTTTGGTATCATAGAAATGGCATTACGAAAAAAGAATTTCCTGGACACACCACAGGATTATTATGGCGTTATAAACCAATGTAGGCGACATAATAAATTTATTTTACACGAAATGAAACGAGAGAATTTCGTTTCAACAAAAAATCTACAAAACGCAATTAAAAAACAGATAAGAAGAAACACTAATGGGGGAAAAGTAAATTGGTTGCAAATATGTTGGATGAGATTCTGCAAAACTGCACCGTATACTATTTCATATAAAACATCAATGGAGGACACAGAATTGAAGACTCTAAATTTATCAGCTACATGTCGGGGAAGACCGCTAAAATTTGAAAAAATCGCCCTGGCGCCTTTGTATCACGATACCAAGCCTATTACATACGAAAAATATAAGGTATTACCTTATATACCTCCTGTGCATCATGAATATTTCAAAACACTGCCACACGAAGAGCATAAATAATTAATAATACTAATATCTTGTGTTAAGTTTAACAATATATAAATATAATTAACGTTCAAAATAAACAATGCTAATCCTACTTTATTTCTTGTTATTATTTATAAACAAAATTGGATTAATATGAGATATATTTCAAGTGATATTTGTTATTTCAAAATTGAAATTAAATGATATTTACAATTGGCTAATTACGAAAGTGGTGTAAGTCCATTTGCAGCCTGGAAATTGTACATTATTTTAGTTAAATTCGCCTAAAAGAAATTTATATAATTAAATTACATACTGATAAATTAGTACAAACATTCCCAGACTTCACATAATTAACCTATATTTTTTAATTGTCAGATCTGCTAACAATCAATTTTCTCAAAAAAAAAGTAAATGGACTTGCACCACTTTCAAAATAAACGGTCCATATATTGACGCACACTCTACAGCTACCTTTCCATAAATACTAATTCCATGGATAGTTTCTCAACTGACCGCCATCCATAAGAAGAGGGCGCTAAAATCACCTCCGAATTTTTAGGTCAATTTGACAGTCAGATTGGGCCACGAAAGTTCATAACGTGAAAGGTCTACTCGTACACCTGGTCTGTGATACAGATTCCAAAAGTTCCCGGTAACCTAGTCTTAATCCATAAATAGTACAATATTATATACATATAAGTTTATCAATATATACATAAGTGTAGAAATACTCTTTTAACCCACTGTAAGTGAAAGTGAGAGTAACAGTTTATTATTAACAATTGTTACTCAGCACATTATATCTCAGCTCATAAGAAACTATTAATGAAAACAGTTTTCGTCAATCTATCCCTTGCCTATGTAAAGATATCACCAAAAAACAAGGTGTACAAATACTGTTTTAACCCACTGTAAATGAAAGTGAGAGTAACAGTTTATTATTAACAATTGTTACTCAGCACATTATATCTCAGCTCATAAGAGACTATTAATGAAAACAGTTTTCGTCAATGTATCCCTTGCCTATGTAAAAATATCACCAAAAAACAAGATGCACAAATACTGTTTTAACCCACTGTAAGTGAAAGTGAGAATAACAGTGTTTACGCTAATTTTTCAAGCTATTTTTCAAGCTTTATGGCAAAATCTTTTATAATATGCTATTACACAATCCATTAGTAGTTCAAGGCTTCGTTTAACCCTCTATGGGCCCGTGTAACTTTCAGGTCACATGTCAATATATCGACATTTTACTAAATAATTTTAGTTTTCTCACAAGATGACGTGTACGTATTAATTATTTAATGCTTCTGAGATAACTAATAACTAGACTGCGGATATTTATGCATTTATGAGAAATTTAAATTTTGAAGAAACTACAGAATGCACTTAATATGCCAAAATATAAGAAATGTTTCAAGTTAGATGCAAATTATTGTATTTAGGGGTTGAGACAACCCTCTATAAAGTTCCCATTTCATTAATTCTATTAATAAATATACGAATTTGCATAAAGATCCGCAGTCTACTAATAACAATATTGATTTTGACAGTACCAAATATCAAAGTAAGTGGCTCGTAAGTTTATATTCAAGAATCAACCGTGTTATAGGAGGATTATACAGAAATTATTACTTATTGATTTAAAAACAAACCGATCCTTCGGTGAGACAGTCCCTAACAATTCCAAGGTCCGCCACAGGCACCCAGCATTCCCCGATTAGGCACTTTTTCGAAACGTCCATATTGAACAGGTTCATCGTGTGGTAAATTGCTTTCATCTTTCTGACCATAATACTCCAGTTGGGCAGTTCCTTAGCCACATTATGTAGCACTCGTTGACGATGATCTTGCGTTTGGTTCAAAACCTGCAGAGTTTGGGAAACGAAACGTGAAAATTTACTTAATTTTGACTCATTACAGGATTAATGGATTTCATTAAAACATGGTAAACATAAAAACGGTTCTCCTTTACAGGTATCACAAAATGTGACAACTCGCTTAGACTTTTTCCCGGCCATTACTCTACCATCTTTTGTTACATTTTTATCATAACATAATTTACAATATTTTCGTACTTCAGAGACTTTTCCCGATTTTCTTTGGAGTTTGTGTTGTTGTTTTTTAGATCTTCTTGCAATTCTGTTCGATGGAATGTCTTCTTTTTCACAACTTGTAAGGTATAGTGCTAATTTTTTCCGGAATTCAGTAATGTTAATTATCTGCTTCGTAATATCTTTGTATAGATTGTAACTATTTACAACCGTAGTATTTAATAACAATTCGAAGGCTAGTTTTCTATACCATTTTATGGTCCTGCGTAACGGATTGTTGTAGGCATTCATTTGGTCGGATAAGTCGACAGCTGCCTTTTGTCTGTTGTAGTCTACTATAATTTGTGGCTTGAACTTATTTCCTAATCAGCATTCAATATTCACCATTTCTGACGAGTGCTTTGTCGATAGAACTAGGATGTCCTTCTTATCTCTCCATTTCAAAATGGTTATACCTTAGTTATTTTCTTTTGTTACGATTTCTCCTCGTTTTAATTTTGTTGATATCACTTGGTGCGAATTTCCTCGTCGATTTGAACGCAATGTTCCTACTAAATGGGTGTTTTTATTGACTAATTTTTCCGCTAATTCTAAGCTCGTGTACCAATTGTCAGTGTAGAGCGTGTGCCCCTTATCGAATAAATCTTTGCAGAGAGACATTACAATGTTAGTGGACGTATTGTTCTCTTTTTCTAAAGTTTTCCCTGTGTATATCCCGATCCACAGCACAACTTAAATATTTTAATTCCATATTTGTGGCGCTTTTGTTTTAAATATTGCCTAAATATAATGCGGCCACGAAAGGGAATCAAGGATTCGTCAATACATTTGTCCTCGGTTGGATTATAATATTTTTGATAATTGGTTTCCAAAGTGTCTATAATTGGTTGTATTTTAAATAAACGATTGGAACCATTATTGTTTTTGTTGTCTACGAAATGTAGCATTCTTAGTAACAGTTCAAATCTGTTCCTTGACATGACTGTTTTCGGGAACGTTTGCAAATAAGCAGGATCATTGGACCAATATTGGTGTATAGCTGGTAATTTTACTAATCCCATCCATAAAATCAGTCCAAAAAATCTCTTTATTTCAGATTTACTTGTCTCTGTCCACTTTGCCAAGCGCTGCGTGTATCCACCTTCTACTTTCTGTGACGCATATAAGTTAGTTTGTTCGGCAATTTCCTCGATCAATTCATCCGGCACAAATAATTGATAGCTGGTTTCTACGGCTATATCTGATCCTAAATGCAAATTCTCACTTACAAACCCAGAAGGATGTGTAAATGGCACAATCTTTGGCTGATTACCCCTCGGGTCATGCCATTCTTCAACAATCTCCTCCTCTTCGTCAGATGATAAAAATATATCCACTCTAGACCGTTTTTTAGCAAAAATAATTTCACTGCTGCTATCGCTTTCACACTCTTGGACTGACATTTTGACGCTCAGGGCTAAAGAAAATTTTTGTCTGTACAGGGTCAAGAACTGCAATGAACTAGTTTGTCGTAAAAGGAACACCGGCCACGAATCCATTTCGGTAAAATCTTATCTTAAAAACAAAACAGACTTGGCGCGTAATGTGTTGAATGAATGCCTATAGGGATCACGTTCTAAACGTAAACTATCTTCTACTGCGATAAGAAACATTGGCCCTACAATACCTTCCTTAAAAATCAGCGTGGCGCTCAACGTGTTAAAATAGAATATTTCAGAGTAGTGGTTCTCAATCTGGAATCAGAGTAAAATTTACTCACCAAATTTAAATCCTCCAATCTTGTACGAACGCCTTTCACCATTTCTTCGCGTTCTGTATGACTATGTGGACACGGGTACAGCGATGCATGAAAACCACTGCAAACTTTCTTGATACGACTTTTCAGTTGTTCCCCTTGGAAAAACGCGACGAAGGCAGTTTTGTAAATCTTGTTACCCTAAAAAGATTTTCAAAAATTAAACTGCCCCCTGCAGTAGTAGGTGTATCAAAATACATGTATAGTCAACAGTGTTTATGTTTTTTAATGTTTGCGTGTTGAGTTTGTGTTTATTTCCTTTTCTTAAAGAAAAGAAAGGGTAACCCTTAACTTTGATGACCTTAACCTTGAGATTTGTTGTCAAGGTCACCCTCCTGAGTAACATCCAAGAGGTTTTAGTCGACGTTCGTTTTTTATTAACAAGTTATTAGCATATAAAAATCATATTGTGATGTTGCTTCCTATGCTCGCCACCAGAGGGGTCGCGCTCTCACAAGCGCTCGACCGACTCGGTTGCTATATACAGGGTGTCCCGTAAATAGTGTAAGAGCCGGAAATGTGGGGTAGCTGAGACGATTCTGAACAACAATTTCCTTTGCAAAAATGTCGGATGGAGCTTCGTTTTTGAATTATTAACGAAAAACACTGACGAATCACGGCGCTTGCCTGCCGCGCGCTCAGGGCCGTCCGAACTAAGAGAGCCACCGTGTCGGGTAGGTAGCAAGATGTGCATCGGAGATACGTCGAGGAACGAATACAAATAATTAAAAATACTACCACCGCAACTGTTACCTCTGCGGATTGGATAAATCAGCCAGCTAAATCAAATTTATTAATTATTTGTATTCGCTGTTTCCAAGGAAGAAGGAATAAAATGTGGGAAGATGCTCTCGGAATTTTTAGGAAATTAATTCTTCGCACCTGAGTAACGCTTCTCGCCAGAGTGTGTTAAAATTAAAATAAGAATTATTTTCAGAAAATTAAAATAAATACGGTAAGAACCATTTGTAATCGTTTGTTACTAAAAACTGTACTGGAAAAGCAGACTGGATTTGTGCATACCGAAACATTCCTCGAATGCAAAGACTTTAATAGAGAAATAATTGAAATTCGACTTACCCACTTACTAGCAAGTTGCTCTGCTGCGCTGACAATAAGGCCCGGTTAGTGCACTCCTGTCGATCACGGAAAGGTCGAAGACCCCAATAAAAATCAGCTGATGGGACGGCCCGGTCACTGCACCCGCTTCTTACCCCGAAAATGTAAAAGTGAAAAGTGCTAGTGACCGTGCTGTGAAGTGTTTTCGGGGTAAGAAGCGAGTGCAGTGACCGGGCCGTCCCATCAGCTGATTTTTATTGGGGTCTTCGACCTTTCCATGATTGACAGGGGTGCACTAACCGGCCCTATTGCAACTTGCAAGTAAATAGGTAAGGCGAATTTCAATTAATTCTCTATTAACCCCTTGCATGCGAAGAATGTTTCGGTACGCACAAATCCAGCCTGCTTTTCCAGTACAGTTTTTAATAACAAACGATTACAAATGGTTCTTACCGTATTTATTTTAATTTTCTGAAAATAATTCTTATTTTAATTTTAACACACACTGGCGAGAAGCGTCATTCAGGTGCGAAGAATTAATTTCCTAAAAATTCCGAGAGCATTTTCCCACATTTTATTCCTTCTTCCTTGGAAACAGCGAATACAAATAATTAATAAATTTGATTTAGCTGGCTGATTTATCCAATCCGCAGAAGTAACAGTTGCGGTGGTAGTATTTTTAATTATTTGTATTCGTTCCTCGACGTATCTCCGATGCACATCTTGCTACCTACCCGACACGGTGGCTCTCTTAGTTCGGACGGCCCTGAGCGCGCGGCAGGCAAGCGCCGTGATTCGTCAGTGTTTTTCGTTAATAATTCAAAAACGAAGCTCCATCCGACATTTTTGCAAAGGAAATTGTTGTTCAGAATCGTCTCAGCTACCCCACATTTCCGGCTCTTACACTATTTACGGGACACCCTGTATAGGGTATTAGGCCACCTTTGAGAAAAATTTTAATGGGGGATTCTAGAGGCCAAAATAAGACGAAAATTTAAAGAAAAGAACTGAATTTTTTTTATCGAAAATGCGCAAGATTTAGGGGGTTAGTGTAACGACCAAAAATTATTGTAATTGACGCCTGCAAACTTTCTTGATGCGACTTTTGAGCTGTTCCCCTTGGAAAAACGCGACGAAGGCAGTTTTGTAAATCTTGTTACCCTAAAAAGATTCTCAAAAATTAAACTGCCCTCTACAGTAGTAGGTGTATCAAAATACATGTATAGTCAACAGTGTTTATGTTTTTTAATGTTTGCGGGTTAAGTTTGTGTTTATTTTCTTTTCTTAAAGAAAAGAAAAGGTAAACCTTAACTTTGATGACCTTAACCTTGAGATATGTTGTCAAGGTCACCCTCCTGAGTAACATCCAAGAGGTTTTAGTCGACGTTCGTTTTTTATTAATAAGTTATTAACATATAAAAATCATATTGTGATGTTGCTTCCTATGCTCGCCACCAGAGGGGTCGCGCTCTCACAAGCGCTCGACCGACTCTGTTGCTATATATAGGGTGTTAGGCCACCTTTGAGAAAAATTTTAATGGGGGATTCTAGAGGCCAAAATAAGACGAAAATTTAAAGAAAAGAACTGAATTTTTTTATCGAAAATGCGCAAGATTTAGGGGGTTAGTGTAACGACCAAAAATTATTGTAATTGACGCCTGCAAACTTTCTTGATGCGACTTTTGAGCTGTTCCCCTTGGAAAAACGCGACGAAGGCAGTTTTGTAAATCTTGTTACCCTAAAAAGATTTTCAAAAATTAAACTGCCCTCTACAGTAGTAGGTGTATCAAAATACATGTATAGTCAACAGTGTTTATGTTTTTTAATGTTTGTGTGTTGAGTTTGTGTTTATTTTCTTTTCTTAAAGAAAAGAAAGGGTAAAACTTAGCTTTGATGATCTTAACCTTGAGATTTGATGTCAAGATCACCCTCTTGAGTAACATCCAAGAGGTTTTAGTCGACGTTCGTTTTTTATTAACAAGTTATTTAACATATAAAAATCATATTGTGATGTTGCTTCTTATGTTTGCCACCAGAGGGATCGGGCTCTCACAAGCGCTCGACCGACTCGGTTGATATATATAGGGTGTTCGACCACCCTTGGGAAAAATTTTAATGGGGGATTCTAGAGGCCAAAATAAGACGAAAATTTAAAATTCTGCACGAACTGAATTTTTTTTCTCGAAAATGCACAAGATTTAGGGGGTTAGTGTAACGACCAAAAATGATTGTAATTGACGCCTGCAAATGAAAATAATTTTTCCAAAACGATTTGAAATTTTTTTTCTTCCGTCGAAAAATTTCACACATACTGGAATTTTTTTCTAGAAATTGGATAGGATTTCGGGGATATGTCTATTCACCAAAAATAATTGTAATTCACCCCCATAATCAAATATAATTTTTCCAAAACGAATTGAAATTTTCTTTTTTGTCAGGCACCTAATTAGATTTTCGATAAGGAATTTTTTTTCTCGAAAAGACGTAGGATTTCGGGGGTATGTGTAATGACCAAAAATTATTGTAATTGACCCCCGCAAACGATAATAATTTTTCCAAAACGATTTGAAATTTTTTTTCACCCGTCGAAAAATTTCACACCTTCTGGAATTTTTTTCTAGAAATTGGATAGGATTTCGGGGATATGTCTATTCACCAAAAATAATTGTAATTCACCCCCATAACCAAATATAATTTTTCCAGAATGATTGAAATTTTTTTTTTTTATCAGGCACCTAAGTAGATTTTCGGTAAGGAATTTTTTTCTCGAAAATGCGCAAGATTTAGGGGGTTAATGTAATGACCAAAAATTATTGTAATTGACCCCTGCAAATGAAAATAATTTTTCCAAAACTATTTGAAATTTTTTTTTTTTGTCCAAAAATTTCACACCACAAATTTTTCCCCAGAAAGTGGGTAGGATTTCGAAGTTATGTCTATTGACCAAAAATGATTGCAATTGATCCCTGCAATCGAAAATAATTTTTCCAGAGTGATTTGAAACTTTCCAATTTCGTCGAAAAAGTTAGGCACCTACTCCTTTATCGATTTTTCTTAAAAATTCGTTTTTGATTTTTAGTAACTTTGTTTGACGCTCTACAGAAAAGTTGTCTAATACTTTTCTGTAGGTACCCATGAGCTCTACTTTAGAAAAAAGTTTCATTGAAATATATTCACTATTGTAGGAGTTATCGCCGTTTGAAAATTGGACCATTTATATGTGGTTTTTCTCATTTTACGAGGTCAAGGAACAACTTTTTCAATATTGTTAGAATTTCTACATATTCTTCATCAAAATACGCGTTGTTTGCCATTTGAAACATTAAAATCCTCCAATCCGTTCAGAAGTTATGATTTTTTAAAGATTCGCACTAAAATTTTGGAATGACATTTCTGACTAGAAATTATATTTTCGGTAAGGAATTTTTTTCCCGAAAATGCGCAAGATTTCGGGGGTAAGTGTAACCACCAAAAATGATTGTAATTGACCCCCGCAATCGAAAATAATTTTTCCAAAACGATTTGTAATTTTTTTCCCCCCGTCGAAAAATTTCACATCTTCTGGAATTTTTTTCTAGAAATTGGATAGGATTTCGGGGGTATGTCTATTCACCAAAAATAATTGTAATTCACCTACACAACCAAACATAATTTTTCCAGAATGATTTGAAATTATTTAGTTTCGTCGAAAATTCTGTCCACCTACTCGAATTTTTTTCTCGAAAATGCGTACGATTTCGAGGGCATGTCTATTCACCAAAAATGCTTACAATTGAGCCCTGCAACGGAAAATAATTTTTCCAGAATGATTTGAAATTTTTTTATTTCGCTGAAAAATTTGTCCACCATCCTGAATTTTTTTCTCGAAAGTACGTAGGATTTTGGGGGTATGTGTGTTCACCAAAACTGGTTGTGTTTGACCCCAGAACCTAGAAATAATTTTTTTGGAAAGATTCAAATTTTTTTTTTCACCGAGAAATTTACCCCCTGTCGATTTTTCTTGAATAGTCGTTATTCATTTTTAATAATTTTGTTTGACGCCCTACGGAAAAGTTGTTTAATACTTTTTTGTAGGTACCTATGGGCTCTACTTCAGAAAAAAGTTTCATTGAAATGTATTCACTATTATAGGAGTTATGGCTGTTACAAAATTGGACCATTTTCATGGGGTTTTTCTCATTTTGTGGGGTCAAGAAACAACTTTTTCAATATTGTTAGAATTTCTATATATTCTTCTTCAAAATACGCGTTGTTTGCCGTTTGAAACATTAAAATCCTCCAATCCGTTCAGAAGTTATGGCGTTTTAAAGATACGCTAGAAATTTTCGAGTGACATTTCTGGTTAGAAATCATATTTTCGGTAAGGAATTTTTTTCTCGAAAATGTCACATTCACTGTCTATTACTCTGATCTTTCGCCTTCTTACACCTCTTACTTCGTCACTACCGCTTTTATTGTCTGTATCGTCAAGCTCTCTGTGTAGAGACGTAATTTCCTCGTTGAGCATCGTGAAATCGAACTCATCTTCACTTGAATTTATTTCAGTATTACGTTCCATGCTTTTAGGGATCAAAAACTTTAACTTTAGTAGTCTCTCTGCTACGACTGTCAGGTTCCTAGTTGCGGACTGATTTCAGATAAGAAAGTCCTATCTCCATTTAAAGGGGTGTCATTTTACACTTCGTTAGATTATTAGAAGTTAGAACATTAGAGTTGCGGCATCAAACCACATGGCGAGTGAGAGTCACCTCTCGAGTGCAAAGGGTTAATAAAAAAACGAGAAATAGCTATAACTTCTTCGGGGATGCTCACGAGTGTGACCTTCATAAACTGTGTGAACGTCAAGGTCACATTGAGTATACGTATACGCAAATTCTAGTGTAATACTAATAATACAATTTTATTAATAACTTTCTAATAAAAAATGAACGACGGCTGAAACCGTGAGGGTCATCCAGGGGGTGACCTTGACAACATATAAGGTCATCGCTGCCTCCCTTAAACGTAAGGTTTACCAAAGAAAGATACTAACAGTAGCTGGATCCTCCAATGGCTTCTCCAATTCAGCCTGACGTAAAAATACGTTTCCACGGCATATTCGCCACAGCATTCGTTCGAAAGCAGGCACTCGTTCTCGATTAATTACCCCAGCAACGAATCTGAAAGAACAATTACAAGGAACAATATTAGAATTGGTACTTTGCGCAAAGAAGAATTTTCCATAATAAACAGGAGCACAATTTTTTTAATAAATTTATTTGACGTCCTACGGAAATTTTTTTAAGTACTTTTTTGTAGGCATCCATGAGCTCCACTTCCATACTAAATTTCATTGAGATACGTTCACTATTGTAGAAGTTATAGACGTTTGAAGATTGGGCCATTTTTATGGGGTTTTTGTCACTTCACGGTGTTAAGGCACACCTTTTCGAATATTCTTGGAATTTCTACATATTCTTCACTAAAATACGCATTGTTTGCCTTTTGAAACATTAAAATCCTCCAACCCGTTCAGAAGTTATGACATTTTAAACATTTGCATGATATTTCGAGGAAGCATTTCTGGCCTGAAATTATATTTTCGGTAAAGAATTTTTTTTCTCGAAGGCGTGTAGGATTTCGAGGATATATCTAATGACCAAAAATGATTGTAATTGACCCCCGCATCCAAATATAATTTTTCCACAAAGATTTGAAATTTTTTAATTTTGTCGAAAAATTTGCCCACCTACTCGAATTTTTTTCTCAAAATTGCGTAGGAATTCGCAGGTATGCCTATTCACCAAAAATGATTGTAACTGACCCCCGCAACCGACAATAATTTTTCCAAAACGATTTGAAACTTTTCAATTTCGTCGAAAAATTTAGGCACCTACTCCCTACAGATTTTTCTTAAATATTGGTTTTTGATTTTTAGTAATTTTGTTTGACGCTCTACAGAAAAGTTGTCTAATACTTTTTTGTAGGTGCCCATGAGCTCTACTTTACAAAAAAGTTTCACTGAATTATATTCACTATTGTAGAAGTTATGGCTATTTGAAAATTGGACCATTTTTATGGGGTTTCTCTCATTTTGCGTGGTCAATGGTCAACTTTTCGAATATTTTTGCGATTTCTATATATTCCCTAGCAAAATATGCGTCGTTTGCTTTTTTAAACATTAAAATCCGTCAATCCATTCAAGAGTTATGACGTTTTAAAGATTCGCATGAAATTTCGGGGAACCATTTCTGGCTTTACATAATATTTACGCTAAGGAATTTTTTTCTCGAAAGTGCTTAGGATTTCGGGGGTATGTGTAATGACCAAAAATGATTGTAACTGACCCCTGCAACCGACAATAATTTTTCCAGAACGATTTGAAACTTTTCAATTTCGTCGAAAAATTTAGGCACCTACTCCCTACAGATTTTTCTTAAATATTCGTTTTTGATTTCTAGTAATTTTGTTTGACGCTCTACAGAAAAGTTGTCTAATACTATTTTGTAGGTGCCCATGAGCTCTACTTTAGAAAAAAGGTTCATTGAATTATATTCACTATTGTAGAAGTTATGGCTGTTTGAAAATTGGACCATTTTTATGGGGTTTCTCTCATTTTGCGTGGTCAATGGTCAACTTTTCGAATATTTTTGCGATTTCTACATATTCTCTAGCAAAATACGCGTCGTTTGCTTTTTTAAACATTAAAATCCGTCAATTCATTCAAGAGTTATGACGTTTTAAAGATTCGCATGAAATTTCGGGGTACCATTTCTGGCTTTACATAATATTTTCGGTAAGGAATTTTTTTCTCGAAAGTGCTTAGGATTTCGGGGGCATGTGTAATGACCAAAAATGATTGTAATTGACCTCCGCAACTGACAATAATTTTTTCAGAACGATTTGAAACTTTTCAATTTCGTCGAAAAATTTAGGCACCTACTCCCTACAGATTTTTCTTAAATATTCGTTTTTGATTTCTAGTAATTTTGTTTGACGCTCTACAGAAAAGTTGTCAAATACTTTTTTGTAGGTGCCCATGAGCTCTACTTTGGAAAAAAGTTTCATTGAATTATATTCACTATTGTAGGAGTTATGGCTGTTTGAAAATTGGACCATTTTTATGGGGTTTCTCTCATTTTGCGTGGTCAATGGTCAACTTTTCGAATATTTTTGCGATTTCTACATATTCTCTAGCAAAATACGCGTCGTTTGCTTTTTTAAACATTAAAATCCGTCAATTCATTCAAGAGTTATGACGTTTTAAAGATTCGCATGAAATTTCGGGGTACCATTTCTGGCTTTACATAATATTTTCGCTAAGGAATTTTTTTCTCGAAAGTGCTTAGGATTTCGGGGGTATGTGTAATGACCAAAAATAATTGTAATTGACCTCCGCAACTGACAATAATTTTTCCAAAACGATTTGAAACTTTTCAATTTCGTCGAAAAATTTAGGCACCTACTCCCTACAGATTTTTCTTAAATATTCGTTTTTGATTTCTAGTAATTTTGTTTGACGCTCTACAGACAAGTTGTCTAATACTTTTTTGTAGGTGCCCATGAGCTCTACTTTACAAAAAAGTTTCATTGAATTATATTCACTATTGTAGAAGTTATGGCTGTTTGAAAATTGGACCATTTTTATGGGGTTTCTCTCATTTTGCGTGGTCAATGGTCAACTTTTCGAATATTTTTGCGATTTCTACATATTCTCTAGCAAAATACGCGTCGTTTGCTTTTTTAAACATTAAAATCCGTCAATCCATTCAAGAGTTATGACGTTTTAAAGATTCGCATGAAATTTCGGGGTACCATTTCTGGCTTTACATAATATTTTCGGTAAGGAATTTTTTTTCTCGAAAGTGCGTAGGAATTCGGGGGTATGTCCATTCACCAAAAATGATAATAATTGCCCCCCGTAACCGACAATAATTTTTCCAGAACGATTTGAAACTTTTCAATTTCGTCGAAAAATTTAGGCACCTACTCCCTACAGATTTTTCTTAAATATTCGTTTTTGATTTTTAGTAATTTTGTTTGACGCTCTACAGAAAAGTTGTCTAATACTTTTTTATAGGTGCCCATGAGCTCTACTTTAGAAAAAAGTTTCATTGAATTATATTCACTATTGTAGGAGTTATGGCTGTTTGAAAATTGGACCATTTTTATGGGGTTTCTCTCATTTTGCGTGGTCAATGGTCAACTATTCGAATATTTTTGCGATTTCTACATATTCTCTAGCAAAATACGCGTCGTTTGCTTTTTTAAACATTGAAATCCGTCAATCCATTCAAGAGTTATGACGTTTAAAAGATTCGCATGAAATTTCGGGGTACCATTTCTGGCTTTACATAATATTTTCGGCAAGGAATTTTTTTCTCGAAAGTGCTTAGAATTTCGGGGGTATGTGTAATGACTAAAAATGATTGTAATTGACCTCCGCAACTGACAATAATCTTTCCAGAACTATTTGAAACTTTTCAATTTCGTCGAAAAATTTAGGCACCTACTCCCTACAGATTTTTCTTAAATATTCGTTTTTGACTTTTAGTAATTTTGTTTGACGCTCTACAGAAAAGTTGTCTAATACTTTTTTGTAGGTGCCTATGAGCTCTACTTTACAAAAAAGTTTCATTGAATTATATTCACTATTGTAGGAGTTATGGCTGTTTGAAAATTGGACCATTTTTATGGGGTTTCTCTCATTTTGCGTGGTCAATGGTCAACTATTCGAATATTTTTGCGATTTCTACATATTCTCTAGCAAAATACGCGTCGTTTGCTTTTTTAAACATTAAAATCCGTCAATTCATTCAAGAGTTATGACGTTTTAAAGATTCGCATGAAAAATTCGGGGTACCATTTCTGGCTTTACATAATATTTTCGGTAAGGAATTTTTTTCTCGAAAGTGCTTAGGATTTCGGGGGTATGTGTAATGACCAAAAATGACTGTAATTGACCCCCGCAATTGACAATAATTTTTTTAGGACGATTTGAAACTTTTCAATTTCGTCGAAAAATTTAGGCACCTACAGATTTTTCTTAAATATTCGTTTTTGATTTTTAGTAATTTTGTTTGACGCTCTACAGAAAAGTTGTCTAATACTTTTTTGTAGGTGCCCATGAGGTCTACTTTAGAAAAAAGTTTCACTGAATTATATTCACTATTGTAGGAGATATGGCTGTTTAAAAATTGGACCATTTTTATGGGGTTTCTCTCATTTTGCGTGGTCAATGGTCAACTATTCGAATATTTTTGCGATTTCTACATATTCTCTAGCAAAATACGCGTCGTTTGCTTTTTTAAACATTGAAATCCGTCAATCCATTCAAGAGTTATGACGTTTAAAAGATTCGCATGAAATTTCGGGGTACCATTTCTGGCTTTACATAATATTTTCGGTAAGGAATTTTTTTCTCGAAAGTGCTTAGGATTTCGGGGGTATGTGTAATGACTAAAAATGATTGTAATTGACCTCCGCAACTGACAATAATTTTTTCAGAACGATTTGAAACTTTTCAATTTCGTCGAAAAATTTAGGCACCTACTCCCTACAGATTTTTCTTAAATATTCGTTTTTGATTTTTAGTAATTTTGTTTGACGCTCTACAGAAAAGTTGTCTAATACTTTTTTGTAGGTGCCCATGAGCTCTACTTTACAAAAAAGTTTCATTGAATTATATTCACTATTGTAGGAGTTATGGCTGTTTGAAAATTGGACCTTTTTTTTTACCAAGCACAGGGTAATGGACAATTATACTACGAGGAGAAGTAGATGCAACGAACGGATAATATTATTGTAACAAATGGTGTGGTGACGTACTCGAGACGTCCTCGACCAGCCGCGCTCGGATTCGGTGCTTCCTCGTTAATTAGCGTCCTGGTAATCGAGTCATTGGCCTCTTCCTGTTGATATAGAAGAAGATGATACGAATCTTGATTCTCCGACAGAACGATAACATCGATTACATGAAGGAGGACGATGCTATGAGCAAAAGCTGCTGAACTACTTTAGGTACCTCCATGAAAAACACTTGCGTTTTCTCGAGCACGTGCCGTAATTCCGTCAACTCCAGATAGTTGCTCTTCAGGTTCACCGCATTTTGGCTCAGCTCTAGTATGTCGTTACTCGTCTTCTCGAGGTTAGCCTACGTGAACAGACCATTATCATTAGCCATAAATGTGAATTACAATTTGGAAAGAGAGAGAGGGGGAAAGAGAGTTTTGGTGTGTTTGTATTTGTTGGTTTTTCTCTTCTAAAAGAGAAAGTTTTCTTTATGTGACAAAAACCATCGACGCGTACGTTTCAAAATACAAGTCAAGAGGGTGCAGCTGTGTCCCTTCCTTGGCTTGTTTAGACAAAGTATAGGACCGATTGGGTCTGAGGGTACGGGACGAATTTTTCGTCACTGACCTATTCATTCTGTACGTTCCTTTGAAAGCGTGAAGACGTGCCTTCCACGTGTTTAGTAAAAGCTAAGTAAAAGTTATATAAAGTGAATTGTTTTTTTATTCCACCACCTATTTCCAATAGTAGTTTTGTTTGTTTGTTTGTTTGTGTTTGTTTGTTTGTGTGTGTGTGTGTGTGTGTGTGTGTGTGTGTGTGTGTGTGTGTGTGTGTGGGTGGGTGGGTGGGTGGGTGGGTGGGTGGGTGTGTGTGACCAACGATTCTGATCACCGTAAGGGGTGCAATTGAATGAGTGGGTCAAATGTGACCCCGAGCCAAATTGAACGTGCAACGGGTCATTCGATAGCTCATCGAAAGAGAACCCTATCTGCCAATTTTTAGCTTGAAATCTCGACCGTAGGGGTAGTAATGGGGTGATAACGAAAATCATGTTTTTTGTACGATTTCTCTGGTCCCATTGAGTAAAAAAATGTGAAAAAATTCAGAGGGATTTTGGGTACCCGGACACACATTTTGGGAGATTTTCAGATTTTTTGATTGGAGAACCAGATAGTAAAAAATAAAAAACCGCAAAAAATGCCAAAAAATATCGACTACACATTGAAAGAGTTGCGGAATTACTTTTATATTTTTACAGTACACAGGTATTGTTATTAGTATTATTCTCAATTTTTTTCAGATTTTTCATTTTGGTGCGCTGCCGTGAAAAAAATAGAAACTGATTTTTTCCTCTTTTCCTGCGTATTAAAGTAACTTACACGTTGAATTTTTATGTATTCTTCAATATATGAGTGTTTTATACACTGTTTAATGATTCTACACTGAGCAGAATTATATGAGAATTGAAAAAATAAAATGAAGCCAAAAGTTGAGGGAAATATATCCTGAAGAATGGAGGATATTTCTAATGGCGCCTTTGGCGCTGTAGTCAAGTGTCAGACTGTGGAACCACTGAAAGCTTTTTTTGACTGTAGGTTCGAATCTCCCTTTTGGAGTTATCTACTTTTTTTTCATTTATTATTTTTTTTTCAACTGCTAATTATACAGGGTGTTCAGCCACCCCTGAGAAAAATTTTAATGGGGGATTCTGGAGGCCAAAATAAGACGAAAATCAAGAATACCAATTTGACGATGGAGGCTTCGTTAAAAAGTTATTAACGTTTAAAGTTCCAAACATTCTGAATTTTTTTCTCGAAAATGCGCAGGATTTTGGGGGTATGTCTATTCACTAAAAATGATTCTAATTGACCCTTACAGCTAACAATATTTTTTTCAGAACGATTCGAAATTTTCTTTTCGCAGAAAAATATCAGCACCTACTCCATGTCGATTTTTCTTAAAAATTCGTTTTTGATTTTTAGTAATTTTGTTTGACGCTCTACAGAAAAGTTGTTTAATACTTTTCTGTAGGTACCCATGAGCTCTACTTTAGAAAAAAGTTTCATTGAATTATAATCACTATTGTAGGAGTTATGGCTGTTTGAAAATTGGACCATTTTTATGAGGTTTTTCTATCTTTAAGGGGTTAAGGGACAACTTTTTCAATATTGTTAAAATTCCTACATATTGTTCGTCAAAATACGCGTTGTTTGCCGTTTGAAACATTAGAATCCGCCAATCCGTTCAGAAGTTATGGCGTTTTAAAGATACGCAAGAAATTGTCGAGTGACATTTCTGATCAGACATTATATTTTCAGTAACGAATTTTTTTCTCGAAAATGCGTAGGATTTCGGGGGTATGTTTATTAACCAAAAATGATTGTAATTAACCCCCTCAATCTAAAATAATTTTTCCAGAACGATTTGAAATTTTTTTTTTCGCAGAAAAATATCAGCACCTACTCCATGTCGATTTTTCTTAAAAATTCGTTTTTGATTTTTAGTAATTTTGTTTGACGCTCTCCAGAAAAGTTGTTTAATACTTTTCTGTAGGTACCCACGAGCTCTACTTTAGAAAAAAGTTTCATTGAATTATATTCACTATTGTAGGAGTTATGGCTGTTTGAAAATTGGACCATTTTTATGGGGTTTCTCTCATTTTGCGTGGTCAATGGTCAGCTTTTCGAATATTTTTGCAATTTCTACATATTCTCTAGCAAAATACGCGTCGTTTGCTTTTTTAAACATTAAAATCCGTCAATCCGTTCAGAAGTTATGATTTTTTAAAGATTCGCACTAAAATTTTGGAATGACATTTTTGACTAGAAATTATATTTTCGGTAAGGAATTTTTTTCCTGAAAATGCGCAAGATTTCGGGGGTATGTGTAACCACCAAAAATGATTGTAATTGAGCCTCGCAACCAAAAATAATTTTTCTGGAACGATTTAAAATTTCTTAATTTTGTCGAATAATTTAGGCACCCTTCATCGATTTTTCTTAAGAATTCGTTATTCATTTTTAATAAATTTGTTTGACGTCCTACGGAAATTTTTTTAAGTACTTTTTCGTAGACATCCATGAGCTCAACTTCCATAATAAATTTCATTGAGACACGTTCACTATTGTAGAAGTTATGGACGTTTGAAAATTGGGCCATTTTTATGGAGTTTTTCTAATTTTACGGTGTCAAGGAACAACTTTTCCAACACTGACATAATTTTTATATATTCTCGACAAAAATACGCGTTGTTTGCTTTTTGAAACATTGAAATCGCCCAATCCGTTCAGGAGTTATAACGTTTTGAAGATTCGCATGAAATTTCGGGGTACCATTTCTGGTTTTACATAATATTATCGATGATGAATTTTTTTCTCGAAAGTGCGTAGGAATTCTGGGGTATGTGGAATGACCAGAAATGATTGTAATTGCCCCCTGTAACCGAAAATAATTTTACCAAAACTATTTGAAATTTTTTGTTTCGTCGAAAAATTTCACACATTCTCGAATTTTTTTCCAGAATGTGGATAGGATTTCGAGGTTATGTCTATTCAGCAAAAATTATTGTAATTGACCCCTGCAACCGACAATAATTTTTCCAAAACGATTTTAAACTTTTCAATTTCGTCGAAAAATTTAGGCGCCTACTCCCTATCGATTTTTCTTAAAAATTCGTTTTTGATTTTTAATAATTTTGTTTGACGCTCTACAGAAAAGTTGTTTAATACTTTTCTGTAGGTACCAATGAGCTCTATTTTAGAAAAAAGTTTCATTGAATTATATTCACTATCGTAGGAGTTAAGGCCGTTTGAAGATTGAACCATTTTTATGGAGTTTTTCTAATTTTACGGTGTCAAGGAACAACTTTTCCAACATTGATAGAATTTCTACATATTCTGGACTAAAATACGCGTTGTTTGCTTTTTGAAACATTAAAATCCCCCAATCTATTCAGGAGTTATAACGATTTAAAGATTCGCATGAAATTTCGGGGTACCATTTCTGGATTTACATAATATTTTCGATAAGGAATTTTTTTCTCGAAAGTGCGTAGGAATTCAGGGGTATGTGTAATGACCAAAAATGATTGTAATTGACCCCCACAACTGAAAATATTTTTTCCAAAACTATTTGAAATTTTTTTTTTTCGTCAAAAAATTTCACATCTTCTCGAATTTTTTTCTCGAAAGTGCGAACGATTTTGGAGGTACATGTATCCACCAAAAATGATTGTAATTGTGCCTCGCAACCAAAAATAATTTTTCAGGAACAATTTAAAATTTTTTAATTTTGTCGAATAATTTAGGCACCTACTCGAATTTTTTTCTCGAAATTGCGCAAGATTTCGAGGGTGTGTCTATTCACCAAAAATGATTGTAATCGACCCCCGCAACGGACAATAATTTTTCCAGAACGATTTGAAATTCTTGTTTTCACCGAAAAATTAAGCACCTGTCGATTTTTCTTAAAAATTCGTTTTTGATTTTTAGTAATTTTGTTTGACGCTCTACAGAAAAGTTGTCTAATACTTTTCTGTAGGTACCCATGAGCTCTACTTTGGAAGAAAGTTTCATTGAATTATATTCACTATTGTAGGAGTTATGGCTGTTTGAAAATTGGACCATTTTTATGGGGTTTTTCTCATTTTGCGTGGTCAAGGTTCAATTTTTCGGATATTTTTGCGATTTCTACATATTCTTGACTAAAATACGCGTTGTTTGCTTTTTTAAACATTAAAATCGCCCAATCCGTTCAGGAGTTATAACGTTTTAAATATTCGCATGAAATTACGGGGTACCATTTCTGGTTTTACATAATATTATCGATGATGAATTTTTTTCTCGAAAGTGCGTAGGATTTTTGGGGTATGTGTAATGACCAAGTATGATTGTAATTGACCCTCGCATCCAAATATAATTTTTCCAAAACGATTTTAAACTTTTCAATTTCGTCGAAAAATTTTGGCGACTATCGATTTTTCTTAAAAATTCGTTTTTGATTTTTAATAATTTTGTTTGACGCTCTACAGAAAAGTTGTCCAATACTTTTCTGTAGGTACCCATGAGCTCTACTTTGGAAAAAAGTTTCATTCAAATACATTCACTATTGTAGGATTTATGGCTGTTTGAAAATTGGACCATATTTTTGGGGATTTTCTCACTTAATTGGTCAAGGAACAACTTTTTCAATATTATTAGAATTTCTACATATTCTTCACTAAAATTCGCGTTATTTGCATTTTGGAACATTAAAATCGTCCAATCCGTTCAGATGTTATGGTGTTTTAAAGATTAGCATGAAATTGGGGGAAGCATTGTTGGCCTGAAATTATATTTTCGGTAAGGAATTTTTTTCTCGAAAATGGTTAGGATTTCGAGGGTATGTCTATTGACCAAGAATGATTGTAATTGACCCCCACATCCAAATATAATTTTTCCAAAAAGATTTGAAATTTTTTAATTTTATCGAAAAATTTGTCCACCTACTCGAATTTTTTTCTCGAAA
Organism: Colletes latitarsis; assembly: GCF_051014445.1. Lineage (NCBI taxonomy): Eukaryota > Metazoa > Arthropoda > Insecta > Hymenoptera > Colletidae > Colletes > Colletes latitarsis. The sequence goes on from NC_135146.1 coordinate 9,131,169, forward strand.
ATGCGCAAGATTTCGAGGGTATGTCTATTCACCAAAAATGATCGTAATTACCCCCCGCAGCCAAAAATATTTTTTCCAGAACGATTTGAAATTTTCGAATTTAATTGTTAATAACTTTTTAACGAAGCCTCCATCAACAAATTAGTATTCTTGATTGTCGACTTATTTTAGCCTCTAGAATCCCCCATTAAAATTTTCCCCAGGGGTTAATAACAACGATAGTAATTTTAAGTAAAAGGTTTTTAATAAATATAATAATAAAATTTACCTCGAGGTCAATAATTGCACGCGGATTGGGCGCCCGTGGCAATTCCGTGAGATTGTCAGCGATGGACACCTCGTCCTTTCTCACTTCCGCCTCGATGTATCGGAGCTTCCGTTCCATCTCGTCGCATCGACGAACTTCGTTTACGAACTTTCGTTGGAAGTAATTCACATCGCTGTTCAGCTATTAAGAGATCATAAGAGAATTACTAATTAATTTAAATCGATTGAATCGAAATTTTAAATTTAAACTGATTTAAATTGATTAAATTGATTTTTAAAATGATAATATAATTATTTAAATTGATTTGAATCAATTTTTGATTCAAATTTTAAATTTAAATTGATTAAATTGATTATTAAATTAATAATACAGTTATTTAAATTGATTTTAATCAATTTTTGATTTAAATTTTTAATTTAAATTGATTAAATTGATTTTTAAATTGATAATAATAATGATAAATTGATAATATAATTATTTAAATTGATTTAGATCAATTTTTGATTCAAATTTTAAATTTAAATTGATTAAATTGATTATTAAATTAATAATATAGTTATTTAAATTGATTTTAATCAATTTTTGATTTAAATTTTTAATTTAAATTGATTAAATTGATTATTAAATTGATAATATAGTTATTTAAATTGATTTAAATCAATTTTTGGTTCAAAATTTAAATTTAAATTGATTTAAATCAATTTTTGATTCAAATTTTAAATTTAAATTGGTTAAATTGATTTTTAAATTGATAATAATAATGATAAATTGATAATATAATTATTAAAATTGATTTACATCAATTTCTGATTCAAATTTTAAATTTAAATTGATTAAATTGATTTTTAAATTGATAATAATAATGATAAATTGATAATATAATTATTTAAATTGATTTAGATCAATTTTTGATTTAAATTTTAAATTTAAATTGAATAAATTGATTATTAAATTGATAATATAGTTATTTAAATTGATTTAAATCAATTTTTGGTTCAAATTTTAAATTTAAATTGATTAAATTGATTTTTAAATTGATAATAATAATGATAAATTGATAATATAATTATTCAAATTGATTTAAATCAATTTTTGATTCAAATTTTAAATTTAAATTGGTTGAATTGATTTTTAAATTCATAATAATAACGATAAATTGATAATATAATTATTTAAATTGATTTAGATCAATTTTTGATTTAAATTTTAAATTTAAATTGAATAAATTGATTATTAAATTGATAATATAGTTATTTAAATTGATTTAAATCAATTTTTGGTTCAAATTTTAAATTTAAATTGATTTAAATCAATTTTTGATTTAAATTTTAAATTTAAATTGATTAAATCGATTTTTAAATTGATAATAATAATGAAAAATTGATAATATAATTATTTAAATTGATTTAAATCAATTTTTGACTTCAATTTTAAATTTAAATTGATTAAATCGATTTTTAAATTAATAATAATAATGAGAAATTGATAATATAATTATTTAAATTGCTTTAAATCAATTTTTGATTTAAATTTTGAATTTAAATTGGTTAAATTGATTTTTAAATTGATAATAATAATGATAAATTGGTAATATAATTATTCAAATTGATTTAAATTTAAAATTTAAATTGATTAAATTGATTTTTAAATTGATAATAATAATGCTAAATTCATAATATAATTATTTAAATTGATTTAAATGAATTTTTGATTTCAATCTCAAATTTAAATTGATTAAATTGATTTTTAAATTGATAATAATAATGATAAATTGATAATATAATTATTCAAATTGATTTAAATCAATTTTTCATTTAAATTTTAAATTTAAATTGATTAAATTGATAATATAATTATTCTAATTGATTTAAATCAATTTTTGACGTAAATTTTAAATTTAAGTTGATTTAAATCGAAATTTTTATCAATTAGAGCTCGAAAACGTTTCAAACAAACGACTCAATCTTCATTCGAGCGTGTATTAAACGTCTAAATCATTGTTGTTTATAATTTTATTTAACTCAAGATTAAAAATAAATTAGTTGAAGCGTATTGAAATTGTTGATATTTGAGAAATCTGTTAAAGGGAGCAATAAAATAATTATTAAACTTACGTCACGAAATTGTACTGTCCCGGTTTCGCCGAGTTCAGAAACAGAAAGGTAGGCTGACTCTGGTTGAATAAACATCTGGCAGAGGGCCATCTGCTCGCTCCTGAACATGGCCCCCATTTTGAAGGCAATTTAAATGTTATCCTGCAAAGAAGAAAGACATTTCAAAATTTGAAAAATTAAACAAACCACTCTGACAAGTATTTGGACACTTTGAAATCTTAATATTTTTAGTACGACGAAAAATAGAATAATATATTTAAAAAAAAGTTCTAAATACTAATGTCGCGTATGGCCCCATTTTGAAGGCAATTTAAATGTTATCCCGCGGAGAAGAAAGACATTTTAAAATTTGAAAAATTAAACAAACCACTCTGACAGGTATTTGGACACTTTGAAATCTTAATATTTTTAATACGACGAAAAATAGAATAATATATTTAAAAAAAGTTCTAAATACTAATGTCGCGTATGGCCCCCATTTTGAAGGCAATTTAAATGTTATCCTGCGGAGAAGAAAGACATTTTAAAATTTGAAAAATTAAACAAACCACTCTGACAAGTATTTGGACACTTTGAAATCTTAATATTTTTAATACGACGAAAAATAGAATAATATATTTAAAAAAAGTTCTAAATACTAATGTCGCGTATGGCCCCCATTTTGAAGGCAATTTAAATGTTATCCTGCGGAGAAGAAAGACATTTTAAAATTTGAAAAATTAAACAAACCACTCTGACAAGTATTTGGACACTTTGAAATCTTAACATTTTTAATACGACGAAAAATAGAATAATATATTTAAAAAAAGTTCTAAATACTAGTGTCGCGTATGGCCCCCATTTTGAAGGCAATTTAAATGTTATCCAGCGGAGAAGAAAGACATTTTAAAATTTGAAAAATTAAACAAACCACTCTGACAAGTATTTGGACACTTTGAAATCTTAATATTTTTAATACGACGAAAAATAGAATAATATATTTAAAAAAAGTTCTAAATACTAATGTCGTGTATGGCCCCCATTTTGAAGGCAATTTAATAGTTATCCAGCGGAGAAGAAAGACATTTTAAAATTTGAAAAATTAAACAAACCACTCTGACAGGTATTTGGACACTTTGAAATCTTAATATTTTTAATACGACGAAAAATAGAATAATATATTTAAAAAAAGTTCTAAATACTAGTGTCGTGTATGGCCCCCATTTTGAAGGCAATTTAAATGTTATCCAGCGGAGAAGGAAGACATTTTAAAACTTGAAAAATTAAACAAACCACTCTGACAAGTATTTGGACACTTTGAAATCTTAACATTTTTAATACGACGAAAAATAGAATAATATATTTAAAAAAAGTTCTAAATACTAGTGTCGCGTATGGCCCCCATTTTGAAGGCAATTTAAATGTTATCCTGCGGAGAAGAAAGACATTTTAAAATTTGAAAAATTAAACAAACCACTCTGACAAGTATTTGGACACTTTGAAATCTTAATATTTTTAATACGACGAAAAATGGAATAATATATTTAAAAAAACTTCTAAATACTAGTGTCGCGTATGGCCCCCATTTTGAAGGCAATTTAAATGTTCTCCTACGGAGAAGAAAGACATTTTAAAATTTGAAAAATTAAACAAACCACTCTGACAAGTATTTGGACACTTTGAAATCTTAATATTTTTAATACGACGATAAGTAGAATAATATATTTAAAAAAAAGTTCTAAATACTAATGTCGTGTATGGCCTCCATTTTGAAGGCAATTTAAATGTTATTCTGCGGAGAAGAAAGACATTTTAAAATTTGAAAAATTAAACAAACCACTCTGACAGGTATTTGGACACTTTGAAATCTTAATATTTTTAATACGACGAAAAATGGAATAATATATTTAAAAAAACTTCTAAATACTAGTGTCGCGTATGGCCCCCATTTTGAAGGCAATTTAAATGTTATTCTGCGGAGAAGAAAGACATTTTAAAATTTGAAAAATTAAACAAACCACTCTAACAGGTATTTAGACACTTTGAAATCTTAATATTTTTAATACGACGAAAAGTAGAATAATATATTTAAAAAAAGTTCTAAATACTAATGTCGTGTATGGCCTCCATTTTGAAGGCAATTTAAATGTTATTCTGCGGAGAAGAAAGACATTTTAAAATTTGAAAAATTAAACAAACCACTCTGACAAGTATTTGGACACTTTGAAATCTTAATATTTTTAGTACGACGAAAAATAGAATAATATATTTAAAAAAAAGTTCTAAATACTAATGTCGTGTATGGCCCCCATTTTGAAGGCACTTTAATAGTTATCCTGCGGAGAAGAAAGACATTTTAAAACTTGAAAAATTAAACAAACCACTCTGTCAAGTATTTGGACACTTTGAAATCTTAATATTTTTAATACGACGAAAAATAGAATAATATATTTAAAAAAACTTCTAAATACTAATGTCGTGTATGGCCCCCATTTTGAAGGCAATTTAAATGTTATCCTGCGGAGAAGAAAGACATTTTAAAATTTGAAAAATTAAACAAACCACTCTGACAAGTATTTGGACACTTTGAAATCTTAATATTTTTAATACGACGGAAAATAGAATAATATATTTAAAAAAACTTCTAAATACTAATGTCGTGCATGGCCTCCATTTTGAAGGCAATTTAAATGTTATCCTGCAAAGAAGAAAGACATTTTAAAATTTGAAAAATTAAACAAACCACTCTGACAAGTATTTGGACACTTTGAAATCTTAATATTTTTAATACGACGAAAAATAGAATAATATATTTAAAAAAAGTTCCAAATACTAATGTCGCGTATGGCCTCCATATTGAAGGCAATTTAAATGTTATCCTACGGAGAAGAAAGACATTTTAAAATTTGAAAAATTAAACAAACCACTCTGACAGGTATTTGGACACTTTGAAATCTTAATATTTTTAATACGACGAAAAATAGAATAATATATTTAAAAAAAGTTCTAAATACTAATGTCGTGTATGGAAAAATATAAAATATCGATGTTTGACACTATTTAAGAAGCCAAGTGCTGCGCTGGGATTCTCTGACGCTATTTCCACGAAACAAAAGAACGTAATTGGATATAACGTTTATTATATTTACACAATAGTGTCGATAATCCAGTTTATTATCAAATATGTAGATAAGACTCGATGAAACGATGCTTTGCAATAAAACGCGATCTTATCACGCAACGATAATAACAAGTGTATCGCATTATTCTCATGGACCTACGTGTGGCGAGATGCATACATACTTTGTAATCAACGAATAAGAGATCCGCAACGTCACCAATAAATACCAAGAATCAACCTCGAACTTAAAATATTAAAATTAATCGGGATTAACGGAGCAATTTCATCGTAAGCCTATAATCGCCGCCGTTCCACTTACTAAATATTCTATTTGCAAACAGGTATCGACTAATCGACATTTTATCGACGATGTAAATGTTATTTACGCTGCCAGGAATTCCACTGTGAGGAAAGGTAGGAAAATAGGCGAAGAGAAGAAATACAATTGTTTTGGTCGAACGTAGAGGGTAGATAGGGTATGTATGTATGTACCATGTGTGTACCTATCTACACATTCCTAATGCAATTTTATCGAGGACCAAACAGAATTGTTTACCGGTTCGTACCTCCGTGGAAGAGTCGAGATACCGAGGTACAAGATAAGTAAAACGACATTAAATTACAGAGTCTAGACCGTCAAGGCATAATAATTCCCTCTTATCGTTGTTACGAGAGTCGCTCGAAACAGGTGAAAATTTAAAATGTTCTTGTTATGTAATTATTGGAAATACATCTGGGTCGGTATAGTAGAAATTTTCTACTAACAAGGAACCTTCGCGAACGGTCCGGCTTCGATTTTGATGAAACTTCGTACACTTATAAAGCAGCTAAAAATAATCGACACGTATTTTTTTTTAGCTAGGGTAACTCGAGTTTAAGGGGTGAAACCACCCCTTGAAGTTTTGGCGCGAAACGGCTATCTCGAAAACGGAAAGACATACGAAAAAATTGTTAATGGGCGAGGTTAATGGTTTCTTATGTACAATAACATGGTGTTAAAAAATTTAACAAAATACAATTTGTTTATAACAAAAAAAAATTTATTAACTTAGTTTTTCATTTTATTGAAATTTTCGTAATGACAAAAAATGACGAGCATTTTATTCCAAATCCATTGGTGTGTAATATTTTTAAATTGCCTTCTACAGTTTTGCAGATTTTTATGATTTACGTCTTGTACGCACATCCACTATGGTAGCAGCCGTTCTAACTTTGATTTTTATGAAGCCCTGTAGGCTTGCATTAAATTATACAATATAATTTTAAACTTAAATTTTTAATTTTAAACCGAAAATAATTTTTTCAGAACGATTTGAAATTTTTTAATTTTGACGAAAGATTTTACACACTCTCGAATTTTTTTCTCCAAAGTGGGTAGGAATTTGAGGGTATGTCTATTCACCAAAAATGATTGTAATTGATCCCCACAAACGAAAATAATTTTTTCAGAACGATTTGAAATCTTTTTTTTTCGCTGAAAAATTTAGGCACCTTCCCCCTGTCGATTTTTCTTAAAAATCCGTTTTCGATTTTTAGTAATTTTGTTTGACACCCTACAGAAAAATTGTTTAATACTTTTTTGTAGGTACCTATGGGCTCTACTTCAAAAAAAAGTTTCATTGAAATGTATTCACTATTGTAGGAGTTATGGCTGTTTGAAAATTGGACCATTTTTATGTGGGTTTTTCTATCTTTACGAGGTTAAGGAACAACTTTTCGAATATTTTTAAAATTGCTACATATTCTACACTAAAATACGCGGTGTTTGGCTTTTTGAACATTAAAATCGTCCAATCTGTTCAGGATTTATGACATTTTAAAGATTTGCATGAAATTTCGGGGAACCATTTCAGGCCTCAGGTTAGATTTTCGGTGACGAATTTTTTTCTCGAAAATGGTTAGGATTTCGAGGGTATGTCTATTAACCAAAAATGATTGCAATTGATGCCTGCAATCGAAAATAATTTTTCCAGAATGATTTGAAACATTTCAATTTCGCCAAAGAATTTAGAAACCTACCTTATCGATTTTTCTTAAAAATCCGTTTTCCATTTTTAGTAATTTTGTTTGACGCCCTACAGAAAAATTGTCTAATAGTTTTTTGTAGATACCCATGGTCTCTACTTTAGAAAAATGTTTCATTGAATTATATTCACTATTATAGGAGTTATGACTGTTTGAAAGTTGGACCATTTTTATGGGGTTTTTCTTATTTTGTGGGGTCAAGAAACAACTTTTCGAATATTTTTACGATTTGTACATATTTTGCATTAAAATGCAAAAAGTTTGCTTTTTTAAACATTAAAATCGTTCAATTCATTCAAAAATTATGACGTTTTCAAATTTTGGAGTGGCATTTCTGGCCTGAAATTATATTTTCAGTAAAGAATGTTTTTCCTCGAAAGTGGGTAGGAATTCGGTGTTATGTCCATTGACCAAAAATGATTGCAATTGACCCCCGCAACCGAAAATAATTTTTTTAGACAGATATCAAAATTTTTTTATTCGCCGAAAAATTTAGGCACCTACCCCCGATTTTCCTGAAAAATCCGTTTTCGATTTTTAGTAATTTTGTTTGACACCCTACAGAAAAATTGTTTAATACTTTTTTGTAAGTACCTATGGGCTCTACTTCAAAAAAAAGTTTCATTGAAATATATTTACTATTATAGGAGTTATGGCTGTTTGAAAATTGGAACATTTTTATGGGGTTTTTCTAACATTACGTGGCCAAGGAACAACCTTTCGAATATTTTTATAGTTGTTACATATTCTACACTAAAATACGCGGCGTTTGGCTTTTTGAACATTAAAATCGTCCAATCCGTTCAGAAGTTATGGTGTTTTAAAGATTCACATGACGGTGCAAAATGCGAAGTACGCTCCTCCTACTAATGCCAGATTCGCGTTCAATTTGTCGCGAACTAATATGAGAATTTCTAGACACACTAGCGAGCACACCGATTTCCATTTCTTCGTTAATTACTCATTTCTGGCGTTCACTTTTACGAACACTTAAACTACCGGTTTGCCTAAGTTTATCATACACATTTTTAAATGTTTGACGCGAAGGCTGAGACCGATGTGGATATCGTTCAGCATACAAGTTTGTAGCCCTTACAGAATTTTGTTGGCATTCGCCATAAATAAGAAGCATATCAACCTGCTCTTCAAACGGATACATCGTGCCGGATTGACCGATTTATCGATACTAATCTTATGATGTTTATCTTACTCTACAAAACTATTAAAGTGTCCTTCAAGCAGTATTTATTCTCAGTGAAGTAAACGGTAAGCATTACGCATTCCTCTACTGTTGACAATACGTATGTTTCATTTACTACCAAAACCGTAAGTATTATCGCCTTTCTCTACTTTCTATGACCTTCAATGACCTTGTGTAATAGGTCGTTGAACTCGTTTTAAGATCCTCTATCGTGATACGGAAGCAAAAACATACCGATCCATTTAAAAAAATGGATGTCTCCTTGAAATGTCCGAAGTACCTCCACCTGCAAAAAAACTATTATCGCCACCCAATAGCGCCCTTCGTACCATACAATTTACTTTAGCAAATATTTCTGTGAAATTTATAGTTTCGAAGATATCTGAGGTGCTAATAGTTACTGCCCCACCCTGTACTTATTTCTCTCGTTTGAAATTAGCTCACAAAGCGTTTTGCCAATTTATAAATCTCCCTGTGTCTTCACCAAGAATTGCATGGGAACGACTTCATGAATCGCGTTGAATTTTGTCGATGGGCTATACGTCAGATTCAAAACAATGAGCTTTTTTTTAATACCGTCTTATTTACCGATGAAGCAACATTCACAAATCATGGGAATGTTAATTTGCATAACATGCATTTATGGGCAGCGGAAAATCCACATTGGCTGCGACAGGTTGAACATCAAAAACAATGGTCTGTGAATGTATGGCGCGGTATCATAGGTGACCAAATTATTGGACCTTATTTTATCAATGGAAATTTGTATGGCAACGTCTATGCTAATTTTATTAAGGATACATTGGGTCTTTTGCTAGAAGAGTTACCTTTATTTACACGACAAACCATGTGATATCAACATGATGGATGCCCAGCACATTATTCATCGATTGCGCGAAGAGAACTCGATGAAAAATTTCGAAATCGTTGGATTGGACGCGGCGGTCCAATATCGTGGCCAGCTCGTTCACCAGACATAACACCTTTAGATTTCTTTCTGTGGGGAACACTGAAAGAGAACGTGTACAAAGAAGTACCAACTACATCTCACGATATGCAACAGCGAATTATTGCAGCCTGTGCATCAATAAGTTCTGACGCTGTAAGACTTGCAAGTCAATCAATCGTAAAAAGAATCCAACGGTGCATTGACAGTGATGGTCATCATTTCGAACACCTACTATAAACATGTTTCATTTACTACCAAAACCGTAAGTATTATCGCCTTTCTCTACTTTCTATGACCTTCGATGACCTTGTGTAATAGGTCGTTGAACTCGTTTTAAGATCCTCTATCGTGATACGGAAGCAAAAACATACCTATCCATTTAAAAAAATGGATGTCACCTTGAAATGTCCGAAGTACCTCCACCTGCAAAAAAACTATTATCGCCACCCAATAGCGCCCTTCGTACTATACAATTTACTTTAGCAAATATTTCTGTGAAACTTATAGTTTCGAAGATATCTGAGGTGCTAATAGTTACTGCCCCACCCTGTATATCCCTGGACCACAGGACCTGGTGAGCTCAGAGTTGCCCAAGAAGAGTCTAGAAGCTCATCGAAGAGTCAAAAGTCCACTGCAAGTTCCGTTATTCTTCATAGTTGAGTTTGGCGTAAGTGTAAATGATTAAACTCTTATAATGCGAACAGAGCATTACTTGACCACCCGGAATCCAACACATATGCTGATTTGGTGACTCAATTCGTCAACAATTCACACCGAATGCTAACAGTTCGTCACTATAGGACCACCTGTGACTGAACTGTGCTCGCCAGTTGTTTGGCGAGGAGCAACAGAGATGAACGACTCCTGGCCAATGGGGTAACTCGTCCATCTAACAGTGCATGGGCCAGTTCGACCCACCTCACAAAGAAAGAGGATAATATCGTCTCCATGGTGCCTAACCCAGAGCTAAATAGCACTCCCACTGCGGGCAAATACGCACCGCCAATGGGGTAACCCGCCCATCTAACAGTGCATGGGCCAGTTCGATCCACCTCACAAAGAAAGAGGATAATATCGTCTCTATGGTGCCTAACCCAGAGTTAAATAGCATTACCATTGCGGGCAAATACGCACCGCCATTGGTTCAGGGTCTCTTCTTGGTCGTTCATGGGAAGAGCATGTTCTCGAGAATTGATTTGCAAAGGACTTGCCACCAAATACCAGTAAACACAGATAGCATTGCGAAGACAGCAATAGCAACACCGTGGGGACTATACGAGTATGTTGGAATGGCGTTTGGACCCAGAAAGGCCACACAGACTTCCCAAAGGTATACCGACTACATTTTTCGTGGTCTAGACTTTGCTTTTGTATATATAGATGGCATCATAGTTGTAATGTATGCTGAAAGGTAACGTAGGCATGGTTGTTACCGACCGTAGGATAAGGTAGGGTTAGGGTTGTAATGTATGCTGAAAGGTAATGTAGGCATGGTTGTTACCGACCGTAGGATAAGGTAGGGTCACAGACGAGATATATGAGTAGACTTTTCACCTTATGGACTCTCGCGGCCGAATCTGACTGCCATACCGACCTGAAAATTCGGAGGTGATTTTAGCGGCCTCTTCTCATGGATGGCAGTCAGTTGAGAAACTATTCACTGAATTAGTATTAATAGGTAAACAGCTGTAGCGTGAGCGTAAATATATGCGAATTGACTATGGGGGGATTGCAAAGAATAATTGAATATTAATTATAAGACGGCAGACCAGGTGCAGAAATTTTTCACAAACGGGAAAGGTCCAAAAATTATTTTTGGTTGCAGGAGTCAATTACGATCATTTTTGGTCAAGAGACATATCCCCGAAATCCTACCCCATTTCGAGAAAAAAATTCGCGTAGGTGTGAAATTTTTCGACAAAATTAAAAAATTTCAAATCGTTCTAAAAAAATTATTTTTAGTTACGGGGGTCCATTACAATCGTTTTTGGTCGATAGACATGCCCTCGAAATCCTAACCATTTTCGAGAAAAAAATTCCTCAACGAAAATCTAATAAGAAATGTTTGCCCTTTCATGCGAATCTTTAAAACGTCATAACTTCTGAACGGATTGGACGATTTTAATATTTAAAAAAGCAAACTACGCGTATTTTGGTGGAGAATATGTACAAATCGCAAAAATATTCGAAAAGTTGGTCCCTGACCTCGCAAAATGAGAAAAACCCCATAAAAATGGTCCAATTTTCAAATGGCCATAACTCCTACAATTATGGATATATTTCAATGAAACTTTTTTCTGAAGTAGAGCTCATGGGTACCTACAAAAAAGTATTAGACAACTTTTCTGTAGGGCGTCAAGCGAAATTATTAAAAATCAAAAACGAATTTTTAGGGAAAATCGACGGGGGGTAGGTGCTTAAATTCTTCGACGAAAAAAGTAATTTTTAATTAATTCTGAAAAAATTATTTTCGGTTCCGGGGGTCAATTGCAATCATTTTTGGTGAATACACATACCCCTGAAATCATACTCCGTTTCGAGAAAAAAATTTTTTACCGAAAATATAATCTGAGGCCAGAAATGTCTGCTCGAATTTTCATGTGAATCTTTAAAACGTCGGAACTTCTGAACGGATTGGACGATTTTAATATTTAAAAAAGCAAACTACGCGTATTTTGGTGGAGAATATGTACAAATCGCAAAAATATTCGAAAAGTTGGTCCCTGACCTTGCAAAATGAAGAAAAACCCCATAAAAATGGTCCAATTTTCAAACAGCCATAACTCCTACAATTATGGATATATTTCAATGAAACTTTTTTCTGAAGTAGAGCCCACGGGTACCTACAAAAAAGTATTAGACAACTTTTCTGTAGGGCGTCAAACAAAACTACTAAAAATGAAAAAGGAATTTTTAAGAAAAATCGACAGGGGGTAGGTGCTTAAATTCTTCGACGAAAAAAAAAATTTGTAATTAATTCTGAAAAAATTATTTTTAGTTGCAGGGGGCAATTGCAAGCATTTTTGGTCAACAGACATACCCCCGAAATCCTACTCAGTTTCGAGAAAAAAATTCGAGAAGGTGTGAAATTTTCTGACGGAAAAAAAAATTTCAAATCGTTCTAGAAAAATTATTTTCGGTTGCGGGGGTCAATTACAATCATTTTTGGTGAATAGACATACCCTCGAAATCTTGCGCATTTTCGAGAAAAAAATTCAGTACGGTCGGAACTTTAAACGTTAATAACTTTCATTTTGTTAAAAAATAATAAAATTTCTGAAATTTAATCTTCTGTCTCACTTCCTCTTGTGTTCATTTCTAAATCTGTTGGTAACGTTGCGAGTGACACGGAAATGGTAATGGGGCTTTAGAGCCCCAGAGAATCGGGCCGAAAAAATACATTAGGTGATAGTATCGCGATAACCGCCAATCGACCACCCACTAGACGAATGGGTTTCCCTTGTCCGGACCCAACAAGATGGGTCCAGTTGGGAATCCGACCATTCAATAAGGGAATGTGCATTCCAAGTGTCGCCAAGATGGTTATCCATCTTGGCGATAGACCCTCTAAACAATACACCGATTTTCCGAGCGTCCCCTTTTTCCAAAATTCCTAGTGTCGCCAAGATGGCTCCTCCTGATAACAGATTTCCCAAACACCCCCTTTCTCAGAATTCCTTGGCTGCTCTCCTACTCTACCTCCCACCCCTTCAAGAGGCCTAAGTTAAATACCGGACCCAAACAGGGAGACGAGTAGTCTTGTACACCACACCACAGGGTCACATTGTCATCCCGGACCAGTTTGTACGAAAATTTTAATAAACGATCCAATAATTGTAATTCGGAGTTACCTCGACGACAATAGGCCTACTCGTATAGCTCGTCGGTGGTAGGGTTAGGGTTGTAATGTATGCTGAAAGGTAACGTAGGCATGGTTGTTACCGACCATGGGATAAGGTAGAGTTAAGGTTGTAACACCGACGAGGTATACGAGTAGACCTATCACCTAATGTATTTTTTCGGCCCGATTCTCTGGGGCTCTAGAGCCCCATTACCATTTCCGTGTCACTCGCAACGTTACCAACAGATTTAGAAATGAACACAAGAGGAAGTGAGACAGAAGATGAAATTTCAGAAATTTTATTATTTTTTAACAAAATGAAAGTTATTAACGTTTAAAGTTCCGACCATACTGAATTTTTTTCTCGAAAATGCGCAAGATTTCGAGGGTATGTCTATTCACCAAAAATGATTGTAATTGACCCCCGCAACCGAAAATAATTTTTCTAGAACGATTTGAAATTTTTTTTTTTACGTCAGAAAATTTCACACCTCGAATTTTTTTCTAGAAAGTAGGTAGGATTTCAGGAGTATGTGTATTCATCAAAAATGATTGCAATTGACCCCCGGAACCGAAAATAATTTTTTTAGAATTAATTAAAGATTTTTTTTTTCGTCGAAAAATTTCCCCACCTTCTCGAATTTTTTTCTAGAAAGTGGGTAGGATTTCGGGGGTATGTCTGTTCACCAAAAATGCTTGCAATTGACCCCTGCAACTACAAATAATTTTTTCAGAATTAATTACAAATTTTTTTTTTCGTCGAAGAATTTAAGCACCTACCCTGTCGATTTTTCTTAAAAATTACTTTTTCATTTTTAGTAATTTTGTTTGACGCCTTACAGAAAAATTGTCTAATATTTTTTTGTAGGTACCCATGGGCTCTACTTCAGAAATAAGTTTCATTGAAATATATTCACAATTGTAGGACTTATGGCTGTTTGAAAAATGGATCATTTTTATGGGATTTTTCTTCATTTTGCGAGGTCAGGGACCAACTTTTCGAATATTTTTGCGATTTGTACATATTCTCCATCAAAATGCGCGTAGTTTGCTTTTTTAAACATTAAAATCGTCCAATTCGTTAAGGAGTTATGACGTTTTAAAGATCTGCATGAAAATTCGAGCAGACATTTCTGGCCAGAAATTAGATTTTCGTTGAAGAATTTTTTTCTCGAAACTGAGTAGGATTGCGGGGGTATGTCTATTGACCAAAAATGCTTGCAATTGACCCCTGCAACTAAAAATAATTTTTTCAGAATTAATTACAAATTTTTTTTTTTCGTCGAAGAATTTAAGCACCTGAGCCCTGTCGATTTTTCTTATAAATTCCTTTTTCATTTTTAGTAATTTTGTTTGACGCCCTACAGAAAAGTTTTCTAATACTTTTTTGTAGGTACCCATGGGCTCTACTTCAGAAAAAAGTTTCATTGAAATATATCCATAATTGTAGGAGTTATGGCCATTTGAAAATTGGACCATTTTTATGGGGTTTTTCTCATTTTGCGAGGTGAGGGTCCAACTTTTCGAATATTTTTGCGATTTGTACATATTCTCCATCAAAATGCGCGTAGTTTGCTTTTTTAAACATTAAAATCGTCCAATCCGTTCAGAAGTTATGAGGCTTTAAAGATTCGCATGAAAATTCGAGCAGACCAGAAATTAGATTTTCGTTGAAGAATTTTTTTCTCGAAACTGAGTAGAATTGCGGGGGTATGTCCGTTGACCAAAAATGCTTGCAATTGACCCCTGCAACTAAAAATAATTTTTTCAGAATTAATTACAAATTTTTTTTTTTCGTCGAAGAATTTAAGCACCTGAGCCCTGTCGATTTTTCTTAAAAATTCCTTTTTTATTTTTAGTAATTTTGTTTGACGCCCTACAGAAAAGTTGTCTAATACTTTTTTGTAGGTACTCATGGGTTCTACTTCAGAAAAAAGTTTCATTGACATATATCCACAATTGTAGGAGTTATGGCTGTTTGAAAATTGGACCATTTTTATGGGGTTTTTCTCATTTTGCGAGGTGAGGGTCCAACTTTTCGAATATTTTTGCGATTTGTACATATTCTCCATCAAAATGCGCGTAGTTTGCTTTTTTAAACATTAAAATCGTCCAATCCGTTAAGGAGTTATGAGGCTTTAAAGATTCGCATGAAAATTCGAGCAGACATTTCTGGCCAGAAATTAGATTTTCGTTGAGGAATTTTTTTCTCGAAAATGGTTAGGATTTCGAGGGCATGTCTATTGACCAAAAACGATTGTAATGGACCCCTGTAACTAAAAATAATTTTTTTAGAACGATTTGAAATTTTTTAATTTTGTCGAAAAATTTCACACCTACACGAATTTTTTTCTCGAAAGGGGGTAGGATTTCGGGGGTATGTCTCTTGACCAAAAATGATTGTAATTGGCTCCTGCAACCAAAAATAATTTTTGGACCTTTCTCGTTTGTGGAAAATTTCTGCACCTGGTCTGCCGTCTGATAATTAATATTCGATTATTCTTTGCAATCCACCCATAGTCAATTTGCATATATTTACGCACACGCTACAGCTGTTTACCTATTAATACTAATTCAGTGAATAGTTTCTCAACTGATCGCCATCCATGAAAAGAGGCCGCTAAAATCACCTCCGAATTTTCAGGTCGGTATGGCAGTCAGATTCGGCCGCGAAAGTCCATAAGGTGAAAAGTCTACTCATATACTTCGTCTGTGGTTGTAATGTATGCCGAAAGGTAACGTAGGCAAGGTTGTTACCGACCGTAGGATAAGGTAGGGAGACAGACGACGGGCGACGAGATGTTTTGGGTACGGAATTACATGTAGGCAGTGAAACACGACGCAGCATGATTGGTTCTGTTGAGTAATAAATATATATCGAGGTGCTAGTGTGTTATTGAAGCCACTTTTCCTAAAGACATTACAATAGTGACGTCAGAAGACGAAGTACAACATCGAAACCATTTGCAACAAGCCTTCCAGCGACTGACGAACCACATGTCGATCAATGTCAGCAAATGCAATTTTGGCAAAACAGAAGCATCATTTCTTAGGTACCGTATTAACAGTGAATCCTGAAAGGATCAGAGTCACTGACAACTACTTCCATCAACGGTGATTGAACTACGAAACTTTCTTGACATGTTCAACTACTATCATCCATGTGTCAAGAACGCCACTGTAGCTCCATTTCCCCCTTAGTGGGTATTGAAGGACCTCCAAAAAGAACGACAAAGCGCCTATCGACTGGACCAACAACGCAAAAGCAGCGACTGGCGAACCACATGTCGATCAATCTCAGCAAATGCAATTTTGGCAAAACAGAAGCATCATTTCTTAGGTACCGTACTAACAGCGAATCCTGAAAGGGTCAGAGTCACTGACAACTACTTCCATCAACGGTGATTGAACTACGAAACTTTCTTGACATGTTCAATTACTACCATCCATGTGTCAAGAACGCCACCGTAGCTCCATTCCCCCCTTAGTGGGTATTGAAGGACCTCCAAAAAGAACGACAAAGCGCCTATCGACTGGACCAACAACGCAAAAGCTGCGACTGGCGAACCACATGTCGATCAATGTCAGCAAATGCAATTTTGGCAAAACAGAAGCATCATTCCTTGGGTACCGTACTAACAGCGAATCCTGAAAGGGTCAGAGTCACTGACGACTACTTCCATCAACGGTGATTGAACTACGAAACTTTCTTGACATGTTCAACTACTACCATCCATGTGTCAAGAACGCCACCGTAGCTCCATTTCCCCCTTATTGGGTATTGAAGGATCTCCAGAAAGAACGACAAAGCGCCTATCGACTGGACCAACAACGCAAAAGCAGCGACTGGAGAACCACATGTCGATCAATGTCAGCAAATGCAATTTTGGCAAAACAGAAGCATCATTCCTTGGGTACCGTATTAACAGCGAATCCTGAGAGGGTCAGAGTCACTGACGACTACTTCCATCAACGGTGATTCAACTACGAAACTTTATTGACATGTTCAACTACTACCATCCATGTGTCAAGAACACCACTGTAGCTCCATTTCCCCCTTAGTGGGTATTGAAGGACCTCCAAAAAGAACGACAAAGCGCCTATCTACTGGACCAACAACGCAAAAGCAGCGACTGGAGAACCACATGTCGATCAATGTCAGCAAATGCAATTTTGGCAAAACAGAAGCATCATTCCTTGGGTACCGTATTAACAGCGAATCCTGAGAGGGTCAGAGTCACTGACGACTACTTCCATCAACGGTGATTCAACTACGAAACTTTATTGACATGTTCAACTACTATCATCCATGTGTCAAGAACGCCACCGTAGCTCCATTCCACCCTTAGTGGGTATTGAAGGACCTCCAAAAAGAACGACAAAGCGCCTATCGACTGGACCAACAACGCAAAAGCAGCGACTGGCGAACCACATGTCGATCAATCTCAGCAAATGCAATTTTGGCAAAACAGAAGCATCATTCCTTGGGTACCGTATTAACAGCGAATCCTGAGAGGGTCAGAGTCACTGACGACTACTTCCATCAACGGTGATTCAACTACGAAACTTTATTGACATGTTCAACTACTACCATCCATGTGTCAAGAACGCCACCGTAGCTCCATTTACCCCTTATTGGGTATTGAAGGACCTCCAAAAAGAACGACAAAGCGCCTATCGACTGGACCAACAACGCAAAAGCAGCGACTGGCGAACCACATATCGATCAATCTCAGCAAGTGCAATTTTGACAAAACAGAAGCACCATTTCTTGGGTACCGTATTAACAGCGAATCCTGAAAGAGTCAGAGTCACTGACAACTACTTCCATCAACGATGATTCAACTACGAAACTTTATTGACATGTTCAACTACTACCATCCATGTGTCAAGAACGCCACCGTAGCTCCATTCCCCCCTTAGTGGGTATTGAAGGACCTCCAGAAAGAACGACAAAGCGCCTATCGACTGGACCAACAACGCAAAAGCAGCGACTGGGGAACCACATGTCGATCAATGTCAGCAAATGCAATTTTGGCAAAACAGAAGCATCATTCCTTGGGTACCGTACTAACAGCGAATCCTGAGAGGGTCAGAGTCACTGACAACTACTTCCATCAACGATGATTGAACTACGAAACTTTATTGACATGTTCAACTACTATCATCCATGTGTCAAGAACGCCACCGTAGCTCCATTTCCCCTTATTGGGTATTGAAGGACCTCCAAAAAGAACGACAAAGCGCCTATCGACTGGACCAACAACGCAAAAGCAGCGACTAGCGAACCACATGTCGATCAATCTCAGCAAATGCAATTTTGGCAAAACAGAAGCATCATTCCTTGGGTACCGTATTAACAGCGAATCCTGAAAGGGTCAGAGTCACTGATAACTACTTCCATCAACGGTGATTCAACTACGAAACTTTCTTGACATGTTCAACTACAATTTTCATGCGAATCTTAGTTGTTTTCCTGAAGTAGAGCTCATCTATACCTACAAAAAAGTATTACACAACTTTTCTGTAGCGCGTCAAATAAACTTACTAAAAATCAAAAACGCATTTTTAAGAAAAATCGACGGGGGGGTAGGTGCCTAAATTTTTCGACGAAAAAAAAAATTTCCAAATCGTTCTAAAATAAATATTTTTGGCTGTAGAGGTCAATTACAATCATTTTTGGTGAAGAGTCATATCGTCGAAATCTTACTCATTTCCTAGAAAAAAATTCGAGAAGGTGTGAAATTTTTCGACAAAATTAAAAAATTTCAAATCGTTCTGGAAAAATTATTTTCGGTTGCGTGGGTCAATTACAATAATTTTTGGTGAATAGATCTACCCCCGAAATCCTACTCATTTTCTAGAAAGAAATTCTTAAATGGTTCCCCAAAATTTCATGGAAATCTTTAAAATGTCGTAACTTCTGAACGGATTGGACGATTTTAATGTTCGAAAAGCCAAACGCAGCGTATTTTAGTGTAGAATATGTAGAAATTCTAAAAATATTCGAAAAGTCGTTCCTTAACCTCGTAAAGATAAAAAACCCCCATAAAAATGGTCCAATTTTCAAACAGCCATAACTCCTACAGTAGTGAATATATTGCAATGAAACTTTTATCTAAAATAGAGCCCATAGGTACCTACAAAAAAGTATTAGACAATTTTTCTGTAGGGTGCCAAACAAAATTACTAAAAATCAAAAACGAGTTTTCAAGAAAAATCGATAGGGACTAAGTTCCTAAATTTTTCATGAAATTGAAAAGTTTCAAATCATTCTGGAAAAATTATTTTCGATTGCAGGGATCAATTGCAATCATTTTTGGTTAATAGACATACCCTCAAAATCTTTACTATTTTTGAGAAAGAAATTCTTAAATGGTTCCCCAAAATTTCATGGAAATCTTTAAAATGTCATAACTCGTGAACGGATTGGACGATTTTAATGTTCGAAAAGCCAAACGCCGCGTATTTTAGTGTAGAATAAGTAGCAATTCTAAAAATATTCGAAAAGTTGTTCCTTAATCTCGTAAAGATAGAAAAACCCACATAAAAATGGTCCAATTTTCAAACAGCCATAACTCCTATAGTAGTGAATATATTGCAATGAAACTTTTATCTAAAATAGAGCCCATAGGCACCTACAAAAAAGTATTAGACAATTTTTCTGTAGGGTGCCAAACAAAATTACTAAAAATCAAAAACGAGTTTCAAGAAAAATCGATAGGGAGTAGGTTCCTAAATTTTTCATGAAATTGAAAAGTTTCAAATCATTCTGGAAAAATTATTTTCGATTGCAGGGATCAATTGCAATCATTTTTGGTTAATAGACATACCCTCAAAATCTTTACTATTTTTGAGAAAGAAATTCTTAAATGGTTCCCCAAAATTTCATGGAAATCTTTAAAATGTCATAACTCGTGAACGGATTGGACGATTTTAATGTTCGAAAAGCCAAACGCCGCGTATTTTAGTGTAGAATATGTAGCAATTCTAAAAATATTCGAAAAGTTGTTCCTTAATCTCGTCAAGATAGAAAAACCCACATAAAAATGGTCCAATTTTCAAACAGCCATAACTCCTACAGTAGTGAATATATTGCAATGAAACTTTTATCTAAAATAGAGCCCATAGGTACCTACAAAAAAGTATTAGACAATTTTTCTGTAGGCTGCCAAACAAAATTACTAAAAATCAAAAACGAGTTTCAAGAAAAATCGATAGGGAGTAGGTTCCTAAATTTTTCATGAAATTGAAAAGTTTCAAATCATTCTGGAAAAATTATTTTCAATTGCAGGGATCAATTGCAATCATTTTTGGTCAATAGACATACCCTCGAAATCCTAACTATTTTCGAGAAAAAAATTCCTTAGAAAAGAATATAATTTCAGGCCAGAAATGTCACTCGAAAATTTCAAGCATATCTTTAAAACTTCATAACTTCTGAACGGATTGAAGGATTTTAATGTTTCAAAATGCAAATAACGCGTATTTTAGTGAAGAATATGTAGAAATTGTAACAATATTGAAAAAGTTATTCCTTGAACCCGTAAAGATAGAAAACCCTCATGAAAATGGTCCAATTTTCAAACAGCCATAACTCCTACAATAGTGAGTATATTTAAATGAAACTTTTTTCTGAATTAGAGCTCATGGGCACCTACAGAAAAGTATTAGACAACTTTTTTGTAGGGGGTCAAATAAAATTATTAAAAATGAAAAACGATTATTTAGGAAATATCGACTGGGGGTAGGTGCTGAAATTTTTCGGCGACAAAAAAATTTTTAATTAAGTCTGAAAAAATTATTTTAGGTTGCGGGGGTCAATTACAATCATTTTTGATCATTATACATACCCTCGAAATCCTACCCACTTTCGAGAAACAAATTTGAGTAACTACTGAAATTTTTAGACGTAATTAAAAAATTTCAAATCATACTAAAAGAAGTATATTTAATTACACAGGTCAATTACAAGCATTTTTGGTGAATAAACATACCCCAAAATCCTATCAACTTTCGAGAAAAAAATTCTTTACGGAAAATCTAATGGTGAGGCCAGAAATGCTTCCCAGAAATTTTATGTGAATCTTTAAAATGTCATAACTCCTGAACGAACTGGACGATCTTAATGTTCAAAAAGCCAAACGTCGCGTATTTTAGTGTCGAATATGTAGAAATTCTAAAAATATTGGAAAAGTTGCTTCTTGATCCCATAAAATGTGAAAAACCCCATAAAAATGGTTCAATTTTTAAACAGCCATAACTCCTATAATAGTGAATATATTTCAATGAAACTTTTTTTCTGAAGTACAGCCCACAGGCACCTACAAAAAAGTATTAAACAACTTTTCTGTAAGACGTTAAGCGAAATTATTAAAAATGAAAAACGAATTTTTAAGGAAAATCGACAGGGAGTAGGTTCCTAAATTCTCTGGCGAAATTGAAATGTTTCAAATCACTCTGGAAAAATTATTTTCAATTGCAGGGATCAATTGCAATCATTTTTGGTGAATACACATACCGTCGAAATCCTAACCATTTTTGAGAAAGAAAATCCTTACCGAAAATCTAACCTGAGGCCTGAAATGGTCCCCCAAAATTTCATGCAAATCTTTAAAATGTCATAATTCCTGAACGGATTGGACAATTTCAATGTTCAAAATGGCAAACAACGCGTATTTTGACGAAGAATATGTAAGAATTCTAACAATATTGAAAAAGTTGTCCCTTGACCCCGTAAAGATAGAAAAACCCCATAAAAATGGTCCAATATTCAAACAGCCATAACTCCTGCAATAGTGAATACATTTAAATGAAACTTTTTTCTGAAATAGAGCTCTTGGGTATCTACGAAAAAGTATTAGACAACTTTTCTATAGGGTGTCAAACAAAATTACTAAAAATATAAAACGAATTTTTAGACAAATCGACAGGGTGTAAGGTGCCTAACTATTTCGACGAAATTGGAAAGTTTCAAGTCACTCTGGAAAAATTATTTTTGATTGTAGAGATCAATTGCAATCATTTTTGGTTAATAGACATACCCTCGAAATCATAACCTTTTTCGAGAAAAAAATTCCTTAGATAAAAATATAATTTCAGGCCAGAAATGTCACTCGACAATTTCTTGCGTATCTTTAAAACGTCATAACTTCTGAACGGATTGGAGGATTTTAATGTTTCAAACGGCAAACAACGCGTATTTTGATGAAGAATATGTAGGAATTCTAACAATATTGAAAAAGTTGTTCCTTGACCCCGTAAAGATACAAAAATCCCATAAAACTGGTCCAATATTCAAACAGCCATAACTCCTACAATAGTGAATACATTTAAATGAAACTTTTTTCTGAAGTAGAGCCCACAGGTACCTACAAAACAGTATTAAACAACTTTTCTGTAGGACGTCAAACAAAATTACTAAAAATCAAAAACGAGTTTTCAAGAAAAATCGATAAGGGGTAGGTGCCTAAATTTTTCGGCGAAATTGAAAAGTATCAAATCGTTCTGGAAAAATTATTCTCGATTGCGGGGGTCAATTATAATCATTTTCGGTGAATAGACATAATCCCGAAATTTTACCCACTTTCGAGAAAAAAAATTCAATATTTGCGGAACTAAGAATGCGTTTTTCATTTTTAATAAATTTGTTTGACACGCTTCGGAAAAGTTGTTCAGAACTTTCTTATAGGTAGCTATGAGCTCTACTTCCTCCTAAAAGTTCATTGAAATATATTCACTATTGTAGGAGTTATGGTCATTTGAAAATTGGACCGCTTTTATGGAGTTTTTCTCATTTTACTGACTGAAGAATCATCTTTTCGAATATTTTTGCAATTTCTACGTATTCTTCACTAAGATACACGTTGTTTGCATTTTTGAAAATTAAAATCCTTCAATCCGTTCAGAAGTTATGACGTTTTAACGATTTGCATGAAATTTTGGGGCACCATTTTTGGCCTCAAATTACATTCTCGGTAAGGAATTTTTTTCTCGAAAGCGCGTAGGATTTCGAGGGTATGTATAATGACCAAAAATGATTGTAATTATCCCCTGTAACTAAATATAATTGTTTTAGTGTGATTTGGAATTTTTTCATTTTGACGAATTTAGGCACCTACCCCCTGTCGATTTTTCTTAAGAATTCGTTTTTCATTTTTAATAAATTTGTTTGACACGCTACGGAAAAGTTGTTTAGAACTTTTTTATAGGTAGCTATGAGCTCTACTTCCTCCTAAAAGTTCATTGAAATATATTCACTATTGTAGGAGTTATGGTCATTTGAAAATTGGACCGCTTTTATGGAGTTTTTCTCATTTTACTGACTGAAGAATCATCTTTTCGAATATTTTTGCAATTTCTACGTATTCTTCACTAAAATAAACGTTGTTTGCATTTTTGAAAATTAAAATCCTTCAATCCGTTCAGAAGTTATGACGTTTTAACGATTTGCATGAAATTTTGGGGCACCATTTTTGGCCTCAAATTACATTCTCGGTAAGGAATTTTTTTCTCGAAAACGCGTAGGATTTCGAGGGTATGTATAATGACCAAAACTGATTGTAATTATCCCCTGCAACTAAACATAATTTTTTTAGTGTGATTTGGAATTTTTTAATTTCGTCTAAAAATTTCAATATCTACTCGAATTTTTTTCTCGAAATTGGGTAGGATTTCCGAGGTATGTGTATTCACCAAAAACGATTGTAATTCAGCCCCGCAACCGAAAATAATTTTTCCAGAACGATTTGAAATTTTTGAATTTAATTGTTAATAACTTCTTAACGAATCCACCATCAACAAATTGGTATTCTTGATTTTCGCCTTATTTTGGCCTCTAGAATCCCCCATTAAAATTTTTCCCAGGATTGTCGAACATCCTGTACGCGATCTGGTACTTCGTACAACGCGAAATACGAAAAAAATGACAAATATAAAATCTTTCTTTATTGTGAAAAAATCAAAATTCCAATTTATCCGTATTTTGTACATGGATGTGTAGTTTCTCTGTACAAATGGAGAAAAAAAAATCATTAATATCCAATGAGAAAAATAAAAAAACGTGCTATTTTTTAACATATTGTTTAAACAAATAAAAGTTTTGCAAATCTCTTTCCACCATCAAATTCGCCGTTTAAAAACCTAAATTTCATCCATTTGAAGCACACCCCTATCTCTAATAGTTTCCGAGATATTCAACAAAGTATGTTTCGAACCCCAACTTTGAGGGCTGATTTCAACCCCTTAAAGTGAATATTAGCAGCTAGAAAAAAATACGTGTCTAATAGATTTATGAGAACTACATAATTGCGAAGTTTCATCATAATTGGAGATTCACACCTCGGGATGGTCCCTTGTCAGTGGAAACGCAGCTTAAGAATCCACGTGCTGCGCTGGGATTCTCTGACGCGATTTCCACGAAACAAAAGAACGTAATTGGATATAACGTTTATTATATTTACACAATAGTGACGTTAATCCAGTTTATTATCAAATATGTAGATAAGACTTGATGAAACGAAGCTCTGCAATAAAACTCGATCTTATCACGCAACGATAATAACAAGTGTATCGCATTATTCGCTTGAACCTACGTGTGGCGAGATACATACATACTTTGTAATCAACGAATAAGAGATCCGCAACGTCACCAATAAATACCAAGAATCAACCTCGAACTTAAAATATTAAAATTAATCGGGATTAACGGAGCAATTTCATCGTAAGCCTATAATCGCCGCCGTTCCACTTACTAAATATTCTATCTGCAAACAGGTATCGACTAATCGACATTTTATCGACGATGTAAATGTTATTTACGCTGCCAGGAATTCGACTGCGAGGAAAGGTAGGAAAATAGGCGAAGAGAAGAAATACAATTGTTTCGGTCGAACGTAGAGGGTAGATAGGGTATGTATGTATGTACCATATGTGTACCTATCTACACATTCCTAATGCAATTTTATCGAGGACCAAACAGAATTGTTTACCGGTTCGTACCTCCGTGGAAGAGTCGAGATACCGAGGTACAAGATAAGTAAAACGACATTAAATTACGGAGTCTAGACCGTCAAGGCATAATAATTCCCTCTTATCGTTGTTACGAGAGTCGCTCGAAACAGGTGAAAATTTAAAACGTTCTTCTTATGTAATTATTGGAAATACATCTGGGTCGGTATAATAGAAAAAGTCTATGAAATTTTCTACTAAGAAATAATTAGGGACTAGATTTTGGAAAATTGTATTCTGGAATGACGAATAAAAATGTTTTATTCGCCCGTAAATGACAATATAAATAATTTATATATGTGATATTCCCTCTTATGTGATTATTAGAAATACATCTGGATCGGTATAATAGAAAAACTCTCCCATAGACGAAATTTTCTACTAAGAAGTAATTACGAACCAGTTTTGGGAAAATTTTATTCTCGAATAACGAATAAAAATGTTTCATTCGCTCATTGATAACAATATAAATAATTTATCCCTCTTATGTAATTATTAGAAATACATCTGGATCGGTATAATAGAAATTTTCTACTATAAAATAATTACGAACCGGATTAGGGAAAATTTTATGTTGGAATAACGAATAAAACTGTTTCATTCGCCCATTGATAACAATATAAATAATTTATCCCTCTTATCTAATTATTAGAAATACGTCTGGATTAGTATAATAGAAAAAGTTGAAATTTTCTACTAAGAAATAATTACGATAAGACATTGATAAGAATAAAAATAATTTATCCCTCTCATCTAATTATTAGAAATACGTCTGGATCAAAGAAATAATAAAAAACCAAATTTTGGTAAATTTTATTCTCGAATAACGAATAAAAATGATTCATTCGTCTGTAAATAACAATATAAATAATTTATCCCTCTTATGTAATTATTAGAAATACATCTGGACCAAAATAAAAATTACAACTCAGATTTTGGTAAATTTTATTCTCGAATAACGAATAAAAATGTTTCATTCGTCTGTAAATAACAATATAAATAATTTATCCTTCTTATGTGATTATTAGAAGTACATCTGGATTGGTATAATAGAAAAAGTCGACGAAATTTTCTTCTAAGAAATAATCTTGAACCAGATTTTGGAAAATTTTATTCCCGAATGACGAATAAAAATGTTTCATTCGCCCTTAAATAACAATATAAATAATTCATCCCTCTTATGTGATTATCAGAAATACATCTGAATCGGTAAAATAGAAAAAGTCGACGAAATTTAATTCTCGAATAACGAATAAAAATGTTTTATTCGCCCGTAAATAACAATATAAATACTTTATCCCCCTTCTGTAATTATTAGAAATACATCTGGATCGGTAGAATAGAAAAAGTCGACGAAATTTAATTCTCGAATATCAAATAAAAATGTTTTATTCGCAGGTAAATAACAATATAAATAATTTATCCCTCTTATGTAATTATTAGAAATACATCTGGACCAAAATAAAAATTACAAACTAGATTTTGGTAAATTTTATTCTCGAATAACGAATAAAAATATTTCATTCGTCTGTAAATAACAATATAAATAATTTATCCTTCTTATGTGATTATTAGAAGTACATCTGGATTGGTATAATAGAAAAAGTCGACGAAATTTTCTTCTAAGAAATAATCTTGAACCAGATTTTGGAAAATTTTATTCCCGAATGACGAATAAAAATGTTTCATTCGCCCTTAAATAACAATATAAATAATTCATCCCTCTTATGTGATTATCAGAAATACATCTGAATCGGTAAAATAGAAAAAGTCGACGAAATTTAATTCTCGAATAACGAATAAAAATGTTTTATTCGCCCATAAATAACAATATAAATACTTTATCCCCCTTCTGTAATTATTAGAAATACATCTGGATCGGTAGAATAGAAAAAGTCGACGAAATTTAATTCTCGAATAACAAATAAAAATGTTTTATTCGCAGGTAAATAACAATATAAATAATTTATCCCCCTTATGTAATTATTAGAAATTTTCTACTAAGAAATAATTACGAACCAGATTTCGGAGAAGTTTCTTTTCGAATAACGAATAAAAATGTTTTATTCATACGTAAATAGCAATATAAATATGTTATCGCTCTTATGTAATTATTAGAAATACATCTGGATCAAAGAAATAATTATGAACCAGATTTGAGAAAATTTCATTTTTGAATAACGAATAAAAATGCTTCATTCGCCCATTGATAACAATGTAAGTAATTTTGTCTATCTTATGTGATTATTAGAAATTCATCTAGATCAAAGAAATAATTACGAACCAGATTTAGGAAAATTTTATTCTCGAATAACGAATAAAAATGTTTTATTCGCCCATTAATAACAATATAAATAATTCATCCCTCTTATGGAATTATTACAAATACATCAAAGAAATAATTACGAACCAAATTTGGGAAAATTTTATTCTCGAATAACGAATAAAACTGTTTCAATTCGCCCTCAAATAACAATATAAATAATTTATCCGTCTTATGTAATTATTACAAATATATCTGCATCGTTATAATAGAAAAACTCTCCCATAGACGAAATTTTCTACTGAGAAATAATTACGAACCAGATTTGGGAAAATATTATTCTCGAATAACGAATAAAAATGTTTCATTCGCCCATTGATAACAATATAAATAATTTATCCCTCTCATGTAATTATTACAAATACATCAAAGAAATAATTACGAACAAAATTTGAAAAAATTTAATTCCCGAATAACGAATAAAACAGTTTCATTCGCCCTTAAATAACAACATAAATAATTCATCCCTCTTATGTGATTATTAGAAATGATCACCCATAGATGAAATTTTTTACTAAAAAATAATTACGAACCAGATTTGGGAAAATTTCATTCTCGAATAACGAATAAAACTGTTTTATGTGATTATTGGAAATACATCTAGATCGTTATAATAGAAAAAGTCGACGACATTTTCTACTAATAATTACGAACCAGCTTAGGGAAAATATTATTCTCGAATAACGAATAAAAATGTTTCATTCGCCCATTGATAACAATATAAATAATTTATCCCTCTCATGTAATTATTACAAATACATCAAAGAAATAATTACGAACCAGATTTCGAAAAATTTTATTCCCGAATAACGAATAAAACAGTTTCATTCGTCCTTAAATAACAACATAAACAACTCATTCACTGTCCATGGACGGATCGATGGATCGATCGAGGACGTATCGTGATTACGCGCATTCGAACGAGACGATCGCGTGCGAAATTTTCTACTAAGAAATAATTACGATAAGACATTGATAAAAATATAAATAATTAATCCCTCTGATGTAATTCTTAGAAATACATCTGGATCAAAGAAATAATTACGAACCAGATTTGGGAAAATATTATTCTCGAATAACGAATAAAACTGTTTCATTCGCTCATTGATAACAATATAAATAATTTATCCCTCTTATGTAATTCTTAGAAATACATCTGGATCAAAGAAATAATTATGAACCAGATTTGGGAAGATTTAATTCTCGAAGAACGAATAAAAATGTTTTATTCGCGCGTAAATAACAATATAAATAACTTATCACTCTTATGTAATTATTAGAAATACATCTGGATCGGTACAATAGAAAAAGTCGATGTTTAATTCTCAAATAAGGAATAAAAATGTTTTATTCGCCCGTAAATAACAGTATAAATAATTTATCCCCCTTATGTAATTATTAGAAATACATCTGGATCGGTATAATAGAAAATGTTGAAATTTTCTACTAAGAAATAATTACAAACCAGATTTGGAAAAATTTTATTCTCAAATAACGAATAAAAATGTTTTATTCGTCCGTAAATAACAATATAAGTAATTTATCCCTCTTATGTGATTATTAGAAATAATCACCCATACATGAAATTTTCTACTAAGAAATAATTACGAACCAGATTTCGAAAAATTTTATTCTCGAATAACGAATAAAAATGTTTCATTCGCCCATTGATAACAATATAAATAATTTATCCCTCTCATGTAATTATTACCAATACATCAAAGAAATAATTACGAACCAAATTTGAAAAAATTTAATTCCCGAATAACGAATAAAACAGTTTCATTCGTCCTTAAATAACAACATAAATAACTCATTCACTGTCCATGGACGGATCGATGGATCGATCGAGGACGTATCGTGATTACGCGCATTCGAACGAGACGATCGCGTGCGAAACCTCGTTCCAACGTTAATTAACGAAACGAGCGTACATTTCCTACGAACTGTGGGAAACTATCCAGCACACGAGTCCCTCGTAAACGCGCGACGAGCTCAAACGATCCTCATCGCGTCAACATCGTTAACGTTTTCTCCTTTTCTCGTTTCCTTCTTCTTCTACTCTCAACCCACCACCCACAATGCATGAAACTATCAACGATGCGAATAATTACTACCTGACACCTCATTAATACGCCTCGAGACGAACATAATTCTCAGTTGCCAATCACACCAATCAAACAAACATACTTGGCCTACGTTTATTCATTTCGATGTCTCTCTCGAATATTATTCGGGAATAACAATTTTCTAAACAATAAATTTCAATTTTACTACAGTTACAAAAATTGTAAATAGTAGTTTCTATTTAATTTACGTTTTTCTTAATATTTTAGCCACAATATGCTCGTCTTTGGCACTAATATCTAATTTAGTTTACTGCTTCCAACAATACAAAATAATAAGTCCTCGTGTTTACGATAAAGAACCTTCATTTTTCGAGATAATGGAAAGACAAGGCAATCTTTACGCAGTATACTCAATCATGCTAGTCACTTTCAAACTTTGATAACTTGGAAAACTCTTTTTCTTTTTTTTTTAAGACAGATGGAGGGAGAGCTGTGATACGATGAATTTTTATACCTAATAATTTAAAATTAATTCGAAAATTAGTTTTCTAAAATTCTCCAAAAAAAATGTCCATAATAGCTGTGATACTACGAATTTTTAAACCTAATAATTTAAATTTAAAATTTAAAATTAATTTGAAAATTAATTTTCTAAAATTCTCCAAAAAAAATGTCGATAATAGCTGTGATACCACGAATTTTTATACCTAATAATTGAAATTTAAAATTTTAAATTAATTTGAAAATTAGTTTTCTAAAATTCTACAACAAAAATGTCCACAATTGCTGTGATACAACGAATTTTTATACCTAATAGTTGAATTTTTATACCTAATTTTAAATTTTAAATTACTTTGAAAATTAGTTTTCTAAAGTTCTTCAAAAAAAATGTCCATAATAGCTGTGATACTACGAATTTTTATACCTAAAAGTTGAAATTTAAAATTTAAAATTAATTCGAAAATTAGTTTTCTAAAATTCTCCAAAAAAATGTCCACAATAGCTGTGATACGACGAATTTTTAAACCTAATAGTTGAAATTTTAAATTTAAAATTAATTTGAAAATTAGTTTTCTAAAATTCTCCAACAAAAATGTCCACAATAACTGTGATACTACGAATTTTTAAACCTAATAGTTGCAATTTAAAATTTAAAATTAATTTGAAAATTAGTTTTCTGAAATTCTTCAAAAAAAATGTCCATAATAGCTGTGATACGACGAATTTTTATACCTAATAGTTGAATTTTTATACCTAATTTTAAATTTTAAATTACTTTGAAAATTAGTTTTCTAAAAGTCTTCAAGAAAATGTTCATAATAGCTGTGATACGACGAATTTATAAACCTAATAGTTGAAATTTTAAATTTAAAAGTAATTTGAAAATTAGTTTTCTAAAATTCTCAAACAAAAATGTCCATAATAGCTGTTATACCACGAATTTTTAAACCTAATAGTTGCAATTTTAAATTTAGAATTAATTTGAAAATTAGTTTTCTAAAATTCCCAAAAAAAATGTCCATAATAGCTGTGATACCACGAATTTTTATATCTAATAATTTAAATTTTAAAATTTAAAATTAATTTGACAATTAGTTTTCTAAAATTCTCCAAAAAAAAATGTCCATAATAGCTGTGATACCACGAATTTTTATACCTAATAATTTAAATTTTAAATTTAAAATTAATTTGAAAATTAGTTTTCTAAAATTCTCCAAGAAAAATGTCCATAATAGCTGTGATACGACGAATTTTTAAACCTAATAGTTGAAATTTTAAATTTCAAATTAATTTGAAAATTAGTTTTCTAAAATTCTCCAAAAAAAGTGTCCATAATAGCTATGATACGACGAATTTTTAAACCTAATAGTTGAAATTTTAAATTTAAAATTAATTTGAAAATTAGTTTTCTAAAATTCTACAAAAAAAATGTCCATAATAGCTGAGTACTGCGAATTTTTAAACCTAATAGTTGAAATTTTAAATTTAAAAGTAATTTGAAAATTAGTTTTCTAAAATTCTCCAACAAAAATGTCCACAATAGCTGTGATACGACGTATTTTTAAACCTAATAGTTGAAATTTAAAATTTAAAATTAATTTGAAAATTAGTTTTCTAAAATTCTCCAAGAAAAATGTCCATAATAGCTGTGATATGATGAATTTTTAAACCTAATAATTGAAATTTTAAATTTAGAATTAATTTGAAAATTAGTTTTCTAAAATTCTCCAACAAAAATGTCCATAATAGCTGTGATACCTCGAATTTTCATACCTAATAATTTAAATTTTAAATATAAAATTAATTTGAAAATGAGTTTTCTAAAATTCTACAACAAAAATGTCCACAATAGCTGTGATACAACGAATTTTTATACCTAATTTTAAATTTTAAATTACTTTGAAAATTAGTTTTCTAAAATTCTCAAAAAAAATGTCCATAATAGCTGTGATACAACGAATTTTTAAACCTAATAGTTGCAATTTTAAAATACAAAATTAATTTCAAAATTAGTTTTCTAAAATTCTCCAAAAAAAATGTCCATAATAGCTGTGATACGACGAATTTTTAAACCTAAAAGTTGAAATTTAAAATTTAAAATTAATTTGAAAATTACTTTTCTAAAATTCTCCAAAAAAAATGTCGATAATAGCTGTGATACCACGAATTTTTAAACCTAATAGTTGAAATTTAAAATTTAAAATTAATCTGAAAATTACTTTTCTAAAATTCTCCAAAAAAAATGTCCATAATAGCTGTGATACTACGAATTTTTATACCTAATAGTTGAAATTTTAAATTTTAAATTAATTTGAAAATTAGTTTTCTAAAATTCTCCAAAAAAAATGTCCCTAATAGCTGTGATACAACGAATTTTTATACCTAATAGTTGAAATTTAAAATTTTAAATTAATTTGAAAATTAATTTTCTAAAATTCTCCAACAAAAATGTCCACAATAGCTGTGATACAACGAATTTTTAAACCTAATAGTTGCAATTTAAAATTTTAAATCAATTGAAAATTAGTTTTCTAAAATTCTCCAACAAAAATGTCCACAATAGCTGTGATACAACGAATTTTTAAACCTAATAGTTGAAATTTTAAATTTAAAATTAATTTGAAAATTAGTTTTCTAAAATTCTCCAAGAAAAATGTCCATAATAGCTGTGATACAAAGAATTTTTATACCTAATAATTGAAATTTAAAATTTTAAATTAATTTGAAAATTAGTTTTCTAAAATTCTCCAACAAAAATGTCCACAATAGCTGTGATATCACGAATTTTTATACCTAAAAGTTGAAATTTTAAATTTTAAATTAATTTGAAAATTAGTTTTCTAAAATTCTCCAAAAAAAATGTCCACAATATGAAACAATCTTTTAAGAAGAATAGACACACTAAATGAAAAACTAATTCCTCAGTAAAAGTGTAAATAACATTAAAAAATTAATATTTAACAAATTGACACTCGACACTCACAATCGACGTTAATATAAACGATACTCATAATTTACAACGCTTTATTTCGTCTAAAATCTAAGATGTCTCAGAATTTAAGTGAAAAGAATCAGAGATCCTCGATCTATGGGCCCTACGATCCATAACTCGATTCAGAAACTTCCAAACTCACCGGAATAATGCAGCCAGGTATTGGAGAATCGAGAATCAGTTTCGATCGATCTTTATCCGATCGCCAGAAGCGGAAATGACGCGACGCTGCGTGGCAGAGAGGAATTATATAACAAAACGAGGATCCAGTGATTCGACTCGATTCCACACAATAACGGACCGACTGTCGCGCACTCACCGACTCACTTTACTGAATCTAATTCAACACTTGACAACGTCCCACCTCCGTGTTTCGCGTGGAGGGGGGGCACTGACCTCGTGATGAATTGTTCATTGTACATAATCGTACACTGTTGTTACATATCGCTCGTGTATGGGACCGAAACGTTTGGCGGCTTTGGGCGTTGGCCCGATCATCTGTGGGGATTTTGGGGAATGCAAATGAGCAAAACTAGGGGAAACACACTTATTCAGCACTAACGGGGAAGTCACAGTATAGAAACAGATCTCTTAAACTGCGTCTCCACTGGTATCTTCTTAGGCACCTACCCCCTGTTGATTCTTCTTGGAAATCGGTTTTTGATTTTTAGTAATTTTGTTTGATGCCGTATAGAAAAGTTGTTTAATACTTTTTTGTAGGTATCTATGAGTTATACTTTGGAAAAAAGTTTCATTGAAATGTATTCATTATTGTAGGAGTTATGGCTGCTTGAATATTGGGCCAATTTTATGGGGGTTTTTCTATCTTTACGACATTAAGGAACAACTTTTCGAATATTTTTAGAATTGTTAAATATTCTACACTCAATTACGCGTCGTTTGCCGTTTGAAACATTAAAATCGTCCAAACCGTTCAAAAGTTATGGCATTTTAAAGATTCGCATGATGGGAAGCATTTCTGGCCTGAAATTATATTTTTAACTAAGGAATTTTTTTCTCGAAAATGATTAGGATTTCGAGGGTATGTCTATTGACCAAAAATGATTGCAATTGATCCCTACAATAGAAAATAATTTTTCCAGAGTGATTTGAAACATTGCAATTTCGCCAGAGAACTTAGAAACCTACTCCCTTATCGATTTTTCTTGAAAACTCGTTTTTGATTTTTAGTAATTTTGTTTGACGCCGTATAGAAAAATTGTTTAATACTTTTTTGTAGGTACCTATAGGCTCTACTTTAGAAAAAAGTTTCATTGAAATATATTTACTATTATAGGAGTTATGGCTATTTGAAAATTGGACCATTTCTATGTGGGTTTTTCTATCTTTACGGAGTCAAGGGACTACTTTTTCAATATTGTTAGAATTCCTACATATTGATCGTCAAAATACGCGTTGTTTGCCGTTTGAAACATTAGAATCCGTCAATCCGTTCAAAAGTTATGGCATTTTAAAGATTCGCATGATGGGAATCATTTCTGGCCTGAAATTATATTTTTAACTAAGGAATTTTTTTCTCGAAAATGGTTAGGATTTCGAGGGTATGTCTATTGACCAAAAATGATTGCAATTGATCCCTAAAATTGAAAATAATTTTTTCAGAGTGATTTGAAACATTGCAATTTCGCCAGAGAACTTAGAAACCTACTCCCTTATCGATTTTTCTTGAAAACTCGTTTTTGATTTTTAGTAATTTTGTTTGACGCTCTACAGAAAAATTGTCTAATACTTTTTTGTAGATACCTATGAGCTATACTTTAGAAAAAAGTTTCATTTAAATATATTCACTATTGCAGGAGTTATGATTGTTTGAATATTGGACCATTTTTATGAGGTTTTTCTATCTTTACGGGGTCAAAGGACAACTTTTTCAATATTGTTAGAATTCCTACATATTCTTCGTCAAAATACGCGTTGTTTGCCGTTTGAAACATTAGAATCCGTCAATCCGTTCAGAAGTTATGGCATTTTAAAGATTCGCATGATGGGAAGCATTTCTGGCCTGAAATTATATTTTTAACTAAGGAATTTTTTTCTCGAAAATAGTTAGGATTTCGAGGGTATGTCTATTGACCAAAAATGATTGCAATTGATCCCTGCAATAGAAAATTATTTTTCCAGAGTGATTTGAAACATTTCAATTTCGCCAGAGAATTTAGGAACCTACTCCCTATCGATTTTTCTTGAAAACTCGTTTTTGATTTTTAGTAATTTTGTTTGACGCCCTATAGAGAAGTTGTCTAACACTTTTTTGTGGGTACCTATAGGCTCTACTTCAGAAAAAAGTTTCATTGAAATACATTTACTATTATAGGAGTTATGGCTGTTTGAAAATTGGACCATTACTATGTGGGTTTTTCTATCTTTACGGGGACAAAGGACAACTTTTTCAATATTGTTAGAATTCCTACATATTCTTCGTCAAAATACGCGTTGTTTGCCGTTTGAAACATTAGAATCCGTCAATCCGTTCAGAAGTTATGGCATTTTAAAGATTCGCATGATGGGAAGCATTTCTGGCCTGAAATTATATTTTTAACTAAGGAATTTTTTTCTCGAAAATAGTTAGGATTTCGAGGGTATGTCTATTGACCAAAAATGATTGCAATTGATCCCTACAATAGAAAATTATTTTTCCAGAGTGATTTGAAACATTTCAATTTCGCCAGAGAATTTAGGAACCTACCCTATCGATTTTTCTTGAAAACTAGTTTTTGATTTTTAGTAATTTTGTTTGACGCCGTATAGAAAAGTTGTCTAATACTTTTTTGTAGGTACCTATGGGCTCTACTTCAGAAAAAAGTTTCATTGAAATATATTTACTATTATAGGAGTTATGGCTATTTGAAAATTGGACCATTTCTATGTGGGTTTTTCTATCTTTACGAGGTCAAGGGACTACTTTTTCAATATTGTTAGAATTCCTACATATTCTTCGACAAAATACGCGTTGTTTGCCGTTTGAAACATTAAAATCGTCCAATCCGTTCAAAAGTTATGGTGTTTTAAAGATACGCAAGAAATTGTCGAGTGACATTTCTGGCCTGAAATTATATTTTTAACTAAGAAATTTTTTTCTCGAAAATGGTTAGGATTTTGAGGGTATGTCTATTGACCAAAAATAATTGCAATTGATACCTGCAATCGAAAATAATCTTTCCAGAGTGATTTGAAACATTTCAATTTCGTCAATGAATTTAGGAACCTACTCCCTGTCGAATTAACTTAACAATTCGTTTTTTATTTTTAGTAATTTTATTTGACGCTCTACAGAAGAATTGTTTAATACTTTTTGGTAGGTACCTATGGGCTTTACTTTAGAAAAAAGTTTCATTGAAATAGAATCACTATTATAGGAGTTATGGCTGTTTGAAAATTGGACCATTTTTATGGGGGTTTTTCTATCTTTACGAGGTTAAGGAACAACTTTTTCAATATTGATAGAATTCCTACATATTCTTCGTCAAAATACGCGTTGTTTGCCGTTTGAAACATTAAAATCGTCGAATCCGTTCAGGAGTTATGGCGTTTTAAAGATACGCAAGAAATTGTCGAGTGACATTTCTGGCCTGAAATTATATTCTTATCTAAGGAATTTTTTTCTCGAAAATAGTTAGGATTTCGAGGGTATGTCTATTGACCAAAAATGATTGCAATTGATCCCTGCAATCGAAAATAATTTTTCCAGAATAATTTGAAACTTTTCAATTTCATGAAAAATTTAGGAACACTCCCTATCGATTTTTCTGGAAACTCGTTTTTGATTTTTAGTAATTTTGTTTGACGCCGTATAGAAAAGTTGTCTAATACTTTTTTATAGATACCTACGAGCTATACTTTGGAAAAAAGTTTCATTGAAATATATTCACTATTATAGGAATTATGGATGTTTGAATATTGGACCATTTTTATGGGGTTTTTCTATCTTTACGGGCTAAAGGTACAACTTTTTTCATTGTACATAATCGTACACCGTTGTTACATATCGCTCGTGTATGGGACCGAAACGTTTGGTGGCTTTGGGCGTTGGCCCGATCATCTGTGGGGATTTTGGGGGATGCAAATGAGCAAAACTAGGGGAAACACACTTATTCAGCACTAAGGGGGAAGTCATAGTCGAGAAACAGATCTGCTGCGTCTCCTTAGGCACCTACCCCCTGTCGATTTTTCTTGGAAATCGGTTTTTGATTTTTAGTAATTTTGTTTGACGCCGTATAGAAAAGTTGTTTAATACTTTTTTGTAGGTATCTATGAGTTATACTTTGGAAAAAAGTTTCATTGAAATGTATTCACTATTGCAGGAGTTATGGCTGTTTGAATATTGGACCATTTTTATGGGGGTTTTTCTATCTTTACGAGGTTAAGGAACAACTTTTCGAATACTTTTAGAATTGTTAAATATTCTACACTCAATTACGCGTCGTTTGCCGTTTGAAACATTAAAATCGTCCAATCCGTTCAGAAGTTATGGCGTTTTAAAGATACGCAAGAAATTGTCGAGTGACATTTCTGCCCTAAAATTATATTCTTATCTAAGGAATTTTTTTCTCGAAAATAGTTAGGATTTCGAGGGTATGTCTATTGACCAAAAATGATTGCAATTGATCCTTGCAAACGAAAATAATTTTTCCAGAGTGATTTGAACTTTTCAATTTTACTGAAAAATTTAAGAACCTACTCCCTATCGATTTTTCTTGAAACTCGTTTTTGATTTTTAGTAATTTTGTTTGACGCCGTATAGAAAAGTTGTCTAATACTTTTTTGTAGGTACCTATGGGCTTTACTTTAGAAAAAAGTTTCATTGAAATAGAATCACTATTATAGGAGTTATGGCTGTTTGAATATTGGACCATTTTTATGGGGTTTTTCTATCTTTAAGGGGTTAAGGGACAACTTTTTCAATATTGTTAGAATTCCTACATATTGTTCGTCAAAATACGCGTTGTTTGCCATTTGAAACATTAAAATCGTCCAATCCGTTCAAAAGTTATGGCATTTTGAAGATTCGCATGATGGGAAGCATTTCTGGCCTGAAATTATATTTTTAACTAAGGAATTTTTTTCTCGAAAATGGTTAGGATTTCGAGGGTATGTCTAATGACCAAAAATGATTGCAATTGATCCCTACAATAGAAAATAATTTTTCCAGAGTGATTTGAAACATTGCAATTTCGCCAGAGAACTTAGAAACCTACTCCCTTATCGATTTTTCTTGAAAACTCGTTTTTGATTTTTAGTAATTTTGTTGACGCCGCATAGAAAAATTGTTTAATACTTTTTTGTAGGTACCTATAGGCTCTACTTTAGAAAACAGTTACATTGTAATATATTCAATATTATAGGAGTTATGGCTGTTTGAAGATTGGGTCATTTTTATGGGGGTTTTTCTATCTTTACGAGGTTAAGGAACGACTTTTCGAATATTTTTAGAATTGCTACATATTCTACACTAAAATACGCTGCGTTTGGCTTTTCGAACATTAAAATCGTCCAATCCGTTCAGGAGTTATGACATTTTAAAGATTTGCATGATGGGAAGCATTTCTGGCCTGAAATTATATTTTTAACTAAGAAATTTTTTTCTCGAAAATGGTTAGGATTTTGAGGGTATGTCTATTGACCAAAAATAATTGCAATTGATACCTGCAATCGAAAATAATTTTTCCAGAGTGATTTGAAACATTTCAATTTCGTCAATGAATTTAGGAACCTACTCCCTGTCGAATTAACTTAACAATTCGTTTTTTATTTTTAGTAATTTTATTTGACGCTCTCCAGAAGAATTGTTTAATACTTTTTGGTAGGTACCTATGGGCTTTACTTTAGAAAAAAGTTTCATTGAAATAGAATCACTATTATAGGAGTTATGGCTGTTTGAAAATTCGACCATTTTTATGGGGGTTTTTCTATCTTTACGAGGTTAAGGAACAACTTTTTCAATATTGTTAGAATTCCTACATATTCTTCGTCAAAATACGCGTTGTTTGCCGTTTGAAACATTAAAATCGTCCAATCCGTTCAGAAGTTATGGCGTTTTAAAGATACGCAAGAAATTGTCGAGTGACATTTCTGGCCTGAAATTATATTTTTAACTAATAAATTTTTTTCTCGAAAATGGTTAGGATTTCGAGGGTATGTCTATTAACTAAAAATGATTGCAATTGATCCCTGCAATCGAAAATAATTTTTCCAAAGTGATTTGAAACATTTCAATTTCGTCAAAGAATTTAGGAACCTACTCCCTGTCGAATTAACTTAACAATTGGTTTTTTATTTTTAGTAATTTTATTTGATGCTCTACAGAAGAGTTGTTTAATACTTTTTTGTAGGTACCTATGGGCTTTACTTTAGAAAAAAGTTTCATTGAAATAGAATCACTATTATAGGAGTTATGGCTGTTTGAAAATTGGACCATTTTTATGGGGGTTTTTCTATCTTTACAAGATTAAGGAACAACTATTCGAATATTTTTAGAATTGCTACATATTCTTCGTCTAAATACGCGTTATTTGCCGTTTGAAACATTAAAATCGTCCAATCCGTTCAGAAGTTATGGCGTTTTAAAGATACGCAAGAAATTGTCGAGTGACATTTCTGGCCTGAAATTATATTTTTAACTAATAAATTTTTTTCTCGAAAATGGTTAGGATTTCGAGGGTATGTGTATTGACCAAAAATAATTGTAATTGACCCCTACAATTGAAAATAATTTTTCCAGAGTGATTTGAAACATTGCAATTTCGCCAGAGAATTTAGAAACCTACCCCCTGTCGATTTTTCTTGGAAATCGGTTTTTGATTTTTAGTAATTTTGTTTGACGCCGTATACAAAAATTGTTTAATACTTTTTTGTAGGTACCTATAGGCTCTACTTTAGAAAAAAGTTACATTGAAATATATTCAATATTATAGGAGTTATGGCTGTTTGAAGATTGGGCCATTTTTATGGGGTTTTTGTCTCTTCACAGTGTTAAGTCACACCTCTTCGAATATTCTTGGAATTTCTACATAGTCTTCACTAAAATAAGCACTGTTTGCCTTTTGAAATATTAAAATCGTCCAATCCGTTCAGGAGTTATGACATTTTAAACATTTGCATGAAATTTTGGGGAACCATTTCAGAATTTTTTTCTCAAAAATAGTTACGATTTCGAGGGTATGTATATTGACCAAAAATCATTACTATTGATCCCTGCAATCGAAAATAATTTTTCCAGAGTGATTTGAAACTTTTCAATTTCATGAAAAATTTGAGAACCTACTCCCTATCGATTTTTCTTGAAAACACGTTTTTAATTTTTGATAATTTTATTTGACGCCGTATAGAAAAGTTGTCTAATACTTTTCTGTAGGTACCAATGAGCTCTACTTTAGAAAAAAGTTTCATTGAAATATATTCAATATCGTAGGAGTTAAAAAATAAAATAATAACTATCGTCGTTGAAAAAAATTTGACATCCAGTATAAATAAGTTCCACCCTACTGTACAATGTACAATTGTACATACTAGGGATCCTAGTCGTCGCTCCAATTTAACGTCGCACGCGAATAATTAAATCGCTCGTTCGTACCAGATTGCTATAGAACAACAATTAACGGTGCAGCGACCTGGAATTCCGCAGCATTCCAACTAATTATCAATCGAAACATTCGAAACACCTTTTCTTTTTCTAACTAAACAAGCGATCCTCTTAAACTACTAAATAATAAGCAAACTGTGCATCTTTATGCAAATTCATATTTTTATTGCTAGAATACAGGGTGTTCAGCCACCCCTGGGAAAAATTTTAATGGCGGATTCTGGGGGCCAAAATAAGACGAAAATTAAGAATACTAATTTGTTGATGGAGGCTTCGTTAAAAAGTTATTAACGTTTAAAGTTCCGCCTGTACTGAATTTTTTTCTAGAAAATGAGTAGGATTTCGAGAGTAGATCTATTCACCAAACATTATTGTAATTGACCCCCGCAACCGAAAATAATTTTTCCAGAACGATTTGAAATTTTTTAATTTTGTCGAAAAATTTCACACCTTCTCGAATTTTTTTCTAGGAAATGAGTAAGATTTCGACGATATGACTCTTCACCAGAAATGATTGTAATTGACCCCTACAGCCAAAAATATTTTTTTTAGAACGATTTGGAAATTTTTTTTTTCGTCGAAAAATTTAGGCACCTACCCGCCGTCGATTTTTCTTAAAAATGCGTTTTTGATTTTTAGTAAGTTTATTTGACGCGCTACAGAAAAGTTGTGTAATACTTTTTTGTAGGTATACATGAGCTCTACTTCAGGAAAAAGTTTCATTGAAATATATTCACTATTGCAGGAGTTATGGCTGTTTGAAAATTGGATCATTTTTATGGAGTTCTTGGTAAGGAATTTTTTTCTCGAAAGCGCGAAGGATTTTGAGGGTATGTATAATGACCAAAAATGATTGTAATTATCCCCTGTAACTAAATATAATTTTTTTAGCGTGATTTGAAATTTTTTAATTTCGTCTAAAAATTTGGCCCCCTTCCTGAATTTTTTTCTTGGAAATGCGTAGGATTTCGGGGATATGCCTGTTCACCAAAAATAATTGCAATTGACTCCTGAAACTAAAACTAATTTTTTTAGAGTG
The DNA here is from genome assembly GCF_051014445.1 of Colletes latitarsis. Taxonomy (NCBI): domain Eukaryota; kingdom Metazoa; phylum Arthropoda; class Insecta; order Hymenoptera; family Colletidae; genus Colletes; species Colletes latitarsis. Next base: position 9,173,200 of record NC_135146.1, read on the forward strand.
ATTAGAAATTTTTTAATTTTGACGAAAAATTTACACACCTACCCCCTGTCGATATTTCTTAAGAATTCGTTTCTCATTTTTAATAAATTTGTTTGACACGCTACGGAAAAGTTGTTTAGAACTTTTTTATAGGTAGCTATAAGCTCTACTTCCTCCTAAAAGTTCATTGAAATATATTCACTATTGTAGGAGTTATGGTCATTTGAAAATTGGACCGCTTTTATGGAGCTTTTTTCTTTTTACTGACTGAAGAATCATCTTTTCGAATATTTTTGCAATTTCTACGTATTCTTCACTAAAATACACGTTGTTTGCATTTTTGAAAATTAAAATCCTTCAATCCGTTCAGAAGTTATGACGTTTTAACGATTTGTATGAAATTTTGAGGAACCATTTTTGACCTCAAATTACATTCTCGGTAAGGAATTTTTTTCTCGAAAGCACGTAGGATTTCGAGGGTATGTATAATGACCAAAAATTATTGTAATTATCCTCTGTAACTAAATATAATTTTTTTAGTGTGATTTGGAATTTTTTAATCTTGTCGAAAAATTTAGGCACCTACCCCCTGTCGATATTTCTAAAGAATTCGTTTTTCATTTTTAATAAATTTGTTTGACACGCTACGGAAAAGTTGTTTAGAACTCTTTTGTAGGTAGCTATGAGCTCTACTTTCTCCTAAAAGTTCATTGAAATATATTCACTATTGTAGGAGTTATGGTCATTTGAAAATTGGACCGCTTTTATGGAGTTTTTCTCATTTTACTGACTGAAGAATCATCTTTTCGAATATTTTTGCAATTTCTACGTATTCTTCACTAAAATACACGTTGTTTGCATTTTTGAAAATTAAAATCCTTCAATCCGTTCAGAAGTTATGACGTTTTAACGATTTGTATGAAATTTTGAGGAACCATTTTTGACCTCAAATTACATTCTCGGTAAGGAATTTTTTTCTCGAAAGCACGTAGGATTTCGAGGGTATGTATAATGACCAAAAATTATTGTAATTATCCTCTGTAACTAAATATAATTTTTTTAGTGTGATTTGGAATTTTTTAATCTTGTCGAAAAATTTAGGCACCTACCCCCTGTCGATATTTCTAAAGAATTCGTTTTTCATTTTTAATAAATTTGTTTGACACGCTACGGAAAAGTTGTTTAGAACTCTTTTGTAGGTAGCTATGAGCTCTACTTTCTCCTAAAAGTTCATTGAAATATATTCACTATTGTAGGAGTTATGGTCATTTGAAAATTGGACCGCTTTTATGGAGTTTTTCTCATTTTACTGACTGAAGAATCATCTTTTCGAATATTTTTGCAATTTCAACATATTCTTCACTAAAATACACGTCGTTTACATTTTTAAAAATTAAAATCCTTCAATCCGTTCAGAAGTTATGACGTTATAACGATTTGCATGAAATTTTGGGGCACGATTTTTGGCCTCAAATTACATTTTCGGTAAGGAATTTTTTTCTCGAAAGCGCGTAGGATTTCGAGGGTATGTATAATGACCAAAAATGATTGTAATTATCCTCTGTAACTAAATATAATTTTTTTAGCGTGATTTGAAATTTTTTAATTTCGTCTAAAAATTTCACTACCTACTCGATTTTTTTTCTCGAAAGTGGGTAGGATTTCAGAGATATATCTATTCACCAAAAATGCTTATAATTAACCCCTGCAATAAAAAATAATTTTTCCAGAACGATTGGAAATTTTTGAATTTAACTGTCAATAACTGTTTAACGAAGCCTCCATCAACAAATCGGTATTCTTGATTTTCGTCTTATTTTGGCCTCTAGAACCCCCCATTAAAATTGTTCCCAGGGGTAACCGAACACCCTGTATATATAAAAAAAAAAAATGGTAATATTTCACAGGAACAGTATTAATTTCGTTCATACATATTATATGATTATACATATAATTAAATACTAAGTAAAAATGTTATTTCCTTAAAATAGACGCAGCTTCTATGACTCGTTATTTATACATATATTATATATGTATATTTTGTTATACGTTTGTACTTAAAAAACAAATGTTTTCTCATGTGTAATATCCAGTCGCAAAATTCATATAAAATACATACCATATCTTGCGCAAGAATTCCTACAAGGACGCAATTATAGAGCAAAATCCCGCATAACACAGCGAGATTGCGACGATTCATAATGGCGCGGTGGATAAATATTTATGTGCGCAGAAACCACGTGGAATTCTTTCCCTCTCTGTCTTACGCGCGTGGAAACCGTCGTCTCTGTAATTTTATTTATGAGCACTTTTTGTTTGAGGATATAAGAGAATCATCCTTATTGATTTAACTATTTATTAATAACGTTTTGGTCTAGTGAGAAGAAGCTTGAGAACAATTATGGGAAAACAAACGTTGTGTAGGAAATTATTCATACTGAAGCAAACTAGAATTTCTAATTTTAATTGTTCAACACTATATATGTATTTAATACATAATAAACATCTTATATAATATATATATGTATCTATTAACCTTGAGATATATATACACATCTATTAATCTTGAGATATATACAGGGTGTTCGGCCACCCCTGGGAACAATTTTAATGGGGGGTTCTAGAGGCCAAAATAAGACGAAAATCAAGAATAAAAATTTGTTGATGGAGGCTTCGTTAAAAAGTTATTAACAATTAAATTCAACAATTTCAAATCGTTCTGAAAAAATTATTTTCAGCTGCGGGGGTCAATTACAATCATTTTTGGTCATTACACATACCTCCGAAATCCTATCCACTTTCGAGAAAAAAATTCGAGAAGGTGTTGAAGTTTTTCGACAAAAAAAAATTTGTCAAATCGTTTTGGAAAAATTATTTTCGGTTGCGGGGGTCAATTACAATCATTTTTGGTCATTACACGTACCCTCGAAATCCTACGCATTATTGAGAAAAAAATTCCTTACCGAAAATCTAATTTGGCGCCCAAATTTTTCGACGAAAAAAAAAAATTTCAAAACGTTCTGGAAAAAATATTTTTAGTTGCAGGGGTAAATTACAATAATTTTTGGTCACTAGACATACTCCCGGAATTCTACCCACTTTCGAGAAAAAAATTCGAGAATGTGTGAAATTTTTCGACGGAAAAAAAAAATTCCAAATCGTTTTGGAAAAAATATTTTTAGTTGCAGGGGTCAATTACAATAATTTTTGGTCATTACGCATACCTCTGAAATCCTATCCACTTTCGAGAAAAAAATTCGAGAAGGTGTTGAAGTTTTTCGACAAAAAAAAAATTTGTCAAATCGTTTTGGAAAAATTATTTTCGGTTGCGGGGGTCAATTACAATCATTTTTGGTCATTACACGTACCCTCGAAATCCTACGCACTATCGAGAAAAAAATTCCTTACCGAAAATCTAATTTGGCGCCTAAATTTTTCGACGAAAAAAAAAAATTTCAAAACGTTCTGGAAAAAATATTTTTAGTTGCAGGGGTAAATTACAATAATTTTTTGTCATTAGACATACTCCCGGAATTCTACCCACTTTCGAGAAAAAAAGTCGAGAATGTGTGAAATTTTTCGACGGAAAAAAAAAATTCCAAATCGTTTTGGAAAAAATATTTTTAGTTGCAGGGGTCAATTACAATAATTTTTGGTCATTACGCATACCCTCGAAATCTTGCGCATTTTCTAGAAAAAAATTCATTATTGGCGGAACTTTAAACGTTAATAATTTTTTAACAAAGCCTCGATCAACAAATTGGTAGTCTTAATTTTCGTCATATTTTGGCCTCTAGAATCCCCCATTAAAATTTTTCCTAGGAGTGGCCGAACACCCTGTATACACATCTATTACTCTTGAAATATATATATACATCTATTAAAATATATCGAGAGTTTAATAATATGTAATTATTTATGAGTTTTCACATCTATTAATCTTGAGATATATATATATACATCTATTAAAATCTATCGAGAGTGTAATAATATATAATTATTTACGAGTTTTTATCGAATATATTAATTTATATATTAATATATAATTCACAATTCACATACAAAATTTTATATATTAATATCAATTTCAATCTATATTTATAATTTCATATAAAGTCAATTTATATTCAAAAATTGTATGAGTAACTTTTAACACGTAGAATCAATGGTAATAATCTCGAATTGTTTGTATATTAATTTTGGTAAATACGACTGTACTTAATTACTGTTAAGCCTCTTGTGAAGTAAAGAGGCCCGCAAAAATTGCATCGCACGAAGTAAAAGCGTGGATGCGATCTATTTCTTTAACAATGGGTTTCAGCAACAGTATCCTCACTTGTCGATCATTGTATACTTTGCTCCCCAAGACAAGGATAAAGAAACCCGTCCGCGGCAACGATACATATGCTTTAAATTGGGAATTATACTAGCGAGAAACTTGTGCCACCTCGTGGCATTTGTAGGAACTATCCAAGTTGAGATACACATGATATACAGGGTGTTCGGTCAACCCTTGGAAATGTTTTAATGGGAGATTCTAGAGGCCAAAATAAGACGAAAATCAAGAATACCAATTTGTTGATTAAAGCTTCGTTAAAAAGTTATTAAAAAATTAAATTAAAAAATTTCAAATTAAACTAAACAAATTAATTTTCGATTGCGGGGGCTAATTATAATCACTTTTGGTCAATAGACATACCCTCGAAATCCTACGCATTTTCGAGAAAAAAATTCATTACTGAAAATATAATATCTGACCATAACTCTGTTACCCTAAAAATTGGGAAGTTTTAAATCATTCTGGAAAAATTATTTTCAATTGCAGGGATCAAATTTATTCATTTTTGGTGAACACACATAACCTCGGAATCCTAACCATTTTCGAGAAAAAAATAGAAAAGTTGTCTAATACTTTTTCGTAGGTACCTATGGGCTCTATTTTAGATAAAAGTTTCATTGCAATATATTCACTATTATAGGAGTTATGGCTGTTTGAAAATTGGACCATTTTTATGGGGTTTTTCTATCTTTACGGGCTAAAGGGACAACTTTTTTCATTGTACATAATCGTACACTGTTGTTACATATCGCTCGTGTATGGGACCGAAACGTTTGGTGGTTTTGGGCGTTGGCCCGATCATCTGTGGGAATTTTGGGGGATGCAAATGAGCAAAACTAGGGGAAACACACTTATTCAGCACGAAGGGGGAAGTCACAGTCGAGAAACAGATCTGCTGCGTCACCTTAGGCACCTACCCCCCGTCGATTTTTCTTGGAAATCGGTTTTTGATTTTTAGTAATTTTGTTTGACGCCGTATAAAAAAGTTGTTTAATACTTTTTTGTAGGTATCTATGAGTTATACTTTGGAAAAAAGTTTCATTGAAATGTATTCATTATTGTAGGAGTTATGGCTGTTTGAATATTGGACCATTTTTATGGGGGTTTTTCTATCTTTACGAGGTTAAGGAACAACTTTTCGAATATTTTTAGAATTCCTACATATTGTTCGTCAAAATATGCGTTGTTTGCCGTTTGAAACATTAGAATCCGTCAATCCGTTCAAAAGTTATGGCATTTTAAAGATTCGCATGATGGGAAGCATTTCTGGCCTGAAATTACATTTTTAACTAAGGAATTTTTTTCTCGAAAATGGTTAGGATTTCGAGGGTATGTCTATTAACTAAAAATGATTGCAATTGATCCCTACAATAGAAAATTATTTTTCCAGAGTGATTTGAAACATTTCTATTTCGCCAAAGAATTTAGGAACCTACTCCCTTATCGATTTTTCTTGAAAACTCATTTTTCATTTTTAGTAATTTTGTTTGACGTCCTACAGAAAAGTTGTTTAATACTTTTTTGTAGGTACCTATGGACTCTATCTCAGAAAAAAGTTTCATTGAAATATATTCACTATTATAGGAGTTATGGCTATTTGCAAATTGGACCATTTCTATGTGGGGTTTTTTATCTTTACGAGGTCAAGGGACTACTTTTTCAATATTGTTAGAATTCCTACATATTCTTCATCAAAATACGCGTTGTTTGCCGTTTGAAACATTAAAATCGTTCAATCCGTTCAAAAGTTATGGCGTTTTAAAGATTTGCATGAAATTTCGGGGAACCATTTCAGGCCTCAGGTTAGATTTTCGGTAAGGAATTTTTTTCTCGAAAATGGTTAGGATTTCGAGGGTATGTCTATTAACTAAAAATGATTGCAATTGATCCCTGCAATAGAAAATTATGTTTCCAGAGTGATTTGAAACATTTGAATTTCGCCAGAGAATTTAAGAGAACCTACCTCCCTACCAATTTTTCTTAAAAACTCGTTTTTGATTTTTAGTAATTTTGTTTGACGCCATATAGAGAAGTTGTTTAATACTTTGCTCCCCGAGACAAGGATAAAGAAACCCGTCCGCGGCAACGATACATATGCTTTAAATTGGGAATTATACTAGCGAGAAACTTGTGCCACCTCGTGGCATTTGTAGGAACTATCCAAGTTGAGATACACATGATATACAGGGTGTTCGGCTACGCCAGAGAGAAATTTTAATGGGAGATTCTGGAGGCCAAAATAAGACGAAAATCAAGAATACCAATTTGTTGATTAAAGCTTCGTTAAAAAGTTATTAAAAACTTAAATTAAAAAATTTCAAATTAAACTAAACAAATTAATTTTCGATTGCGGGGGCTAATTATAATCACTTTTGGTCAATAGACATACCCTCGAAATCCTACGCATTTTCGAGAAAAAAATTCATTACTGAAAATATAATATCTGACCATAACTGTCTGTTACCCCGAAAATTGGGAAGTTTTAAATCATTCTGGAAAAATTATTTTCAATTGCAGGGATCAATTTCATTCATTTTTGGTGAACACACATAACCTCGGAATCCTAACCATTTTCGAGAAAAAAATTCCTTAGTTAAAAAATATAATTTCAGGCAAGAAATGTCACTCGACAATTTCTTGCGTATCTTTAAAACGCCATAACTTCTGAACGGATTGAAGGATTTTAATGTTTCAAACGGCAAACAACGCGTATTTTGACGAAGAATATGTAGGAATTCTAACAATATTGAAAAAGTTGTTCCTTGACCTTGTAAAGATAGAAAAACCGCCATAAAAATGGTCCAATTTTCAAACTGCCGTAACTCCTATAATAGTGAATATAATTCAATGAAACTTTTTTCTAAAGTAGAGCTCATTAGTACCTACAGAAAAGTATTAGACATCTTTTCTGTAGAGCGTCAAACAAAATTACTAAAAATCAAAAACGAATTTTTAAGAAAAATCGATAGGGTGTAGGTTCCTAAATTTTTCAGTAAAATTGAAAAGTTTCAAATCGTACTGAAAAAATTATTTTCAATTGCAGGGATCAATTGCAATCATTTTTGGTTAATAGACATACCCTTGAAATCCTAACCATTTTCGAAAAAAAAATTCCTTAGATAAAAATATAATTTCAGGCTAGAAATGTCACTCGACAATTTCTTGCGTATCTTTAAAACGCCATAACTTCTGAACGGATTGAAGGATTTTAATGTTTAAGAAAGAAATCAACGCGCATTTTAGTAGAGAATATGTAGAAATTCTAAAAATATTGGAAAAGTTGCTCCTTGATCCCGTAAAATGTGAAAAACCCCATGAAAGTGGTCCAATTTTTAAACGGCCATAACTCCTACAATAATGAATATATTTCAATGAAACTTTTTTTTGAAGTAGAGCTCATAGGTATCTACAAAAAAGTATTAGACAAGCTTTCTGTAGGGCGTCAAACAAAATTACTAAAAATCAAAAACGAGTTTTCAAGAAAATTCGATAGGGAAGTAGGTTCCTAAATTCTTTGGCGAAATTGTAATGTTTCAAATCACTCTGGAAAAATTATTTTGGATTGCAGGGGTCAATTGCAATCATTTTTGGTTAATACACATACCCTCGAAATCCTAACCATTTTCGAGAAAAAAATTCCTTAGATAAAAATATAATTTCAGGCCAGAAATGTCACTCGACAATTTCTAGCGTATCTTTAAAACGCCATAACTTTTGAACGGATTGAACGATTTTAATGTTTCAAACGGCAAACAACGCGTATTTTGATGAAGAATATGTAGGAATTCTAACAATATTGAAAAAGTTGTTCCTTGACCCCGTAAAGATAGAAAAACACCATAAAAATGGTCCAATTTTCAAACAGCCATAACTCCTACAATAGTGAATACATTTAAATGAAACTTTTTTCTGAAGTAGAGCTCATGGGTACCTACGAAAAAGTATTAGACAACTTTTCTATAGGGTGTCAAACAAAATAACTAAAAATATAAAACGAATTTTTAGACAAATCGACAGGGTGTAAGGTGCCTAACTATTTCGACGAAATTGGAAAGTTTCAAATCGTTCTGGAAAAATTATTTTCGATTGCAGGGATCAATTTCATTCATTTTTGGTGAATACACATACCCTCGAAATCCTAACCATTTTCGAGAAAAAAATTCCTTAGACAAAAATATAATTTCAGGCTAGAAATGGTTCCCCGAAATTTCATGCGTATCTTGAAAACGCCATAACTTTTGAACGGATTGGACGATTTTAATGTGTCAAACGGCAAACAACGCGTATTTTGACGAAGAATATGTAGGAATTCTAACAATATTCTAAAAGTTGTTCCTTAACCCCGTAAAATGGGAAAACCCCCATACAAATGGTCCAATATTCAAACATCCATAACTCCTACAATAGTGAATACATTTAAATGAAACTTTTTTCTGAAGTAGAGCTCATGGGTACCTACCAAAAAGTATTAGACAATTTTTCTGTAGGGTGTCAAACAAAATTACTAAAAATATAAAACGAATTTTTAGAAAAGTCGACAGGGTGTAATAAGGTGCCTGAATAAGAAAAATTTCAAATCGTTCTGGAAAAATTATTTTCGATTGCAGGGATCAATTGCAATCATTTTTGGTCAATAGACATACCCCCGAAATCCTACATACTTTCGAGAAAAAAATTCTTTACCAAAAATATACTGTGTGGAAATGTTTGTATAACTTTTTAACGAAGCCTCAATCAACAAATTAGTATTCTTGATTTTCGCCTTATTTTGGCCTCTAGAATCCCTCATTAAAATTTTTCCCAGGGGTGGCCGAACACCCTGTATAACGTATTTTATAACAATACGCTGAGAAAGTTAAAATCTGGGACATCGTGTGTACTTGAAAATTGTATATTATTTTAAAACGATGCAACGATTTTCACCTTGGCGATCCCAACAAGCAACTATGTATATTTGCAATTTCAACATGTAACTATTTAAAGTTGCTCAGTGTGACTATACTGTTAATATTATTAATAAAAAATAATTTACTACCTGAAATAGAACGTCTCTAGATTTATATGTATATTTGTTAAGTGTTTAGACGTGAAAGTTATTAAGTAATTTATTTATTGAGGAATAATAGTCTTTTTAGAGTCTTGGCACTTTGAAATAACTCGTAAATAATTGCATCATTGTTTAAATATAGTTTTTTGAAGCATTATGGAATGAAAGTACCGTTGTTATTCAACGTTATAAATAAAATTTAATTGTTGGATCGTTATAATTTGGTAAAATTTCAATTAATAATTTTTTAAATACTACAATACCCCCAACAAACGAGTTAAAATTATAAATCGTTGGCAATGACCCAAAAACTGCAGATGAATAATTTTTTTTTTAAATTTAATTGTTGGATCGTTAAAATTTGGTAAAATTTAAATTAATAATTTTTTAAACACTACAATACCCCAAACAAACAAGTTAAAATTATAAACTGTTGGCAATGACCCAAAAACTGCAGATGAATAATTTTTTTTTTTAATTTAATTGCTCGATCGTTATAATTTGGTAAAATTTCAATTAATAATTTTTTAAACACTACAATACCCCAAACAAACGAGTTAAAATTATAAATCGCTGGCAATGACCCAAAAACAGCAGATGAATAATTTTTTTTTTAATTTAATTGTTAGATCGTTATAATTTGGTAAAATTTCAATTAATAATTTTTTAAATACTACAATACCCCAAACAAACGAGTTAAAATTATAAATCGTTGGCAATGACCCAAAAACTGCAGATGAATAATTTTTTTTTAATTTAATTGCTGGATCGTTAAAATTTGGTAAAATTTAAATTAACAATTTTTTAAACACTACAATACCCCAAACAAACGAGTTAAAATTATAAACTGTTGGCAATGACCCAAAAACCGCAGATGAATAATTTTGGCCTTGCATTATGGTTGGCTGCAACCTCGAACTACATATACATTGTGCATAATAACAATGAAATTCTATTAAACGTTTTGAAAATCAGTTACATTTGATTTTCGTGTTGGAAATATTTTTAAATCAGATTATTTTTCCATTTTTTAAAGATGGTCTTGTAGTGATTCACGTTAAAAAAAATTGAATTTTTTTTGTTTTAAATTAGAGATACGAGTATCTCGAAATTTTTGGGATTGTTTTAATGGACACGATTACGATTTCCGAGGTCCCTACTTTGAAGGTTAAATTTGTGTTCTTGAGGTCATTTTAAGAAAAAAATTGTATACAGGGTGTTCGGCCACCTCTGGGAAAAATTTTAATGAGAGATTCTGGAGGCCAAAATAAGACGGAAATCAAGAATACCAATTTGATGATGGAGGCTTCGTTAAAAAGTTATTAACAATTAAATTAAAAAATTTCAAATCGTTCTGGAAAAATTATTTTCGGTTGCAGGGGTCAATTATAATAATTTTTGGTGGTTAGACATATCCTCGAAATCCTACCCACTTTCGAGAAAAAAATTCGAGAAGGTGTGAAATTTTTCGAAAAAATTAAAAAATTTCAAATCGTTCTAGAAAAATTATTTTCGATTGCGGGGGTCAATTACAATAATTTTTGGTCATCAAACATATTCTCGAAATCCTACCCACTTTCGAGGAAAAAATTCGAGAAGATGTGAAATTTTGAGACGAAATTAAAAAATTTCAAATCATACTGAAAAAATTATATTTAATTACAGGAGTCAATGATAATCTTTTTTGGTGAATAGGCATACCTCTGAATTCCTAACCATTTTCGAGAAAAAAATTCAAGGTGTGAAATTTTTCGAAAAAATTAGAAAATTTCAAATCGTTCTAGAAAAATTATTTTCGGTTGCAGGGGTCAATTACAATTATTTTTGGTTATTACACATATCCTGGAAATCCTACCCATTATCGAGAAAAAAAATCGAGTAGGTACTGAAATTTTTAGACAAAATTAAAAAATTTCAAATCGTTCTAGAAAAATTATTTTCGGTTGCAGGGGTCAATTACAATCATTTTTGGTGAATAGACATATCATCGAAATCCTACGCGTTTTCGAGAAAAAAATTCCTTACCAAGAATCTAATTTGAGGTCAAAAATAGTGCACCAAAATTTCATGCAAATCGTTAAAACGTCATAACTTCTGAACGGATTGAAGGATTTTAATTTTCAAAAATGCAAACAACGTGTATTTTAGTGAAGAATACGTAGAAATGGCAAAAATATTCGAAAAGATGATTCTTCCGTCAGTAAAATGAGTAAAAACTCCATAAAAGCGGTCCAATTTTCAAATGACCATAACTCCTACAATAGCGAATATATTTCAGTGAACTTTTAGGAGGAAGTAGAGCTCATAGCTACCTACAAAAAAGTTCTAAACAACTTTTCCGTAGCGTGTCAAACAAATTTATTAAAAATGAAAAACAAATTCTTAAGAAAAATCGACAGGGGGTAGGTGCCTAAATTTTTCGTCAAAATGAAAAAATTCAAAATCACTCTAAAAAAATTAGTTTTAGTTTCAGCAGTCAATTGCAATCATTTTTGGTGAACAGGCATATCCCCGAAATTCTACGCATTTCCGAGAAAAAAATTCTGGAATGGGAACAAATTTTTCGACAAAATTAAAAAATTTCAAATCACACTAAAAAAATTATGTTTAGTTACAGGGGATAATTACAATCATTTTTGGTCATTATACATACCCTCGAAATCCTACGCGCTTTCGAGAAAAAAATTCCTTACCGAGAATGTAATTTGAGGCCAAAAATGGTGCCCCAAAATTTCATGCAAATAGTTAAAACGTCATAACTTCTGTACGGATTGAAGGATTTTAATTTTCAAAAAGGCAAACAACGCGTATTTTAGTGAAGAATATATAGAAATTGCAAAAATATTCAAAAAGACGATTCTTCAGTCAGTAAAATGAGAAAAACTCCATAAAAGCGGTCCAATTTTCAAATGACCATAACTCCTACAATAGTGAATATATTTCAATGAACTTTTAGGAGGAAGTAGAGCTCATAGCTACCTATAAAAAAGTTCTAAACAACTTTTCCGTGGCTTGTCAAACAAATTTATTAAAAATGAAAAACGAATTCTTGAGAAAAATAGACAGGGAGTAGGTGCCTAAATTCGTCAAAATTAAAAAATTCCAAATCACTCTAAAAAAATTAGTTTTAGTTTCAGGAGTCAATTGCAATAATTTTTGGTGAACAGGCATATCCCCGAAATCCTACCCATTTTATAGAAAAAAATTCAATACGGGTGAAACTTTAAACGTGAATAACTTTTTAACGAAGCCTCCATCAACAAATTGGTATTCTTGATTTTCGTCTTATTTTGCCCTCTAGAATCCCCCATTGAAATTTTTCCCTAGGGTGGCCGAACAACCCTGTATAGACAATTTCGTCAAGTCTATTTCAATGATACTACTATAAACAAAATTACAATTTTATTTACTTATGCACCGATTAGGTCATACGTGATAAAACATACATAAATTACTGTTAGATTTCTCAAATAGGTTATTTTGTTAGACGATATTATCACAAAGTAAGCGTATGTTACGAATAAAAGCCACAGACGGAGAACTGGTTTGGTGGTTCACATTTAACGTTCACTTATTTATTCCAACAGTTAGGGTTACGTTGCACAACGTTCTTGCTCAATGAGTATCCCACTCGTGCCTGGACAATATACATAGGTATTCCACGAAACGTGAGCGAAATAACGAGTCGTAGAAGCTGCGTCAATTTTAAGGAAATATCATTTTTACTTAGCATTTAATTATACATATGTATAATTATACAATATGTAAGAACGAAATTAATACTGTCCCTGTAAAATATCACTATTTTATAAAATTGATTGCAAGATACTAAATAATACTTTCAGTAATATATAATAAATTTTACAAAATGGTAGAATTTCGCAGGAACAGTATTAATTTCATTCATTTTGTAAAATTAATTGCAAGTTACTAAATAATACTTTCAGTAATATGTAATAAATTTTACAAAATGGTAGAATTTCACAGGAACAGTATTAATTTTGATCATACATATACTGTCCCTGTGAAATATTACTATTTTGTAAAATTGATTGCAAGTTACTAAATAATACTTTCAGTCATATGTAATAAATTTTACAAAATGGTAGTATTTCGCAGGAACAGTATGAATTTCATTCATTTTGTAAAATTGATTGCAAGTTACTAAATAATACTTTCAGTAATATGTAATAAATTTTACAAAATGGTAGTATTTCACAGGAACAGTATTAATTTCGTTCATACATACATTGTCTCTGTGAAATATTACTATTTTGTAAAATTAATTACAAGTTACTAAATAATACTTTCAGTAATACATAATAAATTTTACAAAATGGTAGAATTTCACAGGAACAGTATTAATTTTGATCATACATATACTGTCCCTGTGAAATATTACTATTTTGTAAAATTGATTGCAAGTTACTAAATAATACTTTCAGTAATATATGATAAATTTTACAAAATGGTAGAATTTCACAGGAACAGTATTAATTTCGTTCATACATATACTGTCCCTGTGAAATATTACTATTTTATAAAATTAATTGCAAGTTACTAAATAATACTTTCAGTAATATATAATAAATTTTACAAAGTGGTAGAATTTCACAGGAACAGTATTAATTTCGTTCATACATATACTGTCCCTGTGAAATATTACTATTTTGTAAAATTAATTGCAAGTTACTAAACAATACTTTCAGTAATATATAATAAATTGTACAAAATGATAGTATTTCACAGGAACAGTATTAATTTCATTCATTTTGTAAAATTAATTGCAAGTTACTAAATAATACTTTCAGTAATATATAATAAATTTTACAAAACGGTAGAATTTCACAGGAACAGTATTAATTTCGTTCATAAATAAACTGTCCCTGTGAAATGCCACCATTTTGTAAAATTAATTGCAAGTTACTAAATAATACTTTCAGTAATATGTAATAAATTTTACAAAATGGTAGAATTTCACACGAACAGTATTAATTTTGTTCATACATATACTGTCCCTGTGAAATATCACTATTTTGTAAAATTTATTGCAAATTACTAAATAATACTTTCAGTAATATGTAATAAATTTTACAAAATGGTAGAATTTCACAGGAACAGTATTAATTTAGTTGATACATATACTGTCCCTGTAAAATATCACTATTTTATAAAATTTATTGCAAGTTACTAAATAATACTTTCAGTAATATATAATAAATTTTACAAAATGGTAGTATTTCACAGGAACAGTATTAATTTCGTTCATACATATACTGCCCCTGTGAAATATCACTATTTTGTAAAATTAATTGCAAGTTACTAAATAATACTTTCAGTAATATGTAATAAATTTTACAAAATGGTAGAATTTCACAGGAACAGTATTAATTTCGATCATTTTGTAAAATTAATTGCAAGTTACTAAATAATACTTTCAGTAATATGTAATAAATTTTACAAAATGGTAGAATTTCACAGGAACAGAATTAATTTCGTTCATACATATACTGTCCCTGTGAAATATTACTATTTTGTAAAATTGATTGCAAGTTACTAAATAATACTTTCAGTAATATATAATAAATTTTACAAAATGGTAGAATTTCACAGGGACAGTATTAATTTCGTTCATAAATAAACTGTCCCTGTGAAATACCACCATTTTGTAAAATTAATTGCAAGTTACTAAATAATACTTTCAGTAATATGTAATAAATTTTACAAAATGGCAGTATTTCACAGGAACTGTATTAATTTAGTTGATACATATACTGTCCCTGTGAAATATTACTATTTTGTAAAATTGATTGCAAGTTACTAAATAATACTTTCAGTAATATGTAATAAATTTTACAAAATGGTAGAATTTCACAGGGACAGTATTAATTTCGTTCATACATATACTGTCCCTGTGAAATATCACTATTTTGTAAAATTGATTGCAAGTTACTAAATAATACTTTCAGTAATATGTAATAAATTTTACAAAATGGTAGTATTTCGCAGGAACAGTATTAATTTCATTCATTTTGTAAAATTAATTGCAAGTTACTAAATAATACTTTCAGTAATATATAATAAATTTTACAAAATGGTAGAATTTCACAGGAACAGTATTAATTTCGTTCATACATATACTGCCCATGTAATATACTAACATTTTGTAAAATTGATTGCAAATTACTAAATAATACTTTCAGTAATATATAATAAATTTTACAAAATGGTAGAATTTCACAGGAACAGTATTAATTTCGTTCATACATATACTGTCTCTGTGAAATATTACTATTTTGTAAAATTTATTGCAAATTACTAAATAATACTTTCAGTAATATATAATAAATTTTACAAAATTGTAGAATTTCACAGGAACAGTATTAATTTCGTTCATACATATACTGTCCCTGTGAAATATCACTATTTTATAAAATTGATTGCAAGTTACTAAATAATACTTTATATATATATATAAAAAACAGATTCATACATATTATATGATTATACATTAAATTAAATGGCAAGTAAAAATGTTATTTCCTCAACCCCTTAACGCTCATATTTTTCGGGTTAACCAAGAATGATCAGTTTTCTTTATTTGATTTGTTTCTAAAAATGTGGTTTCTGTTACTTACAATGTTGTATCCAACGTAGAATTTGAAAGAAAACAGATATTATCGTCTCTTAAACCATTAGATTAAAGAAATATCGGTTTTCAAAGCAGTCAGACTGGAGCATGAACGTTAAGGGGTTAAAAGGATTTCGAGGATATGTCTAATAGCCAAAAATAATTGTAATTGACGTAAAACGATTCGAAATTTTTTAATTTTTTCGAAAAATTTCACAACTTGAATTTTTTCCTCGAAAATGGTTATGAATTCAGAGGTATGTCTATTCACCAAAAAAGATTATAATTGACTCCTGTAATTAAATATAATTTTTTTATAATGTTTTGAAATTTTTTAATTTCGTCGACAAAATTTTGTACTCTTGCTCAATTTTTTTCTCAAAAATCGTTAGGTTTTCGGGGGTATGTCTAGTCACCAAAAGTGCTTGTAATTGACCCCTGTAACTAAATATAATTTTTTTAGTATGATTTGAAATTCTTTAATTTCGTCTCAAAATTTCACATCTTCTTGAATTTTTTTCCCGAAAGTGGGTAGGATTTTGAGGATATGTCTGATGACCAAAAATTATTGTAATTGACCCCCGCAACCGAAAATAATTTTTCCAGAACGATTTGAAATTTTTTAATTTTTTCGAAAAATTTCACACTTTCTCGAATTTTTTTCCCGAAAGTGGGTAGGATTTTGAGGATATGTCTGATGACCAAAAATTATTGTAATTGACCCCCGCAACCGAAAATAATTTTTCCAGAACGATTCGAAATTTTTTAATTTTTTCGAAAAATTTCACACCTTCTTGAATTTTTTTCTCGAAAATTGTTATGAATTCAGAGGTATGCCTATTCACCAAAAAAGATTATAATTGACTCCTGTAATTAAATATAATTTTTTTATAATGTTTTGAAATTTTTTAATTTCGTCGACAAAATTTGTGCACTTGCTCAATTTTTTTCTCAAAAATGGTTAGGTTTTCGGGGGTATGTCTAGTCACCAAAAGTGCTTGTAATAGACCCCTATAACTATATATAATTTTTTTAGTATGATTTGAAATTCTTTAATTTCGTCTCAAAATTTCAGTACCTACTCGAATTTTTTTCTCGAAAATGGGTAGGAATTTAAGGGTATGTGTATTTACCAAAAATGATTGTAATTTACCCCCGCAACCGAAAATAATTTTTCCAGAACGATTTGACATTTTTTTTCCCCCCCGAAAAATTTATGTACCTAGCCCTGTAGATTTTTCTTAAAAATTTGTTTTTCATTTTTAATTACTTCGGTTGGCGATGTACAGAAAGATTGTTTAATACTTTTTTGTAGGTATCCATGAACTCTAGTTCCCCCCAAAATGTCAATGAAATATATTTACTATTGTAGTAGTTATGGCTTTTTGAAAATTGGACCAATTTTAGGAGGTTTTTCTCACTTTACGGTGTCAAGGAACAACTTTTTCAATATTGTTAGAATTTCTACATATTCTCCACTTAAATACGCGTTGTTTGCATTTCGAAAAATTGAAATCCTTCAATCCGATCAGAAGTTATGACATTTTAAAGATTCGCATAAAATTTCAGGGAAGCATTTCTTACCTCACCATTAAATTTTCGGTAAAAAATTTTTTTCTCGAAAGTGCGTAGGATTTGAGGGTATGTCTATTCACCAAAAATGCTTGTAACTGACCCCTGTAATTAAATATAATTTTTTTAGTATGATTTGAAATTTTTAAATTTCGTCTAAAAATTTTTAAATTTCGTTTAAAAATTTCAGTACCTACTCGAATTTTTTTCTCGAAAATGGGTACAATTTCAGGGGTATGTCTATTGACCAAAAATTATTGTAATTTACCCCCACAACCGAAAATAATTTTTCTAGAAGGATTTGAAATTTTTCAATTTTGTCGAAAAATTTCAGATCTTCTTGAATTTTTTTCTAGGAAGTGGGTAGGATTTCGAGGGTATGATTAATGACCAAAAATAATTGTAATTGACCCCCGCAATCAAAAATAATTTTTCCAAAACGATTTGAAATTTTTGGTTTCCGTCGAAAAATTTCATACCTTCTCGAATTTTTTTCTCGAAAGTGGGTAGGATTTCGAAGATATGTCTAATAGTCAAAAATGATTGTAATTGACCCCCGCAATCGCAAATAATTTTTTCAGAACGATTTGAAATTTTATAATTTAATTTTTTAACAACTTTTTAACGAACCCTCGGTCAAGAAATTGATATTCTTGATTTTCTCCCATTAAAATTTTTCCCAAGGGTGACAGAACCCCCTGTATATAAATCTAATTTTTAACATCATTCATAGAAAGTTTTTATACATTAATATAACATTTTGTATATATCTGTATTATAAAGAAATAGGTTAGTATTTAAAATTACAAACAAAATTACATTACAAGTTAGAATTTAAAATTACATTACTTTTTTGAAAAATTTCTGTTAAAAATAAAAATAGAAATAATTCTATTAAAACAATATTTAATTTTTTCTTTTCTTTCTCTTAATAAGAAAATTATATTAACACTGCTTTTAGACCATATTATAATATAATACATATACAGTCTCAGGACATAATTCGTGAAAAGTGAAAAGATCGCTCCCCACCAATCAAAAGCGATCACGAAGAATCACGAATCACTGTGAAAAATCATCATGATTGGGAATTATTAGCGAACGCGTTGGGTGGATATAAATGACGTACACGTGAATACTTATATAAACCAATATATTCAAAGTAATCAGCAAAATATAAACAATAATGAGCAAATTAAACTGTATAACTATGGCACTGAAATGTATAACTTTATAATGGACTTTGTAATCGGCGTACTTTTTGCCACAATGGCACGAATCTCAGAAGCGCTTCCAGAACTTGCTATTTCTTTGTCTCGATGAACTGTGGTGGGGATGGGCCGTTGCAGCGCCATCTTACACTGCCCAAATCTATTAATTTACTATTCTATACATATGCATGTTCACATACATGCATTCTTACAGGAATGAACGTGCATTCAAAAGTAGCAGTTCACGCCATCTCTAGTTATGATCGACAGATGGTCCGTACAATTATTAGGGTCAACTGCTGATTCTCATCCAAGGTTCCAGCTACTTAAGCATTTTGTGCAAGTAGTCGGCGTAGGTCGTTCGCCAATGACTCGTTTCCTCGCGACGCTACGCGACGTTTCAGCCAATTCTAAGGACAATATTACCATAACTATAGATTTACAGATGTTGATCATGTGAGAATTTTGGGGATGCAAATGAGCAACACTCACAACAGACCAAAAAAGACTCTTTCATTTTGAGGTACCATTTTTGGCCTCAAATTACATTCTCGGTAAGGAATTTTTTTCTCGAAAACGCGTAGGATTTCGAGGGTATGTATAATGACCAAAAATGATTGTAATTATCCCCTGTAACTAAATATAATTTTTTTAGTGTGATTTGAAATTTTTTAATTTTGTCGAAAAATTTCACACCTTCTCGAATTTTTATCTAGGAAATGAGTAAGATTTCGACGATATGACTCTTCACCAAAAATGATTGTAATTGACCCCTACAGCCGAAAATATTTTTTTCAGAACGATTTGGAAATTTTTTTTTTTCGTTGAAAAATTTAGGCACCTATCCCCCCGTCGATTTTTCTTAAAAATGGGTTTTTGATTTTTAGTAAGTTTATTTGACGCGCTACAGAAAAGTTCTGTAATACTTTTTTGTAGGTATTTGTAAGCTCTACTTCAGGAAAAAGTTTCATTGAAATATACTCACTATTGCAGGAGTTATGGCTGTTTGAAAATTGGACCATTTTTATGGAGTTCTTGGTAAGGAATTTTTTTCTCGAAAACGCGTAGGATTTCGAGGGTATGACCATTGACCAAACATGATTGTAATTAACCCCTGAAACTAAATATAATTTTTTTAGTGTGATTTGGAATTTTTTAATTTCGTCGAAAAATTTGTCCCCATTCCTGAATTTTTTTCTGGGAAATGCGTAGAATTTCGGGGATATGCCTGTTCACCAAAAATGATTGCAATTGATTCCTGAAACTAAAACTAATTTTTCTAGAGTGATTTGGAATTTTTTCATTTTGACGAATTTAGGCACCTACCCGGTCGATTTTTCTTAAGAATTCGTTTTTCAGTTTTAATAAATTTGTTTGACACGCTACGGAAAAGTTGTTTAGAACTTCTTTGTAGGTAGCTGTGAGCTCTACTTCCTCCTAAAAGTTCATTGAAATATATTCACTATTGTAGGACTTATGGTCATTTGAAAATTGGACCGATTTTATGGAGTTTTTCTCATTTTACTGACTGCAGAATCATCTTTTCGAATATTTTTGCAATTTCTACGTATTCTCCACTAAAATACACGTTGTTTGTATTTTTGAAAATTAAAATCCTTCAATCCGTTCAGAAGTTATGACGTTTTAACGTTTTGCATGAAATTTTGGGGCACCATTTTTGGCCTCAAATTAGATTCTCGGTAAGGAATTTTTTTCTCGAAAGCGCGTAGGATTTCGAGGGTATGTATAATGACCAAAAATGATTGTAATTATCCCCTGTAACTAAATATAATTTTTTTAGTGTGATTTGGAATTTTTTAATTTCGTCTAAAAATTTCAATATCTACTCGAATTTTTTTCTCGAAATTGGGTAAGATTTCCGAGGTATGTTTATTCACCAAAAACGATTGTAATTCAGCCCCGCAACCGAAAATAATTTTTCCAGAACGATTTGAAATTTTTTAATTTAATTGCTAATAACTTTTTAACGAAGCCTCCATCAACAAATTAGTATTCTTGATTTCCGTCTTATTTTGGCCTCCAGAATCGCCCATTAAAATTTTCCCCAGGAGTGGCCGAACACCCTGTATAATGCGTACATATGAAGTTCCTCGAGTTACAAGAAACGAAAAGTGGCTCTTCGTAAATCACGTCTAGCATTCGAGTGGTCATTATAAAGCAATTTATCGTAAACAACTATGCGCATAAATAATGCGTATCCTCTGTTATCTTTTTTAAGTGTTTTCGTTTGCCTCTTGAGATTAAACAGCGAAGTAGGTTCAGCCTTGAAACCGGCGTCAACACGCCCACCATTCTAAGAAAAATCAAATTTTCCAGAGCAATAATCTCTTCGAAAAATTACTCGGCACGTGTACTACAATTGCTACAATAAGTACTGCAATTTCTCTGAAAGGAGTTACTACTATTACAGTAGTATTTCAAGCCTCTATAATTGGAGGTTATCTAGAATTTCAAAATGTCTGATGGAAGCTTCCATTTTATTGAGATCGAAGTGTTTTTAAGATCGACTCGTTCGAATCTTATTATTCTAAATGCGTTATCGTCGCGTTCAAATTTAGATTGCAGCACGTATTTGCATTTCCAGTTAATATACACGCCGCGGTCGGTTTGCTGTTCCACTTTTCGCTCCTGCAGAACAATCTTGCGCTAGCGAGATAAGATCTCCAAGGACGCACGTAACTTCGCGCTAGCGTCCGTAACATACAGTGACTCGCATTAATATTCGGACACCATGCTGTGTGCGAGATTATTGCTCTATACATTTGTTTACACTAGTGTTATTGAATTGTTTTTTTCGTAATATATTAAAACACTTATTGTAGTTAGTAGAAACATAAACTTTATTTATTTCACACACATAGTTTTTTGCAAAATACGTGATAAAGTCAAGAATGTCGAAAGGGTCTAGCCGAATAAGCATGGTAAAAGTGCCCCCAAACCAAATTGAACGGGGTTAATACCACTCGATAGGTGGTTCGAAGAAACCCCTTTTCCCAAAGTTTTAATCCGGTATCTCTACTACAGGGGTAATTACGGGGTGAAAATCATTTTTTGGTTTATCCTTAATATCTCCCGTTCTACTCAATTAAAGATTATGAAAAAAATCATGGTTATTCTATCGATTGATGTACATGTTTGAGAATTTTTTCAGAATTTTTGGATGCAAATTCGATTTTTAAAAAATTCGAAAATATTTTAACCGTCGATTTTTTGTCGAAGTTATCAAGTGACCACATTTGTTTTTATACAGTATAAAGCTCTCAAAAGAATTAGTAATCCCTAATTTTTTCAGATTTTTCGAAGGGGTGGAACGTAGTGAAAAAAATAAAAAATGATTAAAAAATAGTGAAAAAGCTTTATATTGTCTTAATTACTTACGTGACCATGCTCATATTTTTACAGCTATAGCGTAACATTATGACTATTATTTGAAATTACATCTAGCGACCAGTTAACAAAGTATGTAAACAAATATATTTTAATTATATCTATTTTAAAAGCATGTGCGGCCTTTTTTGGTATGAAAAAGTAGGAAATATGAATTCATATTTATTTAACAATAATGCACTTTTCCAAAAAATCTGAAAAAATTACGCATTAATAGTCATAATGTTACGCTATAGCTGTAAAAATATGAGCATGGTCACGTAAGTAATTAAGACAATATAAAGCTTTTTCACTATTTTTTAATCATTTTTTATTTTTTTCACTACGTTCCACCCCTTCGAAAAATCTGAAAAAATTAGGGATTACTAATTCTTTTGAGAGCTTTATACTGTATAAAAACAAATGTGGTCACTTGATAACTTCGACAAAAAATCGACGGTTAAAATATTTTCGAATTTTTTAAAAATCGAATTTGCATCCAAAAATTCTGAAAAAATTCTCAAACATGTACATCAATCGATAGAATAACCATGATTTTTTTCATAATCTTTAATTGAGTAGAACGGGAGATATTAAGGATAAACCAAAAAATGATTTTCACCCCGTAATTACCCCTGTAGTAGAGATACCGGATTGAAACTTTGGGAAAAGGGGTTTCTTCGAACCACCTATCGAGTGGTATTAACCCCGTTCAATTTGGTTTGGGGGCACTTTTACCATGCTTATTCGGCTAGACCCTTTAACATCGCAAAAATATTCGGACACAACAGTTTATTGGCTGTAGTAAGTCGTTGGATCCAGTCGGTTATTTTGCTAGTGTACATTGTTTGTAAACATAACGTCTAGCGTGCATCCAAGAGTCAGTACTGTTATTGACTTCGTTAATAGTAGACGTATTATTAATGAATATGGGACGAAAAGGCAAAAATACATCCTTTGAAATTCGACAACTGGTTATTTACTACAAAGAAAAGGGAAAATCATATCGAGAAATAGCCAAATTGGTAAATGTAAGCAAGAGTACTGTAGCAGATATCGTACACAGGTATATTCATGAAGATCGAATCGATTCAATTCGGCAAAAGGGACGTCCAAAATTATTAGATTCTCGCGAAGAACGCAAGATTGTTAGAAAAATAAAGAATGATCGTAAAAAAAGTGCTATAAAACTAGCTGCCGAATTATTCCAAGAATCTGGAAAGAAAGTGCATCCCGACACAGTGCGTCGGGTATTAAAAAACCATGGATACAACGGCAGGGTTCCACGAAGAAAACCATACATAAACGAAGTGAATCGTAAGAAACGATTAAATTTTGCTAAAGACTACGTTTCTAAAGACCAAACATGCTGGAACAATGTAATATTTGCGGATGAAAGCAAATTTAATCTTTTTGGGTCAGATGGACGAAGAACGATATGGCGTAAAGTCAACGAAGAATTGAAATTAAAAAATTTGAGAGCAACAGTGAAACACGGCGATGGCAGTGTAATGGTGTAGGGTTGCATCTCAACTGCAGGTGTTGGTGAACTAGTTTTTATCGACGGCATTTTAGATAAGATGAAATATTTAGACTTATCGAAACAAAATTTAATCAAAAGTGCTGTTAATATGAACATACGCAATAGTTTGAAGTTTTATCAGGACAACGATCCTAAGCACAAATCGAGAATCGTTCAGGAATACTTACTATATAACTGTCCTAAAGTGATACACCCTCCGCCTCAATCGCCAGATTTAAATCCTATTGAGAATTTATGGAATCAATTGGATCGTAAAATTCGAACAACACCCATAAAAACAATAAAAGAATTAAAAGAACGTTTATTACAAGAATGGAAATGTATAACACAGGAATATTTAAATAAAATTATAACAAATATGCCCAAACGATTACAGGAAGTAATAAGACAAAAGGGTCAACCTACAAAATATTAATACTGTTCAAAAAATATGTATATTTTATATAAAATTTATGTAAGTTATTCACTGTCCGAATATTTTTGCGATGTTAAATTTCGACATTCTTGACTTTATCACGTATTTTGCAAAAAACTATGTGTGTGAAATAAATAAAGTTTATGTTTCTACTAACTACAATAAGTGTTTTAATATATTACGAAAAAAACAATTCAATAACACTAGTGTAAACAAATATATAGAGCAATAATCTCGCACACAGCATGGTGTCCGAATATTAATGCGAGTCACTGTAGCAGGAAACTTTTAAAACTCGACTCAATCACGCGCAATATTCGGTTAAAAGTATAGTCCGGGCCACAATACAGGGTGTTCGGCCACACCCCCTAGAACCGTGTGTCTTTTGTCTGTAACAGAGCCTCGTGCTGAATAAATGTGTTTTGCCGAAAGTTAGCTGAGTGTTGCTCGTTTGCATCCCCAAAATTCCCACAGTATATTATAATAGCACAGAATTATGTGTCGTAGCAATGAAATTTGATTTGCAACCTAATATTTGCCCAATTTTGGTCAGAGTCTATGCGATAGGAATTTAAACAGTACCAATTCAAAGTTATACTCGCAAACTTTAACTGCTCACACCTCCATATAGAAACTTCAAAGTGCAAAATGTTTCGATTTATGTTGAAACGAGATATTGATTTTGAAAAAAGTCCCTAATTTTTGCAGACATTCGGTATTTCGTATATCTATGATGACAAAAGTAATATGTACACTTTTCAGGCGTCTTATTATCATTTTTGATAGTGTTTGTATCGCTTCCACTGCTTAATCCGTTATTGGACATTACTCTACCGCTAAACGAGTCCCGACGGCGAATACAAATACTAAAACTTTATTACTTCGTAAATAACGACGAGTACTTTTATAGCATATATCTTCACGGTACTATCGGCGCGATTAGTGTTATACTAACAATAGTCTCCGCAGATTCTCTATACATGGTAATAGTTCATCACGCTTCTGGATTATTCGCCGTATGCGGGTAAATATGTATATTGGCCCAGACTATAAAAGTTCGATGGCCCTGTTTGTCGAGTGCCGATCAATCGGGGGGAAAAAAGGAATAATAATTCGATCTAATTTAGAGTGGTATTTGTGTAAAAGTTCTGGTCCAATTTTCAAAAAGCCATAACCCCTAGAATAGTAAATATATTTCATTGACATTTTGAGGGGAACTAGAGTTCATGGATACCTACAAAAAAGTATTAAACAACCTTTCTGTACAATGTCAACTAAAGTAATTAAAAATGAAAAACGAATTTTTTAAGAAAAATCGACAGTGATTAAATTTGTCGACAAAATTAAAAAATTTCGAATCGTTCTAAAAAAATTATTTTCAATTGCGGAGGTCAATTACATTAATTTTTGGTGAATACACATACCCCGAAATCCTACCCACTTTCGAGAAAAAAATTCTTCACTGAAAATCTAATGGTGAGGCCAGAGATACTTCCCTGAAATTTTATGCGAATCTTTAAAATGTCATAACTCCTGAACGGATTGGCCGATTTTAATGTTTCAAAATGCAAACAACGTGTATTTTGGTGCAGAATATGTAGAAATTCAAAAAATATTCGAAACGTTATTCCTTGACCTCGCAAATTGAGAAAAACCCCATAAAAATGGTCTAATTTTCAAAAAGCCATAACTCTTATAATAGTGAATATATTTCATTGACATTTTGAGGGGAAGTAGAGTTCATGGATACCTACAAAAAAGTATTAAACAACCTTTCTTTACAATGCCAAACAAAGTAATTAAAAATGAAAAACGAATTTTTTAAAAATCAAGAGTGACTAAATTTGTCGGCAAAAAAAAAAATTTCGAATCGTTCTAAAAAAATTATTTTCGGTTGCAAGGGTCAATTACAATAATTTTTAGTCAATAGACATATCCTCAAAATCCTACCTACTTTCGAGAAAAAAATTAAAACTGAAATTTTTCAACAAAATTAAAAAATTTCGAATCGTTCTAAAAAAATTATTTTCGGTTGCAAGGGTCGATTACAACCATTTTTGGTCATTAGACACACCCCTGAAATCCTACCCACTTTCTAGAAAAAAATTCAAGAATATGTGAAATTTTTCGACAAAATTAAAAAATTACAAATCTTTCTAAAAAAATTATTTTCGGTTGCGGGGATCAATTACAATAATTTTTGGTGAATGAACATACCTCCAAAATCCTAAGCACTTTCGAGAAAAAAATTCAAGTGAAGAAATTTTTCGATCAAAAAAAAAATTTCGAATCGTTCTAAAAAAATTATTTTCGGTTGCAAGGGTCGATTACAATCATTTTTGGTCAATAGACACACCCCCAAAATCCTGCGCATTTTCTAGGAAAAAATTCAAGTAGATGTGAAATTTTTCGACAAAATTAAAAAATTTCAAATGTTAGAAAAATACCATAAAAATGGTCCAATTTTGAAACAGCCGTAACTCCTACGATAGTGAGTTTATTTAAATGAAACTTTTTTCTGAAGCAGAGCCTGTGGGTACCTATAAAAAAGTATTAGACAACTTTTTTGTAGAGCGTCAAACTAATTTACTAAAAATAAAAAACAAATTTTTAAGAAAAATCGACACGGGGTGGATGCTGAATGTTTTCGACGAAAAAAAAATTACAAATCTTTCTAGAAAAATTATTTTAGGTTGCGAGGGTCAATTACAATAATTTTTAGTCAATAGACAAACCCCCGAAATCCTACGCACATTCGGGGAAAAAATTCAAGTAGGTAGTGGAATTTTTCGACAATATTAAAAAATTTCAAATCATTCTAAAAAAATTATTTTCGGTTGCAAGGGTCGATTACAATAATTTTTAGTCAATAGACATATCCCCGAAATCCTACCTACTTTCGAGAAAAAAATTCGAGGAGATGTGAAATTTTTCGACACAATTAAAAAATTTCAAATCGTTCTAAAAAAATTATTTTCGGTTGCAAGGGTCGATTACAATCATTTTTGGTCAGTAGACACACCCCCGAAATCCTACGCACTTTCGGGGAAAAAATTCAAGTAGTTACTGGAATTTTTCGACAATATTAAAAAATTTCAAATGTTAGAAAAACACCATAAAAATGGTCCAATTTTCAAACAGCCATAACTCCTACGATAGTGAGTTTATTTAAATGAAACTTTTTTCTGAAGCAGAGCCTGTGGGTACCTATAAAAAAGTATTAGATAACTTTTTTGTAGAGCGTCAAACTAATTTACTAAAAATAAAAAACAAATTTTTAAGAAAAATCGTCACGGGGTGGATGCTGAATGTTTTCGACGAAAAAAAAATTACAAATCTTTCTAGAAAAATTATTTTAGGTTGCGGGGGTCAATTACAATAATTTTCGGTGAATACACATATCCTCGAAATCCTGCCCACTTTCGAGAAAAAAAATTCAAGAAGATGTGAAATTTTTCGGCAAAATTAAAAAATTTCGAATCGTTATAAAAAAATTATTTTCGGTTGCAAGGGTCGATTACAATAATTTTTAGTCAATAGACATATCCTCAAAATCCTACCTACTTTCGAGAAAAAAATTAAAACTGAAATTTTTCAACAATATTAAAAAATTTCAAATCTTTCTAGAAAAATTATTTTCGGTTGCAGGGGTCAATTACAATAATTTTTGGTGAATACACATACCTCCAAAATCCTACACACTTTCGAGAAAAAAAATTCAAGAAGATGTGAAATTTGTCGACAAAATTAAAAAATTTCAAATGTTAGAAAAACACCATAAAAATGGTCCAATTTTCAAACAGCCGTAACTCCTACGATAGTGAGTTTATTTAAATGAAACTTTTTTCTGAAGCAGAGCCTGTGGGTACCTATAAAAAAGTATTAGACAACTCTTTTGTAGAGCGTCAAACTAATTTACTAAAAATGAAAAACAAAATTTTAAGAAAAATCGACACGCGGTGGATGCTGAATTTTTTCGACGAAAAAAAAATTACAAATCTTTCTAGAAAAATTATTTTAGGTTGCGGGGGTCAATTACAATCATTTTTGGTCAATAGACATACCCCCAAAATCCTACTTACTTTCGAGAAAAAAATTCAGAACAGACGGAACTTTAAACATTACTATCTTTTTAACAAAGCCTCCATCAACAAATTGATATTCTTAATTTTCGTCTTATTTTAGCCTCTAGAATCTTCCTTTAAAATTTTTCTCAAAGGTGTACACCCTGTACATGCAACCTGTCGATCGTTCAACAGTACTCAGGGCATCCGATTAAATTAATTCGCCCCTGCTTTCGTCTATCTGCCAAACGATCCTCTAGACACTGTTGACACTCATGACCGCCTTATTACCCTAACATCGCTGATGTAACACCCCAGCGCCAAATTTCATTTTCACGACGATATTTACGGATCAGCCTAACTTTACACCGACGTTTTCACCAGTATTTCGTCCCGATAATCGCAGATAATTCATTGCAATAACACGTTTTCTCGCGACTGCTTTTAACGTCGCTCGAAATAATTAGAAGATTACGCGCTCGAATGATGCAATCGAATATTTGTGCCGCCATTCGCGTTATACATACCAAACGTTTATTAAATAAAATACTACTCAAGGCCCCCCTATATTTAATTCTTTCAAATTCTCAAACGAACTTTTATCACTTTTTACTCCGACCATATAACACGCAAATATTTGAATAAAAATTTAGTTTCATTTACTGAAAGATCTCCATTCCCACATCTTTTTTTGGAACGATCAAAATTTGCATTTTTCAAAAGTAAAATTTTTCAAAAGTAAAATTTTTCAATTTTTCAATTTTTCAATTTTTCAATTTTTCAATTTTTCAATTTTTCAATTTTTCAATTTTTCAATTTTTCAATTTTTCAATTTTTCAATTTTTCAATTTTTCAATTTTTCAATTTTTCAATTTTTCAATTTTTCAATTTTTCAATTTTTCAATTTTTCAATTTTTCAATTTTTCAATTTTTCAATTTTTCAATTTTTCAATTTTTCAATTTTTCAATTTTTCAATTTTTCAATTTTTCAATTTTTCAATTTTTCAATTTTTCAATTTTTCAATTTTTCAATTTTTCAATTTTTCAATTTTTCAATTTTTCAATTTTTAAAAATTTTAGATCTTAGCTTATCTCTTTAACTTTCTAGATCATTATTTTCTAAAAATTTGTCAGAATTAAAGTTGGTTTAAATGGCTGAATTTGGCGGTTGGGTTCCTGGTCAAGGTGAATCGAGCGAATGTTTCGACGCTTCCGCGTCGTTTCGCGTGCTTTGGCCAACAATAAGTAGCTCAGGCTGGCCCGAGTGCTGTGCCCTGCTACCAAAATGGTGTCAGACACCGAATGTAAATAACCTTATGAACGCAAGAATAGACGTACCAGACGAATTAGGTTTATATGTATGACGTTGCGCCGAAGAAAACGTTCTCGACTATACTAAACGCACAGTATACTTTACACGTATCGATTTCGCGCCCTAATGAATTTTAACACCGAATTTACAGGGTGTCCGACCAAAAGCAGAGCGTTCCCTTGTTTATTTTCAGCGTCGTTCGACTGATCTCAAAAGGCGGACATTATGCACACCTTCCATCATTATTTATTTATATATACTTGCATAACTCATGCTTTTAACGTTCCCAATTACACTATTCTTTCCCCTCCATTCCCTCTTTCTTTTCTTCTAAATATTCCTTTAAGAGTTTCCTCTATTCTTATCTTTTCCTTGTACCTCGTTGCCATTTTGCCAACATTTTTCTCTTAAAGTCATTCGCTAATATCCTTTCTTTAATTTCCCATACTAGCCTAACCACAATATTGCCCTTCTTTTGGGGATACGTACCCAAATGAACAAACTCTTTCATCTCATCCAGGTCCTACCCTTCCCCATCTTTGCCAAATACCATTATCTTTGTTTTTCTTGCCCGGATACTTCTGTAGTCTCATCGTTGTATCTTTTGTTTCATCCTCAGATTTGGCAACCAACACTGCATCGTTTGCATAAGCCAGAGACTAAAATTTCTCCCTTCTTGCAACGATGCTACCTTTAGCACCTCTTCCAGGTCTGAAGTAAAAGGTCTTGCTCTCTTTCTATACATTTTCACTGGTAGCTGATACTTTCACTTAACACTAGATTTACCAGACCAGTTATTTTAACTAGTCTTGCAATTTCAATTCAAAATTCCTACTGCATGTAACATTTTCTTTCCGAAATGATGTCACGACTTTTGTAGCTATAACTACAGAATCAGTTTTATGAACTGTATATTATATATATTCATAACAAATATATTTTTTGTATCTCGTTGCCCTTTCCCCAACATTTTTCTCTTAAAGTCATTCGCTAATATCCTTTCTTTAATTTCCTATACTAGCCTAACCACAATATTGCCCTTCTTTTGGGGATACATACCCAAATAAACAAACTCTTTCACCTCATCCAGGTCCTACCCTTCTCCATCTTTGCCGAATACCATTGTCTTTGTTTTTCTTGCCCAGATACTTCTCTAATCTCATCGTTGTATCTTTTGTTTCATCCTCAGATTTGGCAACCAACACCGCATCGTTTGCATAGGCCAGAGACTAAAATTTCTCCCTTCTTGCAACGATGCTACCTTTAGCACCTCTTCCAGGTCTGAAGTAAAAGGTTTTGCTCTTTTTTTATACATTTTCACTGTTAGCTGACACTTTCACTTAACACGAGATTTCCCAGACCAGTCATTTTGACTAGTCTTGCAATTTCAATTCAAAATTCCTACTGCATGTAATATTTTCTTTCCAAAATGATGTCATGACTTTTGTAGCTATAACTAAAGAATCAGTTTTATGAAATGTATATTATATATATTCATAACAAATATATTTTTTGTTATTGATGCTTATACCAGTACCAGTCAAAATGACTGGTGCATGTTTCCATGCGATGTAATTGATAAGTACTGCAACATTTTTTTAGAACAGAATATATGATTCCAGGAAAATCATGACTCTGATGCAGTACGTGTAGCGACCCTTGAAATTGTATATTTACTCAGAGTTTTAGACCACACATAAGATTCTCATCGTAAACAAAATTGAAGGTGTTTATTGTGATATTGTATGCACGTGGGGCGTACGAAGGAAACACTTTGAGACTTGAATATTTATGGAATAATCAGTGGGGGTCAAAGTTTTACGTTACAAAATCAGAAAATCAAAAAACATTGAGTCAACATTTACAAAGAAACAAATTCGCTTTAGTTTCAACAGTTTGGAGTAAATTTATTGAAAATAGCCAAAATTGCTTCAAACCAGGAGCTTATATTACGGTGGATGAGCAACTCTTTCCAACGAAGGCCAGATTCATACAATATATGCCAAACAAACCTCATAAATTTGGCATAAAATTTTGGCTGGCATCTGTCGTTGGAACTAAATATGTAATAAGTGGCTTTCCTTATTTAGGAAAGGATGAGGCTCAAAATTCATCAACTCCGCTAAGCGAATATGTTGTACAGAAACTTGTAGAACCATAACAACGGACAGTTTCTTTACCAGCTTGCTTCTGGCGTTGAAATTATTATCTAAAAATACTTCATTGCTTGGAACAATACGTGCAAACAGAAATAAAGATAGTACGGTTCGTTTCTCAACATTGCTGTACGAATCAAATGGATGTACACTTACGGTTTGTAAGAGTAAACCGAATAAGAAAGTACTTGTACCAAGTACAAAACACAAACGCGTAAAAATTGACAAAACTAGCAAGAAATTACTAAAAACTGTCTTTTTATAGTAACACAAAATTTGGTGTCGATATCACTGACCAAATCGCACAAAAATATACTGTAAAATCAAGTTCCAGAAGGTGACCACTTCAAGTTTATTTCAATGTTTTAGATTTAGCTAGAATAAATTGCTGGATATTGTATAAAAACGCAACAGGTGAAAATATATCAAGGAAAGACTTTTTGTTTCGCCTAGCTGAAGAACTTGCTTCTAAATATCAGACTTCGAGGGAAAAACCACGAGAAGCTGATATACCAAGTTCAAGTGGCACCGCTCCTGTACGTAAATAGTGTCAAGTAGGATATTGCAAAAAAAGTGTATGTGAAAAGTGCACACAGAGCAAAATCAGCATATGTAAAAATTGTGATCAATGAACTATAAACAATTAAGCGTTTGATTAATTGATGAAGTCAATAAATCTATTTATGTATTACAATTGATATTACTAATCTTTTTTTGTCATTTTTTAAAAGTAAATGAAGACTGAAAACCCCACTAATAGTATACTTAAACAGCTGGTAAATCTAGTGTTAAACTCCCTATGTAGCTTTCCTTAGTCAAAAAAGTCGAGAGGAATTCTTAAAAAATCCTATTTCAAAAAATAACGTTCAAAGCCTACGGTAAGTCTGGACCAATACTGATTCTGAGGAACCACTCGAGAATTGATAACTAGGTTGCTGAAATAATGTCGGACGTTTGCAAGCAAAAACCTAGGATTTTCTTGCGAAAAGACACCATTAGGAATGTTTAAAATTTTGTATAATACAAATGGCAATTCGAAAGACGCGCTAAGGATAGGTGCACACGTTGGAACGCAAGTTGCCACACTAGAGCCTCGTGTTTTCACGATTCGATCGACACAGTGTGTTTTCTCATCGACAAACTCTTTCGAAACCAAATGAAATCTGTGACGTATTGCGATAACAATGGACTTACCGATTATTTAACCAACGACATGCGACATATCGAGTGCTCCACGCTCCTGTGCGGCCCAGAAAACTTTCACTAGCAAACAATTGGCAGCGACAACTGAAACGATACTACGGCTAAACGAAGAAAGCTACAAAGAGAACGATACTAACCGGCCGAAGGACCGCGAGCAACTGGCTAGTGGCCGCGACCCCACCACGCGGACCGTCGTCGAGGACGCCACAAATGTAAACATCGCTACAGCTGATCATTCTGACGTACACTACCCTCCAAAAGTTTCGAAACAGCCACACCGTTCAATAAAAATTGATCCTCCGTTAATAAATTGAAAGTAATTTACTTTTGAAAGTCTATTTGTAGAAGTATACAGGGTGTTCGGCCACCACTGGGAAAAATTTTAATGGGAGATTCTGGAGGCCAAAATAAGATAAAATTCAAGAATATCAATATGTTGATTGAGGCTTCGTTTAAAAGTTACTAACGTTTAAAGTTCCGCGTGTACTGAATTTTTTTCTATAAAGTGGGTAGGATTTCGGGAGTATATCTATCGACCAAAAATGTTTGTAATTGACCACTGTAATTAAATATAATTTTTTTAGTATGATTTGAAATTTTTTAATTTTGTCGAAAAATTTCACATCTTCATGAATTTTTTTCTCGAAAGTGGGTAGGAATTCGAGGATATGTCTAATGACCAAAAATTATTGTAACTGACCCCTAAAACCGAAAATAATTTTTCTAAAAGGATTTGAAATTTTTTAATTTTGTCGAAAAATTTCACATCTTCATGAATTTTTTTCTTGAAAGTGAGTAGGAATTTGAAGATATGTCTAATAACCAAAAATTATTGTAACTGACCCCTAAAACCGAAAATAATTTTTCTAAAAGGATTTGAAATTTTTTAATTTTGTCGAAAAATTTCACATCTCCATGAATTTTTTTCTCGAAAGTGAGTAGGAATTCGAGGATATGTCTAATGACCAAAAATTATTGTAACTGACCCCTAAAACCGAAAATAATTTTTCTAAAAGGATTTGAAATTTTTTAATTTTGTCGAAAAATTTCACATCTTCATGAATTTTTTTCTTGAAAGTAAGTAGGAATTTGAAGATATGTCTAATAACCAAAAATTATTGTAACTGACCCCTAAAACCGAAAATAATTTTTCTAAAAGGATTTGAAATTTTTTAATTTTGTCGAAAAATTTCACATCTCCATGAATTTTTTTCTCGAAAGTGGGTAGGAATTCGAGGATATGTCTAATGACCAAAAATTATTGTAACTGACCCCTAAAACCGAAAATAATTTTTCTAAAAGGATTTGTAATTTTTTTTTTCGTCGAAAAAATTCAGCATCCACCCCCTGTCGATTTCTCTTAAAACTTTGTCCTTCATTTTTAATAAATTTGTTTGACGCTCTACAGAAAAGTTGATTAATACTTTTTTATAGGTACCCATAGGATCTGCTTCAGAAAAAAATTTCGATAAGATACCATTACCATTGTAGAAGCTATGGCCGTTTGAAAATTGGACCAGTTTTTAGAAGTTTTTTGTCACTTTACGGTGGCAAAGAACAACTTTTTCAATATTGTTAGAATTTCTACATATTCTCCATTAAAATACGCGTTGTTGGCATTTTTAAAAATTAAAATCCTCCAATCCATTCAAAAGTTATGACATTTTAAAGATTCGCATAAAACTTCAGGGAAGTATTTCTAGCCGCAGCATTAGATTTTCGGTAAAGAATTTTTTTCTCAAAAATAGGTAGGATTTCGAGGATGTATCTAATGACTAAAACGATTGTAATTGACCCCCGCAACCGAAGATAATTTTTCTAGAACGATTTGAAATTTTTTAATTTTGTCGAAAAATTTCACATCTTGAATTTTTTCCTCGAAAATGGTGAGGAATTCAGAAATATGTCTATTCACTAAAAAAGATTATAATTGACTCCTGTAATTAAATATAATTTTTTTATAATATTTTGAAATTTTTTAATTTCGTCGACAAAATTTGTCCACTTACCCAATTTTTTTCTCAAAAATGATTAGGTTTTCGGAGGTATGTCTAGTCACCAAAAGTGCTTGTAATTGACCCGTGTAACTATATATAATTTTTTCAGTAGGATTTGAAATTTTTTAATTTCGTCTCAAAATTTCAGTACCTACACAAATTTTTTTCTCGAAAATGGGTAGGAATTTAGGGGTATGTGTATTCACCAAAAATGATTGTAATTGAACCCTGCAACAGAAAATAATTTTTTCAGAACGATTTGTAATTTTTTTTTTCGTCGAAAAAATTCAGCATCTACCCCCTGTCGATTTTTCTTAAAAATTTGATTTTCATTTTTAGTAACTTAGTTTGACGCTCTTCAGAAAAGTTGTTTAATACTTTTTTGTAGGTACCCATAGGCTCTGCTTCAGAAAAAAATTTCAATAAGATACCTTTACTATTGTAGAAGCTATGGCCGTTTGAAAATTAGACTAGTATTATGTGGTTTTTCTATCTTTACGGTGTCAAGGAACAACTTTTCAATATTGTTAGAATTTTTAAATATTCCAGACTAAAATACGCGACGTTTGTCTTTTTGAATATTAAAATCGTCCAATCCGTTCAGAAGTTATGACATTTTAAAGATTCGCATTCCGGGAATTTCTGACCTCACCATTAGATTTTCAGTATAGAATTTTTTTCTCGAAAGTACGTAGTATTTTGGGGTACGTCTATTCACCAAAAATGCTTGCAATTGATCCCTGTAATTAAATACAATTTTTTTATTATGATTTGAAATTTTTTAATTTCTTCTCAAAATTTCAGTACCTACTCGAATTTTTTTCTCGAAAGTGGATAGGATTTCAGGGGTATGTCTATTCACCAAAAATGCTTGCAATTAACCCCTGTAATTAAATATAATTTTTTTTTATGATTTGAAATTTTTTAATTTCTTCTAAAAATTTCAGTAGTTACTCGAATTTTTTTCTCGAAAGTGGATAGGAATTCAGGGGTATGTGTATTCACCAAAAATGCTTGCAATTGACCCCTGTAATTAAATATAATTTTTTTATTATGATTTGAAATTTTTAAATTACATCTAAAAATTTCAGTAGTTACTCGAATTTTTTTCTCGAAAGTGGGTAGGATTTCAGGGGTATGTCTATTCACCAAAAATGCTTGCAATTGACCCCTGTAATTAAATATAATTTTTTTATTATGATTTGAAATTTTTAAATTACATCTAAAAATTTCAGTAGTTACTCAAATTTTTTTCTCGAAAGTGCGTAGAATTTTAGGGTTCCGTCTATTCACTAAAAATGCTTGCAATTGACCCCTGTAATTAAATATAATTTTTTTATTATGATTTGAAATTTTTAAATTACATCTAAAAATTGCAGTAGTTACTCGAATTTTTTTCTCGAAAGTGGGTAGGATTTCAGGGGTATGTCTATTCACCAAAAATGCTTGCAATTGACCCCTGTAATTAAATATAATTTTTTTATTATGATTTGAAATTTTTTAATTTCTGCTAAAAATTTCAATAGTTACTCGAATTTTTTTCTCGAAAGTGGATAGGAATTCAGGGGTATGTGTATTCACCAAAAATGCTTGCAATTGACCCCTGTAATTAAATATAATTTTTTTATTATGATTTGAAATTTTTAAATTACATCTAAAAATTTCAGTAGTTACTCGAATTTTTTTCTCGAAAGTGGGTAGGATTTCGAGGACATGTCTAATAACCAAAAATGATTGTAATTAACCCCCGCAATCGCAAGTAATTTTTTCAGAATGATTTGAAATTTTTGAATTTAATTTTTTAATAACTTTTTAACGAAGCCTCAGTCAAGAAATTTATATTCTTATTTTGGCCTCTAGAATCTCCCATTAAAATTTTCCCCAGGGGTGGCAGAACACCCTGTATAAATAAATAAATCTTTATGAATAATGTTACTATACAATTATTATCATGGATACAAGTATCATGCAAGTATTTCTATGTATTTTGCAGTAAAACATTAAATATTAAAAGTGGAGTTACAAACGTAAAGTAGAACAACTATGAATCTAACAAATTCAGTCCTGATCTGACCCGCCTACCAATAATTCTAACAGTTTTTCAACTACTCTACAATTTTTTTCACCTTTTTCTATCTCTCAAGAGTTACGTTTCACCGTTTTTTTACGTTTCAAAAGTAACGATTGACCTTTCTCTTAAGTCACCAGTTTTAGTTAACTCTTTGCAGCACAGGATTTCAAACAATAAAATAAACCCATATTGCATAGAAATTTTATTGCTTCTTAAATTAAACAAAACTGGTATACTTTTATCAATAAAAGTATCACATAGTGTAAAAACAAAAAACATAAAAAAAGATTGTCGCAACAAATCTTACGCTTGCAACAATTGGTGAACCTGTATTAACATGTTGAATGTTGCCAACACAATACATTTGTAACATTTGTCGAAGATATTACCAACTGCTTTACGTAAATAAGACGAAATATAAACATATGCGCGCGCATGCAGCCATTGCAATATAAAAATGTCCCAACATGCATTACGGTGGGGCACTTTTAATCCCAGCGTGCCCCAAAGAGTAAAGAGGAAGCTCTTGAAAGGGTATTTCTCTCTCAAATCTCACAGAACCCTGTTGAGATGACCGTATATCCCACTTCATCTCAATGACCATGACCATGATCGTGATCGTGACCCAAATGCATCGGTCTCGACTCCCTGCAAATATGGTTGAAGTCGATAAATGTACCGATTTCCTAAACTTCTGAATAACAATTTAATTCCAAACGAAATCTTTACGAAAATTTAAGAGACAAAAATTGCAATAGCGATTTGAAATAATTATTTCTCCTGCAATAATTATTCTATTTTTACACTTTATTATCTAACATTTTCAACTAGTTTAATAAATAAAAATACATATTCTACTTGGTGTAGTTATCATGCTGCATGCAACAATAAAACACAGCATATTTCTATATACAGTGTTAATTATTTATCCATGCTTAGTAATATCAAAGAAAACTGGTAATCGTTTCTATAATATTAAATTCAGAAGATGTTAGGATCACGAAACGTTTACTTTAATTTCTCTCGCATTTTAAATACATTCAAAATCTTATTTCTACTCCACATTAATGACATGATTTATTATTTAAATTATAAAATGCATAGGGAATGTAAATATGATAATAAATTATATTATTCCTTGTAAAAAAATGTTTGAACGTTGATTTAATATCCCGTGGCTTTGGTAATGGTTATTTCATTTTATGTTTCTTTTTTAAATACCAGGACCAAATGTTTTAAATAAAAAATTCTACTAAAGATAATGTCATCTAATGACAATCAGAATTCACTGTCAGCTTTCCACAACTATTCACATTTTCTTTAAGTGGTGCGATACTCATGGTCCATATCACCGGTGAATCTGTATGAATAGTTATTTTAGAAGAAGTGTAAGTATTCGAAGAACTCACCAAACCCCCAAACCGCATAGTCGCATTGTCTGAAACAAGAAATATTTTATTGTCGTGTAACATTTTTCAGACACTATTCAATGACATTTAACATACGACATTAAAACAATTAACGTACTCAAATTCCACTTCAAACCAGTTGTTGTAATGGAATTAGTAGGCTCGCCAATTGGAAATAGTCCACACGAACTACTATTTTGCACCAAAGTGTTAGGAATATTTATAGTATGAAAACCTCGTTTCAAAAGCCACGTTAACGAATTATTTGCAATTTGTATAATCTATAGTAAATAGAACACAGGCAGTGGAATAAAGCATTATCAAACGATACGAATACTAAGCATGGTACAATTACCTGTACGTCTTTGATATACTGATCACTTTTATATAGCGTATTAATATTTGCAAGGATATGATCGCATCGTCCTGAAGTTTCTACAAACACATATATTGCCTTTAACTGCAAACAATAATGTTCCCGTTATCGTATGCAACCTGTACAAAAAGATTTCACGAAATCTCCTATATTACCTTCAGGTTTGCCTTCTTGTTCAATTGTCCTATCTCGATCAAGGCTTTCGTGTAATCCGTAAGATTCTGATCAGGTGTCTCGACGACCATCGAACCCATGGATTTCATCTGTTCAAGAACTGCCGGAGAACAACTGTCCATATCGCCGGTGATTAAATCTGGCACATATTCGCTATACTTTTTATTCAACAGGTCGATACCTTGTTTTTCTAAATAATGTATCCACCTGAGCGTTCCACCATTGACGGTGGCGTTGATCTGAGCTTAATATTAAATATATTACCAGTAACTATTCGGCGCAAACCAGAAACAGAATTTTCTTATTTCACATTCTAGTACAACTTTTCTAATCAAACTTCTGTGTTTAAATTCTCTGTTTATTAATTTTGTATTATAATTTTATTATCGTGAAAGAAATAGTTTGGGATCAAGTTAAGAAGTTGAAATATGAGAAACATACCTTTTTCCCAGATATTAAATAAAATATCACGTTTCCATAAAAGAGGACGATTCAGTATAATCACAGCATATTTGTAGTGCGTGGGAGGATTTAATACATTAATGGGATCCCAAACTGTTTTATTCGAATCTGTATCAGATTGCATAATCGGAATTTTTTTTAATTTTCTTGAAACTGGAAATATTCAAAGGATTAGGTTATGAAGCATAACCTCCAAGCGTAGAATTGAAACCTAAGAGTATCAACAAAACTTTTACATTCTTAAAATCTCATAAAATTGTAATAAAATACACGAATAAAGTTGGATTTTAACATTCGCTATTTTTATTTCAAGCCTTACGCAATAATTGTCGTACTTTGTTCCCGGCAAAGTTCAGTTTCGAAATGGTAGTTTTCAAAACGTACATAATTCTTAAAATAATGACAATGGTATATTCCTAGGAAACGACTCGTTCACCGATCGGGGTGAGTTATACGTAATTCGATTCGTACATTATTTCAGTACATTATTGATATGCATTTCATTATCTGTGGAAATTCGTTATTTTTTTATAAACTTGTAACGTTACAGTAAAAAAGTAAGGTTAAGTATATTTCGATGGGTTCATAGGTGGAAACAAGTGACTATCGTTACTGTGTACAAATGCTAATTTGTTAACCATTTATTGAATGAAATTTCTGCTATTTCTGCTAATATTTCATTGAATAAATCACCATTTTACTATTAGGTACATTTACTAAATACATAATGGTTCAGATATCCAATGAAGTTGCTCTTCTTGAAAATATAAAATATTGATAGTATTATCTATATCTATACTATTATATAAAGAGAGAGCAGATTTTTATGTTCGCGCAAAACTCAAGACCTATTGAACCGATCTTCATCAAATTTTGATGCGTTATTCCTGCATACTCTAGGACGGGCATAGACTATGTAGCATGTCTCAGAAGCGCGTTGTTAACATATAATTTATATGCAAATATTTCATGTGTACGACTGTTTGGCCGACCACGTGACCTCTGTATACGACAGTCTACTTGCGCACGCATGCGCATATTCGGCCCGCGCGATACCTCGTCCGTAGCAGTACCGCCATGTTACCGCCAGGTGGCGAAGCTTCTCGAGCGCTTTCTTGTATGTTATAAAAAAGATTAAAAAATGTGTGGCACGCCTTCAAGTGGTTTCAATTTAATTCGTGTAAGCATCAGTAACGAGATCTTAAAAATTGATGCTGTGATTAATTTTCAAATGGCCTCTGTAATATTTTCTACAACAAAATGTTGATTCGTCAGTCTCTATCTACTCTACTCTAATCCTCCAATTGCTGCGCAGTATTTCTATTTAATTTTAGTTATATAATATTACGACATTGCTCATAATTATATATTAGCATATATGTTAATTTTAAAACATCTGTAGCTGAGTTTGTTTTTAGAAAACCACGTTCTTTGCTTTGCAAATATCTTTATATTACAATGGCTTTTAAAAAATACATACATACATACATTTACTAAATACATAATGGCTCAGGTATCCAATGAAGTTACTCTTCTTGAAAATATAAAATATCGATAATATTATATGTTACAAAAATGATTAAAAAATGTGTGGCACGCCTCCAAGTGGTTTCAATTTAATTCGTGTAAGCATCAGTAACGAGATCTTAAAAATTGATGCTGTGATTAATTTTCAAATGGCCTCTGTAATATTTTCTACAACAAAATGTTGATTCGTCAGTCTCTATCTACTCTACTCTACTCTTCCAATTGCTGCGCAGTATTTCTATTTAATTTTAGTTATATAATATTACGACATTGCTCATAATTATATATTAGCATATATGTTAATTTTAAAACATCTGTAGCTGAGTTTGTTTTTAGAAAACCACGTTCTTTGCTTTGCAAATATCTTTATATTACAACGTTTTTTTACGTTTAGTTGGATTGATAGATCCTGGAATAGTTATCCTGCATTGCCAATTTTCATATATCATTTTCATAACATTTCCACATTGCAGATAGTATAAGAAACAGGAGAAAAGCAGAAATTGTTTCAGTAATCATTTGTTTCAACTGTTATTTCTGATTTTCTTCTGTTTCTTGTACTTTGTGAATTCTGTTCAACTGTGCTATAAAAATGAGCGAATTAGTAGTTCCAGAAGTATGGACCTTATTTAAATTACACGAATTTTGTAAAAATAAAGAAGCCTTATTTAAATTTTTGCAAGACAAAAAGTTAATTGCCAAAAATCTTAATTGTCCACAGTGTGGAAATACAATGAAATTGGTAAATGAAAATTGGCACTGTGGAAGAACAATTCCAGCATCTGTCAATGCTGGCAAAAGAAAGCGAATTTGTGATATAAAAATTTCTGTAAAACGTGGAACATGGTTTTCAAAAACAAAACTTTCCTATGAAATAGTATTAAAATTAACATACATGCTAGTCCATAATTTTGAACAGTACCATATAATACGAGAATTAGAATTGAACAAAAATACCGTTTCTCAATGGAATTATTTTATGAAACAAGTGATGGCTGATTGGCTGCAAAATTCGTGAGATACTTGACGGACTAGAAAAAGTAGTAAAGATAGATGAATCAAAATTTGGCCGAAGAAAATATCACAGAGGTCATCGTGTGGAGGGACAGTGGGTTTTCGGAGGAGTAGAAAGGGAAAGTGGGAAAGTATTCCTCGTCCCTGTCGAAAGTAGGGACACAGAGTCCCTTCTTTCTATAATTAAACAATGGGTGTTGCTTGGGACGACAATCATATCAGATCGTTGGAAAGCTTATAATATTTTAGAAGAAGAAGGCTATAAACACCTCACCGTAAACCACAGTTTACATTTTAAAGATCCAGAAACAGGCGCTCATACAAACACAATTGAAACTACATGGAAGCATAGTAAACATGTTTTGCCTGAATATTGTAGGTTAGTATTTGCAATTTCACACGTTTTTTAATATTTTTTGTAACATATAATACCATAAGTATTTTCTATTTTCAGCAAAAAAGATAATTTCATTGGGTACTTAAGCCAGTACGTATTTGATAAATCTTCCAAGCAAGGAAAGAATGATTTATTTAATCAATTCTTAAAAGAAATTTCAGAAATTTGATTTGATTCTGTAAAAAATCAAAATATACCAGACTTAGATAATAATGAAATTTAATAATAAAAACAAGTTAAACCAACGTACTGCTTACAATAGTAATTTATTATATTGTGACACTGTCAGAGGGGGGAGGCATTTTTTACTGTTGCTGCATGTACTGTCTACTGTACTGTCTGAGTAGGGCTAGGTTATATGGGTGGGTTTTAATACTGTCCACCTGGCCGACTCGTGGAAGTTCTATGCCTAAAAAAATGATTTTTATGCATACACGTTCTACAAATTCCCATTTGACAATGTAGCATTATCAAATTAGATCAATCATTTATAATTTGTAACATGAACATGGCAACGGTAGTCACTTGTTTCTATCTGTGAACCTGTAAAAAAAAATGTACTTAACCTTACTTTTTTACTGTAACTTTACGACAAGTTTATAAAAAAATAACGAATTTCCGCAGATGATGAAATGCATATCAATAATGTAGTGAATTAGACGAATCGAAGGACGTATAACTCACCCCGATCGGTGAACCATCCGTTTGCTAGGAATGTTTCGATTTTCTTCTCACTCGCTCTCGCTAGATGTCCTTTTCTTCGGTTGTCGACAACGACCGTCGGCAAGAGATAAAAGCGACTACGAAGGTTAACGATTTCGGTGTGTAAAATATTTTAAATATTTAATATGTACGTTTTAACATCATTAGCTTGCTAATACAGTTGATTAGTATTTATTAGAATTAAGTTTTATAATATTGTTGCGTATTAAGATATTAATTACAAACAAAACGGAATTACAGT
The DNA here is from genome assembly GCF_051014445.1 of Colletes latitarsis. Classification (NCBI taxonomy): domain Eukaryota; kingdom Metazoa; phylum Arthropoda; class Insecta; order Hymenoptera; family Colletidae; genus Colletes; species Colletes latitarsis. The sequence continues at coordinate 9,216,450 of NC_135146.1, forward strand.
CAGTCACAAAAGCTTCGTAAATCCCCTAAAATGGTCGTTCTGAAGAAGATAAACAATTTCATATAATGTCATTATATTTAATGCAATATGTACAGTATTACTAATTAACCTCTATAAAAATGTATTATTTTATAATTAAATTTATAATTAAATTATTTTTATAAGGTAGTAAATTTAACAAATCTAGTAAATTTTTGAAACGTAATACTCGGGCTTCCCCGATAATATTTTGTTTACGTTGCCATGACGTAATTCAGTTGAAAGGTGTCTAACAATCATTTAACGACAATGAGTGCTTCTAAAAGAGAAACAAGTGCTGAAATGCGGGAATTAATTGGACCGTTTATTTCGAAAGTGGTGCAAGTCCATTTACTTTTGTTTCGAGAAAATTGAATGTTAGCAGATCTGACAATCAAAAAATATAGGTTAGTTACGTGAAGTCTGGGAATGTTTGTACTAATTTATCAATATGTAATTTGATTATATAAATTTCTTTTAGGCGAATTTAATTAAAATAACGTACAATTTCCAGGCTGCAAATGGACTTACGTCACTTTCATAATTAGTCAATTATAAATATTTAATTTTAATTTTGAAATAACAAATAACACTTAAAATATATCTCATATTAATCCAATTTTGTTTGTAAATAATAACAAGAAATAAAGTAGGATTACCATTTTTTATTTTGAACGTTAATTTTATTTATATATCGTTAAACTTAACACTAGGTATTATTCATTATTTATGCTTTTCATGTGGTAGCGTTTTGAAATATTCATGATGCGCAGAAGGTATATAAGGTAATAGCTGCTGCGTATCCTTATATTTTTCATATGTATTGGCTTGGTATCGTGATACAAAGGCGCCAGGGCAATTTTTTCAAATTAATGTCTTCCCCGACATGTAGGTGATAAATTTAGAGTCTTAAATTCTGTGTCCTCCGTCGATGTTTTATATAAAATAGTATACGGTGCAGTTTTGCAAAATCTCATCCAACATATTTGCAACCAATTTACTTTTCCTCCATTAGTGTTTCTTCTTATCTGTTTTTTGATTGCGTTTTGTAGATTTTTTGTTGAAAATTCATTTCGTGTAAAATAAATTTATTATGTCATCTACGTTGGTTTATAACGCCATAATAATCCTGTGGTGTGTACAGGAAATTCTTTTTTCTACGATACCAAAATCTGCATCGTTTGGAAGATACGAATGTCCAGAGAGTAAAGATTTATGATCAATTACCTCAATGTTATTTTCTAAAGATTGAACAACCCTCAACCACATCAACGCCATTTGTAAATTTCGATTTTGCCCAGTACACATATCGCTATATGCAATAACATAAATATGGAAATTGGACTTACACCACTTTCGTAATCAATAGCTACGTAATTTCTTTTACCGGAAAATTTTAAATTGAACAAAACATTAGCATTTCTTAAGATATTAAATACTAACTAGTTATAAACAGAAATTTTACACTAAATTAAGCATAAATCACGTCGTATCTCATTTTTTTTAACAAAGGACTTACACCACTTTCAAAATAAACGGTCCAATTGTTAAATTGTATAAGCAGAAGAAATCTCTACGTGAAATTGCTAACATTGCAGGCAGAAAATATTCTACTATTCAGTACATAATAAAGAAATTCAAAATAACTGATAAATATAAAAATAAAACACGTAGTGACCGTTCTAAAATCCTGAGTAATAGAGATGTTAGATTTCTACTGCAAATTATTCGCCAAGAAGCAGAAGTGAAACATGATTTTAGGAAAACAGTACACCCTGAAAATATTCGAAGAATTTTGAGTGGATGGAAGAGGCAAAATATCGAGGAAAAGTGGCACAGCATTTGTAATCAAACGATCATTATAGGGGGTGTACGAAGACTGGTGACTGACTGTACGTGTGAAAAGTATGACCAATGATTTAAATTAAACAGATCACAAAATATTGACGTTGTATTTTTCAATTATTTGTTACAAAACCAGTTACCTGCGGAGTATATTGGAAAACCATTTTAGATTTACGGAAAGATATTGTTTTTTGAAACGTTATGTCGTTTAAAACTTGGATTTGGAAGAACGTTCCTGGTATTACTGGCCGATGCAATGATATAATTTATTCTCGTTCAATATTACCACGAGGCCAGGACATTCTTGTATATTTTGGGGGCGATGTGCAGGTATACAGCAATATTAGGATAGCAACTATAAAAATCTATTTATTAAACTGCATGATCTATAGTTAATCATTTTGTAGGATATTCAAGAAAATATGGAACAACACAAAGATAGTAAAAAATATACAGAATGGAGTTTAGAAAACACTGCCCGTATACTTGCAACAAATTTTCCTGATAAGCATGTACTTGTCGTTCGACCATCCAGGTAAAGTTTATACAAAACTACTAAGATAATGAAACTAATCATTTTCAACATTGTTTCAGAATATACGTAACACGAAGTGCCATGTACAGTTGTTTTGATAATTTTGTACCATCGAATGAATATGGCGTACCATCTTTTACTTTTAAACACAATGCTTTAAAGCATTTGCAAGAATTAATAAAATCTTCCTTAGAACATTTTAAAACGAGCAATATAGTCGAGGTACAATAATATTTGTTGCACGCAAATTACACTATTTAAAACTGTGAATCATGATTTTTAATTAAATCTATTTTGATTCCTAGAACTCTGCTCAGTTTAGTATGGAGAAAGTAAACTTATCGTTAATGGGTTTCAGTAAAGGATGCGTTGTATTGAACCAATTACTTCACGAGTTTCATTATTACCAAAATAAATCAGAGCCCGATACAGAAATTAATAACTTTATAAAACTTGTCAAAAGTATGTGGTGGCTAGATGGTGGCCATGCAGGTTCTAAGGATACGTGGATCACAGAAAAATCAATATTGGAATCTTTTACGAAATTAAGTAATCAAATTAACAATTTTTCTTTTCTAGCAACTTTTTGTATTAATGTTAATATTAATGTATTATTGCAGAAATAGATGTTCATGTACACGTTACACCATATCAAGTTCGAGATTCGCATCGCCCATGGATTCGCGAAGAGGAAAATCGATTTTGCAGTACTTTACAAAACATGGGAATACCTGTAAAACGAACTTTGCATTTTGCTGATAAACCGAGAAGTCTAACACTGCATTTTAATATCCTCAAGGTCATTGGAAATCACACACAATAATACCGTGATACTCGATTCTAATAAATACTAAGCAATTATATTAGAAAGGTAATGGTATTAAAATATATACATATATCAAATATTTAAAATATTATTGTGGTATATATACCAAATTATATTTTCAGTAAAGAATTTTTTTCTCGGAAGTGCGTAAGATTTCGAGGATATATCTAATGAACAAAAGTGATTGTAATTAACCCCCTCAATCAAAAATAATTTTTCCAGAACGATTTGGAATTTTTTTTTCGCAGAAAAATATCAGCATCTACTCCATGTTGATTTTTCTTAAAAATTCGTCATTCATTTTTAATAAATTTGTTTGACGTCCTACAGAAAAGTTGTTTAATACTTTTTTGTAGGTATCCATGAGCTCCATTTCCATAATAAATTTCATTGAGACACATTCACTATTATAGAAGTTATGGACGTTTGAAGATTGGCCCATTTTTATGGAGTTTTTCTCACTTCACGGTGTTAAGGACAACTTTTCGAATATTCTTGGAATTACTATATATGTTTCACTAAAATACGCATTGTTTTCCTTTTGAAACATTAAAATCCTCCAACCCATTCAGAAGTTATGATATTTTAAACATTTGCATGATACTTCGAGGAAGCATTTCTGGCTTGAAATCATATTTTCAGTAAAGAATTTTTGTTCGAAAGAGCGTAGAATTTGGAGGATATGCGTCTTCACCAAAAATGATTGTGATTGACCTCTGCAAAAGTAATTTTTCCAGAACGATTTGAAATTTGTTAATTTTGTTGAATAATTTAGGCACCCTTTGCTCATGCTCATGTACACGTTACACCATATCAAGTTCAAGATTTGCATCGCAACTTTGCATTTTGCTGATAAATCGAGAAGTCTAACGCTGCATTTTAATATCCTCAAGGTCATTGGAAATCACACACAATAATACCATGACACTCGATTCTAATAAATACTAAGCAATTGTATTAGAAAGGTAATGATATTAAAATATATACATATATCAAACATTTAAAATATTATTGCTGTATATATAACTTTTTACATTACTTAGGAGGTCTTGTTTATTTTAATTCTGTTCCATAATATTATACCTTAATGTAAAAATATTAATTTCACGTAACAGATTAACATATTACATGAAAAATGTAATCTGTAAATACATTTTAGAGAACATACGTATGATATGTCGGTTACGCAGCGTTCCTACGCAGCTTGTTGTAATAACTTCTTTACAAAATAAGTAACGTTCACTTAATTACGTTTAGGAAATTCAATTTAAAACATCATTCATATATTATAAAACTTTATATACAACGTAACGTTATTTGTATAGTATGATTTATAGAAAACAGGGATGTTCGTATGAAATAAATACTTTATGTTGGATAGTCGATACGTTCAAAATGTATTGTACTAGCACTTATTTTGACACTTGGTGTGGTAGTAAATTATGTTCCCTGATTCTAGAAAAAGTTGTTTGCAATTAATACGAATCATTTGAAAAGGTGCATACCATTATTTACCATTATTCAAGTGAGACAATTTGACTTCCGCCCACTCGTCGGACCCGTCGCAACAGTCGCAGAATCCATCGTTAACTTTGTGAGACGGTATTTTTACTAAAATTTCATCGATATTGTTGACATCGTCCAAAACAAACGTACAACGAAAAATAGGTGATTTAAGTACCTGTAAATTGCGACGATGAGTTCTCACAATTAAAGGTACCGTTGTTGCATGCATTGGTGCCAGGTTCGTCACTGCCATCCACGGTACAGTCACAATAATTGTCATTAATTTTAATAAAGTCTATCTCCGTCTTTGACGCGAAGCAAACAAAATTTCCACGCGCGTTTGGCAGATACTTGGAAATATCCTGGTCGCGCGTACCACGCAACGACACGGTCCGACCATCCTTGTCGCGTAGGTGTTTGGAATGCAACGGTTCGTTCCACTTCGAACCCACTTTGCCAGTCACGATGTAATTGGACGTTCGCACCGAGCCACTAATCAACTTCCCTACGATCGCTTGGTTAAGTTGCTTGAAATAAAATAATTGGTGGACAACGAAAATGACAGCGGCTATGAAAACACAGATCAACGTGTACTTGAACTTTTTCCGAAGAAAACGACGTTTCCAAGAGATTTCGGTTTTCATATTTGCCGGGTAGCGGTCTAATAGTTCGAAACAATCTCTCCCTGCCACGGACTTTTCGCTTTCGACACTTTTTGGAAGCTGCGTTCCCGTATTCCGAGCATTTGTTACGTTTCCCGCGGTATAGATGTAATTCTTTTAATCCGAAGATCGTGTCACATTTTATTTACATACATCGTGTACAATTTATACGGTCTATTTTGAACATAGACGAAGTAGCAAGATGTATCTAACTTGACATAAATTGGCACCTGAAAAATGTTATTAAACCGGGCACTGGTTGAAACTAGTGACGCCAGACGGAGCTGTCGGCGCACCGGGAACCAGTGTCGTCGTATCTGACACCTAACGGAATGGTGGGGATAGCAGGTATATACTACCACAGACGAGGTATATGAGTAGACTTTTCACCTTACGGACTTTCGCGGTCGAATCTGACTGCCATACCGACCTGAAAATTCGGAGGTGATTTTAGCGGCCTCTTCTCATGGATGGCAGTCAGTTGAGAAACTATTCACTGAATTAGTATTAATAGGTAAACAGCTGTAGTGTGAGCGTAAATATATGTGAATTGACTATGGGTGGATTGCAAAGAATAATCGAATATTAATTATCAGACGGCAGACCAGGTGCAGAAATTTTTCACAAACGAGAAAGGTCCAAAAATTATTTTTGGTTGCAGGAGTCAATTACAATCATTTTTGGTCAAGAGACATACCCCCGAAATCCTACCCCCCTTCGAGAAAAAAATTCGTGTAGGTGTGAAATTTTTCGACAAAATTAAAAAATTTTAAATCGTTCTAAAAAAATTATTTTTAGTTACAGGGGTCCATTACAATCGTTTTTGGTCAATAGACATGCCCTCGAAATCCTAACCATTTTCGAGAAAAAAATTCCTCAACGAAAATCTAATTTCTGGCCAGAAATGTCTGCTCGAATTTTCATGCGAATCTTTAAAATGTCGTAATTTCTGAACGGATTGGACGATTTTAATATTTAAAAAAGCAAACTACGCGCATTTTGATGGAGAATATGTACAAATCGCAAAAATATTCGAAAAGTTGGACCCTGACCTCGCAAAATGAGAAAAGCCCCATAAAAATGGTCCAATTTTCAAACAGTCATAACTCCTACAATTGTGGATATATTTCAATTAAACTGTTTTCTGAAGTAGAGCCCATGGGTACCTACAAAAAAATATTAGACAACTTTTCTGTAGGGCGTCAAACAAAATTACTAAAAATGAAAAAGGAATTTTTAAGAAAAGTCGACAGGGTAGGTGCTTAAATTCTTCGACGAAAAAAACAATTTTTAATTAATTCTGAAAAAATTATTTTTAGCTGCAGGGGTCAATTGCAAGCATTTTTGGTCAACGGACATGCCCTCGAAATCCTAACCATTTTCGAGAAAAAAATTCCTCAACGAAAATCTAATTTCTGGCCAGAAATGTTTGCTCGAATTTTCATGCGAATCTTTAAAATGTCGTAATTTCTGAACGGATTGGATGATTTTAATGTTTAAAAAAGCAAACTACGCGTATTTTGATGGAGAATATGTACAAATCGCAAAAATATTCGAAAAGTTGGACCCTGACCTCGCAAAATGAGAAAACCCCCATAAAAATGGTCCAATTTTCAAACAACCACACTCCTACAATTGTGAATATATTTCAATGAAACTTTTTTCTGAAGTAGAGCCCATGGGTACCTACAAAAAAATATTAGACAACTTTTCTGTAGGGCGTCAAACAAAATTACTAAAAATGAAAAAGGAATTTTTAAGAAAAGTCGACAGGGTAGGTGCTTAAATTCTTCGACGAAAAAAAAAATTTTTAATTAATTCTGAAAAAATTATTTTTAGCTGCAGGGGTCAATTGCAAGCATTTTTGGTCAACAGACATACCCCCGAAATCCTACTCAGTTTCGAGAAAAAAATTCCTTACCGAAAATATAATCTGAGGCCAGAAATGTCTGCTCGAATTTTCATGCGAATCTTTAAAATGTCGTAATTTCTGAACGGATTGGATGATTTTAATGTTTAAAAAAGCAAACTACGCGTATTTTGATGTGCAAATCGCAAAAATATTCGAAAAGTTGGACCCTGACCTCGCAAAATGAGAAAAACCCCATAAAAATGGTCCAATTTTCAAACAACCATAACTCCTACAATTGTGAATATATTTCAATGAAACTTTTTTCTGAAGTAGAACCCATGAGTACCTACAAAAAAGTATTAGATAACTTTTCTGTAGGGCGTCAAACAAAATTACTAAAAATGAAAAAGGAATTTTTAAGAAAAATCGACAGGGTAGGTGCTTAAATTCTTCGACGAAAAAAAAAATTTTTAATTAATTCTGAAAAAATTATTTTTAGCTGCAGGGGTCAATTGCAAGCATTTTTGGTCAACAGACATACCCCCGAAATCCTACTCAGTTTCGAGAAAAAAATTCCTCAACGAAAATCTAATTTCTGGCCAGAAATGTCTGCTCGAATTTTCATGCGAATCTTTAAAGCCTCATAACTTCTGAACGGATTGGACGATTTTAATGTTTAAAAAAGCAAACTACGCGCATTTTGATGGAGAATATGTACAAATCGCAAAAATATTCGAAACGTTGGACCCTGACCTCGCAAAATGAGAAAAACCCCATAAAAATGGTCCAATTTTCAAACAGTCATAACTCCTACAATTGTGGATATATGTCAATGAATCTTTTTTCTGAAGTAGAGCCCATGGGTACCTACAAAAAAATATTAGACAACTTTTCTGTAGGGCGTCAAACAAAATTACTAAAAATGAAAAAGGAATTTTTAAGAAAAATCGACATGGAGTAAGTGCCGATATTTTTCTGCGAAAAAAAAAATTTTTAATTAATTCTAAAAAAATTATTTTCGGTTCCGGGGGTCAATTGCAATCATTTTTAATGAATACACATACTCCTGAAATCCTACCTACTTTCTAGAAAAAAATTCGAGGTGTGAAATTTTCTGACGTAAAAAAAAAAATTTTAAATCGTTCTAGAAAAATTATTTTCGGTTGCGGGGGTCAATTACAATCATTTTTGGTGAATAGACATACCCTCGAAATCTTGCGCATTTTCGAGAAAAAAATTCAGTACGGTCGGAACTTTAAACGTTAATAACTTTCATTTTGTTAAAAAATAATAAAATTTCTGATATTTCATCTTCTGTCTCACTTCCTCTTGTGTTCATTTCTAAATCTGTTGGTAACGTTGCGAGTGACACGGAAATGGTAATGGGGCTCTAGAGCCCCAGAGAATCGGACCGAAAAAATACATTAGGTGATAGGTCTACTCGTATACCTCGTCGATGGTAGTAGGATCTCCAAACCACGAGAGATATATTTTTCTCCTATTCACGGCTAGTATTTTGAGCGTACGGTTACGCCAATGACTCTCAGTCTTGCCCTATCCTACTCTGTCCCTATATGTTTCGTTCGCATCCTTTGTCAGGCGATGGAATTGTGATGTGAGCAGCTCAGCCAATAATGACAATGCGTGTGAGAGCAGGCGTCGCTATTACGCCACGGCCAATCAGCGTGCCTGGCCATCAAATCATCACTGGATAGTAGATAGTAGGGAAAGAGGAAAACGAAGAAAAAAGAGAAGGGAAATGATAATAAGGAGGAAAAGAAAATGCTGAAGGGTTTGGGAGGAAGAGAGTCAAGTGGACGGATGCAAGGGTTGAAAATTGAGTTATGGAATGCAAGGAGTATGGCAAACAAGGGGGATGAAATAAATAAGATCTGAAAATTGACAATGCAGAGACAATGAATAATAGATTAAAAGGGAAATAACTATCAACGATGAACAGGATCAGGGTATATAGGATAATGAAGGTTTTTTTTGATACGATAGGCAAGAAAAGAAGGTGGATGGAGGAGCTTGTTTGCGGTTCACAGGGAAAGTTAGGAGGAAGAGGAGAAATACTCTATTTCATGTCTTAAATATGTATTTATTTTATAATAAAATATACCCACTTCAATAGTTGTATGGTTTAACGCAACCTGCTATGCCTGATCAAAATTCTATTAATGCTGATGATACATAAATCGACTTTCAGCCAAGGAAATAGTTTCCTTTGCTGCTACACGAATTAAGCTTGCTGAAACTGTTTTTTGAGATTTGTAAATGCATTAAAAATCTTACCTGAGCTTAATGGACCACTTCATGTGTCCCTTAATAACATCTTGCTTTTTCGATACAATTATTTTGTAATCTCAGATAACAATTGTCTGAAAGGAGTGTGATCTTCCTAAATAATGAATGGTTTATGTTGTATTAATGTAGTTATTTACGATAGTCAAAACGTGATATGGGGATAATTGGCTTGTGTATACCCAGTGTACCTCCATAGATTGGAAAGTAGAAATGCCTGGGCAGTCGAGACTCGATTTCAGTTGTCTCAAGAGCGAGAAAAGGCTCACATTTGTCGTCTCTCTCGACTCTCTCGATGTGTGAACAAAATTGTGGTATTTACTCACATTGATTATCCAATAAACGTTAATTTCGTAGAATGAATTACGTGGCGTTTGAAAATTTGTATAATGTAGTAAAGTTTAATAATAAATAAACAATAATCGCCGCTGTATATTGATGTTAATATTAATATACTATCAAGACTCATCAAGTATATAAAATTAATTTAATTTTTCGGGTTTAAAATAAAATCATACAATCAATATTTTCGTAACACTGCGAATGCAAAAGTTTGTATAACGTACCATTAAACTGTACTTTTCAAGTACAATTAATCGTTCGTAACTTCGACGACAAAGACATTAAAATAATTGTTGAATACTGCAAAATCTATTTTATCGTATATTATAACATAAGAAAAATAAGTATGCAAAAGTTGTATTAGATATAATAATTCATAACAGTATAAACGGATTGTTGCAATACATTTGGTGTATTATTAATATTTAGCTTATAGGCTTATCGATTTTCTTTCAAAATTTTTTTTTACATTGGTCTTCCCATACCACGACCCGCCATTGGCCCATGCGAATGCTGACAGCTCTTAGGATTCTTTATAGTTTCATCTACAGATAAAATAAGACACGCTGCCTCGGTTGCAGCAGTCAGTGCGTTTATTTTCACAACAGCTGGCTCCCACACGAAAGCTACCATATTATCGTGGATGTCCTCCGTATTAATATCAACGCCGTATGTGTGCATACCTTTGTGCTGCTTCTGTCGCAACTTGTTCAAAATATTTGTTGCATCGAAACCAGCGTTATCGCACAATTGTCTGAAATTTATAAAATCACGTAGATCGAGTAAAAATTAAAACACAGAGATGCGTACCTTGGTATAACTTCCAGCGCGCGGGCTATGGCTCCTATTAAAAGTTGTTCCTTTCCAGCTATAACGCGAGAGTGATCGCGTAAAGTTTTGGACAGTTCCATTTCGATGGCCCCTCCACCAGCCACGCAGGCATTGGTTTTGAACATACGCCTGACAACCATGATGGCATCGTGCAAAGATCTCTCTGTCTCTTCCAAAAACTGATCAGCTCCTCCACGCAATATGAATGTGCATGTTTTGGCTTTCGATCCATTATAAAAGAAGTTAAATCTAGGAAAAGGTACACCGATGTAGCAAAATAAACGAAAGATGAAATACTAAATTAATATTAAGTTTATATGTTTTCATGGCACTGTACTTTAAGTATCGATTAATTAATTCTATTTTGATAGTTTAGAATATGCACTCTGTGTTTATATGAAGGATTTCACACAGGACTCACAACGAACCTTTGCGAACAGTCTGGCTTCGATTCTTATGAGACTTTGTACTCTTACAAAACAGCCAAAAATAATCGACACGTATTCTTTTTATTTAAACATAACCCTTATTTAAATATAACATATTTAACATTTAATGGGTTATATAAAATTCTCCTAAATACAGGCACCCCAACTTACTTCAACGTTAACAATGGAACAATGAGTGCAATAGACCTCACAATATGTAGCACAAAACTAGCACAACATATCAACTGGGAAACCCTAAATTACCTATATAACAGTGATCACTTCCCCATCGAAATAACATTTGAAGACAATATCCCTCCTCCTCAAAGTTTCGCCCGACCTGAATGGAGTATTGACACTTAACGTTATAGGATTCATAAATATTATTTGTTAGCAATTTATGTTGAATTGAATTGATGTAATGATATGGATGTATCCTCTAATTAAAAGAAAAACTGCATTTTGATGCAACTGTCAACGTAGCGAATTATAATAAAAATATGCGCAACGAGTGTCCGTAAACCTAGTGTTAACAAAATTAAGTGGACGTCATACCAAACAAATATAACACACTCGCTTACTGGAAAAGAAGAGAACTACAAAATAGACCCAAACAAAATAAATGAATTCACAGAAATTATCAAATCAGCAGCAAGGAAAGCATCTAAAACTCTCCAAACTAGGAAAATCAGATAACAAACCGTCCCTTGGTGGAATGAAAAGTGTAAAGTTGCCCTACGAGAAAGTCATAACGCATTTAACCGAGCAAAAAAACACCCCACTAATGAAACCTAATAGAATTTAAAAAGCTAAGAGCCAAATTCCGCAGAATCAGCAAAGAAAGTAAGAAGGAAGCATGGAAAACCTATATCTCGAGTATAACTACACAAACTCCTACTAAAAGGGTATAGCGTAAACCACGGGATACAGTTTCTGGAAACTGAGGCAAGTAAATACGTAACGCACCCCGGCGACATTACAAATTTCCTAGCCGAACAATTTAAACTAAATTCAAGCAATGACAACTATGACCAGTCTTTTATAGCTGACAACCCAGATCACAACGAGATCCTAAAAGGAATCTTACTTCACACCAACAATAACAATATGAACCCTAGATTAAATGCTCCAATATCATCAAACGAAATAACCAGTACCCTCTCAACAACAAAAAACTCTGTACCAGGACCTGACAATATCCAAAATAAACTATTAAAGTCCCTCCTGAAACTCGGAATAGACCACCTACTCAAGATCTATAACTGTATCTGGATTCATAAAGTCTTCCCTGCTAACTGGAGAAAAGCCATAGTGGTACTTATTCTCGAACCAAACAAAAATGAACATAAATCAGAAAGCTATCGACCAATTGCTCTCACAAACACTATGCGTAAACTATTAGAAAATATATAAAATGTTAAACATTTTAACACCCATTAACAATTTTTTCATATGTCTTTCCGTTTTCAAGATAGCCGTTTCGAGCCAAAACTTCAAGGGGTGGTTTCACCCCTTAAATTCGCGTTACCGCAGCTAAAAAAATACGTGTCGATTATTTTTGGCTGCTTTATAAGTGTTCGAAGTTTCATGAAAATCGAGTCGGACTTATCACAATGTACTTTTTAAATATATACAGTTTGTAACAGTGCTGTCAAAATTGACACTCTTACAAGTGGTACCAACATTGCATTCCACTATAACAACAGTGGTACCAACATTGCATTCCGATATAGCAACAGTGATACCAACATTGTGTTCCAATATAACAACATATTTAAATACCTTTCTCCGCCAATTTGCTTTTCTTCGAACATTTCGCACATGCCGAGATCGGATTTTTTAATATCGTGCACCGTGGTCAAAATACAACCGCCGCAAGCTTTCAACGTTCGTTTTAAGTCCTCCTCGGGAACTCTGCCTGCGCAGAACATGTCTCGATCCGCAAAATATTGCGTGGCGACGTCGCCGATGGGTAACTTGGACAATAAAACCTGCGCTCCGCTCTTGTAAATTTTCTCGAGCTTGTCGTACAAAATTTGCCACTCGGCGTCAACCACCTTCTGATATTCGGCAACATTGTCCACGCGTACTTCCGCATTGTCCCTTTCCGCTTTAAGTTCCAATTCGATGTTCAACAAAGCGATGTAACAATTCTGATATATTTTTGGTTGCATCTCGAATCCAGCGTAAGAAAAGGTCTTTTTAAACGCCACTCCTTCGACTAATTCTGAATTTTCCAACGCCCCGCCGGCCACCTACGCATCAAAGAGTTAAAACAATCTATTTTTTCAACGGTTAGTATATTCCTTTTAAATTCACGTACCTTTTTAATACTGATCATATTAAGGGGCAACATATCGTCAAGCATCAATACGGCTTTTACGACCAAAGAGCTGAAGAACTTTTTTTGTTGATGAATCAACTTCGAGCTCATAGATGTTGCCGCACACGCTTGTAAAAGTTCCACAACTTTTGGTTTGCAGTCTTTGTCGATCTTTATGCTGGACGCGTTTATTCTATCGACTGCTACCTTCAGCGCGAGACGAAGTGCTTTGATCATGATTCGTGGATGTACGCCCTCTTCGATGAATGGCTTCATTTGCATTAAAAATTCTCCAGCCAGTAAAACTACGCTCGTGGTACCATCACCAACCTGTATCGTTCCAAAATTAAGATAGCTAGAGATATACAGTGACGAGTAAAACTGAACATACCACAAATTGTTGTAAATATAATAAATTAAAAATTGTAACATTGTATAGATAACTAAATGGTACATGAAAACCAGTAGTATGTAAAGTTCTGTTACAATAGTACAAAATTTTGTTAATTAATAAGATAAAGGTGTCTAAAAGGGTCACGTTACATACTTTAATGGTACGATAAAATATTTAATAAACTGTACGAACTCTATTGAAGTAACTATATGTAACTTTTACAAGTTACCAGTCTGTAAGTTCTCGATCATAATGTTCTCTACAAGTAGACTGGCGATGTATGAATCGTTACATGACCAATTTATTTCGTCGCAGAGTTAATACAGTATCTATGAAATATAACTCACCTCTGCATCTTGGGACTTGGCAATATCTACCAAAGTTCTAGCTGCTGGATGAACAATTTCCAAGATCTTTAAAATAGTCGCTCCATCGTTTGAGATAGTGGCCTTTCCGTTTTGGTCTACGATCAGTTTGTCCATTCCCCGAGGACCCAACGTAGTCCTCACCGCATCCACCACCATTTGACACGCATTTATGTTCGATATCAGTTGCTGTTTCCCTTGCGTGGCACAGGTGCCCTCTTTGAGTAAAATTATTTGAGGTTGCTGTAAAAAACATGCTCGAATGATCTTCTATATTTACTGCCAAGAACGATGACAGTGATGATTAATGATAATATACTCTCATATATCTCCCCATTTTTGCTCGTAAATTTCGATCGTTTCTTGTGAAGTTTGTTGGACTTTGTAAAACAAATGAACAAAGAATTAATTTCTATTCTTTTCCTTCGTTCGGTTGCTATGTAAAATTCTAAACACAAGCACGATCAGTGTGTTTATAGTTAGTGTACGAGAAATCTAAGGGAACAAATTACGTGCTCCATTATTGAAATTCCTCCCACATGCAAATCGAAATTAATCTCCATATAAGGTTAGAGAAACCCAACCTATAATATGACTATCGCTTTTACGCGTACTGATTCATTCTTGACTTGAAAATGTCAAAATACTCGAATATTTCTATTCATCGATGCAAAAGAAAATTATTCGTTAACGTGAAATATATTATTTTTATTAAGTGAGAAGGTGGTTTATAATGAAATTGGTAATGTAAATTCGTATTCGCAACAGCGGAGGAAAAGTACAGTTATTTTATCGTTTATACGAAAACTGTATTTGTAACTTACCATTTTCACAACTTATTTCACGATTAGTCGGCTTTTCTTAATTTCACTACTGTGCACGAGCGTACTTATTTCGCTAACCTGTAAATATATAGCATTCGAGACGATTCTGTTAGAATCAGAAGGATATTAAGGCACAAGCGTCAAGTACCAAATGTCGTTCACATTCAATGGAAACTGGCTTGTTGGAAACGAACAGCCAATCAAAAATTAGAATTCAAATTTGTCGAGTGTTTGTATCTTTGTTGATTTTTACGAGTAAGGATATTTGTAGCCAATAAATTAATTTATTTTTATACATGAGTAGCGTTAAAAAAATTAGATATAAAATTAATTTGATTGAATTCTATTCGTCTGAAAGGTTAGTAATTCTAAAAAAGATTTCATCATTATTTTCGTTAGTCCAAATTTTATTATTATTAGGCCCTGTGTACTATTATTATATTGTCGTGTTTATCCGAGTGAACGATAGATGGCGTTCATGTAAACAAAAATCTAACCTATGACTAGAAACTAACTAACTTAACTTAACCTAGTTAAAACCAGATGGCGCATCGAACGCCGGCAATACTGGCCGCTGGTACAAAAATTAGAATTTTTCATCCATTGGGATTCAAGATCCCGGAAGATGCTGAGTGTCAGTACCGCGATGGGGTGGCATGATTCATGACCCGATTACGCGAATAGACGCTAGAATTTGACATTCGCCGCATATTTATTTTTAAACTTTGTAATTGTACTGTCTTGAACAGTACATGTATATGTATATATACATACGTTTAATGTCATACGACTATCTGCACCCTATCTTCTGGATTTACTTTAGTCGCGATACAGCTTTCGAGCGACACGCACGCACGTGTCGGACGCATAGCTCGAGGAAGTGTATACTTTCTGTTACACCGCACTCGTAATCTTAAGTGTACTTCATCGATATTGTTCATTTGCACACACGTCGGATAAGGATCGTATTGTCGAGGTAACAGGAAGCAAATTCTAAATTTAAAGAATCGGCACCTCGACGATAAAAATAACGTAAAGCTCGTCGTCTTCGAAGTTACGAGTTTTTAATTCGTTGAAGTTTTTCAAGACTTTTAATTGGGAATGTTAACACGTTGATTGCCATGGTGGTCACCGGTGATCGACGTTTTAAACTTACAAAAGGTTTAAAATGAAAGATAGTTAATACACGTAAAATTGTAAATAATGCCAGTTATATTGTAAATGGTATCAAATTACGCTATTAAATTGAATATTTGTACGTTTTATGCTATAATTTGAACGAATGGGGGCATGTTTAGATATGGAAAATGTTAAAAAGTTCAAGGTGCCTAGGATGCATGTGCACATATACGATTATCTATCTCCGCGCAAGATGTTGACCTTAAATCGTCGCGCATGCGCGAAAATCACTCCCACTCGATGACGAACAGCCAATGATAAATCGATATGTTCGAAATTTTAACTCGAAAGCTTCGACTACCCCTCTCGACAGTTAATAGTGAAATCTCTGGCCCGTTGCATCTCGAATAGTAAGTCCACGGTAATTTTTAACTCCACTTATCGCGAATGCAGAGATACAAGTACATTTATTCCAATACTTCTTAACCTTTCACTTACGACTCGAAGTAAACACTTGGCGTAAGTAAAGATTCAATTTTTCGAAGTACGTATTGCGCATGGTTTGAAGATTTTACAGATTGACGTGAATTATTCGTAAATCGAAGAGCAAGTGACGATGAAAAACACAAAAGCATAGTCTTTGTTTAGCGATCATCTTTCGACTATGAGAACCTAAAAAATAAAAAGAAATGCATTGGTCCGTAGAATTCTTTAATACGTTCCACGTGTTTTTCTTAATTTTTAATATTTCCAGTATAAATGGTATTATTTGCAAATTTACGAGTATTAAGATTATTGGAAGCGTTTTAAAGATACGCGAGCCGGTCATTAGCGACCACCCAATGCAATAAACTGTATTTAATGAGTTAGATTATTCATACTTTCGATAGTAAGGGCGAGTATAAAAAAATGAATTATCTACGCGAGTAACTGTAGCTTGCAGTTGATTTATTTACGGAACGTTAATAAATGGAATAAGAGTAACGCATTGTTAATAGGGTGAGGAACAATTGTCGAAGAGTTTCTGTGAGATAGAAGGTGAACGCGAGGCGAATATCGCGAAGGAACGAAATTGTGGAAAGATGAAGACAGTGTGGATAATCGGTGGTCCAGGATGTGGGAAAGGAACTCAATGCGAGCGTATTATCGCGAAATATGGATTTTGTCACATAAGCAGCGGCGATCTCTTGAGGGAAGAGGTCGCTAGCGGCAGTCCTAGAGGAGCCTCTCTTCAAGAACTGATGTCCAAGGGCCTGTTCGTCCCAACGGTAAATAATATACGTGGAAAATACTTTTATATATTAATATATGGTATATTCCTAGCAAACGGCCCGTTCAACGATCGGGATGAGTTATAATTCGATTCGTCTAATTCAGTATATTATTGATATGCATTTCATTATCTGCGGAAATTCGGTATTTTTACAAAGTGAGGTTAAGTATATTTTGATAGGTTCACAGGTGGAAACAAATGGCTGTCGTTACTGTGTTCAAAATGCCGGGTAGTCAAATGTTAATTTGTTAACATTAACATTTATTGAATGAAATTTCTGCTATTTCTGCAAATATCTCATTGAATAAATCACCATCTTCCTATTATACATACATACATTTACTAAATACATAATGGCTCAGGAATCCAATGAAGTTGCTCTTCTTGAAAATATAAAATATCGATAGTATTATATGTTGCAAAATAGATTAAAAAATGTGTGGCACACCTCCAAGTGGTTCCAATTTAATTCGTGTAAGCATCAGTAACAAGATCTTAAAAATTGACGCTGTGATTAATTTTCAATTGGCCTCTGTGATATTTTCTACAACAAAATGTTGATTCGTCAGTTTCTATCTACTTTACTCTACCCTTCCAATTGCTGCGCAGTATTTTTATTTCATTTTAGCTATATAATATTATGACATTGCTCATAATTATATATTAGCATATATGTTAATTTTAAAACATCTGTAGCTGAGTTTTTTTTTAGAAAACCATGTTCTTTGCTTTGCAAATATCTTTATATTACAACATTTTTTTACGTTTAGTTGGATCGATAGATCCTGGAATAGTTATCTTGCATTGCCAATTTTCATATATCATTTTCATAATATTTCCACATTGCAGGTAGTATAAGAAACAGAAGAAAAGCAGAAATTGTTTCAGTAGTCATTTGTTTCAATTGTCATTTCTGATTTTCTTTTGTTTCTTGTACTTTGTGAATTTTGTTCAACTGTGCTATAAAAATGAGTGAATTAGTAGTTCCAGAAGTATGGACCTTATTTAAATTACACGAATTTTGTAAAAATAAGGAAGCCTTATTTAAATTTTTGCAAGACAAAAAGTTAATTGCCAAAAATCTTAATTGTCCACAGTGTGGAAATGCAATGAAATTGGTAAATGAAAATTGGCGCTGTAGAAGAACAATTCCAGCATTTGCCAATGCTGGCAAAAGAAAGCGAATTTGTGATGTAAAAATTTCTGTAAAACGTGGAACATTGTTTTCAAAAACAAAACTTCCCTATGAAATAGTATTAAAATTAACATACATGCTAGTCCATAATTTTGAACAGTACCACATAA
This sequence comes from Colletes latitarsis, assembly GCF_051014445.1. NCBI lineage: Eukaryota > Metazoa > Arthropoda > Insecta > Hymenoptera > Colletidae > Colletes > Colletes latitarsis. Next base: position 9,235,202 of record NC_135146.1, read on the forward strand.
TACGAGAATTAGAATTGAACAAAAATACCGTTCCTCAATGGAATTATTTTATGAAACAAGTGATGGCTGATTGGCTGCAAAATTCGTGAGATACTTGACGGACTAGACAAAGTAGTAAAGATAGATGAATCAAAATTTGGCCGAAGAAAATATCACAGAGGTCATCGTGTGGAGGGACAGTGGGTTTTCGGAGGAGTAGAAAGGGAAAGTGGGAAAGTATTCCTCATCCCTGTCGAAAGTAGGGACACAGAGTCCCTTCTTTCTATAATTAAACAATGGGTGTTGCTTGGGACGACAATTATATCAGATTGCTGGAAAGCTTATAATATTTTAAACACCTCACTGTAAACCACAGTTTACATTTTAAAGGCCCAAAAACAGGCGCTCATACAAACACAATTGAAACTACATGGAGGCATAGTAAACACTTTTTGCCTGAATATTGTCGGTTAGTATTTGCAGTTCCACACGTTTTTTAATATGTCTTTCTAACATGTAATACCATAAATATTTTCTATTTTCAGCGAAAAAGATAATTTCATTGGGTACTTAAGCCAGTACGTATTTGATAAATCTTCCAAGCAAGGAAAGAATGATTTATTTAATCAATTCTTAAAAGAAATTTCAGAAATTTGATTTGATTCTGTAAAAAATCAAAATATACCAGACTTAGATGATAATGAAATTTAATAATAAAAACAAGTTAAACCAACGTACTGCTTACAATAGTAATTTATTATATTGTGACACTGTCAGAGGGGGGAGGCATTTTTTACTGTTGCTGCATGTACTGTCTACTGTACTGTCTGAGTAGGGCTAAGTTATATGGGTGGGTTTTAATACTGTCCACCTGGCCGACTCGTGGAAGTTCTATGCCTAAAAAAATGATTTTCATGCATACACGTTCTACAAATTCCCATTTGACAATGTAGCATTATCAAATTAGATCAATCATTTATAATTTGTAACATGAACATAGCAACGGTAGTCACTTGTTTCTATCTGTGAACTGTCAATAAATGTACTTAAACTTACTTTTTTACTGTAACAGTTTATAAAAAAATAATGAATTTCCGCAGATAATGAAATGCATATCAATAATGTACCGAATTAGACGAATCGAATGATGTATAACTCATCCCGATTCGTGAATGGGCCGTTTGCTAGGAATGTTCCTAATATATATACAGTACACCTAGCGGTTCAGCCTATATTTTTTCAATGAAACATGAAAATTGTAACTCTAGCGATACGGAAAACAAGGCAATTTTTTAAGCTACAATGAAGAAAAAGTAAGAAGGCAATTATCCTGAGACTTTGCACTGTATTTAGGTATAACAAATATTGAAAAAAACCCTTGGCAATGTTTAAGAAATATTTATAATTGAGCGTATACAGCGCTATGTTCCCGAGCCATTTCATTTTTTGATGCCTAACTGGTATGCAGGATTATGGTAAAATGGTTGTCGAAATATTCCATTAACTATGATAAAAGTCCTTAGCATTGACGATGAGACATTTCAATTTGTATAAAAATGAACAATATGGCAGATATTTGAAACCTAAAATCGAGTTTTTATTACTAATATTTTGCAGAATTATTAGACAATTTTTAAAAAAACGGATCGTCGATGCTTAATAAATATAATAGTAAAGATAACTGTAAATTTTCAAAGCAATTGATTAATTAGAACTGGAGTAATTCTGCACACTGTTTTGTAGAACATAGTTCCGAGGAAAATGCATTTAAAGTTTGATATACGCAGATATAAGCAGATATACGTCATTGTTTGAGGCTCTAAATTTTCAGCAAAAACATTGTTCCAACACTGGGACTTTCGCATAATGATTTTAAGGCTTCAAACTATTATTTAAGCCAAAAAACAAAATATCGAATTTTTCAAAATTTTAGAGTTACGTAATCCCTTAAATTATTGAAACTCGTATAGAGGCATATAGTGTAATGTTTCTTTATTTGATACGTAACAACAATATAAAAAAACCTTTAATAGTATTCAGTAAATTAAATAAAATTTAAGGTTGCATATGAGACTTAGCTATCAGTAAAGATCATAGAGGAAATAAGATACAGTTTTAGAATAATATATAATAAAAACTGTTTATATTAATGTAGGATTTAACGAAGAGAAAATATTTGAGGAAAATGAATTGAACATATACATATATAATTATATAACCGAATTTGAAGCGCACATACAAAACTTTAACATAAATTAATACTTGGCAACACAAATTAGAATCACGTTAATTGGCAACACAAGTTACAATCACGTCTGTCTTTCACAATCACTCGTTTCATACTTCTTGTTGTCTCACTGTCCCTGGTTACCCATTCTTTTACGAACAAAACACTTTCAATCCTTTTGCACATAAATTATCATTCATAAAACTATAGCGCTGTACAAATTTTCATTAGAAATTTCCTTCATTCTGCCATACTGACCTTCATCCGCCTCAGATGAATATATATCTTATGTTTAGGATTTAATCCTCTCCGGTCATTTTGACATTCATCCGCTCTGGATGAAGTTTACAAAGTAAGCCATGGTTTCATGTATTTTGCATATGTTGATGTTACAGAAGGACCTTCATGGAAATCTACTTTAATATTTAGTTGGGTAACCAAATGCATTTTGAATACACTGCAAACATCAAGGACTTCATTTTACTAAGTTCTCACAAAATTCAAATATTATTTTCAATCATTCTTTTTACAAAGCTTTTCTAAGGCTTTCCTTGTTTGTAATATTGTGGAATCTTACTTTTTTGTCCAATTCATTCCAAATATGTTTTATAACATTGATATCAGAAGATTGTGGAGGCGTTTCAAGAACTTTAGATAATAAGAATTATTTTTTAATATACTCAAATATGACCACTTATCCATTATATTATCAATAAATATCAGATTTCCAATGCCAGATGCTGACATACAGCTTCAGACCCATCGCCAAATTTAACTGTTGCTCTGAGATTTTTAATATCCATAGCTGTATTTGGTTTTCTCCGTACAATTTTTCTTCCATCCGAACCAAAGATATTAAATTTCGATTCGTCAGTAAAAATTACATTTTTCCAAAAAGTAAATTGTTCCTTTATATACTTCTTTGCAAACCCTCTTCTTCCTATTTTGCAAACTTATGAACGGCTTCTTTCGAGCAACTCTACCATGATACTTATGTTTTCTTAATACTCTTCTAATGGTTGAGTCACTTACATTCTTATTTAAATATTTTTCAACTTCCAACGCTAATTTTGGAGCACATCCTCAGATCATCCTTAATTTTTCTAACAATCCATCGTTCATCCCTGATATTCAGTTTCTTATCAGACATCTATTTTAATTTATTCACTACATGGTCCTCTTCTTTGTATCGTTTTATTGTACATTGAACTGTGCTTCTACATCGATTAATAATTTTACTAATTTCATTATAACTTTTTTTGTTTTTATAGTGATAAATAACTAATTCACACTCCGCTACTGTAGTTTGTCCCATTTTAAGTCTTTCTTATTGATTTTTTGACAAAACAGCACATATAACAATCAGAATGCTGCTAAATCAGCTAAATTCAATAGTTGCTAAGCGTTGTTACACAAAAAGCAATTAGGGGATTCACCGGATTTCCAATGTTACCAACAGTGTACGATTTTTACTGATAGCTAAGTCTCATACACAACCATTAATTTTATTTAATTTACTGAATACTACTAAAGGTTTTTTTGTATTGTTGTTATGTATCAAATAAAGAAATATTACACTATATACCACTATACGAGTTTCAATAATTTAATACAATTTGTATGTTCTATTGAACAAATATTGGCTGAACCGCTAGGTGTACGAGTTTAAGTGACAGTCACTGTAAATATTAGGAGGACCGGAAAGTAATGTCGTTTCTGCACATGTAGATATTTGTTTGTCATTTATCAGCCCATTGTGTACTTCAAAGTTAGAGTATCCTGTTTACTCATAAATAATTAAATTAAAAATTTTATTTGCAATTTATGGTGAAATGGCAAGTCAAATACTAGAAGATATACATATCTGGCATTGTTTGAGTTTCACAAGAGTAGTAACGGAACAGTTGCAATGTTTATCCAAGTGCATTAGACATTCGTAAATGCCAAAAGTGGTTTTCTAAGTTCAAATTCGGTAGTTTTGACCTTTTTGATTCCTATTGACAAGACCAACTATAGACAATGACATGTTAATGGTGAAAGTGAAAGCAAATCCATGTTAAACAATTGAAGAACTGTCAAAGACTCTTAACCAACCTTGGTCGACCATCCAAGATCATTTGCAGCAGATTGGTAAAATAAGAGCAGGTGTTTGGTCCCTGCATAATCTGTTCGAAGAAAATAAAGCTAACTGGTTCACCACATACAACTTATTGCTTCAGCGGCACAATACAGAAAGAGTTTTTGATCATTTGATCACTCAAGATGTAAAGTGGGTCTTCTATGATAATCCAAAATGCAAAAGGCAATGGCTCTTTCCAAATGAATCGTCAAGAAGTACAGCTAAGCCAGGTTTACACCCCAAAAAGACACTTTTGTGTGTTTGGTGAAGTATTCGCAGAGTCATTCATTTTGAAATGCTGAAATCTGGACAAACTGTGAACGCAGACCTTTACTGTCAACAATTGGATCGAACAAATCAATCTTTAATTGAAAAGTGCCCAACGATTGTCAACAGAGAAGACGTTATACTTCAACACGATAATGCAAGATCCCACTGTGCAAGACGAATCCTGGAAAAAATTAATGAATGGGGATTCGTCTGATATTGTGCCATTGGATTTCCATGTATTCAAATCGCTACAACATTTTCTAAGTGGCAAAATATTTGAAAATTTGGATGATGTCCAAAATGTCATCTCCAGATATTTTGCTCAAAAACCATTGAAAATTTGCACACTAGATGGCAAAAGGTTGTTGATAACGAGGGTGATTACATCATTGGTTAAAAATAAAAACTTGTTCAAAATTTATCTGTTTGAATTTAATGTAAAAAAATATTATTTTCCGGCCTCCTTAATATATAAATACTCCATAGAACAGTAGTAGTAGAAAAACGCTTTTCTCAGTGTGAAGATCATGTGGTTTCCGTTAGGACATCGTGTTGGACCTAATAAGAGAACGAATGGAAAAAGCTAAAAAAGAAGAAAGTACGAAAACTGGATTTCTAATCGATGGATACCCTCGTGAGTTAGAACAAGGGATTCTTTTTGAAAAGAATGTAAGCACAATTGTAATAGCTATGAAATCTATTCTAAAGAAGTCGAAGACGAGAATTTCAAAGCATTTAACGAATTCAGGTTTGTACGGTCGACATGATTATTTTTTTCGACGTCTCGAACGAAACGATGACAAAAAGGCTGCTGGGTCGAGCAGCTGTTTCACAAAGAGCTGATGACAACGAGGAGACGATAAAGAAGAGGATCGAAATATTTAATGTGAAAAACGGCGAGATCGTTCAACATTACACAGACAAAGTTGTCAAAGTAAGTATTGACCTTTTCAATAAGAGTCTATTATTTAAATAAAGAAATAAAAAAGATAATTCTGAAATAATAAATAAAATCATTCCAAGTTTTATTATATTTATGGTATTGTTTTCTGATGAAAGCAAAAGGCTTACGATTACTCTATAACGTACTTAATGTTCTTTACTCAATGTGTATTCTTCAAGAGCGAAATAAAGCTCTTGATTTATCTCATCAATGATGCTGAATATAAACATGACAATTTAAGTCAACGTGCTATGCAAATTGTTAGCATTATTGAAGGGAGAGCATATGTTTATAATATAGTTTCGTAGATTTGCTTTAGAATATTCCCAAACAAAATAAACATCATGCAAAAATGTTTCTGGTTTGTTAGAATATTCTAACACAGTCACACCTATTTTGGAAATCATTTTCAAAATATCCATTGCATTCTTCATATGAGATATTTCTTCCAATATGTCGTTGAAACAATTTACATCCTTTGAATCTTTCCTTGCAGTGAATTGATGTTTCGAATAGAAATTCTTTAATGGATTCAATAACACACTTTTCAACAACATTATTCTATCTTTGAGCTCTAACGACAAATTACAATTTACAAAATTCAGTTCAAACCCACCAATCACCAGTAAATATGTACAAATATGCACAATTTGATCTATCAATTCTGTTACATTTACGACTATTTTATTATTTTTAAAGGGTGATTCGTAGCCATTTAATTCTTTGCGGTACAGGATTTCCAATAATAAAATAGACCCATGTTACATAGAAATTCTATTGTGTTTTAAATCAAACAAAATTGGTATATTTTTATTAATAAAGGTATTACATAATGTAAAAACATTAAAAAAAATAGTAATAATTGTTGCAATAAACCTTCCGCTTGCAACAATTAATGAACCTGTATTGGCACGTTGAATGTTGCCAACACAAGCGAATACATTTGTAACTTTTGTTGAAGATGCCAACTGCTTTACGTAAATAAGACGAATTATAAACCTATGCGCGCGCATGCAGCTATTGCAATATAAAAATGTCCCACCATACATTACGGTGCATCAAAAAGGTGGGACACTTTTAATCCCAGCGTGCCCCAAAGAGTTAAACTAATTGGATTTGCGTATCGCTGTTAATAACTGTTCGATATAAGACAAGAACACACCGGAACTGTGTATATTAATTTTTCAAATATTCTTGACTTACGATTTATTATTGCAATATAAAAATGTTCCACCATGCATTACGATGCACCAAAAAGGTGGGACACTTTTAATCCCAGCGTGGCCCAAAGAGTTAAACTAATTGGATTTACGTATCGCTGTTAATAACTGTTCGATATGACACACCGGAACTGTGTATATTAATTTTTCAAATATTCTTGACTTACAATTTATTATAGAATACCAACATTATGAACTTATTTCAAGTATGATATCATCGAATGTACATAAAAATGAAACAATGACCACCAGATATATAATCTATAATCTTTTATAGAATTCAAAGTTCATTATTTTATTTAAAGTTCTATCATTTTTATTGGAAAACTGGTTACATATTTAGGCGATGTTAAAATGACTGTAAATTATTTTTTTTAGATAAATGCTGAAGGCACCGTGGACGCAGTGTTCGCAGAAGCGACGAAAGCGCTCGATACTTTGCTGGCTTAGGCTCGCCTAAGTTTAGGACCGCCTAATAATAATTCATAAATGATTTCTCGGTGGTTCCCGAGTCGAGATTCAGAATGCCAAGTATATGTATATTTCAATGTCATCCGTTTCTAGTTAATCAAATACTCTGACGAGGAAGGTTTTCCAAATGTGCGACTAAATATGTTTAAAGAACGTATGACCAAATTGTTATTAATTTTACCATACTAGATAAAAGAATTGCTAAAAAATTTTCATGTATATTAATATACAATATACATGATTGGAACGTGTAATGAAAACGTACAAATATACTTAAGTAGGTACGACTAATATCTGTAAGGAACGTATGATCAAATTGTTATTAATTTTGTCATACTAGATAAAAAAATTGGTAACAAATTTTCGTGTATATTAGTATACACATGATAGAAACGTGTAATGAAAACGTACAAAAATACTTAAATAGGTATAAAAATAGAAAGAGAAAGAAAATTTGCGTTTAAATGTTTAATGGTGGACTGTGACGCCATTTTCTAAATTGTATGGAGAATCTACCTCGTTATGTTACTAGGAAAATTACTTAAAGCGTTAATTTATTATTAATTAGACTAGCGAAACTATCGTATCTTCCGACTGATACTTTTTTTAAACTAATTGGATACCTGGGAAACCTGGTTCGTAAATTTCTAGGAAAATTATTTAAATTGTTAATTTATTATTAGACTAGCGAGTCTCGACTACTTTCGATAGCAATAAAAAAGAAATTCAATCTGTCCTAGGGAGTACCTGCTAATATCAATTATTGTTACATTGCTCATAAATTTATTGTCTGTTTTGAATAATAAATCTATATATTTTACGACTTCATTTTTCAATACCAGTCTGACAAAATTTCATTTCCCGTTTGCATTGTGTATTTGTCACGTTGACGAGCTAATTAGCCTTGTCCATCGTTAGAAACGACGTTTCCGTGAAAGACTATAAAACATCGAGGATCTCCATATAATGGAGATCTTTGTGAACATAAAAATGAACCTAGTGTCCACAGATTTAATAATTTCGTCTTTATATTTACAAACATTATCAATCGTTTTGTGTGATCGTTGCTGTAGGATAAATTCTCACCAATTACCAGACTACAAACTAATCAGATCCAATGTTCGTTCGAACCAATTAATACTGTCGAGGACAACTGTTCAAAATATCAACGAATGCAAACAATTTTCATCGGCCAAGAAAGCTTTGGCATTTAATTACGGTTTAGAAACTGATCATCGTGGTGAGATGAACATTTAATTACTATTATAATTTCTTATAATATTATTTACATTGAAAACGACTTTCAAGATATTTGAGAAGAAGAAACTAAAAGTGTTTTAAATTTAAAAAATCTGAAATTGTCAGACTATCCTCTAAATTACTGATTACCATTTAATAAAGTCTTAATAAGAATCTGAAGAAAGAGTTGTTCTAAGCTATTTGAAAGTTTTATTTTGTTAACATAGAGTGGAATGTCGACACAGAGAATAGAAGTGGTCGAAGGATTACGTGCCAAGCTCTCCAATGCCCAGAGATCCATAAATTCACCAGCTTCGTACCAGATAAGAATTACAAATACTATAGCATGTATTCGAGTCACATTTCTACTGGTAAGTTTCAAGAACGAGTGTAAACATCAAATATATGTTATAAACACTGTTTATTTTTAGGCGACGATTTTTCACTGGTGTGCATCCCTAGGACAGGAGTATTCCTGTTTTCGAGCGACGATTTGAGTTACAGCCAAGCACAAATTTCTTGCCAAAAAATGAACGCCTCGATCGCTCATATAATTAGCGAACAACGTACAAACGAACTTGCAAAATACATTTTGCAAAATACACCCACGTTCGTTGGACTGAGCAACCGCGACCACGAGAACGTTTGGAAAAACGAGTTTGGTAATTTATATTTTGACCATTCCAACGAATTTATTTCCACTGACCATTAATTTTCTTTAATATCAATTACTCGCATCTTTGTCTTGTTGGTAGATGCTATATCTACCAAAGAACACTTTCTTAAATAGGAAAAATACAATTTTTACTTTTCGAGGATTAAGTATACAGAGTGTTCGGCCACTCCTGGGAAAAATTTTAATGGGGGATTCTAGAGACCAAAATAAGACGAAAATCAAGAATACCAATTTGTTGATGGAGGCTTCGTTAAAAAGTTATTAACAATTAAATTCAAAAATTTCAAATCATTCTGGAAAAATTATTTTTAGTTGCAGGGATCAATTGCAAGCATTTTTGGTCAACAGACATACCCCCGAAATCCTACTCAGTTTCGAGAAAAAAATTCGAGTAAGTGCTGAAAGTTTTGGGTGAAAAAAAAGACTTTCGAATCGTCTTGCAAAAATTATTTTTAATTGCAGGGGTCAATTGCAAGTATTTTTGGTCAACAGACATACCCCCGAAATCCTACTCAGTTTCGAGAAAAAAATTCATTACTAAAATATAATTTCTGGCCAGAAATGTCTGCCCGAATTTTCATGCGAATCTTTACAACGTCATAACTTCTGAACGGATTGAACGATTTTAATGTTTAAAAAAGCAAACTACGCGTATTTTGGTGGAGAATATGTTCAAATCGCAAAAATATTCGAAAAGTTTGTCGTTGACCCCGCAAAATGAGAAAACCCCCACAAAAATGATCCAATTTTCGAACAGGCCTAACTCCTACAATAGTAAATATATTTCAATGAAACTTTTTTCTGAAGTAGAGCTCATGAGTACCTACAAAAAAGTATTAGACAACTTTTCTGTAGGGCGTCAAACAAAATTACTAAAAATGAAAAAGGAATTTTTAAGAAAAATCGACAGGGGGTAGCTGTCTAAATTCTTCGACGAAAAAAAAAATCTTTAATTAATTCTGAAAAAATTATTTTTAGTTGCAGGGATCAATTGCAATCATTTTTGGTGAATAGACATATCTCCGAAATCCTACCCACTTTCTAGAAAAATATTCGAGAAGGTGTGAAATTTTTCGACGGAAAAAAAAAAATTTCAAATCGTTCTGGAAAAATTACTTTGGGCTGCGGGGGTCAATTACAATTATTTTTGGTGAATAGACATACACCCGAAATCCTACGCATTTTCGAGAAAAAAATTCAGAAAAGGCAGAACTTTAAACGTTAATAACTGTTTAACGAAGCCTTCATCAATAAATTGGTATTCTTGATTTTCGTCTTATTTTGTCCTCTAGAATCCCCCATTAAAATTTTTCCCAGGGGTAGCCGAACACCCTGTATACACACGGATATAAAATTCCCAGACTATACTTTTACAAATTGTGCTTTCCCCAATTTTGGAAATAATTTTATAGCAATGAGAAGAATAAATAAACGCAAAGAGTAATTGAAATCAATAATTGATTTGTTAAATCTATAAATACACATATACATACAGTGATTGTCACTTAAAATTGTACACCTAGCGGTTCAGCCAAGATTTTTTCAATAAAATATGAAAATTGTACCAAATTATTGAAACTCGTATAGAGGCATATAGTGTAATATTTCTTTACTGATACATAACAACAATATAAAAAAAACTTTTAGTAGTACTCGGTAAATTAAATAAAATATGAGGTTGCGTATGAAATTTAGCTATCAGTAAAAATCGAACAGAGGAAATAAAATACAGTTTTAGAGTAATATATAATAAAAATTGTTTATATTAATATTTAGTTGGGTAATTAAATGCATTTTGAACACACTGCAAATATCAAGGACTTGATTTTACTAAGTTCTCACAAAATTCAAATATTATTTTCGACCATTCTTCTTGCAAAGCTTTTTTAAGGCTTCTTGTTTGTAATATTGTGTAATCTTACTCTTTTGTCCAATTCGTTCCAAATATGTTTTATAACATTGATATCAGGAGATTGTGGGAGCGTTTCAAGAACTTTAGGGCATTTATACAACAGCCAATTCTTCGCTACATAAGAATTGTGCTTCGAATCATTGGCGTAAAATTTTAAAGCGCTTAAAATTTCCATTTTTCAGCACTTCCTTTTAAATTATTTTTTAATATACTCAAATACGACCACTTATCCATTATATTATCAATAAATATCAGATTTCCAACACCAGATGCTCACATGAAGTTCCAGACCACTTGAGACTCATCACCAAATTTAACTGTTGCTCTGAGATTTTTAATATCCATAGCTATATTTCGTTTTCTCCATACAATTTTTCTTCCATCCGAACCAAACATATTAAATTTCGATTCGTTAATCAAAATTACATTTTTCCAAAAGGTAAATTATTCCTTTAGATACTTCTTAGCAAATTCGTACCTCTTCTTCATATTTTGCAAACTTATGAACGGCTTCTTTCGAGCAACTCTACCATGATACTTCTTTATAATACTTAATTAATATAGTTTATAATACTCTTCTAATGGTTGAGTCACTTACTTTCTTATCTAAATATTTTTCAACTTCCAACGCTAATTTTGGAGCACATTCTCAGATCATCCTTGATGTTTCTAACAATCCATCATTCATCCCTGATATTCAGTTTCTTATCAGACCTTTCTCTTAATTTATTTACTACATGGTCCTCTTCTTTGCATCGTTTTATTGTACATTGAACTATGCTTCTACTTCAATTAATAATTTTACTAATTTCATTTAAATTTTTTTGGTTTTTATAGTGATAAATAAATAATTCACGCTCTGCTACTGTAGTTTGTTGCATTTTAAGTCTTTTTTATTGATTTCTTGGCAAAACAACGCATATAACAATCAGAATACTGCTAAATTAGCTACTTTCAATCATTACTAAGCATTGTTACCCAAAAAGCAATTGGGGATTTACCAGATTTCCAATGTTACCAACAGTGTACGATTTTTACTGATAGCTAGTTTCATACGTAACCTCAAATTTTAGTTAATTTACTGAGTACTACTAAAGGTTTTTTTGTATTGTTATTATGTATCAAATAAAGAAATATTACACTATATACCTCTATACGAGTTTCAATAATTTAGTACGATTTTAAGTGACAGTCACTGTATATCTATGCAATAAAAATACAAATATTAAATACATCTACACAGGTGTTTAGCATACAACTACATGTACAGTATTTGTTACTAATAGAAAACCTAATGAAATTATTTACAAATTTTAGTTAATCCAAAAGATAAAAATACAATTTTTACTTTTTATACACACACACGTGTAAAGTCCTAAGACTATATTTTTACAAATTGTGCTTTCCCCAATCATTTCAAAATGAGTAGTAACAATTTTAACGCATAATACACATTTTTTAGACGAACCACTTGCTTGTTTTAAGTACAGAGCATGGGCAGTAGGAGAACCCTCGCACTGGAAAGGATGCGTTGGTCTCTTTCAACCATCTGAATCGAAATCTGGCCCAGTTTGGAAAGTACTGTCTTGTAATAGCACCTTGCCCTTTATTTGTGAAATTCCACCGATGTAATTATACTTTTACATCGAAAATATAAAATCACACTGCGAACTTGTGTACTGCGTTCAAAACTGTTCGAATAAAGAAATTTAAATAGCCAATAAACAATTTTGGAAATAATTTTATAACAGTGAGAAAACTATGTAAACGTAAAGGAGTAATTAAAATCAATAATTGATTTGATAAATCCATAAATATACATACACATATATCGATGCTATAAAAATATGAATGTTAAATACATCTATACAGGTGTTTAACATACATGTATAGTTTTTGTTACTAATGGAAAAACTAGTGAAATTATTTACAAATTTTAGTTAATCCAAAAGAAAAAAAATACAATTTTTACTTTTTATATGTACACGTGTAAGATTCTAAGACTATATTTTTAAAAGTTGTGCTTTCTCTAATTATTTCCTTATCTATTACATGATTTTTTAAATAATTACTTAATAGTATGCTGCATTAATACTTTGTTAAAGATTTCAGCAATAGGAATGCATTTTAGTAACTACAAGCAATATTTAAAATTCTCCATATATAAGTTATAAAATGTAAATACATTTTTTATTATATATTTTACCAAACATTTATATTCCCGTTAATATTTTTACATGCAATAATAAGTGAAAAGAACGAAACAATTGGTGTGACCTAGGTGTTGTTATTTATTACCCAATAATTAATTTGCATGCTTTAAATTGGAAATTTAAAGTTACAGATAGTATAATTTGTTTAGCATGTACAGTAATCCCTCATCTGATAACCGAAATCTCTAACACTATTTTTAATTTTTGTAACTAGAGTAGGCCAACTATGAATTTCAAAAACGACTGTCTGAACTTCAGCTATTAATGCTATTTAAACATTTTTATATTCTTTACTTTATCCTCAATTACTTTCAAACTCTGACGATTAAACTTTGTATATTTGTCATTATTTTTTCACGATTATATTACCAATGAATCCAGCGAGATTTTCTCAACGAAAATGATTCCAAACACGAGTCTACTGATTGTTTTTAAACATCTGTAAAATTAAATCTGATTTAAATACGTAATCCTTAAAATGTTTAGGTTCATTTTTATTGAGGAAATCTCACCATTTCATTAGTAATATTTTCATAAAGATATAATTAAAAGTATACAAAATTGAATTACTAACTCGCTATTATTCTTCCTCCCATACTCTCGGCGTATTTCCTTCGCTTTCTTCGTCGAACAGTTTAGGGTTTCTCCAGTAGAACTGATTTTTTGTCACGTAACGCGGGATTACTGTAAGAGGATCCACAATTTTTACATCTGTCGATCTAAAACATTACGAATTCATTTTTAGTACATGTTATTTATGAAAACGTTTGTTTTCGAGCCAGTAAAATAATTTTCACTACTAAGAAACTGTTTTATACAAGACAAACTTCAATAGTCTTTCATTTATTTAAAAATGTATGTACAGTGACTGTCACTTGAAATCGTACACGCAGCGGTTCAGCCAATCCTTTCAATAAAACATGAAAATTGTACTAAATTATTGAAACTCGTACAGAGGCATACAGTGTAATGTTTCTTTACTTGATACGTAACAACAATATAAAAAAACTTTTAGTAGAACTCAGTAAATTAAATAAAATATGAGGTTGCGTAAGAAACTTAGCTATCAGTAAAAATGGTACAGAGGAAATAAGATACAGTTTTAGAGTGATATATAATAAAAATTGTTTATATTAATATTTGGTTGGGTAACTAAATGCATTTTGAACATGCTGCAGTCATCGAGGAATTGATTTTACTAAATTATTTTCGACCATTCTTCTTGCGAAGCTTTTCTAAGGCTTTCCTTGTTTGTAATATTGTGGAATCTTACACTTTTGTTCAATTCGTTCTAAATATGTACTACGACATTGATATCAAGAGATTGTGGGGGTGTTTGAAGAACTTTAGGGCATTTATACAACAGCCAATTCTTCGCTACATAAGAATTGTGCTTCGAATCATTGGCGTAAAATTTAAAATCGCTTAAAATTTCCATTTATCTGCAATTTCTTTTAAACTATTCTTCAATATACTCAAATACAATCATTTATCTATTATATTATCAATATATATCAGATTTCCAATGCCAAATGCTCACATGCAGTTTCAGACCACTTGAAACCCATTGGCAAATATAATTATCGCTCTGAGATATTTAATATCCATAGCTGTATTTGGTTTCCTCCATAAAATTTTTCTTCCATCCGAACCGAAGATATAAAATTTCGATTCGTCAGTAAAAATTACATTTTTCCAAAAAGTAAATTGTTCCTTTATATACTTCTTAGCAAACCCGTACCTCTTCTTCCTATTTTGCAAACTTATGAACGGCTTCTTTCGAGCAACTCTACCATGATACTTCTGTTTTCTTAATACTCTTCTAATGGTTGAGTCACTTACATTCTTATTTAAATATTTTTCAACTTCCAACGCTAATTTTGGAGCACATCCTCAGATCATCCTTAATTTTTCTAACAATCCATCGTTCATCCCTGATATTCAGTTTCTTATCAGACCTTTCTCTTAATTTATTCACTACATGGTCCTCTTCTTTGTATCGTTTTATTGTACATTGAACTGTGCTTCTACTTCGATTAATAATTTTACTAATTTCATTATAACTTTTTTTGTTTTTATAGTGATAAATAACTAATTCACACTCCCCTACTGTAGTTTGTCCCATTTTAAGTCTTTTTTATTGATTTTTTGGCAAAACAACGCATATAACAATCAGAATACTTCTAAATCAGCTAGTTCAATCGTTGCTAAGCATTGTTACACAAAAAGCAATTAGGGGATTCACCGGATTTCCAATGTTACCAACAGTGTACGATTGTTACCAACAGCTAAGTCTCATATGCAAACACAAATTTTATTTAATTTACTAAAGGTTTTGTTATATTGTTATTCTGTATCAAATAAAGAAACATTACACTATATACCTCTATACGAGTTTCAATAATTTAGTACAATTTTCATGTTCTATTGAACAAATATCATCTGAACCGCTAGGTGTACGATTTTAAGTGGCAGTCACTGTAAGTGACACACATTTGATTATACTTTAAGTAGTCTACGAAACTGATAAATTAATAACTTGAATATGTGTTTAAAAACATGATCAATCCATATTCAAAACTTCAACGTTACATTACATTCAAAAGTAATCGTGACGCGAAAATAATAAGATACATTTAACAATATGTACAAGATTGGAAAGGTTGTTTTCGTCTCACTTAGTACTGTTATTGTCGCGTATTATCTTTCTGCAAGTATGTGCAAAATTTATTTCGTTAGGTAAATAGAAGTTATGATTCTATAGGATGTAAACATATTGCTACATAATAATCTTACATTAAGTTGTTTCAATTGTAACAATGTATAAACGTATACAAAAATTTCTAACGATAAGCGATTAGCGTGAATTTGATTTCTATGGAGTTTCCTTAAATACGATCGATGTATCAGAGTCGGGCAAATTTTATTCATGAATAACTAATGAAGTTTTTAGATTTACTAACTTTTTGCCTGCAACTTTATTCACCAAGATACTGGTTTAGAAACAACAGATACAAACAGAAGTTAAGCAAGAAACTAATCTGATATATTCCATTCTTTATGAATACAATTTGTCCAACTTTCTAGTGTGCTACAAATTTTTTAATTCGTACGATTAAATATGAAATTAGAGAAGTATTCCTCGAAATCATGATAGGCATTTCAGAAGTTTTTACGTAGGTTTCATTCGCTACAAAAGCACGAAGAAGATCAAAGATTGTCGAAGCAAACATACTTGTTCCTTTCTGTAAATTATTTTCAACTAAGTTACAATTAAATTTAACATTGTTTATTTTGCATTATAATCTATTTGCTGCGTTTATTCAACATAATTATTGGAGATCAAATATATTTAGCACAATATCGATATCATACATAAACATATTACACAATTATACAATAAATATATATGCATGCATATATATACATATATACACACACGCACACACAATAATAGGTATTGCGAGAAACCTATAAAAATTTTTATATAAATATAGTAAACGTAAACACTAATTTGTTAAGAAAGGTATACATTGAATCTATATACTGAATTTTAATTTAAGTAACGAATTTGGGTTTTTGTATTTTAAGCTAGAAAATGGCTACCACGTGAAAGATACGTTCAAGCAGCACCTATTACATTCAAAATTCATTTAATGTATCGTAACATGATTATATTATATGTATATGCATATACATATGGGGTGAAATTTTTGATCGACAAACAAATTTTTCTAATGATCGAAATAGTATATTGTTTTCGAATGCTTAAAATGATTACATCTTACGTGCAGTTTGCATCAGAGACAAAAAGTATCAACTGCAACAAAGTGTAAAAGATCTAATAAAAAAGCAAACAATTAAATGTACATATAATTTTAAAGCTGCCAAACTTTAACATTTTCTAACGTATCTCTCTCCTCGCATGCAAACAGAATACTTGTTTCATAATTATTTTAACCCCTCTTATATTTATACCCCAGCTTAAATAAGTTATAATCACCTGAAATATGTAAAAATTTTATACAATACTATAATATACTATATTATATATTACATCAAACATCCTTCGAAATGTAACGAAATACGAAATATGAAAGATATTGACAATACTATTACAGAAAATCCTCAACTTAGATAATGCATTACAAGGAGAAAAGAAAATCTAATTCGATAATTGGTCCTGACGATGAATGTGTCTGATCGAATACGATCCACAACTCCTTACAAGACTCATTTTTCTTTCTACGTACAATACATTTGGTATACATATAAACATTGTTCCATAATGGAAATAAACGTCGAATGAAGGAAAATTTCATTTCATATGTCAATATCAAAGGTGTCTGGGTACTCAAAAATCCCCAGGATTTTCGAAGATATTTTATTGGAATGCTTACAATACTCGAAAAAGATTATAACAAGTATAAAATGTTTTATTTCAAATTTTCGAGAAACCTCCTGAACTATTTTCCAAATACCTTCGGGAATCCCGGGCTCTCCCGTACACCTCTACTGAATATGTACAAAAACTTGTGAAATTCGAAGACTTACTGAACTTTAAACATCGAATTCGTCCATTCGTAAGTTCCAAATCTTTCTAAAACGATTTTAATGAATGCTAAAGTATACCATTGCCTTTCGAAGGGCATATGTACTTGTTAAGAATGACATTCATGACAGTGTTGATTGGTTTTGTCGTTGGCCCTGGCACTTCAATTCTATAATCACCGTAATCTATTTCTTTCAGACTAGAATTTCCAAGATGGTACATGAATTAGCTAAATTGCAAATTACAATAGGATTTTAACGTTATTCGACTAATTTATAATAGTGTGTATTTACACGTTTGCAAATATAGAATGATCGTGGACAAAATTTTAGGGAAAGACGATTCTACGGGCCAAAATAAGATGTAACTCAAGAATGATGAAAGATTTTACTCCATGCATTTTTATTTTTCAATACTTTAATAGAAAAAAATTGCTTTTGATATTCTTAATAAGTAAATTTCAAATCTCAGTGATTAAATTTTAAGCAAAATGAATAATAATTGAACTTTCTAATATACTATGTATATACGTTGTTTGTCAACATCTTAAATGAATTTCTCTATATCTTCTTTAATAAATAAATAAATAAATAAATAAATAAGTAAATAAATAAATAAATAAATAAAAAGCTTAATGTATTAATTTCGAGTTATTCTTTCTAGTTAGCCCCTAAAATTTTGACCATTAATAGCGAACATTCTGTATATTAAGATATAGTCTGAAATAATACGATTACAATCGAAGGAAACCTTTGAATCTGCCTTTCTCGAGGCAAAGCATTAAGTATGTCTATTTCGTGAAGTAATAATATAAAAAATTAAATATCGTTTAGCTTGTATTTATCTCATATATCTTTAATTCGTTTTATCGTATTTACTTAAAATTTTGTTTATTTAAAAAAATAAAAAGATTTCAAGTATTCAACAGTTTCGTGATTATATGGAATAAAGTTATCAATATGCGATTTTAATCAGGCGAGCATCGATACATCTTGTTACTCGGTTTGTTAGTAATCGTAATTAGGACAAAAATTGTTAATCATAGTTCGCTGCCTCATTTAGTCGTATTATGTGTGACACAACATATCACAATTATTTTATCACATAGCACCATTCCAACTTACATACGGAGGGGAAAATACATTTTGCTAATCGCTTAGGAAACTTAGTTTCAAAGTATTTACTTCGATTTCATTGAGTTTTTGTAAAACTATGGTATACGCAGGTGTCTAACGATACAATAGTGAAATATTGGGCATAATTCGTTGATAGTTTTAAAGATATAAACAACTAAAGTGTATTTATATGTTGCAAGAAATTGCAATAGCGAAACGAGAGAATTTTGTGGCTCGTAAATTTTATGATCGATTCTCATTAAATAAACCTATTTATTTGCATGTATAAATAATAATACTTATTTTT
This sequence comes from Colletes latitarsis, assembly GCF_051014445.1. Taxonomy (NCBI): domain Eukaryota; kingdom Metazoa; phylum Arthropoda; class Insecta; order Hymenoptera; family Colletidae; genus Colletes; species Colletes latitarsis. Next base: position 9,254,445 of record NC_135146.1, read on the forward strand.
TCAGATAACAGTTTGAAAGAGGTGCTATTAGTATTGAAATTCTCTTTCGAAAGCAAAAACTAAAAAATATTTGTGCGACAAACAAGGTTTTATTATATGTTCATCGTGCTGGAATGTTTTTTGTCTTTTCTATATGTACGTTAACAATTATCCTGCATCAAAAAGTTACAATTTTCAAAATTGTAACAAAAATAAGTTCTGTCTTTTCTATTTTCATCTTAACTGCAGTTATAAGGGTATTTTAGATTCGTTATTTCAAGTGAAACAGTTGGGCAGAAAATGGGTCCTTGAAAGCTACGTAACCTCAATTATTTATAACTTTAAAAATATTTTACACGTACAGCTAGGAACCTGTAAGCTATTAGTTTGCAAAAGGTCGATGAAATCCAAGTCGGTTCGAGTTCTTTCCTCGTATTATTAATTACAACTAAAGACGTTCAGCGTTTGTTTTTTTTTCGCGACATTGCAGAATTATGCAAGAGGAAATTAAATATATTGGCACTTGAATTATTCGATAAACTTAAGAATGATTAACCATCGTATTGTATTTGCGAGGCAGCTCTTTAACAAACAAATAAATACAAATTATATAATTTTCAATTATTTAACGACTTACGTAAGTACACTCGGAGGGAGGAAACCTAACCATGTTAGTCAACGAAAGTCTAAAAAACGATCGTGTTCTATTTTTTATAAAAAAAGAAAAATATATGGAAAGTCTCGATACGGACGAACGATTTTTTTTATACAAGATCGAATGTCTTTTCTTGTTTTGCCAATTAAAAACTAAGACAATCGTGTGACAAAAATTTGCTCGTCTGCGATGGGCTTAATCTCGTACCTTCATCGGAGTAAAAAATAATCGATCTTTCGATCATTTTATATTTTGATATTTGAGCCGTTCGCAAGTCAAGTTGATTAACTCTTTACTTTTTGTATTTAAAATAAATTTCCTTAACCCCTTGCACCATTTTCACGAGTCTGACTCGTGATGAAAATTTTAGGCTAAACTTGAATATCACGAGCCAGGCTCGTTGTTTAATTTCATATCAAACGTGAATGACACGAGTCTGACTCGTAATCGATATGTATATTACGAGTCGAACTCGTAAATATCGATATTTCATCGATCGATATATCGTGTTTCAAGTTCCGAGTAGAGATGCCAGAGCACGTAGAGTTTCGGAGAGTCGACGAAGACAAACTGACACATGCGCTCTCTCTCGATTCTCCGAAGATGCCCGAAGTAATTTCGGACCGTCTCGTGAGAGTCGAGAGAGAAAGGTTCATATTTGCCTTCTCACTCTTGAACAACTGAAATCCGACCTCCAGTCAACGGCATACGATTTGGAATCTCTTACGACCTATGTGGGCGTACATTAGCAATGTACTCATGATGAAACAAAATTTTGTGAAATTTTTTTTACGGAAATACACGTTTTAAAACCCCCAGATCATATTTTAATTATTGAAAAAAAAAGAAATTTTTTATTATTATTCCTATGTATGAACGTACATATGTATACTATTAATACGATTGAGTATAAATAGCTGAATGAATTTAAATGAAACTTTACATTTAAGTTTTATGTTCTCATTTCAAAGTTAGACTTCGACCACAGACGAGGTATACGAATCAATCTTTCACCTAATGTATTTTGACGGCCCATTTTTCTGGGGCTCTAGAGGCCAACTACCATTTTCGTGCCACTCGCAACATTACCAACAGGTTAAACAAATGAATACAAAAGGAAGACAGAAAATGAAATTACAGAAACATTTCTGGCCATACATATTTTCGGTAAAGAATTTTTTTTCTCGAAAGTACGTAGGATTTCAGAAGTACGTGTATTCATAAAAAATTGACCCCTGCAAACGAAAATAATTTTTCCAGAACGATTTAAAATTTTTCAATTTTACCGAAAAATTTAGGCACCCCCTGTCGATTTTCCTTAAAAATTCGTTTTTGATTTTTAGTCATTTTATTTGACGCCGTATAGAAAAATTGTTTAATACTTTTTTGTAGGTACCCATGAGCTCTACTTCAGAAAAAAGTTTCATTGAAATATATTTACTATTGTAGGAGTTATGGTCGTTTGAAAATTGCGTTTTTTAATCCGTTCCATAGTCAACTCACATGTGTTTACGCACACACTACAGCTGTCTGCCCATCAATACTACTTCAGTGAATAGTTTCTCAACTGACCGCCATCCATGAGATGAGGACGCTAAAATCACCTCCGAATTTTCAGGTCGGTATGGCAGCCAGATTGGGTCACGAAAGTCCATAAGGTGAAACGTCTACTATTCAATGATGACTTGTTGGCTAGGCACCGACAAACTAAATGGGGCAAGGGCAAGGAGAGAAGGTCTTCGCGCCGCCTTATTCCCACTGGAGAGGCTCGCTCTGACGTCACGCTGCATAGTAGTAGGGTTTCCACAACCATGAGAGATACATTTTTGTCCTATTCACGACTAGTATTTTGAGCGTACGGTTACGCCAATGCCTCTCAGGCTTGTCCTATCCTACTCTGTCCCTATACGTTTCGTTCACGTCCTTTGTCACACGATGGAATTGTAGTTGTGAGCGGCTAGGCTAATAATGACAATGCGTGTGAGAGCAGACGTTGCTATTACGCTACGGCCAATCAGCGTGTCTAGCCATCAAGTCATCACTGGATAGTACAGTGGTTCGCTGACTTGAAGTCTCGCGGGACGGCACAGGGGCAAAGGATCGCCCATTTATCTATTTCGCTCCCTTGCTCTCAGGCAGTCCACATGTGTGTGTAACTGCAGCGACGAACAGCGAGCTAGAGATCAATGTGTACGTGGGAATACGTGTATCCCTTCTACTTCTCCCGCACTCCTTCCGCGAGACTTCAAGTCAGCGGAGGACTGTACTCCGTATACCTCGTCTGTGATTATACCTCTTGTTTTATAGTTGTTCCGATGCATAGGCGTCATTTATAAAAAATCTTTTAAAGTTTCATATAAATCTTAGGAAGAATTCAATTTTATGTAAAAAAGATTAAACTTTTTTTCTATCTTCTCTAGGAAAGAAAAAATTAAATGAAATCTTATACATTACATGCTTACTTAAATCACGTCGAGATTCCAAATCGTATGCCGTTGACGGGAGGTGTTCAAGAGTGAGAAGGCAAATGTGGGCCTTTCTCTCTCGACTTCCACGAGACGGCCCGAAATTGCTTCGGGCATCTTCGGAGAATCGAGAGAGAGCGCATGTGTCAGTTTGTCTTCGTCGACTCTCCGAAATTTCACGAGCTCACGCACGCGTGATCTGGCATAGTGTGAGTAGTGCACTCGTGCTCAATCTAGCATCTCTGGCTCCGCCCCTTCGACTTCTCTCCCGATCGTTCGGGCATATGGGTTAGGCACGGCTTCTTCCGAATTTCAGCGTAGTGCAAGGGGTTAATAATTAGCTTTAAGACCACTAAATGACCACGTCTTTTTAGCCTGTAAATAATAAATAATTTATTTCAGAAACCAGTTTGATTAACTATTTAATGCTATTTTATGCATTTTATACAGGGTGTTCGGCCACACCTGGGAAAAATTTTAATGGGGGATTCTAGAGGCCAAAATAAGACGAAAATCAAGAATAACCATTTTGTTGATGGAGGCTTCATTAAAAAGTTATTAACGTTTAAAGTTTCGCCCGTACTGAATTTTTTTCTCGAAAATGCGCAAGATTTCAGGGGTATGTTTATTCACCAAAAATGATTTTAATTGACCCCCACAGCTAACAATATTTTTTTCAGAACGATTTGAAATATTTTAATTTCGTCGAAAAATTTCACACCTTCTCGAATTTTTTTCTAGAAAGTAGATAGGATTTCGAGGGTATGTGTAATGACCAAAAATGATTGTAATTGACCCCTGCAACCGAAAATAATTTTTCCAAACCGATTTGAAATCTTTTTTCCCCGTCGAAAAATTTCACTTCTCGAATTTTTTTCTAGAAAGTAGATAAGATTTCGAGGGTATGTGTAACGACCAAAAATAATTGTAATTGATCCCCGCAACTGAAAATAATTTTTCCAGAACGATTTGAAATTTTTTTTTATTGTCAGTCACCTAACTAGATTTTCGGTAAGGAATTTTTTTCTCGAAAGTGCGTAGGATTTCGGGGTTATATGTAATGACAAAAAATAATTGTAATTGATCCCCGCAACCGAAAATAATTTTTCCAAACCGATTTGAAATTTTTGTTTTCCGTCGAAAAATTTCACAACTTCTCGAATTTTTTTCTAGAAAGTAGATAGGATTTCGAGGGTATGTGTAACGACCAAAAATAATTGTAATTGATCCCCACAGCTAACAATATTTTTTTCAGAACGTTTTGAAATATTTTAATTTCGTCGAAAAATTTCACACCTTCTTGAATTTTTTTCTAGAAAGTGAGTAGGATTTCGAGGGTATGGGTAACGACCAAAAATAATTGTAATTGATCCCCGCAACCGAAAATAATTTTTCCAAACTGATTTGAAATTTTTTTTTTGCGTCGAAAAATTTCCCCACCTTCTCGAATTTTTTTCTAGAAAGTGGGTAGGATTTCGGGGGTATGTCTGTTCACCAAAAATGCTTTTAATTGATCCCCGCAACCAAAAATAATTTTTCCAGAACGATTTGAAATTTTTAAATTTAATTGTTAATAACTTTTTAACGATGTCTCCATCAACAAATTGGTATTCTTGATTTTCGTCTTATTTTGGCCTCTAGAACCCCTCATTACAATTTTCCCCAGGGGTGGTCGAACACCCTGTATATCAATGTTTTCGAAACCAACTATAGCAAATTCTAGTTTATTTAATGTATCTAGTGTATTTTGCATACACGCGAACCAACGTCAGACCAAAGTTATTTCAAATAACGAATAAACCGATTTTATTCTCGAATAATGAATAAAAATGTTGGGCAAATTTTATTCGCGAATAAAGTTAGTTCACTCGTGAGCTAACATAGATAGAAATTAGTTTACGAATCTGCTCTACGCAAAATGTTTATAGCTGTTTTCCTTATTCCCTACTTTCCAACCATGATCAAGCATAGATCAATAAAATGAACAATACTGAACGAATAATAAAAAATAATGAATAAACGTCAAGAATTATAATCGAATAACAAATAAGATTTCATTCGTTACTCCTTATTCGAATAATGTCCAAACTGGTACACGTGTATCTTAAATACACGTTGGAAATACATCTACTTTTTAAATGAATGTTTGAAAGTACTTTCAAAATAATTACCCGTGTATCTGTATATGCCAAGTATCTGTTAACTGGTCAGCATAAAGTGGCACTGATAATCGTAGCTTTCAGGCATATCACGTGTCCTACTTCAAATAAATTAGCGTACGTTTAAGCTGAAATTGTCCTACAAGAATATCCTCCAGCATCGTCAGTACCATTCTTAAATGAGCCGCTCATTTGCCAAATCAATTAATTCCACAAAAGGAAAAGAAAAGAAATTGATAAAATAATATATATTCTTTCTTAAGGTTCTGTTCGATATTTAAATTTCTTTCATTTTAAATATAAAGTTATGTATCAATCGAGTGCTTTGGTACTGAGACTTTAAATAGCGCAACAAGTGGAGTTAATCACTTTGGCTTGTAACGACTCAAATGTCTCCACGTTGACTGATTAAGAAAACATACTTTAAATTTCATCCAATTACGTATAATCAAAAACTAATAAAAAAAATTATATCGTTATAGAAATAAAAGAATTCGAACGGTTAGTGAGAAATGCATCTGTTTGAAATACTTGGACTCCACTTACAAAAATATGCATATATCAAAGAATCAGGCAGTTGCGACGTGATCTAATCGCAAACCAGAGGAATACTTTTTCTTATCTACAAAACACAACGTACGGAATGTTACATTTATCAACCAGTTTAGAGAAATACTGTTACCATATTATAATAAATAAAAGAATTGCCAGCTGACTCTCCTATTTACAGTGGATAGAAAAATCGAAACAATTACATTATGCGTAAAGCGATAACAAAGAAAGAAACATACTGTAGAATTTATGCGTTCGAATCTCTTAATCTGTAGGGCTGTTTATCCAAGACAAAAGAGGTACAAACTGATCCAAAAAAAGCTCCATCATTTGCTGTAGCAATGCTTGTTCCTCTTCCAATGCTGCAACCTGTTTTAAATAATTTTTATTAATAAATGTTTACCTCATTTAAAATAAAATTATTAGTAATAAACGACGGTACCAATTAACACTAGATTGCCTAAGGAAGTCATTTTGACTGCTTTTCAATTTCAATTAGAAAAACAATTATGTATATAATGACACAGTTTCGTAGAATTTTGTGACTTTTTATAGAACATATAAATGCGTTTATTAATAATTGTAATTGCCTCCCCCTCCTTCATTTATGTATATGGGTTATACCTATATGTATTGCCCAAAAGCAGTCATTTTGACTACTTGAGAAATTTTAAATAATCAAATGATTTTTATTATTGAATTGAGTAAATTTCTTATATGACCAGATCGGCTCTGGATTAGAATAACAGTTTATATTTTTTTTTATTAACGTTACGTGGTAACATACAAGTTCATGATAAATTGTCGTTCCCCTTCAACGCGCTATAACGTAGTTCAGGGGGGAAGGAGGATCACTGACTGCTTGATGCCACAGCCCAGCATACTGTAACTATTTATAACTTATAAATAACTATAAATAACTTATCTCAGAAACCAATTTGATTAACTATCTAATGCTATTTTATGCACTTTATACAGGGTGTTCGGCCACTCCTGGGAAAAATTTTAATAGAGGATTCTAGAGGCCAAAATAAGACGAAAATTAAGAATACCAATTTGTTGATGGAGACTTCGTTAAAAAGTTATTAACAATTAAATTAAAAAATTTCAAATCGTTTTGGAAAAATTATTTTTAGTTGCAGGGGTCAATTGCAAGCATTTTTGGTCAACAGACATACCCCCGAAATCTTGCGCATTTTCGAGAAAAAATTCAAGGAAGTGCTGAAAGTTTTGGGTGAAAAAAAAGACTTTCGAATCGTCTTGGAAAAATTATTTTTAGTTGCAGGGGTCAATTGCAAGCATTTTTGGTCTATAGACATACCCCCGAAATCCTACTCAGTTTCGAGAAAAAAATTCCTTGCCGAAAATATAATTTCTGGCCAGAAATGTCTGCCCGAATTTTCATGCGAATCTTTAAACCGTCATAACTTCTGAACGGATTGGACGATTTTAATGTTTAAAAAAGCAAACGACGCATATTTTAGCGAAGAATATGTAAAAATTGCAAAAATATTCGAAAAGTTGGTCTCTGATATCGCAAAATGAGAAAAACCCCATAAAAATGGTCCTACTTTCAAACAGTCATAACTCCTACAATTGTGAATATATTTCAATGAAACTTTTTTCTGGAGTAGAGCCCATGGGCACCTACAAAAAAGTATTAGACAACTTTTCTGTAGGGCGTCAAACAAAATTACTAAAAATGAAAAAGGAATTTTTAAGAAAAATCGACGGGGGGGTGCCTTAATTTTGTCAGCGAAAAAAAATAATTTCAAATCGTTCTAAAAAAAGTATTTTTGTCTGCAGTGGGGAATTACAATCATTTTTGGTGATGAAAAAATTATTTTTGGTTCCGGGGGTCAATTGCAATCATTTTTGGTGAATACACATACTTCCGAAATCCTACCCACTTTCGAGAAAAAAATTCGAGTAAGTGCTGAAAGTTTTGGGTGAAAATAGACTTTCGAATCGTCTTGGAAAAATTATTTTTAGTTGCAGGGGTCAATTGCAAGCATTTTTGGTCTATAGACATACCCCCGAAATCCTACTCAGTTTCGAGAAAAAAATTCCTTACCGAAAATATAATTTCTGGCCAGAAATGTCTGCCCGAATTTTCATGCGAATCTTTACAACGTCATAACTTCTGAACTGATTGGACGATTTTTATGTTTAAAAAAGCAAATAATGCGTATTTTAGTGGAGAATATTTAGAAATTCTAAGAATATTGAAAAAGTTATTCCTTGACCCCATAAAATTAGAAAAACTCCATAAAAATGGTCCAATTTTCAAACGGCCATAACTCCTACAATTGTGAATATATTTCAATGAAACTTTTTTCTGGAGTAGAGCCCATGGGCACCTACAAAAAAGTATTAGACAACTTTTCTGTTGGGCGTAAAATAAAATTACTAAAAATCAAAAACTAATTTTTAGGAAAAATCGATAAGGGGGTGCCTCAATTTTGTCAGCGAAAAAAAATAATTTCAAATCGTTCTAAAAAAAATATTTTTGTCTGCAGTGGGGAATTACAATCATTTTTGGTGAAGAGCCACATCCCCGAAATCCTACTCATTTACCAGAAAAAAATTCGAGAAGGTGTGAAATTTTTCGACGAAAAAAAAAATTCTTAATTAATTCTGAAAAAATTATTTTTGGTTCCGGGGGTCAATTGCAATCATTTTTGGTGAATACACATACTTCCGAAATCCTAGCCACTTTCGAGAAAAAAATTCGAGTAAGTGCTGAAAGTTTTGGGTGAAAAAAAAGACTTTCGAATCGTCTTGGAAAAATTATTTTTAGTTGCAGGGGTCAATTGCAAGCATTTTTGGTCTACAGACATACCCCCGAAATCCTACTCAGTTTCGAGAAAAAAATTCTTTACCGAAAATATAATTTCTGGCCAGAAATGTCTGCCCGAATTTTCATGCGAATCTTTAAAACGTCATAACTTCTGAACGGATTGGACGATTTTAATGTTTAAAAAAGCAAACTACGCGTATTTTGATGGAGAATATGTACAATTTGCAAAAATATTCGAAAAGTTGGTCTCTGACATCGCAAAATGAGAAAAACCCCATAAAAATGGTCCTACTTTCAAACAGTCATAACTCCTACAATTGTGAATATATTTCAATGAAACTTTTTTCTGAAGTAGAGCTCATGGGTACCTACAAAAAAGTATTAGACAACTTTTTTGTAGGGCGTCAAACAAAATTACTAAAAATGAAAAAGGAATTTTTAAGAAAAATCGACAAGGGGGTAGGGTGTCTAAATTTTTCGGCGAAAAAAAAAATTTTGAAATCTCTCTAAAAAAATTATTTTCTATCGCAGGGGTTAATTACAATAATTTTTGGTCAATAGACATACAACCGAAATCTTGCGCATTTTCGAGAACAAAATTCAGTACGGTCGGAACTTTAAACGTTAATAACTTCTTAACGAAGCCTTCATCAACAAATTGGTATTCTTGATTTTCGTCTTATTTTGACCTCTAGAATCCCTCATTAAAATTTTTCCCAGGGGTGGCCGAACACCCTGTATATCAATTGTGAAAATTGATAAAGGTAATAAAAAAATGTTACCGGACTCTATTCAATTTTATAACAAAACAAAATTTGGAGTTGATATGACGGATCAAATGGCCAGAAAATATACAGTAAAATCTAGTTCTCGTAGATGCCCCCCCCCCCCAAATATTTTTCAATATTTTAGATTTGGCTGCTATAAATGCTTGGATCCTTTGCAAAGAAACGACAGAAATACAAATACAACGAAAACAGTTCTTGTTTCAGTTAGCAGAACAGCTTTCCACCTATTACAGAGTTGCAAGACAGAAAAATTCATCGGAATATGAAGACCCACAAAGATCAACTGCAACATCATCAAATACAGCATATTCTAACAAACGAAAAATTTGTCAAGTACGATTTTGCCACAATAACAAAACAAATAATATATGTAAAAAATGTCAAAAGTATGTTTGCGGAAGATGTACACATAAAAAGATTTCCACTTTCATTTACTTAAAATGTACAAACAATAATGCATAAATTTTTTTTATTTTTAATACTTACTAATAACTTATTGTATGACTGTAAATAATATAAAAAATATTAAAAATTAATTTTAAACAAATTTCTTTACATATTAGTTATTCTTTCACGATGCAGTCATTTTGACTGCTTTTGGGCAATATAGGTATATACTAAGTTCCAGTCTTTCTAGTGTTAATTAACGTTGTTATTATGCTTACCCTCTGTAATAGTTGATTGTAGAGACCATACGGAACATAAGCAGGAGTACCAGACGTAGTTAAAGATTGCTCGAGATGCGGAGACGTATCAGATTTTTGACTCTTATCTTTTGATTTAATTTCTTCACTTTTTGCTTTCAATTTGTTAATCAACTCCAAGGCAGACGTCGTTGTCAACCTGTACAGGAATTAAAAGCAACAATTTTACGTAACTTGTTGAGTAAAGATATTGTTTTGAATCCGTTAATTTAGGAAATGAGAGGCTTACTTGAAAGAAAAAAAAAATTTAATTAAACCTACCGTGGATAACTGCGTTCTTTCTTAACTTCGGCTTTATCGACACGATCGGCCGATCCTATTTTTCGCTTTTCCAGTTGATTTAATTTCAATTCTTCTACCTAGATATCAATAATTTGTCGTGAAATAAATTGAACGTTTACTATTGCAAGGTCTGTACGAGTGTAAACATATTTAATTACCCATGGCGCTTTCCTTCTTGCTTTCGCAGTCAGTCCTTCGGATTCTTCTTCGCGAAACTGTTCTAACATAGTGTCCGCATTCCAGTTTGCTAAATTGTCTTCCTATCATAAATAAAAATAATCGAAATTTTGTCAAAACTCCGAAACTCCAAAACTTTGTATACTCGCAAAATAATTATTAGAGATATACAGGGTGTTCAGTCACCCTTGGGAAAAATTTTAATGGGAGATTCTGGAGGCCAAAATAAGCCGAAAATCAAGAATGACAATTTGTTGATGGAGGCTTCGTTAAAAAGATATTAATGTTTAAAGTTCCGCATGTAGAACGGCAATCTGCGAATAACTGCGCACGCGCGATAGTGGTTCTCACTCACAAGGGACCATCCCGAGGTGTAAATCTCCAATTCTGATGAAACTTCGCAATTATGTAGTTCTCATAAATCTATTACACACGTATTTTTTTGTAGCTGCTAATATTCACTTTAAGGGGTTGAAATCAGCCCTCAAAGTTGGGGGTTCAAAACATACTTTGTTGAATATCTCGGAAACTATTAGAGATAGGGGTGTGCTTCAAATGGACAAAATTTATGTTTTTAAACGGCGAATTTGATGGTGTAAAGAGATTTGCAAAACTTTTATTTGTTTAAACAATATGTTAAAAAATAGCACATTTTTTTATTTTTCTCGTTGGATATTAATGATTTTTTTTTCTCCGTTTGTACAGAGAAACTACACATCCATGTACAAAATACGGATAAATTGGAATTTTGATTTTTTCACTATAACGAAAGATTTTATATTTGTATTTTTTTTCGTATTTCGTGCTGTACGAAGTACCAGATCGCATACAGGGTGTTTGGCCACCTCTGGGAAAAATTTTAATGGGAGATTCTAGAGGCCAAAATACGACGAAAATTAAGAATACCAATTTGTTGATGGAGGCTTCGTTAAAAAGTTATTAACAATTAAATTAAAAAATTTCAAATCGTTTTGGAAAAATTATTTTCGGTTGCGGGGTTCAATTACAATCATTTTTGATGAATACACATATCCCCGCAATCCTACCTTCCTTCGAGAAAAAAATTCAGGTAGGTGGTGAAAAAAAAATCTCTCGGCGAAAAAAAAAATTTTTCAAATCGTTCTAAAAAAATTATTTCCGATTGCAAGGGTCAATTATAATCATTTTTGATGAATAGATATGCCCCGGAAATCCTACCCAGTTTGGAGAAAAAAATTCGAGAAGGTGTGAAATTTTTCAACAAAATTAAAAAATTTTAAATCGTTCTAAAAAAATTATTTTTGATTGTAGGGATCAATTATAATTATTTTTGGTCAATAGACATACCCTCGAAATCCTTACCATTTCCGAGAAAAAAATTCCTTACCGAAAATATAATTTCAGGCCAAAAATGCTTTCCGTAAATTACATGCGAATCTTTAAAACACCATAACTTCTGAACGGATTGGACGATTTTAATGTTCAAAAAGCCAAACGCCGCATATTTTAGTGTAGAATATGCAACAATAATAAAAATATTGGAAAGGTTGTTCCTTGGCCCCGTAATGTTAGAAAAACCCCATAAAAATGGTCCAATTTTCAAACAGCCATAACTCCTATAATAGTGAATATATTTCAATGAAACTTTTTTCTGAAGTAGAGCCCATAGGTACCTACAAAAAAGTATTAAACAACTTTTCTGTAGGACGTCAAGCGAAATTATTAAAAATCAAAAACGAGTTTTTAAGGAAAATCGACGGGGGGTAGGTAGGTGCCTAAATTTTTCGGCGAAATTGAAAAGTTTCAAATCGTTCTGGAAAAATTATTTTCGATTGCTGGGGTCAATTATAATCATTTTCGGTGAATAGACATACTCCCGAAATCTTACCCACTTTCGAGAAAAAAATTCAGTATTGGCGGAACTTTAAACATTAATAACTTCTTAACGAAGCCACCATCAACAAATTGGCATTCATGATTTTCGTCTTATTTTGGCCTCTAGAATCTTCCATTAAAATTTTTCCCAGGTGTGGCCGAACACCCTGTATGCGATCTAGTATTTCGTACAACGCGCATTGCGAAAAAAATTACATATATAAAATCGTTCTTTATTGTGAAAAAATCAAAATTCCAATTTATCCGTATTTTGTACATGGATGTGTAGTTTCTCTGTACAAATGGAGAAAAAAAAATCATTAATATCCAACGAGAAAAATAAAAAAAAGTGCTATTTTTCAACATATTGTTTAAACAAATAAAAGTTTTGCAAATCTCTTTACACCATCAAATTCGCCGTTTAAAAACATAAATTTCATCCATTTGAAGCGCACCCCTATCTCTAATAGTTTCCGAGATATTCAACAAAGTATGTTTTGAACCCCCAACTTTGAGGGCTGATTTCAACCCCTTAAAGTGAATATTAGCAGCTACAAAAAAAAAAGTGTCTAATAGATTTATGAGAATTACATAATTGCAAAGTTTCATCAAAATTGGAGATTTACATCTCGAGATGGTCCCTTATCAGCATGAACTCTACTTACCGACTCATTGCAGCCTTACAGTTTTTTGAGTGAGAACCACTATTGCGCGTGCGCAGCTGTTCGCAGATTACCGTTCTACAGACGGAACTTTAAACGTTAATAACTTTTTAACGAAGCCTCGATCAACAAATTGGTATTCTTGATTTTCGTCTTAATTTGCTCCCTAGAATCTTCCATTACAATTTTTCCCAGGTGTGGCCAAACACCCTATATAAATATTCCCATAATTTAAATATAGATGTTTCTGTGTAATATTGCAGACAATATAGTTAATCACAAGAGTCGTGTGTAGAAGCTAGTTTTCGAGTGAATCTAACATTTTCATTTGTTAATTGAAAACAAAAGGGTATAGCCGAATAAGGGGGTCAAATGTACCCTTGAACCAAATTTGACATGTATCCATCGATAGAGAATCAAAATCAAAATTAAACATTCTGTGCCAAGTTTCAAGTAATTATAGAGAAAATCCGGATTATCGAATTTGTGCCTATTTCCCGTATTTAATTGAGTACGAAAATTAAGTAAAAAATTTGGTGCATTGTGGTTATCGAGATACGTGTTCAAGAATTTTTTTCGATTTTTCAATTCCAAATTCTAGACGTGAAAAATTAAAAACTCAAAAAAACGCGGAAAAATATCGATTTTATATTGAAGCTTTCGAGACACTAGATTTATATAATTACTGTAAATGCGTATTGTCATTGGTTATGACCCTGAATTTTTTCAAATTTTTTGGTAGGGTGCGCCGTAGCAGCAAAAATCAAAAACCAATTTTTTCAGCCAAAAACCAGATTTTTTACGTAATTTTCATACTCGATTAAATACGGAAAATAGGCACAAATTCGATAATCCGGATTTTCCCTATAACTACCCTTCCGAACAAGATAGGGGATTGAAACTTGTCACAGAATGTTTGATTTTGATTCTCTATCGAAGGATCCATCGTATGTCAAATTTGGTTCAAGGGTACATTTGACCCCCTTATTCAGCTATACCGTTTGCCCGACTTTAGGTATTTGAACAATATTATGAATATTAACCGGTTTTGTGGTGGCCGTGGTAGTGTTGGCTGGTCCAGTAGCATGATGTCGCAAGTGTCGCGAAGAAGGTGGGCGTCGACGGGGTGCTTTAGCTCGAGTAGCTGTTAAATGTGAAAGTGGCGCTCCTCCTCGTTCCACACCGTCCAATTCTTCGCCCAAAGCTGTATTATTACTTCCATTGTCACTGTTGGGTTCAACGTCGCGTACAAGGCGTTTTAAATTCGATATGATTAAATGTGTTCCTATCGATACTCTTTCCCCATTACTTCCTCCCACCCCTGGAGAAGTGGATGTTATCGAAGAAGGTACAGTCGTTGATATGGTTACCTTAGTTGATTCTACATTTAAGAACATCGTGGCCTTATAATCCATTTCCAGACCTCACACAATTTTTTGAACTGTATTATATCGTAGGAATAAGTTAATACCTGTGTTTACAGATTGTACATCCAAACTTCTTCTAATATACGGTTTTTTATTCTTCTTTACCCGATCGGAATGTTCTGTAAGCGACTTCACATATGATTCATGTCTCTGTTCGTGATCCTGATGATCCGTTACAGAATTTATCATTTCGACAAAGTTATCAGGAAACCAACCCACTTGGCCCTTCAATTCTCCTATACACCAACCCTAAAAATTATTCAACGTTTACTTCACATGGATAATTCCTTTTCGAGCTAGTACATAGTTACACGACTATGTTATTCTATACCTCGTCAGGAGCATCTCTTGAATAAAGGGTTATTATATCTCCTTCACTTAACGTTAATTCATCTTCATTGGCAGCTTCGTAAGAGCAAACTACTTTGCACAATTCTTTTTTCTCTTGATCTTTATGCGTTTCAGATTCTTCGTAAAGAGGAGATACAAAGTTGGAGGGAAATACTCCAACTCTGTCTTTGAGTCTACCTTTCCACCATCCATTTTCAGCCTCGCCCCAAAATTCTATTGTATCTTGAGGTATTAATTTCAATTCGTCATTTTTACAAGGCTCGTAACTAAAAAGCACTTTACAAAATCGTTTTCTGGAGCCTCCGTTCTTCAAAGGAACTTCCTCCGAAGCCACTTTGCATCCTCCGTTTCCTGCACTTCCACTTGACAAAGGCTCTAATACCTAAATTAATGTTAATAGATAAACTTTCATTGATTTCCATATGGATTACAAGGATTCCGTCTCTACCACGTTTTCATTCCTTTTGTTCTTACTTTAATTTATCTAATTAATTCTAGTACAACTATATACAAAATTATTGTCCCCAAGAATGCATTGACGTCCATATACCACTATGCATCCAATCTTCGCATTCATATATATCAATTAATGTTATTTTTAGTGTTCAATGGAACCCTATTTCTTTTCAGGTAAATCAAACGTATAGCAACAATTTTGCTCCTACATTTTCCCTTTAATTTATTTCAAACTCACTTCAAATAAACTATTACCATTCTTATGTAGAATTAAACAATGGCACTGAGAATAAACAAACATAGTCCGATGCCACTGTTGGCTTTGACAACTTTGAAATTTGTAATGTGTTCTCGTAAGTGTGGAATAATTTGCATAAATATTAAAATAGTTTTAAAATACCTAGGGGAATGAAATTAACAGAATTCGTAAAAGGTACTAAAAGCCTTACGCATATATTTTTATTTCACCAACGTAAATTAGCGTACAATTGCCAAAAACGAGTGATTCAAAGCAGTTTTTAACACAACGGTTAAACAAAAGTTCAACGAAACATTAATTTTATAGGAATCAGAGAAAATACCTTGACGAAATTGTTGGGAAACAAGCCACGTTTGTCTCTTATGGTACCTTCCCACCAACCGCCAAGAGTGACTTTAATATCGGTGATTATGTCTCGTTTCTTCAAAGTGAGCTCGTCAGGTTCCTGAGCTTCATAGTTGTGCAGCACGACTGCCTCCATTTTCTCTATTCTGAGGCTCAAATTTTTCAATGCATAAGCGTCAGTACCTTTAATCTGCAAGAAATATACACTCGTTTAAGTCAGAGGCACAAAAACGAGTAACAGAAACGATTCTTCCACGTTGAAGACGCTTTCTTCGAGCACAAGTCACGCGTAGAAACTAATTATCACGGGAATTATACGACACCTTTGATCGTTTTCCTTAGAGCGAGTTCTTGTTTCCGACAAACTGATCTCCGTGAAAAAACAGACCGAACACAAAACGTAGCATACGCGTGTGTAAAAGTCATTTGTCCCTCATGGATCCTCCGCCTTTCACACCACTGCACCAACTTATTACGTTCATTTTATCGAAAATATAGAAAAGATATAGTTCGATCGGATCACTGGAATTTTAGGCGTATCCCGCGTTCAGTTAACAGCTCGGTCTATCTGTCATCGCGGCCATCTTGGATACCGAAGTCGACATTCGACAACTTCAACGAACTTCGAGATTCGAGAATCGAGATGCAATTTTGCGTGCGAGATGTGGATGCTAGTGTCACCGTGACACTGTCACGTCGGGATTCCGTCGGCGTTGGTAAGAAAGGATTTCCCTAGACTTTCTTGGTTAGATTTTCTTCCGGAGGTGGCGTGTTGATCTGGCGGTGAATTCCCACATGGCGCTGTCGTCGTAGATCACCCTGGGGGATGTTGCCAACATCATGTTGGTAAGGTCAGGACGTGTAGTGGCGTTTCTATGGAGATGAGTCGCCAAGATGGCGACAAGATGGCGTTGCGGGTTGGCGGCGGAAGTCACGATTTCGACTGGTTGAGCCTGAATTTCGAATAATTGCGCGATCACGGTTGCCAGCCGATTCAAAAGAATATTAAAAGATACTAGTTCAAATTTAACGCACGCTGGCGTTTTAATAGAGGTTCACATTAACTGTGATTAGAGATGGCGTGCAAAATCACTAGCAGTGATTTATCACAGTGATCACAAAATCACGGTCACTCATGTTTAAACTCCATTCACGACCGTAATCCGAAAGATGGCGTTTTAATAGCGGTTCACGTTAACTATGATCGTTAGTGTTCCGCTAACGCCCCTCAGTGGAAATTCAAAGAATTACAAATGCGCCAAATTTAAATTGTACAGTAATGTAGCCTAAGCACTGAAAAAGGCTACTTAATTGCATATTTTGTACATTTCAAATGTCAAATTCTTTCAGTCGATTATTTAAATAAATAAGTTTGTTGCCACGAAAGAGAAGTAGTGCTTAGGTGTAAAACACTCGCTTTAAAAATAAGAAAAAGTATAAAATCATCACTAATGAAAATTCTTGTATTCATTTATATGAAAATATACATATTATACATTTACATACGTTTTTATACATTAATATGACATTTTGTATATATTTCTATTATAAAGAAATAAGTTGGAATCTAAAATTACAAACAGGTTAATTTTGCATATACATTACTTTGTTGAAAAATTTCACGAACATTTATGAAACGAATGTTGAAACAATGAGAAATAGAACTTATACTTACATCTATTTATCGCTTTTAATTTTCCTTTTCTTTCTCCTAATAAGAAAATTATGTTAACATTGCTTTTCGACCATATTATAATGTAATACATATACAGTCTAAGGACATAATTCGTGAAAAGTGAAAAGAACGCTTCCTACCAATCAAAAGCGATCACAAAGAATCACAAATCACTGTGAAAAATCATCATGATTGGGAATGAACGTGATCGAATCACAAGTGATTCAAAAGTAGCAATTCCCGCTATCTCTAGAACTGCTACTAAAACGCCATCTTTCGGATCACGGTCGTGAATGGAGTTTGATCACCAGCGTAGAGATGGCGTGTTAAATCACTAACAGTGATTTATCACAGTGATCACAAAATCACGATTACGCTGGTGATCAAACTCCATTCACGACTATGATCCGAAAGATGGCGTTTTAGTAGCGGTTCATGTTAACTGTGATAAGAGATGGCATGCAAAATCACTAATAGTGATTTATCAGTGATTACAAAATCACGATTACGCTGGTGATCAAACTCCATTCACGACTATGATCCGAAAGATGGCGTTTTAGTAGCAATTCACATTAATTGTATTGTATCGTCATCCATTCTAATTTTTTAGTTTATGGTGTAACGATGTTCAATATGAAATGAAGTATACATCGAAAACAATAATTTAAAATGTAATAACGAAATGTATGTATATTTATATCGAAAACTAAATAAATTTCGCACATAATAGACGAAAATCGATTTGTTCATTGCATAATTTACTTCCTAAGTTACATATCGAACAGTATTTAAAGCGGTAATAATAATTAGTAACAGTAATGTTATAAAGGTAATAAGTATCGACTATTAATTACAGTGAAAATATAATCGTATGAAATTTTAGAGGTTGTATTTGAAGAATATGGCGGATCGTCTAACGCAGTTGCAAGATACCATAAATCAAGTAATAAAATTTTTCATTTTCCCGTTTGAAATTCTTACGAACGATAATTATTTAATTTTGGATATTATTGTAGCAAGCTGAACATTTTTGTAACAGTGTAGGTATTTTGCAACAATATTCTACACCCAGCAAATTTCCTGGTTTCGATCGTGTAGGGACGCCACAACCTCACCAACCTCAAGAAGGTAATTTTTTTCAACATAATTCACACATATTTCCCTTTTTTTGCCACCAGAAATACCACCATTCGTTTCCATAAACACTAATATTCTCATTAACTTGGATCCGTAGACAATATATTTGTACTCGATGCTTTGTATTTTAGAACCTTCCAAGTTATAGTCCGGGCCAGAATATAGCAAGGTCGTAAACTAAACTCTTGAGGGTTGGGACCGACTCCTGCTGCGGCACTTAGGGCTGTACATGACATCTTGCTTGAGGGTGCCTTTCTGAATGTTTTTGTGTCCGTAACTGCTCTACCTTTTTTCATTTTCTAGATGCATATATTATAAGCAGGTAAATTAAGATATTAAAGACTTGAGTAAGACCTTTACCTGTTACGATACCTCTAAAAATGGTGACACTAGATAAAATATTTCTTCGTACGGCCCTGACTATGGTCTGAAGCCCTTAGCTGCTCGTATTTCTGTCAATTCACTTGCTTCGGGAGCTGAAACATGTAAACTTTGACACCCACTTGAGTTTACAACCTCGCTATATTGTGGCTATATTCTTTTCATCAAAGATTTACTAAAATACCATGATTGACCTCTTATTGCCATTTCTATATGAAGCGTAAATGGAATTTTAGATTATGCAGCTTTATTTGCAACTCTAATAGCAAGATGTGCGAAAGATATCGACACCTTGATAGAAAGTCTACCCAGCGAAGAGTCATCGCAAGAATTGCAGGTAGCAAGTCTCAGTCGTCTGGAGCAGGAAAATCAAGAAGCTGGAGAACAACTAGAGGAAGTGGTAAAACAAGGAGAGGCGCTTTTACAAAGAATTCAAGCCGCTTTACAGGATATTGCTCAAAGTCAATTGGACATGCAAGACCCAGCGTCTATGTCTGTGATTAATATTAATCTTAACACTAATGTAACGTTCAGACAAGATAATCCTACTTCTGTAAATACTGTACTTTCAAACAACACTCATCAACTCTCAGATCGTTCACCAGATTCCATAAATTGACACTTTACTTGTAATTATTTAATTATATGAAAAGATTGAACACAAAATAAACTTTGCCAACCATCTATACTTCATATCCAATTATTAAAGGATTCAAATAAGTTTTAATAACTGAATTAGTTTGCGTTCCATAACAATTAATACAGTTTTAATATCGTATTTTATCGAATTTTATTTTACAATTTGCTAAGTTTAAATAAAAGTATCTACGGATATATAAAATTATACACGTTTGTAAAGTTTCTATTATCTTTTTAGGACTTTTATGAATGTGTCTCGAGGTAGAGAAATTTTCCCAACCATTTTCATATGTTTTTTTCCTTGCGCCTGCTGGGCCAATAGCTTCTTTCTTCTTGTGACGTCTCCTCCATACTGAAATTGGAAAAAACGAATTTGCAAATGTATATATATACAAGTTGTTGTAATACGATTCTTACCAGTTTGGCTGTTACGTCTTTTCTGAATGCTTTCAAAGTTTCTCTCACGATGACCTTCCCGTTTACCACGGCTTGAATCGCTATTTCAAACATTTGACGCGGTATAACTTCCACCAACTTTTCGCACAGTTGTTTGGCTATTGTATAAGTCTTGCTTATGTGAACAATACTGCTCAGCTCTTCCACCGGGATACCGTTTAAAACGATATTTAACTGGGGAACATACGTATGCAATGCTGCTTTAATATGCGAATATACAGTGTGTTCGAAGAAGACGAAAATCAAGAATATCAATTTGTTGATGGAGACTTCGTTAAAAAGTTATTAACGTTTAAAATTCCGCCCGTACTGATTTTTTTTCTCGAAAATGCGCAAGATTTCGATGGTATGTCCATTCATAAAAAATGATTGTAATTGACCCCCGCAACCGAAAATAATTTTTCCAAAACGATTTGAAATTTTTGTTTTCCGTCGAAAAATTTCAAACCTTCTTGAATTTTTTTCTAGAAAATGGGTAGGATTTCGGTGATATGTCTATTCACCAGAAATGATTGTAATTGACCCCCGCAACTGAAAATAATTTTTCCTGAACGATTTAAAATTTTCTTTCTTCATCCAAAAATTTCAGCACCTAATTAGATTTTTAGTAAAGAATTTTTTTCTCGAAAATGCGCAAGATTTCGGGGGTATGTCTATTCACTAAAAATGATCGTAATTGAGCCCTGCAAGTAAAAATAATTTTTCCAAAATGATTTGAAAAATTTCAGTACCTACCCAATTTTTTTTCTCGAAAGCGGGTAGGATTTCGGGGGTACATCTATTCACCAAAAATGATTGTAATTGATCCCCACAACCGAAAATAATTTTTCCAGAACAATTTGAAATTTTTTAATTTAATTGTTAATAACTTTTTAACGAAGCCTCCATCAACAAATTGGTATTCTTGATTTTCGTCTTATTTTGGCCTCTGGAATCCCCCATTAAAATTTTTCCCAAGGGTGGCCGAGCACCCCGTATATTCGTTGACACGATTGATAAATAATAAAAACTAATTACAGATACCTTCACTATGTTCGTTGGTTTGTAATCATACTCTTCGTAATCGAAACTAGCATATCCGGAAGTAACGCATTTCAATGAATCGTGAAAGTCTACAATGATTTCATTTAATGGTAATAAAAACTGCAACATTATTCTATCGTTACCAATATCTTTTCTCGTTTCTTCCGTTCCTCGCTTGTCCATGCACAAACTTAGTATCACCCCTATGTATTCAACTAGATATATATAGAATTATAAAGTATTAAATCTTTAATTATTTTCCAATTGTACTGTGATTTAAAATTCTACGATTGGATATACCTGGCGTTATGATAGTTCCTAGCACTATGGGTTCGTAAAACTGTGACACAATTTGTACGTTGGGAAACTCTGCAGGGTTGTTGAACACCATCGTATCGCTACCAAACTTTTTAATATTCTTGCTACCTACAATAGTCGCTTTGTACGTGACATTTGGTATCGTTACGATTGGTTGCGCATTGTATTCTTGTTCCAAACGCTGCATGAAGACTTCCATGTGCAATAAACCGAGAAATCCCACTCGCCAGCCTTGTCCAAGAGCTATACTAAAATAAAAGTATGCAAAAATACAAAGAAAGAAATTAAATTTTACGCGAAGGAACTATTTTACTTGCTTTCTTAGAATTCTATAAATATAATTAACAGAATAGTTATTTGTCCAATTGTTTACTATATCAAAGTATTAAAATGTTGACTCGTCGAATCTAAAACAATACTCTAACGTGTACCTAGAATCCGGTGCAACGGAGACTCCGCTATCGTTCAATGTCAACTTTTCAATTGCGGCTCTCATTGTGCCAAATTGCGACTGATCCAGTGGATAAACTCCTGAGAAGACCATCGGCTTAGGCGACTCGATTCTCAGTAAAGGTTCCACACTGTGCTTCTGCAAATGCAACGTATCGCCTATCAGTGCTTCCTTCGAAGATCTCATATTGCATGAAACACATCCTATCTGACCTGCGAATCTAACACTGTTCGATTAAACAAACTCAAACTTTGATTTCCTATGCTATATCTACATTTTCAAATCTTTCTCAATCCTTTAATAACACAAACAGAAAAATAATAGCAGCGAAGCTTACAACTTATCCACAATTTCTTCGCTGGGTCTCAACAACGACAGAGTTTTAACTTCGTAAGATTTCTTAGCCAGCATTGAAACGATGTGGTCTCCAATCGACAAAGACCCTTCTTTGACGTAGACCAACGAAATGGCTCCTCTGTACTTGTCGTACCAAGTGTCGAATGTTAGAGCCCTTAAGGGTTTGTTTCTGAAGACATCTGGCGGTGGAATTTTCTCTATGACTGCGTCCAGGACTTTACCTACTCCGGTCCCCAGTTTCGCAGATATTTTCAATATGTCTGTTTCCTTTATATCGAACAATGATTTTAACTGACTTATCACTCTATCTGGTTTGGCAGTTTTTAAATCTATTTTGTTTATTACTGGTATTATGACCAAGTTTTGCTTGATAGCCAAGTAATAGTTGGCCACTGTTTGAGCTTGGACACCGTCATTCGCATCGATCACTAATACTACACCTTGACAGGGAACGAGAGAACGATGGACTTCTGCCGAGAAGTCTACGTGACCTGGTGTGTCTATCAAATTAAGAAGATACTCGGACCCTTTGTAAGTATAGTTCAGAGAAGCTGTTTGAGCCTTAACTGTTATCCCTCTGTCTTTTTCAACTTGCAGATTATCTAATATTTGTTTCCCAGAATTTGTTTTCACTGCGCCTGTTAGTTCTAGGAATCTGTCGGCTAAGGTACTCTTTCCATGGTCAACGTGAGCTATAATACTAAAATTACGAATGTTTTCTACTGATGTATTGTATCCCTGAGTTGGTTCTGAGACGGTTGAGTAATATCTACTACGAAGGTGCCAGTATCTACTGAAATTAAACATATTGATTATATTGAAACCTACAGAGAAGAATTTTGATTTTTAATATACAACAAAAATTATCTTCTTATAGTTATGAGAAATTTTGACTAAACTTTTTTAAAATTTGTTTTTTATTGTATCGTTTAAGTTTATTAGGAAATTAAAATTGATATTAGAAAAAAAAATTTATTAATACTAACCTATTAAACATCGACACACATGTTCGGAGAAAGTTATGATTTTTCTGAGCATATTGTATATGACAAACAATTTTATTTATTTTCATAATGAATTAATAATTTATATTTCTTTACGGTTAAATAAACATATTTATATGATAGGTTATATTTCTTTCCTTCTGTTGTCATTAATTCTATTTACTCTTTAAGGCACGTTTTTACGTGGCGATAAACTGTGGCGCCTCTCATTGCACTCGGAATGTTGGCGCCTAGGAACGTCAGGTGGCTCTGCAAGCGCCAGGAAAAAGGTTTCCACTCTTGGTGGCGAAAAGCATAGAAGGGAACATAGATAAACAACTTCAGTTTCCAGTTCAGATTCGTTTGCGACTGTGCTTGTTAAGATTCAAAGATTATTATTGTTATTCATTGTTATTCATTGTTATTTGTTGTTGAATAAAGTTTATTGTTAAAAATACATAATCTCTCTGCACCGAACGATCACGAAATATATACGTGTACTCATGGATTAATTCCACCAACAGAGAGAGCCACAAAACTGTACCATAGTAAACTCTAATACGAGCCATCTTTGGTCTAACCCAGACCTAACCCAGACCTAAACTTTATTATCGATATTGAGGTTAACCGATGGACGAATCGACGAATAGGAACAATCTGTAGGGAGCATAAAGTAACTCCCTAGTTACTACCGCAGATGGCGCAGTGAGCGCCGATGCCAATCGTCGAGATGGAGGCTGGGATGCTCTAGGGGATTTGTCTCTAGGCACTCCCTGGTCGGACGTCGTCACTATCACCTTGATAGGTGCAACCAAGAGTTGCTTATTGTAAAAATCAGAACTTAGACATGAGATCAATTCTCGAGAGAGTACAGCGAATATCTAAAATACGGCCAAGCTTGTCAATCTACCAAATAAAGTAAATTGTTGGAGTTACACCGGAAATATTCTAAGTGTTTTTATTTTGCGCGCCTCGCCGAGCAGAGCGGTTCAGCGCTCCACGGGTACCAACCCACTTTCTTATTCCCTAAACCGCCAAGGTCGGGACGCAACAGAGTCATCTTTGTTGTTTATTATCGATATTGAGGTTAACCGATAGACGAATCGACGAATAGAAACAATCGATACATACTGTTATTTAGCGTTATCTTCATGCCAACGAAACGATCCAAAACTACTGTTATCAAGCAGGAATAGATTGCATACACAAATGTTTAAATTTAACGTGTGAAAAATACTATTTTGTAGAAATTTTACAATTTAGAGACCTACAATATGTCGGTCAAACAGTTTGGTCAGGTAATGTATTACTTTTCATTAAAAAAGAAATTCTTACAAAAATTAACCTAAAACGAATAATGTATTTTCTGGATATATGTGTATATATACTTTTAATTATTTGTATTTATATAGAATGAAATTTGTAATAGAAATTTGTGATAGAAATTTATAATTTATAAGGACACAAAATAAACATATTTGTTCAGAATGAAAATTAATTGAAAGTAAATTTCAGCGTTTGTATTACATCCCAAAAATAACACGATGGACCAAAGGGATCGGGGCAGAATTACCAGAAGAGTATAAGAAATTCTGGAGAGAATGGAAAGTACAAGAACCAACAGCTGTCCATTATATCAAACAGGAAGGCAAATATATCAGAAACGAAGAAACAGAAATTGTGTAAATGATCAATTAATATACATTTCATTTAAATTTCTTTCTTTACGTATTCATTAATCATCGATTACTGTAAAATTGTCTTACATCTAACTATTTCTATCAGTTCTATATCAAATTCTGTTAACTTCTAGAACTCCGGTTCAAAATATTCCAATACCATTGAAGTACCCTCTGGAAATAAATCAAGGAATATGGGGTGGCGAGGCAGTGATACAAGGTTTTCGAAAGAAGGGCAATAAACAACGTAGATATCCACATTTCTGGTTTCCTTCGTTAAAGAAGTCTGTAGTATATAGTGAAGTTTTAGACAAATACATGAGTGTTGTCGTCACCAATAGAACTATCAATTTGATACACGAACATTATGGTTTTGATCACTACTTATTAAAGGTAGACAGTGCTATTAATACAAAGTATTTTAAAATATTATTTATTGCTATTAAAGTGTTCTTTACTGTTTATATAGACTCCTGCATGCGATTTGAGGTCAGAACTTGCATTAAAGATAAAACGACAAATACTTTTAGCACTGATAGACAAAACTTTGTATCCAGCTGATCCAAATAAAAAGGAAGAGATTTATAACAAATATAAGGAGTATATAACTGCGGTGAGATAATATTCTACGTAGATCTTTTAGTATCGTAAGGAATGCAACTGGGGAAACCTTTTGTAACTAAAAAATTAATAACGTTTCCTATGTTCTCAGTAAACATTTCTTCTTAATCTACCAGGAAATAATAACGAACGATTATTATACTTTCCAGTACACGCGAGAAGAAATTGAATGGTACGGTTTAACATATAAGGAAGCGTGCAAGAAATGGATAAAACAAAAAGAAGAAGTCGATCAACCACAGCCTTTGAAAATTGCCTACAGATCCGAGTTAATATCAAAACTTAAAGAGGCGAAAGATATAAATGTTACCTCAACGGATAGGTATGTGTGAATCATTCTTTATTCAACGTTTCATAATGTCTACGCGGATAAAATGTAATTCAAAATTATTGTTGCAGCCAACCATCATCTTGGATGTCA
Source organism: Colletes latitarsis (assembly GCF_051014445.1). Classification (NCBI taxonomy): domain Eukaryota; kingdom Metazoa; phylum Arthropoda; class Insecta; order Hymenoptera; family Colletidae; genus Colletes; species Colletes latitarsis. The sequence goes on from NC_135146.1 coordinate 9,280,501, forward strand.
AAGCTGAATATATTTTCCAAAAACTCGAAAACCGAACAATAAAAATATAAATAGATTTGTGATCGTTTTACGTAAATAAAGAAAATAAGGAAATTAAATTCTGTATTGAATTCGTTGCTATTTTTCTTTATATTTAATGCTTTAGAAAGATCGGTAACTTTTCGGTATAGAAAATTGGAGAATCGTTCAGAAATATTCCATTACAAAAAGTCAGAAATTTTTTAGTATAAAAAATTAGAAAATCGTTCAGGAATATTTCTCGATTAACGTTTAATTTTTAATTACCATATTTTCTATTCCACAACAGCGTTAATTTATTGAACTGGTGTTCATTATTATACTTCACACAAAATCTACACAATTACTGGGAAAAGATTCCTATGAATATATAATTTACTATTTTTTTCTTTCCTAGAAAATTAACTACGTTATCGAACACTCCATGTCACCATCTTTTGGTAAACAATTTAACGACGATGCTATGGCTCGTGTGATGTACGTCATTGTTCCAAAACTACCACTAGGAGCACTATCATAGAAATGTTGACAAACGTATGCAGCTCCTCCGCAAAGAAGATTCCCCATTGCTGTGGTTTCCCGTTGATCTTTCGGTTTTGCACAGCATAACGTAGCGTCACCGTCAACTTTCATCTGGGTCATTTTGAATAAAATACAAGTAAAAATATAGAAAAATTTAGCCAATGCTATCCACCTCATTGATGTAGATTAGGCATATCTTCTAAATCTTTTGTTAGAAAAGAAAGAAATACCTGATCATCTAAAAAGATAGTATTCGCCTTGTGAACCAACTCTTCGACCGTGATGACTTCACCGAAAGATGCGACGACATTGTATTCTGTTACTAGTGTCAGCACCATTAAAGCTTCGACTATCAGCTGACGGTACTCTGGCTGCGGTATAGTATTCAAAACAGTTTCTACGGCTAACGCAAACTTTAATTCCCCAGGTGTCATTTCCTGTGTAAGGTTCTGAGGCAGTACTCTGCCCTCGATTGCTAAACCTTGGCACTATCAAACACAAACTTCTTAATCGATCGAACGATCTGGTACAACTTTCTCTTAAACAATTTAATATTTACCCGTTCGAGTACTTGCCATACTCGTGGGTAAAAGTCTCGTGGCACTCTGTTCAATGCTCCATCCAATCTTCGTCTTCGTAACCATTGACCTTGTCGGTCTGGTTCCGCTTCATTCCCATCCGTTTGATCAGGACTCAAGAATCCTCCGATTTGTGATTTCTAAAAGAAAATAAAACTACGATCAAGCAAAACAATAAGAAATTAATAGCAATCGTCTTATTAATTAGTGCATTACCTTACTGACTCTGCTGGATTTGCAACTGATGACGGAGAAGTTACCTCGACCGACTGAAAATAAAAATAAATTACACTCCCATTATCACAGTTACGAATGCTTCGATCGCTATAGAAAATTGTGTAAAGAGTAAAACGCACCGCTGCTGATGGCGAACTCTTTTCCACTCATTATGTGATGCAAAAGATTTTTCATTTCGAATGGAGAAAGATTCAGCAAATGTTCCGAAGCTTCTTCTCCGGTGCAAATTAAAGTCCTCGATAGTTCAGTGGCCATCACTTGGATGATCAAACCCACTCGCAGTCTGAGCATTTCGTGGAATAATTGAGGTTCCGTTCTAATGAACATTGCTAAATAAACTAACAACTCCTGCGTCAGCATGGCAGTGGATTCGTCGTCTCCGTAAGCCTGATGAATCAACACTCGTAGCTCGTTTTCTGGCAACGGAGCAACTATAGTGTGCTCATTGGTAGGTGGCATTCCAACGGTGACTTGTTTCTGACGAACCAACAAATCAGTGACTGCTTTGGCTAAGTCTTCGACTCGTTTACCTAACATCCCAGCAGTGTGGCGTACAATTCCCCACATTTTCTGCTGGCAAGCCTTTTCGTACAGGTCTTTCAACAAATCTTTTATAAGAATCGGATGGCCTTCCTCCAACATGCCTGTGTTAAAATACAGGCCTTGCGAATCCACCTAAAGTTAGACTTATAGTTGGATATATTCAGTTATTATATTATTATTTATATTATATTAATAACTTACGAGATACTGCAAAATATCTCCTTGCTCTTCCAAGCTCTCTGTTTCCCTGAGCATAGACAGTAATTCTTCAACTTCAGTGTCTGCGTATTGAGTTTCTATGCCTCTGTGTCTGTGAAGCTTAGGACAATTTGTCCAGGACAGTATATCGTCTGTAGGAGACGGTGTACGAGCAACGGGAACTGGCTGCGTAGAATTAGGACTTAACGTTGTATCTGTGACTTCAATAAATGGGTTTGTGTTTAAAATAGCAGAAGGCCTTCGCTCTTCTCCTGCCATCCCAAGAATCTCAGCTACAAAGTATACAGTTTGTTCGCGATCAATTATTTTACAAAGACATCACACAATTGTGTTATTAAACTTGTGGCATTTTAAAACGATTGTTAATCATTTTTGTTATGTTATTACACAGTTATTGCAACTCAAAAGTTAATTATCGTTTGTTAGTACACTTACGGCTTTTCAAGGATGGTAGGAACATTTAACGTGCAATCAGATTATTAGAGACGTAAATCTTTTCTAATATTATTATCGTAAATAGAATACAACTCACGTTCCACAGCAATCGATCTTGTTTTCTTTATGGCACCTTTGACAGACATTCTGCGCTTCAAATTTTTCCCACTGCGAACGACTGGCCTATTAAGCAAGCCAGTGCGATGTGGAAACGCTCGCATTAAATGTTCCTCTAGATATTGCTGGACCTTATTAAAATTCAATGAAAACCATATAATGAAATTATATTATACACAGCAAGGTATAAGATTGAATCGATGGAATAATTCAATATTTAATGAATGGAAAATTTAGGTGGTATTTAGGCCTTTTTCAACTGTGGAGGTGATATTCTTTACATTTAATTTTGTGTTTGGTTTACTCCAGAATGTGGCCCTCTCACTTGAACCGAAAATATGATATTGACTTTCGTCTGCAAAAAGAATGCTTTTCCAAAACGAAAGCCTTGATTAATGTACTTTCGAGCAACTTCGATTCTTTTAAGTTTGTTCCTTGCACCGATGAACGGCTTTCTTCTTGCTACTCGACTATGACATAATATTCTACGAATATTTTTTGGCTGAACCTTTTTATATAAATGTATTTCAACATCTGCAGCTATTCCTGGGATTTTTCTTAATTTGTCACAAAACATATCGCTCATCATGATCGTTTAAAATTTTCTTCTTATTTTTTTTTAATTTGTTTAATAAGTGGCTTTCATTTTTATATCTTTCGAGAATGTATTCTAGTGAAGTACGACTTCTATTTATAATTTGTGCAATTTCACGTTGAGATTTACCTTTATTATAATGTAAAATTACTAATTTTCGTATCTCCATTGTTGTTCGTTTTCTTTGAGATTCCATTTTTCCAAATTGATAAATTAATGAAATAGTGTGATAAAACTATGCTTATCTAATGCTTACTAAGCGAAAAAATGTGAAAAACAGCTGAACACACATATGTTAGTTGGGGGAATCCCCGAATATTATAGATGGACGAGTTTTAGTGTGAGTCAAATTTCATAGATGTCACTATACATATATATTCATTTTGCTTTATATATTTGCTAATATTTGGGTTTCTTTTTATATGGGAACAAGTAACAATAGAGATGAAACATTATTACGTTAATTACAAAACTCTCATGTTCATATAATGCATATTTTGGCCAAAATTAAGAAAGTGAGTCAAATTTCATAGATGTCACTATACATATATATTCATTTTGCTTCATATATTTGCTAATATTTGGGGTTCTTTCTATATGGAAACAAGTAATAATAGAGATGAGACATTACTACGTTAATTACAAAACTCTCATGTTCATATAATGCATATTTTGGCCAAAATTAAGAAAGTGAATGTGGTGCCTACATTTTCCACTAACCATTCAATCTTGCTCCTCGTTGACTTATATTCTCTCAAATCTTTAATGCAAGATTTAATTTACCTGAGGGTTTAATTTGTCTGGTCTACCGTCCTCGGAACTCCCCAGGAAACTTAAGTTCGTGATGCAGGAAGTGCTTAGAAAATCGTTCAGATTCCCCAACGAAACTCTAGTGCCATTAATGTAACCACTCTTCAATTTTTTCATTGTCGTTATCATTGCCAACGGTATCTTTCCTTGATCTAGAACGATAATAACATTTGTACAATAGCAATTATTTCACTCTAAGTTTTTCTAATGACACACAAAAAGCACGGTTTTCTAATTTATTCCTATGATGCTCTAGTTTTCGATAGATGCTCTGGGTCTTTCAGATTTTGATACTCGAATATTAGGAATTTTTTATGTTTTAATTCATCTATGCTTAGAAAAATTTCCAATATTCATATATTTGAATCTAAAGAACGGCTTCTTTAGATGCAGATATATTTAAAAAGATTAAAACTAAATAGTTTCAAGTCGTTTTAAAAACATTTTTAAATCGTATTACACTGTTTCAAGTAATTTTTAAAAAGGTTTTTAAATTTCTAAGAGCCTTCTATATCCAGCTTCTTAATATTTTCTGGTAAGAATCGAACGATGATCTATAAGCCGCGTATTGGGCGTACCTAAATGATTATGAGTAGCAAGAAGTGTTATGGTTGGCCTGCCCAGCATTTGCTTCCAGTTGATGGTGAGGAAGGCCAGGTTGGTCGTGAAAGTGTTGGCAAGGAGGGCTGCATCATTTGTTGTGTAGTACTCCTCCGCGTCAAAGTTCTAAGACATGCAACAAACGCCACACCGCCACAAACGTAAGCTTTATCTCTTCACACTGTTATTACTAATTGTCTACGAAGAGAAACAATCTCTTTTAAAACTCTTTTTAACTAATTTTACTTATAATCAATATTAACTAGCGAAGAGCCTGATTTCAAACTTCGTAAAAACCATTCCTAGCTGATAAACAAAACTTTTGCACAAAACAGGACACATGCACCATAGGCAAACATGTTAGATGATTTTTTCTAACAATTGCTCCGAAAGGAAGCGAAATATCTATATTTAAAAACCATATAGCTTATCCGTGTTACTCTGAAACCAAATGTAGTTAGAATCTTTGCATGCAAGACCATGGGAGAGAAGTAACACAGATAAAAAATTATGGTTTTTAAATGGCACCGTACCTTTTATATGAACCAATTCGTGTACGGTTCGCAATTTTTCAACTATAATTAATTTCACTTGTGACTGATATTAGTAACCAACGAAGAGCCTAGTTTCAAACTTTGTAAAGACCATTCCTAGCAGAAAAGCAAAACGTTTTAAAAGAACAAGACGCATGCACCGCAGGCAGACATGTTAGATGGCTTTTTTTTTGTTTTTCTTTTCTCATTTCGTACGATGACTTCGGAAGAAAATGAAACGTCTATATTTAAAAACCATATACCTTATCCGTGTTACTCTGAAACCAAATATAGTTAATCTCTGCATGCAAGATTATGAGGGAGAAGTAACACCGATGAAAATTATGGTTTTCAAACGTTACTGTACCTAGGTGAATGTTCTTGAGAGGCATGACCACGAGGGGACGGCCTAACATGTTCTGCCAGCTAGACTTCAAGAAATTAATTTCGCCTTTGAATATGTCAATCATGAGCTCATAGTCCGATGCGATGTAGAAGCGGGTCATGTCTGTCAACTAATGTTCGATGCAAGAACAAGACGCAACGTAAGAAAAGAAACCAAAGTACAGAAGAGCTGACGAGTTCTACTAATTATACAGAATACTTACCTGGGGAGTGAATGCGAATATCTTATCGTTCAATGAATACAATTTACTGGTGCTCAGGATTCCAACGTCTCTTGATTTGCGTCCTGATAAACCTAATTTCTTGTTTCTACCTAAAAACAAAACAAAGATATTGCGTAAAGAAGAAACACGATAGAAGTTTTTTATCATTGGAACATACGATACCTAAATAAGTATATAAATGACTGAGCACTTTTGCAGGTTGAACTTCTATTGGAGCGACTTCTGCAATCGTTTGAACATGAATGTCGTGCTGGGCTATCTTTTCTCTGATCTCTGCATCCTCTGCGAGGATAACTACTTGCACGACTACGTCTGGTTTCTTCTCGCTGCATAGACGTCTGTTTAATGGGTCTAGTTCTCCCACAGCCAAGAAACCCTAGTATTGTGAGAAATTTTGGTTATCTTTTATTCTATAAACTAGTATTTAACCAAAACATTTCAATGCTTGAATTTATGGGTTCTTTAAAGAATGCGAATTCTATACAAAGGGGGAAGTGTCAAGATTATATTAATGAAATCAGAAAATTATTTAACAGTGTTTATTGTACCGTGCTTCCACGAGAAGAAGGCACAGCGTGTTTACATCCCCGCTCCTGTTGCAGTCAGCTGACTCACTATTGGTCGAAAACGGTGACGAGGACCGGTGACAACCAATCAGCGGACAGCAGCAAGAGTGGGGATGTAAACACGCTACGCCTTTTTCTCGTGGTAGGGCGATACTTGAAGTACATTAAAATAGGAAAGAATTACAATGCTTAGGTGTAATCATTTTCTAATCTTACCAATGCAATCTTGAGATTTCTCAGTTTGATCATTCCGTTTAACCGTAAATCTAAGCATTGCAATGTTTTCAGTTAACTATTGTATGAAATTCCTCCCTTTCTCATTCTCGTACTTACTTCTTGTAATAGTTTCCCCAATATATAAAGAGATTGAGCCCACATAAACGGACATCTGCCTAACGCAATTCGTTTCTGACTACCTGGTTCGGCGTATTCTGCTGATACATTTTCAGCCTCCACGGAATACAATTCAGGCACCAATTTCACACCATCGTCGGTTTTTATCATTATTTCCTCTAACTGTTTCGTGTACTCTACAACCACATCCTTATTTCCTTGGAAACAATAGTCCACGATTAAGTAACAAAAAAACAACGGCCATTCGCATTCTATATTTTCGAACATACGCAATTCCCATGGTTCGTAATAGAGTCTATTTTATAACATAACAAACATATAATTGAATATTAACATCGTCATTAATAATCATTTCTACATCATCTCCTTTTACCTGTTTGGATCTTCTTTAGGTGTTTTGTACCCATCTCTTAGAAATCTTTTACATCCGTAACGTCCTTGCAATTTTTTAGTTATTGTGTCCCTCGTTAATTGAATCAAATTTGGTTCATCGACAGCAAACGCTGGAAAACTTATAACAGACAACAAACCACTGTCCAACTCTTTCGAGTTCGATTCCCTCGGCAACATAGATTGTAAAACTGCTTGACACTTTTGTGCCTCATCTGCCAGTACGTGAATCACTGACGTTGGGCCTCCTCGTGCACCGAACAAGTCCAATTCGTTCATAGCTTCCATCGCAGCTTTTGCCATTCCAATACTACTGGCATTCAATTCTGGCAAACCATGGTTTGTTTTATCACCTCTTTCCCAGATACCATAATCCGGTGTACAGTAGGCAGATTCAATATAAAATACTAAATTCTGAATGAAAGCTACCTGAAGACAAGTGTTACAATTTTCTATTTGTTCTATTAAAAAGTGGAATTGTATACGAAGCTTAAAAGGTCTACATTTCATCCTTTACAGGGCTCGTAAAGAAATTTCGACACTGTCTTATTCGAAATAACAAATAGCGAGAAATTGCTAAACAAAATGTTAAACTGTTGCGTTAATTAATTCTGGAGAAGTTTAATTACACGTTCATTTTATTACTGCCACTTTCTTGACTACTGGATGCTTGAAAGTTTGTAACGGCTGGGCCATACGAGTCGGAACAAAGTGTAACAAAACTTCTACACTATACTGCTGCGCAGTAATGAATATTTAAAGTTACCAAAGCATCAGACGAAACCAAAGAAGATTTCACAGGAAGTATCAAGCTTCGTAGAAGGACAAAACGCATAAATTTTGTATATTCTGTGTAATTTATATATACCTCGTCCAAATTAAAAACGATCTGCAGTCCAGATGCAGTCATCTGTGCCAGAATCAGTAGATAAAGAGAAATTGCATCGATTTGGAGATGGCCCCACTCCGTGTCACCCACAACAGTCTGTCCGTTGACTGAACTATACTTGGCGTGCAAAGCGTCGTGCGGATTCTGAGAGGACTTGAACTCCTCGACCTTCTCTTTTTGTTGCATCATTGCCATCAACAAACCCCGCATCAACTTCACGCAACTCTGTTCCAGTTCGTACGTCTTTGCCCTATCTTCGTCAGCATCTGCTATTTTCTTATAGGCCATCGACAGACCCCATACAGCGAGTATGCAGTACACATTGTCTCGAACCCACGCGTGATTGTTCCCAGGACTGGCTGGGAAGAGACCAGTGACTGCGTTCTGGTGGTTCATAATAATCTTGTGGACTATTCGTTGGTAATAGTCCAAACGAACGCCGGAATTACTGCGACTACGCATTTTGGAGAATCGGATCTGAAAATTCGATTAAATTTTAATTGATTTTCATCATTTTTATGGGGTTTCGTTTGTAACTTAAACATACACACGCGCACACAAACACACAGAGGCGCGCGCATACAATACTTTTAAGGTTAGGTTGATTTTCATTTTAAATACCTTTAATAATGTTTTAGATTTCTTCTATGGACGATGAGTATTTCTGTACGTTGGAAACTGTCACGTGAAAAATATGAATATTCGTTGTATATGCATCGTATGTAATGTTTAAGAAAATTTAGGATATATAGACTTCGTATACAATGTGAAACGAATGTCAAACACGACCTCTATAAATATAATAGGGTACAACGATCAACTCTACTGTCACAAGAGAACACGATAGACGCGACTAGCGCGAACTATCTGATATACGAACATTTTTGATGCAATAAATATAGCCGTCGTCTGCAGCTGTCATCTATCGGGAAAAGAAGAAAATTTCATCGTAAGAAAATTCAATTTTCTATTAACATTTTAGTATCAGAACGTAATTTTATAAATTAGAATTACAATAGCGTCCACTTAAATATCCAACGATTAGGACCGAACACGAACATTTAAGCGAAGAGATTTACTCCAGGAATTGACCAGCTGTAATTCCCACCATCACACAAATGCAGCCGTCTATCGATGTGATCATAAATAATGTCATGGGTCAATGTGAGAAATGGAGGGGATAACACGTGCACTGTGCACATTTAAGCGAACATTACAGTATTATACTGGGTAAGATTAGAACAGTGATAAAATCGACAAAAATTGTAGTAATAGGAAACAGTATCGAATTATTACCCGTACATTTAGTCGTTTCCGTCTAAATTAGTGAATATTTACAATCTGAGGTTATCAAAAGTGTTGTAGCAATTTTTTAGGTTAGTATTTCAAAGTTCAACAACTTAATGACATTAAAATTAGATACAGTTTAGAGATACACTGGATGTAAACATTTACATTTAATATCTCTAAGCTGTTGGTATACTCCTACGTTGTATCATAGTAGAAGATTTACTAATAAAACTTTTCCTGTTTTCGTAATATTCGCGTGAAAGGTAATACTTAATATTGACAAATTTAGTTAATTCAATCATTTAATTAAAGTACGATGTCGTTTATGGTATATAATACGTAGCCGTTGATGGCGATGGCAATGGATACGTAACCGGTGATGAATTGGACGATGCGCCGGAGGTGTAGATCGAGGCGTCGTCTATGTCTGCTATACGACATATCGCCCTTCGAATTTCAGCTTTTAGCCGCCTTTTGTTTTCATTTGACCGTAAACTTCTCAATTCCATAGCTACATACTCGCCGAAGGTGTCGTAATCGTCCGGTTCTTTGGACAAAATTTGTACAGCATCCTTATAATTCTCCTCGTCCATCGATTTCGTCCGCTTCTTTCCTTTCTTCTGCTCTGATATTTCTATCATTTTCTCTTTGCTTTCTTCCTGCTCATGAGATGAACATTGATTGGACTCGTTTTCTCCTGATATTTGATCTTGTAATCCCTTGAAAATTAGTAGGAACCATTAAATTGATACTTGTGTATATCAGTCAGGAAATTATATCAAATCGAATATTATCAAAGGTATTGGTATCTTAAATTAATCAATTATACATTAAAGCATACGTTAAATTAATCCATTATTAACTCAAACCCCTTATCAACATGTGATATACAATTTCCAAATTACATTATGACTTATGATATTCGACGTAGGCATATATTCGATAGGTGATCGTTTGGTTAATCCTGGAATTAAAAATTTCAAGGACGAGAAGTAAGGCCAATTGCTGGTGTGTATCTCGTCTGTACCACTCTCGCTGTTCTTCTTCTTTATTCTATTCAATTCTTGCGATACCTGGAACAAAATTACCACTATAAAACTATAAACATACTCCTCGTACTTGTTATTAGGCTCACTTGATTCCTCAAATTGTGCAGTTTCCTACTTATCTCTTCCGTTGTTGTGTTGAACCTGTTTGCAATATCAGAAATTATTTTAATCTTCTTCTCTCGCTTCCTGCACCCCTCTTTGCAATTTTTATCCCAGAGCAGCGCATTCTTCTCATACAGATGAATCAGCTGAAATGTCTTTTCACGCGACCATGTGTACTTTGCCATTTCACAGTTTATAAAATTATTCGTTACCGCTTTCAACAATTTGAAAATTAATTAGATGCAAATAGACTTATATTAGAAACAGAATAATTATATACATCAGTTAGAGTTTCTTTTATTTGTGTTTTAGAAATTAGTAAAAGAAAATTATATTTCAGAAATTGAAGATTGGACATTTGAATTTGGCGGGAAGCATGCGACGGAAGGGTGGGGGAAGTGGTGGGTGGTTAGAGACTATATGGCTAATTAAGGTTCCAAAGCAGTGGCGATCGGCCGAATATTTTCAGAAGGTATGTTTTTTTGCTATTTGTTTGTTATTTCGTAATTTCTATTCGCTTCGGTTATTTACGATTCCAAGATTATTCGAAATTCAGTTGTTCTCTCGAGAGCAACTGTCACACGCGTATTCACTCGAAAGTTGACTTTTAAGTTGCTATCGAGAGCAGGTTGGACAACTGTCCGAGAGCAACTATGGGAGAGTACAGTTGATCGAAACGATCCTCTTCCTATCAATACGAACGCACGAGAAGCTCGAGGCTCTTGATTGGTCAGGCAAAATTAACCCATCCGCGATGTACCAATTGTGTGTAGTCCACGCTTGCATCTTTGCATGCATGGCTAGAATCGTTTCAAGCAATTGTAAACATGATCGTGAAACAATCTACTCGAGAGCGCTGCTTAGATTAAAGACGATGTTTTTGAGCGGATATTTAGTTCATGGAATGAAATTAATCAAAGTCATAAAAACAAATTTTCTTTTTTTATTTCTTTGTTTATATAGAATTAGATTAAACGTAATAAAATATTTCATTACAGGTATAAACTGATGGGGTAGAAAATGGATGTAATAAAAAAAGAGTTGCTGGTCCCAGCAAAATACATGAAAGCAACAGATGGCAGGATCTGTTTGACTGTTCACAAAAACTGGATGACCAGTTTACTTACGTTAGGTCCAATTTTATTTATTAATCATGAACGATTGACAGAAGATGAAATCGCAGCACAACCTTTGCTTGAAGAGTTGGGACCAAGCTGGATAAGAGTGTATGTCAAAGTATGTTCAAAATTATTATACGATATTGTAATAAAATAAGTATGTGAATATAAGTAAAAATGTGATTTTTAGGTTTACGAGAAACAGCACAAAAACGCTGTTCCACTTCCTAGAGGAAGGCATACGACCAATGGAAATACTCAAGCAGACTTAACATTTTCACAATTATTACATTATGTTATGGAAACAAATAATCGGAACCTGTGGAAGGACTGTTACAAAAAATATTACAGTATGTATTTCCAAATAAGTATGTGTCATATAATTTATTACTTTATCATAAAAGTAAATATAAATAGAATGTATGTGCGAATAATAGATCCGTGGAATTGCATAGATCATAAAGATCAATGCAACATAACTGCCAATGTAAGTGCTACGTCAATCATGCAAGAGGTATTACAGAAAATGTACGGTTGTACATTAGCGCAAGTTAAAAATGGGTCTGTTGTATCCATACTACCTGGCGTTTCGATTGAAGTGCATTGCAATCTCCTTCCAATATTTTTTGCTGTCGAAACGACCTCTGCTTTTGTAACATTGTATGAACAGACTGCAGAATATTCTCTTCGCGAGTAAGTTGTACAAGTTTTTATTAAATTCTGATTACTGATACTGATATTCATTCAACGAGATTTTTCTATTATTAAAGGTGTGTAATGTACAGTCCAGCTGCATTGAATATGAGTCACGGAAAGGCGTTGTTTCTGATATATCAATTATTACAACTGTGCAGAGACTTGCATGATCGTGGCTTAGTTTTGGGCGAAGTCACTCTCAGCGATATACTATTGATGGACAATTTCACCATTCAGGTTTATAATACTTTACTATAAATAAAGGGTAGCTGAATAAGGGGGTCAAATGTGCCCTCGAAACTAATTTGATATAGGATGGATCCATCAATAGAGCATCAGAATCAAACATTCTGTGCCAAGTTTAGGGAAAAGGGAAAATACCCTTCCGAACAAGATAGAGGGTTGAAACTTGGCACAGAATGTTTGATTTTGATTCTCTACCGATGGATCCATCGTAAGTCAAATTTGGTTCAAGGGCACATTTGACCCCCTTATTCAGTTATACCCTTTCGTTGATTAAGTTTTCCATTGAAATTTTAATATGTTTCTTTAATAGGTTCTGCCAAAACTGACTGACAATTTGTATATAAAACCTGAAAATGATCTTGGCAAAGTTTTCGTTGGTCAAGAACCCAGAGGGAAGAATTCTGGTGGATATAAAAAAGTTGCCGACATGATTTCATTGAGCACCACATTGCAAGGAACACACGAATTCGGGAAGAACGAAAACATTGAAAAATTGTGTGAAATGTGGGTGTACAACTGTATCAGTAATTATGATTATTTGACTGCATTGAATAATATGGCTGGAAGAAGGTATGGAGATCCAAGTTGTCATCACGTAATGCCTTGGGTCACAGATTTCACATCACGATGCGGTGGTAATTGGAGGGATTTAACGAAATCCAAGTTTCGATTGAATAAGGGTGACAGACAGCTAGATTTAACTTTCGATTCGCAATCTGTGGAAGTACGTATTGGAAAATATTCATAAATGTCTTTAGAAACATAATAATCGTATAATTTAGATTAATGTATCAATATTTTTAGGTCGGACACCATGTTTCCGATGTATTGTCTGAAATTACGTACTACGTATATCTATCGAGGCGTTACAATAAATCTGTTCTTTGCAAACACGTACGACCTCAGTGGGTCCCCGGAGAATACCCAGCATCTATTCAGAGACTACACGACTGGAGTCCAGACGAATGTGTGCCACAATTCTTTACGGATCCTAGTGTTTTTAAGGCGAGACAGAAATAAATTAAAATACTGTATGCATTGAATATAAAAGTTCTTACGATTTATTATTTACACAGTCTATTCACGAGGATTTGCCTGATTTGGAGATTCCTGCCTGGGCAACATCTCCAGAGGACTTTATCGAAAAGCATAGAGAGGCTTTAGAAAGCTTTTACGTATCCGAAAGATTGCATCATTGGATAGATTTGACTTTTGGTTACAAGTATATATTATTCAAGGGTACAATTATTCTTTCAGATTTCTGAATGTCATACTCTACAGAAGCAAAACCAGATTGTGAGGTGTACTCGTCGTGTAAAAGAAAGTTCAAGAATTTAAATCAAGGGTCGATGTTCAAATATTGTGTTTTCTTTGCACTGATTTGCTTCTTTGCTTGCTTCATTTTCATTTTCACAATCTGATTTTACTCGCACACATAAGCGATAAACATTAGAGAACAATGGAAAGAAAACGTATTTATTTTAAGTAAAACAATGTGCGATTTTAATTCTATAGTGTTTATTGTTTACGAGAACAAATTCTGGTCTAAATTATAACATTTAGAAATGCAGAAGATTACTTGTAAAATCCAATATTATTTCTCTCGCACTATTATTAAACGATATTGATTAATATTGTTCTTATTTCATAGATTGTCCGGATCAGCAGCGGTGAAGTCAAAGAACGTTTGCTTGCACCTTGTTGACAACCATACAAGCTTAACAAATTCAGGTGTTGTTCAACTCTTCACGCAACCGCATCCTCAGAAAATAGTTCCATCGCTTTATTGGTGCAAGATTCCACCATGGTTGCGCTCATCCTTCGTAGTCAGTAAATACAGTACGTTTATGAACTTTTTAATGATCCAATGAGATCTATTTCCAATCTCTAATCACGCTGTTTGTAACAGGAAACGATCAATCTGGAAATAGAGCCAGCGACGACGAAGGCCACAGTTCTGGATTCGAAGAAGAAGAGTTACCAGTTTCAATTTTAAATGCATCCAGATCATCGCCTCTAGTTTTAAGTCGTCTGTTAAGTCGTTCCAGAGGATCTTTACTTTCTACGGAAGATGTCAAGCAAGATAAGTCCATAAATCAGACGATTACACTCCCGAAAGATTATAATCCAGCCACAGCAATTATGCAAGTGGAAACTATGCACACGTTTGTAAATAAAGTCAGCTCGCAGGTTTACAAGCCAGAAATCGAACTCCACGAGTCATCCACAAATTACAAACAGATCGTGGCCAGCGGCCGTATAAAAGAACAGCAAATACTTGGTTGTCTGATCGTGGAAATATTTCTTTCAAGCAAATTTCGAGCGACTTGGAACATGGAGAAAGTATCGTTCACCAAAAGACTCAGTACTTGTTTGAATATTTTGAAAATGTCTGCCGATAGTTTGCCTAAATGTGTGAGAAATGCAGTTGCTCTGTTGCTGCAGGTCGATATCATTCCGAAAAGTTACAACATCGACAATATTGAAGTAAGTATCGCTTCAAATGAGAATTTGTAATTGTTTAAAAATTGTTCTATCTGTAAGATGAGACTTTGAATTACAAATTTCTCTTTCTGATCAATTTTTTGAAATGTCTAGGGATTACTTCTGGGTCGTCGATCGCTATTCAACACATCTAATCATTGTACAATATTTTAGGTAACCGATACACCATTTCGTTATCCAACAATTACACATATGGGTCTACCGCCACCATCTGCCCACCAGTTTCTGCAACCAATGCTCTCCGGGAATCTATTTCCATTCTCCAAGTATTACAAGTATCTGTTCAACATCGTAGAAATGTTGCAAGAATACAACAGCATAGCACGCGAGTTAAATTTCATAATAAAGTCCGAAGAGGACACAGATATTGCGCTGAAAACGAAAACAAGATTCCTTTGCAAAATCAGCGAATGTAAAGTAAAAGCAATTGCTAGGGAATTGGAGCGTTTACTGTCCCATGCTGGAGTTGCAAGAGAAGCCAGCTTAGAATTGATAGTTCCATACATACAGCAAATAATGGAAGAACGCTATAGCGCAGTCTTAGCTGCTTGGTACTTGTTTGATCCCATCGCAAAGTGAGTTGCAATTCACAAATTGTGCAAGCTTTATAGTAATCTAATTAAGTTCTCAATATTCCGCTGAGTATAATTCATTCTTTCAGAGCATTGGGTCCCAAAGACACTGCAGAAATATTTCTTTCGCCCATTATGAAGCTGTACGAGAATGGTTCCTTCATGGACAATTCGTTTTACGCTGACACGCTCTCTTCGGGGCTGGTTGCAAAATTTAGAACCACTCGTTTGTACCACAGGAACTTCCTGCTAAAGCTTACAGTGAGATTGGGTCTTCGAAGGTTTCTGGACAATTTCATTGCGCCTCTTGTAGAAGCTGTCGGGGGATACAGAGACTATGAAGGATGTTCTACTTACTCCCACAAGACTCGCAATCTTAAGTAAGGAAACGTTTGTTAAATTGGGTGGATGAATTGTGTGATACTGCAGGTTTGAGTAGAATACTGTACTGACAAGGGAACATCTCGAACTGAGACACTCCGATTTTGATGAAACTTTGCATAAACATTTATTAGACCTATCTGAGAAGACAGGTGTAATTCGTTCGTGCCTGTTTTGCACTTTGAGAGAGATATCAACCCTTTTATCCCAACTGCCCTTTCTATGCACTTGCTTATAAGTTGTAAACAACAGAAGATATCAAAAAATAGTTGAAATAGAAGTTATACTGTTTCTTGAGGTCTATAAAGCTGCGTGTAAATTTTGTTGAAAAAATCATTCTTTCTTTTTGCAAAATTGAATTCCCCCTTCCCTTATTTTTCGAAAAACTATCGCTTTTTCTAATCGATAAAGGCGTCTATTTATGGTGGAGTAGACCAGGTAAATGGAAACTTGTTAAAGTATTAGGGTGTCCCATAAGTTTCTTCCGCGCTACGCTATGAATGACTCTAGCTGACTATGTTTATACTATAAACATGCAGACTTATCTCTTAGCCGTTTATGGCATCGGTTTCAGTCGTCCCAGAGCTCTTTCAAAGTACGTTTCGTTGGTGACAAAGTCACTTTTAAAATTTTTTTTTATTTCCAGGGGTATGTGTATTCATCGAAAATGATTGTAATTGGGTCCCGCAACCAAAAATAATTTTTTCAGAATGATTTGAAATTTCTTAATTTAATTTTTTAATAACTTTTCAATGAAGCCTCAGTTAAGAAATTGATATTCTTGATTTTCGTCTTATTTTGGCCTCTAGAAAATTTTGTCTAGGGTTGGCCGAACATCCTGTATGTAATATTATATTACAATAACAATTAATGTTAGAATAAGCGATGTATAGGTGTTGATTTGATGGTATAACTTCTATTTCAACTATTTTTTTATATCTTTTGTTGTTTACGACTTATAAGCACATACATAGAAAGGGCGATTGGGATAAAAGGGTTGATATCTCCCTCAAAGTGCAAAACAGACACGAACGAATTACACCAGGCTTCTTAGATAGGTCTAATAAATATTTATGCAAAGTTTCATCAAAATCGGAGTGTCTCAGTTGCCCCCCTGTGAGTGTAACTGAGACACATCTAAACTAAGCATAAGGAACATAAATGAATCTAGTGTACGACAAAGAATGAACTTTATCATTGCATAATTATAATACGGTTATGTAATATCATTGAGGTATATTTTATAAAAATGAATATATATATAACAAAATTTTTATTAGAGCCAGTTATCTACTCATATGACTAATTGTCTTGCCTTCCTCTTCGAAACACTGGAAAATTTAGATACAGTTTAGTTATGCATCTTAATATTGCTTTTACGAACAATTGTCTGAATTATTTTACTGTATTTTAAAGGAGCTGTGATTTGAATGAAATTTGCAATGAAGGTGAAGGAATCCTGTCACCGTTGGATGAAGATTCCTCCGCAGACTCAGAGCAGATTTCCTTGTCGCCAGGACCTGTAGCCAGCGACTATGCACACAATGTGAATTCGAATGACAACGATGTCGAAGGTAATCTCCAAGAAGACAATCTCACACATCCATAATATCGAATGATTTTTAATCGAAAAACCTATTTCAGAAGTGTTCACAATGGAGGCGGAGGACAGTTCTTGGATTCCCTTGAACTCAGGTACTTTGTACGACATTGACTTGCACATAGATTTGAATTTGACTCTCAACGATGATGTAAATGAAGAAGGAAGCTCTCCATTGAGATCGGTTAAGTCTCCAATGATTCCCATACCAAAGACATCGAACTCTCCAAACAAATTGACAACAGAATTCAGTAACATTGATTGCAACGTAGGAAGCAAAACTTCTAACGAAGAATTCTTGTACAACGATACTTATGCTGGAATTAATGATTTTGGAAACATATTTGAGAAAATCTCCAATGTCGAGGAACAGAATTCCAGCGTATTGCAGGCAGATGATAGTAAATCTGATACTGTGATCCATCAAGACCACACGGATCATATTTATCAGAAATTTGGATCGAACGAGTGCACGACTTCTGAGATGAGCGCAGGATCTGTTACTTGGTTGTCTCATCGACTCGGACCAGTTCTTACGGCTCGATATCTATCCAGGAATTTATTGCGAATGCTTGCGCTATGTTACACTGGAAAAGAAAACTTAACAATAATCGATGATGTTTCGACATCCATGCAAGGCATTACCTGGAACAAAAAGGTTTTAGTCGGAGACCGTAATGCTGTAAAAGTTCTGGAATGCCTCGCAGCCATTGCAGGTATTATTTATTCAAAGAAAAGTAATTAAACGGTATAAACTCAGACCGTGAAAGCCTTGAAGGGTACAGCCGAATAAGGGGGTCAGTCAAATGTGCCCTTGAACCAAATTTGACATGATAGATCCATCGATAGAGTTCTATTTCAAGTTTCAACTCTATATCTTGTTCGAAAGGATAGTTATAGGGAAAATTTGGATTATCGAATTTGTGCCTGTTTTCTGTATTTAATCGAGTATGAAAATTACGTAAAAAATCTGGTACACTGTGATTGTAATTTTCTTTGATTTTTCAATTCCAAGTTTTGGGCGTGAAAAATTAAAAACGCAGAAAAATACCGATTTTGTATTCAAAGTATAAGTTTGTGTTCAAAGTAAAAATCTGTTTTTGATTTTTACTACTATGATGCACCCTGCCAAAAAATTTGAAAAAATTCAGGGACATAAACAATGACAATAAGCATTTACAATAATTATATAAATCTAACGTCTCGAAAGCTTCAGTACGAAATCGGTATTTTTTTGCGTTTTTAATTTTTCACGCCCAAAATTTGGAATTGAAAAATCGAAAAAAATTCTGGAACACGTATCTCGATATCCACAATGCACCAGATTTTTTACGTAATTTTTGTAGTCGATTAAATACTGAAAACAGGCACAAATTCGATAATCTGAATTTTCCCTATAACTACCCTTTCAAACAAAATAGAGAGTTGAAACTTGAAACAGAATATTTGATTCTGGTGCTCTATCGATGGATCATCATGTCAAATTTAGTTCAAGGGCGCGTTTGACCTTATTTGGGTATATCCTTTTATATTAAACGGTATAATTGATAATTAATCCAGTAAAATTGAACAATTCCACAGGTCTATATGGAGAACAGATTATAATATTGCAGTATTTTGCACACATGGTCGAACTATTAGCTCTTTGCAAGAGAAAATTGACACAGAATTTAGAGGGTGGACTCATTTCGTGCTTGACTCTCTTGAATTACATTACGACATACCTGAACGATGCAACATTGATGGATGTGTTTCACGTAAGATCGTTCGATGGCTTCCTAACGCTGAAAACTGTACGTTTATAGTAAAAGAGCTAATTTCTAACAATAGGAACTGATCGTCAAAGCAATACTGCATCCTACGGTTCGAATACTATCGTCAACGAGGTTTACTTTTCCTAACGGAATCGTAGCACGTTCTGTGTTAGCAGAAAAATGTTTAGAGACTATGTTCGTGTTCAGTTTACGATTAGGGAATGTTATCGTGAAGAATCATTTAGCCGTACCAATCCAAAGATTTTTCTTGACGTTCGATAAATCGTTTAGTCAGACTGTTGGTAATTTGAAGTGTGAAATTAATCAAAAAATTGGGGAACACTTTGCGAGGTAATTTTGAAAAGTTTGTAACGTTATTATAGAAATATACAGGGTGTTCGGTCACCCCTGGGAAAAATTTTAATAGGGGATTCTAGAGGCCAAAATAAGATGAAAATCAAGAATACCAATTTGTTGATGGAGGCTTCGTTAAAAAGTTATTAACAATTAAATTCAAAAATTTCAAATCGTTCTAAAAAAAATGTTGTTAGCTGTGGGGGTCAATTACAATCATTTTTGGTGAATAGATATACCCCCGAAATCCTGCGCATTTTCTAGAAAAAATTCAGTACGGGTGAAACTTTAAACGTTAATAACTTTTTAATGAAGCTTTAATTAACAAATTGGTATTCTTGATTTTCGTTTTATTTTGGCCTCTAGAATACCCCATTAAAATTTTCCCCAGGGGTGGCTGAACACCCTGTAAAATACGATTAGAAATTGTAAGTTTGTATTTGAGCAGGACAAAGTCTTCAAACGAAGATAATAGAGATGTCCAAGGACTTCAACCGAATTTCAACGTAGACGTTGCTGATTCCTACTCTCCACCTGTGGTAGAAAATTTGGATACAGTGGACCCTCAAAAGGATAAAGTAAACGAAAATGGATATCGAGAAAATTTATGTTATTATTTACTAGATTCGATCGACAGTGTTTAGAAACGAAAGTTTGATCTGTTTTCAGGCACTTGACGAACTCAGAGCCGTATTCACAACCGAGTTCGCTCACAAAGCATACATGCTCTTCTACAAATGCATCGACAACGAAGTGATGGAACAGATACTTAAAAACTACGAACATATCCATCATTTATGCCACAAATATGAACAGGAGACTAAAATTACTTCGTCGAATGTTGGTACGTTGGTTTTTATCATTTTAATTTGGAATTGTAAATTACTCATAAAGTAGTCAATATGTAAAAGAAGGTTCAGGAATTTAAATTTAAGTTATCGTTACGTATCGTTCAACGCAGGAAAAAGTAAATACGTTGCAAATGTTTTTATGAACGTAATAAAAATAGGAGACAACGTAAACTAGGGTAAAACTCAGTTTCTCAGTCTTAAAAAATAGAATCCTTACAGTTATAATTAAAAATACCTT
This sequence comes from Colletes latitarsis, assembly GCF_051014445.1. Lineage (NCBI taxonomy): Eukaryota > Metazoa > Arthropoda > Insecta > Hymenoptera > Colletidae > Colletes > Colletes latitarsis. The sequence goes on from NC_135146.1 coordinate 9,301,292, forward strand.
TTCGTTTTCGAGAGGAATAGTCTCTTTCGATAAGAAAAATGATCAGACTATGTAGTGTTTCAAATAAAGTTCAAAAATTGTACAATTTCAAATCATTTTTCAATCATTGAATAGTTAATTGAATATAGATTAAAACGAAACACCCTGTAAGCGATGCTTATTGCATGTATTTATTATTTCCTTCGACTTTGTTTAAAGATGCCAGCAAACATAATACTCCGTACAACAACAACTATAATGCAATGGAAAGTACCGGAACAGCTCACAAGGATGTCTCGAATTTTGGAAATATATCGGTGGTGGGCAATAGATTCGCAGTACAAAAGAATGATGCTGGGGACTGTACAACGTCAGAAAATACAGTTAACAATCGTGAAACCAGTTCTACGTACATTGGAAGACAATTGCGAGGGAATTGGCTAGCATATTGGGAACATGAAATTGGAAGATCAGATAAAGACGTAGCATTTAACATAAAGCAAATAAAGCTTCAAACGTTCAATGGTCATACCAACAGTATTAGATGTCTCTACGTATTGGATAACGAGAATAGTTTTATAAGCGGCGGAAGAGATAAGACTGTAAAATTATGGAGCTTGAGAAGCCAGGTAATATATCGTCCTTCCACGAGAAGGCATAGCGCGTTTATGCCCCCACTCTTGCTGCAGTCCGCTGATTGGCTGTCACCGATCACCGTTTTCGACCAATATCTGTAAGTCAGCGGACTGCAACAGGAGTGGGGATGTAAACACGCTATGCCTTCTCGTGGAAAGGCGATACTTATGCCCTAAACCTAATAGTTCAAGAGTTATAATACCTTAAAATTTACTTAATTATTTCACTTTAGACTGTTATAATTCTTGAACTATTGGTCCAAAACATTTTGTAATATCATCAGCGATTTTAAAGATATTCTCGAGAGAGTCATAACGTGTTTACATTCCCACTCTTGCTGCAGTGCGCTGATTGGCTGTCACCGATCACCGTTTTCGACCAATACCTGTGAGTCAGCGGATTGCAACAGGAGTGGGAATGTAAACACACAGTGCGCTGTGCCTTCTTCTCGTGGAAGGACGTCCTTAATTTTTTCTGCATGACGTACAACAAACTGTCCATAAATACTTCGTTAAGAAGTCGTAAAACGAATACATAAAACACGATAGCGCTGTTTCTCTTGATTCGATAGAAGACTATGAACTTAATTTCAGTTTCGTATCATCTTGCAAAGCAAAACATCAGGAGTCTATTGTACTATCTTAACGAAGGGATATCCTAACGATACATTGAAGACGAAGTAATTTTTAAACGTTGCGTTCTGTCGACAGGGCGATGGGAACACAGTTTCGTCTTGTCAGTACACATACACCGGACACAAGAAATCCATTCTTGCGCTGACGTTCTTAGAATCCTTGAGATATGTGGTTACCTGCGATGGAACGATCCATTGCTGGGATCCTTTCATGGGTTCGCTCTTAGGGTGTCCAGAAAGCTCACGTCCTGTGCCTGTGAATACATTAACCGCAAGCCCTTCGCCCTGTACCACTCTGCTTGCTGGAACAACCGATATTACACTTAGAGTAATTGATTGCAGAACATTCCAGTACGTCAACGAAATGAAGGTATGGAATCATATTGGGCACAGCTTAGCTAAATATTTGGTAAATTAAGAAATATGAATTACATTTTAGGTATCCGTGAACCCGACAGGTTTGATTAGATGCATTGCAGTGGCACCCAGTGGTTACTGGGTGGCGTTGGGGCAGGCTTCAGGATTTTTAACAATTTTAGATACTCGTACAGGTCTCATAATTGCATCGTGGAAGGGACACGAATGCGAAGTAAGTATTGCATTCAGAAACGCAATGTTTAAGGCAATCTTGAAATCCTACAACTGCTGTTCTTTAAGATATTGCAATTGGAAGCGATAAACGAAACAACCATTGTTAGTTCTTCGCTGGATGAGACCATTGCTGTGTGGAGTGCGCTGGATGGAAAACTGAAATTCCATTTGAAGTAAGATATTTAATTGAATCGAAGTAATCTGCACTTAGGTTCCCCTCATAACGATTTGAAATGAAATAACTTTCTAATTATTTTTTTAAATTATCCCTCCACTTTTGTTTTCATAATCTGGTTTTTTCTCTTGATTTTGTTTGCGTCGAAAGTGAGAGCTTATAAAAACTTCAGAAATTAAGCGTAAAGTTTTCAACTTTAAAACAGTTTAAAACTTTCCAGGGGATCCACTGAACCAGTTCATTGCATGTCTACCTACGAACAAGAGTTAATAATAGGTACAACAGCAAATCGTGTGGGAGTTTACACATCAATAGAAACAACAGCTTCATTCTCATCGTCAAAGTTAAAATCAGATACCTTTAAAGGTCTTCTAACTACGATGGCTATTCTGCCTTTAAATCGACTGTTATTATTAGGCGCAGACAATGGTGGTATCACTTTAATTTGCTAATTTGCACATTTAAACAAACTCTTTCAACATGTAAATAAATTGAATTACGTAATTCTGCAATTCATAATTGCATACTACATGGTCTACTGTGGCACTTAACAGTTAACCATTTGTTCTACTGAAAAATGATATTAATAACAATTATTTATACAATATATGCTATTGAGTATTATTTTAACTATTTTCCAATGTTAATTAATAATTATTGCAAACCATAGGATTGAAAATGTGCATAAATTTGAAGAAGTTGAAAGTTTCTTTGAATTTCTAACAAGAACAAAGGTTGAAAATCACTTATTCGTTTCTTCGGTCTTGTCTTTTATACAGTACCTTTTTTTCTTATAAATTTCCATCTTTTTATAGCTGCTACTATCGTTTAGTCTCATTATAGTAGTTTATTGTTATCGTGGTATCAACGTCGCATTTGTTATTAGTAAATTACACGAAAAACACCATCAGAATCACCCAATGGATCTTACAAGACAGAAAACAAGTTTAAATTTGTTGGATAGAATTATTATTCAAAAGTACATTCCAAGTCACTAAAAAAAACCTCTTTATACATAATTAATATCTGTTCTGGTTCCGAGCACTTTCAAGGCGAGTTCAGGACTCATTTTGTAGATCCCGATGTCCGCCAGGATTTCTTTCCCCGTAATATCGTCATTATTGTTTAGAGCTTTGAGCAACAGCATTGCCGAGTCCAATAAAATATTCAACAAAATGCAAGCTTCTTTGATCCTGAAATTAACTCCAATAACAAAATGATACACTTGGTATACAATGTTAAACGATATCGTTAGACTCACAGCGGAAAGTAGGATTCCGGTTTGTTGACGTACAAACCGAACAGTGGAAACAGGTTTCTGAAGACGTCGTATTCTAGTTGTTCGGCTCCACCTGCATTGAAATGATTCACCAGAACAACTTCTTCAAGAAGAAACTGTAATAAATATGATAATACTTCGTTAAATTCCTGATGTAATACTAATTTATATTACGCTAGTAGCTTTAATTTATCTGACTTGATCAAACTGCAAAGCCAGGTTCTTCCAAGCTTGATTAAACAGTGGTAAAGCCAGCGCGTTGTAAAGCAGATTTAGCTGCGTCGCCAGTTCCTGAAACATGGAATATCCGCTGGGTGTGACTGACAGAGAAACAACTTCTTTCACCGACTGCATTGCAAACCACCTGCGAAATGAAGCGTTTTATTTTAAACAACAGCTTGTGACATTTACCACAGAACTCTAATACATAAATACTTACTTATCTGTTCGATACGATCTGCTCCTAGCTTTAACATCCAGAGCCACAGAATAGCTGATTTCATTAATCAATTCCTTTTCGAGTCTTCGCAAAAGCGCAACAGCTTCGTCGAACATAGAACCTTCCACCTCACCCACATTTTCAGTAGCGTTGCTCCCTTCTAGCGTAGCTGACTCCACTGCTTCAAATTGCTTTTTGAAGAAGTACAATTGCAAAAAGTGCTGCAAGAGAAATAGAAATGTATCAAATCGAATATCATACAAATTGTGTGTAAATTTGCTTTTGATATGCTTACTACGGTGACTCCCCATTCTTCCAAGACAGTTGCTACGTAGTATAATGTATTAAGAATACATGGCATGAGAGATGTTAGAGGATCGTCGTCAGTTTCGTGCAATAGTTGAAGCAACCTTATTCTCCAGTCATCGATCAATTCTAGTTGCAACTCCAGAAACTGCAACCTTGTCAAAAAGTGTAAAATATATACAATATGAATAGCATCAACTATACAAGTCATCTTTGATTACAATACGTATCTCATTGCTTTACCTGTGGCCTGGTTGAGGCAAATGTTTGTATCTGTCGGAAATTGTTGTGAGAAGAGTCAAGAAAGCATCTGCGCATTCAGTTACTTTCATATCATCAGCATCAGAGTTGGACAGTTTTTCCCAAGCAGTGTTCGAACTAAGAATTGCATCCATCTTTTCCGTAGCATCTAGTATATAAATATGCATTATCGTAGCAATTGTGCAATAATATACCGAAGTACACAATATTTTTACATTTCTTTTCCATATTGATCCACTTGACAAAAATATGAGCTTGAGTGAGAACGAAAACAGTGGCTGGCTGTGTTGGTGGATAAAATAACGTATCCCTCAGCTCTCTTTCAAAGCCCAGTGCTTCGTCCACCAAATGAGCAAATAAAGCATCATCGTACTGTACTATAGACAACTCCGAATGAAGCTTTTCGACTGCCAGTTGCACCAAAGCCTGCATGAATTCAACCTACATGGACCAAGTAATTTGTAGAAATGTTTAATAATGTTTTGGTACAGAAATAAATAAGGCACAGTAAATTTTGTGTTACCTTTGCATCCACATGATCGAAGCCTATCGAATTAGCGACTGGTTGGACATTTTTCTGCACCCATTGTACGTGATCTTTGATCCACGTCAATATCTGGGTGAAAAACCATTCCGGTTTGTCCTTTCGATTGGTCAACTTCGAACCTGTGAAGTGATATATAAATCTTTGTCTGAGCGGTCGCACCATCAACGATATTGGCAAACTCACAGGCGTAAAATCTGTTAATAATACTGATGTTACCACTGGTTTGGCAAAGTCTTCCCTAGATATGTTTCGCTAAGGACCAAACATCTTTCGTTCCAAGATTCTTAAAGCTGCAATCTTAATGCGTAACTTAACTTTGATAAAACACAGAAACATTCGTTAGTTTGAAAGGATACGGTAATTGTAAATGGAATAAATATTCTGTAAGTATTTTAAATTTAGTCAACGTTTCTGGCATATACGTGTTTAACAAATTGGATGGATTATTGCCACAGAAGGGCCACTTCAGTGCCTTTAGTATGTTGTTGTACTCCCTGAAAATTGTACGCATGTGTAATTGTCTGTATGACTACTATGTGCGTGTATTTGAACAAATATGAGACTCACAAATACATTGTATCGCATTTGTTATACATTTTAATGTCTACACATGGAAGACAATTGCTTATGCGTAAGCTAATTTAATTCCAGTTTTAAAAAGCACAAAAAGTGATCGATTTAGAAGAAATCTTATTGTCAGCGAAAACTTCGAAAGTATTCTAAAAGTGGATTCCAAAATAAGTTGAACAATCTTTGCGTAAAATCATTTAAAAAATGAACTCAAAGCTACGTCTTGAATTATTATTTTCGATAGTCAAAATTAGAAGCGCCAACTTCCAACTTGTCTCAAAGATGAAGATTGTTTGATATTTTGACCTCAATTCGTATTGTAGACTTGTTTTGATAACACCTGACAGACAATGACCTGTTTTCCTAACTAAAGTTGATTTTATCGTCATCTAACATTGCCAGATTTCTTTATGTTTCATAAATAATAGAATCGATCACTTTGCAGAAACTATTGTGTATCACGTTGATTTCGTAAAATGTGTAAAGCAAGGGTATACTTGGATAATTTATCCTTGACGAGGTTGTGCCAAAAGTGAAGCGTTTCCCTTACATAATTGACCAGATGTTGACAAGAAGACAATTGCAACTGACAACTGATATCTGTCAGATTTGTATACAATGAAATAGTGGATTCGTCGTCACCAGCAGCCAATGCTACTTGAATTTCATCACTGAAAAATATTCCCTCGACTCTTTCAATGAATATTAAACACGTAAGTGTTAAAAATAAACGGTTTACCTAATATTTTCAACGTATTTTATGAAATTCAAGTACGCTAATGACTTGTCCAAGTAACTTATCATTTCTACAGTTTTCTGTACATCTAAATTGCTGTCATTGTTACTTGTTACTCTTTGCACATCATTTCTGTACTCCTCTGAGCATTTCTGCAACCGTTCAAACTCAATGCTGGTCTTTTCGACACTTTCTATGACCACTTTCACCTTCGAAGGAGCTTCGGACGATGCCATTGATAACTGAAAATTTATTTAATTTAACACTTGATAAATGATTTAGTTTTTTGTTGGTCGTAAAATATTAGTTTGCAATATACTATTCTATTCCAACTTAGTATGAACAGTGTTGCAAAATAGCCAAACCTAACCTAGTATCTCAAAAACTATTAAATACCCGAAACTAAAATTTTATATTTAACATCCATTGCTCTATCTCTCTACATCTTCCAAATTTCGAGAAATATTTACCGATTTTTCGATTTCATTCTTCTGTAAATTCAGATACTGGTGAAATTCATATATTTTTTTAAGCCCCTTTAAATCGGACCCCAATTCGGCGTTAAACTTTTTTATAATTTTTTGTTTCGTGTCTGACATATTGCATTCTAGTTTTGTGTACGTTAAATTAACTGTCTCCTAAGTCATGGTGACAATTATGGAAATGTCAACTCGTCTCGTTCAACAAAAACACAATAAAGAAAAGCATCCCTCCGTCGCTAGTGATGTTATGTAAAAATCTAGGTGAATAGACTATAATCATAGACGAGGTATACGAGTAGATCTTCCATCTTATGGACTTTTGTGTCCAATGTGACTGCCATACCGACCTGATAATTCGAAGGTGATTTTAGCGACCTCTTCTCATGGATGGCGGTCAGTTGAGAAACTATTCACTGAATTAGTATTGATGGGCAGCAGCTGTAGTGTGTGCGTAATGACATATTCTCATTAGCCACGCCATCTCATGGCAAGGGAACGTTTTTAGGGCACTCCAAATAACGAATCGCCATAAAACTATACAGGGTGTCCCGTAAAGAGTGTAAGAACCGGAAATGTGGGGTAGCTGAGACAATTCTAAATAACAATTTCCTTTGCAAAAATGTCGGATGGGGCTTCGTTTTTGAATTATTAATGAAAAACACTGACCAATCACGGCGCGCGCCTTCCGCGCGCTCAGGGCCGTCCAAACTAGGAGAGCCAACGCATCTGGTAGGTGTGTACATCTTTACGTATTTTAATAATCTTGAAATCTTTAAATAATTTTAATCGATTGGTTACTCCAATGAAATTAATCGATTGATGTCCAATGATGGACCGTACAGCTTTCATTTTGTTAAAAAATACTAACTGTAATTTCATTTTCTGTCTCACTTCCTCCAAATCTGTTGGTAACGTAGCGAGTGACACGGAAATGGTAATGGGGCTCTAGAGCCCCAGAAAAATGGGCCGAAAAAATACACTAGGTGAAAGATCTACTTGTATACCTCGTCTGTGCTATACTATACCTCCCCCATAAAATTGTTGTGTCGGTAAGTAGGATTTTTGTCGAGTCTCTGATAGATCGGTGGAAGACCAGTCAAGCGTGACGTGTCGTTGAAGTAAAATCAATCAATATCGATCACCAACTGTATTATTGTCCTATTATATGGAATGTATTATAGTGCTGATTATAACATTCAGAGATGTATCGATATCTCGCAGTCATTTGATACGTATCTATGATTAGTATAACAATGTTAAATTTATACAGTCGACAATATTATTCTTGTTACCAGGGCAGCCAATGACTGAAGCACGGACCTACTTTTAAACCAATCAGATCTTGTTTACACTCGGTGTATCTCAAAACTTGCTTGTATGCTCTATAGTTGATGCAAGAATGTTCACATTGAAACTAGGTACATATATCGTAACGCGAAACTGTACAGTGAAATTACTAGAGTATTAGCGGTCGGTATTGCCACAATAAGGGACGTTCAGTGGTAACGCGTACAGCGCTCGAAATACGGACTTCATTGTTTGAGTATCGTACCATCCTTTACACTTCGTCGCAATGCGTTCGTTCAGGTGATTAATGTTTGTCTAAACAAATCGTAAGTCAACTCGACGAATTATCAATCACAGTAGAACCTTCGTTGCTGATCTCGTAGGATTCAACATGAGTCGAGATTGAAAAAGATATCTCTATTAACCGAAACCTTCGACTAGTGTGTAATCCATAATTGATTTTCGTGGGCGCCAAACTTTATAATAACGTTCAAACTTCATTCCCCGGTAGATTAATTCGATCGTTGACGATTTTTTATGATAAATTTTACCGATCATGTTTTTGTAGGGAATCCGAGGAATATTCGAAAGCGTTCAATAGAAAATGTTCGTAAAACTCGAACGATGGTCGCCACGGACTCTCAGGACGTCATTTTAGAGGCATATGGTGAGTCTTTGATTTTATCCTGTCCAATATACAAAATATACTCGTTTTTTTTATCATAATTTGACATTACATTCCGTGAGCAAAAATGAAATCAAAATGTCTAAAAATACTTTGTTAAGGAATCATAACAAAAATGGTAAAAATATCACTCTCTTGGTTCAATTAAGAATAATACCAGATATGAAATAATTAGGATAAGTTTGTGTTTTTATAATATCAAGTCTGTACGACTAAAAATTGTACATTGCACTGCAGACTTAATTTCAGCTTTGTTTTTTGGAGTGGAGTGATCAATCATGGCTTTAACACTAAAATTACTCACAATTTACATGCACCTACTTCTATCAGAAAGGTCAAAGTGAGTCGTTTTCGAAAGAAACAAGTATTACGACACAAATTTGTGTTTTCTCTATAAGCGTTTGCATCTGACTAAATCAAATACATTTTACAAGATGCAACAGTGATGGAAACAAAAGCATGTTGATAAATACGAGTCATATGTTTTTATGAACAAACAAAAACAATGGTAAATATGAAATAAAAATAAGTATCCAACAATCAGTGAAACATAGTAGACAAGTATTTCAACAACTTTTATACAGTGTATAAGTTCTAAAGTATACTTAGCTTTCAAAAATAGTATTTAAATTGTACAGAAACTTTATGGAAAATTTCTGAAATTCTAATGAAATCAAAAGTTTACCTAAATTCTGTGTGGAGTCAAAATAATTCCTCTTAGTATCTGTAGGTATACTACATACGAATTTTATATGTAAAATAGGAAAAAAAAGAAAACTACTTTGTAAAATTAATCATTTACAGTCTGTTTCTTAAGAGGGTTGGAGCTATACCTAAAAAGCAAGTAAATATTTTGTAAAAATTAAAAAAGGATATCAAAGTTTACTTATAATACTACATCGCAAGTACTTAATATTCTGTGAAATCTCCTTTATTTTTTAGTACAGCTTCACAGCATTTTTGCATACTTTTAACGAAGTTTCAAGTATATTCCATTGGTAATTATCTCCATAGCATTCTTATTTCATGGCATACAGTCTGTTTCATAAGAGTGTTGGAGTTATACCTAAAAAACAAGTAAATATTTTGTGAAAATTCAAAAAGGGTATCAAAGTTTACTTATAATACTACATCGCAAGTATTTAATATTGTGTGAAATCTCCTTTATTTTGCAGTACAGCCTCACAGTATTTTTGCATACTTTTAACGAGGTTTGCAGTATATTCCATTGGTAATGATAATAAGCATTCTTATTCGATGGCTTAATTGTTTCAGTGTGTATACTTGTTTTCCCTGAAGCCTTATCTTAAGAATTTCCCATACATTCTCAATGGGGTTCGCGTCCGGTGACTGTGTGGGCCAGTTTAAAACATGAATATCGTTTTGTCTTTTCCACTCGGTGCAAAGGAGATTTCATAGAATATTAAGTACTTGTGATGTAGTATTATAAGTAAACTTTGAAACCCTTTTAGAATTTTCACAAAATATTTACTTGCTTTTTAGGTATAGCTCCAACCCTCTTATGAAATAGACTGTAAATGATTAATTTTACAAAGTAGTTTTCTTTTTTTTCCTATTTTACATATAAAATTCGTACGTAGTATACCTACAGATACTAAGAGGAATTATTTCGACTCCACACAGAATTTAGGTAAACTTTTGATTTCATTAGAATTTCAGAAGTTTTCCATAAAGTTTCTGTACAATTTAAATACTATGTTTGAAAGCTAAATATACTTTAGAACTTATACACTATATAAAAGTTGTTGAAATACTTGTCTACTATGTTTCACTGATTGTTGGATACTTATTTTTATTTCATATTTACCATTGTTTTTGTTTGTTCATAAAAACATATGACTCGTATTTATCAACATGCTTTTGTTTCCATCACTGTTGCATCTTGTAAAATATATTTGATTTAGTTGGATGCAAACGCTTATTGAGAAAACACAAATTTGAGTCGTAACACTTGTTTCTTTCGAAAACAACTCACTTTGACCTTTCTGATAGAAGTGGGTACATATAAATTTTGAGTAATTCTAGTGTTAAAGCCATGATTGATCACTCCACTCCAAAAAACAAAACTGAAGTTAAGTCTGCAGTGCAATGTACAATTTTTAGTCGTACAGACTTGATATTATAAAAACACAAACGTATCCTAAGTATTACATATCTGGTATCATTCTTAATTGAACCAAGAGATTGATATTTTTACCATTTTTGTTATGATTCCTTAACAAAGTATTTTCAGACATTTTGATTTCATTTTTGCTCACGGAATGTATCTATGTATATCAGTAAAAATCATAACAAATTTTAAAAAGTAAGATATACTAAAAATAGGTAGTTATTATTACAAATGATGGAACAAGTCATTTTGATCCGTGTTAAAAATAGTGAATGTATTTTCTAATCACTGGCGATTCTAAAATCAATGCTAAAAAGTATTGTGAAACGTTTTCTAATGGAAGCATTTTTCAATTACACAGTGCTTTGCTGGAATTCGTCGACCTTTTCAATTACCTTTACAGGTTACTACAATCTATAAGAATTTTGAATTATTTAGAAAATTTCAGTTTCAATTTGTCCTACGAAACAAAGATCACAGTTTTAAAAATACCAAAAGTATTTAAAAAAATTCCAAAGCTACCATTAGAAACTATTACAAAGTGTTTCTTAATATTTTAACACTTTAATAGTATCTAGAAAGTACAAATCGCTTAAAAAAAATCAATATTCTTTGTTTTAATGGATTAACCAATGGTTTTAACGAAGAATAAAAATATTTAAACTGGTAATAATTTTTAATACAACTTTTTCTCCAAAAGAATCTCATAATAGCAAGATGATAAAGTAAACTTGATTTTCATAAAAGTTTGTAGCAATAATTATTGAAATTGAAACTAGAAAATCAATTATATAGCATTAATTCTTAAATTGCTTTCTTTTTTATGGAATACAAAACTGCTGAAAGAAATAGTAACTTTTCTTCGTATCTACACAAATTTGCTTTCAATTATAACTTAAAGCAAGGCGTATGCATTATTTTGCATGAATGGAAATATTCACACAATTTTAAACATAATATTCCAGCAATATTTGAATTGTTTACGCAAGCTAAATATCAACTGTCTTTTCATTACCATATTATTTAATTTTATATATTCCAATGTATACTATTGTAACTATTGTATTGGTTAAAACTATTTCAGAGAAGTAGAATATATGAGAATAAAATGGCTCGTAGGCGTAAAACTGACATGAAACCATCTGTGAAATCATCCCTAAAGTATGTACCTGTGCGAAAGTCTAGTAGACAAATAGCTAAAAAGCAATTGGAAGAGAAGAAAGTGAATGGAGAAATTCTACAAATATCTTACCAAAATGATACAGATAGTGGTAAAAGTTCATTAGAGTACCAAAACCAAACAAACCTGAAGAAGAACCAGAATTGTTTGCGGAAATCTAACAAACACAAGAACGCTTCAAATACCAATCTTCTGGTAATAAATGAAGAGGTCGAATACTCAACATCTGGATACAAAAAAGATGCCAGTGAGAGCGATAGCCAAGATGGAATAGACATTATAATTGAGCACTCCGCAAAACTGAGTCCTGAAGATGTCCAGCAGGTAGTCGTTGGTAATTCAACAAAGGAATCAGTGAACGAACCTGATTCGAATGAGATTGAAATATGGCCCGAAGATGTGGTCGAAGAGACAATAATTTGTGAAGAGATGGAAGTCAAGGAAGACAATAAAAGTTTGGGCGAAGAACATGAGGCGAAGGAAGTGGTTGTGATAAGCGATTCTTCGTCGTTAGAACAAAAAGACTTTGTTGAATTCACTGTGATAGAAACAGAGGCCGCAATAGAGTCTGATTTGAGAAGCACTAATATGGAATATTGCGCCATGCTGAAGAATATTTGCAATTTAGAAAAAGATTTAACAGAGAATTCTACATGTTTGGATACAGAGATGAGTTGTATTAACAAAAGTGATAAATCTAATTTGGAGGAATTATGTTTGTACGAAAAAGCATTGTCTGACAGTGGGAAAATTCCCTGTGTAAAGAAATCTGAAGAAACCACATTGAAAGAGGATACTGTTTGCAGAATAGATGACAAAATGGCAGACATGCAGATTAGCGAATCGTCAAAGGAGATACAGAAATTGGTTAACGATCTGTCCAACATGGAAAGCGTAACATCTCCATTGCAGATTGCTATTAACATAGAAAAAGAGATGCCAATGGCCCTAGACGATGAAAGCAGTTCTTCGATATTGGACAAAATAGAACGGTTGCACTATCCAAACGATTCTACAATAGAAAACAAAAGTTCACCTATTGAGGATAAAATGGACTTCTCCGATGGTCATTTATCAAAATTGAAAGACATGCAAGACAAGAAACTTGAAAACCAGCGTAAGATTCAGTCACAACAAATCGAATTACTGTATGGCAATAACGAAGGGGATAACAAAATAGATGGAGAGGATACAAAGTTATCTAGCAGCAGCGAAAACAGTAACGATACATTGCTTTCATTGAACAATTGTAAACTTACGGAGTATGAAAGCAAGTGCAGTAGTTCAAATGATACAGAGAAAAGGGTGGAATTCAGGAGCCGCAGTGGAAGCACAGATACAACTGGTTCAGAGAGTGGATCGAATAGTTCTGCTGTAAGAAGAAGCAGCAGGATAAGATCGATAGGTTTGATGAAACAGAGGTACGTCTCATGATTATTTACCTATAATATTGTTAATTTCTATAAGTATGTTAAAAAAACTGTTTTACTATTTGGTAGATCTCGTGGTCGCGGTTTGGTTACGAAACCAAATATAGATATTACAAAGTCAAGCACTCAAGAGAAAGTGCAGAACAGTGTTTTGATTGCTCAGGATGCGAAACTAGAGAATGCAGCTGAACTACAATCAGATAAAGAGAACAACGTCAGTAAGACTGGAAATACATACGATTCGTTTGTGCCTCTAGCAACTGGTTGCAATGCTACGGGTTACGATTCAGACTCTTGTAAACCTGTTAAAGTAAAGTCACGGTGGCGAAGATCCAGTGAGCTAGAAATGGGTGGATCAAATGCAGCATTTGGAACAACCTCTGTAGTTGGCTCTTTCGGAACTGTGGCAATCACAACTGAATCAGGATTGCCGAGTTTGAAGTCTGCGAATGGAAGTTTAACAGTAACAGATATTGGCTCCTCTGACTCTGGATCTGGATCCGCATTGGCCACAAACATTCTATCCAGTGCAGAAGTGGAACAGATGAAGGAAATATTAACACCGGTTAATAGTATTGCTGTTCAAATTCCTAGGACTGTGGGTTCAAAGATCTCGTTGCCAATGGTCCCAGAAATAGAAGATAGAGAAATGGAGGAACGGTTGAGCCAGTTTGAGTATTTGCCTGAAAATTTGTATTTGACTGAAAGGTGAGTGATAAGAAAAGGATAGTTTTACAAAAGTTTGATACATATAAATTGATTGGGTCTTTTTTTAGATATACGAATAAGGAAACGAAACGAATGGTTTGCGATTGCTTCTTGACAGAGGAAGAAATAGAAAGGGGAGAGCTTGGGTGCGGAGAAGATTGTCTCAATAGACTTCTAATGATAGAATGGTACGTTTTGTGTTATGGAATGTTTATTAACACCATTAAGTGTGGAATGTTTAAAGAAACATTATTTGTGGAATTTTTAGTGGACCTCGATGTGTGGTGGGTGATCGATGTACAAATAAAAGATTCCAGAATTGCGAATATGCTAAGTGCGAAGTATTCAGGACGGAGAAGAAAGGGTTTGGTCTAAGGGCCATTGCTGATCTCTTGGCGTAAGTATTCTGAGAATATTTTGAAAAGTATAGTTTTGGTCCTGAATCTGGGATAGAGTCCTGACAAATTTTGGTTTTTTTTTTAATTAAAATAAGAGTTAGTAATTTTAGTATCGATTAATTAATTTGAAATCGTTAGAGGGGAGTTTATAATGGAGTATGTGGGAGAAGTGGTGGATCCCAAAGACTTTCGTCGTAGAGCAAAAGAGTATTCAAAGGACAAAAATCGACATTACTACTTCATGGCGTTGAAATCAGATCAAATAATCGATGCCACCATGAAAGGAAACGTTTCAAGATTCATAAATCACAGTTGTGATCCAAATTCGGAAACCCAAAAAGTAAGTAAAAAGAAACTGAATTAAAGTAAATTACACTGCGTAAGTTTGTTGCAATTTGTTAATTTTGAAATTTGTATAGTGGACGGTGAACGGTGAATTGAGAATAGGCTTTTTTAATAAAAAATTTATAGCTGCTGGCGAGGAAATTACGTTCGACTATCATTTCCAACGTTATGGGTAAATACAATAATTTTTTAACATAGCTACGGTTGTAGAAATTGTATGGCTTCTGTGCTACGAAATAATTTTGTTTTATGAAATTTTCAGTAAAGAAGCACAGAAATGTTTTTGCGAAGCACCCAATTGTCGCGGGTGGATAGGCGATACACCGGAAGAGGAAAAGGAAAAAACTGAGAAGAAAGAGAAACGAGAGAAGGATATGAGAAAGAAGAAGGGAGAAAAGAAGCAAACTGATTACATGGAGGACGAAGACGTAAGCTTAGGCTTATTTATAGCGTACCCTAATCTTCTCTCGATTGAAGATTTATAAATATTTAAATTCTATGCCGTTTATAAATATTAGAACATTGGTCGAAACTTTATACTGGGAGTGTAATTTTGTTCAATAATTTATGGTAAAAGCATGATCTAGAGACATCAACTTCAGGAATATTATTATACTTCTTTTCTCTATGTTATAATAATCCAAAGATTAACAACGTTTCAACCAAGTTCTAATAATTATTAGAAGCATTGTAATTGAAATTGTGAAAATTCTAGAGCAAAGAAAATAGGTCTTATTAAGTGAAAACTATACTCGACATTTGTATCGAACCTATTCTATAGTAGACTGTTTTCTTTGTACTCATTTTCATTATCTGATTTCAGTTGCATAGAATCCCGAAAACATTTAGAATTCTAAAAGTTGGAATTACTGATTTATAAACTTGAAATTTGAAACTTCTACTTTTTAAATTTATTATATTATTTTCAGTTGCATAGAATACTGGAAACATTTGCAATTCTAAATATTAGAATTTAATTTACAAACCTCAAATTTTCTCAACTTTTCCATTAAATTTTCTGTATTATTTTCAGTTGGAAGAAGAGATAGATAAATTGTGTTCTGGTGGTTTGAAAAATAGAGCCCACACGTTAACTTTAAGTCGATTGATGGTCCGCAGCAGAGAATTAGAACACAGAACTCGTCTTCTACGCTTAATACAAAGCGGAGAGCAGCCTTGCAGGCGATTATTCCTAGACTATCATGGTCTTCGTTTAATATGGAGTTATGTTATGGATATTTCAACCAACGATTCTGACGAGGCTCAGCAATTTCGTCTAGAAGTCTTAAAAACACTAAATACTCTTCCTATTCCCAACAAGACTATGTTAATGGACAGCAAGATCTTCGACGTTGTAGAAAAATGGTCGAAAAGATTATACTTTTCCCCGAATGGTGATTCCCCAGAGGACGATCAAGGGAAATCAAAAACTAATTGCGAAGAATTACAGATTAATTTCGATGTTAACGAAAAGAAAAACTCTTATTTGGTGGATATAGAGAAACAGGAAAATAATATTGAAAACTGTATATCTGTAGATAATGGCGACCAAAATCTAATTCCTGAATTAGCTTCGAGTCTTCTGGCCGAATGGTCCAATTTGAAGGAAGTATTTCGAATACCGAAAAAAGAAAGAATTGAGCAAATGAAAGAGCATGAACGTGAAGCAGGTAATTATAATTAGTTTTTATTATGTATTGTGACACGAGTTGAACAGTTTTTTTTAATTCAAATTTTGTTGGTGATTCTAGATCGTGGATACAGAGAAGAATTGGAAAAAGAAGAGAAACGAGGAACGTCTTACGATAGGTATAAATGGAGATTAATGCTAGAGGTTTGTGTGGGAGTACCTGAAAATTTCATTTACATTTTCTTCGGTGTTAAATAAAATAATCTTGAAAACTAACAATTTTCAAATGACTGTAGGATAACATGGTTTCTTTTCTTCGATGTTCTGGTGCCCACACACCTCTAATAAAGATATATAATCAATAAACATTTATAGTTTTTAATTAAAATGGAGTTTAATATAATTTGTAATCATTCTCCTAGGCACAGATCCGACAGGTATGGGAGAAATGAAACGGAGAAACGAGTAGACAGAAGACGCGGACGAGAGTCCCCAGAATCGGAGTACACTCGAACGAAGGACAAAAGGATCGAGGAAAGAAGCAGTTTGGTCCCGATTCCAAGAATGACCAAGTACGAAAGAAGACAATTGTTTGCGCTGAAGGTTGCCAAAGAAGAAGAAGAGAGACAGCGTCGACAACAGCAAGAATCGTGGCAGGATCATGAAACCAGGTGTCTTGCGTTGGGTATAGATCCTCACACAACGGCCATGGTGGATCCACAAACGGGATATCCTGTTTTTTACAATCCGTCTCTTGGACAGTGGCAACACTATCCTACTCAAGGTTATTCCTTTCTTCTCTACCTATTTCACATATTAATTGAATACAAAAAGTAATTATGAATCCTGATGAAGTTACAAAACTAGATACAATTCTAACCGTTTCTATTTTATATATCGTTTTTTAGAACTCTATAATTTCAATTTTACTATTCGATATAGTTTTTTAATCTCTATAAACAAGTAGGTATGTATCATTCTTCCACAAGAAGAAGGCACAGCGTGTTTACATCCCCACTCCTGTTGCTGTCTGCTGACTCACTATTGGTCGAAAACGGTGACGGAAGATCGGTGACAGCCAATCAGCGGATTGCAGCAAGAGTGGGGCGGTACTTATGCTCTAACCTAATAGTTCGAGTTATAATACCTTAAAATTTACAAAATTATTTCACTTTAGACTGTTATAATTCTTGAACTATTGGTCCAAAACATTTTGTAATATCATCAGCGATTTTAAAGATATTCTCGAGGGGGTCAATTTAAATGATAAACTAGCAATGCATAGAATTTTTTTAATAATTATAAACATTCGTGTATCGTCTCTCCACCAGAAGGAGGCATAGCGTGTTTACATCCCCACTCCTGTTGCTGTCCTTTGATTGGCTCTCACCGATC
The DNA here is from genome assembly GCF_051014445.1 of Colletes latitarsis. Classification (NCBI taxonomy): domain Eukaryota; kingdom Metazoa; phylum Arthropoda; class Insecta; order Hymenoptera; family Colletidae; genus Colletes; species Colletes latitarsis. Next base: position 9,319,116 of record NC_135146.1, read on the forward strand.
TTCGTCACCGTTTTCGACCAATGCCTGTGAGTCAGCGAATTGCAACAGGAGTGGAGATGTAAACACGCTGTGCCTTCGTCTCGTGGAAGAATGGTACTCAACACTAGATTTACGGACTTTGATCACACATATTTTTATTGATACCTTTCATGTTGACGATTACCTTAAAATACGATTTTTCTTTTGATTAGAATATATTCATGCCATTGCATCAATCAAATTCAACATAAGTTAAAAAATAATATTTACGCGTTCTGCAATTTTAAATATGGGATCTGACATCTGTCAAATTGACGGCTTCCGTAAATCTAGTGTTAATTGCCTATCACTGTATACTTATGTCTACCAGTCTGTCTAATGAAATAAATTTTGTCCACTAACTCTATTATATTATGTATTTTCCAAATTTCAGAGGGAGAGATAAGCCAACAATGCACTCCAGTGTATGTAAGCGCCCCACAATCGGTACCTGGTCATTCACAGCCCGGTATAGCGCCACAGAACTCTCACGTTCTTCCATCAACAATTTCCTCAGAGATATCGGTTGGAATGACTACCACCATACCATCTGTCGTTCCTCCGGTGGTTTACACATTAAGTCAAACTCCAGTGTTCAATCAAACAACGACGGCTTATTCTTTGATGTCCCATTGCCACCAACAATATCCAGAGAGCCAGTTGTCGATATCTAGCAGCTTAGTCCACACTGGAACGCCATCCGTTGCTATTCAGACACCCCAGCCCATCTATGACCACGAGAAACAATCGGATCAGCAGTTCCCAGCTAAAACGTTTAAATCACCGCAACCGGAAGTCCCTCCGATAGATTTACCTCCGAAATGGAAGAGCGCGACGGATAGCAAGGGTAGAATATATTACTATCACGCGAAGGAACGTGTGTCTCAATGGTTGCCTCCACCGCCGGACCATATCGGTGTCCAGCCGGATTCTTCGTCGTCCTCGGAGTCCAGCGAGGAGTCTAGTTCGTCCAACGAAGACGAGGAAGAAGTAGAAGAGGATAATAATGAGGAACAAAAGAACGAAGAAGCGGATTTGGCCAACAGTTTGGTGGAGAAATCGTTGAACGGTTCTAAGCACGTTGCAACTAAGAAGAGCGGAGTTTGTAACGCCGTTGGAGGATCTGGACTGTTTCCAGAGGGCAAGAAGAGAAGAGAGGGATTGGTCCAAGAAAGAATTATCAGCGTATGTTGTATTTAATTATTAAAGATTATGACATTGAACGTGTATTTTGGGATACACGTGTACCATTCTTCCACGAGAAGAAGGCTCAACGTGTTTATATCCCCACTCCTGTTGCTGTCTGCTGACTCATTATTGGTCGAAAACGGTGATCGGTGACAGCCAATCAGCGGACTGAAGCAAGAGTGGGGATATAAACACACTGTGCCTTCTCGTGGAAGGACGATACATAGAGTGCAGAGTGTACTCGATTATTTTCGAAACTCATGATGCTAGCAAAAATTGTTTCATTTTGCTTTATGACCTTTTTATATGTTTGACCATTGTAGAGCTTCGTTAAAAATACCAATTTGTTGATGGAGGCTTCGTTAAAAAGTTATTAACAATTAAATTCAAAAATTTCAAATCGTTCTGGAAAAATTATTTTCGGTTGCGGGGGTCAATTACAATCATTTTTGGTGAATAGACATACCCTCAAAATCCCACGCACTTTCGAGAAAAAAATTCAATACTGGTGAAACTTTAGACATTAATAACTTTTTAATGAAGCTTCAATTAACAAATTGGTATTCTTGATTTTCGTCTTATTTTGGCCTCTAGAAACCCTCATTAAAATTTTTCCCAGGTGTGGCCGAACACCCTCTATATTATTAAAGTATTCTCTAATTTCATTCATGTAGTTTTAATACCGTGTTATATATATAATATTACATCAAATGCTTCAGTTAAAATATATATTTCATTAGTTGAATGTTATAAAAATAAGCGTTTGAATACTTCAGTAAATTGTAAGAAAAATTTTGCACATAAATCTTTAAATGCTTATCGTTTTTTAACAAAGGATTTCTGGACACTCTGTATATTATATTTGTATATCTTGCAGCCGCGCCGCGAAGAGGATCGCATAGATCACAAAACGCACAAAGGGATCAAGGAGAAGATTCGACGTCAGAAGGAGAGGGCAAAATTCAAGGAACACGTTGAGAAGCTACGAAGGCATCGTCGAAGTAACAAATCCAAGTCGCATTCGCGTCACAGTGTGAGTAAATTGCAGTCGCCGTCCACCGATTTGTCGACAATGTCCGAGAGGAAGATCAAGGATACTTTTCGGGTGAACATGGCAAACGTGATGGTGCACTTTTTGAATCCGTACAGAAAAAACGATTGCAAACAAGGCAGAATAACCAACACGGAAGATTTCAAGCATCTCGCGAGAAAAGTACGTTTACCAAATCAAACAAGAAGAATCTATAAAGATGTGGAAATCAATTTTTCATCGATAACACTAGGTTTACGAACACCCATTGCGCATATTTTTATTATAATTTGCTACGTTGACATTGAAATGCAGTTTTTTCTTTTAATTAGAGTATACATCCATATCGTTACATGAATTTAATTCAACATAAATTGCTAACAAATAATATTTATGAGTCCTATAACGTTAAGTTTAGAATCTGAATGCGTCAAATTGACGCGTACCTAGTGTTAAGCAAACATTGTAGTATACACCTATCATAAGCAAAACTCTAAAAGACTTTCATATGTAGAATATAACTTAGTTATGTAAAATGCATTAGCAAGAAGAGGTTTACATTCGTGTATATTTTTTTCTTTGCATTTTTAATTCATCGTTTTGCAGTATAAATTTGAGAATTGACGAGTAATCAACAAATGCTTGTGTCATTTAAACAATGTAACCGAGCAAGATAGTCAATACTAGCCCTGAACCAAATTGAACTTATCATAAAGCAGATATCGATCGTGGCGAGTATGATTATTAGTGTTGAAGAAAAAAAATTGTACTCTTAACGAAAAATTGGATTATAGTACAAGTTGATAAGTTAAAAATACAAAGAAAAAATATGTACAATAATGCAGACCTCTTTTTGTTAATACATTTTACATAACTAAGTTGTATTCTACGTATGAAAGTTTAAACAATTATGTCTTGAAAACTGGACCTATTCGATGAAAGTGTTTTAGTGTTTTCTTATACTAGATGAATAGTACAATGTTGTTTAATATCGATTAAAAATTGAGTTCCACATGTGTAGCTTCCCCAAAAAGAATTTTACTTTGATGAGTATTAAATTGTTAAATGTTTGTTTCAGCTCACTCATTTTGTGCTCGCGAAAGAATTAAAACATTGCAAAAGCGTCGATGAGTTGCAGTGCAACGAAAATGTTAAGCATAAAGCTAAAGATTTTGTACGTAAGTATATGAATAAGTTCGGTGCAGTTTACCAGAAAAGTACAGACGAAGATTAATTATCTAACTTATAAACGTGAAATTGTTATTTATTACACGAATTCTTCTATCATGAAATATTGTAATATACCTAGGAGAAAAAAGAAATATATATATATTTCTTATTTAAATATATATATATACACCTAAGTAATGCCCAAATGTAGATATATTTGTAATTATTATTGTTGTAATATATGCGAATTTGTACATGCTTCAGAAACATTCTGGTAATAGGAGCCATCGAAAGAAAATTAGCAAATTTCTACATTCATCTATTCTATATATAAACACGATATTTTTCGTTTAGTATGGAATAATTCACGCGTTAATCTCTTTAATCAAATTGCATTTTGTGTTTCGATACAACGTGTACATCTTGTATAGTTAAATTAGGCGTAAATCTCTCTCTGTCTCTTGTACTGGTTTCAAATCTATAACTTTATTGTTAAATATCGTATTAACGTCATAAACACTGTAAATATATATATTGTAAAAGAATTTTTAACCGTTTCGTAAATGTAAGTTGCAATTACGAGATTTTTTGATATTTATGATAAGTGAACGGATAGGAATATAATCGGGAAAAGTCTTGCATTCGTAAACATACTTTCTATATTCGAAACAATTTCTTTTTACATGGTACAAAAAAAAAAAAATTAATTCTGTGATGCATAATCTTTAAACTGAAAGCAGTGTACGGTTTTAAATAAAGAGAAATCTATGTTTACTGTCGATGTATTTTCATTTAATTATCGAATCTCTTGATTTTATTGTAAGTTATGTTATGCTTGTATTAATGAGATTAGTACGTTTGTCATACATAAATAATATTATATTATTATATATATTCATTCTTTTCTAATTAATTACATATATATATATAGTATTAATTGAATGACGTACTTTACTAAATTAATACAACATGAATCATTTATTATTTAGGAAGCTCACATTGCTTTCAGATAATTCTTATATGAGACTACAAAACGGTTAAAGAAAATTTTAAATAAAGTAGGAAATAATTGTATCGAAAAAGCAGGATTATTATGAGGCACTTGAAGTGGCCCACCAAGTTCAGGTAAGATTTTTAATGTAAAAAAACAGTTACAATTATTTTTGTAGGTACAGAGCGAGCTCAATTCATGTTGAGCAGTAAACGAAACTGTAACCTTGGCTGAAAATTAATTTATGTCTCATCAGCATGAATAGAATTTTAATCAGGCATAATAGGATATGTTAAACCATGGAACTATTGGAGTAAGTATTTTATTATAAAATAAATACATATTTATGGCATGAAATAGAGTGCCATTCTTCCAGGAGAAGAAGGCACAGTGTGTTTACATCCCCACTCCTGTTGCAGTCCGCTGATTGGTCGAAAACTATGACGAAGACAGCCAATCAGTGGACAGCAGCAAGAGTGGGGATATAAACAGCGTGTTTATATCCCCACTCGTAGAAAGACGGTACTTACTTTCATTTCCAGCTTGAAGGTGTAAGGATATGTAAAGAATGAATCATTGCTAATTAATGTACTCTCAGCCTAGGTCATGGATGCAAAATCAAATTATGCCACGAGTGTCTGCAGACAATTACATCAACAACATTGAGATTAAGGCATTTTTATTAAATAATAATTTACAGCTACATCTGTTTAATTAAACATAATTTATGATACGTAAATTATACTTTTTTATTTTCAGATTTTATAACTACTAGGCCTCGAGAACCAGGCGTCGGCGCAGAACTAGTTAGTCCACGGAAAACCCTAAATTGTGACACAGAATTTAATCAGTTAAATAGTCGTAACCGCTCCGATAAAATTCAAGAGTATAATGTTAGTAAACTATTTTGTAACTAATGTTTTAATACTGGAATGATTAAAATTAACAATGTAGTGTTTACATATTGGTAAAGTTATTGTTAATTATTTATGATATTGCAGAATGCTTATCAATTGCAAGGAGATAACGTTCATCTGGGAAAAGGGTCAGTCGATGGAAGCGAAACATCTTTTCAATGAGAGTTAGAAATGTAAATTAATATAGAAGTTGTATACAAGTGTCTATACAAAATTTAAATCAGTTTCAAAACTTGAAAAATTTTGAAACTTCGGAAAATTCATTAACAAGTATGTTTTCAAGGACGCCTATCGAAGAATCAAATAGAGCAAAGGATCAAAATTATGGTTCATTAATATTAAATGAATATAAAATTGATTTTAGGAATAGTAAGTCAAAATCCTTAAGGAACAGTTACCGACTTTCGACATTTGTTAATAACATCTTAATTGTAGGCAGTATAGTTGCAACAGGTATCCTTGAAAGGGTCTATACAATATTCTTAAACTCTAAAAGTTCGTAATTTATTCCCAGGAAATTTGACGTTAAAAGATGATGTTATTGATCGCCATTTCCAGCAAAGATTGAGATTTGAGAAACTGCCTAAATTATGCGCTATTTCAAGACACATAATACCCTTGCAATTGTATTAATTGCAGTGGTTTATGAGCTTGAGCCTTGTATTAATTAACGTGAGCGAATTACATTAAACACAAAGATTTTTTAAATCTTGAACTACACGTTGCATTATGGTCGATTTGAACAAGATTGAATTGCCGCGTTTTTGGCCGCCACGCAGAAGATCGATGCGTGCGCATGTCAATCATGCGCAAAGGCCCAAAATCGGTTTTGACGCATCATGTAGGGGACACGGCTAGCGATTCTCTCGAGCAGTGATGGACTGTCGTGGGAATTTTCGATCATGCGCACTGGAGCGCTGATCACTGCCGTATACACTTAACTAGAATTTAAGGTACCGTTGGATCCCACTAAGGAACAAAATTTTATACAAAACATGGGGCAATCATTTGTCAATAATGTTAAAATTAACTTATCAAAGATCGCCTAAGTATTTCTCTAGCTACTATATTTGAATAAATATTTCTTTTTACACGCTTAATGACATGGTTAATAACATTCTTGAATATTATTACCCTCCATCCAAAAAAAAAATCGCAAGAAAATGCTTTATTTCAGGTTTTTACAGTGATCTTACCCTTTAAGCTAATATTAAACTAAATAAGGTGTCCACTAATAAAATGTTGGAATTCCGAACAGGCCCCTTACATGCACCTTTTTTTGCGCTAAAGATACATCTATGGTAGCTGTGCCGTCAGCTTACGCATGCGCAGAAAGGAATCCCACGAGGGAAACTTCCCACAACAGCCCATCACTGCCTCGAGCACAAAGCGTGCCCGAGAAGTGCTGCTAATGAGACTCGTGGCGGCCAAGAAATGAACTAATTCTTGAACAGCGTCCCTGAAAACATTTACCGGAGTTTGAAAATTTTCCAACTTTTGAAACTGATTTAAATTTTCTATAGAAATTTGTTCGTTTGGTAAAAACTTACAATTGAATTCCGGTGGTACATTATTCAGATTTTCTATGTTTATTTACATTTCTAACTCTCATTGAGATGTTTCGCTTCCATCAACTGGTCTTTTACTCAATTGCATAAGTAATTAACAGTAAATATGACTTCGCCAAAATGTAGACATTATATCATTAATTTTAGTATTAGAATACTAGTTCTAAAGTGGTTTACTAACGTTATACTCTTGAATTCTATTGATTGACTATTAAAACTAGGGAAATCGTATTCATATATATAAATCTACAATCTTGCATGATGCCTCGTTATTACAAGCTCCAAATGTATTTGTAGATACGGTGAACGATACCATGGATCACATTCTGTGGGACTCCACATGCAATCTGCACCCCTTATGAAGGAATGGTGCAATAGAGATCTGAAAATCAAACACCTGTCAAAGAACCCAACGTTGAGGCGCTGCAATTAAAAATGTAAATTTTATGCACTAACCAAAGGGATACACAAGCCAAAGAGAGGCTTAGTTGTTAATAAATAGATAAATAAATAAAAAAAGAGTATTGTTCGATCTATCATATTCTGGCGCCCATCCATCTAGCGGTGGAGGGACCGAACTATTGCTCGACAAACTTGGACGTTCTAACGTTAGATGGCTTAAGATTTAAAAATGCCCGCCATCTATACAATCTTTTAATTCGGTACTAATAATTATTTACGAAAATAATAATAATTAATATGGTAGCTGCAGTCGCAATCAATTTGGGAATTTCTGTTGTCGAGGGCGTCAGCTATTATAAGTAAATTAAATTGACCAGTAAAAATATTAGATTAAGAACTTTCTATCTGTAATAATTAGAATTTGTTGAATGTGAAATCTGTTCGCTGTGAACTGATGGGAAATAATTTATGACGATTTCGTCGAACGCATTCCTTAACGAATTATGTGTATATGCACATAATAGTTCTTATGATAGCTCTTGTTTTTCCTTGCGAAGATTTAATTTTTTAGTGCAACGTCTTGCCTAATTAATTGCAATAATAATAGAGGATTGAAAGGGGTTGTGAAAGAAAGGAAAATTGTAGTATCATCGTGAATGCCACTTTTATTCATTCCATCATTATTGGACTTGTGGCGTCGCTTCCCATGCTCGCTACCAGAGGGGTGGCGCTCTCATAAGCGCTCGACCGACCCTCGGTTGCTATATAAACAATCCTCGATCGACTGGTATGGAAAACAGTTTGCCCTTTCGTCGCTAGGGGCGCGACAGCGTGCGCAGCGCCAAAGCTACAGGCACTGGCCACACATTCGTACTAATCCACAACACTATAGAAAAGAAAGTTTTTTTATTATTCCTACGAATTATTAATACAATTGAATATAAATACTCGAATGAATTTCAATGAAACTTTATATTTAAGTTTCATGTACACAATCAGCCCACGGATAATAATGATTATACCTCTTATTTTTTAGTTGTTCCGATACAAAGGCGTTATTTATAAAAAAATTTTTTAAATATTTCATATAAATTTTAAGAATTAAATTTTATATAACAGAATCAAATAAACTTTTTCTCTATCTTCTTCACACTTATTATTTGTATGGCATATCTTCCCCACAGGCACTTTTTGGCGCAATATTCAAATAACTATCGTTTCCAGTAATCGTTTATAACTAATTAATTACATGAAAAAAGGTAGAAGAGAATTTTTTGATTGGAATACCCTTTTACTTTACACTTTTCAAATTCTATCATTTATGAAACACGTTTAAGAAATAAATTAAATTGTTGCATTTAAACAAAAAATTGAAGAGAAACGAATTCGTGTGAGAGTCACAACGCAAAACAAAAACGATCAATTTCAGCAACTTGCGTCTCTAGATTGTAAAAACCATTTGTATTTTATAATATCTGTATACACATGAACATAATTGTAAATACATACTACGTATTAAGAATACACAAAAACTTTAGTTTTCAGAATTCGTAATTTATCCATCATCGTCAAAGTATTAAATATAATTATCACAGTTTCTTAATTGTATCTAACAAAGTAAACAATTGGTGTCACGTGAAATGTGTTGAACAAATAAAATCCAATATTAAACTCAAGTTTACTAATATTTTCGAACTACCAAAATATACTATAGTAAAAAAGTTTATCAGACGCTTATTTGAAGAATTGCTCCTACCAAGAGACATTACAAATATTTCAATTATTGTAAAGGTAACTATAATACAACTATAATTATCTAGACATAAGATTTATTATAAAAGTAACTCTAATGTAACTATATTTGATACAGTTACCTTTACTACTCTGATTAACATACATTTATTAGAAGTATAAACAAGTATCCTATATGTAGTAACTAAAAACTAATCATTTCGATTTTGCAGAGGAGTGAATGGTTTATGTGGAGAAGTCTCAGGCGTTGAATGGGCGAACTTCGGAAGTATTAACGTATTTTCCTTCTCTTTAATGTACCCACATTTTCCATCTGCTTTCAGTTGTACTATAATCTTTTGCTGTTTACCTATTGTCCTTGTCTTGCAGAGTAAATCCTAAAAAAATATCTTTTTTTAATTTACATCAAAAACATGTAACAATGTATCTAAAAATAAAATTAACACACGTATTGAATGGACAAACAAAAAAGGAAATCACATTCCTTTATAAAATAAGAACATTTATTTAATGTTATATATTTACTGTTTTTAATCGAGTATATATTAACTAAATGTAATTGATTTTCAACAGAAAGAACAATTAAATAAATTCGTACAAAGTATTTGTATAATGTGTATAATTAATCTAACTATATAAATGGAAAGTTATTTGTTAATATAATGATATAAAAAGAAAACAACAAAATTAGTAGCACCTGTTCCAGTTGGAGAATTTTATCTTTTAATTGAGACACGTGCTTAATTCTTTGTCTATGATTCTGGTGACCAATGAACTCGGTATACTTTTGGCTAATCTCTTGATAATCTTTTGCGAGGCGACCGTTACATTCCAGAAGTGTTTGTATTTCCCTAGATAAATAAAATGTCGTTTATTTCTTTGATGTTCAAGGGACAAAATTTGTGAAAGAAATTATTTTTTCTAACGAAAACCTACTCCTCAGCTGCTATTCGGCGGGCTCTCTCCTCATCGAATAACTTAACCTGGGCAGAAATAATTTTAATAAATGCATAAACTGATGTTAATGCGATTTTATTGATCTTTTGACAGATTTAAATAATTTAGATTCGAAATAGGTATCTTTAAATATACGGGGTGTTCGGCTACTCGTGGGAAAAATTTTAATGAGATTCCAGAGGACAAAATAAGACGAAAATCGAGAATACCAATTTGTCGATGGAGGCTTCGTTCAAAAGTTATTAATAATTAAATTCAAAAATTCCAAATCGATCTGGAAAAATTATTTTTGGTTGTGGGGGTCAATTACAATCATTTTTGGTCAATATACATACCTTCGAAATCCTATCCACTTTCGAGAAAAATATTCGAGTAGGTAATGAAATTTTGAGACGAAATTAAAAAGTTTCAAATCATACTAAAAAAATTATATATAGTTACAGGGGTCAAGTAGAATCATTTTTGGTAAATAGACATACCCCCGAAATCCTAACCATTTTCGAAAAAAAATTGAGTAAATGGACAAATTTTGTCGACAAAATTAAAAAATTTCAATCATTATAAAAAAATTATATTTAGTTACGGGAGTCAATTACAAGCATTTTTGGTGAACAAACATACCCCCCCAATTCCTAACCATTTTCGAGAAAAAAATTCCTTCCCGAAAATATAATTTCTGGCTAGAAATGCACCCCCGAAATTTCATGCGAATTTTCAAAATGTCATAACTCCTGAATGGATTGGAGGATTTTAATTTTTCAAAATGCAAACAATGCGTACTTCAGTGGAGAATATGTAGAAATCCTAACAATATTGAAAGAGTTGTTCCTTGACACCGTAAAGTGAGAAAAACTCCCCAAAACTGGTCCAATTTTCAAACAGCCATAACTCCTACAATAGTAAATGGATTCGATTGAAATTTTTTTCTGAAGCAGAGCCCATCGATACTTACAAAAAAGTATTAGACAACTTTTCTGTAGGATGTCAAACGAAATTACTAAAAATTAAAAACGAATTTTTAAGAAAAATCGACGGGTGGTTGGTGGCTAAATTTTTCAGCGCAAAAAAAAATATTTCAAATCGTTCTGGAAAAATTATTTTCGGTTGCAAGGGTCAAGTACAATTATTTTTGGTCATTACACATACCCCCGAAATCCTATCCACTTTCGAGAAAAAAATTGAATAAGTAGACAAATTTTGTCGACGAAATTAAAAAATTTCAAATCATTATAAAAAAATTATATATAGTTACAGGGGTCAATTATAAGCACTTTTGGTGACTAGACATACCCCCGAAATCCTAACCATTTTCGAGAAAAGATTGAGTAAGTGGACAAATTTTGTCGTCGAAATTAAAAAATTTCAAACCATTATAAAAAAATTATATTTAGTTACAGGGGTCAATTATAATCTTTTTTGGTGAATAGACATACCTCTGAATTCCTAACCATTTTCGAGAAAAAAATTCCTTTCCGAAAATATAATTTCTGGCTAGAAATGCACCCCTGAAATTTCATGCAAATCTTTAAAATGTCATAACTTCTGAACGGATTGGACGATTTTAATATTCAAAAAGCCAAACGCCGCATATTTTAGTCTAGAATATGTAACAATTATAAAAATATTGAAAAAGTTGTCCTTAACCCCGTAAAGTGAGGAAACCCCCCTAAAACTGGTCCAATTTTCAAACAGCCATAACTCCTACAATAGTAAATAAATTTGATTGAAATTTTTATCTAAATTAAAGCTCATAGGTACCTACAAAAAAGTATTAGACAACTTTTCCGTAGAGCGGCAACCAAATTTATTAAAAATGGAAAAAGAATTTTTAAGAAAAATCGACAGGGGGTAGCCCCTTTTTCGGCAAAAAAAAAAAAAAAAGAAAAAAAAAATTCCAAATCGTTCTCGAAAAATTATTTTCGTTGGCAGGGGTCAAGTACAATAATTTTTGGTGAATAGACATACCCCTAAAATCTTGCGCATTTTCGAGAAGAAAATTGAGTACGGACGGAACTTTAAACGTTAATAACTTTTTAACGAAGCCTCCATTTAAATTGATATTCTTGATTTTCACCCTGTATATTAAAATGTACTGAATGCTCAAATCAAATGAAGTATTTTTCACATACTCAGTTATCAAATTTGAGACATAGTTGGCATTCACTAACTAGATAACAGTATATTACAGTGAAGTCAAATAAAAATATTCTATAATTACGCAAACACCAAATATTTTACCCATTCCTGATTGTATATACTTATATAAAATACTAATTACCTCTACGAAATCCTTTTTCTCTTCAAAATTTTTAATTTGATCAGATAACTCTTGAATTTTAGCATTTGCCTGAAAATATTAAATTGTCACTAGATATTGTTGCTTATGTTATATCATTGGGGAGCAATAACATAACAGTATAAGAAAAGTACCTCGTCTAAATCAATTTTATGCTCTGCTGATTGCAACTCTAACAATTTTTTGGTCTCTTCTAAAGCTGCTTTACTAGTTTTCAGCTGACCATTAAGCTTATTGTTAACAAGGTGCACTCGAGAAACCTCCAGTTCTCGAGCATCATACTTTTCTTCCAACCGACGTAACATGTCTCGTGCATCGTTAAGTTGCTTAGACATTTCATGAAGTTGATTTTGTAACTAATATATCGAAATAAATAATTATTTTATTTAATTCACTGCAAATAATATTTAGTAACAAATATTTGTATCATAAAAAAAGCAACTCCACCTTAACATTTTGAGCATCTTTCTCATCGATATCAGCTTCTAATTGTGCTTGTACTTGCAATGTTACTTGTTTCGTTATTGCTTGCCTCAAACCATCGATTTTAGTTTCGAATATAGATTTAATCGATTCCACCTCGTAAAAATGTTCAGTTTCTAGTTCACTGACCGATCCTTTCTTCTCATTTAACTGCTCCATTAAAGCGTGTATTTGTACATGTACCATTTGTGAATTGTTGCGCATAATACTTAATAAATCGCGATGCCCATTTATACGATTTTCATTGCATTTTAATTCCTGTTGCAGCTTCTCTGCTTCAGTATCATTCTGCATTAAGTGTTGCGTTAAAGCAGCGACAGATGCTTGATTCTCAGCCATTATAACTTCGAATCTAAACGACATTTAGATGTTTACAATATATACATACAATACACACATACAAATACAAAGTTATACCTTTTCTTCTTAGATACTATTTCAGCTGCTTCAGAATGAATCTGATCTTTCAAAACCCTTAGTTCTTCCTTTTTCCGTGCTAATTGGGCTTCTGTTCGATCTAGTTCTATTTGCAAACTCTGACCGAAATTCTCCTAAATTTAATACACATTAATTAACTTAAGAAAGTGTTACGTATTTAATTATTTTATTAATATTATTTGTGATACACTAGTGTATGCAACTGATTACCTGAGTTTCCGCAGAAGATTTTAATTCTTCAAAAATATCGAAAAGCCTGGTAATTTCAACGTCTTTCTGTACAAGTCTGTTGTCCAACGCAACACGTTCCATTTCTACTTGTGCTAAATATGCTTCGTATCTCTCTGCAGTTAGACGCATTTCCTCCTCTACTGCAACCTTTGCTTCTCTGATCATAGCAAGTATCTACACATATAAGTTGAGAATTAAACTCTCAAACAAGCATTGTATGGATTATGGATAATATACAGGGTGTTCGGGCACACCTGGGAAAAATTTTAATGGGAGATTCTAGAGGCCAAAATAAAACGAAAATCAAGAATGTCAATTTCTTGAGTGAGGCTTCATTAAAAAGTTATTAGAAATATTGAATCATTCTGAAAAAATTATTTTCGGTTGCGGGGGTTAATTACAATTATTTTTGGTGAATACACATACTCCTGAAATCCTACCCATTTTCGAGAAAAAAAATTAAACAGGTACTGAAATTTTGTCGACGAAATTAAAAAATTTCAAATCATACTAAAAAAATTGTATTTAGTTACAGGGGTCAAGTACAATCGTTTTTGGTAAATAGACATACCCCCGATATCCAAACCATTTTCGAGAAAAAAATTGAGAAAGTGGACAAATTTTGTTGACGAAATTAAAAAATTTCAAATCATTATAGAAAAATTGTATTTAGTTACAGGGGTCAATTATAATCTTTTTTGGTGAATAGACTTCCCTCAAAATTCCCAACTATTTTCGAGTAAAAAATTCCTTTCCGAAAATATAATTTCTGGTTAGAAATGCACCCCTGAAATTTCATACGAATTTTTAAAATGTCATAACTCCTGACAGATTGGAGTATTCTAATTTTTCAAAAAGCAAACAACACGTATTTTAATGGAGAATGTGTAGAAATTCTAACAATATTGAAAAAGTTGTTCCTTGACACCGTAAAGAGAGGAAAACTCCATAAAAATGGTTCAATTTTCAAACAGTCATAACTTCTACAATAGTGAATATATTTCAATGAAACTTTTTTCTGAAGTAGAGTTCATGGGTACCTACAAAAAAGTATTAGACAATTTTTCCGTAGGACGTCAAACAAATTTATTAAAAATGAAAAACGAATTTTTAAGAAAAATCGTCGTGGGGTAGGTGCCCAAATCTTTCGGCAAAATTGAAAACTTTCAAATCACTCTGGAAAAATTATTTCTGGTTGCGGGGTCCAATTACAATAATTTTTGGTGAATAGACCTACCCCAAAAATCCCACCCACTTTTTAGAAAAAAATTCAGTATTCATGATTTTCGTCTTACTTTGGCCTCTAGAATCTCCCATTAAAATTTTCCCCAGGGGTAGCTGAACACCCTGTATAACCATTTTAAAATCCCTTAATAACATTTTAGTTATTGCAAAAAACTATTATTGTAGGTTTGAATGAAAATCAAATCATCGATGTATTAAAAAAAAGCACTCAGTAACTATTTACGCTTTATGTGCGTGACTCCCCCCCTTGCCCTCTTACTTTTGCGTCGCTCTCTGTGATTACTCTTTTTAATTTCTCCTCACATTCGTCAATTTTATCCGTTAAATTAGTAATACAAGAATTGAGTTCTAATTTTTCGTGTTCCAATGAACTGATTTCGCATTTATAACTTGTAGTTAATTTTTCTAACTTTAGTACTAGTTCTTCAACTTGTGCTTCGAGGGTTTGAATCTAAAACCAAAATTAAACGATTAAAATCAATGTATAGTTCTACCAAGAAATTAATTGTTTAATATTAGTGTTTATTTACCTTTTCCTGGCTGGCATGTTCCTTATTGGCTAAGTCAATTTCTAACATAGCTATTTGGTTTCTGAGATCTCCATCCACTGCACTGATAATTTGAATTTCGGATTCTTTTTTCCGAGTAATTTCTGATAACTGACCATGCAGGTGCTCTATTTCAATTTGATGTTTCTCGATGTTATTTTTCAACACTTCCTGTTGCAATTTAGTCTAAAAACAGAAACTATAAATCAAAAATCTGTAGAATAAAATAGTTCTAATTACAAAAAATATTCTACGACCAGTGTTTCTATGTCTGTTTTGTGTTGATTTTCAACTTCAACTTGCTTTTTCCGTAATTCTTCCAATTTTGATTCTAATTTTTCCACTTCTTCGCGCATATCTTGGATCTGTTTCTCATGTTTTTGTATAGTTTTGCCTTTGTTAACACACTCTGCCTTAAGACCTGCTACATGATTTTCAGATTTATATTTTACTTTTTTGTCATTAATCGAAATAAGTGTGTGTGGTTTCACTTTCGTACAGGATCTCGAGATCAATTTTCTTGGTGGACATTGAGGCTGTAATTAAACGTGTCTTTATTAGAGTTAAAATTTATTTTAAAAAGACTTTAGCATTTGTTAGAATTTGTTCATCATAATATTCCATTTACATAAATTTCTATTTCTTACCGATTTAAAATTCACGTGTAAGCTACTAGTGCTTTTGGAAAGAATTGAACTACATTCAGCACCACTTAGGATTTTATTATCGAGAAATCTTTCTGATTTTTCGATAACAGATCCTTTCACCTTTTCGTCAAATTTTGGATCATATGCACCCGGTGGTGGCACTTCATCTGTAAAATTACTTATATTAGCACTATCTACTATAATTTTAATATACAAATCATATATTAAATTCTAACAAGTATCATTCTTATACAATAAGATTATTATTCGATAGTCAACAAGTTTTTAAATTTTACTCGTAGAGTCCATATATACCTCCAACGATAAGGTAAATAGAATTAATGTTACTTTACAGTTGCTGTTTGCGAATTGTCTTTTTATCAGACTAAGAACAATATAGCAAGTATGTTTCATAAAATAGAATGATTTGATAAATAGGGCAAGACACGTAACGAATAACGATCGAATACCTTCAAAGATATTATTAAGTCAAGTTAAACTGTATCGAGGTAAATTTCTTTTGGGACTATTTATTTCCTCCGTGTGGAGTTGTCGAAAACATTTAGTGATCAAACATACGAGGTGTGTAAATTAAGTAATGAGACTGGCAATGTAGCATTCGTTCTGTCAACATTTGAGACGCAGGACTTGGAGATGGTAGGTGAATGTGTGATACATCTTCGATGCAAGTTTGTACCCGTTAGAGTCATTTGGTTGTCCGTAGCAATTATTTTCGTACAACAGTTGTTTCTAGTGCGTTCTAGAACTGAATCAAAAGTTATTCTGATTTGCTTTTTCGATAGCCAGGGAATCGTCCACAAACAGTTTGTGCCTCAAGGCTAAACGGTCAATCAACACTTTTACAGAGAGGTTCTAGAAAAACTTTGAAAAAGGATCGTGTGTGTGAGGCCAAACATCAAGAACTGGGTGTTAAATGACAACAATACGCATTATCACAGAATAATTTCAGTAACTGAGTTTTTGGCCAGTAAAAACATTCCTGTGGCCCCTCAGTCTCTTTATTCGTCTGACTTGAGTCCTTGTGATTCTTTCCTTTTCCAGAGATTGAAAAATTACCTCAAGGGACACTCGAAAACATTGAAGTGGCTGTAACCGACTAGCTGAAAGCTATACCAGTATCAGAGTTCCAGCACTGCTACGAGGATTGGAAGAATCGTCTCCAGCGCAGTGTGGCTTCCCAAGAAAGTTATTTTGAGGGAGATAATATTGAACTGTAATTCTATTTGAATAAAAAGATTTTTAAAAATCAGTCTCACTACTTAATTTACACACCTCGTACATTTATAAATCATCCTGTATTATTATAAAAGGACTTTGTATTACTCCTTATTTTATCTAGAAAGAGAGAAATAATTTCTCTACGAAAATATGTTGAATGAAAAAATTTATAATTACAACACAATTTAACAAAAAACAGTCTATGAAAAAAATAATAATGATACTATTAACGTATCATAATAACAACAAAATTATTTATTCAGAATCTTATGTTCGTATAGCATTCTAAAATAAATATAACAAGAAAATATAAATACTTACTTTTGAATTCGTTAAATCTTTGGATTTTGCCTTTTGAAAACGACATTGTAAAATGTTTGTAACGTATTACAAAACAATAAACAATCGATAGAAACAACGGTAATATTAATTTACTGGTTATCACGAAATAGATCTTGATTTTTATAGAAATAGAGTTCTCTGTACAAATTATACTTTCAGACCCTTTGAACTTAAACCTCAAATATTTTGAAAAATGCGCTGTCTTCGCTTTACGATCACTTGTTACTTCCAAACATTCTTTCGTGTAGAAAGAACTGTACTGGTTTTCCAATTCAAAATAACAGTTAACCCGTTCAATGCGAACGTATGAACGAATCAGCAATCATGTTACACAAACAACCAATCTGGTGACGTCTTTTCTATCATTTGTACAAAATGGCGCCAGTAAAGTGCTTTGATTAAATGAAAGGGGGTGTTAAATGAACCCTTGTTCTGTTGTTTCTGAAAATGATATAAAAATTTTTGAAAAATTAATAAAGAACGGTATTATATATATATATTACTATATATATATTAATTTTTCAAAAATTTTTATATAATTTTCAGAAACAACAAAACAAGGGTTCATATAATACCCCCTAGAACATTGAAGAGTCGAGAAAGAAGACAGTCTAATAGTCAATATATATATTGTATATAGTCTAAGGACATAATTCGTGAAAAGTTCCCCACCAATGAAAAGCGATCACGAAGAACCACGAAT
Organism: Colletes latitarsis; assembly: GCF_051014445.1. NCBI lineage: Eukaryota > Metazoa > Arthropoda > Insecta > Hymenoptera > Colletidae > Colletes > Colletes latitarsis. The sequence continues at coordinate 9,337,281 of NC_135146.1, forward strand.
CACTGAAAATCACGCCATCTCTAAGCATTGCTAACCCATCGGTGATTCAAAAAACGCGCCAAGCGTAATTCGTGATTCATGCGTGTGCAAAACCTGTCACGAATTAAACGTTTCGAAAGATGTTTAAGAAATCGTACGAACGAAAGGAATTAGTATTACTGAAAGAGTATCACTGCAGAATTTTAAATAATTAGGATGGCTGGGTTCGTCTCATTTCTTTGTAGAGCGTACAGGACATACCTGACTATACTTCCACGAGAAGAATAACGAGAATACTATGCTTTCTTCTCGCGGAAGGAAGATACATGTATATGGCTGCACAGCACCGAGTCGAGCGCGACTCGGGCAACTTCGACACTTCTCGTGCCTCGAACAAAAGCCGAGCGGCAATTTTCAACTACGCGCAGTTCCAAGTATCACCTTGTATTGGAAGGATGTGTAAAGAATAGTTTCACTAAATTCTGTTATTAATAAAGAGAACACGTTAATAACACACAATCCTGCTTCAACATTAAATATTGTATTTACATAAAGTAAGATCATATTTAATGCAGCAATAGAGATTTAAAAGATCAGTTTTTTTGTAAATTTCAATTTATTTACATATATTCCTTCCACCACATTTTCAAATGAAATTTAATTTTTCGTTTACAATTGTTATCTTTCTAATATAAAAGATGTACAAAGTTAACACAAGTCAGACTCCCTTTGATGGACATACAAAATATTAATTATAATAAATTGGCAACTAGGAAGATTATTCCACGTAACATGCTGTATTATTAATAATATCGAAGTCGCATTACACGAAAGATATTCTATCACAAATTTTTGATATATCGGAGGTAAATACTGATAGGTAATTATTACAATTTTTATAAAATCTAGACAAGCTTCTGTCGATAAATAGTTTTTGGTAAATTTGTCGGTAACAAAACGGATAATATTTGTGATAAACAATTTCATCAGCAATGTTAAATATTAAAATTAAATTCCTCGTAGTACATTTTGACGATCGTTCGTTTCTTAAATATTAGAAAAGTGGAACACCTAGCGTGACACTGAATTCAATTAATCAATTGTATAATTCTGCGCTCTTAACTCTTAGACTAAAAACATTTTTCTTTGGGAAATGAAATCTCTAGGCAATGTCTATTATCAATAGAATCAATTCATATATTATATTTGATATCTCGAATAAAAATCTTAACGAAAATAATTCATGTTGCATATAGGCACTTTATTGTAGCCTTATGTTCGTTAACAAAGACACTCCATTCCTGACAACTACCAATAATCGTTTCCATACGTTCACTGCTTTTTCTAATAATTCTTTACTGTTAAAAAACATACTACAAACATTGTATATGATATGTTTTTTAGTTGATATAATTTTTACGTATAGACTCGAATACAATGCTTCGTAATTTAAAGAAATACACTAAGTGCTACATAGCCATAAAAATGCTACGCTATCTAGCCTCTGCGTTTAAAACACAAAACTAAATCGATAAATGCTTTAAGAATAAAAAACAATTGAATTACACTTAAAACTTCTCCTAACTATTGTAAATATTTCGTTAATTTAAGAACACATTCGTTGATACTAAAAACTACGAAATCTTTAAATTAGAACCATTTTGCATAAATATATTGTCATAAATATAGTAGAAAGCAATTACTTTAAAACGCAATATAAATTTGTACAAATCTTCGTTCAATTTTTCCTATTCTTTCCATTATATTTTGATGTTTCATAAAAATCATTGTTTAAGTAATAAATTACTTATCATTGTCAGTATACGTGTATAAATTATATTATAAAGTTTTTCATTTAACGTATAACTTTTTTGCATCTGTTCGTTCAGCCTTTGTACACAATAGGCAAGATAAAGAAAGGAATGAACACCCTACAAGAATTTGTTATTTATAATAAGCAAATTGTACTCTACAGGTTTTTTAAGTTAATACTACTGGTATATGCTACTAGCAAAACGAAATAACCGAATCAATTAGAACACTATAAAATGAACCATGTAAAAATAAAAAAAAACAGATCTTTGATTCCATAAAATTAAGTAACTAGTTAGCAATGGGAATAATCTTATAATACAACTTACTGAACTAAGTTAGTATCTACTTTTAGCATAAGTACTGGCACTATGAAAACATTTCATAAAGATACTCGTATCTTTGAATAAAGTTCATCTGCGGATACTTGCGTCTCCCTTAGTTTTCTATAAGAAAATAAATCAAACTAAATGGTTTCTTTTATCTTTAAGACACTATTTTTAGGCATTGTAATTGTCGAATTACAATATGGCACAAATGCACAATCCAATGCATATCATTCCCAACATATACGCTAGATCTCTTCTGATACTAGGATCTCGTTTGGCTGAACCAGGAAGATTATATATATTTTTCCATTTAACAGCCCACAATGGAATAGCAACATGAAGAATGTCTGGGATCATAAATCCAAGATCACGTACAACCTACCACATATAAATTGGTAGCTGAACACTTCGACCAAAGTTTTAAGTTTACAAACAATTTATTACTAGCAATAAAGAATTTGTTGTGCTACGTTTATTATTCGTGTAATTCATAAATGGTGCATTTATGTATTACCTGATGCGTGTAACCTTCTCCTCTAACGACGTTAGCAACAAATTGATCCCAGCCACCTGCTACGATATGTAAAATAGCTATAGCAGCTATTCCGAATGCTTTTCTATGAGTCACTGGATTTTTACTATCCGCCAGATGTATAACCAGGAGAGTAGAAATCAGCTCGGTGATAGAAAAGAACAATTGATGGTACCATTGGGAATAGAACTCATCGTTCCAATAATTCATATAAACCCACCAAGTATAATAATGCGAAAAGATAGCAGTCGAGAAAAGAATCATCATAGAAAATCTAAGACGATTTAGAAATGCTAGCCGCGTCAAATGTTTCATTGTCTCATAAAACGTGATTACGCCGATTACAATGGTCGTCCATATTTTTAAAGTGTTTGCGGTGGCGTTGAAATACATGTGCTTGTAAGAAGCGATGCCAGATTCGTACGATCCTAGAATAAAATGCTCCGTGCTTATGAAAAACTCATCGAAAGGTAATGTTTATGAAATGCAATGTCTAAACAATGACGTTGGCTTACCTTTAAATACCGTGTCCCAACATGAACACGAACAATACTGCTTATCAACGTCGCGTGAGTACTCTTGCCAAAAGTAATACAAAAATGCAATATGCAACGGTGGTATCGTTAACGGAGCTAATATTCCTATTGCTTTCGAGCTACACGACGCAAAGTTCGCATACAGCATGCGTTTTATCATCTTTGAGAAACCCATATGTACAAGGTGTTTTCACTTACATCAAAACACAATCGTGTATCTATTGTTGGCGATCACTTCATTGTTGCTAGTGAAATTTTTCTGAATTTATGATTTGTATTAAGTCGATGGAATTACACAACATCCGTATCACCTGAGGCTGTTCTAAATGTTATAAAATAGGGTGACATGATGAAACTAATAATAGTGTTTCAAAAAAAGAAATGAAAATTTTTTCTCAATCTTTCATTAATTAAATCTCGCTCGAAAATATATTACAGATCAACGAATAATCGTTCGAAATATAAAATATATTTTTGTCGATTCTATACATAATTGGTAAACAATATTATCATTTTTGATCACTTTCACTGAACATTTATTTGATAAACTTGATGCATTTTGTCAACTAGGGATTCAGTGACGTTATGTTTATAATACTATTATTTTCGATCGAGTCTTTGTTCCGCATTTGTCAACGAATCAAATGATTTACGAGTCGAAATAAGTTTCAGTCAGCACGATCCATTTCACTGTCAGTCTTGTCGGCGTTCATTTAGTTTCGATATACAATATTTAGATCTTTACCACGTCGTTGTATTTAAAATATCGCTTTATATGTATAAATTAATTTTCGATCGGACGTTAATGCCTTCGGTTACCATGGACAACGTTTCACTAGAATCTACTTTTATATCCACGTGACGGTACATAAAAAATAGTTAAATTGGCACAAACGCGTTGAGTACGAATTACAAAATAACGTTTCCATTCTTAGTCTCCATCGGTCTAACTGGACAAACGGTTTTGCCCCTCCAAAACGATTTCTCGCGCATGCGTAGATCGTGTTCCCACGCGGGTAACCACGTGCGCTCATTTATATGTATTCCAGCCAGGGCTTGGAAACTGTTATAACATAGATTTAAGTTCTCGTAACAGTAATAGAGAACTTTTATTTAGAATAACTATCATAAAGAACCTAAATTTCAGACTATGCTGGTTTAGACCTCTCTTTCTCGGCTCTCATATACATACATGCTTCTGTTGCTTAAAATTAATATACATATGTATACTTTTGATTAAATCGTTATTGTATAAAAGAAATGATTGAACGTGTTAACTATACCGATTTAAACATATAAGTTTCAAACATTTCAGAAAGTATGCTGTTTCGATAGTAAATAAACCTTTCCACCTTTTAATAAATGTAAATTCGTTTTCTGAGTATGTTTAATTTTGTAATGCTCTATTCTTAGTCGTGAGATTTCTGGGGTTAAGCGGTCGAGAATCTTAGGTAATTTAAACCAGTTTAAACAGGTTCTAGAATCGCAAGTTCCACTTTTGGAACTCTTTCGAACCTAAAGTTAATAAGTTTTCTATCGTACTTTAAAAATCAAGCCTATCACACAGAAGTCGATAGATTCCAAAAATCACAAGTTTGATATTAACAATACGAAATTATACAATAGAAATACAGAAATTACTCGTCTCGAAAAATTCAATTTCTTAGTTACAAGTCGTAACTTTCTTATAGGTCGAAAAGTAAGAATATTAAAATTTGGTTGACCGCATGCGTCAACAAAAGTAAATAAATGGTGGGAATCGAGAAATATGTAATTCGAATTTTAACTGTATCGAGAGCGTAAAGACTTACAGTCCTCTTCTTTCTCGATTCCCCGAAATTGTGGAAAGGGTTGAACTCACATATACACAACTCGTGTGTGAATGTGTCTGCTTTCCCCACCGCTCCGAGAGCTACAATACAATGTGGCCAGATCGGGCATAATTGAGTGCATCGAAATCGACAATAGTGACGACGAACTTCCATAGCGTCTAACGGAGTGGTGGGGATAGCAGGCACATACTACCTCACGAGCCACGTGTACGTGAGCTCGGCACTTCTCGTACAACTTCGGGAAATCGATAGAGAGCGCTAGTGTGAGCCTTTCCTTCTTGCTCTTGTAACAGCTGAAATACGAACTCGCGATAATCGTTTTTATGTAAGGTATGAGGAAAGTACCATAATGAAAGAAAAATTTCAAAAATTTTTTTTAGCGGAAATACACGTTTTAAGACCCCTTGATCATATTGTGACTATTAAAAAAAAAGAAATTTTGTTTTCTGTGCCTATTTACGCACGTACATACGTATGGTATTAACATGATTGCGTCTAAACGACCGAATGAATTTCAATGAAACTTTACATTTAAGTTTTATGTTCTAGTTTCAAGATTTGATTAGATTTTGAGCGTGATCAGCTCCCGGATAATGATTATACGTCTTATAGTTTTATAATTATTTCAATACATATACATTATTTGATAAAATTTTTAATTACGATTTATATAAATCTTAAGAAGGATTAAGATCAAATAAATTTTTTTTTCTATTTTTTCTAGAAAGGAAAAATTAAACGAAATCTTATAATAAATATTTAAAAATTGATGTAAGTAAAATTCATTAAAATGAAAAACCACTCTTCATCAGTAACGTGCATGCTATAAAGTAGGAAAGAAAGGAGACTTCTAACCCTCGAGCCTCCGAGGAGGTGGGGAGTACGGGGGCCCGTCAGGCGAGGGGCGGGGGAGGGTCCCGCGCGCCAGGATGGAGTAGGTAATTAGTATCGACGGTCGGTAATTATTATCAACGGTTGGTAATTATCAGAGGTCGGTAAAAAAAAGGGGGGGTTAAATAAATTAAATGTCTTTCGTAAAAAGAAGAGGTAATTATCAGAGGTAATTACACAGACGAGGTATACGAGTAGACCTTTCACCTAATGTATTTTTTCAGCTCATTCTTCTGGGGCTCTAGAACTCCATTATCATTTCCGTGTCACTCGCAATGTTACCAATAGATTTAGAAATGAACACAGGAGGAAGTGAGACAGAAAATGAAACCACAGAAATTTTATTATTTTTTAACATCAATCGATTAATTTCATTGGAGTAATCAATCGATTAAGATTATTTAAAGATTTCAAGATTATTAAAATACGTATAGATGTACCTCATTGGCAACTACACTGAAAATTCTCTATTTTTTATTTTAAATTGTAATACATCATTTATTTAAACAATAACTCGGTATGGCAGTCAGATCGGGTCATCAAACTCCATAAGGTGAAGGGTCTATTCGTATACCTGGTCTGTGCTTTCTCTTTTCTCTTTTTACCGATAATTACCTCTTCTTTTTACCGACCTCTGATAATTACCTCTCCTTTTTACCGACCTCTGATAATTACCAACCATTGATACTAATTACCGACCATCGGTACTAATTACTGATCCCCCACCTTGGCACGCGGGCCTTTCCTCTGCCCCCCCCCCAAACCCCCCTAGCTAAGAAGTCTCCTTTTTTTCCCACTCTTTAATAATCTCCAGTAACAAATATTTTCTAAAGAAATGGTCTAAATAGGAGAATTAATTGCTACAGAAATAGATTAATACTGACTTTTCCCGCTATGTTTTTCAATAACCGTATCACTTTGTTACACAGAATCAAATGTTCTCGTGGAAGGACGATACGTGCGTAAATAGGCACAGAAAACAAAATTTCTTTTTTTTTAATAGTCACAATATGATCAGGGTGTCTTAAAATGTGTATTTCCGCTAAAAAGAATTTTCGAAATTTTTCTTTCATTATAGTACTTTCCTCATACCTTACATAAAAATGCTAGGGCAGTTGAGACGGAATCGCATGCCAATTATCGCGAGTTCGTATTTCAGCTGTTACAAGAGTAAGAAGGAAAGGCTCACACTAGCGCTCTCTATCGATTTCCCGAAGTTGCTCGAGAAGTGCCGAGCTCACGGACACGTAGCTCGTGAGATAGTATGTGCCTGCTACCCCCACCACTCCGTTAGACGCTAAGGAAGTTCGTCGTTACTAATGTCGATTTCGATGCACTCATGCCAGATCTGGCCACACTGCTACAACAAATTTATCGTCGCTCCTCTCGTTCTCGATACACTCAATTATGCCCGATCTGGTCGCACTGATCGCTTTCTACCATCCACAACCATCGATCGCTCGCTTCGAAGTAGTTTTGACGATTTTCTATTAACATCGACCGAATAAATATCGATACTGAAATCATTCCGCGACACTTAACGTAACAAATTTTTCTTTACTTTCCGTATAAGTGAAAGAAAACATGACGACAGCACTGTATCTGGAACACTATTTGGATAGTAAGTATACAATCCCCCCCCTCCTCCCAACAATTAGGAAAAACAACAATATTTCTTTCGTACTGTAAACACTAAATAAACATTCGAAAGTTTTTGCAACGAGTACAGAACTAAATCGAAGAAATATACACAGCATACAATTCCACGTACAGATACAGATTTTATTTTTGTGTACAAATAACAAATAACACAGAAATTTACAGAAGCAATCATTTCATTAGTTTTCACTGCTGTATATTAAAATGAACATTCTCGATGAATTATAAAGAGAATTCTAATCATCTGCAACGTATATTTAACAGATTTTATTTCCGTTCAGGTTTAGAGCATCTACCCATCGAGTTGCAAAGAAACTTCACATTGATGCGAGATCTGGATGCAAGGGCGCAAGGATTGATGAAAGACATAGACAAATTAGCGGATGACTATTTAAAAAATTTGAAGACAGAGTCTCCGGAGAAGAAGAAGGAGCAACTGACTCACATTCAGAATTTATTCAATAAGGCGAAGGAATATGGCGACGACAAGGTACAGTTGGCGATACAAACTTACGAATTGGTAGATAAACATATTAGAAGGTTAGACTCGGATTTGGCAAGGTTCGAAGCAGAGATACAAGACAAGGCTTTGAACAATAGTAGAGCTCAGGAGGAGAACAATGCCAGTAAAAAGGGTAGAAAGAAGTTGAAGGAAAAGGAGAAACGAAAGAAAGGCGCCGCTGGGGCTAGTAGCGAAGATGAATCGAAAACTGCTAGGAAAAAGCAGAAGAAAGGTGAATTTTACATTTTCACTCGCTTTATAAAAGAAAAAAACTAAAGTATGTATTTATTATTTTATGTTTATCTGTCATAGGTGGATCTGTTACTTCTGCTTCGTCTGCTGGTGCTGTAGGAAGCGGTGCACAAGTTGATTCTACAGCGCTTGGACACCCAGCGGATGTTCTGGACATGCCAGTCGATCCCAACGAACCAACATACTGTTTATGCCACCAAGTTTCTTACGGAGAAATGATTGGTTGCGACAATCCAGACGTAAGTACATTTCGAAAAGTTTTGACCTGTTTCATTTTTTCCAGACGATTAATGTCCAATTTTTTTAACAGTGTCCCATAGAGTGGTTCCACTTTGCTTGTGTTGGACTAACTACGAAACCTAAAGGGAAATGGTATTGTCCTAAATGTACACAAGACAGAAAGAAAAAATAAATCGTATACCGATCTATTTTAAACAAAAGACTCGTACATTGTTTCTAAAATTAGCGTGTAACAGTTTTCATGGTTCAACATGAAACAAGGTAGGGAATTTGTAAAAAAAAAAAAAAGAAAACCAGCAAACAAAGAAAGTGTCAAAGAATGAGTTCGTGTTGCGTCTAATGTTGCATAATGTTAAACGTAATATTATTGGCAATATTGAATGCAACAAAAAATATAGTAAAATACCAGCTTATCAGAGGGAACAATATTCGAGAATCGGCCACGATCATTGTCCTTTCTAGATGTACAAAGTAGTAATTTATTATAAATACCTGAAATTCGAGAGCTTTACATTCTTCTATTGTTTTTCTTGACCGATTCTCGAAAAAGTTCTTTCATATCGTGTAAGTATTTAATTATAGTATTGAACTGAAAATTATTAATGTTTTTATATTTTATAAATGTAAATGACGCTGTGTAGAATAAGTCTTTTTGTTAAAATAAAATTATATAAACAAGTCTCTGTATGTACAAGTGAGAAAAATATATTTCATTTACAGAAACACAAACTTTTAATTTCTATCTCTATCGAAGTGTGTATATACAAATTATATTTACAAGCAGTAAATGTACCATATTGGTACGATGATATCTTGCAAAGCCTATTATTACGATTCAACGATAAGCATAAGTGTTTCCATTATCAATGAAAAATCCATACTTACCAATAGACTCTAAATATGTATAGTTTAAAAAAGTAATGACTAGAGTAGACAAACAAAGAAAATTTGTTCATTAGGGAATACCAGATTGCACATTGCAACATTGACTAGGTGGAACTGTCCAATTATAATGATAGCTCATACGGTTTCTTGTTTCTTTTGCACACAGCGCTCCAGATGCTTGGAAATATTCAAACATATTTTTCATGCTAGCAATAGTCTGTTTATGTGTAACGATGTACTGATTAGAACATCCACGGGATCTGTATTCCGTATCGAAACGTACATCGTGTTTCCTTTCGATGTTTGCTAACGGAGCTAGCCACAGACCAACAGACACATCTTCCGCCTTGTATAATCTAAAAATATAGAAAATGTTAATCAACATCTAACTTTCACGTTTCCAAAGATCATACTTGAGAATGTCCATGTTCGATGCGATGAACTTCACTAGATTGTACGACAGAACATATCCACCTCCCAGTGCATACGGAAGATAATAATCGCATAGTATCCACTCCGTTTCCTTCCAAGGTCCGCTTCTCCTGACTTGGGCCTTTCCATTGAAGAAACCCCAATACAATTCCTTCCTTGTTCCTTTGCTTTCCCACTTATCCAACTCCTTCAGAATCTTGTGCGTCAGAACAAACGAATCGTCGTCGCATTTCATCAAGAAATTGAACTCGTAATGCTCGTAGACCTCCTTAAACGCGTACAAAACCTTTTTTGTCAGAGTCGCGTACGCATCCGGCAATCTTGGTAGCAGAAGCAAGTCGTTGAATTTGTGTTTCTCGGATTGAAGAGTTTCTCGTTGCTCTGGCAGTATATCTAAGGTTCCTATTACGAACAGATGCTCGACGGTGGCATATTTTTGCCCCAGCCAAGTTTTCCTTATTACGGCTCGCTGCTCCAAATTATCAGGCATGGAGAGTATGATTATCACGAGTCTAAATTTCGACTTGCTTTTCAATTCTTGTACATTGGATGAACACTTTGTGGAAGGCAAATAATGCACGCACAGGAGAACGATACATATTAGAATTAATAATGTTGGAATATTTAGTTTCACGTGAAACTTTTTCCTAATCATCTTGTCAAAATTCTTTGACGACAATCTCAGTGGTAGAAGCGTCATGGAATCTATTTGACCAGCAAGTTGTTGTCGATAAACATTCCTAACCTCTCGACACTATTTTTTTATTGGATACCGACATTTTCATGAATTCTTCCGTTATCGATGCAAATAATACGTTACTCGAGTATTATTTTTAGAGATTCAACCTTTTTATGTCAAGAAATACGACTCCATTGACGGAAAGGACCAGCTATTCGAATTTAACATTCATCTATAAATCATCCTCACTACGCAATGTGAAACTAACCTTTTCGATTGAAACGAACTTTCGATTCGATATTTTGAATTTGATAAATTGCATAATTGTTTAAAGAAAGTAACAATTTTAATCAATAATAAATGTTTTGTTAGAATTTTTTTGGCGATAATTTTTAATACTATATCGAATGGCATCCATTTCTATTGTTACGCTATCGCGTGAATCGGGTTTAGTACACATAGCGCCGCGACGGGAATTTATTGGAACTAGATTAATCACCATCGAGTCCGCGATTCAAGCGAGCGATTATACTTATAAATTTTCTAAATAGCGTCATTTATATTAAAAATATTATAAAATAACAACTACTTCATTAAATAATTCTATTTGTTTTTAGATAGGGAAAAACGTTGCCAACGTGTTAAATCCATATGAAAATAAAAAAAATATGTATGTGTCTAGGGGGATAAGGAGGTGGGTCGGTGCGCCGAGGACCAGGGAGTGCCTAGATATAAATCCCCTAGAGCACCCCGGCCTCCATCTCGACGGTTGGCATCGGCGCTCACCGCGCCATCTGCGCTAGTAACTAGGGAGTTACTTTATGCTCTTGTTACGCATTCGCGTGACGTTGGGTCGATGTACATACAGCGGCGCGACGGGAATTTACTGGAACTGGTTTTATTACCATCGTGGCTACGATTCGAGCGAGCGAGATTCAAACGAACTCGCGTATTGTAATGCGTATTATTATTGTAGGAAATTCAACGCGAGTTAGTCGGTTAGTCAATCGACAGTCAGAATTAAGAAGAAAGCCCGGTTATTAGGCCGCAACCACCTGTAATTCAGTTTTTATATAACGCAGAGCCGTGCACGAGCTCCTCTTTGAATAATAAATCAAAGTACTCCAATTTTAGTGGTGATCAATTAATTCCTTTTCCTAATCCTTTTCAAATTTGAAATAGAGTCTTCAACATTCTTTTAGACAGTGGGCTATTGAGCGTCGAAGCCCGTTCACAATGTCTGAAAGGATATATGAATTAAAATAGAATCTCGCGCTCCTTTTTAAATCCGCCGCCAACCCGCAGCGCCACCTTTTGCCGCAGAAGCCGCAACGCCGCCCCCGGAGGGAAGTCAAACCAAGTAACTATAGGGAAATCCTTTTCGACCAATGACGACGGAACCCCGACGTAACAAACTATAGAAACCAAAATTTATCACTGATTGGCTCCTGTGTTCAATCGTGTAGTTTTCTTTAATTTCTATTCTCACGAAATATTATAAAACAAAAAAGTATTGGAAAATAGTATAAAATACATGGAATTATGAGTTATAGATATACAATTTTACTTAATTATTTAGAAATTTAAATATATACTATTTATACGCAGTTACACGTGTTGCATTAACTTTTCTTTTTATTCGACGCGTCACGTGATCCACCCAAAATATTTAATGGCTGCCAACTCATCGATATGTTGACGGTTTGTCGTTAACGTCTACCATTCTTGACAGTTTCCGCTGTGAAATTATTCAACCGTGGTGTTTCAATGAACCTCCTCGAAATGCAGAGAACATTATTTATTTTCGCAACGTTGATCGCGTACGTGCATTGCATAAGGTTCTATCTGGAGCCTAATTCGTTAAAATGTTTAAAAGAAGAAGTTCAAGCGAACGTTCTGGTAGCTGGAGAATACGAAGTTTCCGTCACGCCGTCCGTTAAAACCGAATATGTCGTAAGTTTTTTCAATACTTATAACTGAATTCAAAACAACGATCGTGTTACGATATTTTGAGGTTATATTCGTTTAACCTCGTCTTACATATGTTATCTTTTGTGTTTGATCCTTTCGAAATATAATTGAGAACTTTAAAGTAACGTTGTTTCCCTAAATCGATCAAATTCGCGTATTATTAGTTTTAGTTAACATAATGAAATTTATTGCCTCGGTGTGATAGATACGAGACTCCAAGGGACATATTCTACACAAAAAGGACGACATACCTCATGGAAAAATGTTAAAATTCACATTTGTCACGGAAGTGTACGACACGTTCGAGATTTGCTTCATGGCCCACGCTTTGCAACCATCTTTCTCCGGCAGTACGTACAAAACATGCTTTGAAAAGATTATAAGATGATTTTAACGATAAAACACTTTTTTCAGCGATAAAAGAGAACAAACAAGAGATTTATTTAATTACAAAGCGAGGAATCGAGGCAAAGAGCTACGAAGGAGTAAGTTTCTTCGATGATTTTAGCAACTATATATTTAAAACGTTTTATCAATGCTAAATTATACTTCTAAACAAATTTTCTGTTAAATGTCTGACCAGTCGAAACAGCTTTAAAACATTTTCTCACGATATTTCATCTCTTTTCTTTGTTCTATATATGGCTTGTATGGGTGTTACAGTTGGTAATGTAGAGAACCTGGTTTATTTAAATGTCACTGGCATGAATTTTAGTACAAGCTAGTTAGCGAGGATATTCTAAAAGTTTCCAGAAATATAAATAATTACAAATTGCATCTAGAATAATGTTTCATTCGCAATTTAATTTCATTAGAAATGGATGAAAAGTAAATTGGTGGACTTTGAGGATACCCTTGATTATTATCATAGAATTTTGCTTTCACTTTAATCATTTGCAGTTAGTATTCCATTTTGCAACAAGAGAGTATTTCTAACATTCAAGTTTCTTACTTGTGTTTTTATTTATGAAGTGACTAATTGAATTTTTATTGATTTGAAAGGATATAGCCGAATAAGGGGATCGATAGAGCATCAGAATCAAATATTCTGATGCTCTATACGTGAAAAACGCCGAAAAAATCGGTTTTTGATTTTTACTACTACGACGCACCCTGCCAAAAAATCTGAAAAAATTCAGAGACATAACCAATGACAATATGCATTCACAGTAATTATATAAATCTAGTGTCTTGAAAGCTTCAATATGAAATCGAAATTTTTCCGCGTTTTTTTGCGTTTTTAATTTTTCACGCTTAGAATTTGGAATCGAAAAATCGGAAAAAATTCTCAAATACGTATCTCGATAACCACAATGCACCAGATTTTTTACGTAATTTTCACACTCGATGAAATAGGGGAAATAGGCACAAATTCGATAATCCGAATTTTCCCTATAACTACCCTACCGAACAAGATCAAGAGTTGAAGCTTGGTACAAATTTAGTTCAAGGGCACATTTGATCCCCTTATTTGGCTGTACCCTTTGACGTGCAAAACAATTAAACGATTGACTTTTCTAACAGATAGGCGAAGCAGCAAAACTGAAACCTTCGGAAGTGGAATTAAAACGTTTGGAAGACTTGTCTGAAGCAATTGTTAAAGATTTTGCTCGAATGCGAAAGAATGAAGAAGAAATGAGGGACACCAACGGTAAGAAACAACAGTTATTTTTTATTATTCAAAACGGAAGTGGTGACTCTTTTAAATTTTCAGAGACAACAAACACTCGAGTGTTGCATTTCAGTATATTTTCCACGTGTTGGCTGTTGGCGCTTTCAACTTGGCAGGTCTTCTATCTGAGACGCTTTTTCAAAGCGAAGAAACTCATTGAGTAAATAGCAAGAAGAAACTGGGAATTCACAAACTTTTCACAAAATTTTATTTATTTAATTTTATTATTTTCAATTGAAAGCAGATTATCAGGATTATGGGAAAAATTGACCAACTCGTACTTTGTATATTTCATTACATTTGAATAAAGCAATCAACAATGTTATAATTACATAAGTACACAAATTAAATTTTTCTTTTATAGTCCTTCAAATTTTTGGGAAATGTATCAAAGTTTTATAAAAGAAAGATTTAAAAATCGAATTCGAAAAGATAGAAAATGTTTCAATTTAAAAGTATGCGTCGGTAATATAGAACCTGAACTATAAAGAGTTGAAATTGTGAAAAGAAGGAAAGAAACAGTATCAGATTGAAAATACGTAAGGAAATTTAAGGATAGCGAAGGTAGAAATATTTAAGCACAAAAAAGAATAGGAATAAAGGAAAAAAATGACGGGATTTAAGTGAGGTTAGATCGTTAAAATCGAACGGTCGATAAAACAGACAGCACAAAGATTTCATGCTTCTTAAAGTACCGTGCTTCCACGAGAAGAAAGCACAGCGTGTTTACATCCCCACTCCTATTGCAGTCCGCTGATTGGCTGTCACCGATATCGTCATCGTTTTCGACCAATCAGCGGACTGCAACAGGAGTGGGGATGTAAACACGCTGTGTTTTCTTCCCGTGGAGGGACGATATATTATACACGTTAAAGAGCATAATAACTTAAGTGAAAGCTCGTTAAAAATATTTCCTTATTGAATAATAAGTAATTTAAAAATTTTGTTTAAGGTGCGAACAAATTTTTAATTTGATCGAAATTGATCGATTTCAAGTCTTGAACTCGATTCGCGTAAACAAACATGGCGGTTTGAATTTAATCTAGGAAAGATCGTAAACTTTATCATTGCAACGTTTCTTTATATAAATCGCGTAAATATTGTGTTATAGTTTCGTAAAGTGATAATGAAAGAAACGACGGGTACAGTGAACAGCATGATTAATAATCGAAATCGAGATTGTTTAGGATGCAGAATTTTTAGTGGTTGTGGTCTGATTGGTTCTGGCTTCTATGTTTCTTATCACTCGAAGAAATTTCAGAGAAATATTGGAAAATCTGTTATGTACTCGATTGGAAGTGGTAAATTGATTTTTTCCTTCCAATTAATATATTTATATAAGATAAACGCATCGTAACCATTTGATTAATCGATCTAACCTAACTTTTCAATTTACTCTTGGAAATTTAGTTAATATTCCAATTAACTTAAAATTATGCTTATTCTATGTATGACATGGTATTCGAAATTATTTTCAAATGAAATGTTTTGAATATGAATGTTTTCAGGATTAATACTCCTTGGTACTGCTCGGGTTTTGGATCTTCCACCGTTTCGTAAACAATTTAACCACGGATAAGATGGAATGCCTGTAAAATTTTTATTGCTTACATAAAGGTTGTATTTTCTCCTTTTTGTTTACTATTTACTTCTAAGAGCAACCTAGATATTTTTAATGGTATTTGAAGATGATCTATGTTTAACACATTGCGTACCATACTTTGTTCGTTCAATGTGCTTCTAGGGCCCGCACATTTTTGGAACTCCAGAAACATACTATACGATGCATATATGCACTTTTTTAATTCGCATTTCATATTCACATAAGGTATTATTAAATATTACTATATATTTTTTATGCATCTATTTATTATGTAGACTTTTTTACATTTTAACTATTATTTATTTTACACACCCGAGTAATGCTTTAGAGTATGATATCTCGTAAAGCATTCTCCTTTGCGCAATGACGTTTGGCACAATTTGCAACTATATCTAGTTTCGCTCCTTTTTCCACTGGACAAGCAGACTTTACATTTTTTCATTGGGAATTTCTTTTTGCCTTTGCCTATTATTGGACATTTCTTTATTTCGCTAACCATTTGTTATGAGAATACGCGAGACTTCGTTACCCTGGTAACGTAACAAGAAAATTTATTTTTAGTTCCTTGAAACATCGATTGTATTGAAAAAATATGAAAACGAGATATCTCGTCACCCGTACGCAATGTGTTAATAAGCATAAAATACAAAGCTTTGTTCAATATTTTAGCACATTAATGACATTGGATCATTTTTAATCGAATAGTTGATCTATTTTGAGGAAAATAGATTTTCTACGAATGGAATTTGATTGAAAAGGTTTACAAAAATAATAGCTTCGAACTGTTATATATTGGTTCTGATAAAAACTGTTTCATGAAACTTTTACTTTCTAAAATTGTTATGAAGAACCAAAATTCATGAAAAAATTAGTTTCTGTTATGATTATGGGTTCTAATATAGATTTTATTTCAGTTCTATATTAGTTACGGTTCTAGTACCTACCCTATTTCAATTCTATATTGATTCTATATTTATTCAGAATGATTGTTAAAGGGTATAGCTGGATGAGATGGTCAAAAGTGCCCTTGAGCTAAATTAATCAGTAGGTATTTTAGTGGAGTATATCTAGAACTTCTAACAATATTGAAAAAGTTGTTCGTTGACACCGTGATGTGAGAAAAACCCCCCAAAACTAGTCCAATTTACAAACGGCCATAACTCCTACAATACTAAAGGTGTCTCATTGAAATTTTTTTCTGAAGCAGAACCCATCGGTACCTACAAAAAAGTATTAGACAACTTTTCTGTAGAGCGCCACCCAAATTTATTAAAAATGAAAAAAGAATTTTTAAAAAAAATCGACAGGTGGTAGGAATCAGGAGGAAAAAAAATTTCAAATCGTTTTGGAAAAATTATTTCTGGTTTTGGGGCTCAATTACAATCATTTTTGGTAAATACACATACTCCTGAAATCCTACCCATTTTCGAGAAAAAAATTGAAGCAGGTACTGAAATTTTGTCGACGAAATTAAAAAATTTCAAATCATACTAAAAAAATTATATTTAGTTACAGGGGTCAATTACAATCATTTTTGGTGAATAGACATACCCCTGAAATCTTACCCATTTTCGAGAAAAAAATTGAGAAAGTGGACAAATTTTGTTGACGAAATAAAAATTTCAAATCATTATAGAAAAATTATATTTAGTTACAGGGGTCAATTATAATCTTTTTTGGTGAATAGACATACCTCTGAATTCCTAACCATTTTCGAGTAAAAAATTCCTTTTCGAAAATATAATTTCTGGCCAGAAATGTTACTCCGAAATTTCATGCGAATCTTTAAAATATCATAACTCTTGAACGAATTGGAGGATTTTAACTTTTCAAAATGCAAAATACGCGTATTTTAGTGAAGAATATGTAGAAGTTGCAAAAATATTCGAAAAGTTGTTCCTTGACCCCGCAAAATAAGAAAACCCCCATAAAAATGGTCCAACTTTCAAACAGCCATAACTCCTGCAATAGTAAATATATTTCAATGAAACTTTTTTCTGAAGTAGTGCTCACGGATACCTACAAAAAAGTATTAGACAACTTTTCTATAGGGCGTAAAACAAAATTACTAAAAATCAAAAACCAATTTTAAAGAAAAATCGACTGGGGGGTAGGGGTGCCTAAATTTTTCGGGGGGAAAAAAAATTTCAAATCGTTTTGGAAAAAATATTTCTGGTTGCGAGGCTCAATTACTATCATTTTTGGTGAATACTCATACCCCTGAAATCCTACCCATTTTCTAGAAAAAAATTCTAGAAGTTGTGACATTTTTCGACGGGAAAAAAAATTTCAAATCGTTTCGGAAAAATTATTTTCGGTTGCGGGGGTCAATTACAATCATTTTTGGTGAATAGACATACCCCTGAAATCTTACCCATTTTCGAGAAAAAAATTGAGAAAGTGGACAAATTTTGTTGACGAAATAAAAATTTCAAATCATTATAGAAAAATTATATTTAGTTACAGGGGTCAATTATAATCTTTTTTGGTGAATAGACATACCTCTGAATTCCTAACTATTTTCGAGTAAAAAATTCCTTTTCGAAAATATAATTTCTGGCCAGAAATGTTACTCCGAAATTTCATGCGAATCTTTAAAATATCATAACTCTTGAACGAATTGGAGGATTTTAACTTTTCAAAATGCAAAATACGCGTATTTTAGTGGAGAACATGTAGAAGTTGCAAAAATATTCGAAAAGTTGTTCCTTGGCCCCGCAAAATAAGAAAACACCCATAAAAATGGTCCAATTTTCAAACAGGCATAACTCCTACAATAGTAAATATATTTCAATGAAACTTTTTTCTGAAGTAGTGCTCACGGATACCTACAAAAAAGTATTAGACAACTTTTCTATAGGGCGTCAAACAAAATTACTAAAAATCAAAAACCAATTTTAAAGAAAAATCGACAGGGGGTAGGGTGCCTAAATTTTTCGGGGGGAAAAAAAATTTCAAATCGTTTTGGAAAAATTATTTTCGATTACGGGGGTCAATTACAATCATTTTTGGTGAATACACATACCCCCAAAATCCTACCCACTTTCTAGAAAAAAATTCAGTTCGAACGGAACTTTAAACGTTAATAACTTTTTAACGAAGCCTTCATCAACATATTGGTATTCTTGATTTTCGTCTTATTTTGGCCCCTAGAATCCCCCATTAAAATTTTTCCCAGGAGTGGCCTAACACCCTGTATAACAGTTCGAAGTTATTATGTTTGTAAATATTTTTAATCGAATTCCATTCATAGAAAATCTGTTTTCCTCAAAATAAATCAACTATTCGATTAAAAATGATCCAATGTCATTAATGCTAAAATATTGAACAAAACTTTGTATTTTGTGCTTATTAAATATAGATCATCTTCAAATACTATTAAAAATATCTAGGTCTCGGTTATACCCTTTAAATGTAAAACTGAAACTGGTACTGAAATCGAGATATAATAGAATCTTCTTTGTTCATAACAGTTATTGCATTATTTCAGTTTTTGTATCTGTTTTAATAACCAAATCCAGTATAACAGTTTTGAAAGCCTGCAGGAAATATATATCTGTTTACAAATATTATACATCATATACATCACACAAAATGGATACTATATATGTCAAACAAAGCTGTTAACATGATTGATAAAGCTATAATCAATTATATTTTAATTCCAGTTGATTTTTCATCCACTTTCAATACACAGAATTCTCGTTCAAAATTGTGCAATTTGTCGTTTCTGATCCGCTATTACGTAAAGAACAACTTCGACAATCCAGTTTTAATGTATAAATGGATTGCAAGAGGAACAAAATTTGATTAAATATTTCTGCGAACGAATAGAATTCTTCTATTTGTATAGAAATTGCCTTTAATGATCACAATGGCTAGATTATAATGGAATTCAACAAACTGTAGATTATGTACAAACAATAAATCTAATTTTCTGTAGTAATACAAGTTTCCATAAAACATGATTTAAGAATGTATTAAGCATCGTGGCGCTATTGTTTATTATTTCGACCGGTTTATTGTTTGTATTTACATTGGAATGATCATTGTTTGTTAACTGGCGACTGTCGGCTTAGAAGACTTTGTAATCCCGTTGTCGCCGAACGCCAAACAAAAGCCTAATAAACAACTTCCTCTTGATAACGAACAGAAATTCCATCAAGATGCATCAGACAAGTTATATACTACATGCTATTCAACGCAAATAAAATATTGATAAGGATCATTCGGGATTCAGCAGATTGAAAAGTTTCGAAACCTTTTTCGACGCCACTATATATAATACTTATTTATTTTTCTTTTATCTGAATCCTTATCAATCGAATGCAGAAATTAACGTGATTAACGTTATCTAGTCGCGTCGAACTATAAATGATATACTAATCGTTCTGAAACACCGATAACGGGATTGTGTAACTTTCTTTATTTTCCAGATACTAACTTTGTTTCGAAACATTGTAATTTATTTGTCAAATGTCTTGTAAATTTATGAACTTATAGTTGCATGCTTAGTGTTGCGGATTTCTTGAATGAGCGAAGAATAATTTTGTACAATCTGCTTCGATGAAGATAGATATTCAGAGATTTCTT
This sequence comes from Colletes latitarsis, assembly GCF_051014445.1. Lineage (NCBI taxonomy): Eukaryota > Metazoa > Arthropoda > Insecta > Hymenoptera > Colletidae > Colletes > Colletes latitarsis. The sequence continues at coordinate 9,357,680 of NC_135146.1, forward strand.
CGTCATTGGTATTCAGCATCCTAAAAAAATGATTAATATTATTTAATGATAGATTGGTGGTTCAACTTGAGAATTAGAGAATATTTGTTATTTATTTCTAATGAAACCTTTAGTTATTCTAAGTTACAATATTTGAAAATTAATGAGAGGTATTTTACAAGCATTTATAATTTAAATAGTGTTAAAATTGTGAAGATTACTTTTCCCTTTTTGTGAAAATGTAATTCAAGACTTATAATCTAATGAAACCTTTAGTTATTCTAAGTTACAATATTTGAAAATTAATGAGAGGTATTTTACAAGCATTTATAATTTAAATAGTGTTAAAATTGTGCAGATTTTAGGATTCTTCCATTAGTAAACAATATTGCAAATTTAATTTGAAGATTACTTTTCCCTTTTTGTGAAAATGTAATTTAAGACTTATAATCTAATGAAACTTTTAGTTATTCCAAGTCATAATATTTGAAAATTAACGAGAGGTATTTTACAAGCATTTATAATTTAAATAGTGTTAAAATTGTGCAAATTTTAGAATTCTTTCATTAGTAAACAATATTGCAAATTTAATTTGAATATTACTTTTTCCTTTTTGTGAAAATGTAATTTCAGACTTATAATCTAATGAAACTTTTAGTTATTCCAAGTCACAATATTTGAAAATTAATGAGAGGTATTTTACAAGCATTTATAATTTAAATAGTGTTAAAATTGTGCAAATTTTAGAATTCTTTCATTAGTAAACAATATTGCAAATTTAATTTGAAGATTACTTTTTTCTTTTTGTGAAAATGTAATTTAAGCCTTTAATCTAATGAAACTTTTAGTTATTCCAAGTCACAATATTTGAAAATTAATGAGAGGTATTTTACAAGCATTTATAATTTAAATAGTGTTAAAATTGTGCAAATTTTAGAATTCTTTCATTAGTAAACAATATTGCAAATTTAATTTGAAGATTACTTTTTCCTTTTTGTGAAAATGTAATTTAAGACTTGTAATATTAGGTTTCGTTGCTCCAGTCTTAAACTAAATTAGAATTCCTTGACAATTCAATGGTTTCAAATCATTTACTTACGTATTTCATGTAGGATAAGAAAATGTCGTAGATCATTGTCATGAAGTTTGTGTACAACACACGGTAGCGAAAAGGTATGAAAAAGAAATTCACACACTGCATGGGAGGCCAGAAACAGCAATCGATCTTAAAAAAAGATTAGTTTCTATTATTTACAAACATTTTAACACTAGGTTCACAATTAAAATATTGTTCATATTTTTATTGAAACTTATATACATTGAAATGCAATTTTTCTTTTAATTAAGATTCACATTCTTATTTTATATTGATCAGATTCAGCACAAATTGTTCATAAATAATATTTACGAGTCCCGTAACTTCAAATATGAAATCTGAAATAATTACATCGACAATTGCATTAAAATACAATTTTTCTTTCAATTCAGATACATTTCTCTATCTTACATCAATCAAATTCGACATAATGATTGCAAATAATGTTTATGAGTTCTTTCAAATATTGAATCTTCTCGTAAACCTAGCATTAGTAGAACTGGACTTGAAATATTAGAACCGAAAGAGATTCCCAAGACTTTCGAGGCTTTGTTGTAAAATAAAACCTTGAATTTGTAATAGAATAAGTATTTCCAAAAGAATTAACTTACTTTCCACGTGTCATAGAGTTTCACTTCCAATTCCTCGCAGATTTCCTCAATCTTTCGATGTTCAAGTATTCCAAGACCTACGAAAAATATTCCCAAACATGTGGGACTTGCTATGGTTTGGTCTAAGCATGTCTTTTTAATCACTGATAACGCGTTTCTTCCAGGCAATACTTTATCCAAAAATATGTAGAACCAGTGATGGAAAGGACCTTGAACCAAACCCACCGTTGTCATATTTTTAGTTCGAACATAATCGTGCACGTACATTTCTGTGCTTTCTGAATCGTCTTCCAGAGATGCTGCAATTATTCGAGTTCCATCTGGCAAAAGATTGTTATTCCTTTTCCAAAATTCACTGCGTTGTTGAATTAGGTCTGCGGCTGCCATCATCAGACCACAACTCACTGTGTTCGTTACCAACAGGTACTTGCCTAATTGTTCAGGGTGAAAATATTATTCCAACGATGGTTCAGAAGAATGAAATAGTGGAAATTACATTCAAATGTAAACTGGTTAAAATATTTACATACAAAACCGCAGTGGAAGTATTGTTAAATTTATTTTGGGTTCCAACGGAACCTTTCAATGCTTTATTCATCATTTATTAACTAATTTACATAAAGAAAAATGAATTGTTTTTTATTGAAATTAAGTAGAAACATTTGAAAAAGTATTACAAATTTAATATTTTAGTAATTTATGCCACTGATGGGAATGCGTTTAAAAGATAATATCCAAACAAACTGAATGCTTTAAGAGCAAAGCTAGGACTCGTAGATTATCAAAAACTGTTTCAATCGTTTATAATTCGTAAAATATTTACCCCTGCAGAGTTCAAAGACTCGCAGAAGCGACGGTACTTAACATTTTTGGATGTAGTATAAGCAAAATTTTGTTCCCGACTATTAAACGTACCAAATAACTTCCGCCAGACGGTCATTTGCAAAACGAACTCTCAATTTCGCCTTACAATCTTTTCTACGTCCGAATCTTTCTTCTTAAATTTGCTCGAAAGACGGCGATTGAAAATTTTCAATGTTTTGGGTACTCTTTGGTACTATATGATCATGCGATTATTCTTGATTTTCTGATGTTTGTGAAGACGGAACCTTGGCTGAACACGACCTAACATACCGTTTTTTACTAACTATTAGGCTGTTTTTCAAGCAGAGTTTACAAACAAATACACGTTGTCATGTTGCACTACAAATTCGCGAGTTTACTGCTACGAAATTGTTGAAACTGCGTTAATTATAGCGCTGGGATTGTGGAGTGGGTAAAAGCCCCCACTATGGAACGCTTTCCACTTGTTTGTGCATTATCTCTTTCGTTCTTTACCTGGAAATTATGCTAACAATGCGATCAGTGAACCTCCACGCATAATCGCTGTTTACTACAAGCTAACTACAAGCTTAATTGAAAATGTTGGTCTCGTAACATTAAAGTACTAATTCGACGCAACTGTAGCAGTAAAGTTGCATCTGTAGGAACCTTTGATTATGATTACGAAGATTATCAAATTGATTCTAGTTCTCTTCTAGGGGTGGTTAAATTTTTTTTAATTCAGGGTAGCATCTGTGCATTTTGGAGCCGTCAAGGCTGTTGGTTTTTCTATATTGTACTTTTGTCTTGAGGTCTGGAATCTCCTACATTCATACAGCGTGTGGTTGGTTGCATACATTGCAGGATGGTGGGTCCGTCTTCTTGATCAAATACCCATGCATCAGTCTGCAGTGTCCTGTGCGCAGTCCTGCCATTATTCTTTCTCTTCTGGTCATGGCGGAAGGCATTGGCTGGTAGAAATCTTCCACTGTATCGTGTGTTTTTTTTGGAGGTGGTCCATATGATGTTCCATTGTTGTTTTTCAGCATAGTGATAAGGTCTTGGTATGGTATTCTACCCTCCACTTCATTGGGTGGGTGGGATGCTGCTTCTTTGGCTGCTGCGTCAGCTTTTTCATTACCTATTATCCCTTGGTGGGAAGGAACCCATATTAGAATTATTTGTTTGCCATTGTGGATAAGGTCTGTGTAGATCTCTTGGATGTTCAATATGGTATCATGTTTGTTCTTATTGCCGGTGTTTTCTATTAATTACGCTTATAGAGTCAGTATAGATGACAGCGTGTTGGAGATTTTGGCTTTGAATATAATGTGCTTTAAGGACTGCGTATGCTTCAGCTGAGAAAATGGATGAGGCATTAGGGAGACGGAGTGTTCTGGTCATGTTGTCACATATGTATACCTCCTTCTTATCCATCCATTTTAAGACCAATAAATTATCGAATGATCTAAATGCTGCTTCCCCCTTTTTTAATCGTTTGTCAATTTTGGGCATCCCTTTTCTTCTTTTGATTACGGTGCCGCACGCGTTTGTGCCATTATTATGTAAAAATTTAAATAAAGCGAGACTCGCATACCAGTTATCTACATAAAGGGTATGGCCCTTTCCCAGATGCGGCTTCATAAGGGTTTCCACAATTGCTTCAGATTTTCCAATAGCTAGATTATCACTATCCACCATTGTAGATAATCCGGCATAAATTATCAGATCTTGCACGAACCCTGTCTCACAGTCGCTCAAAATAAACGATTTTATACCAAATCTGCTTCTCTTTGATGGTATACAGGGTGTTAGGCCACCCCTGGGAAAAATTTTAATAGAGGATTCTAGAGGGCAAAATACGACGAAAATCAAGAATACCAATTTGTTGATGGAGGCTTCGTTAAAAAGTTATTAACAATTAAATTCAAAAATTTCAAATCGTTCTGGAAAAATTATTTTCGGTTGCGGGGGTCAATTACAATCATTTTTGGTGAATACACATACTTCCGAAATCCTACCCACTTTCGAGAAAAAAATTCGAGTAAGTGCTGAAAGTTTTGGGTGAAAAAAAAAATTTCAAATCGTTTTGGAAAAATTATTTTCGGTTATGGGGGTCAGTTACAATCATTTTTGGTCATTAGACGTACACATGAAATCCTACGTGTTTTCGAGAAAAAAATTCATTAGCGAAAATATAATGTCTGACCATAACTGTCTGTTACCCTAGAAATTGAAAAGTTTCAAATCGTTCTGGAAAAATTATTTTCAGATGCAGGGATTAATTATAATCTTTTTTGGTCATTAGATATACCCTCGAAATCCTACTCAGTTTCGAGAAAAAAATTCCTTACGAAAATATAATTTCTAGCCAGAAATGTCTGCCCGAATTTTCATGCGAATATTTAAAACGTCATAACTTCTGAACGGATTGGACGATTTTAATGTTTACAAAAGCAAATTACGCGTATTTTGGTGGAGAATATATACAAATCGCAAAAATATTCGAAAAGTCGGCCCTTGACGCCGCAAAATGAGAAAAACCCTATAAAAATGGTCCAATTTTCAAACAGTCATAACTCTCACAATAGTGAATAAATTTCAATGAAACTTTTTTCTGAAGTAGAGCTCGTGGGTACCTACAAAAAAGTATTAGACAACTTTTCTGTAGGGTGTCAAACAAAATTACTAAAAATGAAAAAGGGATTTTTAAGAAAAATCGACATGGGGTAGTAGGTACCTAAATTTTTCGACGAAAAAAAATTTTTAATTAATTCTAAAAAAATTATTTTCGGTTCCGGGGGTTAATTGCAATCATTTTTGGTGAATAGACATACCCCCGAAATCCTACCTACTTTCTAGAAAAAAATTCGAGAATGCGTAAAATTTTTCGACGGAAAAAAAATATTTCAAATCATACTAAAAAAATTCTATTTAGTTACAGTGGGCAATTACAATCATTTTTGGTCATTATGCATACCCCCGAAATCCTACTCAGTTTCGAGAAAAAAAATTCAGTACGGTCGGAACTTTAAACGTTAATAACTGTTTAACAAAGCCTTCATCAACAAATTGGTATTCTTGATTTCCGTCTTATTTTGGCCTCTAAAATCCCCCATTAAAATTTTTTCCAGAGGTAGCCGAACACCCTGTGTACTGCTTAAACGAAAGCCGCCCTTTATACAAAAGCAGACTTTCGTCAATGCATAGCCGTTGATAAGGTTGAAATGCTTCATATAATGCTTTTCTTAATATTTCAACGACGTTTCGTATTTTATATAAACGATCATTAGTATGACCAACAACATCGGTAAAATGTAGCATTTGTAGTAACTTGAAGTAACGGTCTCTCGTCATTACTTCTCCAAAGATATCACTACGCAGAAGTTTATCTTTGCTCCAGTACTCTGCTAGTGATAATTTTTTGTTGCGTGTCATCAATAATGTCTAAATAAATAATAAAATAATAAATAATAAAACAATATAATTCGGCTAGTCCTGTTCCATCTGACATATTTACGTTATTATTACTCTTTCGAGACCAATATCGATTACTTTCTCTTGCAATCAACTCTACGAGCTCTTCGGAAAGTAAAAGTTGAAAAAAATCTAAAATTTTTTTTTATTCCTGAATCCGCTACCGCAAACTTATGTATTTTGGGGACGAATGTTTTTGACGTCCATACTTCAGAGTTATTGTCATGGGTTTCAATCTGTTCAACTTCTGATTCAGAAGTACTACATATAACTCTTCTACTTCTCTGTCGGATTACATTGATTTGATTTTCAATATCTGAATCACTATCCGAATCAATTAAGCCATTAGAGGATTGAATTCTTTCCGAGCTTCTCTGTGACACTCTAATAAGGGAGATACAAAAAGATTTTAAAAAACAAACTAAACAAAGCCCCAAGTAAAATTTTCAAATAAATGTTGCAAACCTTGGAAAATTAACAGCTGCTATCCAATTTCTTCTAACGATTTAACCCATGTCAGTTTGCAATCAAATGTAAGTTCAAAGAGTTTAATATTGTCCACTGTTTTAACTTCGATGCTTTCGATATATAGTTTTGGCAAGTTTTGGTTTTGCTTACGTTGTCTAGAGAATATTATGTACTGTTCGGACCATGTTTGGAATTTGTTTATGGTTGTTTGCAGTAGTTTTATTACTGTTGTAATGTTTCTTCCACTGCAGGTTAATGTTAAGTCGTCAGCAAACAAGTGTCCTTGAATCGGTGTGGTATATTTTCTATTATGTCATTGGTTCCTACCAGAAATAGTGTGACACTGATTACTGATCCTTGTAGTACTCCATTTTGGATGACTGTTGGGTTGGACAGAGTTCCATTTGCTCTGACTTGGATGGATCTATGGTGGAGGAAGTTTGATGATCTCTTCCCCTTGTTACTTGGGAGAAAAAGTAAAGAGAAAATATTCTTATCTAACGCTGGTAGTTCTAAAATTCTGTTAAAGAACTAATTTTTTGTTAATTTTAGAATTCTGTTGAAAATTAATTATAACAGGACTGTTTTGAAAGAAATAGTACAGAATCTTAAGTTTTCCATTATTTATTAATAGTCAAAATCTTATTAAACAACACGATTATTTAGTTGAAACGATCTTTGGTTTTGGCAAACCTTCCCTGAATCCATTCCTGAAACAAATAAAATTAACTTAAACTATATAATATTAACAACTTTTAATTCAATTTACTGTTTGATTACTAAACCATTAGAAATTGAAAATTACATAGAGAAATAAATATATCAAATTGAATTTGAATTTATTATGAAATTGTGTTAAATTTTTAAAAAATTTTAAATGTATTTTGTACGATACAAAGTTTATTTATAAATTAATTAACAGTCTTATAATATTCTGTTCGTTTTTAAGTCGAAAACAACATACTTCATAGAAAAATGTGAAGTTTTTATACTATATTTTTTTTCTCATTCAACGAGAAAAATGAGATTTATTAGACATTGCTTTAAAAATATATTTAATGAAACGGAAATTTTTCCAGATTTTAAAACGAAAGCTTTTTTTATTTTTTCTAATAATTAAAAGATGCCACTTTTTTACTAGTAGAAAAGGATCAATCCAATGATCAACAAAATCTACAGATTAAGTCTGTAATATTCGAGTTAAAAGCAAGAAAATATTAAGAAATTGAGAAATGGAATAGAAATAATTTAGATAATTTTAAAAACGTTTGGCAAATAAAAAATCTGTAATTTGTGTTTAACATTTTTCTTGAAAATGCGTCTTTTAGATATTTAGATGTTAAATTTTCAAATTAACATTTTATGTAATTGTTTATTATAGTAGTTATTTATGAATATTTACTTGAATTTACGCCGAACGATCTTCAAATAACGCATACGACCAGTGCCAGTCGTCTTCCTCCTCTTGGCCTTCACCGACCAGTTATCTGATTAATATAATATTGATTTTTAAAAATCATTGGATAATGCCCTAGATTAGAATGAAAATGTTAAATTCACTAGCAAAGTAGCTCACTAGTATCAAAAATTCAGTGTGAAATTCCAATTTATTAATGAATTTACAAAGAAAACATACAGTCAGTCACGAAAGTCTTCGTTCACCCCCTAAAATGGTCGTTTTAAATAAAATAAACAACAATTTCATATAATATTATGTTTATTTATTAACATGTACAATATTATTAATTGACCTATATAAAAATGTATTATTCTTTAAGAATATTTCATGCAATAAGAAAAAAACGAAATATGTATATCACTGAAGTGTTCGTACACTAAAATATGAAGTTAGTACATCTAGTAAATCTAGTAAATTCTAGTTACATTAATATTTTGCCTCTAAAACTGTTTTTAATCTTCTTGGCATAGAATGGACTAATTTAGTTGCAAAATCAGACGGAATTTTTTCCCATTTCTCTTCTAATGCATTGTTATCCTAAACTTCTTAATTTTGCATTCCAAATAATCCCATATGTGCTCTATAGCATTCAAATCTGGTGATTGAGGTGGCGAAAAAAGTTGTTTCGGGACATTGTACAGTATCCATTCTCAAATAACATAAGCCGTATGCTTAGGATCTTGGTCTTGTTGGAAAATCCAGTTGTTTTTAAGTATATCTAAATATACCCATCCATAACAGAATCTATAAATACTGAACTCCCAACTCTTGAGGCTGTTATTGAACTCTAAACCATAACGGATCCACCATCGTGCCTTATAGTTAGTACTAGGTTTTGCAAATCAAATGCTGTGCCGCTTATTCTCCATATATTGTCTCTTCCATCCACTCCAAAAATATTATACTTACTTTCATCAGCGAATAATACTATTTCCCAAAATTGTACATTCTCGTTTTCATGTTTCTTTGCGAATTCAATTCTCTTAGAACGGTTGATGTCATTAACTAAAGGTTTCTTCCACGACACATGACTACGATATCCAGATTTTTTTAAGATTCTTCGAATATTTTCAGAGTGTACTGTTTTTCCAAAATCATTTTCTACTTCTGCGACTATTTTTGGAGCACTTTTGGTTCTTGGCGAATAATTTGCAGTAGAGATCTGACACCTCTGTTACTTAGGATTTTAAGACGGCCACTACGTGTTTTATTTTTATGTTTACCAGTTTTTTTGAATGTTTTTATTATGTACTGAATAGTAGAATGTTTTCTGCACGTAATGTTAGCAATTTCACATGGAGATTTCTTCTCCTTATACAATTTAACAATTAATTCCTGCATTTTAATGCTTGTCTCTCTCCTAGAAGCACTCATTGTCGCTAAATGATTGTTAACACTAGATTTACAGGCATTGATCGTAAATATATTTATTGATACCTTTCGTGTTGACGATTACCTTAAAATACGACTTTTCTTTTAATTAGAATATATATTCGTGCCATTACATCAATCAATACACCTATTTATCAAAAAGAGGTTTTCAAATCATTTTTCAAGATTCTCAAAGAACACTGAAATCTGTCCTGGGAAAATGGCCATAAGTCACACATTCATCGTACCAGGACTAATATCTACGAGATTAGTCCTGCATTATCGTTCGACAGGAGGCAGGAAGTCGTTTTAACAAGGATAAGGATTGACCACACAAACCTAACACATGTAAAAATTAAATAAAAAAAAAAAATTCAACATAAGTTGTTAAAAAATAATATTTACGCGCTCTGCAATTTTTAACCAGTTAACTGTGTCGGCCTGTGTTGAAAGTGCGAATTTCTGTGTGTCATGAAAAATCAATCGATGACGAGTATACTTGTCAAACACAGTCAACTGGTTAATATGGAATCTGACATCCGTCAAATTGACGGCTTCCGTAAATCTAGTGTTAAACATCTTTCAACTGAATCACGACGTAATGAGAACGCAAACAAATCATCAGGGAAGCCCAGATATGTATGTTTCAAAAATTTACTAGATTTATCAGACTTACTACCTTCGTATTTTAGTGTACGAACAATTTTGTAACACATATTTCGGTTTTTCCTCATTGTATAAAATATTCTTAAAAAAAAACAATTTTTATTTAGTTCAATCAATAATATCATACATAATAATAAATAAATATTATACGAAATTGTTATTTACTTTCTTTGAAATTACTATTTTAGGGGATGTACAAAGACTTTCGTGACTGACTAGAAGTTTACGAATCAATCTAAGATTTGTCATTCGCGAATAAAATTTGCCCAATTCTGGTATAAAAGTGATTAGAGTAATTAATATTTAATAAACTTACAAGATCGCATCTTCTTCTCAGGATACCCACACTGTGCACATTGTGATTTCTGGATGTGGTATGAACTCCGTCCACATCGTCTGCACAATGTGTGAGTCTTGTTCCGCCGTTTTCCAAAACTCGACGTACCCTTCGTCTGTAAACATCACAATTTCATATTTTCAATTCTACATTATATTAAAATTTTATAATTTCAATTTCACGTTATATTAAAATTTCATAATTTTGACCACATTGTATTAAAATTGTATAACTTCAATTCCACATTGTATTCAAATTTCAACTCGTAAACATTAGAATTTGATAATATCAAATATTTCACAAGCAATTGATATTTTCAAGTCAATTTTTCCGCGATTCAAACATTTCTAACATAACCTCTATCAAACATATGACGTAAACAACCTATTTATTTCAATCTCCAGACCATAACTATAATCATATATCACCTCTATGGGAATTAAAAAAACGATTTTTATAGCTTTTGTATAATAAACTTTAACGATTGTTTTATAATAAGTGGATTTTAACGGATCGAATTTTCACTCACCATTTTGCACGAAGGAACTGTTCGAAAGAAGCGTAACACGAATTACGTTCCAAAACCATACGTTTCTTGTCCAAACCCAATGTCACCAGACCGCACATCGGGCCAGTGTGACCAGATGGCGCATGTGTACCAGGTGCACGGTTTGGTAATAATGTCAGAAATTAACAAACTTTTTTTTTATAATTAGCCAGATACTACATACATTTTGGTTTTGAAGACCAAAAGACTGAAATTATATGTACGTACGTAAATAATTAAGCGGGATGTCTATTATTTTTCCAGAAATTTTTTTTTATGAATTGCATTCCAAATCCGTACGTTCCTTGTCCAAACCTAGATTGTGATAATGGTTCTCAATTTAAAAAAAGAAACACAAAAAGACTGTATGATTCAAAAATTTTACTTCGTAATACAAAGTTGAATTTTAAGAAATTCGAATTAAAATTAATTCTAAAGAATTATTTTTCATTATCCAAGCAGCCGATGTAATTGCGAGTAATTAAATTTCTATGAGTTTGTCAGGATCTGTAAGAACTTCACGAGCATGTTGACTTCCAGAGGTCACAACGTGTTGTGGACCCACCACACAGTCCTTTAATTCTGAACCTTCTTCGATGATGCAACCATTACACAATATGCAATTGTTTATTATGCATCTGCAAACAATGTAGAATATTTAGAATATTTAAGTACAAAGATTAATTATTAAATTACCTTTGCTTGATTGTCACATTTTCCATTACAACGCTCTGTGAAATTCTAGTTTTCGATTCAACGATTGCATTTGATCCAATGTGACTTTGTTTAAGGGATGTTTTCTCATTAATAATAGCATTGTCGTTTACATGACAATCTTGTATTTGCGTACTATGTATCGTTGCTGTGTTTGAAATATTCGGTACATAAACTTTGTTGTTGTCATTAGTCCACCAATCTGATATCTAAAATATTTCTTCTATTAATTCTGAATTATTAACCTAGAAATATTTTGTTTACCTTGGCGTTAGCAAAGTGATACATCTGTATAGTGTTTGCTCTTAACCCAAATTTTCCATCCACAATGTGTGCGTAACACCTAATTATATCACCATGATATGCATCCTCTAAATCCGTACTGTGATCATTATAAGCTGACATTTTCCTAATTAACTCGTCTAATGGCTTTTCCACAGCAAAGCGGAAGATATCTTCTTTCAAATCAACTTTTATTATCGAAGTATTCTTGTCATCCTTACATTGTTTCGGTTTGGACAATTGTTTGCTAACAATATATGGAAGAAGCTCTCCTTTCAATGTACTAAAATTTCTACGAACAAAAAAATAATAATTTGTCTAGGACATTCAGAGCTTCGGTTAAAAAATATTACTTACTTATTGTGCACCAAGAAATCCAAAACCCATTTATTAATAACGTATAAATGAGCGTCCATCAATTTCGAATGAATAGTGAAATTTGTGTGTTTCTTAAGGAGCGTCTGTGAAATATTAATAGTTTTCTTGAAATCAGAGGCTGAGGCCAGAAAAATTAGACGTCCTGTTTCGTTGTCGATGCCAATTAAATCAGTCTCTGGTTTCTGTTTGTTTTTAGGGCCTGGCGTTGTGAAATCCTCTGGCAGTTTAGGCGTGGGCAACATTAACGCTGTAATGGTTGCATTGTATTTCCTGTATAGATCCAAAATTTCGCGAATGTCGATGTTGGTGATTAAATCGCACGAGATCACTAAGAAATCAGTGGTAATTTTCTCGTGAATCAGTCTGATGGAATCTGCGGTTCCAAGATCTTCTGCATCCTCTACAGCAACAATGTCTGTTTTAATTTTAAGGTTTAATTTATTTAACGACAACGATACGTCGTGCTCTGTATTTTCGGACACGACAACAATAGCCTCTTTAAAACCTGCACGCTCCAAGAGGCAAAGAGGGTACCAAATCATAGGTATATTTCCGATTGGAAGCAAACATTTATGTTGTCCTTGTGTCAATTCCGTCATACGAGATCCTCCTCCACCGGCAAGCACAATTGCTTGGAATTCTTTGTACATTTCTTTGCGTATGCTGCAATGAAGGTTACAAAAATTTGTGATAAATCCACTTTGAGTAAAAAATGAACAGAGATCTTCAGAAATATTTTTGAAGATAATATTTGAGTAACAATATGAATGTTTGAAAAACGATGCAATGATAATAGGAGAAACAAAATATTCGATGGAACCAACTTTTTATGTTAAACGATGATTATTTTTTATAAACAATAGTTCGACAATGTTTTGTGACAAGTGTTATTGCTCTTTTAGCGGAGTGTTGTTTAAAATTTTCAGGTTAGGTTTGTCTGTCATAATTTAAGTACGACTATAGTCGAATCTTTTTGGCTCAAAAATTTTTGTCAAAATAATATTGTACGCATGTATTGTATATATCAACATTCATTTCAAATTTATAATTTCCAATATATATAATTTGAACGTTGATATTGATATATTTTTTCAAATTGTCAATTTCCAATATATATTAATATCAATATTCATTTCAAATTCTCAATTTTTAATTTCCAATATATATATAATTTGAAACGAATGTTGATTTTAACATATGTAGTGTATGTAATCACGTGGTAGCAATGTGGCCAGATTTGACATAATTTAGTGCATCGTGCATCCACGACGAACTTCCTTTAACAGCTAAAGTTTAGCTCTGTACGAAGCATAAAGTAACTCCCTAGTTACTACCGCAGATGGCGCAGTTGGCGCCGATGCCAACCGTTGAGATGGAGGCCAGGGTGCTCTAGGAGATTTGTCTCTAGACACTCCCAGGTCCTCGCGAGATAGTGTAGGCTGTAACCTACGTATAGGGATACGGGCCTAGGAAATAACTACACACGTGACTTTGCGGTTAGGATTCTTTATTCGCCTGTCTTCCAGGCTGGCTTGGAGACGACTGACTATCGCGAGGATCAGGGAGTGTCTAGAGACAAATCTCCTAGAGCATCCCGGCCTCCATCTCGACGGTTGGCATCGGCGCTCACTGCGCCATCTGCGGTAGTAACTAGGGAGTTACTTTACGCTCCCTACAATAGTCACTATAGTCAGTCGTCTCCAAGCCAGCCTGAAAGACGGGCGAATAAAGAATCCTAACCGCAAAGTCACGTGTGTACTTATTTCCTAGGCCCGTATCCCTATACGTAGGTTACAGCTTACACACTCATGCGATTATGCCAATTTTGACCACATTGCGTGATAACAACCTTAACCTAAAACCAACATGCAAAACCTAACCTACAAAAACGACATAGGATTCTATTAGAGAACGAAACATGTGTGATTCCGAGACAGACGTAATTACGATAGGAAAATACGTGATAGTGAAGAAATTGAATTATAAGAAAATTTACAAGGTTACCGCAAATGGTAGTTTGACTCTAGGAAAGAACCTGGTGGATATGGGTGAAATAATCGGGAAACGATTTTGGACCAGTTTCGAGATGATACCGTCCAAAGATGGAAAACGGTCGTTTTTCTTGAAAGAGGCAACGGAAACCGAGTCATGGAACGATTTGCTGAGCACTCTGTCCAAAGGAAACGACAATCGATCCATCGTCGACGATGGTAACTCACAGAAGCTCTCGAAGGAAGAAATTGTTCAGTTGCAGGAATCTGGGAAGAGTGGGAAAGAGATTGTAGGCAGCTTGATCGAGAACAATAAGTCTTTCCTGGATAGAACTGAATACTCCCAAGAGAAATATCTGAAAAAGAAGGAACAAAAATATCTCAGGCATTTGACAGTTTGTAAACCGAGTATAAGTTCTCTGCATGCTGTTTACTTTAAGTTGGATCATAATAAAATTGGAAATTTGCGTATGGATGCATTGGCGCAATTGTTGTCGTACAGTGACGTTCAATCGAATGGATTGTATATATTGTACAGTAGTGGATCGCAAGGTTTGCCAGCAGCTGCGATGTTAAATAGAATCGGAGCAGACACGGAGGGATATCTGATTAATTTGCATCCTGGAAATGTGCCCCAAACCACAATTGTCCACGCCATGAACTTTCCTAAAGAACAGTTGGAGAGACTGGTCAATGTCAATATTTATAGCTTTTTAAGATTGTATTATCAAGGGGAAAGCGCTGTTTTGAATAATATTTTAGCATTGAAGAAGATTCGTGATAATTGCACAGATAAAACTAAAGAAAATGTTGATGGTACCATAGAAAACAGTTGTATAGATGGTCAAATCTTAGAAAACAAGGAAACGGAGAATAAAGAATATTTAAAAATTGTTAGCGATACAAATGAGATTTCTGAGGAACAGAGTACAGTAAAACGAAAGTTAGACGAATTAAATTCTGCAGAAGTTGTGCCTTCAAAAAGACCTAAGTGGTTATTGGAAACACAACACGCAGTAGATCTTGTGCGGAATTCAAAAGCTCGTGGATTGGCTATTGTGGCCAAGGAACATCCATTGAATATTGTAATGGCTCTTTTGCCCTTTTTAGGAGCGTCCAGGCCGTTTGTGATTCATCATGTTTATCGAGAACCTCTCCAAGAGACATATATGGTGTTAAAACAAAGACAGAATGTTATTAATTTAAGACTGTTCTCCAATTTCTTGCGTTCCTATCAAGTGTTGCCAGACAGGACACACCCTGACATTTTAACCAGTGATACAGGTGGTTATTTACTAACAGGATACTTAGTTGAATAATTATTATTATTGAAGACTACAAATTTGATAATCAAATTTCATTGGAACTTTCTTCAAGATTACGACCATCATTTATTGTCCAATGTAAATTGGCAACAGAGTTTTTATACTTGAAATGAATTACAAGATCGTTTGAAGGAATAAAGAAATTGAATGTGTGATTTTTACTGATAATATGTTGATACAGTTTTTCATTTTAGTGTTATTATTCAGAAACTGGAATGGAATCGTTGTTTCTTTCAGAAATATTTTCATTAAACCTGCAATTTTTAAATTAAAAATTTATTACAGTTTCGAAACTTTGAATTTTCCGCCATTATTTCAAAGTTATTTCTAGATAATCAAAATTTTAAATCGATATTTTATATTTAACAATTCGTTATTTACATTCAAATATTATTTTATATTTTTCTGAGAAAGATATATAATTGTCTATTTACTTTTGACTGCATGAAAATAAAATATATTTATTACAGTTTCGAAGCTTTGAATTTCCCGCCATTATTTCAAAGTTATTTCTAGATAATCAAAATTTTAAATCGATATTTTATATTTAACAATTCGTTATTTACATTCAAATATTATTTTATGTTTTTCTGAGAAAGATATATAATTGTCTAATTACTTTTGACTGCATGAAAATAAAATATATGTGGAAAAAAGATAAAAACTAGATAAATAAACCACGTGATGGCAACAAGAGTACCACTACAAAAATATAAAATTGTTCTGTTTTTAGATCGAGATAATTTAAAATTAAAATCGATCGTTTACACTTGATACTTCTTTATTTGCATTCGAATATTATTTTAGTTTTATTTACATCAAAATAAATAGATAATCATAGAAACAGATGCTAAAAGTAGAATAATTTAATAATTAAAACTAAAATTTGCATTATTTGGCTACATTAATTATTGTAATGGCGTCGATACAGCAACCAATGAAATTTTGGTTATGTTTCGTTTCCATCAAAGTCTAACGAATTAAAATTTTACGCATATTCATTGATAAAATTGTAACTTACAAAAGAATCTTAAATTTTCGATAAAAACTGTCCCAATTCTTATTTTATTATCTGCAGAATGGATTATAGTGTGAATTATAGAAAATACCGGAAACGAGTCAGAGCCTTCTACGAGTGACGCCAAAATTAATTTAAAATCTGCCAAACCGTCATTCTTGTTTTTTTGCAAAATACATAATATTCAAACGTCTTTTCGTTTTAAAAACAAACCAGTCTTTCAAATAAATAATTAACCAACTCAAAATGGCAACTTTCCAATCCTTCGAAGAAATCTTGGGACGACAGTGCGATAAGTTACAAGATCTTCAAACTGCAACAATATTAATTAAAAGTAATACAAAATTTTAATTATATTTTACAATAGAATTCAATTTGTTTTAAAACGTAATCATATTATTTTTCATTATTTTCATTCGAAACAGATACTTTTACTCTTATTTCTTTCTTCCATTGATCATTTACTTTGTAAAAATACTTTTACTTGTATTGTTCTTCGCAGACAAAGATGTAGTGAAAGATGAGCTTCTTCACATGCGTGCAAAGATTTTGCACATGTCCGATGGCATCAAAGCTGTAAGAAAAACACTGAACGATGCGAGGGAACAAAATAATCATTGTCGAGTAAGACTTTCTTAATTTTACTTTGTTTATCCCTTAAGCGTCCAATCAATGACTGTTACAGACTTACAATTCAGAAAACTCCATACGTATTCCATCGTTTAAAAATATAGTCTCATCAAAACTAATAATTGATAGTTTCTTTAACCCTTTGCACTCCTATGTCGAGTGTGACTCGATGTCAATGATGACATCGATGACATTTTTTCGAATCCAAACCAAAGAGATATCGTACACTTGAAAATTACAAAATACAACAACAGTGTAAATAAAACAGATATTTTAACAGGTAAGTTTCAAATAAAACACTTAAAAGCGTGCTGCTGGTAACAAAATTGAAATATAATTCAGAGTGCAAAGGGTTAAAGCCAAATGACCAAGTTTGAACATTCGATTTTAATTCATAAAATGTAATTACTTTCTCCGCAGTTAGTCACTAGTTTTCTCGTTCACTCGTTTCTTCTTTAGAATTAAGGTACGTTTCGTCTGTAAGCGATCCAAGCCATTAACGTTCAACTTTAGTTTAGAGAATAAGAAAAATTCAAGCAAAGATCTGTATGATATTTGCAAACAATAGAGTATATTTGTTGTGAAGTATATGTAAATAGTTACTCGTTTTAGAATTTTTTATCTAGAATTATTGAAACGATTGAAGCTGTTGTCGAATCATTTATCTTGGAACAGTATAAACCAATTTACGAAGGACAGAAGGTAAATTTCAGTTTGCAGGATGCTTAAGGGTTTTATTTGCACCAAATTTCTTGACACTACTTTTGTAACATGTTAATAATGTAATTTAGGAACTTTTATCACTGATAAACAACTTGCACGAGAAAAATATCCACATGGAACAGAATGTTCCATCGACACTGATCTCCGATTACCAGATGGATTCTCCTAAACATGTTTACAAGGAAGATTTTCTGAGGATTCAGAACAGAGAGCTGTCTAAAAGTCCCATAATGGACTGCAAAAAGATTCTATTCAACGAGCCTGAAGTTTACCCAATAATCCCTTTAATAACTCAAAACGAATTTGGTACGATTCCTAAGTATATCATTGGGAGACAGTCGCTGGACAGCATAAATAGCCTAATTGATGCCATAAATCAGGTATTAAAGAGGAAATATATGCTTCTGTCGCTGGGGAAAGCACATGCCAGAAAACAAGGTGACCTGAGCCTCTATTTACGTTATAAGAAAGAGGAATTGGACATCTGCAGCAAGAATGGTAAAACAATTGACAGAAATCATTTGTTAACAACTTAACGATTAACTCGTAGTGTAGTAATAGAGTTTAAGTTTCTTCGTACAAGGTGATACGAGTATATAATTACTTGAAATGAAAATTAATTCGAGGCTTAGAAATGAAACGGATGCATATATTTCTTTTTGATTCCGAAAGCAAATTTCTCTTAAGTCGTAAGAATTAACATACTGTTTGCATGAATGCATCATTTCAGTTTTCATTCGACAACTTGCATCGGAGTAGAATTTACTTCTTTTAAGTTTCCATAGAAAAAAATGCTTTAAAAATTTTATTGGTAAGATTTGGAACTTCATTCTACAGAATTTGATCAAATAACAGAGTTAACGAAGACTAATATTCCACGATGCTTGAATAATAGAAGTAATGATTAAATTTAAAATGTACTCAAAAATAATTTCGAAGTTTGTTTCAATTAGTATACAGGGTGATTCACCTAACGTTTGCACCTGAGATATCATTGTTATTTTTAAAGATACGTCAAATGTCTTGACAAAATTGAATGGTACAATGGGCCTCACACGATGCCAAAAATATTTTTATTTCTATGTCATTTTTTTTAAAGAAATCAAGGTCATCTCATAATGGGAGATTGTAGAGGCCAAAATAAGACGAAAATCAAGAATATTAATTTGTTGATGGAGGCTTCGTTAAAAAGTTATTAACGTTTAAAGTTCCGCCCGTTCTGAATTTTTTTCTCGAAAACGCGCAGGATTTCGGTATGTCTATTCGCCAAAAATGATTGTAATTGACCCCCGAATCCAAATATAATTTTTCCAGAACGATTTGAAATTTTTGAATTTAATTGTTAATAACTTTTTAACAAAGCCTCAATCAACAAATTGATATTCTTGATTTTCATCTTATTTTGGCCTCTAGAATCTCCCATTAAAATTTCTCCCAAAGATGGCCAAACACCCTGTATAATGTTTGTTATTCCAGTCGATGTTTTTTTAACCGAATTCCTTAATCTTTCAATCTTTTTATGCAATGTTCATATTGTGTTTTAGAGTATGTGTATTTTTTCACCAAAGAGGATTACGAGGACCAGATGAAATCCAAACTGAGCAAAATCAAGTTGAATTTGCTGACTGTTTTGAGGCATTGTAAACGATTGCGGGAACATAGGATAAAGAATGATCTGCGATACGTTGTATTAACAAAGTAGGCCATTACGAAGCCTAAAAACAAGCTATCAATTAAATTAATTTTTAATTGATAGCTTGTTTCGTATATTTCTTTATCTTTACATACTAATAAAATCATTGTACAAAATGTAATTATCCGAAACGTTAATAAATTAATAACAATTTCTATAATGTTCCATGAGTTTCTGTAATTTATATACTGTTGCATAAATACATTGTACATTTGCTTCTTTATATTGGAACTTCATTAATGCTCTAAAATAGGCTTGGTCGAGTTTCGTTTTTGTTTTCGTTGTCATGGCAGTGTGTTTATCGAAAATTCGCGTAAAAAGGAGCGAAAGCTTCCAAAATAAGAAGTTTAGTTTGCCATGAAAGAGACCTATAATTTCCAAGGAACGAGGTAATCTGCTCCAAAATACTTTCGTTCGGAATGGAACGTTGAATAAGTTTTACAAAATCTATAAAAGGTAGAGATTGTATACTGACGAACCAATAAATAAAATCTGTATCATTATCGAATATAGACAGGATAGTTTACCAATAAAAATAGCACTTAAATAGTATATAAACAATAAGAGAAAACCAACGATTAACAAAGTCTTTTTTATCATCGAATGTACGATACTTAAAATATTTTTGAATTAAATAAAACATCAAAATGACCAATTTCATTATATTCGTACAAAATATAATACAATTTGATTGTTTTTGACACGTGATTGATTTGATTATTTTCAGCTCGTCGCATTGAAGAAGAAGCTTTGTTATTGACACTGAGATTAAATAAAAGTTTCATTACATAGAGATTGAATAGAAGCTTCATGGCGTAGAGTTTAAGATCGAATACAATGATCATAGAATGAATATCGTGCAGGCAGAGTCAATCAGCACTTTGAGCGAGCTGGATGACTTTGAAGGATCCATCATCTGGTCCCAAGATGAACCACTCTCCTCGAACGAGATCCTAGAGTTCGTTCCTGATCCTGACAAGCAAAATCAGATCAAATCACTGTGTCGTCTTTGCGCAGGGGAGACTCTAAACCCAATTTATATTTACTCAGAATTCGGAGAGTCCCTACGACTCTTGGACAAAATTAACACATGTCTGAGTATTAAGGTGTCGATGATTTACAGATAATAATCTTTTTGTTTCTTTTAAGATCACTAGCGTTCAATACAAATGCGAGTGGTTTCTTTCAGGTGAAGAAAACAGACCCACTGCCAAAACAACTCTGCCCACCGTGTGTAGAAAAGATAATTTGGTGCAACGAGTTTGATGCACAGTGCATCAGAGCAGAAGAAACACTGCTCGAAATTCTGAAGCACAAAAATTCCTTCGCAAAAAATGAAACCAAAGGAGAGTTTGAGAGCTCTGATTCGTGTCCATTGTGTGTCGAAGGACGAATGCGAGTCTTCGAAGATCATAAGGGGAGTCGAAAGGACACAGAACTGTACGATAGTGACATAGTTCTAGAAAGCAGCGATGAAGAACAGATTCCAAGTGTGTTGAAAGTCGATGAAAATGAAACAGAAGCTATTACGTTGTTCTGTTTGGGAACGAAGCAGAAATACTTGAAATGTGGCGCTTGTATGAATCTTTACCACACTAAGGAGAACCTGGATGAACATAAGTGCAAACCTAATTTGCAATGTACATCGAAACCATATAAATGTACTGTTTGCTTTGCAACTTTTACGTTTGAGGAACGATTGCAGTTTCATCAACGATTCCACACAGATGCTAAAGCTTTGTATTGTGAAGTTTGCAAGATCACTTTTGGGAAGGAGTTGAAACTGTTCTATCATTATAAGAGGTATTATGTTCAGAGTGTTTGGCAATATTTACTTTACTAGAATCTTAAACGAAATACTTTATCGTGTGAAACTGAGAATGATAGTAATTCTGCTCGCTGTAGTAATTAGTTGAACATTGTTAACATTCAGTTATCATAATTTAGGTACCATTGCAAAGACGGTCGAGTGTCTTGCTTGCAGTGTGGAAAACTGTTCGAAACCCAAGACGAACTTAAAAGACACATCTGCTTGGATGGGAAAACTAGGCCATACGTATGCGAAGTCTGCTCGAAAGGATTCTGCGATGGGTTTGTGCATCTCTTGAAACTAGAATCCTCTAACACAATTTTCCACAATCATTCAAACTTCAGGTACACGTTAAAGCGCCACGTGGTGACACATCTTCCAGAGAAACCATACAAGTGCCCGGAGTGTTCAAAAAGTTTCACGCAGAAGTCGAGGCTGAACAAACACGTGGCTGGCCACAGCGTGATTTTAGAATCCAGCCAAGCAATTTGGAGGTATACCAAATCCTTTTAGCAACTGTTCGCTTCTAACGCGAGTGTTTCATTTGTCGCGAAGGTGTGTTCACTGCGGGGAAGCTTTTGGGTCCAGCGAATCCGCCGACGAGCACTGCAAGCTGCACGAAGAGAAGATCGGCCTGATCGAGGAGTTGCAAGCTTCGAAGCTGTATCATTGTGAACTCTGCGACAGCCATTTTGCAGACACGGATCATCTCAAGAACCATCGCCAGTCGCACGTAGTGGAAAAACCCTACTCGTGCAACCACTGTGACTCTTCGTTTAAATCGTTTGCAGAGGCAGTCCTTCACTGGAAGGAGCATCCAAGGATATTCAGAGTTCTTGTGGTGTTTCTCTGCGAAGTTTGCGACAGAGATGTCAAAGAATTATCCTTGCTTTACAAGCACAAGCAGAAAAGGCATCAACCAATGACTAGAAGAACGGAAGAGGGCGAAGAAAAGTTCATTTGCGAACTCTGCGGAAGCGTCTTCCCAAATATTGAGAGTTTCCAAGAACATGGGAAGTACAGGTGTTCGAAGTTCCCCTGCGATATATGTGGGAGTCTATTGCCTACTGCAAATTCTCTTAATGCGCACAAGAGGAGGCACAGTGGACTCAGGCCGTGCGTAAAGGACTTAAATTTAGCTCCATATTACCGTGGATTGAAACAAACCAGTTTTATAACTTTTGTACTCCTTTGTAGGTATGTTTGTAATATTTGTGGGAAGAGTTACACGCAGTCGAGTCACATGTGGACCCACAAGAGGTTCCACATGGGTGTGAAACCATACGCTTGCGAGTATTGCGACCAGAGGTTCACGATAAAACCTGACCTTGCAGACCACACCAGGAAGAAACACACCAGAGAGCGACCGTTCAAGTGCGATGTGTGTAACAAGGCTTTTCTGACCGGTTCTGTTTTCTATCAACACCGACTGATTCACAGAGGTGATCGTAGATACAAGTGTCATTATTGCGAGAAAGCATTCACCAGAACGGAAGCTCTAAACAATCATATAAAGATACACACCGGGGAGAAACCACATGCCTGCGATGTTTGTGGAAGATGTTTCAGACAGAAAGGAGATATGCGGAAGCATAGGCGTACACAACATACTGTCAAACAAGATGCAAAACAGATTTAAATATAATGCTGTCTGAAATTGCGTGTTTGCTTGGTATTCATTTTGTAAACGAAGGTGGAGATGATTCGATTTTGATACTGTACGTGAATGTATAGTTTAATGGTAGTTTTTTGTATTGGATAAATTATTGGTCTCTTACACAAATTTTAGTGGACTTTATAAATAAGTACATGATAGAGTAATTGAATTTTAAAACTTGTTCGATATAAAACTTTAGTAATTATGGTTCATCGTTGATTTTAAAAGGCTTAATAAAATGTGAGCCTAAGCATGGACACATTTTATTTGGAATGGTTGGAGTATTGGATAAATTATTGGTCCTTTATACAAATTTTATTGGACTTTATAAATAAGTACACGATAGAGTAATTGAATTTTGAAACTTGTTCGATATAAAACTTTAGTAATTATAGTTCATCGTTGGTTTTAAAAGGCTTAATAAAATGTGAGCCTAAGCATGGACGCATTTTATTTGGAATAATTGGATTATTTTGAATATTTTATTAATTTTATTTCACAAATAATATGGAAACAGTTATTTCCTGTTCTAAACTATTTTCAATTAGTCGGTCAGTTTATTTAATAAACTTACTCCACAGCTGATTTTTTTTTTAAATTCAAAGTATGCGCCAAAGTTTATCGAGAAATAGTTTGCTTCCTCCAATGCTAGATGGCGCCCCAAATAGATCGAAAAAATACCTTTTTTATTTATTTATTTATTAACAACAGCTAAGCCTCTCTTAGGCTTATATATTCTTTGATTAGCACACAAAATTTACATTTCTAATTACAACTATATATATATCAATCATATGAAAATGAATGGAAGTTGACACCGCCCCTGCTGAAAATAAAAGACTGGAAAATTTTTCTTTTTTTAATGAAGGAAACTCTTTTACTTAATCTTTTTTGAAGGCGAAGGCGAAAAAGTCGACTCCGTCGCGGCAACAATGGTTGGACGCGATGCATGGATGTTCCCCTGAAATAGGGAATCGGTTTTTGTTTTCCAGAAACACGAGAGAGTAGGTGAGAAAGAAGCGTTCTAAGCCATGGTCCTCTGGAGTGGGGGGAGCCGCGTCAAAGGGGGGGGGGGGGATTATTACCGACGCCCGGTAATTGGTATCAATGGTCGGTAATTAGTATCAACGGTTGGCAATTATCAGAGGTTAGTAAAAACGAAAGAGATAATTGCCAGAGGTCGGTAAAAGAGAAGGGAGGAAAAATTAGATGTCTCTGGTAAGAAAAGAAGAGGTAATTATCAGAGGTCGGTAAAGAGGAGATGGGGAAAGCACCGACGAGGTATACGAGTATACCTCGTATACTTCGTCTGTGGTTAAAGACATCTAATTCCTTTCCCCACCTCCTCTTTACCGACCTCTGATAATTACTTCTTTTTTTCTTACCAGAAGCATTTAATTTCTTTCCCCTTCTCTTTTACCGACCTCTGGTAATTACCTCTTCCTTTTTTACTAACTTCTGATAATTACCAACCATTGATATTAATTACCGTTCGTTGATACTACTTACCGACCGATGACACTAATCACCGGCCGTCGGTAACAATTACCGATCGTCGACAATAATCCCCCCCCCAGGATCATTGTTTAGAATGCTCCTTTCTCACCTACTCGAGCGAGGCGATCGAAAACGCGAAAAGCGTTAGTTGGATGACGGAGGGACAATTTCGAAATTTTAAACTTTAAAGCCATTTTTTAAAAAAATGGCCATAACGTCTAGTATTTTACAGATTGTATTTGGACATCAGCCCCTATAACTCTGCCAAATTTCATTCAAATCCCAGGTTGACAGGTCATGTCCTCCCCTTATCAGTTGTTTCGTGAACGAGAAGGGAAGATTCACGTTTCTTCCTTATCGACTTCCACGAAATGGTCCGAAGTGCATTCGCGCTCACTTCGGGCAACTTCGGTGAATCGAGAGAGAGGGTTAGTGTCAGTTTGTCTTTGTCGACTCTCCGAAACTGTACGAGCTCACTTACGCGTGATGTGGCATAGTGTACGGAAGTGCACCGGTGCACCGAGGGCTTCGTCTGACGTCACTGCAGGTGGCATGATTGACGGTCTTGTGATTCGTGCTAGTGAACCTTGTGGTCTAACAAGTTGCAATTGTCATCGACGAAGATTGTGTCGTTGAACAAAATCTGAAACGATGACAAATAGATAAAATAACTTCAACAGGTATTCCATGTAAGTCACTCAATCCATGTATCGAATATTTAAACATAGTTTTTGTTCTCCGAGCGAACAATTCTACCAATCATATCAATTTCCATCGCCACGTCTGTCTTTTTATTAAATATTTTCGTTGGTTATTATTGACACGTACATAACCTATAAATATTTGACATATGTATGTCGTTTCTTTCAGAAATAGAATTCTCAATTGTTTCTTTATTAATTTCGTTGGAGAAATTGGCAATTTTCATAACTGAATTTCAATTTTAATTTGTTATTCCGAGCATAGGGAGGTTTTTAGTACACAGAGAAACTTCCTTAGGTTGTAAACTAAATTTCAACAAAAAATATAGAAGATAATGATTAGAAAATAAAGTGTTTTGAAACTAAATTGTGCACAGAAAGTAGGCGAAGGATGGCATTTCCACCATTGGTGAGCTCTACGCCACCTCCGCTGGACAATTTTGGGGACTCCGAGGAAGATGAATTTGGCGATTTCACAACCGGAGGCTTAGATGGTAATAACCATGCGTCCATCAATTATTTGTAAACCTAAACCATTACGTTTCAGGACTGTCCGTGTCATCGGATTCACCACAGAAACTTGTCACACCTGTTCAGACACCTGTAGCGTCTCCAAAAGTGAACGGAATTCCAGAAACAAAGGGCTCTCAGACTAGTTTGGTATCGAAAGCACCCAGTCCAGAAGATCTTTTGATTCTGGAGAGAACGGAAAATGTTATAGGTGAAATTAAACTTAAAACAGAAGTCAAGTGCACGAATGACGGAGAAAACACTGACAACATAGAAAATAGTTTTGTGGAAAATAAATTAGAAGCTTCGTCCAATAATTTGGACGAAATAGAACCTTTAAGTCTTGACTTAGGGGATCCGACTGCAGGTCCAGACACAGTACAACCTCTGAACCAAAATTTCTACGACTACGAACAATTTGAGTCACAGAACTGGATATCGAGTACGGAAGCTCCAAAAACCAGCTACTTGGAGCTTCAAGATACCGAAGAAACTTCCAATGATTCCACGTGTAAAGTAGAAAACGAAAATTCTGAAGTGAAAAGTGTGTTACAATTGGAGGTTGGCGAGTATGTGGATACTGAATCCATCGATGAGAATACGAGGGACGAATTAGTCAGTCAAGCAAAAATAGAGTCTGAGAGTGAAAATGTTAACGTCGAAAGTAATTTACCATTGTGCTCATCGGTAACAGAGCCTAGCGACTCCAAGCCTTTTTGTTCAGAGTCTCAAGATTCTTCAGCCGGAACTAGCAAAAACAAAAACGAAGCAATAGAAGATGACGACTTCGGGGATTTCACGAACTTCTCTGACCAGGGTCAGCTGGAAAAGATCGACGTAGTGAAATTACCTGAGAGGGACGATGACTTTGGTGACTTCAGTGATTTCGAGCAACCAGTGGCGGAAGGTTTCAGTCTGAAAGAGTCGATATCTCGAATAGAAAATAAGAATGTAAGTTCGTTTCGCTGATTAATTTGACAGATTTAAATTTTGCATCGCAAAAATTATCTCTAGGCTGCCAACAAGATAGAAGATATAATTGCAACGCTGTTTCCAAACAATTTGGAGCGATGCGAAATCCAAGTTCAGTCTTTGATAAGTCAGACAGATGGTGTTTGGCAGAGCGTCAAGAGTGTGGAGGAAACAAATGCTTTGACGTATCAATGGGCAAATAGCACGAGCAATAATATGCTCTTGAACTCCCTAGGCATCGACTCTCGTAACATAGTGAGTAAAATTAGTTTGTGTTAGGATTAATTACTAATAGTTGCAGTTGCTTTCAGTTGTTCGGGCCTAGGTGGAACCCTAATGTACCTAGATTCGCTGCGAACCTTGGCTTCACTCCCCTGGAACCCATCAAAGCCACCACAGATGTTCAACCTACAGCTACAATTAATTCCAACTGGGCGCAGAGTTCGATCCAGATGGAAGTAAGCATTTTTGTTAATCGATGTTTTGTTAGAAGAAAAGATGATTGAACTTCATTTGTAATTTATGATAATGAAACTCCATTAGGAAGTACCTGCTGCGCAATTCGATTGGAATAGTTCTGGGCTTGTTAACCCTTTAGAAGCTAGTAAGTATCAAACACAACTTTTATGTTCGTATTGCTACTTCGTTTCTGTATTACTAATGCTTCTTTTCACAATATTTTGTCAATACAAAAGAATTTTCATTGATGCTATAGTTTTTAGGGAATTTGAGTGAATTTTGTTTCTTGGGAGTTTTTTAAATGGAAAATACTGTTTATTGAGTGTACAAAGAATATTCCCTTTTTAATATTGTAATATTATGCAAGAGGGTTGAAATACTAAAAAATTGTGAATATTTACACATATATACTGTAAATTTCACCGCTCTTTATCAATTCTTTTGCTTCGACAATACTTCCATTAATTTGTTCCTGTAGTGTCGTGCATAGCTATAGCAGCGTTTCAATTTTTCAACGTTTCAGACTTTTAAACTGGAATGCGAACAAATTGTACAATAAAGAACAAGCTTTATAAAAGTTCTATGTAACTAAATCATTAATAGTTTGATTTATTACTGATTTCTGGGGCTCTTTTTAATTAAAAAATAAATTTCGACATCCTGGAAAATTGCTTTCTCAGCTGCGTTACATTTAACAGAAAACTTCCAACAAAACTTCTATAAAAGCCAATATTTATCGCACGTTTTCAAATCGTACAACTATTTATCTTTCATTTCGACTTGAAAGTTCAAAACGTTGAGAAGCTTGTGCACAAAGTGTACTAATGACTGGGTAAATGTTTGACGAACCCTGCGATCTAGGTGGTGGGTTATCCGCTCTTCTACCTCTGGACTTTCTGTGTCCCTTCGATCCCCTGTTAACGTCCCACAGTTCCGTCAACTCTGAATCCTATCGTCGACCAAGTAGCGCCAGGAATCCTAATCGTAAGTGTTTCGCTTGGTATATCCGTAACAGTAGATTAGAAGTTCTCGAAAGCATTCTTTTCACTACAAGTATCGTCCTTCCACGAGAAGAAGGTACCATGTGTTTGCATCCCCACTCCTGTTGCAGTCCGCTGATTGGCTGTCATCGATCTTCGTCACCGTTCTCGACCAATGCCTGTGAGTCAGCTGACTGCAGCAAGAGTGGGGATGTAAACACACTGTGCCTTCTTCTCGTGGAAGGACGATACACGAACGTTTATAATTATTAAAAAAATTGTATGCATTGCTAGTTTATCGTTTAAATTGACTCCCTCGAGAATATCTTTAAAATCGCTGATGATACTACAAAATGTTTTGGACTAATAGTTCAAGAATTATAACAGACTAAAGTGAAATAATTTAGTGAATTTTAAGGTGTTATAACTCGAACTATTAGGTTTGGGGCATAAATACTGCCTTTTCACGAGAAGGCGCAGCGTGTTTACAACCCCACTCTTACTGCAGTCCGTTGATTGGCTGTCACCGATCTTCGTCACCATTCTCAACTAATGCCTGTGAATCAGCTGACTGCAACAGGAGTGGGGATGTAAACACACTGTGCCTTCTTCTCGTGGAAGGACGATACATGAACGTTTATAATTATTAAAAAAATTGTATGCATTACTAGTTTATCATTTAAATTGACTCCCTCGAGAATATCTTTAATATCGCTGATGATACTACAAAATGTTTTGGACTAATAGTTCAAGAATTATAACAGTCTAAAGTGAAATAATTTAGTAAATTTTAAGATGTTATAACTCGAACTATTAGGTTTGGGGCATAAGTACTGCCTTTTCACGAGAAGGCACAGCGTGTTTACATCCCCACTCTTACTGCAGTCCGCTGATTGGCTGTCATCGATCTTCGTCACAGTTCTCGACCAATGCCTGTGAGTCAGCTGACTGCAACAGGAGTGGGGATGTAAACACACTGTGCCTTCTTCTCGTGGAAGGACGATACTGTCTACGAACTTCAGAGTCAGTATTAAAAACATTTCTTCAACGTAACAGATACCTCAGAAGTGAGCGTCAATCGAGAACGGAGCAGTTCAGTGTCAAAAGCAGAGACCGAGTGTCTGGAAAATGAAGCTTCGAAGACGCAGAAACGCTTGCAGCCTTCGAAAATGATAGAACCGTTGCCAGGACCGCGCGTGGTGGAATGGAAAAGAAAGGCGGAACCCGACTCAGGCCACAAAATTAGGAACAGTGTCCAGAGAAGCGTTCCGATAGAGAAATCCTTCTTACAAACTGAAAAACAGTTTGTGTCGAGTGAGAAATCGAGTTTAGCGGATGTTTATCGTGGAAAGTCGGCGAACAAGAGGTCCGCAGAGCACGTGGTGGTGGACAGATTTGGTCGAGTGATGCAGATCCAACCGGAAACCACGCGAGTACTCAATAGACTTCCGGATCTCTCCTTCTTGAGCGCCAGGACTCTGTTACTGGATCGTGAGCACAAGCAGATGGCTTGTGAACTGGGAGTCGCGAGTCGCAAGATGCCTGGCTGAGTAACGTCGGTCTGAGCGCGAGTTTGGAAGGTCTGGATATCCCTGGATAGATCTAGTGGATGCATCGACGTGCAGTAGAAACGAAGGAGAAAAGACGTTCCGTTAAACCTTTCAAACCCGCGCTTGGACCGACCCAGCTTCCTCCCCTTTCAACACACAGAACTGCTGAAGTATTCGATAAAGTAAAATATTCTGCACCATGTGCATTAAGGTAGGACTTTTCTCGAGAAAGGAAGATTCTCGTGACAATATTGCCTGTAAACAGCGTTTCTCAAAGAACTATATTGTACAGCAGAATGTATTACGATTAAAAGCCCAAATTGTTTGGCATTTACTGTAATTAGTAGCGTTACAATATTTTGCAAATTCTTTTAAGAAGAATTACAACGTACAGTGCATTCTTTGTTGATATTTGTTTTTCTTATTTAAAGATATCTATGTTTATGTCATTTAATACGAACATTACTAATTCGTTTTCGAAGGAAATATTTATATCTATTAAAATATCTTAACGAAGCATTCGTATATACTTGATTATGGCATTTTACAATAGAACGTGCTACCAGAGAATGAAAAAAGCCATTTGCTTCATAGAGTTACTCTAATTACACTATTTTCTATCTCTTTAACTAAGACACTGATTGAAGCCTAAACAATTGGAACAATAAAAATTTTCTATTAGTTTCTCGCTACTGTCCAGAATAGTACAAAAATCTTATTGTATTTCTTGTTTGCAGTAACAAAGTTTTTCTCTGAAAGTCGAATAACAAGAAATTCTTTAAGAAAACCAACTTATCGTTAAACAATGTTAAAAAGTCTCTAGGAGATCCATGAGAATGCTAATTCTGTAAACTGTGAATACAATTTTCCCAGAAAACAGTTTAAATTGAAACTTTGTAAAATGTAAATACAGTTTAAATTGAAAATTTGTAAAATGTGAATACAGTACCATTCTTCCATGAAAAGAAGGCTCACATCCCCACTCCTGTAGCAGTCCACTGACTCACAGGTATTGGTCGAGAACGAAGATCGGTGACAGCCAATCAGCGGACTGCATCAAGAGTGGGGATATAAACACGCTGTGCCTTTCATGGAAGAACGACACTGTAGAAAACAGTTCAAATTGGAAATTAGAAAACTAATACAATATTCTTAGAAAATACTTTTAAAATGTATTAAAATTTACTGATTTAATTATACTTTGTTTATTAATATTCTTCATTGAAATAGTCTGCGCAAAGTCGAAGTTTGAGAAACGCTGCTCTACGAGGTTAATTTTCTTTCAGTTTGCACAAGAGGTTTTGTTCACGAAATAGAGTCATAATATTCCGTCGTTTAATCCTGCAATGTTAAAAGTTTCTTTCCTGTGAAAAATAATCTATGATTTCAGTCATCGTAACTGCAAACATTGCTAAGAAAATGTTATACCGATGTCTCGTAAACCTGTCACTGTTTACTTAGATTTATTAGCAAAAGAGTTCGCTCGATTTCAAAGCTTAATTTAGAATTTATAAGGTGATGGTAATTTATAAGGTTTTTAATTTCATAAATCATTTCCAGGCGATACCAAAAATGAACATATTTCAACATTTTCCTTTCTCTTAATTTCTTTGCGTAAACTATCTGTAATCAAAATATGTAGACCAATTTATAGTTTACATAGTTCGTAACGAATATTCAGTGCAAGTGAGTTTGCGTTTCGCCAGTCATATTTTCAGACTCTATTCCGTGGACAAGCGCGAAACAGTGGTGCAGCCAGAAGATATGTAAATATGTGAAACAAGCCATCAAGTTGCTAGTATTAAAATAATTGGAAACGGAGTCTAAAAAAAATTTCTTTCGTTCGTAAATGTCCAATACAAGCATTATAAATTTAACCCCTTGCACTATTTTTACGAGTTTCACTCTTGATGAAAATTTTAGGTCGAACTCGAATAACACGAGTCTGACTCGTAATCGACATTTCGAGCTAAACACGAATATCGCGAGTCGAACTCGTAAATATCGATATTTCGTCGATCGATATATCGTGTTTCGAGTTGGTGTATGGTGTATGGGTTAGGTATGGCTTCTTCTGAATTTCAGCGTAGCGCAAGGGGTTAATTTGCAACTTTACTTTTATTAGAGTAACAAACAATTCATTTTGCACAAGAAGACCAATTCATATCAGTAAAACGTTTTCATATCGTTCCATTGATACATCAGATTTGACATTTGTTCGAATTATAAATATTCTATCCAGTATACCAGTTATTTTATAGGATTTCTAATGAAAACTAGTCTTACTAAAAATTTAAAAACCTTAGATGGATTTTAAGATATGTAGGAGGTTCGAATGCCAGTTGTCGCATTAATTCTGCATCGTTGTACAGGAAACTTAGGAAAAGAGCGAAACGGTGATCATTCCCCGAGTACTATTATACTATTACTATTGTAACTTGTGTGCGCAGCGAATAATAATAGTTAGTCTCATTTACATCATCAGAAATTGTGTGTTTGCGCTCTCTGGCCGCGCCACAGATGCAAGTAATGTTGAATACGATAGATTTAACATTAGCATTGCATTCGAAGAGAATTGTAATAAATGTAGTGCAAACTTAAAAGAATAATTGTAAAGCGGAATTGTAGATACCGTTCGAGTATTCAGAATTTGGTGGAAGACTTGGAAATAGAAACCATTGGTACAATATTTGATAATCTTTTTAGTTTAGAGTTTATTATAGAATAACGATTCCAAGCTGGTTTGTTAGAAGGAATTTGTTGAATTGAAAACTTGAGAGAATGTGAGACGATTACGGAGAACATTCTAACGTAATACATATTATTTATGAGTATATGCATACATTGTAACTTTTATTTGAAATCTTAACTCCTTGACGTATGAATTAATTACAAGTAATTTTTCAAATATATACTATTTAATTTTGTTCATCAATATGTGTATTTTGCTGTAAATAGCATTGTACAGAGCATAACTATACCATTGATTGGAATTGTTCAGTGTATTCTGGATAAATAATGGCTTTCAAGTATAGTTTGTTCAAATTACATTGATTTAAAATGTAATACAACTGGTAAAAGTGATTAGTTTGAATTAAATTATAAGAGACACAGATTATAGTGGCAAACACTTTATAACGACTGTTTAAAATAGAAATCTTGAAGCGTTATCACACTGGGTAATTTTGGTGTATGAACATGTGAAAGTTGTTCTTTTCAAACAGAATTTTCAGAAAGGGATAAATCATTTTTTTGAATTAATTTTGATCGCAGAACGCTTTTGTTACAAATGAATATTTTCTTTGATATAAATTATAATGACTTTGTTTATAAAACTGAGTAGTATAAAAAAAAGTTTATGCTTGGACTTTTATTTTTCTTCTCGTGTTGTAAATTGGAAGTAAATAGAAGCGGTGTTTTTAAGTTCAAAGTGTAATAATATGTTAGTTGAACAAGATTTTATAGAATATTATTTTAGAAATTGTCGAAATGGAAAGTCTGAAAAAACTGAAAACCTTTTTAATACATATTTTTTAGACGATAGTGTCAATATTATATGTTTATCATTTTACAGTATTTTCGACGATATTAGTGTTATTCGAATCTTCAAAAGTATTAGGGTTTATTTATGATAAACATTCTAAAATGTGTCGCAGTTACGACCACCGGTGATTGACGCTTCGAGAAATGCAAGAAAAAGCAGATTACTGAATTATCGACGTGTATAGCTTAAGTTATCGACGTATATATCCTACGTTATCGACGTTATCATGATCGGTAAGTTATCTCTTGCCAATAATATTGGAAAGTGAAAATTACACAGAAATTTCACTATTAAATTTATTAAAGGATAGATTGCTGGAAAGAAGAATTAATTATATTCGAGTAATATTTCTAGAGTGAAGATATATGCCGTTTTTCTTTACTATCACAGAATTGGGATGCGTGGAAATGTGGTACGAAATTTATTAATAATATTCGATGGAATTGAATAAATATTAAATTTGTGTGAATAGTTGGCGAAAGAACCTAAAACGTTAAAAATCTAAGAAGAATATGTGGAAACATACGGCTCGTCGTGTAAGTATAAATGGACCTTAGCAACTTTTTGAACTTCGTTTAAACAATAAATTTTAGATTATATTGAAGATTTTAAAGGTTATAATTAATGTTACATTATCATTAATATTATGACTGAGATTTACATTGTTTGGACGATCAATAAATTTTTAAAATCAAAATTTTGTGTAATTTTTATATTTCAATATACTGTAAATATCGAAGAAGTCTCGTTAACAAGCTCGATCAGTCTTCGTTCGACGATTATAGTATTCGTAACACTAATATTTTCTTTAATAATAATAGTAGTGGTTTTTAATGTATAGTGTACACTTAAATTAGAAAGTAAAAATTACAGAAAATTTTCTCAAAAGATTTATCAAAGGTAAGATTGCTAGAAAGAAGTAATTATATTCGAGTAACTTTTGAGATTTTTCTTTGGAATCGTAGGATTGAGATGGAAATTTATTAATAATATTGGAATGTCTGATTAAACTAAATGAATAAATGTTAAATTTCTACTTATTAGTCGTCAAAAGTTCGCGTGAATAGTTAGCGATCGCAGGCATCGCTATACGTCAGTCGGAGTCGCGCACCGACTGGTACGGCCAGGTACCAAATGCCACAAGGTCACCACTCGGTGTGCCCATGCGCACTGACGAACAAGATGGAGGGGGAGAAGACCTTTATTGTGAAGCTTTGCACCCGTGAGCTACGCAACCAATGAACAGTGAAATAACAGGTGAAAGAACACACGCGTCGCGAAGACGCTGCGCTGTTCCCGGCGGGAATAAATTTTTCTAAATTGTCCACCGCTTACTAAGAATTCAAATGATTCACGAACCTTCTCCGCGACGGCGCGTCGTGGTACCGTGCGACCGGTATCTTCCATTTTTCCTCCAAACCGTAATAAATAATACCAACACGATCTCTAACGATTCCTTCTGCATTTAAGTCGCACGTAGACTCCCAAATTTTAACATTAATCGATCGATTCACCTTTTATGTACTTCATTTACGCAATGGCGAGCCAATTATTCGCTGAATCAACTGTTCCCTTTTTTATCGTCTTGAGCAATGCTATAGCCATTGCATATGCGCGTATACATGATAAAATTATCGATTCGATCATTTTTGACAGTGGAAATAAATTGTAAAAGTATTTCTACTTTACAAATTGTTACAAGGAAGAATTATAAATCTGCGTTTTAGTGATTTTTTAAGAGGAACGCAGATCAAGGGAGCTTAATTCCTTCAAATTTCACGTCAATTGACAAAAAATAAGTTTCTAGCTTCAGCATTGTATCTCTGAGTACCCAAGCTTCCACGTATCATTCGTGGTTCGGAAATCTCATAAACAGTTTATCCACTAAACTGGCAGGGGTTGTAACGCAGAATTATCAGCCATCTTGAAGGTCTATCCCAAGTCAATTGCCTTAACTATTAATGATTCTGGTCGTGCTTGATTTGCAACTCATTCGACTCTCTTTACTCAACGTGTTAAAGTTGTGTTTGGTCAGAATGAGCTCGACTGCGTCTAAGTTCATTGCACCGTGAACCGAAGTAGTCGTCCAGTTGTTGGAGAACAACTAAGTTTTCGATCTGCCCAAGGACAGAAAGACCCATTTCAACTTTATACCCCCCAAACTTAGCCAGTTAAAATAGTTACCAGTTAAGTATAGATTAAGTCATTATTTAGAAACTTGTGGCGTTGCTTTCCGTGCTCGCCGCTAGAGGGGTCGCGCTCTCACAAGCGCTCGATCAACCCTCGGTTGTTATATATACAATCCTCGACCGCTCAGTCGTCTAAGGTAGGGTCTGCTTTTTCTGTCCTTCGAAATTCTCTGAGTTGCTACCTGCAGCAAAGCAAGCGCCACAAACTCAAAATTTAAAAAATTGTACTTTCCAATCATTTGTCATATGTATATTTATGTTAGTAGCCAGCTACTACGTCTTCGTAGAAATGGAGGATGCAATATGGCGATTGTCCATTGATGCAGACACGCTAACACATACAATATGTATAGGCAGAACTCAATTTAGTGGTAAGCAGTGGTTTTTGCAAATATCTTAAAAACTAAATCCGATTCTTTCGAATATTTATTTAAAATATTGTCCTTCGTAGCATATTTAAAATGAAGAGGGGCACCAAAAGAGTTACCCACCCCCCTTAGTAACTACGAAAATTTGAGGCTTGAACCTTTAACATTACCGCACAGCGCTGACCAAGATGTTTGTACTGTTTGGTCGAAATATGTTGTCACGTAGAATAAACAACAGATATCTTACAGTAAATAAGAGGCTTGTCTCCGACAAAATGGAGGCAATTAACGGAAGATACAACAGAAAATTTAGGGTACAGAAATTCTCATTTCCTCGTGTTCAAATTTGTTTTACCAATATTGGAGTAGTTTCTCTGTTTTTTAATTTAGCAAAATTTTATAAAAGATTTGTTAAATTCTGCGGCAGAATTTCGAAATGATTTTGTTTACCGGCGTCGTGCTTGGAAGGAATTTGAGGAAATGCAAATGAAGGTCAGGAAGATTTCAGGTCTGTTAGGATGGCAGAAGGAGCCATGAAAGCTTCGAGGGGACGATGTTCCACGGGTCAGGTAAGTTTATTTTGTTTACGTTCATTTCCGGCGAGTATGTTTCCAGGAACAGGTAGAAAAAGAGCCACGTATTTATGGTCGAATGTCTGCGGAATAGTGTCAGATATATTAAAGTATTCCAAAAGATCTTGAAATCACTAAACAAATTTGTCGATTGGGTAAATAAAAAAGTGACATAATAAATAATTCGCTGAAATATTAACAACTTGTTGCAATCCACCAATTGCAAATTCAAAAGAAATTTAATAAGGAAAATGGAAGGATTTAAGTTTAATTAGGGCAAAATTCGAAGCACAAAGCATGGATTATCTAAAAATTCTTTTTCTATCCTAAATAAGTTTTCTTTGTGACTTTTTCTTTTTAAACCGTACATTTATAATGGAAATTGTATCAGCTAGAGGTTCCATTGAAAAAAAGCGTTTCCGTAGCCGACGTCGTTCCAACCGTCCCGTTAATGCGAAAGAAACAGGTGGGTAAAAGTATATCCATTAATGGCGGCGCTTGAAAGTTAAGGTTTCGGTATTTTAGTTTTTTTTATTCGCGTATAGAATATTAAAAAGG
Organism: Colletes latitarsis; assembly: GCF_051014445.1. Taxonomy (NCBI): domain Eukaryota; kingdom Metazoa; phylum Arthropoda; class Insecta; order Hymenoptera; family Colletidae; genus Colletes; species Colletes latitarsis. The sequence continues at coordinate 9,394,634 of NC_135146.1, forward strand.
AATCGGAATACCCCGTTTTAATGGGCAATGATTTCGTCCGTTACTGTGTCCAGTCTCGAAATGCCATTACAGGTACTTGCAGGACTCGTCACACGTGGTCCATAGGACCGTGCGCATGCGCAGTGATATTCCCAGGCGTAACCCTGCGCGAGAGAAGACTGCGCGCGACGGAGTCAGTCGTTCGCTGACCGCGGCCGCGTGAATCTTGTACGCGCGAGCCATGGACTGATCCGTTTCGAAAAATCGCCCTGGCGCGTTCGTTTTTCTCGACGGTTTCGTTTTTTCTTCTCGCGCCCGCCCCGAACGCCGTTCACGGACAAATATCACGCGTCGAGCGTATCTGTCGCCGTGTTGCAGAGTGTATCGGTTGAGATCCGGTCAAAAGGTTCGGGGGAATCCGTGCCGGCAGAACAGTGGAGAGAAAAATTGCAGTGCTAACCAGTGTGTAGTGAGAAGGACGGTGCGATGGCAGTGGCTGCGGGGCCACGCCGGCCACGCACGCTCCTCCTTGGTGATGAACTCGCTTCCGGGAATAGTTTCGGAACGAGACTGTGCACGGTCCTCGCCGGACTTCCGCTGATCCTCGTCTTCGTACAGGTCGCCGCCATCAGGCTCGGTATGTGTTCCTTTTTCCATTATAGATGTTATCCTTTGACACGAGAGTAACGTACTACGTACGTTGTTCTCGAAAAAGTAAACATTCGAGATGAGTGTTTGAACAAGTTTCCACTTAAAAAATGGCTTTTTTGGCAATTTTTCCAAGACACGCGATACTCTCATCAACGCTAGATTTATGGACCCTGTAAATCTCATATTTTAGGTTAGAGAATTCGAAAATATTTCCTAGGAATTTATGTTGGATTGACAATTTTAATTAGAAGAAAAGCCAGGTTTTAATGTAACGTGTGATACTGTTTTAACAGGAATTGTCGAGGCTTCTTTAGAAGATTTTTTAATTCGATGAGTTTCTAGCCTCGCAATACGTGTCAATAGCGATTCTATAAAGGACGCTTACACTCTCACTCGCCTTTGTTCCCCTGGATAAATGGAGATCCGTTTACTTAGGTGAACAAGAGGCAATTGAATCCCCCCCCCAATTCGTATGTAGTTTTGTACATATTTTGATTCAATTATTTTTGCATAGCTTCGTAAAGTTTCAACTTGTTCTTATCGGAAATTGTAACCATTCTTTCTTGAAGGGTTCAACTTTCAGTTGATAATCGAAGTTAGGGGTTTACTGTAGATTATACTATGATGCAATCGAGACAGTTACTTGTGTGATCCTTTTCAAGATCATTGCAGTACTCCCCAGTTCAAAGCTACATAAATTGTCTATTCATCCGCAAAAATCTTTGGTTGAATGTGAAAAAAAGAAATTCTTAATCAGTTCTTAATACAGTTTTAAAATTGTATTAATTAGTCCATGGAATATGATACTATTTTAAAGAATTTCTCTAACAAATAAAATAACTTACTAATATCTTTGCAATTAATTAATTAAAATAGCATTTAACTGGACACTGTCGGTAAGACTTGTTTCACACGAGGATAGTTGTGTGCGATCCAAGTATGATCGATTATCGATCGTACGTGTAATTTAATGAGAGCGTCCAGGCGGCGATTCTTTCGAAGTTTTTGACACGTATCCCCCACGCGGTATCACATGCAACTATAATCGTGCAAAAGAATCTCTGATTTTTTGTTACGTGTTTCCCATTAATCGATTAAAACAGTATTTCATGCAGAACTCGTGGTAACGTAGGCAAGTTAGGAGCATGATTTTTTTTTTGTTTAATTTTATTTGAGCTTTCAAATTTTAAATTGGGTCGATGATTGTAAGTTAATTAGAAATAAATAAATATATATACAGGGTGTCCGGACAACCATGGGAAAAATTTTAACGGGGGATTCTAGAGGCCAAAATAAGACGAAAATCAAGAATACCAATTTGTTAATGGAGGCTTCGTTAAAAAGTTATTAACGTTTAAAGTTTCGAAAGTACTGAATTTTTTTCTGGAAAATGCGCAAGATTTCGGGGGTACGTGTAATGACCAAAAATGATTGTAATTAACCCCCGCAACAGAAAATAATTTTTCCAAAACGATTTGAAATTTTTTTTTTTTCGTCGAAAAATCTCACACCTTCTCGAATTTTTTTCAAGAAAGTGAGTAGGATTTCGGGGGTATGTGTAATGACCAAAAATGATTGTAATTAACCCCTGTAACTAAATGTAATTTTTTTAGTATGATTTGAAATTTTTTAATTTCGTCGACAAAATCTCACACCTTCTCGAATTTTTTTCTAGAAAGTGAGTAGGATTTCAGGGTTATGTGTATTCACCAAAAATGATTGTAATTCAGCCCCGCAACCGATAATAATTTTTCCAAAACGATTTGAAACATTTCTTTTCGTCGAAAAATTTAGGCACCCAATTAGATTTTCAGTAAGGAATTTTTTTCTCGAAAATGCGTGGGATTTCGGGGGCATGTGTAATGACCAAAAATGATTGTAATTAACCCCTGTAACTAAATATAATTTTTTTAGTATGATTTGAAATTTTTTAATTTCGTCGACAAAATTTCACACCTTCTCGAATTTTTTTCTAGAAAGTGAGTAGGATTTCAGGGTTATGTGTATTCACTAAAAATGATTGTAATTCAGCCCCGCAACCGATAATAATTTTTCCAAAACGATTTGAAACATTATTTTTCGTCGAAAAATTTAGGCACCCAATTATTATAGATTTTCAGTAAGGAATTTTTTTCTCGAAAATGCGTGGGATTTCAGGGGTATGTGCAATGACCAAAAATGATTGTAATTAACCCCTATAACTAAATATAATTTTTTTAGTATGATTTGAAATTTTTTAATTTCGTCGACAAAATTTTACACCTTCTCGAATTTTTTTCTAGAAAGTGAGTAGGATTTCAGGGTTATGTGTATTCACCAAAAATGATTGTAATTCAACCCCGTAACCGATGATAATTTTTCCAAAACGATTTGAAACATTTTTTTTTCGTCGAAAAATTTAGGCACCCAATTAGATTTTCAGTAAGGAATTTTTTTCTCGAAAATGCATGGGATTTCGGGGGTATATGTAATGACCAAAAATGATTGTAATTAACCGCTGTAACTAAATATAACTTTTTTGTATGATTTGAAATTTTTTAATTTCGTCGACAAAATTTCACACCTTCTGGAATTTTTTTCTAGAAAGTGAGTAGGATTTCAGGGTTATGTGTATTCACCAAAAATGGTTGTAATTCAGCCCCGCAACCGATAATAATTTTTCCAAAAGGATTTGAAACATTTTTTTGTCGTCGAAAAATTTCGGCACCCCCTGTCGATTTTCCTTTGAAATTCGTTTTTCATTTTTGATAATTTTGTTTGACGCCCTGCGGAAAAGTTGTCTAATACTTTTTTGTAGGTACCCATGATCTCTATTTTAGAAAAAAGTTTCAATGAAATACATTCACTATTGTAGGAGTTATGGCTTTTTGAAAATTGGACCATTTTTATGGCGTTTTTCTCATTTTTCGGGGTCAAGGACCAACTTTTCGAATATTTTTCGATTTCCACATATTCTTGATTAAAATACGCGTCGCTTGCAATTTTGAACATTAAAATCCGTCAATCCGTTCAGGAGTTATGATGTTTTAATGATTTGCATGAAATCTCAGAGTAATTTTCTGGGTCAGATATTACATTTCCAGTAAAGAATTTTTTTCTCGAAAGTGAGTAGGATTTCGGGGGTATGTCTATTCACCAAAAAGTATTGTAATGGACGCCTGCAACTGAAAATAATTTTTTTGAAACGATTTAAAATTGTTTTTTTCTCCGAAAAATGTAAGCATCTAATTGAATTTTTTTTTCGAAAATGGTTAAGATTTCTAAGATATGTTTATTGACCAAAAACGATTGTAATGTACCCCTGCAACTAAAAATAATTTTTTTCAAATGATTCGAAATGTTTGTGTATATTCGATAAATCTATAAATAATTATATATGATCAGACCCTTAATATATTTTAATAGAAGTATATATGTAGATCTCAAGATTAATATAAAGGTTGTTTGACCACACCTGGGAAAAATTTTAATGGGGGATTCTACAGGCCAAAATGAAACGAAAATCAAAAATACCAATTTGTTGACGGAGGCTTCGTTAAAAAGCTAGTAATAATTAAATTAAAGAATTTCAAATCGTTCTGGAAAAATTATTTTCGTTTGCAGGGGTCGACTACAATCATTTTTGGTGAATAGACATACCCCGGAAATTCTACTCACTTTCGAGAAAAAAATTCGAATAGATACTGAAACTTTTAGACGAAATTAAAAAATTTCAAATCATATTAAAAAAATTATATTTATTTACAGGGGTTAATTACAATCATTTTTGGTCATTACACATACCCCCGAAATCCTACTCATTTTCTTGAAAAAAATTCGAGAAGGTGTGAAATTTTGTCGACGAAATTAAAAAATTTCAAATCATATTAAAAAAATTATATTTACTTACAGGGGTTAATTACAATCATTTTTGGTCATTACACATACCCCTGAAATCCCACGCATTATCGAGAAAAAAATTCCTTACTAAAAATCTAATTGGGTGCCTAAATTTTTCGACGAAAAAAAATGTTTCAAATCGTTTTGGAAAAATTATTATCGGTTACGGGGTTGAATTACAATCATTTTTGGTGAATACACATAACCCTGAAATCCTACTCACTTTCTAGAAAAAAATTCGAGAAGGTGTGTAATTTTGTCGACGAAATTAAAAAATTTCAAATCATACTAAAAAAATTATATTTAGTTACAGGGGTTAATTGCAATCATTTTTGGTCATTACACATACCCCCGAAATCCCACGCATTTTCGAGAAAAAAATTCCTTACTAAAAATCTAATTGGGTGCCTAAATTTTTCGACGAAAAAAAAGGTTTCAAATCGTTTTGGAAAAATTATTATCGGTTACGGGGTTGAATTACAATCATTTTTGGTGAATACACATAACCCTGAAATCCTACTCACTTTCTAGAAAAAAATTCGAGAAGGTGTGAAATTTTGTCGACGAAATTAAAAAATTTCAAATTATACTAAAAAAATTATATTTAGTTACAGGGGTTAATTACAATCATTTTTGGTCATTACACATACCCCCGAAATCCCACGCATTTTCGAGAAAAAAATTCCTTACTAAAAATCTAATTGGGTACCTAAATTTTTCGACGAAAAAAAAATGTTTCAAATCGGTTTGGAAAAATTATTATCGGTTGCGGGGCTGAATTACAATCATTTTTGGTGAATACACATAACCCTGAAATCCCACTCACTTTCTAGAAAAAAATTCGAGAAGGTGTGAAATTTTGTCGACTAAATTAAAAAATTTCAAATCATATTAAAAAAATTATATTTATTTACAGGGGTTAATTACAATCATTTTTGGTCATTACACATACCCCCGAAATCCCACGCATTTTCGAGAAAAAAATTCCTTACTGAAAATCTAATTGGGTGCCTAAATTTTTCGACGAAAAAAAAATGTTTCAAATCGTTTTGGAAAAATTATTGTCGGTTGCGGGGCTGAATTACGATCATTTTTGGTGAATACACATAATCCTGAAATCCTACTCAATTTCGAGAAAAAAATTCGAGAAGGTGTGAAATTTTGTCGACGAAAGTAAAAAATTTCAAATCATACTAAAAAAATTATATTTAGTTACAGGGGTTAATTACAATCATTTTTGGTCATTACACATACCTCCGAAATCCCACGCATTTTCGAGAAAAAAAATTCCTTACTGAAAATCTTATTGGATGCCTAAATTTTTCGACGAAAAACAAAAGTTTCAAATCGTTTTGGAAAAATTATTATCGGTTGCAGGGCTGAATTACGATCATTTTTGGTGAATACACATAATCCTGAAATCCTACTCAATTTCGAGAAAAAAATTCGAGAAGGTGTGAAATTTTGTCGACGAAAGTAAAAAATTTCAAATCATACTAAAAAAATTATATTTAGTTACAGGGGTTAATTACAATCATTTTTGGTCATTACACATACCTCCGAAATCCCACGCATTTTCGAGAAAAAAAATTCCTTACTGAAAATCTTATTGGATGCCTAAATTTTTCGACGAAAAACAAAAGTTTCAAATCGTTTTGGAAAAATTATTATCGGTTGCAGGGCTGAATTACAATCATTTTTGGTGAATACACATAACCCTGAAATCCTACTCACTTTCTAGAAAAAAATTCGAGAAGGTGTGAAATTTTGTCGACGAAATTAAAAAGTTGCAAATCATACTAAAAAAATTATATTTAGTTACAGGGGTTAATTACAATCATTTTTGGTCATTAAACATACCCTTGGAATCCCATGCATTTTCGAGAAAAAAAATTCCTTACTGAAAATCTAATTGGATGCCTAAATTTTTCGACGAAAAACAAAAGTTTCAAATCGTTTTGGAAAAATTATTATCGGTTGCAGGGCTGAATTACAATCATTTTTGGTGAATACACATAACCCTGAAATCCTACTCACTTTCTAGAAAAAAATTCGAGAAGGTGTGAAATTTTGTCTACGAAATTAAAAAATTTCAAATCATACTAAAAAAATTATATTTAGTTACAGGGGTTAATTACAATCATTTTTAGTCATTAAACATACCCCCGAAATCCCACGCATATTCGAGAAAAAAATTCGAGGTGTGAAATTTTTCGACGGAAAATGAAATTTCAAATCGTTTTGGAAAAATTATTTTCGTTTGCATATTTATAATTAAGTGACAATCATCGACCCAATTTAAAATTTGGAAGCTCAAACAAAATATTAGTTTATTATATATAAATTGTGGATTACATATTAATATATATTTATTGTATATGAAATATCTATTAATCTGTAAGTGAAAATCCCAAGGAATGGCTAACGGTTGGATTATGCTATTCTCGATCTAATTCTGGTGTTGCATACTAGCTAGTCGAGATTGCGGTCGTTTTTGTATCGAAGCATCACTATAGCTGCTTTCTCCCCCCACACATACACGCGCGCGCGCGCTAGTCGAGCGACTTATAGCGTGCTTTTCCTCGACTGTCCGACTTTTTAAAAATCCCACCTTGCTCGAGAATGCAGCTAACTAACGAATCGAGTTGAATTTACCGTTACCCCGTTACCGCGCGACTTCCATTTCACGTAATAAGATCCTAATCCCTAAGATTTAACACTTTGACTGCCGCGTCACCTATCGGTGACAGAACTTACCATTATGAACTTACGATTACTAGAAAAATCAATAGAATTTGTTACAGAAATAAGTACCGACACAAATTTTAGGTTATGTAACTTAAAATGGCCTAAAATAAAAATGTTACTTTCGCAGAATATTATTATTTGATCCGACAGTGAATAGTTATTAAAATTCCTTGAAATTAGAATTGTAATTGTATTTCAAAGAGAAGTCTCGTAAAAGTGTCGATTGATTAAATTGTAACGTTTTTTTGTCGTCTGATGAGGCTAGAGATATCAGTAGTCGTGTAATTGTCGATAGGTTTGCACCCGTCAGGAAATGAAACACGTATACGCATACTTTCGTTTCTCGAGCTCCGTGAGAAAGCATCGAGGACAAACAATCGCATAGAAACGAGGAAAGAGTTTTCACGAACGAGCAAGCACCATCTTTCGGGTTCTCGAAAAGTTTCGATCGGCTTGCCACACAGAAACGATACAAGTGAAACCGGTTCTCGCAAAGATTGCGTGGCCACGCGAATTCTTCTGTGTTTATTTCGTTTGCCGCCACAATCTTCCGAGCCTTCGTCACTTCTCCTTCAAACGGATTAGGGACTTGAGAAAACATGTCTCGACCGCCATCACAACTTCGTAAACATTACATTGCCCAAGCAAACATCCCTTAGTAATTCTTCACGGAAAATAATTACCCGAAAATATCGCGAAACCTTCTTTACCGACGAGATTTTTTTAAAAGAAATATCCTTCAGTAATCCTTCGTAGAAAATAACAATCCGAAATTATCGCGAAATCTTCTTTACCAACAAAGTTTTTTTCAAAGAATTATCAACGAACGGTTAAACACCTTAAATTGAATTTGAATTTCTTGCGACGTCATCTTTCCAAATGTATCAAATCGAAGAAAAGTATCGTTTGAGATGCAGTGTTTGTTAGGTTAGTTGTGCTTAATAATTTGTGAAAATGTTGATAAATTACGTTTTACACAATTGCAGCTTCAAGTCGAGTGATTAATACGATCGATAGCGCGATGGCGCGTCTAATGTTCCATCCACGGGTCTGGGAGTTTTATTGAGAAAGGAAAACCGGTTTTTCGAACTCGTAGTAAACATGAGAATGCTCCGAATTCTCGAGGATTCTCGTACCCAAAGTTCCTTCTAGCATTTCAGGGAATTTTCCAGTAAAATCATCGAAAAGACTCGAAACTTTCGGCCATTTTCAAAGTTTCGTTAACCTAGAAAACTTGTACACCTCCGCAGCGAACTGTGATTTCTTCACGGACAAAGGGAGGGGAACTTTCTCCGTCTTTGAACGAAGAAAGAAGGAATCAGAGCTTTGCAAACTCGCAAGCATCTCTCGAACGCGATCCATGGATTTCATCGACCCACTTCTCTGTTTCTCGTGCTAATAACTGTACCTGTTACCTCGGCCAGCTTATCGATCACAATGGCGATCTAAATCCTATGCAACGATAGTTATCGAACTCGAGAAATAGAATTTTTTGTAAATGGAATTGTTACTGTTTCTGTTAAAATTTCAATTAAGATGTTCGATCGATAATAGTTCACGAGTGTCTTGGACGATGGCGAGTTTAATGATTTTCTATCCGTGTACCGCTATCCTCTTGCGTATTCAGGAAATGTCGTTTCCTTTGACCTCGAAGAAAAAACGAAGCTCGTACATGTATCTATATACGTATGTATTTCATTTGCTTGGGTTTTTTTTACGTGGACATCATAGGGAGCGGATGGTTGCACGAAAGATTTATTGGAACGACCAATTTTTATCTGTAAATTGAGAAACTGAACTATACAGGGTGTTCGACTAACCATGGGAAAAATTTTAATGGGGGATTCTAGAGGCCAAAATATGACGAAAATGAAGAATACCAATTTGTTGATGGAGGCTTTGTTAAAAAGTTATTAACGTTTAACAACGTCGACAAATTTAGGCGCCAAATTAGATTTTGGGTAAAGAATTTTTTTCTCGAAAATGCGCAGGATTTCGGGGGTATGTCTAATCACCAAACATGATTGTAATTGACTCCTGTAAATAATTATAATTTTTTTAGAACGATTTGAAATTTTTTTTTTTCGTCGAAATATTTAGGCGCGAAATTAGATTTTCGGTAAAGAATTTTTTTCTCGAAAATGCGCAGGATTTCGGGGGTATGTATAATGACCAAAAATAATTGCAATTAACCCCTGTAACTAATTATAATTTTTCCAGAACGATTTGAAATTTTAGAATTTAATTGTTAATAACTTTTTAACGAAGCCTCTATTAACAAATTGGTATTCTTGATTTTCGTCTTATTTTGACCTCTAGAATCCTCCATTAAAATTTTGCCCATGGGTGACCCATCACCCTGTTTATACATATATGTATGTATGTATGTATATACAGGGTGTTCGGCCAACCATGGGAAAAATTTTAATGGGGGATTCTAGAGGTCAAAATATGACGAAAATGAAGAATACTAATTTGTTGATGGAGGCTTTGTTAAAAAGTTATTAACGTTTAAAGTTTCACCGGTACTGAATTTTTTTGTTGAAAATGCGCAGGATTTCGGGGGTATGTCTATTGACCAAAAATGATTCTAATCGACTTCTACAACCGAAAATAATTTTTTTAGAACGATTTGAAATTTTTTTTTCCGTCGAAAAATGTAAGCACCTACCCCCTATGGATTTTCCTAAAAATTTAGTTTCTCATTTTTAGTAATTTTGTTTGATGCCCTACGGAAAAGTTGTCTAATACTTTTTTGTAGGTACCCATGAGCTCTATTTCGAACTGAGATTTCATTGAAATATATTCACTATTGTAGAAGTTAAGGCCGTTTGAAAATCGGACCATTTTTTTGGGGATTTTCTCACTTTATGTGGTCAAGGAACAACTTTTTCAATATTATTAGAATTTCTACATATTCCTCACTAAAATACGCGTTATTTGCATTTTGAAACATTAAAATCCCCCAATCTGTTCAGAAGTTATGACATTATAAAGATTCGCATGTAATTTTGGGGGTGCATTTTTGGCCTCACATTAGATTTTCGGTAAAGAATTTTTTTTCTCGAAAACGCGCGGGATTTCGGGGGTATGTCTATTCACCAAAAATGATTGTAATTGACCCCTGTAAATAATTATAATTTTTTTAGAACGATTTGAAATTTTTTTTTTCGTCGAAATATTTAGGCGCAAAATTAGATTTTCGGTAAAGAATTTTTTTCTCGAAAATGCGCAGGATTTTGGGGGTATGTCTATTCACCAAAAATGATTGTAATTGACCCCTGTAACTAATTATAATTTTTTTAGAACGATTTGAAATTTTTTTTTCCGCCGAAAAATTTCACACCTTCTCGAATTTTTTTCTCGAAAGTGGATAGAATTTCGAAGGTATGTCTAATGACCCAAAATGATTGTAATTGACCCCTGCAAACGAAAATAATTTTTCCAGAACGATTTGAAATTTTTTAATTTAATTGTTAATAACTTTTTAACGAAGCCTCCATCAACAAATTGGTATTCTTCATTTTCGTCTTATTTTGGCCACTAGAATCCCCCATTAAAATTTTTCCCAAGGTTGACCGAACACCCTGTATATGTTCATAATTGTTCGTTGGTGTTCACGAGTGAAAACATCGAGGTTAGGTTCTCTCGAACGAGATTTAAACTTTGGCCGGCTGGAGACGTTGCCACACGAGCGTTATACACGGCACACGCATAACCGTAACACGATCCTATTTACTTCAAACGTTTTTACGAGCCTCCGGTTCACGGTCGGCGGACTCTCTGAACTCGTGAAAGGTTTGCAATCGCCGCTATGGATCAAGTTCAACAGTTTCAGTGGAACCTCCAAGGAACAAAGTTGATCTAGTTAATCAGAATCGGACGGGAGTGAAAATTATGCTGGAAACTCCAAGTAAAAATGTAGATTCGATTTGCTATTCAACCCCTTGACCGACGAGACACCTCGTGAGAATCTCGTGCACCAATATTTATCGTTTCTATAAACTTTTCTAAACTCGGTTTTAGAACTCTGTGACAGAATATGATTTCTTAGTAAGTTTGGTTAGTTTCTTTACATTTTAAAAATTCGTCCAACATAATTGGACACGAGTGAAAATTATGCTGGAAACTCCAAGTAAAAATGTAGGTTCGATTTGCTATTCAACCCCTTGACCGACGAGACACCTCGTGGGAATCTCGTGAACCAATATTTATCGTTTCTATAAACTTTTCTAAACTTGGTTTTAGAACTCTGTGACAGAATATGATTTCTTAGTAAGTTTGGTTAGTTTCTTTACATTTTAAAATTCGTCCAACATAATTGGGCATGAGTGAAGATTATGCTGGAAACTCCAAGTAAAAATGTAGATTCGATTTGCTATTCAACCCCTCGACCGACGAGACACCTCGTGAGAATCTTGTGAACCAATATTTATCGTTTCTATAAACTTTTCTAAACTTGGTTTTAGAACTCAGTAACAGAATATGATTTCTTAGTAAGTTTGGTTAGTTTCTTTACATTTTAAAATTCGTCCAACATAATTGGACACGAGTGAAAATTATGCTGGAAACTCCAAGTAGAAATGTAGATTCGATTTGCTATTCAACCCCTTGACCGACGAGACACCTCGTGAGAATCTCGTGAACCAATATTTATCGTTTCTATAAACTTTTCTAAACTTGGTTTTAGAACTCAGTAGCAGAATATGATTTCTTAGTAAGTCTGGTTAGTTTCTTTACATTTTAAAAATTCGTTCATCATAATTGGACACGAGTGAAGATTATGCTGGAAACGCCAAGTAAAAATGTAGATTCGATTTGCTATTCAACCCCTTGACCGACGAGACACCTCATGAGAATCTCGTGAACCAATATTTATCGTTTCTATAAACTTTTCTAAACTTGGTTTTAGAACTCAGTAACAGAATATGATTTCTTAGTAAGTTTGGTTAGTTTCTTCACATTTTAAAAATTCGTCCATCATAATTGGGCATGAGTGAAAATTATGCTGGAAACTCCAAGTAAAAATGTTGATTCGATTTGCTATTCAACCCCTTGACCGACGAGACAGCTCGTGAGAATCTCGTGAACCAATATTTATCGTTTCTATAAACTTTTCTAAACTCGGTTTTAGAACTCTTACAGAATATGATTTCTTAGTAAGTTTGGTTAGTTTCTTCACATTTTAAAAATTCGTCCAACATAATTGGACACGAGTGAAGATTATGCTGGAAACTCCAAGTAAAAATGTAGATTCGATTTGCTATTCAACCCCCTGACTGACGAGGCACCTCGTGAGAATCTCGTGAACCAATATTTATCGTTTCTATAAACTTTTCTAAACTCAGTTTTAGAACTCTGTGACAATGATTTCTTAATTTATTTTCTTCAGATTTTAAAAATAGTGCGAGCCATGTAAAAGTATTTAAATTGCATATATAATAAAAACCAATATATTTAGAAAAGAATCTTCCACGTTTCTCTCGTCTATAACAAGCTAATAAAGTTAACACTTTGACTGCCACCATATGGGGTGACAAATTTACCATTATAACCCTAGAAAAATTAATTCCCAAGTCATTGAAGGAAATAAATTTCACTAGAATCTCTTACAGAACTAAATACTGAAACAAATTTTAGGTTAAGTAGTTAATGGTTTAAAATAAAAATGTTATTCTTGCAGAATATTATACGGGTCTGATCTGACATTAAAGGTATTAAGAAAAAAAGCTGAATGATTTCAATAATTTCAAAAGGTGTAAACGTATGTTGAAGCGATTCTATTCGAAACGAACGGTTGTTGGCCGTAGCTTGGGCGCGAAAATGTCGTCTAGGGAAACTGTCGTAGGCGAAATATATCCTGGCCGATAGGCTTCGAGTCGAGCAAGTCAGCCTGGTTGGCAGGTTCGAGGCTGGCAGGTAAAGTCGGTAGGCGGGCCGAGGTTCATTGACCTCGGCCTAGCGGCCGACTGGATAGCGGGACCATGCCTTCCCGATTCTCTACATTCTCCTTCTGTCTTCTGTAAACCTTTCTTTCTTATTTTCCCTCTATTTATCTCACTTTGTATTTACTTATTTCTATGGACGTTCCCCTTCTTGCGCCCCACCTGGCACAATGTCGGTCGAAGCGCCACCCCGCGTCGATCTTTCGAAAATGACCTGCCGCCCCGGCCGCGTCGTGGGTCGGATTTCGCTAAAAATTTCAGTATTTTAGACGTATGTATTTGAATTAGAAAATAATCGTATGGCTGGATGGTAGAATAACAGTATTCGTACGAGTTGAGGCTGGAATAAGATGAAGTAATGGCAAAGTAAATCGTCAAAGAGAAAATGAACTGGTTAAAGTTTACCAGCGAGCTGACATTAAGTGTTGCAATTCAGTAAACGGCAATCCAGAACCGCTAGATTCGCGCCATTCGAGCTCTCTTATAGTCCCATGGGTGAAAGTTGTAGTTTCCCACGCGATCGACCCATGAACGAATCAATGGGATCCCTGGGATTTTTACTGTACATACCGTCTCTATACGTATATGTACATTTACTCAATTGTTCATTCATTTATACGTTTTCATATTATTCTTAGATTTTACAACGCACGTTAGTATATTATTTAATTACCTCTGGTAATTAATACATATCTAATGTATATATATATGATGGGCTATAACCTGCAGTTCAGGTTATAAAATTAGACAATAAAACGACGCATATTCTTTTTAGGTTATATTTTAAGATTGCACGAATCGTTGCAAACATGGTACTGGAAACTATTCAACTGTTGAACAAAAGATGGCGTCCATGTTTGCCAAATGAGAAACATTTCCAACAATATAAATCTATTAATCTTGAGACCTGTATATATTTATACGTTTTCATGTTATGCTCAGGTTTTATAACGCGCGTTAGTATATTATTTAATTACCTCTGGTAATTAATACATATCTAATGTATATGTATGCTGGGCTATAACCTGCAGTGGAGGTTATAAAATTAGACAATAAAACGACGCATATTCTTTTTAGGTTATATTTTAAGATTGCACGAATCGTTGCGAACATGGCACTGGAAACTATTCAACTGTTGAACAAAAGATGGCGTCCATGTTTGCCAAATGAGAAACATTTCCAACAATATAAATCTATTAATCTTGAGACTCGTATATATTTATACGTTTTCATAATATTCTCAGGTTTTAAAACGCACGGTAGTATATTATTTAATTACCTCTGGTAATTAATACATATCTAATGTATATATATATGCTGGGCTATAACCTGCAGTGGAGGTTATAAAATTAGACAATAAAACGATGCATATTCCTTTTAGGTTATAATTTAAGATTGCACGAATCGTTGCGAACATGGCACTGGAAACTATTCAACTGTTGAACAAAAGATGGCGTCCATGTTTGCCAAATGAGAAACATTTCCAACAATATAAATCTATTAATCTTGAGACCTGTATATATTTATACGTTTTCATGTTATGCTCAGGTTTTATAACGCGCGTTAGTATATTATTTAATTACCTCTGGTAATTAATACATATCTAATGTATATGTATGCTGGGCTATAACCTGCAGTCGAGGTTATAAAGTTAGACAATAAAACGACGCATATTCCTTTTAGGTTATATTTGAGATTGCACGAATCGTTGCAAACGTGGTACTGGAAACTATTCAATTATTAAACAAAAAATGGCGTGCATGTTTGCCAACATGGAAAAAAGAAATATTTCCACACGTGCATGTTTGCCAAATGAGAAACATTTCCAACGATATAAATCTATTAATCTTGAGATCTATAGATAATTATTAATATATATTGAGATTTGTGTAAATATATGTACCTTTATGGGTTCCTCAAACATAATTTATATACTAATATATAATACACAATTTTATGGTGTTTTTTATCTAGTGTTATTTAGTGGAAATGTAAAATATCCATACGTTTTTCTTTTTAGAATTCTACCAACTCGCCCCAGAATATTTTAAGGCTTTCTCTCTCTAATGGAAACTAAATTATTGAATCTTGTAACGTTTCAACGCGTCAACTGATCACCTGTGACCAACACTATTTCATAATTTAGGCATTTTGAAGATATCAGGACGCTTATAAAATTCTAAATAAAATGGAAGTCGACGATTCGTCGAACTTTCCCAGCATGTAGCGGAATATGATAGAATGGAAAGGGTCAGGTTGCTGGAAGCTCGAACGATTGTAAGTAGAACTGCGGGTAAACGTGAATCGTCGGCAGACGACCTGGAAACCTTTACCAAGCAACATCGAGCCACGATCCGGAGAATATCAACGAGAAAGAAGGCGAATGCCGGGCCTCGCGTTGACTCTATTCAAGATTCCTGGCTTTTCTCCCCTCGACTACGTAGAAACACTCCTCCTTTCTAATTTACGACCAACGATACACGCCCGTTTACAGGATGCTAGCGATACAAAGTCATTTTGGTATCTCCATAGGTTCCCACAACCACCTCGAAATTTCATTTTTCTATTAACGGGCCATCACATTGAGTAGGAAGAGGGGGGGGGGGGGGATGAAATTTCAGGGGGATCAAAATTAAAATTTTATTTTCTGTTTTCGACAAACCCGTGTATTCAGGTGTACCAACCACCGTATATGTATTAGCGCTTGAAAGTTGCAAGGGAATCTGGCGAGTCGGATCAACGTACGATGGCTGCTGCCAGGCAATCGAGACGCACGTAAATAGGTGTGTCATTCAACCGTTCAACTTTATACCTACAGTATTTGTAGTACGTGTCTACAAGGCCACAAAGAGAAGAATGCTTGATTAATACTGTTGGTGAAGGGAGCTTCTTAAACGTCGTCCACGTTGTTCCACTTGTTACTCGTTATGGGTTCATTTTTCCTTCGAAACAAATTTTATTTCCCGTTTTGGGAACTAATAATAAACTCGAGATGCTCTTTACTGTTTTCTTTTCATTTTCTTTGCGTTCGAAGGGAGAGTTCTTTTTTATCGATAATTAGCTTGCTTATTCTATCGAAATGAATGCACTGTTGCATTTAGGAATTAATAGTGAATTCAAAAAGTTAGTGGAAGATGGTCTTTGCTAGTTTCTTTTCATTTTTTCTTGTATTGTAATAGGATTTTTTTTTTTTTATCGATATTGGGATCAGTCGTGGGGCGACATCTACGAAAAATTTGTGGAACTTTTGAATAGCTTTATCGAAGATAATGTAGATAACTTTCTAATTTCTTTAATTGAGTAAATAATATTCAGAGGTTGAAAAATCTAACCAGTATCGACAATACTTTGCACGACATCCTTGATAGGATTGAATTCGTCTCTTTTCGGTATTTAATGGAACAATTAAAAAAATTTGCAACGAAATATAATATAAAAATGAATTTCTTGATTATCTCGAAACCGAATTTTAATTTCAAAACGTATATTACGTTATTTTACAAGGAAAAATTAAAACAATTTGAAATGGGTAGAATCGAAGAAAGTAAGATTTCGTTTTGTTTTTTATTGCGATTAATTATGTTAGTCTGTTGCTTGAATTAACCTTCAAGGTTCGTTATAATTATTAAAAGTCGCGGTATTCGATTAGCATTTATTATGGAAATATCCATTAACTTTAGCAGGCTCTTTTGATAAGTATATTCGAAGACAATGTGTTTATCGGTATTCATATAATACGGTAGAAAAATTCGCGAAAATATCGTCGACTTTAGTGACTAAGCATTTCGTGTAAAGGAAGTAACTTTCTTAGTTTTAAATATTTAATAAGAATTGAACGTTGAAGTTGGAATTTTTAGTATCAGCCAAAATGGCGGGGGGCATTAAAATAAATTTAGAAAGGAAAGTTTATTATTATTGGTTCAGTCTTCAACTTTATAGAGAAAATTTACGAACCACATCGAAATATTTTAATTCTTGTTTTAAACTTTATCTGTTGCGAGGTGCTCACATTAGATTTTCGTAAACAATTTTTTTCTGGAAAATGTGCAGGATTTCGGGGGTATGTATAATAACCAAAAATGATTGTAATCGCCCCTATAACTAAATAGAATTTTTTTAGAACGATTTGAAATTTTTTAATTTCGTTAAAAAATTTCAGCAGCTACCTCCTCGTCGATATTTCTTAAACTTCCTTTTTCATTTTTAATAATTTTGTTTGACGCCTTACAGAAAAGTTGTCTAATACTTTTTTGTAGGTACCCATGAGTTCTATTCTAAAAAAAAGTTTCATTGAAATATATTCACAATTGTAGGAGTTATGGCTGTTTGAAAATTGGACCATATTTATTTGGGTTTTTCTCATTTTGCGAAGTCAAGCACCAACTTTTCGAATACTTTTGCGATTAGTACATATTCCCCATCAAAATACGCGTAGTTTGCTTTTTTAAATATTAAAATCGCCCAATCCGTTCAGAAGTTATGACGTTTTAAAAATTCGCATGAAAATTCGGGGAACCATTTCAGATTATATTTTCGGTAAACAATTTTTTTCTGGAAAATTCGTAGGATTTCGGGGGTATGTATAATAACCAAACATGATTGTAATTGCCCTTATAACTAAATGGAATTTTTTTAGAACGATTTGAAATTTTTTAATTTAGTTGAAAAATTTCAGCATCTACCCCCTGTCGATATTTCTTAAAACTTACTTTTTCATTTTTAATAATTTTGTTTGACGCCTTATAGAAAAGTTGTCTAATACTTTTTTGTAGGTACTCAGGAGTTCTATTTTAGAAAAAAGTTTCATTGAAATATATTCACAATTGTAGGAGTTATAGCTGTTTGAAAATTGGACCATTTTTATTGGATTTTTCTCATTTTGCGAAGTCAAGCACCAACTTTTCGAATACTTTTGCGATTTGTACATATTCTCTATCAAAATACGCGTAGTTTGCTTTTTTAAACATTAAAATCGTCTAATCCGTTCAGAAGTTATGACGTTTCATAGATTCGCATAAAATTTTGGGGAACCATATCAGATTATATTTTCGGTAATGAATTTTTTTATAGAAAGTGCGTAGGATTTCGGGGGTATGTCTGTTGACCAAAAATGCTTCCAATTGACCCCTGCAACTAAAAATAATTTTTTTAGTATGATTCGAAATTTTTTAATTTTGTCTAAAAATTTCAGTATATACTCGAATTTTTTTCTCGAAAATGGGTAGGATTTCTGGGATATGTCTATTCACCAAAAAAGATTGTAATTGACCCTCATACCTGAAAATAATTTTTCCAAAACGATTTAAAGTTTTTTTTTTCCGTCGAAAAATTTCACACCTTCTCGAATTTTTTTCTAAAAAGTGGGTAGGATTTCGGGGTTATGTGTAATGACCAAAAATGCTTGCAATTGACCCCTGCAACTAAAAATAATTTTTTTAGTATGATTTGAAATTTTTTAATTTCGTCTAAAAATTTCAGTATTTACTCGAATTTTTTTCTCGAAAATGGGTAGGATTTCTGAGATATGTGTATTCACCAAAAATGATTATAATAGACCACCGCAACCGAAAATAATTTTTCCAAAACGATTTAAAATTTTTTTTTTCCGTCGAAAAATTTCACTCCTTCTCGAATTTTTTTCTAAAAAGTGGGTAGGATTTCGGGGTTATGTGTAATGACCAAAAATGCTTGCAATTGACCCCTGCAACTAAAAAAATTTTTTTAGTATGATTTGAAATTTTTTAATTTCGTCTAAAAATTTCAGTATCTACTCGAATTTTTTTCTCGAAAAGGGGTAGGATTTCTGGGATATGTCTATTCACCAAAAATGATTGTAATTGACCCCCACACCCGAAAATAATTTTTCCAGAACGATTTGAAATTTTGGAATTTAATTGTTAATAACTTTTTAACGAAGCCTCCATCAACAAATTGATATTCTTGATTTTCGTCTTATTTTGGCCTCTAGAATCCCCCATTAAAATTTTTCCCAGGAGTGGTCACCCTGTATAGGTGACAGGATTTAGTACTGTAATACTAGAAAAATGAATCTTCATGTTAAGACGTCGAGGGAGATAAATTTGACAAAGTTACGAAAATAAGTACCGAAACAAATTTCAGGTTATGTACAACGGTGCAAAATAAAAATTATAATCTCGCTGAATATTATGCAGCTTTCATCTGGCAATGAGCGCGTTAACGCTAGATTTACGGGCATTGCTCTCACGTATATGTATTTATCGATACCTTTCATGTTGACGATTACCTCAAAATACGATTTTTCTTTTAATTAGAATATATATAATGCTTTATTTAATGTGTAGGTTATTGGTGAATAATAAGTCGAATTGTTTCTCTGTAATAACAAAGCTTTTATTATTTTGAACAAAATATTAATATAATAACTTAGACTAATTATTTATCCTACCTGTAATAACAAAGAAACAACATTCAATGCTGTTATTCACACCGTTGTTTCTTGATTAATTTTCTTATATGTAATTCGTTATGATTCTCTTGTAGTTGCTATGTCTTTTCACTTTGGCTTACCTTCTCGTACTAACGCCACCTGTCTATACATTAAATTAACTATCTAACTTATTGACCTATTTACGCGCTAAATTCAATATAACTAAGGATGCTTTCCTTACATGTATATTCATGCCATTGCATCAAATCCAACGTAAGTTGTTAAAAAATAATATTTACGCGTTCTGGCGATTTTAAATATGGACTCTGATATCCGTTAAATTTACGGCTTAACTTTTTAACGAAGCCTCCATCAACAAATTGATATTCTTGATTTTCGTCTTATTTTGGCCTCTAGAATCCCCCATTAAAATTTTTCCTAGGAGTGGTCACCCTGTATAGTTGACAGGATTTAGTACTGTAATACTAGAAAAATGAATCTTCGTGTTAAGGCGTCGAGGGAGATAAATTCGACAAAGTTACGAAAATAAGTACCGAAACAAATTTCAGGTTATGTACAACGGTGCAAAATAAAAATTTTAATCTCGCTGAATATTATGCAGCTTTCATCTGGCAATGAGCGCGTTAACGCTAGATTTACGGGCATTGCTCTCACGTATATGTATTTATCGATACCTTTCATGTTGACGATTACCTCAAAATACGATTTTTCTTTTAATTAGAATATATATAATGCTTTATTTAATGTGTAGGTTATTGGTGAATAATAAGTCGAATTGTTTCTCTGTAATAACAAAGCTTTTATTATTTTGAACAAAATATCAATATAATAACTTAGACTAATTATTTATCCTACCTGTAATAACAAAGAAACAACATTCAATGCTGTTATTCACACCGTTGTTTCTCGATTAATTTTCTTATATGTAATTCGTTATGATTCTCTTGTAGTTGCTATGTCTTTTCACTTTGGCTTACCTTCTCGTACTAACGCCACCTGTCTATACATTAAATTAACTATCTAACTTATTGACCTATTTACGCGCTAAATTCAATATAACTAAGGATGCTTTCCTTACATGTATATTCATGCCATTGCATCAAATCCAACGTAAGTTGTTAAAAAATAATATTTACGCGTTCTGGCGATTTTAAATATGTTAAATTTACGGCTTCCTTGAATCCGGTGTTAAAGATTCTGAAAAATCTGTAACATAGTCGTTGGTATTAATGTCGCACGGGTCTCGCGATCGCGAATTTTCTCATCTCCGTGGCGCGTCCGTGGTGAACGGAGGTGCATAGCGTCGTCGCGAGAGGGAGAGAGAGACGCGACGTAGCTTGGTAGGGGAGGGGAGAGGGGGTACGGTGGAAGGAGAGAGAGACGAAGTGCACCGGTCCGTACCAGGCGGTGCGCCCTGGTACCGACAGCGCGCCGCGCCGCGTCGCAGCGCGCCGGTGGACTTGGCCAGACTCGCGGAGGAGGGAGGAAGTCGGAGAAGTGCACTCGCCTACCTTCGTTCCTCGGTATGATCTTTTTTTTGCAACGATCCTCTCGCGGCGACCTTCTCTAGCCAAGAGGTTCCGTAGACGGAGAGAAACATCTCTCCGTCTACGGAACTCTGCAGAGGTGATTCGGGGACGTGCATTTCAGAATTATTCGCCCGTCCTCTTTGACCTCCAATCTTTCTACGATTATGTGCTTCAAAATTATTTAAAATACAGATAGCCCTCCTGCAACGCGGCATCCTGAAACACGGTTTCGCTGTAACGCGATTCATAAATTGCGAGAACCCTCCTATAACGCGATTAGAAAATTGCGAAATACTGGATAACTTTTGCTTAACATATTTAAAAACTAAATTATATTAAAATAATGAACTATAGTGGCTTTACATGAAAAAATATAAACAAATTATAATTTATTGAATTAAGGTTGCGTTAAATTAAAATAATATTTTTTGTTTTGTATTAAACATACATTTATATTTTTCATAAAAATTAAGTTGCTTATATAGAATAAAAAGAAAATATTTGTTTTTAATAAGTTTTCGGAATTCCCATTTTTATACTGGCTTTGGGTCTCATATAACACGGTTTCACACAACACGGCATCCTAATATATGGTTTCGCTGTAACGCGATTCATAAATTGCGAGAACCCTCCTATAACGCGATAAGAAAATTGCGAAATACTGGATAACTTTTGCTTAACATATTTAAAAACTAAATTGCTTTAAAATAATGAACTATAGTGGCTTTACATGAAAAAATATAAACAAATTATAATTTATTAAATTAAGGTTACGTTAAAATAATATTTTTTGATATTTTTTGTTTTGTGTTGTACATATATTTATATTTTTCATAAAAATTAAGTTGCTTATGTAGAATTAAAAAAAAATATTTGTTTTTAATAAGTTTTCGGAACTCCCATTTTTATACTGGCTTTGGGTCTCATATAACACGGTTTCACACAACACGGCATCCTAATATATGGTTTCGCTGTAACGCGATTCATAAATTGCGAGAACCCTTCTATAACGCGATAAGAAAATTGCGAAAGTTTTGTACGACACTGTACTACAGCACTGGATAACTTTTGCTTAACATATTTAAAAACTAAATTGCTTTAAAATAATGAACTATAGTGGCTTTATATGAAAAATATAAACAAATTATAATTTATTAAATTAAGGTTACGTTAAATTAAAATAATATTTTTTGTTTTGTATTAAACATACATTTATATTTTTCATCAAAATTAAGTTGCTTATGTAGAATAAAAAAAAATATTTGTTTTTAATAAGTTTTCGGAACTCTCCTTTTTATACTGGCTTTGGGTCTCATATAACACGGTTTCACACAACACGGCACTTTCTAGGAATCGATCTACCGTGTTATAGGAGGGTTACGTGTACTCGTCCAGGTATAATACAGTTTCTTAAATCATCCTTTGGCACTGGATTATAAATTTCAAACAATTGCAAAAGATCATTGCCAGGCTTGTTGAAATGGATGTGTAGAACCATAACTTATTGCGTTCTATTGAGTATAGCCGAGTAACGCCGAGAGAAAAATATGTGATTTATTTTATATTAAAATGGATTCATTCATAGAATTTGAGCGGGCTATAAATAACAAGGAAAAAGTCTTGGCTCTTCTTTTTCATCCTGCGTAGCATGTTCTGTTAATATTCTGTGATTAGTAGATATTGGTAGTACATATTGGTTTTTAAGAATTAGGTTAGGATTGGACTAATTTTTCTCTCGATGAAATCACGCTATATTCAAATTCTTACAAATATAACAATTTCTTAATTGAATTTATGTAAGTGCCAGATACAATGTATTTGGTAGTAAATATTAGATTTCAAGAATTAGGTTAGGATTGGACTAATTTTTCTCTCGATGAAATCGCGCTATGTTCAAATTCTTACAAATATAACAAATTCTTAATTGAATTTATGTAGGTGCCAAGATACAATGCATTGGTATTATACAGATACAATGTATTTGGTAGTAAATATTAGATTTCAAGAATTAGGTTAGGATTGGACTAATTTTTTTCTTGATGAAATCACGCTATATTCAAATTCTTATAAATATAACAAATCCTTAATTGAATTTATGTAAGTGCCAAGATACAATGCATTGGTATTGTTCAGATACAATGTATTTGGTAATAAATATTAGATTTCAAGAATTAGGTTAGGATTGGACTAATATTTTTCTCGTTGAAATCACGCTATATTCAAATTCTTACAAATATAACAAATTCTTAATTGAATTTATGTAGGTGCCAAGATACAATGCATTGGTATTGTACAGATACAATGTATTTGGTAGTAAATATTAGATTTCAAGAATTAGGTTAGGATTGGACTAATTTTTTTCTCGATGAAATCACTCTATGTTCAAATTCTTACAAATATAACAAATCCTTAATTGAATTTATGTAGGTGCCAAGATACAATGCATTGGTATTGTACAGATACAATGTATTTGGTAGTAAATATTAGATTTCAAGAATTAGGTTAGGATTGGACTAATTTTTCTCTCGATGTAATCACGCTATATTCAAATTCTTACAAATATAACAAATTCTTAATTGAATTTATGTAGGTGCCAAGATACAATGCATTGGTATTGTACAGATACAATGTATTTGGTAGTAAATATTGCTTTTCAAGAATTAAAAATGGTCCAATTTCAAACAGCCATAACTTCTACAATTGTGAATATATTGCAATGAAACTTTTTTCTGAAGTAGAGCTCATGGGTACCTACAGAAAAGTATTAGACAACTTTTCTGTAGGATGTCAAACAAAATTACTAAAAATGAAAAAGGAATTTTTAAGAAACATCGACAGGGGGTAGGTGCCTAAATTTTTCGGCGAAAAAAAAGATTTCAAATCGTTCTAGAAAAATTATTTTCGGTTGTGAGGGTCAATTGCAAACATTTTTGGTCAATAGACATACCCCCGAAATCCTACTCAGTTTCGAGAAAAAAATTCCTTACCAAAAATATAATTTCTGGAAAAAAATGTCTGCCCGAATTGTCATGCGAATTTTTAAAATGTCATAACTTCTGAACGGATTAGACGATCTTAATGTATAAAAAAACAAACTACGCGTATTTTGGTGGAGAATATGTAGAAATTCTAAAAATATTCGAAAAGTTGGTCCTTGACTTCGCAAAATGAGAGAAACCCCATAAAAATGGTCCAATTTTCAAACGCCCGTAACTCCTACAATAGTGAATATATTTCAATGAAACTTTTTTCTGAAGTAGAACTCATGGGTAGCTACAAAAAAGTATTAGACAACTTTTCCGTAAGGCGTCAAATAAAATTATCAAAAATGAAAAAGGAATTTTTAAGAAAAATCGAAATTTTTCGACGAAAAAAAAAATTTTAAATCCTTCTAAAAAAATTATTTTTGGCTGCAGGGGCCAATTACAATCATTTTTGGTCATTAGACATATCCTCAAAATCCTACTCACTTCCTAAACAAAATTCGAGTAGGTGTGAAATTTTTTGACAAAATTAAAAAATCTCAAATCCTTCTAAAAAAATTATTTTTGGCTGCTGGGGCCAATTACAATCATTTTTGGTCATTAGACATATCCCTAAAATCCTACCCACTTCCTAAAGAAAAATTCGAGAAAGTGTGAAATTTTTCGACAAAATTAAAAAATCTCAAATCCTTCTAAAAAAATTATTTTTGGCTGCAGGGGCCAATTACAATCATTTTTGGTCATTACACATATCCCTAAAATCCTACCCACTTGCTACAAAAAAATTTGAGAAAGTGTGAAATTCTTCGACAAAATTAAAAAATCTCAAATCCTTCTAAAAAAATTATTTTTGGCTGCAGGGGCCAATTACAATCATTTTTGGTCATCAGACATATCCTCAAAATCCTACTCACTTCCTAAAAAAAAATTCGAGTAAGTGTGAAATTTTTTGACAAAATTAAAAAATCTCAAATCCTTCTAAAAAAATTATTTTTGGCTGCAGGGGTCAATTACAATCATTTTTGGTCATTAGACATATCCTCAAAATCCTACCCACTTCCTAAAAAAAAATTCGAGTAGGTGTGAAATTTTTTGACAAAATTAAAAAATTTCAAATCGTTTTGGAAAAATTATTTTTGGCTGCAGGGGCCAATTACAACCATTTTTGGTCATTAGACATATCCTCAAAATCCTACCCACTTCCTAAAGAAAAATTCGAGAAAGTGTGAAATTTTTCGACAAAATTAAAAAATCTCAAATCCTTCTAAAAAAATTATTTTTGGCTGCAGGAGTCAATTACAATCATTTTTAGTCATTAGACATATCCTCAAAATCCTAACCACTTCCTACAAAAAAATTCGAGAAAGTGTGAAATTTTTCGACAAAATTAAAAAATTTCAAATCGTTCTGGAAAAATTATTGTCGGTTGCGGGGGTCAATTGCAATTATTTTTGGTCATTATACATACCCCCGAAATCCTGCGCATTTTCGAGAAAAAAATTCTTTACCGAAAATTTAATTTGGCGCCTAAATATTTCGACGAAAAAAAAAAATTTCAAATCGTTCTAAAAAAATTATAATTAGTTACAGGGGTCAATTACAATCATTTTTGGTGAATAGACATACTCCCGAAATCTTGGGAATTTTCCAGAAAAAAATTCAGTACTTTCGAAATTTTAAACGTTAATAACTGTTTAACGAAGCCTTCATTAACAAATTGGTATTCTTGATTTTCGTCTTATTTTGTCCTCTAGAATCCCCCATTAAAATTTGTCCCAGGATTGGTCGAACACCCTGTATATTAGTTTTTAAGAATTAGGTTAGGATTGGACTAATTTTTCTCTCGACGAAATCACGCTATAATTAAATTCTTGTAAATATAACAAATTCTCAATTGAATTTGTGTATATGCCAAGATACAGTGTATTATATATATATTGCAAATAAATAATGTATAATTGAGGAAAATATGTCCTTTGAATTCTTTTAATTTTCGATGTTTTCAAAATGGTCGTTAGAAAGATGTACGTATATCTGTAATCTGTTGACAATTGTACATAAAATCACACTGCAGACGTCTGTATTGAAAACTGGATGGAAAACATTCTCAGATTAAACACTGAATCGAGTTAAAGGACAGAGTTCAATCATAACTAGTTCGGTCATCGCCGAAGAAACAATTATCTATTCGACGCGTTGTCCAATTAGTCTTCAAACGAGATTCTATATTTACTATATGTATAGTTCTCACTACAATGATTGTAGAAACCGCAAGATACAGAGTGGAGCAAATTTTATTCGTGAACAGGAAATAAAAATTTGTAATTCATTCGTAAATTAGTTTTTGTCGGTTAATAAATTCTAATTTACGAATAAATTCAGGAACGAAACGTAAACGAATATTAATTTACGGATCAAACATTTTCATTTGTTATCTAAATAATAATAAAACAATTACCTTTGTCCATTCAAAGTAACAACTTCTCGAAAGTTTTTGTAAAATCACTTTCTCTCGTCCACGCGTACACACGAAGTTCTGGTTAATTGTTACCATAAAATTATACATTCCAGAGAATTCTTCGACACTTCAATCAAATTTAAGGGGGATTAAAAAATGTTTATAGCATTATGAAACGTACAACAACGATGGAAATATTAAGTTTGCAATATTTTCTCAAATATTTTTACTTGAATTTGATGAAAAAGAGGTTTCAGAACGTGGGAATATATGCATATCGTGTATTTCGGTAGAATGCAAATGCATCAAAAGCGAGGGGGGAATGTGGGTTTGTGACACAATACATATGATCGAATGCCGATCGATTTCGAAACTTGGGACAGGTTGGTGACGTACATTTCATTTTAATCCTTAATTGCTGACGCATAGTCAAGGTGGCCTCGTTGTATTTTCTTTCCCATATAGGAAAGTGGAACGGTGCTCTTGTTCGAATCTTCTGTACACGTTTGCAACAGAAACTAACCTATAATACGATTAAACATAACTAAGTTGCAATAGGATTATACATAACTAACCTATAATAGGATTATACATAACTAACCTATAATAGGATTATACATAACTAACCTATAATAGGATTATACATAACTAAGCTATAATAGGATTATACATAATTAACCTATAACACGATTATACATAACTAACCTATAACACGATTATACATAATTAATCTATAATAGTATTATACATAACTAATCTATAATAGGATTATACATAATTAACCTATAACACGATTATACATAATTAACCTATAACACGATTATACATAATTAATCTATAATAGGATTATACATAACTAACCTATAATACGATTATACATAACTAACCTATAATAGGATTATATATAATTAATCTATAACACGATTATACATAATTAATCTGTAATAGGATTATACATAACTAACCTGTAACACGTTTACAACAGAAACTAACCTATAATACGATTATACATAACTAATAATAGGATTATACATAACTAACTTATAATAGGATTATACATAACTAAGCAATAATAGGATTATACATAACTAACCTATAATACGATTATACATAATTAACCTATAACACGATTATACATAATTAACCTATAACACGATTATACATAATTAATCTATAATAGGATTATATATAACTAACCTGTAACACGTTTACAACAGAAACTAACCTATAATACGATTATACATAACTAACCTATAACACGATTATACATAACTAAGCAATAATAGGATAATACACAACTAACGTATAACATGATTATACAGAACTAACCTATAATACGATTATACATAACTAACCTATAATACGATTATACATAACTAAGTTGTAATAGGATTATACATAACTAACCTATAACACGATTATACATAACTAACCTATAATACGATTATACATAACTAACCTATAATAGGATTATACATAACTAACCTGTAACACGTTTACAACAGAAACTAACCTATAATACGATTATACATAACTAATAATAGGATTATACATAACTAACCTATAACATGATTATACATAACTAACTTATAATAGGATTATACATAACTAAGCTATAATAGGATTATACATAACTAACCTATAATACGATTATACATAATTAACCTATAACACGATTATACATAATTAACCCATAACACGATTATACATAATGAATTTATAATAGGATTATACATAACTAACCTATAATACGATTATACATAATTAACCTATAATACGATTATACATAATTAACCTATAACACGATTATACATAATGAATCTATAATAGGATTATACATAATTAACCTATAACACGATTATACATAATTAACCTATAACACGATTATACATAATGAATCTATAATAGGATTATACATAATGAATCTATAATAGGATTATACATAACTAACCTATAACACGATTATACATAACTAACCTATAATAACGATATACATAGAGGCCATATTAACTTGACACAATTAGCTTATCTAAGCTGCAGGGATATTTTCTTATGCTTTTAGCTTATAATTATAATGCAATAGGCGATACCGCGTATCAGTTGTGAACGTTGCTTCTGGGTATCAGTGTGATAACTAATAAACAGTGTCTTACGTTTCGTAAATATAGATTATTACTTCAATTACTGTAACATTCGTTTTCCATGATCGAAAGACCTAGTAATTTTGAATACTTCTTTATTAAAATAATAATACCCACGTTTTTAAACAATACCTTTTTTCTTTACACAAAATGTAGCTAGTCACATTTGTGACATTATAGGGAATGTGATCTAGTAATAAAATTGCGTAATATAAAGTAACTAGGGTATTTTTGGCCAAGTGAGGGTTAATGATTTCTAACTTGGGTTTAGGATGAAATCGAAGAATGTTGGCGATTCGTATAACGGGTGATCGGATAAATATAACCTTGTCCTAATTCTGTCATTGAATCTAGATTCTCTTGGGAGAACGATGACTCGAAAAAGTTCGTCGTTGAATATCGAAACGTGTGCGAACGTACGACCTTAATTTCGTTCAGTTACTCGATACGTTCACTTCCAGACTAAATTCGTGAAATGATCTATAAAATCAGTATGTTGTTTTTAGACAATTGGGGGTACTACTTAATCTAAAATTCTGGCATCGAAACAATCTTTGGAAAAGGAAGATTTCTACAAGTTAGATGAAAAGAAAATGGCGCGTGAGATCGAAAAGAACGTCGAGAAACGTTTTGGCGGGACGTGTGATCTTCGTTACGGTTATATCGATGCTTATCTCGAAGAAACCATTCGTTTTCTTCTCGAGGACACGTTCTCTGTTGGAACCGTGACTAGCAATACTAAAATATTATTGTTACTCCAGAAAATATCCTCATTCTCGTTGTTTGGATTATTAATATTACGAAAAACCGATGGAGCATCGAATGTCGAACGAATTTTTCATATATGTTGATAGTATTGTTGATACAGAATGCAATTAGTCATTTTCGCTGCTAGTAAATAATAAGTTTGTTTCAAATAGTATTTCAAATAACTCGTTGCTTGTTTTAAGGTTATTAAATTAAATACAATTGTGTTGTTTTATTTCATTGACACTTTCGATACGAATGTTCACTCTATCAGTGTCGGTAAACCATTTGTTATCGACCTATCGACTAGTTTTAGAATTTGGTCACCAGGGGCGCTGCAGGCCTGGTCACGTGGTTAAATCTAATCCACTTGTTCGTGAAAGAGTCGTTGAATTCACGATTAACGAATGAGAATTTTAAATTCATTCCAAAATTAGTGTTTGCTCCTTTTGGATGAGACAAATAAAGTTTATTAATTTAATAAAAGAATTCAAACATTGTTACGGATAAAGGTTAAACTTTACGAACGAATGTAAAATTATTATTTTTGGCCAACTCTCCGTTTTCAAAAAAGTGTTGCAATTTTGGAAATGGCTACTGTTGAGCAAAGTCATCGGAGAAGAAATGTTAGGCTCGTTATCCTTGAAAGGATGCACATATACGGAGATAGTATGCGTGCCAGGTAATCAATTCCAACTAGATTGTATCTGCTCCGTGTCAGTCGGTGCCATTCTACCTCCATTTTCCACGAAAAGCGTTTATTTTTCTTTTCAAGATTATATAAAATGTCGTTTTCTACGAAAAATGTTTCGTTCAACTTTTAAATACTACATAAAATATTTACGATATAGAAAGCTAATCTCAAACTCAGATTTTGTGTTTTTAAATTTCTTTGTGTGGTGAAAGCTAGATATTCGAATTAGATAACGCTGAGATTCTCGTTTACAATTAGTGAAAACTCGTGTTGAAATTTTGTAATTCGCGCGATTATAATTGCTTCCATGCATGCAGACTCGATCTGCCAACCGTCGTTTACTTCGAGAATTTCGTAGAAAGTCTGTATTGTAATATCTGTAATGTCATAAAACTGCGAGTCTTATTTTGCACTTGATAGAAAGAGTACGCAGCGTTTGTGTGTTTCGTCTATCCAACGCAAAATCGAACTCTCTACAGATGGCGTGCAAAATCACTAACAGTGATTTATCACAGCGATCACAAAATCACGATCACGCTCTTCACGACCGTGATCCGAAAGATGGCGTTGTAGTAGCCGTTAGTGTTCCGCTAACTCCCCTCAGTGGAAATTCAAAGAATTACAAACGCGCCAAATTTAAATTGTGTAGTAATGCAGTCTGTAATGAAAAAGGCTGCTTAATATTTTGTGCATTTCAAATGTCAAATTGTTTTAGTCGATTATTTAAATAAATGATAAGTTTGTTGCCACGAAAAAGAAATATTACTTAGGTGTAAAACACTCGCTTTAAAAATAAGAAAAAGTATGAAATCATCAGCAATGAAAATTCTTGTGTTCATTTATATGATAACATACATATTATACATTTATATACGTTTTTAATATGACAATTTGTATATATTTATATTATAAAAAAATAAGCTAGAATTTGAAATTACAAATAGGTTAGTTTTGCGTATATATAACTTTGTTGAATGTTAAAACTTATAAAACATTGCTTTTAGACCATATTATATTATAATACATATACAGTCTAAGGACATAATTCGTGAAAAGTGAAAAGAACGCTCTCCACCAATCAAAAGCGATCAGTAGCAGTTCACGCCATCTCTAGCTCATACTAGATTAGCTCATATTAATTATTGTTAATGTTTAAGGTTTTGTAACTTTGTATTGTTTCTAAAGTTTTATAGGTGACCATCTTTCGATTTCTCTTATATTCAAATGAAGTACCATTCTTCCACGAGAAAAAGGCACAGCGTGTTTACATCCCCACTCCTGTTGCAGTCTGTTGACTCGCAGGTATTGGTCGTAACCAATGACAACGATCGGTGACAGCCAATCAGCGACAGCCAATCAGCGGACTGCAGCAAGAGTAGGGATGTAAACACACTGGTGCCTTCTCGTGGAAGGACCATACGTTATTTTGATTAAATCAAAAGCAATCATCGCGTTTCTTTGGATAAATATAATTTATTTGTAGAATTTTCTAAATAAAGCAAAAAAAGAAAAGGATTCACGACTGGTTTCATCTTAATCCGTTGTTTTCGAATTGTTGTTAACTGCTTTAAAAACACTTTGTAAGGAATTTGTAGCATTTGACGTTTTTGGTTATTGGAATTTATATCAATCCAGCTATGATGATTAAGAAAAATTTTGTTGCTAGTATTGTAGTGTTTTTACTAACAGATGAAAATTTCTTTTCATTTTTCCAGCTGATGATAGCGACTGTGGAAACAACAGTTACAGATGTCTCAATGGCACCTGCATACCATCTACTTTGGTCTGCAATTATCAAAAAGACTGCGAAACTGCAGAAGATGAGTTCCAATCGTGTCGTAAGTATTGTTTTCCCTTCATTTTTTAACAGTCGAAATGAAATTTTACTGTTTTCACAGTTTTATTGTAGACTTTTATTTCTAATTTGGAAAAAATATTTATTTAAATTAGATACTATTGGGTCGTTCGAAAAGCAGTTTCGCTTTATTACCAACGGAGACGTTAATTGTATTTTTAACCAGCCAACTCTATTCTAAACTGTATTTTCATTATATATTTTCATAGCTGACACTTCAAGGCTTGTTTGTAAAATATTTTGTTTCTGTGCAATTGTGTTTCTTTGCCAAAACTTGTTCGCAAAATTTCGTTCCTGCAACTTTGATATCGAAGGTGGTCCATGTTTTGGAAGGCTAGTTAAAGCCGACGAAGACGAAATAAACATATTAGTTGAAGCAAACTGACGAATAACAACACAAGAAATCGTTAAGAGGTCAAATTGTTGAATTAGACCGTTTGTGATCGCATGAAACCACTTGGTTTCGTTTCAAAGCTCGACATTTGGGTTACACGATGATAATGCCAGACCTCACGCAAGTTTAGTAACTCGTCAGAAGCTATTACAGTTTGGATTGGGATGTGCTACCACATCCATTATACATGCTAGATCCCACACCATCGAATTATTACTTGTTGCAGCTTTTAAGAAATTTCTTAAACGCTAAAACATTTACTTAAAGTGGCGATGTCAAAAATCACTTGCATCAGTGTTTTATAAATAAAGATCAGAAATTTTACGTGCATGGAATCATGCTATTACCAGGAAGATGGCAAAAGGTGTTGGACCAAAATGAGCAGTACACGATTCAATAAAATATTTATATATTATAAGAAAATTGTTCCTGTTCACGAAGGAGAAAAACGAAATTACTTTTCGTACAACCCAATAACTCATAAATATTATTTATACAAAGTACAGTTAATCTTGGCCTCTAGAATCTTCCATTAAAATTTTTGCCAGAATTGGCAGAACACCCTGTATATCAGAGACAGATTACCCTGATCGATACAAGTAAAATCATCATTG
The DNA here is from genome assembly GCF_051014445.1 of Colletes latitarsis. NCBI lineage: Eukaryota > Metazoa > Arthropoda > Insecta > Hymenoptera > Colletidae > Colletes > Colletes latitarsis. The sequence continues at coordinate 9,427,682 of NC_135146.1, forward strand.
TGGATAGAATAAACTATAGTTTGTCGATCAATTTAATTCTTGTTTTCCAGCACCGCCTGACTGTGATGTTGGACAGATCACCTGTGGCCAGTATATTTTTAATAAGACTTATTGTATTCCTCCTCATCAGCGATGTGACATGACTGTTGACTGTGTCGATGGAACTGACGAAGCTGGCTGTAGTAAGTAGTTTTATTGATTTATTAATCATTATCTAAACTTGGGTCCATATTATTTTCTAAACACTTGGTAGTACAGGAAATGTAATTCAATGAAATACAAATCTAGTGCTTCGAATTCAGTCTTTCATCGTCCAGTAACAACATTGTTTTATTGATAATACTATACGTACATATGAAATTCACGATGCTAAATTAATCACATTTCCTGTTCTAATGATACGGATATATAATATTCAGTATTTGTTGGCTCCATGAATCAAGCGATCTATCTATTTTCCAAAATAATTCTTTGCTTAGACGTTGATCAACAATATCTAAACTAAATTCCATATTACAATATTTATTCCATGGTTGGCCAGAACAAACTTCATTTTATTTGTTTTCAATTGTAGAAGCAACGATCTATAAACTAAAGCCCATATCATAATAATATTTATTCTGTATGATTGCTCGAAACTTTTGCATTGTTCGCTCCATTCTCCAAACAAGAATCTCATAGAAAGATGAGATAGATTAGTTTGAAATTAGCTGCTGCGAGTGGAAAAATCTTCCCTCATTAAGATAGATTCTATCCGTAGTAACTTCATTTCCTATTTTACCAAAACAATGAACAAGATTCGAAAGTTTCAGAAAGGTGACTGAAGTCACTGACTAAAAACTATTAAAAAGAATATAGGAAATGCCAGCCAGACGACTTCCGCTGCGGTGGAACGACTCCAGAGCTATGTATTCCGAAGGAGAAGAGGTGTGACGGATACTTGGACTGTCGAAATGGTCGAGACGAAGAAAAGTGTGATTCTAGCAAACCGGCTTGTCGATTGGACCAGTTCAGATGCAATTCAACTCAACGTTGCATCGAACAATCAGCCAGGTGCAACTACAAGGACGATTGTGGGGATAATAGCGACGAAGAAAATTGCAGTATGTTCCATTTTTGTTAAATATTATTGGCAACTGATTCAACGAGACAATTACAACAACATTATTGAAAACATTTGTTGAGGTCATCGATCACTTAATTTATTTAATGATGTTTCGTTGGTATTGCATTTAATGTTGTAAAAAGTATTGCCAAATATTGTTCGTTAATGCTAGAATTCTATTTCTGATCAGGGGATGTTCTTAACTATTGAATGTACGAAGAAAAGTAATATAACATTTTTTGTGACAGAGAGATCAAATTGCAATGGATAAAAAGAAGTACTTGCTTTTGACGTCTGAAATATTACTCATTCGAATCCTTTACACTAATACTGAACTAAAAAGAAATAGTTGAGAGACTGTTGAACTGTCTGTTATGACAGTTTACTGGTTACGTAGAAACTTTCCTATGGCGTAGAAAAAGTGTGATATTTAAAGCGGAGGGTTTTCAGACTTTCAACCATGCACAATCAATCAGTTCCGGTGCGCAAACTCCATGTGCATACCAAAGTCATTTCACTGCGACGGTTACAAGGATTGCCACGATGGTTCTGATGAGAAGTCCTGCACCGTGACGGTGTGTCCTGGGAACAAATTTATGTGTCCAAAGGGTGCACCGGATGGGAAACCCCTTTGCATAGATCGCTCCCAGCTCTGCGATGGGAAACATGACTGTGAAGACGATGCTGACGAAGAAGCTGCATGTTGTAAATATTGTTTTCTTTCATTTTATATTGGCGATCAGTCTTTCCAGGAAATGTCTAAACTTTCTAAAGCAAATATTAATGTTACATGTTTCGTAAGCGATTAGTAAGTGATTATTAGCGAATAGAATTTGCCCAATTTTGTCTGACAGTATCGTAAAAGTGTTAAGCCGACAAACTTTTGGAATCGTATGATTTTTGGAAGTTTAAACATGTTGGAGATTATTAGTGTACTAAGAAATTGAAAATTTAGTTAGATCGGTGAATTGTTGAACTTTACCAATGATATAATAGTCTATAACATTTCTGATATTTTGTTTCAATCGATACAATTGAATGGACCTTCAGAGAACAGGTACGTGGATTGTAAATTTTTAAATAGGTAATATCCAATTCAAAATAGACATATTAGATTTCTAGTTTATACATATATAATAAGGAAATTTTCTTTTTTATATGAAATTCCAATGAAATATTCATGGAACTTGATTGAATTTGATAATCTTTCCTTTGTTTTACAGCAGCGAGTATGTGCAATCTGCTGAGATGCCGGTACAAGTGTCAGGCATCTCCGATGGGTGGAGCTTGCTATTGCCCGGAGGGTAGGATTCTTGCCAACGATTCAAGAACTTGCATAGGTATGTCCAACTTTCTTCGTTAAATAAAAGTAATTAATCTTAGAAATTTTTAACATCTTGTTATCACTTGGAAGTTTAATGGAAGGGTTTCTCAAACTTAGACCCTTTTTTACACATTCATCTTGAAAAAGAATTTATTGTTTTAAAACATTTTTAATATTTGAGTATTCTGTACTTAATAAATAGCAGGTTACAATCCTCATAATGATACTTGTCAATCTTTACAATACCACATTCCAATCTCCACAACTCTCCCAACAGTAACACTTTCTCCTATCCGCAGATCGTGACGAGTGTTCCGAATGGGGCTTCTGCGAGCAGCTTTGCGAGAACACGGACGGTTCTTACATCTGCAGCTGCGCCCCTGGCTTCGTGCTCCATCCTCCCAACATATGTCGAGCCACGTCCCACGAAGGAGTCTCCCTCGAGCTCCTAGTGGCCCAGGAGCGTGCTATCTGGCGAATGTCTCCATCCGGAGAAGATCGAACAATAATCGCCAATACAACCGGCGCCAGTGGTGTGGACTACCTCTACTCCAGGAACATGCTCTTTTGGAGCGACGTAAAGACCAGAAAGGTTCACATGGAGCCTCTCTACGGTGAAGGAACCGGATCCAACGTAGATATCTTCTTAATAAGCTCCTGGGGCCCAGTGTCCATCGCAGTGGACTGGATAGGCGAAAAGCTCTACGTTGTGGACTCTGTGGTCCAAAAAATAGACGTGTTCGAACTAGACGGAAGATACCACGGGATTGCCCTGGGTTCCAATCTGACAAATCCAGCGGACATCGGTCTGGACCCCACACTGGGCCTAATGTTCATAGCAGACAGCAAACAAGTCCTTAGAGCAAACATGGACGGTACAAATGCCTTTCCGGTCGTCTCAGAAGCCGTTTACGAGGTCTCCGGCATCGGTGTGGACGTGATCTCGCGAAGGATCTTCTGGTGTGATTCCCAGCTCGACTACATAGAAACTTCCGACTATCTAGGAAGAAATAGAGTCATGATCCTCAGAGGATCGCATACACCATCTCCAACTAGGCTCACGCTATTCGAGAACAGGATTTTCTGGACGGACAGCAAGAAACAAGCTATAATGAGCATGGATAAGACTCAGGGAGTTTATTCCCTGCAAACGGTCTTCAAAATGAGGGATGCAAAAGCTATAAAAGCTCTACACCTTCTCACACAGCCCACAGTTTCTAATCCCTGTGGAAATAACAATGGGGGATGTCAGCATATGTGTATCGTAACCGCAGCCAGCGATCAGGAGAACCGATTAGGCTACCGGTGCGCGTGCCACATAGGCTGGAGGCTCTCCATGGACCAAAGGAACTGCAATCTCGTCCAGGAGTTTCTGATGTACTCGCAACAGAGATTTATCAAAGGAAAGGTTTTAAACCCTGTGATGGAGGGATTCAGCGATGCTATACTTCCGGTGGTGTCAAGAACGGCCAGATTCGTTGGACTGGACTACGACGCGAGGGACCAGTACATCTACTACAGCGACGTCCTCCAGGACGTCATCTATAGGATTAAACAGGATGGAAGTGGAAAAGAAATTGTCTTAGCCAGTCAGAATGAAGGAGTAGAGGGTCTAGCCGTTGATTGGGCTTCTAAGAACCTTTATTATATCGATTCCAGAAGGGGTACCTTAAATGTTCTCAGTACTCAAAATGTTACTTATAGGAGAACCCTCCTGAAGAACTTGAAGAGACCTAGGGCTATTGTTATTCATCCTAATCATGGGTTTATCTTTTTCTCTGAATGGGATCGACCTGCCAATATTAGCAGAGCTTATACCGATGGTTCTAATCTTGTGGTATTTCGGAATTTGACCTTAGGATGGCCTAATGGATTGGCTATTGATTTTATGAAGGACAGATTGTATTGGTGCGATGCTTTATTGGATCACGTGCAGCATTCGAATTTGAATGGTACGGATGTCAGGACCGTTAATTCTAGACTGATTAGGCATCCATTTTCTATGGCCATTCATGAAGAGTGGATGTATATTACTGACTGGAAGCTGGATGCTATTATCAGGTTAAATAAGGAGAGTGGAGATCAGGAAGTAATTTTGGTGAGAGAGCCCGCGAGTAATAGATTGTATGGAGTGAAGGTTTATAGCAAGGATATTCAGACTTCGTCGTCGGACCATCCGTGTGCGATTGGTAATGGGGGATGCGAAAAACTATGCTTTGCTGTTCCACATAATAATACCAACAGGTAAGGAAAGTTTTCTCAGGTGGGTCGTAGTGGGATTTTTCAGTTAGTTTGTAAAGAAGGGGGTGGGGAGTATGTAGATTGTTTGAAATGAATTTATATCATGAATCACAATTTACGATTGAAACTTTCTTTAAATGAAACACTTATATCATACAAGTTTAACATATATGCCCACATAATATAATAGATATAATAACACAAAAAAGGAACCTCCCAAACTAACAAGGAACGTTCGCGAACGGTCCGGCTTCGATTTTGATGAAACTTCGTACACTTATAGAGCAGCCAAAAATAATCGACACGTATTTTTTTTAGCTGCGGTAACTCGAGTTTAAGGGGTGAAACCACCCCTTGAAGTTTTGGCTCGAGACGGCTATCTCGAAAACGGAAAGACATACGAAAAAATTGTTAATGGGTGAGGTTAATGATTTCTCATGTACAATAACATGGTGTTAAAAAATTTAACAAAATACAATTTGTTTATAACAAACAAAAATTTATTAACATGATTTTTCATTTTATTGAAATTTTCATAATGACAAAAAGGACGAGCATTTTATTTCAAATCCATTGGTATGTAATATTTTTAAATTGCCTCCTACAGTTTTGCAGATTTTTGTGATTTACATCTTGTGCGCACATCCACTATGGTAGCAGCAGTTCTAACTTTGATTTTAATGAAGCACTGTAGGCTTGCACTAAATTATACAATAACAAGTAACAAGAAACAATAACAGTGACAAGTTTCTTAACAGCAATGAAAAGATTAATTGTTTTTATTAACCACCTATGACATCGTGTCAAAGGTGGAGCGATATATAAATTATAAATACATACAGTGTGTATAGCAATTACTCTATCTAGTTTCGATAATAGTGGTACTCGTCGAAAAAATGTTTGAAACATAAAGATTTCTTACACCATGCGCATTTAATTATTGCCACGTCACCGCAAATATGGCATCTTGGTTCATTTTTAACAGAATAGCAGTACTCAACAGAATTCTGGAATGCATTTGGTTTTTCATCTGTACAGGGTGCTCGGCCACCCCTGGGAAAAATTTTAATGGGAGATTCTACAGGCCAAAATAAGACGGAAATCGAGAATACTAATTTGTTGATGGAGGCTTCGTTAAAAAGTTAACAAAATTAAATTAAAAAATGTTTATTCATTCTGAAAAAATTATTTTTGGTTGCAGGGCTCAATTACAATCATTATTGGTGGATACACATACCCCTGAAATCCTACCCACTTTCGAGAAAAAAATTCGAGTAGGTACTGAAAATTTTAAATGAAATTAAAAAATTTCAAATCGTACTAAAAAAATTATATGTAGTTACAGGGGTCAATTACAAGCATTTTTGGTGAATAGACATACCCCGAAATCCTACGGACTTTCAAAAAAAAAATTCTTTACCGAAAATCTAATGTGAGGCCAGAAATGCTTCCCTGAAATTTCATGTATATCTTTAAAACGTCATAACTTCTGAACGGATTGAAGGATTTTAATGTTTAAAAAAGCAATCAACGCGTATTTTAGTAGAGAATATGTAGAAATTCTAAAAATATTGGAAAAGTTGTTCCTTGATCCCGTAAAATGTGAAAAACCCCATAAAAGTAGTCCAATTTTTAAACGGCCATAAACTCCTACAATAGTAAAGATATCGCATTGAAATTTTTTTCTGAAGCAGAGCCCATGAGCACCTACAAAAAAGTATTAGACAATTTTTCTGTAGGGTGTCAAATAAAATTGTTAAAAATTAAAAACGAATTTTTAAGAAAAATCGTCGAGGGGTAGGTGCGTAAATTTTTCAGCGAAAAAAAATATTTCAAAACGTTGTAAAAAAATTATTTTCGGTTGCGGGGGTCGATTATAATCATTTTTGATGAATAGATATACGCCCAAATCCTACCCAGTTACGAGAAAAAAATTCGAGTAGGTACTGAAATTTTTAGATGAAATTAAAAAATTTCAAATCGTTCTAAAGAAATTATTTTTGATTGCAGGGATCGATTATAATCATTTTTGGTCAATAGACATACCCTTGAAATCCTAACCATTTTCGAGAAAAAAAATTCCTTACCGAAGGTATAATTTCAGGACAGAAATGCTTCACGTAAATTTCATGCGAATCTTTGAAACACCATAACTTCTGAATGGATTAGACGATTTTAATGTTCAAAAAGCCATACACAGCGTATTTTACTGTAGAATATGTAGCAATTACAAAAATATTCGAAAAGTTGTTCCTTGACCCCGTAATGTTAGAAAAACCCCATAATAATGATTCAATTTTCAAACAACCATAACTCCTACAATAGTGAATATATTTCAATGAAACTTTTTTCTGAAGTAGAGCCCATAGATACCTACAAAAAAGTATTAAACAACTTTTCTGTAGGATGTCAAACGAAATTACTAAAAATCAAAGACGAATTTTTAAGAAAAATCGACAGGGGGTAGGTGCGTAAATTTTTCAGCGAAAAAAAAATGTTTCAAAACGTTCTGGAAAAATTATTTTCGATTGCCGGGGGCAATTATGATAATTTTTGGTGAATAGACCAACTCGCGAAATCATACCCACTTTCTAAAAAAAAATTCAGTACGGGCGAAGCTTTAAACGTTAATAACTTTTTAACGAAGCCTCCATCAACAAATTGGTATTCTCGATTTCCGTCTTATTTTGGCCTCTAGAATCCCCTGTTAAAATTTTTCTCAGGGGTGGACGAACAAAATTTAATTTCATCTAAAAATTTCAGTACCTACACGAATTTTTTCTCGGAAATGGGTAGGATTTGGGGGTATATCTATTCATCAAAAATAATTATAATCGACCCCTGCAATCGAAAATAATTTTTTTCGAACGATTTGAAGTATTTTTTTCGCTAAAAAATTTAGGCACCTCGTCGATTTTTCTTAAAAATTCGTTTTTAATTTTTAACAATTTTGTTTGACACCCTACAGAAAAATTATCTAATACTTTTTTGTAGGTGCCTGTGGGCTCTGCTTCAGAAAAAAATTTCAATGCGATATCTTTACTATTGTAGGAGTTTATGACCGTTTAAAAATTGGTCCACTTTTATGGGGTTTTTCACATTTTACGAGATCAAGGAGCACCTTTTCGAATATTTTTAGAATTCCTACATATTCTACAGTAAAATACGCGTTGATTGCTTTTTTAAACATTAAAATCCTTCAATCCGTTCAGAAGTTATGACGTTTTAAAGATATACATGAAATTTCAGGGAAGCATTTCTGGCCTCACATCAGATTTTCGGTAAAGAATTTTTTTCTTGAAAGTGCGTAGGATTTCGGGGTATGTCTATTCACCAAAAATGCTTGTAATTGACCCCTGTAATTACATATGATTTTTTTAGTACGATTTGAAATTTTTTAATTTCATCTAAAAATTTCAGTACCTACTCGAATTTTTTTCTCGAAAGTGGGTAGGATTTCAGGGGTATGTGTATCCACCAAAAATGATTGTAATTGAGCCCTGCAACCAAAAATAATTTTTTCAGAATGAATAAACATTTTTTAATTTAATTTTGTTAACTTTTTAACGAAGCCTCCATCAACAAATTAGTATTCTCGATTTCCGTCTTATTTTGGCCTCTAGAATCTCCCATTAAAATTTTTCCAAGGGGTGGCCGAATACCCTGTACAGATGAAAAACCAAATGCATTCCAGAATTCTGTTGAGTACTGCTATTCTGTTAAAAATGAACCAAGATGCCATATTTGTGGTGGCGTGGCAATAATTAAATGCGCATGGTGTAAAAAATCTTTATGTTTCAAACATTTTTTCGACGAGTACCACTATTATCGAAACTACATAGAGTAATTGCTATACACACTGTATGTATTTATAATTTATATATCGCTCCACCTTTGACACGATGTCATAGGTGGTTAATAAAAACAATTAATCTTTTCATTGCTGTTAAGAAACTTGTCACTGTTATTGTTACTTGTTACTTGTTACTGTATAATTTATTGCAAGCCTACAGCGCTTCATCAAAATCAAAATTAGAACTGCTGCTACCATAGTGGATGTGCGCCCAAGATGTAAATCACAAAAATCTGCAAAACTGTAGGGGGCAATTTAAAAATATTACATACCAATGGATTTGGAATAAAATGCTCGTCATTTTTTGTCATTATGAAAATTTCAATAAAATGAAAAATTAAGTTAATAAATTTTTGTTTGTTATAAACAAATTGTATTTTGTTAAATTTTTTAACACCATGTTATTGTACATGAGAAACCATTAACCTCGCCCATTAACAATTTTTCCGTATGTCTTTCCGTTTTCGAGATAGCCGTCTCGAGCCAAAACTTCAAGGGGTGGTTTCACCTCTTAAACTCGAGTTACCTTAGCTAAAAAAAAATACGTGTCGATTATTTTTGGCTGCTCTATAAGTGTACGAAGTTTCATCAAAATCGAAGCCGGACCGTTCGCGAACGTTCCTTGCAAGTAATAAAAAAAAAAACACATAAATTTCTCTACATTTACAGATACGGAACAGCTCGTCTAATGCGTTCCTGTGGCTGCCCGTACGGCGAACGCCTCCAGTCCGACGGCCGATCGTGTGCCCCGAACCCAGAAACCGAGCCCCCCCTAGAAGCCTGCCCGAACGGCTGGGACTTCACTTGCGCCAATCAGCGCTGCGTGTCGCACACTTGGGTTTGCGATGGCGATAACGACTGTCTGGACAACAGCGACGAGCAGAACTGCACCACGAAGCCCACCTGCGGCCCCAACGAGTTCCAATGTAAGTCTGGCCGGTGTGTGCCGATGAGCTTCCGCTGCGATTCGGAGAAGGACTGCGGGGACGGGTCCGACGAGGCAGGATGCCCCAACGTGACCTGCAGCGCCAATCAATTCGCCTGTGCCAACAACAGGTGTATCCCCAGCACTTGGAAATGCGATTCGGAGAACGATTGCGGCGACAGTTCCGACGAGGGCGAGTTCTGCGTAGCGAAAACCTGCTCGTACTTCCAATTCACCTGCCCTAGATCCGGCCATTGCATTCCCCAGCCGTGGGTCTGCGATGGAGACAACGACTGCTTCGACCAGCAGGACGAGATGGACTGCCCGCCAGTTACCTGCCTCAGCACGCAATTCACCTGCGCGGACCAGAAAATGTGTGTTTTGGATTCTTACAAATGCGACGGGATCTCTGACTGTAACGACGGAAGTGACGAGGTGGGCTGCCCCACACTGGCACCGGACCAGTGTAACGGAGAGAAACACTTCCAGTGCGCTGGAGCAGCTATTTGTATTCCCAAGAGCTGGTACTGCGATGGGACTCCGGACTGTCCGGATAGATCTGATGAACCTGGACCGTCGTGCGGAACTGTGGCTTGTCAGCCTGGGTTCTATAGATGCAGGAATGAGAAATGCGTGTTTAAAGCTTATATTTGCGACGGGAAGGATGATTGTGGAGACGGGTCTGACGAAGATGTGGAGCTGCACGCTTGTGCTGCGCCGGAGTTCAAGTGTGGGGGGATGCAATGGAAGTGTCCCAATGTAACGGATCGATGCGTTAATGAGTCGAGTGTCTGCGACGGGAAGATGGATTGCCCTAATGGGGCTGACGAGGGACCGGGGTGTGATTTTCAGGTAAGGATCCCGGGAAAGTTTATTGGAAGGATTTTGTTTGTTTGATTTTGAGTAAAATAACGAATACAAAGTATCTGAAGTACTTACAACTTTTTTCAAAAACTTTTTCCAGGAGTGTAAATACCGAGGCGGTTATTGCAGCAACGGTTGCATGCAGACGCCTATGGGTAAGCAGTGTACCTGCCCCCCTGGCGAGGAGCTCAGCAAAGACGGTTACAATTGCCAGGACCTAAACGAGTGTGACCCCCCAGGAAAATGCTCTCAAATCTGCGTGAACATCAAAGGCGGGTACTATTGCAACTGCGAGGACGGCTATAGTCTAGAAAAAGACAAGCACACCTGCAAAGCTTTCAACCACAGCGCAGCATTCCTAATAATCTCCAACAGACACACAATTCTAGTTGCAGATCTGCAAGACCAGGCTTTAGAAAGAGTTCCGATAAACGTAGAAAATGTCGTGGCGACAGCTAGTAACATGCATACAGGCACTATCTTCTGGTCTGACATGAAATTGAAGAAAATCTCTAGATTAGACAGGGGCAGCGACCCACAGGACGTAATATCCACTGGATTGGACCTGGTCGAAGGCCTGGCCTACGATTGGATAGGCCAAAACCTCTACTGGCTCGATTCCAAACTAAACACCATCGAAGTTGCCAAAGAAACTGGCGCAAGTCGCATGATTCTTGTCAAAGAAAACATAACTCAGCCTAGGGGGATGTGTTTGGATCCCAGTCCTGGGGCCCGCTGGCTCTTCTGGACGGACTGGGGCGAAAACCCTAGAATAGAAAGAATTGGAATGGACGGTACCAACAGATCTATCATAATCCACACAAAAATCTACTGGCCCAACGGTCTGGCCCTAGATATAGCGAATAAAAGAATATACTTTGCGGATAGTAAGTTGGATTTCATTGACACTTGCCTCTACGATGGAAGCAAACGGATCCAGGTCCTAGCCAGCTCTCACTATCTTCTTCATCCACATTCTTTGACTCTATTCGAAGACACCATGTATTGGACTGACAGGCAACTAAACAGAGTTTTGTCTGTTCATAAATTTTACGGTGCAAATCAGACGGTGGTCTCTCATTTGATATCCCAGCCTCTGTCCATCCACGTCCATCATCCAGTTTTGCAACCAATCACGCCCAACCCCTGTGCCAACGCTTCCTGCGCTCACCTCTGCCTATTGTCTCCGTCCAATCAGCAGGGTTACAGCTGCAAGTGTCAAGTGGGCTTCAGGCTGCTTCCCAGCGGGCATTGCTTGGAAGAAGAGACGCCATATTTGATGGTCCTCCGGGGTTCCCAAATTGTAGACGTCTCTCTGACACCAGGGAGCAGTAAAACAGGTTTTATAACGCCAGTCGTGGGGGTAGAGGGTGGCAAATTTATAGATTACGACAGGAAAGAGAGGATTATCTATTGGCTACAGACCAGGGACGACGACGACGAGAATGGAACGATTTACACGTCGCCTTATACCGGCGGAAACAAAACAGAATTTCCTAGTCCGAGTGGGGACAGTGGAATTGTGGGTGCCCCGTCCGCCATGGCGTTCGATTGGCTGGGAAGAAACCTCTTCATAGGGAATAAATTTGCTAACAACATCGAGGCTATAAAAGTAGATGGGAAAATTAGATTTAGGACTATAGTTCTGGCCAACGATGGGAATAAGACCTCAGTGGCGAGGCCCAAGGCCCTATGCGTGGACCCACTCGAGGGTCACGTGTTCTGGGTGGACGAGGGCAGCTTTGGGATCCCTGCTAAAGTTGCTAGGGTCAACATGGACGGCTCCAACCCGATGATCTTGGTGAAAAACGTGGAAAAACCGGAAGCAATTACTATAGACATTCCTAGCAAGACCATTTACTTCAGTTCTTTGTATCCTGCCCTAATCGTGGCCATCTCCACAGATGGGAAGAATCGGAGGACCATAGTTTCCGAGAACATAGCCTCCCCCAAAGCTCTGGCTGTCCATGAATCAAAACTCTACCTTCTGGACCCGCAATACGATAAAATAGAAAGGGTAGACCTTCCAGAGGGACTAAATCCTACACAAATAGTCGACAACGATTCGGAACTGAAGACCCTAACCATTTACAAGAAAAGAATTACCGGCGATCATCCCTGTTTTGTCAACAATGGCGGCTGTGAACAGATTTGTTTGCCAGCCTCGGGGGGGACCAGAGTGTGTGCGTGTGGAATGGAGTACCACAAAGTGAGCGACACATCCTGCGAGCCTTTTAAGTCCTTCGCAGTGGTGGCCCAACTTGATGTGGTCAGAGGTTATAGTTTGAAAGATTCCAAGGAAGCTATGGTCCCAATCACCGGGCCAGGTCATCACATTCTTAGCGTGGACTTCCACTACGCACAAACCTGGATCTACTGGGTGGAGTTTACCAGAGGTGGTCTAAACGGAATTTTTAGAATAAGGCCTAATGGAACTGAGCTCCAGCACATCGTGGAACAAGGAATCGGTTCCAACGGAATCAGGGGATTGGCTGTGGATTGGGTAGCCGGGAACCTTTATTTCACCAACGTTTTCCCACACGACAACTATGTGGAAGTGTGTAGACTCGACGGAAGTTACAGGAAAGTTCTAGTAAAAAAAACCATGGACTCTCCTAGGGAATTGGCTGTGAACCCCATCAAACGGATCCTTTATTGGATAGATTATGGACAGTACCCTAAATTGGGCAAGGCTTATTTAAACGGGAGCAACTGGGTACCCATAGTTACCTCTGGGATCAGCGCTCCTAGGGATATTACTATAGATTTCGCCACCCACGATGTTTATTGGGTGGATTCTATCCAAGACAATATCCAGAAAGTTTCCTATACTGGAGGAAATAGGGAAATTATCAGAAGAAATCTACCCAACCCCATGGCAGTCACTGTTTTCAGAAACGAAGTTTATTGGGTGGATAGGAATTTAGCCACTGTGTTTAAGGCTACCAAACTGGCCAATAACAGTCGACCAATTACTGTCAAGTCCAATTTAGTGAATGTTAGGGATATTATAGTGTTTGACGGGGAAAACCAGCCAGAAGATTTGGGGAATCCCTGTTTGAAGAACGGGGGATGCTCCCAGCTCTGTTTCGCCATGCCTAGAGATAATATGGTGGAGTCCTGGTGCGACTGCGCCGTAGGCAGGCTTGGGGAGGATGGGAGGAGTTGTGAGAACGTGGACGAATTCCTGGTGTTCGCCACAAGGACGGAGATTAGATCTATAAGCCTGGATCCAAAGAATACTAGCATTCCTTTTGTTTCTGTGGGAAATTTGACGAACGTGGTAGGCGTGGACTTTGATTACCAGGATAAGAAGCTACTGTTTACGCAAATTAGGCCGTGGGCGAAGATTGCCTGGTTGCAAGCGGATGAACCTTCAACTTCGGAGATCCATACGCTGATCAGCAAGGGGATAAATCCGGAGGGGATTTCGTACGACTGGACGCAGAAGAAGGTGAAGGGCGTTAAATAACTTTTTTTAAACAATTCTATCTCTTTTTCTCGTGTACTAAATCAACACATTCTTCCCAGGTCTATTGGACAGACTCCTCCAACAACAGCATCTACGCAATGGACATAGACGGGTCTAACCTAGTGATGATCGCCCGAGTAGACAGACCTAGAGCCATAGTGGTAGACCCTTGCAACGGGTCCCTTTACTTTACCGACTGGGGCCGTTTCGGGGCCTCTGGGAAAATCTTTAAAACCACCATGGCGGGTTCTCTGAAGACCCCGATAGTGGACAAAGACCTCTCCCAACCCAGTGGCCTGGCCATAGATTACGAAGATCGAATGCTCTACTGGACGGACGCCGTCCGCGAGAAGATAGAACGTTCCCAACTCGATGGAACCGATCGCCAGGTCCTGGTTAGCGCCACAATCTACCCATTTGCCATAACCGTCTTTAGAGAACACATCTACTGGACAGATCTCCAACTAAGAGGCGTTTATCGAGCAGAAAAGCACACAGGAGCCAATAAAGTAGAATTAGTAAAACGCCTAGAAGATTCCCCTAGAGATTTACACATTTATTCCCCAGGCAGACAACGTTGCAAAATAAATCCTTGCAACATTTCCAATGGGGGCTGCGATCAGTCCTGTCACCCTGGGGCGAACAACTCCGTAGAATGCAAATGTGACGACAATAGTAGACTGGTAAACGAAGACAGAATGTGCGTCCCAAAAAACGTGACCTGCGATTCTACTAAATTTGCTTGCAGAAATGGGCATTGTATTTCTAGAATGTGGGCCTGCGACAGTGATGACGATTGTGGAGACAGGTCGGACGAGGATCCTAATTACTGTTCTTACCATTCGTGTAGTTCTAACGAATTCAGGTGCAACAATGGTAGATGCATCTTCAAGAGGTGGAAGTGCGATCATGAAAACGATTGTCGAGACGGAAGCGACGAAGAAGGTTGCGTCTACCCTCCCTGTGCTGCAGGGGAGTTTACTTGCGCGAATTACCGCTGTATCCCACAGTCACAAGTCTGTAATGGAATTAACGACTGTAAGGACAATGTTACTTCGGACGAGACCCTCGAAAGATGCCCAAGAACCACCACTTGCCCTCCTAACCATCTTAAATGCGATAAGACCAATATTTGCGTGGAGCCTTACTGGCTATGCGACGGGGACAACGACTGCGGGGATAACAGCGACGAAAACCCGCTCCACTGTGCTCACAGAACTTGTCCACAGAACAGTATCAGGTGTTCTAATCACAGATGCATCCCAGCGACTTGGTACTGCGATGGAGACGACGATTGTTTGGATGGAAGCGACGAACCTGCGGGTTATTGCCAGTCTGAGGGCAGAACCTGTTTTGGAGATCTTTTTACTTGCGATAATGGCAATTGTATACCTAGAATTTATATTTGCGACGGAGACAATGACTGTTCTGATTACTCTGACGAGGATGAAAGGCATCAATGCAACGATAGGAAGTGCGACGAGGAGACTGAGTTCACTTGCATCGCGAATAAAGTGTGGAACAGAGCTCAGTGCATCCCTAAGAAATGGCTGTGCGATGGGGAGCCTGATTGCGTAGACGCTGCCGACGAGAATGTGACTTTGTTGCACTGTCCAACGCCCACACCTTGCTCCGAGGAACAGTTCACGTGCGACAATGGCAGGTGTTTGAATAAGAATTGGCTCTGCGATCACGATAACGATTGTGGAGATGGGAGCGACGAAGGGAAGTTTTGTAACTCCAGGTATAAGCCTTGCAGCGAACAGGAGTTCACTTGTCATAACTTCAAGTGTGTCAGGAAGCAGTTCAGATGCGATGGGCAGGACGACTGCGGGGATCATTCGGACGAAGATGGATGTCGTAAGTTTTGCAGAGATTTTCAAGGGTTTGAAGGTCATAAACGGATGCTTTTGAATGCTTGGGGTTTGATGAAGGTATTTTTGTTTATTTTATTGGATTTAGAAGCTTTGTTGTTATTTATTGGAAACGAAAACTTGACGATTCTAAAAGAATTTGAAGAGCATTTTTGTAGTATTGTATTTGTGAATTCTTTCTTTATAAAAACAGTTTTAAATAGACCCAGAGTCCTCTTGTCGACTCTTATCCTCGAATGGCCCACCCTCAACGTCTAATTTAGCATTGAGAGTTCTAAAAACCCAGTATTAACGAATATTCTTTCTCCACAGCTTCAAAAGCAAAGAACACAACCTGTCCAAATCCTGGGGAGTTCATGTGCGCCAACGGAAACTGTATAGATCAGCGTCTGGTCTGCAACAAGGAACCCGACTGCTCTGACGAGAGCGACGAGCCACCCCACTGCAATGTGGACGAGTGTGCCAGAGTAGAATTGAACCAATGTGGTCACAAATGCGTGGACACTCCCACGGGATACTATTGCGAGTGTAATCCTGGTTACAAGCTCCTGAGCGACGGGAAAGCCTGCGAGGACATCGACGAGTGTACGGAAACGGTGGAGGTCTGCAGCCAGCAGTGTGAAAATACTCCAGGGAGCTACTATTGCAAATGCAATTTGTTGTGGTATGAACGGGCGCCTGACGAGCACACTTGCAAAAGGAGAGACAACTTGAAGCCCTGGATCATCTTCACCAACAAGTATTATGTCAGAAACATGTCCATCGACGCCTCTAATTATAGCCTGATGCACCAGGATCTTATCAACGTCGTTGCTCTGGACTCTGATTATACGGAGCAGATGCTCTATTTCTGCGACGTTACTGCCAAAACCATCTTTAGGTGAATTATTGTTACTGAATTAAATGGTTTTCTTGTTACTTAGGAGATTTGCTTTAGCAACAAGATTTCTTCAAGATTTCTTCTTTTAATAACTGTCAATCAGAATTGGGATTCTTAATTTTGATGCAGAGATTTCTTTTAGGGCACCGATCGCTGGAGGAGAGAAAGAAGCAATCATCAGACACGATAGTCTCGGGTTAGAGGGAATAGCTGTTGACTGGATTGGTCGCAAGTTATACTGGCTGGACCGACATGCTAAACATTTGGACGTTGCGGAACTTAACGGAACTAATAGAAAAACTCTACTCACTGGAATAGCTGATCCACGGGCCATTGTTGTCCATCCTGGCACAGGATATCTATATTTCACTTCTTGGTATCTTCAGGTAGCGATATTCACAAAATATTATAATATAATTCTGTTCGTTTCACAGTGTTCCTAATCAAAGTAGTCTACAATTTTCTATGTGTTACTATAAGGTTTCTTTCGTTCTAAACAATATTATGTCGTGGGAAAAATGCGAATTAACGGGGGATTCTAGAGGGCAAAATAAGACGAAAATCAAGAATACCAATTCGTTGATGAAGGCTTCGTTAAAAAGTTATTAACGTTTAAAGTTCCGACCGTACTGAATTTTTTTCTCGAAAATGCGCAAGATTTCGGGGGTATGTGTAATGACCAAGAATGATTGTAATTGACCCCTGCAACTGAAAATAATTTTTCCAAAACGATTTGAAATTTTTTTTTTCTGTTGAAAAATTTCACACATTGTCGAATTTTTTTCTAGAAAGTGGGTAGGATTTTGAGGATATGTCTAATGACCAAAAATGATTGGAATTGACCCCTGTAGCCAAAAATAATTTTTTTAGAACGATTTGAAATTTTTTAATTTTGTCGAAAAATTTCATTTCTCGAATTTTTTTCTAGAAAGCGGGTAAGATTTCGAGGGTATATCTATTTACCAAAAATGATTGTAATTGACTCCCAAAACTAAAAATAATTTTACCAAAATGATTTGAAATTTTCTTTTTCCGTCGAAAAATTTAGTCACCTTCGCCCCTGTCGATTTTCCTTAAAAATTAGTTTTTCAATTTTAGTAATTTTGTTTGATGCCCTACAGAAAAGTTGTCCAATACTTTTTTGTAGGTACCCATGAGTTCTACCTCAGAAAAAAGTTTCATTGAAATATATTCACTATTGTAGGAGTTATGGACGTTTGAAAATTGAACCATTTTTATGGCGATTTTCTCATTTTATCTAGTCAAGGAACAACTTTTTCAATATTATTAGAATTTCTACATAAAATAATTCACTAAAATACGCGTTATTTGCATTTTGAAACATTAAAATCCCCCAATCTGTTCAGAAGTTATGACATTATAAAGATTCGCATGTAATTTTGGGGGTGCATTTTTGGTCTCACATTAGATTTTCGGTCAGGAATTTTTTTCTCGAAAGTGCGTAGGATTTCGGGGGTATGTGTAATGACCAAGAATGATTGTAATTGACCCCTGCAACCGAAAATAATTTTTCCAAAACGATATGAAATTTTTTTTTTCCATTGAAATAATTCACACCTTCTCGAATTTCTTTCTAGAAAGTGGGTAGGATTTTGAGGATATGTCTAATGACCAAAAATGATTGGAATTGACCACTGTAGCCAAAAATAATTTTTTTAGAAGGATTTGAGATTTTTTAATTTTGTCGAAAAATTTCACACTTTCACGAATTGTTTTCTAGAAAGTGGGTAGTACTTTGGGAATACGTCTAATGACCAAAAATGATTGTAATTGACCCCCGCAACTAAAAATAGTTTTTCCAAAACGATTTGAAATTTTCTTTTTCCGTCGAAAAATTCCCTGTCGATTTTTCTTAAATATTCGTTTTTCATTTTTGATAATTTTGTTTGATGCCCTACAGAAAAGTTGTCCAATACTTTTTTGTAGGTACGCATGAGTTCTACTTCAGAAAAAAGTTTCATTGAAATATATTCACCATTGTAGAAGTTATGGCTGTTTGAAAATTGAACCATTTTTAAGGAGTTTTCCTCTCTTTACGGTGTAAAGGAACAACTTTTTCAATATTATTAGAATTTCTACATATTCCTCACTAAAATACGCGTTATTTGCATTTTGAAACATTAAAATCCCCCAATCTGTTCAGAAGTTATGACATTATAAAGATTCGCATGTAATTTTGGGGGTGCGTTTCTGGCCTCACATTAGATTTTCGGTCAGGAATTTTTTTCTCGAAAGTGCGTAGGATTTCGGGGGTATGTGTAATGATCAAGAATGATTGTAATTGACCCCTGCAACCGAAAATAATTTTTCCAAAACGATTTGAAATTTTTTTTTTCCGTCGAAAAATTTCACACTTTCTCGAATTTTTTTCTAGAAAGTGGGTAGGATTTTGAGGATATGTCTAATGACCAAAAATGATTGGAATTGACCCCTGTAGCCAAAAATAATTTTTTTAGAAGGATTTGAAATTTTTTTTTTCTTCGAAAAATTTAGACACCCTTCGATTTTTCTTAAATATTCGTTTTTCATTTTTGATAATTTTATTTGACGCCCTACAGAAAAGTTGTCCAATACTTTTTTGTAGGTATCCATGAGTTCTACTTCAGAAAAAAATTTCAATCGAATCCATTTACTATTGTAGGAGTTATGGCCATTTGAAAATTGTACCAGTTCTAGGGGGTTTTTCTCATTTTAGGAGGTCAAGGAACAACTTTTAGAATATTGTTAAAATTTCTACATATTCTCCACCAAAATACGCGTAGTTTGCTTCTTTAAACATCAAAATCGTCCAATCCGTTCAGGAGTTATGACATTTTAAAAATTCGGATGACAATTAGGGCAGACATTTCTATCCAGAAATTATATTTTTAGTAAGGAATTTTTTTTTCGAAACTGAGTAGGATTTCGGGGGTATGTCTGTTGACCAAAAATGCTTGCAATTGACCCCTGCAACTAAAAATAATTTTTAGTCCAAGACGATTTGAAAGTCTTTTCTTTCACCCAAAACTTTCAGCACTTACTCGAATTTTTTTCTGGAAAGTGGGTAGGATTTCGCGGGTATATATAATGACCAAAAATGATCGTAATTGATCCCCGCAACCGAAAATAATTTTTCCAAATCGATTTGAAATTTTCTTTTTCCGTCGAAAAATGTAGGCACCTTTCTTCTGTCGATTTTCCTTAAAAATTAGTTTTTCAATTTTAGTAATTTTGTTTGATGCCCTACGGAAAAGTTGTCTAATACTTTTTTGTAGGTACCCATAAGCTCTATTTCGGAAAAAAATTTCATTGAAATATATTCACTATTGTAGGAGTTTTGGCCATTTGAAAATTGTACCAGTTTTAGGGGGTTTTTCTCATTTTAGGAGGTCAAGGAACAACTTTTAGAATATTGTTAAAATTTCTACATATTCTCCACCAAAATACGCGTAGTTTGCTTCTTCAAACATCAAAATCGTCCAATCCGTTCAGGAGTTATGACATTTTAAAAATTCGCATGACAATTAGGGCAGACATTTCTATCCAGAAATTATATTTTTAGTAAGGATTTTTTTTCTCGAAACTGAGTAAAATTTCGGGGGTATGTCTGTTGACCAAAATTGCTTGCAATTGACCCCTGCAACTAAAAATAATTTTTCCAAGACGATTCGAAAGTCTTTTCTTTCACTCAAAACTTTCAGCACTTACTCGAATTTTTTTCTGGAAAGTGGGTAGGATTTCGCGGATATATATAATGACCAAAAATGATCGTAATTGACCCCTGCAACCGAAAATAATTTTTCCAAAATGATTTGAAATTTTCTTTTTCCGTCGAAAAATGTGGGCACCTACCCCCTTCGATTTTTCTTAAATATTCGTTTTTCATTTTTGATAATTTTATTTGACGTCCTACAGAAAAGTTCTCCAATACTTTTTTGTAGGTATCCATGAGTTCTACTTCAGAAAAAAATTTCAATCAAATCCATTTACTATTGTAGGAGTTATGGCCATTTGAATATTGTACCAGTTTTAGGGGGTTTTTCTCATTTTAGGAGATCAAGGAACAACTTTTCGAATATTTTTAGAATTTCTACATATTCTCCACCAAAATACGCGTAGTTTGCTTCTTTAAACATCAAAATCGTCCAATCCGTTCAGGAGTTATGACGTTTTAAAAATTCGCATGACAATTAGGGTAGACATTTCTTTCCAGAAATTATATTTTTAGTAAGGAATTTTTTTTTCGAAACTGAGTAAGATTTCGGGGGTATGTCTGTTGACCAAAAATGCTTGCAATTGACCCCTGCAACTAAAAATAATTTTTCCAAGACGATTCGAAAGTCTTTTCTTTAACCTAAAACTTTCAGCACTTATTCGAATTTTTTTCTGGAAAGAGGGTAGGATATCGCGGATATATATAATGACCAAAAATGATCGTAATTGACCCCTGCAACCGAAAATAATTTTTCCAAAATGATTTGAAATTTTCTTTTTCCGTCGAAAAATGTGGGCACCTACCCCTTGTCGATTTTCCTTAAAAATTAGTTTCTCATTTTTAGTAATTTTGTTTGATGCCCTACGGAAAAGTTGTCCAATACTTTTTTGTAGGTACCCATAAGCTCTATTTCGGGGGAAAATTTCATTGAAATATATTCACTATTGTAGAAGTTATGGCCGTTTGAAAATTGAACCATTTTTTTGGGGATTTTCTCACTTTATGTGGTCAAGGAACAACTTTTTCAATATTATTAGAATTTCTACATATTCTTCACTAAAATACGCGTTATTTGCATTTTGAAACATTAAAATCTCCCAATCTGTTCAGAAGTTATGACATTATAAAGATTCGTATGTAATTTTGGGGGTGCATTTTTGGTCTCACATTAGATTTTCGGTCAGGAATTTTTTTCTCGAAAGTGCGTAGGATTTCGGGGGTATGTGTAATGACCAAGAATGATTGTAATTGACCCCTGCAACCGAAAATAATTTTTCCAAAACGATTTGAAATTTTTTTTTTCCGTTGAAAAATTTCACACATTCTCGAATTTTTTTCTAGAAAGTGGGTAGAATTTTGAGGATATGTCCAATGACCAAAAATGATTGGAATTGACCCCTGTAGCCAAAAATAATTTTTCCAAAACGATTTGAAATTTTCTTTTTCCGTCGAAAAATTTAGTCACCTTCGCCCCTGTCGATTTTTCTTAAAAATTAGTTTTTCATTTTTAGTAATTTTGTTTGATGCCCTACAGAAAAGTTGTCCAATACTTTTTTGTAGGTATCCATGAGTTCTACTTCAGGAAAAAGTTTCATTGAAATATATTCACCATTGTAGAAGTTATGGCTGTTTGAAAATTGAACCATTTTTATGGAGTTTTCCTCTCTTTACGGTGTAAAGGAACAACTTTTTCAATATTATTAGAATTTCTACATATTCTTCACTAAAATACGCGTTATTTGCATTTTGAAACATTAAAATCTCCCAATCTGTTCAGAAGTTATGACATTATAAAGATTTGCATGTAATTTTGGTGGTGCATTTCTGGCCTCACATTAGATTTTCGGGCAGGAATTTTTTTCTCGAAGGTGCGTAGGATTTCGGGGGTATCTGTAATGACCAAGAATGATTGTAATTGACCCCCGCAACCGAAAATAATTTTTCCAAAACGATTTGAAATTTTTTTTTTCCGTCGAAATATTTCACACCTTCTCGAATTTTTTTCTAGAAAGTGGGTAGTATTTTGAGAATATGTCTAATGACCAAAAATGATTGGAATTAACCCATGCAACCGAAAATAATGTTTTTAGAAGGATTTGAAATTTTTTTTTTCGTCGAAAAATTTAGACACCCTTCGATTTTTCTTAAATATTCGTTTTTCATTTTTGATAATTTTATTTGACGTCCTACAGAAAAGTTCTCCAATACTTTTTTGTAGGTATCCATGAGTTCTACTTCAGAAAAAAATGTCAATCAAATCCATTTACTATTGTAGGAGTTATGGCCATTTGAAAATTGTACCAGTTTTGGGGGGTTTTTCTCATTTTAGGAGGTCAAGGAACAACTTTTAGAATATTGTTAAAATTTCTACATATTCTCCATCAAAATACGCGTAGTTTGCTTCTTTAAACATCAAAATCGTCCAATCAGTTCAGGAGTTATGACATTTTAAAAATTCGCATGACAATTAGGGCAGACATTTCTATCCAGAGATTATATTTTTAGTAAGGAATTTTTTTTTCGAAACTGAGTAAGATTTCGTGGGTATGTCTGTTGACCAAAAATGCTTGCAATTGACCCCTGCAACTAAAAATAATTTTTCCAAGACGATTCGAAAGTCTTTTCTTTCACCTAAAACTTTCAGCACTTACTCGAATTTTTTTCTGGAAAGTGGGTAGGATTTCGCGGATATATATAATGACCAAAAATGATCGTAATTGATCCCCGCAACCGAAAATAATTTTTCCAAATCGATTTGAAATTTTCTTTTTCCACCGAAAAATTTAGTCACCTTTCTCCTGTCGATTTTCCTTAAAAATTAGTTTTTCAATTTTAGTAATTTTGTTTGATGCCCTACGGAAAATTTGTCTAATACTTTTTTGTAGGTACCCATAAGCTCTATTTCGGAAAAAAATTTCATTGAAATATATTCACTATTGTAGAAGTTATGGCCGTTTGAAAATTGAACCATTTTTATGGGGATTTTCTCACTTTATGTGGTCAAGGAACAACTAAAAATAATTTTTCCAGAACGATTTGAAATTTTTGAATTTAATTGTTAATAACTTTTTAACGAAGCCTTCATCAACAAATTGGTATTCTTGATTTTTGTCTTATTTTGGCTTCTAGAATCCCCTATTAAAATATTTCCCAGGGGTGGCCGAACACCGTTTATATTTGTATTGGGAAGAGATTATTAGAACGATTGAGAACTACATTTTACTGAGAAGATCGTATTCTTTAGTTACTTATCAATTGTTACCAAATGAAAAGTAAACTTAATCAAATTAGATGAAATCGAACATTCCGTTACTGATTATTAGAAAAGTAGCAGCGTTTTGATGGACGATTGAAATTTCTCAGGCGTACATAGGCAAGATGGGAATGGACGGAAGCAATTTCACAAGGATCCTGACTCTCGAGGATGGAATCGCTTGGCCAAATGCTTTAACTATCGACTACTTTACTGACAGGATCTTCTGGGCAGACGCACACCTGGATTACATAGCATTTGCAGATTTAGAAGGCCACAATCGACATAAAATCCTCACCGGAGCCTCAGTGCCACACGTTTTCGCCATCACAGTCTTCGATGACTTCATCTTCTGGACCGATTGGAACCTGAAGGCCATCAGCAGAGCGGAGAAGTTCTCTGGAGCCAATTTAAGAGTCCTCCGCAACACTACGCACAGGCCATACGACATTCACGTCTTTCATCCTCTGCGTCAGCTGCCTTACAACAATCCTTGTATGAAAAACAATGGCGGTTGCTCTCATCTCTGTTTGATATCACCGCCCGCGAGTTCTTATTTGTTAGAGGACTACGGTCAACCAGAAATGACATCGTATAAGTGCAAATGTCCTAATCAGTTTGTGCTGGAGAAGGATGGAAAGACTTGCAGTGCCAATTGTACCAATGGACAGCATCGATGTGGACCTCCGGATGAGAAATGCATTCCGTGGTACTGGCAGTAAGTATCCTTGATATATTTAAATTAAGAACTTTGTCTTGAAGATTTAAGATAAAGTCCAACTTTGAGATTTTCTAAAAGAACGTTCCACCAAATCATTCAAAATATATCTATTTGAAGATTTTCATTGGAAATTCTCAACATCATGAACTGAAATTCAAAGTTATTGGTCCTTTATCATAGTTATTTAGTACTGTAATCCCTGAAATGAGAAATATGTATTAATAAAGAATCTTATGTTTCGTAGATGCGATGGGGAAAAGGATTGCAAGGATGGTTCCGACGAACCGACTAGTTGTCCACCGCGTCTTTGTCGTCCCAGCGTCTTCCAGTGCGCGAATGGAAATTGTAGACCCAGTGTAGCCGTCTGTGACGGCGCTATAGACTGCAGCGATAAGAGCGACGAAGCTAATTGCTCGTTAGATTGTGGAGAACTGGAATTCAAGTGCAAATCCAACGGAAGATGCATCCACGAATCTTGGAAATGCGACGGAGACGCCGACTGCAAGGATGGAAGTGACGAAGACCCTGCAATTTGTCGTAAATACTGTTTTATTTACTATCGTCACGATGCAAATCTGTTTTATGATATATTAAAAGTTATTCAGGCATCCAGGTTTGTGGCTTGAATAACCGTCCCTTGTTTATTTGAGTTTTTTGTACATAATTATTGCAATTAAACCATAAAGCAGGAGTGATAAAGGTCGCAATCAGATAAATTAAGCCTGATGAGTTCATTTATTCGTTGACCCTGAGCAGCCTCTAAGTTTTCGAGCGGCGCTCAGAGGAGCTCGTTACACTTATAAAGCAGCCAAAAATAATCGACACGTATTTTTTTTTAGCTGCGGTAACTCGAGTTTAAGGGGTGAAACCACCCCTTGAAGTTTTGGCCCGAGACGGCTATCTCGAAAACGGAAAGACATACGAAAAAATTGTTAATGGGCGAGGTTAATGGTTTCCCATGTACAATAACATGGTGTTAAAAAATTTAACATAATACAATTTGTTTATGACAAAAAAAAATTTATTAACTTAATTTTTCATTTTATTGAAATTTTCATAATGACAAAAAATGACGAGCATTTTATTTCAAATCCATTGGTATGTAATATTTTTAAATTGTCTCCTACAGTTTTGCAGATTTTGATGATTTACATCTTGCGCGCACATCCACTATGGTAGCAGCAGTTCTAACTTTGATTTTAATGAAGCACTGTAGGCTTGCACTAAATTATACAATAACAAGTAACAAGAAACAATAACAGTGACAAGTTTCTTAACAGCAATGAAAAGATTAATTGTTTTTATTACCCACCTATGACATCGTGGCAAAGGTGGAGCGATTTATAAATTATAAATACATACAGTGTGTATAGCAATTACTCTATGTAGTTTCGATAATAGTGGTACTCGTCGAAAAAATGTTTGAAACATAAAGATTTCTTACACCATGCGCATTTAATTATTGCCACGTCACCACAAATATGGCATCTTGGTTCATTTTTAACAGAATAGCAGTACTCAACAGAATTCTGGAATGCATTTGGTTTTTCATCTGTACAGGGTGCTCGGCCACCCCTGGGAAAAATTATAATGGGAGATTCTAGAGACCAAAATAAGACGGAAATCGAGAATACTAATTTGTTGATGGAGGCTTCGTTAAAAAGTTAACAAAATTAAATTAAAAAATGTTAAATCATTCTGAAAAAATTATTTTTGGTTGCGGAGCTCAATTACAATCATTTTTGGTGGATACACATACCCCTGGAATCCTACCCACTTTCGAGAAAAAAATTCGAGTAGGTACTGAAAATTTTAGATGAAATTAAAAAATTTCAAATCATACTAAAAAAATTATATGTAGTTACAGGGGTCAATTACAATCATTTTTGGTGAATAGACATACCCCGAAATCCTACGCACTTTCTAGAAAAAAATTCTTTACTGAAAATCTAATGTGAGGCCAGAAATACTTCCCTGAAATTTCATGTATATCTTTAAAACGTCATAACTTCTGAACGGATCGAAGGATTTTAATGTTTAAAAAAGCAATCAACGCGTATTTTAGTAGAGAATATGTAGAAATTCTAAAAATATTGGAAAAGTTGCGCTTTAATCCCGTAAAATGTGAAAAACGCCATAAATGTGGACCAATATTTAAACGGCCATAACTCCTACAATAGTAAAGATATCGTATTGTAATTTTTTTCTGAAGTAGAGCCCATGGGCACCTACAAAAAAGTATTAGACAATTTCTGTGTAGGGTATCAAACAAAATTATTAAAAATTAAAAACGAATTTTTAAGAAAAATCGTCGAGGGGTAGCTGCCTAAATTTTTCAGGGGAAAAAAAATATTTCAAAACGTTCTGGAAAAATTATTTTCGGTTGCGGGAGACAATTACAATCATTTTTGGTGGATACACATACCCCTGAAATCCTACCCACTTTCGAGAAAAAAAATCGAGTAGGTAATGAAATTTTTAGATGAAATTAAAAAATTTCAAATCGTTTTAAAAAAATTATATGTAATTACAGAGGTCAATTACAAGCATTTTTGGTGAATAGACATACCCCGAAATCCTACGCACTTTCAAGAAAAAAATTCTTTACCGAAAATCTAATGTGAGGCCAGAAATGCTTCCCTGAAATTTCATGTATATCTTTAAAACGTCATATCTTCTGAACGGATTGAAGGATTTTAATGTTTAAAAAAGCAATCAACGCGTATTTTACTGTAAAATATGTAGGAATTCTAAAAATATTGGAAAAGTTGCTCCTTGATCCCGTAAAATGTGAAAAACCCCATAAAAGTGGACCAATTTTTAAACGACCATAACTCCTACAATAGTAAAGATATCGTATTGAAATTTTTTTCTGAAGTAGAGCCCATGGGCACCTACAAAAAAGTATTAGACAACTTTTCCGTAGGGCATCAAACAAAATTACTAAAAATGAAAAACTAATTTTTAAGGAAAATCGACGAGGGTGTAGGTGCGTAAATTTTTCAGCGAAAAAAAAATATTTCAAAACGTTCTAAAAAAATTATTTTCGGTTGCGGGGGTGGATTATAATCATTTTTGATGAATAGATATACCCCCAAATCCTACCCAGTTACGAGAAAAAAATTCGAGATGTAACATTTTTCGACAAAATTAAAAAATTTCAAATCGTTCTAAAAAAATTATTTTTGATTGCAGGGATCAATTATAATCATTTTTGGTCAATTTTCGAGAAAAAAATTCCTTACTGAAGGTATAATTTCAGGCCAGAAATGCTTCCTGTAAATTTCACGCGAATCTTTAAAACACCATAACTTCTGAATGGATTGGACGATTTTAATGTTCAAAAAGCCAAACACAGCGTATTTTACTGTAGAATATGTAGCAATTATAAAAATATTCGAAAAGTTGTTCCTTGACCCCGTAATGTTAGAAAACCCCCATAAAAATGGTCTACTTTTCAAACGGTCATAACTCCTACAATAGTGAATATATTTCAATGAAACTTTTTTTTGAATTAGAGACCATAGGTACCTACAAAAAAGTATTAAACAACTTTTCTGTAGGATGTCAATCAAAGTTACTAAAAATCAAAAACGAATTTTTAAGAAAAATCGACGAGGGGTAGGTGTCTAAATTTTTCAGCGAAAAAGAAATATTTCAAAACGTTCTGGAAAAATTATTATTATTACTGTATATTTTAGTGCAAGCCTACAATGCTTCATTAAAATCAAAGTTAGAACGGCTGCTACCATAGTGGATGTGCGCGCAAGATGTAAATCATCAAAATCTGCACAACTGTAGGAGGCAATTTAAAAATATTACATACCAATGGATTTGAAATAAAATGCTCGTCATTTTTTGTCATTATGAAAATTTCAATAAAATGAAAAATTAAGTTAATAAATTTTTTTTTGTTATAAACAAATTGTATTTTGTTAAATTTTTTAACACCATGTTATTGTACATGAGAAACCATTAACCTCGCCCATTAACAATTTTTTCGTATGTCTTTCCGTTTTCGAGATAGCCGTCTCGAGCCAAAACTTCAAGGGGTGGTTTCACCCCTTAAACTCGAGTTACCGCAGCTAAAAAAAAATACGTGTCGATTATTTTTGGCTGCTTTATAAGTGTAATGAGCTCCTCTGAACGCCGCTAGAAAACTTAGAGGCTGCTCAGAGTCAGCGAATAAACTAACTCATCAGGCTTAATTTATCTGATTGCAACGTTTGTACGTTCTATGAATGACGGATTTACCTTCTAATTGATCCATATTTTCTCCCAGATAATAGACCATGCGATCCAGACACAGAGTTCACCTGTAAAAACGGTAGATGCATCCAGAAAGTCTGGATGTGTGATTCGGACAACGATTGTGGCGACGACAGCGACGAACCAGCATACATGTGTCGCCAGAGGAATTGCACCATCGGCTGGGAACGATGTCCAGGTCACGCGAATTACCGTTGTATCCCCAAATGGCTGTTTTGCGACGGGAAGGACGACTGTCGCGATGGGTCCGACGAACGGCCCGAGAATTGCCCCAAGTGCGACCCTAAAATGGACTTCAAATGTGCGAACAACAGGTGCGTGCCCAAGCAGTGGCTCTGCGATTTTGCTGATGACTGCGGCGACGGCAGCGACGAAGCAGAGGCCATGTGCAAGGACCGTTATAGAGAGTGCTCGGAGTCCGAGTTCCGCTGTGACAATGGAAAATGCATTGCCTCCAGATGGAGGTGTGACAATGAAGACGACTGTGGGGACAACAGCGACGAGATTGGGTGTCAGAAGTTCGTGTGCAAGGTATCATACTATTTTTAATTGTATAATACCACGAACTTTAACTCTACCGGGTTGGGTAGAATGGAGTACTTTGTATCAAGTAAACTAATTTCACTTTAGCGTCGTGAGAAATTCACTTACAGTAGTACAGTTAAATTCCGATTATCCGGCGTATTCTGGACTGAGGCAATAATTGGACTATACCTACATATCAAGTGATAAAAACGAGGAATAGAATCACAGACAAGGTATACGAGTAGACCTTACATTCAATGTATCTTTTCGGGCCACTTTTTGGACCTCTAGAGCCACATTATCATTTTCATGTCACTGGAGACATTACCAACAGATTACAGAAATTAACACAAGAGGAAGTGAGACAGAAACATTTCTGTAAAGAATGTTTTTCTCAAAAGAGCGTAGGATTTTGTGGGTATGTCTATTCACCAAAAATGATTGTAATTGGGCTCTGTTAGATATAAAGCGCCACTTGTTTCAGGGCCACCTAGAGTTCTTCTGACTTACTACTATTGTACTGTGTGTCTTTTGTCTGTAACGAAGCCTCGTGCTCATTAAGAGTGTGTTACTGAGAGGAAGTCGAGTTTTGCTCATTTGAACCCCCAAATTCCCACAGAGGGTAGTGAAAGTGTTCTGGGCCCATAACACTGTGGAAATTTGGGGGTTCAGATGAGCAAACCTCAACTTCCTCTGAGTAACACACATTTAATGAGCACGAGGCTTCGTTACAGACAAAAGACACTCGGTACAATAGTAGTACGCTAAATGGCGCTTTATTTCTAACAGCCATTATTTCTATTCACCAAAAATGATTGTAATTGGCCTCTGTTAGAAATAAAGCGCCATTTGTTTCTGTGTCACCTAGAGTTCTTCTGACTTACTACTATTGTACTGTGTGTCCTTTGTCTGTAACGAAGCCTCGTGCTCATTAAGTGTGTGTTACTGAGAGGAAGTCGAATTTTGCTCATTTGAACCCCCAAATTCCCACAGAGGGTAGTGAAAGTGTTCTGGGCCCATAACCTGTGGAAATTTGGGGGTTCAGATGAGCAAACCACAACATCCTCTGAGTAACACACATTTAATGAGCACGAGGCTTCGTTACAGACAAAAGACACACGGTACAATAATAGTACGCTAAATGGCACTTTATTTCTAACAGCCATTATTTCTATTCACCAAAAATGATTATAATTGACCCCTGCGTCAAAAAATAATTTATTCAGAATGATTGGAAACTTTAAATTTCTCTGAAAAATGTAGGCACCTACCCCCTGTCGATTTTTCTTAAAAATTCGTTTTTCATTTTTACTAAATTTGTTTGACGCTGTACAGAAAAGTTGTTTAATACTTTTTTCTAGGTACCGATGGACTCCGCTTCAGAAAAAAGTTTCATTGAAATATATTCACTGTTGTAGGAGTTATGGCTGTTTGAAAATTGAATCAGTTTTATGGGGTTTTTCTAACATTACAGTATCGAGGAACAACTT
Organism: Colletes latitarsis; assembly: GCF_051014445.1. Lineage (NCBI taxonomy): Eukaryota > Metazoa > Arthropoda > Insecta > Hymenoptera > Colletidae > Colletes > Colletes latitarsis. The sequence continues at coordinate 9,458,193 of NC_135146.1, forward strand.
TTTCAATATTGTTACAAGTTCTACATATTCTCTACTAAAATATTTGTTTGACGCTGTACGGAAATGTTTTTTAATACTTTTTTGTAGGCATCCATGAGCTCTACTTCCATACTAAATTTCAATAAAATTCATTGACTATTGTAGGAGATATGGTCGTTTGAAACTTGGACCATTTTTATGGTGTTTTTCTCACTTGATGTGGTTAAGGAACTGTTAAGATTCGTGGATAATTAAATCAATGTTCTCTGTTGTTCAAATATTATATTTATATTGATATTCATAAATGCTTTACATTTTAACGACTCTCCGAAGTAACTTCTTGTATCACGTTTCTTCTACTAAGTCTTTTCGAATGTGCGCGTCGCTCGGGGATTCCCCGGTCTCCCACTCACGCACTCAGTCCCCGAGCTGTATGCGCACTCGTCTACTGCGCATGCTGCTTTACATTGTATTTTATAATTTACGGAACACGACTATTCTCAACGAGAACAACTGTTCGAATATTCTTAGAATTTGGATTTCATCCAAAGACTGTTTGCAGAGATATAAACTTTTCATCTAGATCTTGTATCCGTGACTGTTGGGCTTTCTCAAAGTATAAATGTTGATTGATTGCAGAACTATACGTTCCAATGTGCAAGTGGTCACTGTATAGCATCCTACCTACGTTGTGATGGAACACGAGACTGTAGAGACATGAGCGATGAGATTGGATGTCAACCAAAATATCCAGGCGGAAGGTACTGTCCACAGTCTAGGTTCCAGTGCGATAACAATCTTTGCGTATACCTGATGGACATTTGTGATGGAAGCGACGATTGTGGCGACGGTTCTGATGAAAATCCAGCCATGTGTGGTAAGATTGCCCTTCTTACATTCCAAATAAAATAGAACGATAAACTTCTAACTTTGATGGAATGTTCCTCTAGCCAAGTTCAAATGCGACACGACAAGGAGGTTCCATTGTGCGAATCACAAGTGCATTGCCAAATATCAGTTATGCGATGGAGTGGATAATTGTGGCGATGGATCAGATGAAAACAATATTACTATGTGTGCGTCCAGGGTTCGACTTTGCGATCCTATACTTGAGTATACTTGCGCTAATAAGAAGTGCATCGAAAGATCCAAGTTGTGCGACTTTGCTGACGACTGCGGAGACTCCTCTGACGAACTTGGATGTCGTGAGTATTCATTCTGTTAGATGTTATGTTACGAATATGTTTCTGAGCAAATTCAATTTCTCGCAGATCATAACAAGCCATGTTTGGACAGCAACAAAGGCGGCTGTTCGCACTATTGTCACAATATCACTGATGGAGGTTACATCTGTGCCTGCTATCCCGGTTACATAATCTCATCCGACAATAGAAAGCACTGCGAAGACATAAACGAATGCTCCACCGGGCAACACCAATGTTCCCAACTGTGCACAAACCTAAATGGAACCTATTCCTGTTCATGTAGAAAAGGTTTCGAACTCTCTGACAACCGCAGTGGAGTCTGCAAAGTTCAGGACGGCGAAGCCATGATTCTGTTCGCGAATGGGCCAGAGATCAGAGCGTACGATCTCCAGAAGAAGGATGAGCTGGAAGTCGTAGCAAACGAGAAAAGAGTTCAGGCTGTCGATTTCGATCCCAGGGCTGAGTACGTGTTTTGGATCGATAGCCATGATCACTCCATCAAGAGGTCGTACATGTTAAATGCTAGAGGTGGACAGGTCAAGATTGGATACGCGCAAGATCTCAACATTAAGAGTAAGTTTATCCTTAACTTCCTTGAAAGACAGGAGTGTTTGTTTTTATCCGTCAAGTTGAAAGGATCCTTCTATATTGTAACGATGGATGAAGAAGGTTTTCGCTGCGGATAATACTTTCCAAGAACTTAATTTGCAATAAAGTCTCTGACCATCAAATTAGGATTGCACGCAAGGATTTTGGTTTCATAACTGTAACGTTGCACTATTAATATGTTGGTACTGATAGAGTGTGATGTGTGATGTTGACGATAGAGAGTTGAAAGAGAATAAACATCTCAAATTAGAAGAATTGAATGGTCAACCTCTGTATTTGGTAAATTTTTAATGACAAATGGTTCTAATTTGATGGCCCAGAGACTATAAGAAGGGAATTTAATAGTTTTGATATAATAATGGTTCTTTCACAGGCGCAGCAACTCCCACGAGTTTAGCAGTGGACTGGATCTCAGGGAATCTTTACTGGACCGAAATCGATTCATCAGGAAGAACACCGTTGGGTCGAGTGATGGTTTCAAAAGCTGATGGAAGGTACCTTAGAAGTTTGGTGACGACAGGTTTGGAGATTCCAACTTCTATTGTTTTGGACCCGGAGCTTGGCAGAGCCATTTGGACAGATGTTGGCAGTCAGCCTAAAATTGAAATTGCTTGGATGGATGGCGATAAGAGGAAACAACTGGTCACAGAACGAATTGAACAACCCATTGCACTTGCTATAGATTATTCGATGAATCATGTCGTTTATTGGGCTGATAGTAAACTTAACACCATCGAATCTATTGAACAGGTAACTAAACCAAGAAACCAAACTTAGAATTAAAAACCTTCTCCACCTCTTCTACAATTCATACAATTTCACCTTCCACATGAAACTCCTACTTCCCAATATTAATACCATCAATTCACTTCCGTAGGATGGTTCGAACCGCAAGGTAGTTTTGAAAGGCGATAGCCTGAAGCACCCAGTATCGCTGGACGTTTTCGAAAGTAGTCTCTACTGGACGACCAGACATACTGGTGAGCTGATCCGCCAAGACAAATTTGGCAGAGGCGTTCCCCAAAGTATCGTAAAAAATATTCCTACCCCTGGAGGGGTCAGAGTCTACCATCAGCTGCGATACAACACCACTCTGCGGAATGTTTGCCACGATGACCAGTGTACGCATCTCTGCGTGCCTATTCCTGGAGGAAATCGATGTCTCTGTTCAGATACCATCGGGCCGCTTCAGCAGAGAACCTCTCCTTTGTCGAACGAGAGACACTGTGACGCTACAAACGAAAGACCTTTGCCTGCACCTAGGATTTGTCCTTGCAGAAACGGGGGTCTGTGCCAGGAAACTGAGGATGGAAACAAATTACTGTGTTCTTGTCCAGCTTACTTCCATGGAGAACATTGCGAAACTGGTTTAATGGCCACCAGGTCTGGGAATGCCACGGCAGCTATAGTTATTCCCATAGTAATCTCTGTTCTGGTCCTCCTTGGAGCTGCTGCTGTCATCATGGTGCTAAAGAAGCGACCGTTGTGAGTATCCCAGTTGTGATAACGCCTATTCTTTACTCGCAGAAGTTGATTAACAGTTTTAAAATGTTGTTTGCAGTGGAAAGCCTGGAGGTCTTGGCAGTTTAACTGGTGCTCAAAGCGTGTCTTTCAGACAGGGCAGCAACGTCGAGTTTGGAGCACCTGCTCACGAAAGAATGGTACGCTAATATTGTTTACTCTATGATTCTCTGGATAAACAAGAAGTTAGCTTTGAAGAAATGCAAAAGACTCTCGTTTTAATTACTTCGTAGGATAGTTTTGTAATGTTTCTTTGGGAAAGAAGTATTGAATTGAATTGTTTGTTGAATAGGAACCTTTGGACGTGGAGTACAACCTTGGAGACGTGAGTAACAAGAACAGGGATTTCAGTAATCCGATGTATGACGCTGTGAACACGGAAACAGCTACTAACGGGACCAGCAGCATGTACGAGCTTCCAGCTGAAATGAAACCATCGAGCGTCCAGCACAAAGAGCCGCCGCAGTTGCACCTGAAGAGGAAAGAACTCGACCCAACGGCCGTCGACTCGGGAAAGGATACCCAGCAGCTGGTCGAGGAAGACAAGTCTGAGTGTTAGACAGTTTGAACTCTTTTGTGCAGTGATCGTAGTTAGAATGTCGAGGTGACACGACCAGAGAGAAGAAAATGTAGAAGAAGGAAAACCTTGGTCTGATCATAACAATTCCCTAGTTACACCTAACTACATAGTGCCTTGTGCCAACGTACTGATCAATTAGAAAAAAAGTTATTGGTACTTGTCTTTTATATTCAGAGTTGTGAAAAATGTAGTCTGATTAGATTTATCAGGGATAATGTTATGTGGATTACACTAGAATTAGGTTTTAAAGCTTTTATGACGATTATGGGGCTATTGGACGGTGATTACAGTGTAATTTGATAGTTTTTAGGCTAACTAGTGGTTTATAGTTTATGATTATAGTGCAGTTGGACGCTAATCGCACTATAATTAGTTTCTACATGAATCGAAGATTTACAGTTCGAATTACAGTGAAATTTGTCGTTAATTACACGTATGTAATCATTGGAAATGTAATTAGATTACAATTTCATCCAACTCTGCTTCCATTTCTGCAAATTCTAATTTTATAGAAAAAACATTTTAAAATAGAGGTAAAAAAAATTAAATTTTATAAGAAAGATATGGAAAAACCGTTCAGTATGAACAGTATTGTTTGTAAAACACTATGAAAGCATGTATTTTGCATTTACTTAGGTGTTTGTAAAAGTTCTTGCAATGGAAATTGTTAATGTATAATTTCCTGCGAATTAGTTAACACGAAGTGCACACAGTAAGTGTATCTGACTACGCTACTTCTTTCTAGAGATGCATTCGTTGCACTTGTGTCTCACTGTGGCCCACAATTGCCATGCTCCGCGCGCAGAAAAATTACTAAAATTGTCGAGAAAGAAGGATAGAAACGTTAGGTGGATGAATAATTGTGTTTCGAGTGGGATGAAAGTGCAATTAATGAATTTGTGTCATCTTAGGTGCGATTTGTAAGTCTTGTAAATACGATTTATCGCAGAATATTATTTTCACGTTGTCCATGTACCATAAAGAAACAAAAACATTCCACATTCTTGAGAATTACTCGAGGCAGATAGAAAAAAGTTTGTTGGAAGGCTGTAATTTAAGGGTTTGGGCCTCACGAAACAAGTTTTTCTCTATCAAAGTTTGCTCCAGCAAGCAAACTGTTGTTACATTGTACATTTTTCTAGATTATGCGGAGGGAACAGGTCAGTGTACAGTCTTTCGTGGAAAGTAAATTGGTGATGACCTATTTTGAAGAAACCACAGAGTAGAATGCTCTTGAACAGAGATTTATTTGCTACGGTAGAATCTTGATTACATTTCAATCGAATAAATTGTAATTGGAACGTTTGGGTTCTGAGAGTTGTAAGTAAAATTAATTAACAGATTTGAGTTTGATCAAAATTGGTGATGCGACTATCCAAATGGGCTTGAAAGAAATGAATTTAAACGCGAAAAATATTTAAAAATTAACCAACGATTAGTTAATCGAGTTTCTCACCGTACGATTTCGTTTTTTTTTACGTTGTATATAGGTTTACGGATCGACGAAGGATAGAAGATTGTCACTACCTGTCCTCTAACAGATTTATACATAAAGTTATATAAATAAACAGATCTATCTATGTATATGTACGAGAACGCGCGATGAATAAAAATGGCGCGTAATCGGGAACGACTTCGTCCTGGGCGGGGCTCCAGATTAATATTATTTTATCTGTATCAGTATTTTCTGTATTTTTTTATTGACCCGACGAGATCACAATTGTTAATATATTGTTCGAACATTAAAACAGGTACCGTACCGTCCAAGAATAAATGCTGAACTTTCGAATCCGTGGTTTCTTTGCACCTGCGCAACAGATCTCCAAGACGAAGAATTCTTCCATCTGCGATACTAATCTCTTTAGAATAGCTTCTAAAGACGAAGGTGCGTGGAACATCATTTATTCCATAAGATTGGACCGAAACCATATCAAAACCTCTGCGCTACTCTACTTTGGTGGCAGTTTGTTCATCGTACTGAACCGAAGGAACCATAGGTGGTTTGAATCCGTACTCCATTTTTGATTGTCTAAAGGTACCAGCGTTGGCCCCAGTCTCCTGCCTGGTTCTTCTCATCTGACCATCGGACGCATATTGCAAAGACTTGGAGTGAATCACCGGCGAGGCTTGGACCATTTTCCGTGGGCCTATGACGTTCTCCTTCTCCGGCGTTGGCCTTCCATAGACCGCAGAATGGCCAATCACCGGGGAATAAAGCAGCTGGGAGTATTGGGTCCCGAACTTGTTCGGTATCGAATGCAACAACAACGGTTGCCTGGAGATTCCAGCGTAGCCCAGACCATAGTACTGCGTGGAGTTAAAGGAGCCCTGGTCGTCCATCAGGGATCCGTACGATGGTCCAGGCATCGTCTGGAAGCTTTGGTGTCTGAAAATTTGCTGTAAATTGGCGTCATTGTAGACAGGAATTCCAACTGACTTGAATAACTTGCCATTTTCCAGAAGGTGAGACTTCTCCAGTGAAGGGGGGATTCGAAAATGGACGGGAAATGGAAGGACGAACCTCTGGACAGCAAAGGGCACCTTCTTCTCCACATGGACAGGGTATGGAATTCGAATTTGCTTTTCTACCACGCGGTCCACGTGCACTGGAAACGGATGGGGTATGGTTATCTGCTTCTCTATGACCTGGGGGACTAGCCTGACCTCCTCCAGGACCCTGGGCGGCTCCCTGGGGTACTTGGAGACCTGGCGACCCTCTGCAAGGTCCAGGAAAGCGACCTCGTTCTCATTTTCGTTTTCTTGAATATTTACAGGGAGATTCTCGTTGGTCGGTTGGTTCAGTTTCTTGTCTTGTGGCTTTCTGGGTGGGGGTACGAACTCCAGCGGATAGTGGATCTCGTGCACGGGCGCCGTATGAAAAATCTCCACCGACTTTTGTATCTCCACCGACTGTTGGCCAGATTTCAGTGCCAGGGACTCGGTGTGCAGCGAGGACTGGTCGTTTTGGAGATCCGATCGAGCTTCTTCCTCTGGTAAAATTGCCTCTGGCGAGTCCTGGACGGAGTTGAGGTCTTCCCCGGCGTTCATCAGCGCCACGCCGACCTGGAGGGGGCGTAACACGACCTGGGACGCTGTTAAGAAGCTAGGTTTCGATGTTAGACCCTGTCGAGGCAAATCTGGGACCACTATCGGGCCTGAAAATTTACCTAGGGACAAGGCGGGGACTGTGGTAGATGAAATAGTGTCCGCAGAAGTAGCTGGGACGATCGTATGACTGGCATTGTCTTGGTTTTCCTTGAGTTTCCAAGTCTTTTGCAAGTCTTGTTGAAAAGAGGATGAATTTTTCGGGTTTTCTGGGTTAATGTTGTTGAAAATTGAGGGTCTGCTGGTTGTTTTCCTAGGCGTGGACCTAGTTCTGGGCTTTGGGATAGGAGAACGCAGTCGTTGACCGAAATCTACTAGCTCTTCAGAGAAAAGTTGGCTTAAATTGAAGTTATTTTGTTGGGAAGGTGAATATTTGAGAGCCGTTTGTTGAAAAGGAACTTTTTCCACCGTGATAACGGTACTGGTCAAGTTTTCAGTGCCTTCAGAAGTTCTGGATGACCTTGGAACGCCATTAGCAGACCCGTTTATGGTGTTTTCTTGAGTTTGTTTGGTTTCCGAGGACACGAGGTACGGCTGGACTATTTGCTTGGAAAGCCGGGGTTGGAAATCCCTGTAGGTTTCATTCTGAAATAAAGAGAAATTATCAAACGATTTTATTAATTTTTTATTGAATTGCTATTTGTTCAAGAATTAGTTCGTCTCTTGGCCGCCACGAGTCTGCTTAGCAGCACCTGTCGGGCGCGCTAACCGCGTCCACTGCGCGATGCGTCAAAACCGATTTTGGGCATTTGCGCATGATTGACATGCGCACGCATCGATTTTTCCGTAACGCGGTCGAAACCTCGTGGCGGCCATTAGCGCAGCCTTGTTTTAACTGTGTGTGACTCTCAGAAGTTTTGTTTGTCTCAACGCTCATGGTTCTTATTTTCACGTAATTCGCTCACTTCAATTAATAGAAGGCTCAAGCTCATAAACCACTGCAATTAATACAATTGCAAGAGTATTATGTGTCTTTAAATAGCGTATAATTTGGGCATTTTCTGAACTCTCAATGCCCGCTGGAAATGGTGATCAATAAGATCTCACGCGCTCATCGCTTTTGTTTGACTCTCTTGTAACCACTGCATTGCGTTTTAAAATAAAAGGCGCTAAGAGCTTGTTTTAAATGTTTGAAGTCATTTTTCTCGAATCTTCCATCCGATTGGTAATCTCACGGTTTCAAACAGCTACTCTCTATATCACAATTTGGTATACAGGGAAAAATTTTAATGTTAGATTCTAGGGGCCAAAATAAGACGAAAATCAAGAATAGCAATTTGTTGATTAGGGCTTCGTTAAACAGTTATTAAAGTTTAAAGTTCCGCCTGTAGATAGGCAACTTGGGAACAGCTGCGCACGCGCGATAGCGGCTCTCACTCGCGAAACAATATGGCTGTCGATACGTCACTATCGCGCGCACGCAGCTATGCGCAGGTTGCCTATCTACAGGCGCAACTTTAAACGTTAATAACTTTTCAACGAAGCTTCAATCAACAAATTGGTATTCTTGATTTTTGTCTTATTTTTACTCTTAGAATCTTCCATTAAAATTTTTCCCAGGGATGGCCTAACACCCTGTATAGTTTTACTTTGTTTTAGGTTCGTAAAGACAAAAAGTTTCCTTGCTACGGTCGATTTTAAAACGCTAAAATGATTTCCAGCTTCTCTTAAGGAAAGAGAATGTTTATTAAACGAAACCAGAAGTGTCACAGCGTGCCTAACTCATCGTAATAATCCCCTGTGCGTTCCTGTTGCGTTCGATCAAGTGAAAGCGTTGAGAAAGGTCATCTTGGATTGAAAACGCTTAAGAATTCGCGTCGTATGAATTTCTGATGCAACCAATTATTAGGAAAAACGTCTTCGTTATAATAAATTATAATTTTTAAATAGTTAATCATTATTCTGTACCGTCGTTTATGTTTGCTGTATGTTTCAGTACGATTATTCGAGGACCGGTTGAAAGTGAAACACTTTCCCAGTAACGAGGAAGGGAAAGCGAGGAAATCACCATTATTCGTAGCTCGTGTTTGAAGCCATCGATTAAGAGCGGATCTTTAAAAGCGTTTAATTAATTTTCATTGAATGGAAGAGAATTAAATTGGAATTAATTTAAAGAAACTATTACGAACCAACGAGTTTTAAATTTTAAATTAGATTCGGTCTATATGTGTAATTTAAGATCGAGCGAGTCGAAATTTGTTGAAATTATGGATTGGAAAGAATATTAGAATAGGTACTGACTGTTTTATAATTATTTTCGGTATCGTTAACGAGTTTCGAAATTTCGTCCTCTGGTTGGCTGGGAGCGTAGGTCTCGGAATATTTGACGATTTCTTGTTGGAAGATTCCAACAGCCGACTGACGATCTTGAACGCTTTTCGTCTCTTGTTTCGTTCGAGTTCTGTTTTGTTCATATTTCTGTCGTTCCGGAAGTACCTATAAACAAACGTGTTTTATGGAAAACTAAGAAAAATTAAGGGTAGTGCAGAAAATGTTAACTAATAAATATTTATTAGGTAATTAGTATTCTTTAAGTACTATGAGCAATAAATGCTTATAATAATATACAGGGTGTTAATGGGAGATTTTAGAAGCCAAAATAAGACGAAAATCAAGAATACCAATTTGTTGATCGAAGCTTCGTTAAAAAATTATTAACGTTTAAAGCTCCGCCAGTACTGAATTTTTTTCTCGAAAATGAGCAGGATTTCGGGGGTATGTCCATTCACCAAAAATGATTGTAATTGACCCCCGCAACCTAAAATAATTTTTCCTGAACGATTTGCAATTTTTTAATTTCGTCGAAAAATTTAGGCCCCCTACAACTGTCGATTTTTCTTAAAAATTCGTTCTTGATTTTTAGTAATTTCGTTTGACGTCCTACAGAAAAGTTGTCTAATACTTTTCTGTAGGTACCCATAAGCTCTACTTCAGAAAAAAGTTTCATTGAAATATATTCACTATTGTAGGAGTTATGACCGTTTGAAAAGTGGACCATTTTTATGTGGTTTTTCTCATTTTAGAGGGTCAAGGAACAACTTTTTCATTATTGTTAGAATTTCTACATATTCTACACTAAAATACACGTCGCTTGCTTTTTTAAACATTACAATCGTCCAATCCGTACAGAAGTTATGATGTTTTAAAGATTCACATGAAAATGGAAAACCTTTCTGGCCTGAAATTATATTTTCGGTGAGGAATTTTTTTCTCGAAAATAGTTAGGATTTCGAGGGTATGTCTATTAACCAGAAATGATTGTAATTGACTCCTGCAACCGAAAATAATTTTTCCTGAACGATTTGAAATTTTTTAATTTCGTCGAAAAATTTAGGCCCCCTACACTGTCGATTTTTCTTACAAATTTGTTTTTCATTTTTCATAAATTTGTTTGGCGCCCTACAAAAAAGTTTTCTAATACTTTTTTGTAGGTGCCCATGAGCTCTACTTTAGAAAAAAGTTTCATTGAAATATATTCACTATTATGGGAGTTATGGCTGTTTGAAAATTGGCCCATTTTTATGGAGTTTTTCTCACTTCATGGGGTTAAGTTGCAACTTTTCAAATATTTTTGGAATTTCTACATATTCTATACCAAAATACGCGTTGTTTGCCGTTCGAAACATTAAAATCCTCCAATCCGTTCAGGAGTCATGATGTTTCAAAGATTTGCATTTTTGAAGATCATTTCAGACCTCAAATTATATTTTCGGTAAAAAATTTTTTTCTCGAAATTGAGTAGGATTTCGGGGGTATGTTAATTGACCGAAAATGATTGTAATTGATCCTTGCAATCGAAAATAATTTTTCCAAAACGATTAGAGATTTTTTAATTTTGTTGAAAAATTTCACTTTTTCTTATTTTTTTTAAGAAAATGGGTAGAATTTCGAGGGTATGTCTATTCAGAAAAAATGATTGTAATTGATCCCTGCAGCAAAAAATAATTTTTTTAGAACGATTTGAGACTTTTTAATTTTGTCGAAAAATTTCACACCTTCTTGAATTTTTTTCTCGAAATTGCGTAGAATTTCGGGGGTATGTCAATTGACCGAAAATAATTGTAATTGACCCCTGCAGCAAAAAGTAATTTTTCCAGAACGATTTGAGATCTTTTAATTTTGTCGAAAAATTTCACCTTCTCGAATTTTTTTTTAGAAAGTGGGTAGGATTCCGAGTGTATATCTATTCACCAAAAATGATTGTAATTGACCCCCGCAACTAAAAATAATTTTTCCAGAACGATTTGAAATTTTTGAATTTAATTTTTTAATAACTTTTTAACGAAGCGTCATTCAAGAAATTGATATTCTTGATTATCATCTTATTTTGGCCTCCAGAATCTCCCATTAAAATTTTTCCCAGTGGTGGCTGAGTACCCTGTATAAATGCTCTTACTATAATATAATAATTAATCTTGTTTAACTCTGTTGTCTCGTTTGTTGCGATAAGACTGGTGTACGGATTTTAGAATAACTGGAGGAACAGAAGAGAAACGGGTATAAATTCGAAATAGCCAAGAACGAGTGAAAATAATCAACTCGTTGTCGGTGGATGGCCCTTTTGGGGAGAGAAAGATTAAAGAGCTACCAGAATTGAACCGGCAAGTTTCACCAGTTACGATCAGGTTTCCGAGCAATTTCAGAGTTGCAAAGAGAAGCTGTAGAATACAGTTAAATATAGCCTCCGTTCCATATTCGATAAAACATTCTAATTCATAATGTTTCTGAAACTCGATCATAAACGACGCCTCTTCTAGTCTTGGCTTGGACAAGGCTTTCTAAAAATTTAAAATTTCAATTGAAACCACAAAAATGCACTATTTGGAGTCTTATATCAAGATTTAAATATTTAAATCCTGAATTTTAAATCTCGATTTAAATATTTAGCAAGTGTTAATATCAATTAACACTTTTCAGGACATCTAATGCAGAACCTTCCTATCTCATTTTCATTGGAACAACATTCTTCATTTTCTAGTAAAATCAATTTTTAAAGTTCAGAGTTAGGTATAATAGCATATCATAGCAAAAGTTCATTTATTTTCCTCATCTTTGGTAATCAACACTTTGCAGGACATCTAATGTAGAACCTCTAGTTTCATAGCAAAGGTTCATTTATTTTCCTCATCTTTGGTAATCAACACTTTGCAGGACATCTTGTTTCATAGCACAAGGTCATTTATTTTCCTCATCTTTGGTAGGCAACACTTTGCAGGACATCTAATGCAGAACCTTCCTATCACGTTTTCATTGGAACAACCTTCTTCCTTGTCTAGTAAAATCAATTTTCAAATTACAGAGTTAGGTGCAACTTTTCCACCAAACAGTTAAATCCTGAGTCTTAAATCCTGATTTAACTATTTGTTGGAAAAGTTGTACCTAACTCTGGACTTTGAAAATTGATTTTACTAGACAAAGAAGAAGGTTGTTCCAATGAAAATGTTATAGAAAGGTTCTTCATTAATGTTGCTTGCCAGTGACGAGGAAAATAAATGAACTTTTGCTATGATATACTATTATACCTAATTCTAAACTTTAAAAATTAATTTTACTAGACAAAGAGGAAGGTTGTTCCAATGGAAATATGATAGGAAGGTTCTACATTAGATATCCTGCAAAGTGTTGATTACCAAAGATGAGGAAAATAAATGAACTTTTGCTATGAAACTAGATGTTCTGCAAAGTGTTGACTACCAAAGATGAGGAATATAAATGAACTTTTGCTATGATATGCTATTATACCTAACTCTGAACTTTGAGAATTGATTTTACTAGACAAAGAAGAAGGTTGTTCCAATGAAAACGTGGTAGGAAGTTCCTGCATTAGATGTCCTGCAAAGTTTTGCCTACCAAAGATGAGGAAAACAAATGAACTCTTGCTATGAAACTAGATGTCCTGCAAAGTGTTGATTACCAAAGATGAGGAAAATAAATGCACTTTTGCTATGATGTGCTATTATACCTAACTCTGAACTTTAAAAATTGATTTTACTAGACAAAGAGGAAGGTTGTTCCAATGGAAACGTGATAGGAAGGTTCTGCATTAGATGTCCTGCAAAGTTTTGCCTACCAAAGATGAGGAAAATAAGTGACCTTGTGCTATGAAACAAGATGTCCTGCAAAGTGTTGATTACCAAAGATGAGGAAAATAAATGAACTTTTGCTATGACATGCTATTATACCTAACTCTGAACTTTAAAAATTGATTTTACTAGACAAAGAGGAAGGTTGTTCCAATGGAAACGTGATAGGAAGGTTCTGCATTAGATGTCCTGCAAAGTTTTGCCTACCAAAGATGAGGAAAATAAGTGACCTTGTGCTATGAAACAAGATGTCCTGCAAAGTGTTGATTACCAAAGATGAGGAAAATAAATGAACTTTTGCTATGATATGCTATTATACCTAACTCTGAACTTTGAAGATTGATTTTATTAGACAAAGAAGAAGGTTGTTCCAATGAAAATGAGATAGGAAGGTTCTGCATTAGATGTCCTGCAAAGTGTTGCCTACCAAAGATGAGGAAAACAAATGAACTCTTGCTATGAAACTAGATGTCCTGCAAAGTGTTGATTACCAAAGATGAGGAAAATAAATGAACTTTTGCTATGATATGCTATTATACCTAACTCTGAACTTTAAAAATTGATTTTACTGGACAAAGAGGAAGGTTGTTCCAATGGAAACGTGATAGGAAGGTTCTGCATTAGATGTCCTGCAAAGTTTTGCCTACCAAAGATGAGGAAAATAAGTGACCTTGTGCTATGAAACAAGATGTCCTGCAAAGTGTTGATTACCAAAGATGAGGAAAATAAATAAACCTTTGCTATGAAACTAGATATTCTGCAAAGTCTTGATTACCAAAGATGAGGAAAATAAATGAACCTTTGCTATGAAACTAGAGGTTCTACATTTGATGTCCTGCAAAGTGTTGATTACCAAAGATGAGGAAAATAAATGAACGTTAGCTATGAAGCTAGAGTTTCAGGCGTCTGGTAGGAAGGAACGGCCGAATCGAAACTCTGCTGGCCGCGAACGAGGCTGGGTTTGCTTTTAATGTGACTTTGAACTCGGGTACGACTCTCACTGGTTTTTCTTTTGCGACTGCAGGAATGTGGCGAGCATCTTTTCCCGTTTCTCCTTTCTTCGTCGGACGAATGGCGCTGGAGAAAGGGAGACAAGCGCGGGAACCGTAAACTCGTCCACCCGTCCACCTTTCTCTCATCTCGACTTGTCTGTCACGTTATTTTCATCCATTCCGATTGATACCGACTGCAATTAGGACAACATTTTCTGGACGCAAAGTGCCTGTCTATTATTTAATATTTAATCGATTCTCCCAACAAACGACATTTTTACAATTTTCATTCGATTCCGTGTATAAACAAAAAAAATTTACGGAAACTTATTTTTCTTTACAGAATCTTTTCCAAAACATTGGGAATAATTTGGGCTAATAATTATTAACGAGCCAAGATACGAGAATTATTCAAGCAACAATTATTCTACACGCTTGGAATATTAGCAAGTTCATTAACGAATGCTACTGATTGCCAATTAGAATGCGCGTATGTTTATGATCTTGGGGGGCCCTTTCGTCTATTGTTTTATTTTAATTTAATCTGGAATCGAAATTTCAGTGAAACTTCGTAGAAAATAAGCGTTTCCTGGATGAAGTGAAGATTTACGGATGTAAAAGAACGTCTACGACGATGGAGTTTCACTGGTGCTGAACTTTTACCAAAATCAACCGATTTCCTACTCTCGTTCGTCCGGCTAGAACCAACAGACTCGTTTCTACAGATTCCTCGTGATCTGTTTTCTACTTGCAACGAATTGGGTCAGACGATCGGCCTCGCCCACTTGGTACAGCCTACAGTATCTCCGCAAATCGATCTACAGAAACGAGCAAACGACTGAAATTGACCGTTTCCATAGAAAACAAATTTTTCCAAAACGATTAGAGATGTTTTAATTTTGTTGAAAAATTTCACACATTCTCTAATTTTTTTCTCGAAATTGCGTAGAATTTCGGGGGTATATCAATTTACCGAAAATGATTGTAATTGACTGCTGCGGCAAAAAATAATTTTTCCAAAACGATTTAAAATTTTTTAATTTCGTCGAAAAATTTAGGCCTACACTGTCGATTTTTCTTAAAAATTTGTTTATCATTTTTCATAAATTTGTTTGGGTCCTACAGAAAAGTTGTCTAATACTTTTCTGTAGGTACCCATAAGCTCTACTTCAGAAAAAAGTTTCATTGAAATATATTCTCTATTGTAGGAGTTATGACCGTTTGAAAAGTGGACCATTTTTATGTGGTTTTTCTCATTTTAGAGGGTCGAGGAACAACTTCTTCATTATTATTTGAATTTCTACATATACTACACTAAAATACACGTCGTTTGGTTTTTAAACATTACAATCGTCCAATCCGTTCAGAAGTTATGGTGTTTTAAAGATTCACATGAAATTTATGGGAAGCCTTTCTGGCCTGAAATTATATTTTCGGTGAGGAATTTTTTTCTCGAAAATGGTTAGGATTTCGAGGGTATGTTAATTGACCGAAAATGATTGTAATTGATCCTTGCAATCGAAAATAATTTTTCCAAAATGATTAGAGATTTTTTAATTTTATTGAAAAATTTCACTTTTTCGAATTTTTTTTTAGAAAATGGGTAGAATTTCGAGGGTATGTCTATTCACAAAAAAAGACTGTAATTGACCCCTGCTGCAAAAAGTAATTTTTTTAGAACAATTTGAGATTTTTTAATTTTGTTGAAAAATTTAGGCCCCCTACACTGTCGATTTTTCTTAAAAATTTCTTTTTCATTTTTAATAAATTTGTTTGACGTCCTACAAAAAAATTGTCTAATACTTTTCTGTAGGTACTCATAAGCTCTACTTCAGAAAAAAGTTTCATTGAAATATATTCTCTATTGTAGGAGTTATGACCGTTTGAAAAGTGGACCATTTTTATGTGATTTTTCTCATTTTAGAGGGTCAAGGAACAACTTTTTCATTATTGTTAGAATTTCTACATATTCTACACCAAAATACGCGTTGTTTGCCGCTTGAAACATTAAAATCCTCCAATCCGTTCAGGAGTTATGATGTTTCTAAGATTTCCATTTTCGGGGACCATTTCAGACCTCATATTATATTTTCGGTAAAGAATTTTTTTCCTGAAATTGAGTAGGATTTTTAATTTTTTTAGAACGATTTGAGATTGTTTAATTTTGTCGAAAAATTTAGGCCCCCTACACTGTCGATTTTTCTTAAAAAAATCTCTGAAAATTTCTGGAAAAAATGTTTATTCCCTTTTAATAGGAGATGTTTATTCTTTTCTAATAGGAAATGTTTATTTTTCTTTTTAAAAGGAATTTGTAAAATGTTGCAAGTTTCGAGATACTTGGATTAAAAATGCTTGGATCAACACCCCGTTCCTTAAACACTGTGGGAAAATGAAACTGCTGAGAAGATTTATAAATGGACGGCGTGTATTGTATTTGTCCCCAGTGGAGTTTTCTATGTTTACCTTTTCGTTGCTCCTATTTCCATGAGAGTCGGATTCCAATGTCGCTGTCATGGTCGTCATGCATACAAGTACAGTCACCTATTAAAAATTATCTTTATTACTCGTGCACATTTCTATTTAACTGTATAATAAGAGAAATAAAGGAATATTTAAATATTCTGTTTAAATCACGAGTAATGTTGGAATATTCACTTTAAATCACGAGTAATGTTGGAATATTCACTTTAAATCATGAGTAATGTTGAAATATTAGTTTAAAAAAGGTCCTCTATTTGAAAAATTCGACATTACCGACTGACAAAATACTAATAATTTGTTAAATTTCGCGGTAAAGTTATCCATGTATCTAAAAATCATAATTAAATAATAACATTGATTAAATTTCTATATAAATATTTCTACTGGGCATTGTTATTCTTTTTTTAGAAAAATAATTCCTACTTAATTATTTCGAAGGACAAACAGTCGTGTATTAAAAATTATTTTTATTTGTCCTGCATATTTCTATTTAATTGTATACTAAGAGAAATAAAGGAATATTTAAATATTCCGTTTAAATCACGAGTAATGTTGGAATATTCACTTTAAATCACGAGTAATGTTGGAATATTCACTTTAAATCACGAGTAATGTTGGAATATTTGTTTAAAAAAGGTCCTCTATTTGAAAAATTCGACATTACCGACTGACAAAATACTAATAATTTGTTAAATTTCGCGGTAAAGTTATTCATGTATCTAAAAATCATAATTAAATAATAACATTGATTAAATTTCTATATAAATATTTCTATTGGGTATCGTTATTCTCTCTTTAGAAAAATAATTCCTACTTAATTATTTCGAAGGACAAACAGTCGTCTATTAAAAATTATTTTTATTTGTCCTGCATATTTCTATTTAATTGTATAATACGAGAAATAAAGGAATATTTAAATAATCTATTTAACTTTAAATCATGAAACAGAGCAGTCTTGAAATATTTGATTAAAAAAGGACCTCTATATGAAAAATTCGACATTACCGACTGACAAAATACTAATAATTTGTTAAATTTCGCGGTAAAGTTATTCATGTATCTAAAAATAATAATTAAATAACAACATTGATTAAATTTCTATACAGATATATAGAAATTCATTTAATAATTTACTAATGAATTATTTATTTATTTATCAATAATTTATTTATGTATTTACTAATCAATAATTGTTTGATTTATTTATTAATCAATAATCGATCGATTTATTAATTTATTATTTATTAATTTAGATCTACTGTGTGTTGTTATTTTCTTTTTAGAAAAATATTCCTACTTAAATATTTTGAGGGGCAAACAGTCATAAAAATTATTTTTATTACTCATGCACATTTCTATTTAACTGTACAATAACAAAAAGAACGCAATAATTAAACATTCCATTTAACTTTGAATCACGAAAGAGAGCAATCTTGAAATATTTGTTTAAAAAAGGTCCTCTATTTGAAAAATTCGACATTACCGACTGACAAAATACTAATAATTTGTCCAATTTCGCGGTAAAGTTATCAATGTATCTAAAAATCATAATTAAATAACAACATTGATTAAATTTCTATATAAATATTTCTACATCGTTATTCTTTTTTTAAAAAAATAATTCCTACTTAATTATTTCGAAGGACAAACAGTCGTGTATTAAAAATTATTTTTATTACTCATGCACACTTCTATTTAACTGTACAATAACAAAAAGAATGCAATAATTAAACATTCTATTCAACTTTGAATCACGAAACAGAGCAATGTTGAAATATTTGTTCAAAAAAGGTCCTCTATTTGAAAGATTCGACATTACCGACTGACAAAATACTAATAATTTGTCCAATTTCGCGGCAAAGTTATCCATGTATCTAAAAATCATAATTAAATAACAACATTGATTAAATTTCTATATAAATATTTCTACTGGGCATTGTTATTCTTTTTTTATAAAAATAATTCCTACTTAATTATTTCGTAGGATAAACAGTCGTGTATTAAAAATTATTTTTATTACTCATGCACATTTCTATTTAACTGTACAAATAACAAAAAGAATGCAATAATTAAACACTCCATTTAACTTTGAATCACGAAACAGAGCAATCTTGAAATATTTGTTTAAAAAAGGTCCTCTATTTGAAAGATTCGACATTACCGACTGACAAAACACTAATAATTTGTCCAATTTCGCGGCAAAGTTATCCATGTATCTAAAAATCATAATTAAATAACAACATTGATTAAATTTCTATACAGATATTTTCACCGAGTATCGTTTTTTCTCTTTTTAGAAAAATGTTTCAAATTATTTCGAAGGGCAAGGCAGCAGTGGTAAACGGAGTAAAAGACACTTACCAGATAAACTTTCATATTTAACGTGTCGATCGACGAATCGCTCGAGAGTAGTTTCCTCCGTGCGTAGTCTTCGAAGGATATATATTTCTCTGCTCCGTGTGGCTGTTTCCCGTGGCAGTCCCTCTGCGAACACCTCCGATCCACACACTCCGGAAAGAAACAGTGTACTACTTCGTACCGATGCCGATACACTTCACTTAACTGGTAGCTCCAGTTATCCCCACGCATCAAAGGAGTCCGAAGAGAGCTACGATTACCTTTAAAGATCCACCTGACCAGCATCTCAATCCACGAAACCTCACACCTTGCACGACCTCAACAACGAAAAACACGGTCGTTTGAAAGAATTTCAAGTAGCTTCCGCGATTTTCGAGTTACTTGGACCAGAAAATAATAACAAACTAGAATATTTTTGTTATTCCTCACATATTCAATTATACCTTATTTTAATCAACGAGGGTCCCATAGTCGAGAAACCTTCATTTTCCCATCATCGACCTCGAGAACGAAAAACACGGTCGTTTGAAAGAATTTCAAGTAGCTTCCGCGTTTTTCGAGTTACTTGAACCAGAAAATAATAACAAACTAGAATGTTTTTGTTATTCCTCACATGTTCAATTATACCTTATTTTAATCAACGAGGGCCCCATAGTCGAGAAACCTTCATTTTCCCATCATCGACCTCGAGAACGAAAAACACGGTCGTTTGAAAGAATTTCAAGTAGCTTCCGCGTTTTTTCGAGTTACTTGAACCAGAAAATAATAACAAACTAGAATGTTTTTGTTATTCCTCGCATGTTCAATTATACCTTATTTTAATCAACAAGGGTCCCATAGTCGAGAAACCTTCATTTTCCTATTATTGACCTCGAGAAAGAAAAACACGGTCGTTTGAAAGAATTTGAAGTAGCCTCCGCGTTTTTCGAGTTACTTGAACCAGAAAATAATAACAAACTAGAATGTTTTTGTTATTCCTCACATGTTCAATTATACCTTATTTTAATCAACAAGGGTCCCATAGTCGAGAAACCTTCATTTTCCTATCATTGACCTCGAGAACGAAAAACACGGTCGTTTGAAAGAATTTCAAGTAGCCTCCGCGTTTTTCGAGTTACTTGAACCAGAAATTAATAACAAACTAGAATGTGTTTGTTATTCCTTGCATGTTCAATTATACCTTATTTTAATCAACAAGGGTCCCATAGTCGAGAAACCTTCATTTTCCTATTATTGACCTCGAGAAAGAAAAACACGGTCGTTTGAAAGAATTTGAAGTAGCCTCCGCGTTTTTCGAGTTACTTGAACCAGAAAATAATAACAAACTAGAATGTTTTTGTTATTCCTCACATGTTCAATTATACCTTATTTTAATCAACAAGGGTCCCATAGTCGAGAAACCTTCATTTTCCTATCATTGACCTCGAGAACGAAAAACACGGTCGTTTGAAAGAATTTCAAGTAGCTTCCGCGTTTTTCGAGTTACTTGAACCAGAAAATAATAACAAACTAGAATGTTTTTGTTATTCCTCGCATGTTCAATTATACCTTATTTTAATCAACAAGGGTCCCATAGTCGAGAAACCTTGATTTCCCTTCTACTATACGTATTATATAAAATTGCAATTTCAAAAACTTGTTGGAAATTTCAGGGTTTCCGAGAAGTTTCAGGGCCGCCGGTAAGTTTCAGGGATCCGAGAATTTTCAGGAATTCTTAGAAATGGCGTCATTTCTAATTTGGGAAATTTGGAGAGGGAAAGAGGGGTAAAAAATGATGAGAATACATAGAATTCTTTGAAATTATATCATTTATTGCCATAGATTTACATTATACAAAACTTTAATACATATAAACATATTATATTGTATTACATCATGTGACAAGTTGTCAACGACGGTCAGCAGTGGTCAGCGATGGTTAGCTGACGTCTGGAGATGTTGGCAGAGACCAGGTTAGTTCGGGAGATGCCGGCAGAGGTCAGCAGAGGCTGGCAGTAGCCAGTAGTAATCGTTGTACGTTGCCAGAAATATAAGCGGTGGTCAGCAGTGGTCAGCAGCGGTCAGCAGAGGCCAACGGAGGCATGCAGAGGCAAGTAGAGTCCAGCAGGGGCAGGCAGTAGCACGTTGTAATCGTTATACGTTGTCAGAAGTAACAGACAGAACACAACATTTAAAAGAATCTGTCGTTCCGGTCGTCGTCAACAAATTCGCCGTCTCGCGCTCCTTTTTAAATCCGTCGTCAACCCGCAGCGCCACCTTACCGCGGAAGCTACACTACCGCCCCCGTGGCAACTGATCCCAATAGAAATGCCACCCTAATGTCCTGATCGCCCGATCGGCACGCCGCCACTGGAGGAAACTCAAACTAACTAAATCTAGGGAAATCCTTTTTAACAAATACCAACGTAACAATAGTAAGTAAGCGCATTATTAAAGTAACCAACGCTTCCAATAATTGTTTATAACTAATTAATTATATCAAGAAATGACTAAGAAAATGGTCAAAGAAGCTAACTAGATATTAATTAGATTCGAATAATATTTATAGTTACACAAAATTATAGAAATTAAAAAACGAATGGGAATGGTAGAGAATGTAAATAAAAAGCATGGAAAATAAGAACCATGATTTCGAGTTTCTAACAATACAAATATAAATTTCGAGCTCTATTAAATGAAAACATGCCTCGAAATCTTGATAGTACGTTTCGTAAATAAATTGAATTTATGAATAATATTTTGCACAGTATCATTCTATACGTTTTTAACACTTTTTAATAGGTCTAGTCATACCTATATCCAGTACAGTGACTGTACTACAGTCATGTGATTTCGGTTACATGTTTTCCCTTTAATTGCACGCAATATACATATAGCGATGTATACATTTAACAGATGTTTATATACAGTCATATCGATTGAAGACTGACACCAGTTGGAACGTTCATATGCGTTTTTTGTTAAAAGAACCGTCATAATATCAATAATTTATATAGTTAACCATAAGAAAAATATAGTGCAATTACTATGGGAAACATTTGCACTTCCTGTTTCAAACAGTCATCGTCATACGAAGACGTAACACCAGACGTGGTAAGGTTAAAGCATCCATAACAACACGAATACGAATCTACGATTTTCCAGTTAATTTTAACCTCGTCAATGTAATTGCTTGATTTCGTTTCTGTTTTCCTCTTTTTAACATTTACGTTCAACGTTATTACAATGTTACATATTCTCGTGCAAATTAATTTTTATTGACTCCAATACGTATCCCTCTTGTGCTGTTGTAGTTAACATTTTGACTGCCAGGGACGTACACCACCAGATGCAAGATTTCATACAAATTAATCTCTTATTTTCTGCGTTCTAATGAAAATTTTTAATTGCTCGATGGGGCACTTGTTACTTCAATGTATCTTCTATTACGAATATCTTATTCGACTCTTACAATTGTAAGTTGTTCAAACTCTCCGCTCACTGACGACCAACGTAGCGTCACGAGAGAAACCGTAACCAGTCGTATATGACCAACGTGGCAGTCAAAGTGTTAGCGAGATTCACAATTATCGAGAAAACTCTGTCCGTTCAGGAAGTGAGGAGAATGAAGCAGATAGAAGCCGCAGAGAGGAGGCTCGCGCAGCAACAAAGTCGAGGCATTAAAAATATGGACGCTGTTAGGAGGCAAGAAATGTTGGACCAACAGCGTGACAAACGCATGGAAGAAGCTAGTAGTATAAACGTACAACCTACGTTGAAGGTAAGAATATCGTCATTCGACTGTACTTAATTATTTAATAGAATGATCGATTTCATTCTATTTCAGTGGCAAGTTTAATGGAGGAACAGCAGAAGGTAACTACGCTACCTGTGGATTATATTTTATAGAGCAAACACGTAAGCAAAGATCGTTAATCAATTATACGTAACACACAAGAATATATACATTGAACATCATCGTAAGAAAGTTGTAGGTTTGTATTTTGTGAAATTTAAATATTTGAAAGGAAATGTTTAAATTATATACACATGTTTCCACGCAGCATTTTCTATGGTACTTTAACTACTTCTATTAAATATGAATATTTTATATGGCGTACAAATAAGAAACAGAGTGCTTCGCCCTGGCATACGGATGAAACGTTACAAATTAGTATGTATAAATGATTTTTGCCTAAATGTTACTGTTATTTTTGTTCCGCACTATGTTATTACTATTGTAAACAAAGATATATTTTCGTTATACACGTGGTTATACAGATTTATAATGTATACTGTAATTTATTAATTAACGCTTTGAATTTACATGTAATACCAGTATTGATTTAAAATTGTTTAAAAAATATGAGATTTGCATTTTAATTTACTATCTAGCATATCGTTATTAAAATATGTATTTAAAATGTATAATGCATTTTTATTCAAAGATATTTATATCACGTTTCAACAGTAAAACAAAGATAGAAAATAATTTTTTCATAAATTTGATGTAATAATGATACAATATCATGAAAGATAAAGTTAATATGTTGACTGTCGCGCACGAGTTTTTCTAACGAGTCCTTTGACACCATACTTATCATATATCTACGTTAAAATTGTTTAAATAAAAATCTTTGACCAAGTTAATAGATTTTTTCAAACTTCATAATATACTAAAATGGTGTGTATTAGATACACAAAATGGTTAACGCGTTAATAGACTTGATTTGTATTTATTTTTTACAATATATGTATTTAAAATAATGTAAGTTGTGTATTGTTAATCGATTGTATATTATATGTAAATTTGTAAGATATGTAGAATTCAAAAAGCATACAATTGTCACTTTATGAATATAATTATATAAAGCGTTACAAGATGTATCGTGAATTATAATAAATATTTTAATGTATTTAATGGTTCGTAGTACATTATACGCGTTAACAATAAATAGTTTGTATTTTGTTACATGTTAAATGCAGAACTCGTAGCATATTCGTTTATTTTGCAAATATTGATAAATTATATTTATTCGATGTTCCATTTAAATTATAATTTAAAAGATGACGAAAGAATAGAATTCGTCTTTGTAGCTTCGCATGTATAAATCGGTTTATAGTAATATATTTTCTTATACACATTTTATGGTACAAAATATAAGTATTACAATTCCTCATTGTGAAATAACGTTAAGAAGTTTATATATATGTATATATAAATATATATATGTATATATTTACATGTAATAAAATATTTGAAGTTTGAAATGAACATGTAACAATTTTAACTACATTATAGCTTTAAGAAATTTTTAATTTGTACAATGCTGTATTTGGCGAATTATAATACGTAATAAGTATATGAAAAATTCATTGAAAATATACAATTTTAAACTATCTTATATCTTTCCTATCCTGTGCACCGACCAAGATCGGAACAATTTTTTTGTGGATTTGGTTTTAAGTTCTCTTCCATGAGCAATTTGTACTTCTAATGATGCTCCATTATTCAATGCTAACCATGTATGAATTTCATCGGTTGCCGCGGAAACACCTAAAAAAGAGTACATTTTAGAAATATAATTATAGTCTTTCCACGAGAAGAAGGCACAGCGTGTTTCCATCTCCACTCCTGTTGCAGTCCGCTGATTGGTCGAGAACGGTGACGAAGATCGGTGACAGCCAATCAGCGGGCTGCAGCAAGAGTAGGGATGTAAACACGATGTGCTTTCTTCTCGTGGAAGGACTGTATATACAGGGTGTTCGGCTACTCCTGGGATAAATTTTAATGGGGGATTCTAGAGGCCAAAATAAGACGAAAATCAAGAATAACAATTTGTTGATAGAGATTTTGTTAAAAAGTTATTAATGTTTAAAGTTCCGCCAGTACTGAATTTTTTCCTAGAAAGAGGGTAGGATTTCGAGGGTGTGTCTCTTCACCAAAAATGATTGTAATTGACCCCCACAACCGAAAATAATTTTTCCAGAACGATTTGAAATTTTTGAATTTTGTCGAAAAATTCGTCCACCTACTCGAATTTTTTTCTCAAACATGCGTAAGAATTCGAGGGTGTGTCTATTGACCAAAAATTATTGTAATTGACCCCCGCAACCGAAAATAATATTTCCAAAATGATTTGAAATTTTTTTTTTCCGTCGAAAAATTTCACACCTTCTCGAATTTTTTTCTAGAAAATGAGTAGGATTTCGGGGATATGACTCTTCACCAAAAATGATTGTAATTGACCCCTACAGACAAAAATATTTTTTTTAGAACGATTTGAAATTTTTTTTTCCGTTGAAAAATTTAGGGACCTACCCCCCGTCAATTTTTCTTAAAAATTCGTTTTTGATTTTTAGTAATTTTATTTGACGCCCTACAGAAAAGTTGTCTAATACTTTTTTATAGGTACCCATGAGCTCTACTTCAGAAAAAAGTTTCATTGAAATATATTCACTATTGTAGGAGTTATGGCTGTTTGAATATTCGACCATTTTTATGGGGGTTTTCTCTGTTTACGGAGTCAAGGACCAACTTTTCGAATACTTTTGCAATTTTTACATATTCTTCATCTAAATACGCGTCGTTTGAGTTTTTAAAAATTAAAATCGTCTAATCCGTTCAGAAGTTATGATATTTTAAACATTCGCATGAAATTTCGGGGGTGCATTTCTGGCCTCACATTAGATTTTCGGCAAGGAATTTTTTTCTCGAAAATGCGTAGGATTTCGGGGGTATGTGTAATGACCAAACATGATTGTAATTGACCCCCGCATCCAAATATAATTTTTTCAGAACGATATGAAATTTTTGAATTTTATCGAAAAATTTGTCCACCTACTCGAATTTTTTTCTCAAAAATGCGTAGGAATTCGAGGGTGTGTCTATTCATAAAAAATTATTGTAATTGACCCCCGCAAGCGAAAATAATTTTTCCAGACGATATGAAATTTTTGAATTTTATCGACAAATTTGTCCACCTACTCGAATTTTTTTCTCAAAAATGCGTAGGAATTCGAGGGTGTGTCTATTCACCAAAAATGATTGTAATTGACCCCTGCAGCCAAAAATATTTTTTTTAGAACGATTTGAAATTTTTTTTTTCGTTGAAAAATTTAGGGACCTACCCCCCGTTGATTTTTCTTAAAAATTCGACTTTGATTTTTAGTAATTTTATTTGACGCCCTACAGAAAAGATGTCTAATACTTTTTTGTAGGTACCCATGAGCTCTACTTCAGAAAAAAGTTTCATTGAAATATATTCCCAATTGTAGAAGTTATGGCTGTTTGAAAATTCGACCATTTTTATTGGGTTTTTCTTAGTTTACAGGGTCAAGGATCAACTTTTCGAATATTTTTGCAATTTCTACATATTCTTCATCTAAATACGCGTCGTTTGGGTTTTTGAAAATTAAAATCGTCCAATCCGTTCAGAAGTTATGATGTCTTAAAGATTCGCATTTCGGGGATCGATTACTGGCCTGAAATCAGATTTTCGGTAAGGAATTTTTTCCTTGAAAATGCGTAGGATTACGGAGGTATGTATAATGACCAAAAATGATTGCGATCAACTCTTGCAACCGAAAACAATTTTTTCAAAACGATTTGAAAAATTCTTTTTCTGCCAAAAAATTTCAACACCTACCCGATTTTTTTTCTCGAAAGTGGGTAGGATTTCAGGGATATGTCTATTCACCAAAAATGCTTATAATTGACCCCTGCAACCAAAAATAATTTTTCCAGAACGATTTGAAATTTTTTAATTTAATAACTTTTACTAACGGAGCCTCCATCAACAAATTGGTATTCTTGATTTTCGTCTTATTTTGGCCTCTAGAATCCCCCATTAAAATTTTTCCCAGGGATGACCAAACACCCTGTATACTATTCAGTAATGACTTGATGGCTAGGCACGCTGATTGGCCGCAACGTAATAGCGACGCCTACTCTCACACGCATTGTCATCATTGGCTGAGCCGCTCACAACTACAATTCCATCCCGTGACAAAGGACGTGAAACATATTGGGACAAAGTAGGATAGAACAAGACTGAGAGCCATTGGCATAACCGTACGCTCAAAATACTAGCCATGAATAGAACAAAAATGTATCTCTCGTGGTTTTGGAGACTCTACTACTATGCAACATGGCGTCAGAGCGAGCCTCTCCAGTAGGAACATTTTTATAATTCTCTCCTTGCCCTTACCCCATTTAATTTATAGGTGCCCAGCCAACAAGTCATCACTTGACAGTACTATATCAATAAATAGTTATTAAAGCCACTGCTATGTGTAATTTATTCTACAGTCAATACTTTCCACGACTATGCAGGAAACCCCATAACACCTTTTCTAAAAACACAAGATAAAGAGACAATTAAATTTAAAAATACCTAATAATTCGTGAAGTGTGATGCGTCGACTAGCCAATAATTCTTTACTAGCACTTCTGATCTCAAATATCAATAAAGATTGTCTTGGAACGTTGTCACCTTCTATGTGAAAGTCTATGCTGAACTGAGGATTAGGCATCGCTGGTAAAAGTCGAGATTTCGCTAATGTTTTGCCACCATTGATCGAGGATGCGATCTTATCAGGGCTGGTACATCTATTAAATAACGTCAAATTAAATATCAAAATGTATTAACTAATAAATTATTATAACTCACGTTTGAAGCTTAATTCTGCAATATAATTGTGCGATATGCGCGACATGGAGACCTTGAGCTTGAAGAACTTTGCCTTCTATTCCAGAATATTTTTCTCTGGTACCATTGACCACCTTTTTTAGTTCTAGTAAAACAAAAATATTATTTAATAACAATAAATGTTCCACATGAATATTAGAGAATAAGAAATTCAATCATGATATCTTCAGCTTTTCGCAGAGTTAAGTTGAAACACAGAATATTCAAATACTATTAATAATATAAACTTTCTAACCATTTGGTCTCAGTCTTAAACGTGGACTGGGCTGCCTTATTCTGCCAAACATATCAGGTTGTGACACGGCATGAGCTAAACCAGATTCTTGCAGGAGTTCTGTAGCGTCAGCTTCTCCTCCGCCTCTAGGTTCTAAGCTTAATGTTATACCTTTCCCTTCGTTCTTCTCTTCAATATTTACTTCTGAACGAAATCTACGAAGTTTTAGTCCCCTCTTTACCTAAAGTCATTCATAATAGCAATGAATTTATTAGCAACAATATAATAACACAATGTGCACATTGTATATCACAGATTACCTTTTGCTTCATAACGCGAAAGCTGTTATATTGCGGTAGCTTTTTGCCAAAGCTTTGTTCAGGACTTGGAGTTAAACTATTATGAGAAGACCGCCGTTCTCTCAACTTTATCGTCTCTGTATTATCGATCACGTCTGTTCCAGTTTCAGTGATAACGCTGGGTGTCCATGAATTTTGAGTTCCATTCATCTCGTTAGAATCTTTACTCCCAATACTAGCTTTGTCTATTTAAAATTTGAACAATTAAGATAAATTATTCAGCATAAAGCACTAATGCGTATCACACAAATGAAGGTCAACTTATATTATCCGTTCAGGTACGGAGTGGTTAAAATCTTTTGTAGAATTTCAATAAAACGTTTCGTTATTCACTTGTACAAATCTTTCATTTTAATTCTTCCACCTTAGGGGCGAAATGATTGTTGCAATACTCAGCTTCTGAAGGAATGAATCATTCTACGGTGTTCTAAATCATCCTTCGATAACTCAATCATCGTACCATCTAATTAAGCATACGGGTTACAATTCTCTAAGAGTGCGTACAGTACTAAATGTTTCTCTTTGCCTGAACAGATAATATAAATAGACTTTAAGCTGCTTGGGGAATAATATACCAGATTGACTAGAAATAGCAGGTTTCAACAGAGTGACTGTACGTGGTGGCGGTGGAGGTGGTACGACATCTAAATGCAATCTCATCTTTGACTTTTCCATCGAAGGCCTTCTAATAATGTTCGACACTGTTTCGGAAGCTTCAATGTTTAACTGCATTGAACTTTCGCTGATATTACTGGCTGCGTATGTGCTTTGAGTCTGAGACAAATAACACGTTCAATACGAATTAAACAAGAAACAACGAATGTTGAGACCTTTATTGAATTAACATTTAATACCTCACACTCTTCGGACAAGACTTTAATCTTCAACTCCACAGATCCAGTTTTGGTTCCTCTTAACGTAAACCAATGGGACTGATCACTGTTAGATAATTTCCTGACATCCTCGAGAGTCAATGATACTTTCCCAAGATAGTCCTTCATGCCAAAAGTATCATGATCCCATAAAACCTACATTGAAAGATCGTTAAAAATATTTCTATTGTTTTCGTACGTGATACGACGAAAAATATTAATAAAAGCCTCACGACGTCCAAAGTCTCGCCGGTCCTAGGCAAACCCATGATGGAACTTTCATCCCAGCAAGGGTTCAGAGTTTTCTTCTTTACGCTACTCTTGTACTTCGTTTCGTTGTTTAGCTTTAATTCGCAGAAAGGATCGCTGAAGCCATTCAGATCCTTCGCTACGAGATCTTTAGCGCGTATCAGAGTTACTTCCATTAATCCACTTCCAGTGGAAAGTAGACTGGATACATCTGACGAAGCAGGATCTATATCCTTGTGAGTCAATAACAGCTTCTGAAAACGATTGGGAGTATATAAAGTATAAAACAAAGTAAAAATAAAATTCTATAATGTTATTAGAAATAAATGATCTTTCTTATTAATTTCACTGACTGCTTGTTGCATCCATGGCAGGCTGTTCCTCTTAGCTTTTGGTTCATCGTCTGAGACAGGAAGTGCCAAGCTACTTCTTCGACTAGTGATCACTTGCTGTACACTTTTAACGGGATAAAACATTACAGAAACTGTCATAGTCGACATATTGTTCGAACCACTGAGTGTTAATTCTTTCCTAATTATCCATGTATTTTCCTGTAACGAAAACGCTTTTAAATGTTGTCTATAAATTCGTTAACAGTCTGGATTTGTATTATGAAAAGCGAAGAGCCAACGAAAGTAGATGTATCTTGGATTGCATTTGGTTTAAGAGGTGATGATCCAATGTTGCTACGTTATATCAAAAAGGTAGATAACATAGTGTACAGGGTGATCGATTCTACAGGCCAAAATAGGACGAAAATCAAGAATACTAATTTGTTGATGGAGCTTTTGTTAAAAAGTTACTAATTGAATTTTTTTTTCGAAAGTGGATAGGATTTCGGGGCTATGTCTAATGACCAAAAATGATTGTAATTGACCCCCGCAACCGACAATAATTTTTTTAGAACGATTCGAAATTTTTTTTTTTTCGTCGAAAAATTTAAACACTGAATTTTTTTCTCGAAAGTGGGTAGGATTTCGGGGGTATGTCTAATGACCAAAAATGATTATAATTGACCCCCACAACAGAAAATAATTTTTTTAGAACGATCTGAAATTTTTTTTTCGCCAAAAAATTCAGGCATCTACCCCCCCTCGATTTTTCTTAAAAATTGGTTTTTGATTTTTAGTAATTTTATTTGACGCCCTACAGAAAAGTTGTCTAATACTTATCTGTAGATACCCATGGGCTCTACTTCAGAAAAAAATTTCATTGAAATATATTCACTATTGTAGGAGTTATGGTTGTTTGAAAAATGCATCATTTTTATTGTGTTTTTGTCAGTTTTCGGGGTGAAGGAGTAACTTTTTGAATATTTTTGGAATTTCCATATATTCTTCACCAAAATAGGCGTTGTTTGTATTTTGAAACATTAAAATCGTCCAATCCGTACAGGAGTTATGATGTTTCAAAGATTCACATGAAATTTCGGGGGGCCCAGATTATATTTTTGGTAAGGAATTTTTTTTCTCGAAAGTGGGTAGGATTTCGGGGGTATGTCTAATGACCAAAAATGATTACAATTGACCCCCGCAACAGAAAATAATTTTTTTAGAACGATCTGAAATTTTTTTTTCGCCAAAAAATTCAGGCATCTACCCCCCCTCGATTTTTCTTAAAAATTGGTTTTTGATTTTTAGTAATTTCATTTGATGCCCTACAGAAAAGTTGTCTAATACTTATCTGTAGATACCCATGAGCTTTACTTCAGAAAAAAATTTCATTGAAATATATTCACTATTGTAGGAGTTATGGTTGTTTGAAAATTGGACCATTTTTATTGGGTTTTTCTCAGTTTTCGGGGTGAAGGAGTAACTTTTCGAATATTTTTGGAATTTCCACATATTCTTCACCAAAATACGCGTTGTTTGCATTTTGAAACATTAAAATCGTCCAATCCGTTCAGGAGTTATGATGTTTCAAAGATTCACATAAAATTTCAGGGAACCATTTCAAGGCCTCAGATTATATTGTTGGTAAGGAATTTTTTTTCTCGAAAGTGGGTAGAATTTCGGGGGTATGTCTACTGACCAAAAATGATTGAAATTGACTCCCCTAGCTAGAAATAATTTTTTCAGAACGATTTGAAAATTTTCATTTTTGCCGAAAAATTTAGGCACCTTGTCGAATTTTTTTCTCAAAAGTGGGTAGGATTTCGGGGGTATGTCTAATAACAAAAAATGATTGAAATTGACCCCCTCGACTGAAAATAATTTTTCCAGAACAATTTGAAATTGTTTAATTCAATTTTTTAATAACTTTTTAACGAAGCCTCAATCAAGAAATTGATATTCTTGATTTTCGTCTTATTTTGGCCTCCAGAATCTCCCATTAAATTTTTCCCCGGGGGTGGCCGAACACCCTGTATGTATGCTTTATAAATTCGAATTGATTCATGATTTTAACTAATTTTTCCAAACAATACCCAACCGCAGATACTGAGAACTCAAATACGGGAGTTTTACAGTGCATTAAAATATCGTTTAAATATCATTAAATATCGTTCAAGTCAACCTCTAAAATTTGTGTTTACATTACACCTTGTATAATTACAAATGCCTGTTTTGAACGACTAAATTATGTGGCCTTACTTGAGACAAGGACAATATAGCAAGTCCAAGCATATCGCTGTCAGTTGATTTTGATATATTCCAAGAATATACAACAAAGCTTAAAGATACTTGTGTGTAATCTTGAACAAGAAATTGTGCTCTTGATTCCCAGCATGGTGAAGTAGAACTTCGTACGTAATGCGTTGTCTTTACCTGTAAGTTGAATAAAAACTAATAAAATTTAATTCAAAGGGTACAGCCAAATGAGGGGGCCAAATGTGCCCTTGAACCTTTGACATACGATGGATCCATCGATAGAGCATCAGAATCAAACATTCTGTGCCAAGTTTCAACCCTCTATCTTGTTCAGAAGGGTAGTTATAGGAAAAATTCAGATTATCGAATTTGTGCCCATTTTCCCTATTTAATCGAGTACGAAAATTATGAAAAAAATCTGGTGCATTGTGGTTATTGAGATACGTGTTTGAGAATTTTTTCCGATTTTTCGATTGCAAATTCTAGGCGTGCAAAATTAAAAACGCAGAAAAATACCGATTTCTTATCAAAGCTTTCGAGACACTAGGTTTATATAATTATTGTAAATGCGTATTGTCATTGATTATGTTCTTGAATTTTTTCAGATTTTTTGGCAGGGTGTCTCGTAGTAGCAAAAATCAAAAACCAACTTGTATATTGAATTTTTGTATTTCCTTTAATGAATAACTATATTCTATGGTTTTAAAGAATTCTATGCTGAATAAAACGGTGTATAGAATTCTTTGAAACCATAGAATATAGTTATCCATTAAAGGAAATACAAAAATTCAAAGTATAACTTGCTTTTTCACGCGAAAAACGACGAAAAAATCGGTTTTTGATTTTTGTTACTACGATACACCCTGTCAAAAAATCTGAAAAAATTCAAGGACATAATCAATGACAATACGCATTTACAATAATTATATAAACCTAGTGTCTCGAAAGCTTCAATAGGAAATCGGTATTTTTCTGCGTTTTTAATTTTTCACGCCTACAATTTGGAATCGAAAAATCGGAAAAAATTCTCAAACACGTATCTCGACAACCACAATGCACCAGATTTTTTTCATAATTTTCGTACTCGATTAAATACGGAAAACAGGCACAAATTCGGTACTCCGAATTTTTCCTATAACTACCTCTGAACAAGATGGAGGATTGAAACTTGGCACAAAATCCTATGTCAAATTTGGTTCAAGGGCACATTTGACTCCCTTATTCGTCTATACCCTTTCTTCGTCCTTTAGGAAACAAGAGAACGTACCTTTTTTCGATTGTTAAACAACATGCAATAAGGATTACATT
This sequence comes from Colletes latitarsis, assembly GCF_051014445.1. Classification (NCBI taxonomy): domain Eukaryota; kingdom Metazoa; phylum Arthropoda; class Insecta; order Hymenoptera; family Colletidae; genus Colletes; species Colletes latitarsis. The sequence goes on from NC_135146.1 coordinate 9,491,386, forward strand.
GAGAACTGTCGCTACTGAGATTTTCCGCCGAATGGATATAAACCACAAGTACTCCTGAAATTTATATTTACTATATATCGAACAACTCATTATATAATGTACAAAACATTGTAATCCAATACGTCATATAATGTCATTGCATGTCAATGTTTATGAAAGAGAAGTGGCAGTACTGCACTGTGCTTTAATAAAAAAATGAAAACATTTAAAGTTCATGCTCGAAAGCCACATTCAATACCATTATCACAATACTTATTGGGTTTTACCTGATCTTTGTGCTCGATTGAGATATTTTCGCGACACTGAAAATACCAGATACGGATAACACCAAATAGGGACACGATTTTTAAAAAAATGTTTTATGTTACACTATTCCAGATACACTTTCAGCAATTGCACGCTGAGAATCCATTGGGAATGAAAGGTAATTGAAAATATACCTGATAGATGTAAGTTGTTGTCTGCTGGTTCTGGCTGAGGTAGATCTGGATCCAACTTTGGAAGCGTTGTGTACTCTAATCGAGCATTGATGTTTGGAATATTAGCACTATTACGAGATGGTTTCTTCTGTTGTAATATGGTTTCGATTCTGTCAAATGAAAATAGTAAAATAGTGTAAAAATGTGAGCTCACACAGCGAAACTCAAATTTCAGAAAAACATTTCATATGTAACGATGTGATATTTAAATTTTGTTAACTCACACTTGCGAGTTGTCCCAATTATAAACTCCTAGCGTCAATTCAAATTGTGCCAAAGTAATTGTGCTGACAAGTCGTTTTGCTTTCAATTTGATGGAAATCTTTTCATTATCCAATGTTCCTACTAGGAACGAAACGTCCTCGTTCCACGTAGAGTTTAAGGGAGCCGTAACACGTTTTTGATCTCCTAGTGTTACTACCAGCCACCTTACTTCATCTCCAATGGGAACTATAATCAACATTAAACTGTCTATTTTTAGATGCAGTTTTAATTAAAAACTAAGTACCGGTATAATGTAAATCATTAGTTAAGGGGTTAGGTAACTCTAAAATTTTGAAACATTCGATACTTTGTTTTTTGGCTTAAATAATAGTTTGAAGCCTCAAAATCATGCGAAAGGCCCCAGTGCAATGTTTCTGCTGAAAATTTAGAGCCTCGAACAATGACGTATATCTGCTTTTATCAAACTTTAAATGCATTTTCCTCGGAACTATGTTCTACAAAACGGTGTGCAGAATTACTCCGGTTCTAATTGATCAATTGCTTTGAAAATCTACAGTTATCTTTACTATTATACTTATTGGGCATTGACGATCCGTTTTTTTAAAAATTGTCTAATAATTCTGCAAAATATTAGTAATAAAAACTCGATTTTAGGTTTCAAATATCTGCCATATTGTTTATTTTCAAAGCTAAGGACTATTATCAAAGTTAATGGAATATTTCGACAACCATTTCACCATAATCCTGCACACCAGTTGGGCATCAAAAAATGAAGTGTCTCTGAAACATGGCGCCGTGTAGGCTTAATTATAAATATTTCTCAAACATTGCAAAGGGTATTTAAATATTTGTTATACCTAAATACAGTGCAAAGTCTCAGGATAATCGACTGTTTACTTTTTCTTGATTGTAGCTTAAAAAATTGCCTTGTTTTCCATACTAGAGTTACCTAACCTCTTAAATCCTTTTGGATCTAAAAACAGTATGTACCGTGCTTCCACGAGAAGAAGGCACAGCGTGTTTACATCCCCACTCCTGCTACTGTCCGCTGATTGGTCGAAAACGGTGACGAAGACAGCCAATCAGCGGACAGCAGCAAGAGTGGGGATGTAAACACGCTGAGCCTTCTCCTCATGGAAGGATGATACACTATATTGTAATTACCCGAACAACCATTCTGAGATAAAACTACAGTAAGCACTCCTTGGGGTATGGAGTTAGCTATGGAATCCAATCTGGGTCCGGGACGCTCTTGTGCTCTTAAATCCATCTCCAAATGACCTGGATCAACGATCCAGCTGGCTAAAGCGTCCGTGACCACCGCGTGGATCCAGGTCTTAATTAAAGGCATCTCCATCATTTGTACGGCCCGTAGAATTCTCACGCTGAACCAAACGTCCGGTTTCTCCAAGAAACTCACGCTTAAAGAGGTTGCGTGCGGAAACGGTGCCATGGAGTTAAGGGTCAGAGTGGTGAGGATAGTTCCAGAGAGAGATAGTTTCTCCACGGCTAGATCGACGTCCATGCCGACTCTTTAATTGAACAATAAATCTTTCAGTTGAGATTCTCGATTAAATACTGCGAGAGTTAAATTAAACAACACATACAACACGGAATATTGTAGGAATATCTTTTTGCAATACTCCAAGCATTTGATAGAATATTCTTTAAATGTTAGATTATTGATACATGATCTACTGGGAAGGTATCGTTTAATATAACTTTCTACTTGTTCTCTTGGGCGTTAGATAATTCTCTTGAAAACAAAAAGAAGTGATAAATGTGCGTGTGCACTGACCCTTTTCCAAACAGTCTTGTCGTGATGAGCATACGAAATTGCTCGCAATCGAGACGCACATCAGCTTCGATGGACAGTTTTGTTTGTCCACTTTGGCCATCGAGAACGTCGTCATCGCTGGTATAATCTAAAGTTCTTACACGTGTAACGCACGGGGTTTGCTCGCCAAGAGTAAGCTCCCTTAGCTCCAGTGGACCTGAAATAACATTTCTTATAAGAACTGTTCGCATATGATTGTTATATATTCAGCAAATATGAAAGGAAACGTAAAACGATACAATGAATTTATTAATTTTGGAAATATTTATTGAATATACAGGGTATTCGGCCAACCCTGGGAAAAATTTTAATTCTGGAGGCCAAAATAAGACGAAAATGAAGAATACCGATTTGTTGATGGAGGCTTCGTTAAAAAGTTATTAACGTTTAACAACGTCGACAAATTTAGGCGCCAAATTAGATTTTCCGTAAAGAATTTTTTTCTCGAAAATGCACAGGATTTCGGGGATATGTCTATTGACCAAAAATGGTTGTAATTGACCCCTGTAACTAATTATAATTTTTTTAGAACGATTTGAAATTTTTTAATTTTGTCGAAAAATTTCACACTTTCTCGAATTTTTTTCTCCAAAGTGGGTAGGAATTTGAGGGTATGTCTATTCACCAAAAATGTTTGTAATCGACCCCTGCAATCGAAAATAATTTTTTTAGAACGATTTGAAATTTTTTAATTTTGTCGAAAAATTTAGGCACCTACACCCCGTCGATTTTTCTTAAAAATTCGTTTTTAATTTTTAATAATTTTGTTTGACACCCTACAAAAAAGTTGTTTAATACTTTTTTGTAGGTACCTACGGGCTCTACTTCAGAAAAAAGTTTCATTGAAATATATTCACAATTGTAGGAGTTATGGCTGTTTGAAAATTGGACCATTTTTTATGGGGTTTTTTTCATTTTGCGGGGTCATGGGCCAACTTTTCGAATATTTTTATAATTGCTACATATTCTACAGTAAAATACGCTGCACTTGGCTTTTTGAACATTAAAATCGTCCAATCCGTTCAGAAGTTATAGTGTTTTAAAGATTCGCATGACGGGAAGCATTTCTGGCCTGAAATTATATTTTCGGTAAGGAATTTTTTTCTCGAAAGTGGGTAGGAATTTGAGGGTATGTCTATTCACCAAAAATGTTTGTAATCGACCCCTGCAATCGAAAATAATTTTTTTAGAACGATTTGAAATTTTTTAATTTTGTTGAAAAATTTAGGCACCTACCCCCCGTCGATTTTTCTTAAAAAGTCGTTTTTAAATTTTTAATAATTTTGTTTGACACCCTACAGAAAAGTTGTTTAATACTTTTTTGTAGGTACCTATGGGCTCTACTTCAGAAAAAAGTTTCATTGAAATATATTTACTATTGTAGGAGTTATGGCTGTTTGAAAATTGGACCATTTTTATGGGGGTTTTTCTAACATTACGGGACCAAGGAACAACTTTTCGAATATTTTTATAATTGCTACATATTCTCCACCAAAATACGCGTTGTTTGCATTTTGAAACATTAAAATCGTCTAATCCGTTCAGAAGTTATGTTGTTTTAAAGATTCGCATGAGAAACCTTTCTGGTCTGAAATTATATTTTCGATGAAGAATTTTTTTCTCGAAAATGGTTAGGATTTCGAGGGTATGTCAATTGACCAAAACTGATTATAATTGATCCCTGCAATCGAAAATAATTTTTTCAGAACGATTTAAAATATTTTTTTTTCGTTGAAAAATTTAGGCACCTACCCCCCGTCAATTTTTCTTAAAAATTCGTTTTTAATTTTTAATAATTTTGTTTGACACCCTACAGAAAAGTTGTTTAATACTTTTTTGTAGGCACCTATGGGCTCTACTTCAGAAAAAAGTTTCATTGAAATATATTCACTATTGTAGGAGTTATGGCTGTTTGAAAATTGGATCATTTTTATGGGGGTTTTTCTAACATTACGGGGCCAAGGAACAACTTTTCGAATATTTTTATAATTGCTACATATTCTACAGTAAAATACGCAGCGTTTGGCTTTTTGAACATTAAAATCGTCTAATCCATTCAGAAGTTATGCTGTTTTAAAGATTCGCATGAGAAGCATTTCTAGCCTGAAATTATACCTTCGGTAAAGAATTTTTTTCTCGAAAATGGTTAGGATTTCGAGGGTATATCTATTGACCGAAAATGATTATAATTGATCCCTGCAATCGAAAATAATTTTTTTACAACGATTTGTAATTTTTTAATTTTGTCGAAAATTTTACACATTCTCGAATTTTTTTCTCCAAAGTGGGTAGGAATTTGAGGGTATGTCTATTGACCAAAAATGATTGTAATTGACCCCCGCAACCGAAAATAATTTTTCCAGAACGTTTTGAAATATTTTTTTTTCGCTGAAAAATTTAGGCACCCTACCTCGTCAATTTTTCCTAAAAACTCGTTTTTAAATTTTTAATAATTTTGTTTGACACCCTACAGAAAAGTTGTTTAATACTTTTTTGTAGGTACCTATGGGCTCTACTTCAGAAAAAAGTTTCATTGAAATATATTCACTATTGTAGGAGTTATGGCCGTTTAAATATTGGATCCCTTTTATGGGGTTTTTCACATTTTACGGGGTCAAGGAACAACTTTTTCATTATTGTTAGAATTTCTACATATTCTACACTTAAATACACGTCGTTTGCTTTTTTAAACATTACAATTGTCCAATCCGTTCAGAAGTTATGATGTTTTAAAGATTCACATGAAAATGGGAAGCCTTTCTGGCCTGAAATTATATTTTCGATGAGGAATTTTTTTCTCGAAAATGGTTAGGATTTCAAGGGTTTGTCTATTGACCAAAAATGATTGTAATTGACCCCTGCAGCCAAAAATAATTTTTTTAGAACAATTTGAAATTTTTTAATTTTGTCGAAAAATTTCACATCTTCTCGAATTTTTTTCTCGTAACTGGGTAAGATTTGGGGGGTATATCTATTCATAAAAAATGATTGTAATTGAACCCCGCAACTGAACATAATTTTTTCAGAACGCTTTGAAATATTTTTTTTCACTGAAAAATTTAGGCACCTCCGTCGATTTTTCTTAAAAATTGGTTTTTGATTTTTAGTAATTTTATTTGACGTCCTACAGAAAAGTTGTATAATATTTTTTTGTAGATACTCATGAGCTCTATTTCAGAAAAAAGTTTCATTGAAATATATTCACTTTTGTAGGAGTTATGGCCGTTCAAAAATTGGATCACTTTTATGGGGTTTTTCACATTTTACGGGATCAAGGAGCAACTTTTCCTATATTTTTAGAATTTCTACATATTCCCTTCTAAAATACGCGTCGATTGCTTTTTTAAACATTAAAATCCTTCAATCCGTTCAGAAGTTACGACGTTTTAAAGATATTTATGAAATTTCAGGGATGCATTTCTGGCCTCACATTAGATTTTCGGCAAGGAATTTTTTTCTTGAATGTGCGTAGGATTTCGGGGTATGTCTATTCACCAAAAATGCTTGTACTTGACCCCTGTAACTACATATAATTTTTTTAGTATGATTTGAAATTTTTTAATTTCATCTTAAAATTTCAGTACCTACTCGAATTTTTTTCTCGAAAATGCGTAGGATTTCGATGTTATGTCTAATGACCAAAAATGATTGTAATTGACCTCTGCAACCGAAAATAATTTTTCCAGAACGATTTGAAATTTTTGAATTTAATTGTTAATAACGAAGCCTCCATCTACAAATTGGTATTCTTAATTTTCGTCTTTTTTTGGTCTCTAGAATCCCCCATTAAAATTTTTCCCAGGGGTGACCGAACACCCTGTATAAAATTAAAAATTAACACAGAGTTTGGATGTTTCCATGAACTAATGTTAACGTACAACGAAATTGTTGGAAAGAAATTACATTTACCTAAACATTATCGTTTGATATTTTCTTATGTACATAATTCTATCTCTTAAAAATTTCACTTTCAATACTTTCGACTAAATCTTGTTTTGCAATTGAAATTTATCTTACCAAGTATTCCAGGTTTAGCTTCGTTTAAGAGAGGCTCTAGCCTTTCCTTTGCTAAATAAAATATACTTGCAGCACTAAATCTCCACCTGCGTCATGAGAAATTATATTACGTATGTGTACATAAAACATGAAATCTATATACATTAAAAAGTATCTGATTGAGCATATTATTAAAAATCAATCGATGTATAATATGAAACCAATACTTACCATTTGTTAAGGAGTAAACTTAACCATTCTGCGGTTTCATCCTTGTATAGAGCCCTTCTTCGACGTAGTCTGGCTAATTCGTGTTGAAGCGCTGATTGAAGAAGACGAGATATTCTTGCTTTAAATATTGTCCCCGCCAATGCCAGAACTAATACCAGCCATGCCAACGATAATCCTGCTGCACCTATTATCCACGAAATTGCAAGGGCCACACCAAGATACAGTGTACCGCGAATGGCTTCTGCGTCCCTCTGCAAGAAAAAGCAATCGCTCTGTTTGTAATATTAAAATGCCAAATTATTGCAAGCGTTATGTTCGTACCAAGAACTGTGTTTCGTGATTCTTTGCTTGAACTAGCTATTGATAATGTAGGTGCCGTATTTCCATTAGAAAACCCATTAATATCTTGCTGGGAAAATAAAGCAAAGCGAAAGTCGTTGATAATGAAAATCATTATTCCTTCATCTGGCCGAGGTATATAGGACGACACAATCTGCGTGTACTCACGCAACATCGCGTGCACGAATATCTAACAAGTTTCTCTGGCGTCATGGAAAACGTCATTAACCTTAGAGTAATCAGATTAAGTCGCACGAATAAACGCAATTGATTTAGATTAAAAGATATCACGGATTTTATAGTTCTGTAAATACTATGAACTACTGGCTTAACTACAAATCCTCATTAATATTTTTCCTTACTGGGCAAAAGGAATGCTCCAACTTATGAATAGCATACAGTGACTGTAACTTAAAATCTAACACCTAGGGGTTCAGTTGTTTTTTTTTAAATAAAATATGAAAGTTGTACTGAATTATTGAAACTTGTATAGAGGCATATAGTGTAATGTTTCTTTATTTGATAGATAATAACAATACAAAGAAACTTTTAGTAGTAATCAGTAAATTTAATAAAATTTAAGGTTGCGTGACTGTTGGTAGCACTGGAAATCCGGTGAATCCCCAATTGCTTTTTGTCTAACAATGCTTAGCAATGATTGCATCTGATTTAGAAGTATTCTGATTGTTATATGCGTTGTTTTGCCAAGAAATTAATAAAAAAGACTTAAAATACAACAAACTACAGTAGCAGAGCGTTAATTATTTATTACTATAGAAACAAAAAAAGTTATAATGGAATTAGTAAAATTGTTAATTGAAGTAGAAGCACAGTTTAATGTATAATAAAATGATACAAAGAAGAGGAGATGAATAAATTAAAAGAGAGGTCTGATAAGAAATTGAATATCAGGGTTGAACGATGGATTGTTAGAAAAATTAAGGATGATCCTAGGATTAGTGCTCCAAAATTAGCGTTGGAAGTTGAAAAATATTTAAATAAGAAAGCAAGTGTCTCAACCATTAGAAGAGTATTAAGAATAAAGAAGTATCATGGAAGAGTTGCTTGAAAGAAGCTGTTCATAAGTTTGCAAAATAGGAAAAAGAGGTACGAGTTTGCTATGTGTAACAGTTTACGTTTTGGAGAAATGTAATTGGACAAAAGAGTAAGATTACGCAATATTACAAACAAGGAAAGCCTTAGAAAAGCTTTGCAAGAAGAATGGTCGAAAATAACACCTGAATTTTGTGAGAATTTAGTAAAATCAACTCGATGACTGCAGTGTGTTCAAAATGCATTTAGTTACCCAACTAAATATTAATACAAACAATTTTTACTATATATTATTCTAAAAGTGACAGCTAAGTTTCATATGCAATCTCAAATTTGATTTAATTTACTGATTACTACTAAAAGATTTTTTATATTGTTGTTATGTATCAAATAAAGAAATATTACACTATATGTCCTCTATACGAGTTTCAATAATTTAGTAAAATTTTCATGTTTTATTGAAAAAATATCGGCTGAACTGCTAGGTGTGCAATTTTAAGTGATCATCACTGTATATTTAAACACAGATAATAACCAAAGTGTAATTATACATATACATGGCAAGAAAGGTGTAATTAAATTAATGGAACAGAGAAAGTTTCGTCGCGAAACCGATTATAAAAACTTTGTATTATTCTGTTTTCTCTGTGAATAACAATGTATATGTATATTGATATTTATATTCAAGTATTCTCCTATATAACATGGTAGTTAAGTTTTGAAAAAGTGTCTTGTTATGCGAGACAAAGGACTAGTACACAACATAGGGTTTAAAAAATTAAGAGTATACTATTTTCTTCATAAGTAAAAGAAATATGTTTATTAAAACGATCAATAATTAATTAAAAGTATTGCATGTTAAATGGCAATTTGTTACAGCCTCCTTTAATGAAATTTTCATTGAGAGAAAGATTTGTTATTGGAGAAATTGCAACAAAGTGGCACATAAAAAACATTGAAATGAAACAATGAAATAGTTTGTACCATAGGATATTTCTGTAAGAAGTCTGTATCATTTTCTTGTAGTTGCTTTCATGTAAACTTGTTTTCTATTTGTACAAATAAGTTTCCCATAGAAAACACTGCTATCCATAATGAGAAACAAAGAGAAAGTAGGTTCTGGTAGGTTTGTTATGTATAGAAACATTTTACACATCCTTGATCTATAATTAATAATTTAGTCGAGATAATGCAGTAACGATAGATCAATTTTTTCATTGGGAGATATGCTTGCTACTTGAGATAGAATTAATCATGGAATCTCTATTAATCGTTTTGATAATTCACTTCAAAATATTAGCTATCATTGTCAAATTGTGTTTCATGGTTTGGTCACTATTTTTTAATATAGTATTTATAGAATTATCTTGTGGAAGGGACTTTTTTTATTTCTACTTATAGAAAACATTGACATAGTTTAGCTAAAAAATACTAGCACAACCTGTAGGAGAAAGTTGACTAAAACAGGATACTTGGTGCTACCAGTTAGAAACAAGCTATCGTCTGATGTCAAATTGTGTCAATATCTTCTATTATGCGAGAAAACCAATAGAACTAAGTATAAAACAGTGCTATCTTAGATTCGTGTAGATTAGTGTATTTGAATAAATACAGATCCTAATATAAACAACAAGACAACGTTATTCAAATATACTAGCACAACCTGTAGGAGAAAGTTGACTAAAACAGAATACTTGGTGCTACAAGGTAGAAACAAGCTATCGGCTGATCACAAATTGTGTCAATATCTTCTATTATGAGAGAAAACCAATAGAACTAAATATAAAACAGTGCTACCTTAGATTCGTGTAGATTAGTGTATTTGAATAAATAAAGATCCTAATATAAACAACAAGACAACGTTGTTCAAAAATACTAGTACAACCTGTAGGAGAAAGTTGACTAAAACAGGATACTTGGTGCTACCAGTTAGAAACAAGCTATTGTCTGATGTCAAATTGTGTCAATATCTTCTATTATTGGAGAAAACCAATAGAACTAAATATAAAACAGTGCTATCTTAGATTCGTGTAGATTAGTGTATTTGAATAAATAAAGATCCTAATATAAACCACAAGACATCGTTGTTCAAAAATACTAGTACAACCTGTAGGAGAAAGTTGACTAAAACAGGATACTTGGTGCTACCAGTTAGAAACAAGCTATCGTCTGATGTTAAATTGTGTCAATATCTTCTATTATGCGAGAAAACCAACAGAACTAAATATAAAACAGTGCTATCTTAGATTCGAGTAGATTAGTGTATTTGAATAAATACAGATCCTAATATAAACAACAAGACAACGTTGCTCAAAAATACTAGTAGAACCTGTAGGAGAAAGTTGACTAAAACAGGATACTTGGTGCTACCAGTTAGAAACAAGCTACCGTCTGATGTCAAATTGTGTCAATATCTTCTATTATGCGAGAAAACCAATAGAACTAAATATAAAACAGTGCTATCTTAGATTCGTGTAGATTAGTGTATTTGAATAAATACAGATCCTAATATAAACAACAAGACAACGTTATTCAAATATACTAGTACAACCTGTAGGAGAAAGTTGACTAAAACAGGATACTTGGTGCTACCAGTTAGAAACAAGCTATCATCTGATGTCAAATTGTGTCAATATCTTCTATTATGAGAGAGAACCAATAGAACTAAGTATAAAACAATGCTATCATAGATTCGTGTAGATTAGTGTATTTGAATAAATACAGATCCTAATATAAACCACAAGACAACGTTGTTCAAAAATACTAGTACAACCTGTAGGAGAAAGTTGACTAAAACAGGATACTTGGTGCTACCAGTTAGAAATAAGCTATCGTCTGATGTCAAATTGTGTCAAGATCTTCTATTATGCGAGAAAACCAATAGAACTAAGTATAAAACAGTGCTATCTTAGATTCGTATAGATTAGTGCATTTGAATAAATAAAGATCCTAATATAAACAACAAGACAACATTGTTGAGAAATACTAGTACAACCTGTAGGAGAAAGTTGACTAAAACAGGATACTTGGTGCTACCAGTTAGAAACAAGCTATCGTCTGATGTCAAATTGTGTCAATATCTTCTATTATGAGAGAAAACCAATAGAACTAAATATAAAACAGTGCTATCTTAGATTCGTATAGATTAATGCATTTGAATAAATAAAGATCCTAATATAAACAACAAGACAACATTGTTGAGAAATACTAGTACAACCTGTAGGAGAAAGTTGACTAAAACAGGATACTTGGTGCTACCAGTTAGAAACAAGCTATCATCTGATGTCAAATTGTGTCAATATCTTCTATTATGAGAGAGAACCAATAGAACTAAGTATAAAACAATGCTATCATAGATTCGTGTAGATTAGTGTATTTGAATAAATACAGATCCTAATATAAACCACAAGACAACGTTGTTCAAAAATACTAGTACAACCTGTAGGAGAAAGTTGACTAAAACAGGATACTTGGTGCTACCAGTTAGAAATAAGCTATCGTCTGATGTCAAATTGTGTCAAGATCTTCTATTATGCGAGAAAACCAATAGAACTAAGTATAAAACAGTGCTATCTTAGATTCGTATAGATTAGTGCATTTGAATAAATAAAGATCCTAATATAAACAACAAGACAACATTGTTGAGAAATACTAGTACAACCTGTAGGAGAAAGTTGACTAAAACAGGATACTTGGTGCTACCAGTTAGAAACAAGCTATCGTCTGATGTCAAATTGTGTCAATATCTTCTATTATGAGAGAAAACCAATAGAACTAAATATAAAACAGTGCTATCTTAGATTCGTATAGATTAATGCATTTGAATAAATAAAGATCCTAATATAAACAACAAGACAACATTGTTGAGAAATACTAGTACAACCTGTAGGAGAAAGTTGACTAAAACAGGATACTTGGTGCTACCAGTTAGAAACAAGCTATCATCTGATGTCAAATTGTGTCAATATCTTCTATTATGAGAGAGAACCAATAGAACTAAGTATAAAACAATGCTATCATAGATTCGTGTAGATTAGTGTATTTGAATAAATACAGATCCTAATATAAACCACAAGACAACGTTGTTCAAAAATACTAGTACAACCTGTAGGAGAAAGTTGACTAAAACAGGATACTTGGTGCTACCAGTTAGAAATAAGCTATCGTCTGATGTCAAATTGTGTCAAGATCTTCTATTATGCGAGAAAACCAATAGAACTGAATATAAAACAGTGCTATCTTAGATTCGAGTAGATTAGTGTATTTGAATAAATAAAGATCCTAATATAAACAAGACAAAGTTGTTGAAAAATTTGAGATTGAATGGCTGTGCAAATGTATTCTCCTTTCCAACATCCTTTGATTCTGCTTGATAGTTTCTCATTTTAACAGAATAAAGAAAAATTCATTGTCCCCTGTTTCATATCGTGCACTTATGCAACAGCAATACTACCTGCCCCGTCAAGAACGTAACATTTCATTAATTAGAAAGTCGTTCAATGCTAAGGGACCGAGTTCGATCGAAAAGCACCTGGTACTCTGAGATGGAGCCTTGAGTCAATGATATTTTTTTACCGTACGCGACGTAACAAACAGGATATTCGCGTCATTTTGACAATTGTCGTTTGCGTAATCACGCTGCGGCAATGAGATCGCGTAACGTAAACAACCTGTGTAATAATAACATTCTGGAATTTTTGAAAGTGTACCAGACCTGACAAACGCGTTGCATTACTTTTCAATTTGTACAATATACAGGGTGTTCGGCCAGTCCTGGGAAAAATTTTAATGGGGGATTCTAGAGGCCAAAATAAGACGAAAATCAAGAATACCAATTTGTTGATGGAGGCTTCGTTAAAAAGTTATTAACAATTAAATTCAAAAATTTCAAATCGTTCTGGAAAAATTATTTTCGGTTGTGGGGGTCAATTACAATCATTTTTGGTGAATTGACATACCCCCAAAATCCTAGCCATTTTCTAGACAAAAATTTGAGAAGGTGTGAAATTTTTCGGCGGAAAAAAAATTTCTAAATCGTTTTGGAAAAATTATTTTTGGTTGTGGGGGTCAATTACAATCATTTTTGGTCATTACCCATACCCCTGAATTCCTACGCACATTCGAGAAAAAAATTCATTACTAAAAATGTAATTAGGTGCCCAAAAAACGAAAAAAAAAAATTTCAAATCGTTTTGGAAAAATTATATTTAGTTACAGGGGTCAATTACAATCATTTTTGGTCATTACCTATACCCCTGAAATCCTAACCACTTTCGAGAAAAAAATTCGAGTAGGTACTGAAATTTTTAGACGAAATTAAAAAATTTCAAATCATACTAAAAAAATTATATTTAGCTACAGGGGCAAATTACAATCGTTTTTGGTCAATAGACATACCCTTAAAATCCTAACCACTTTCGAGAAAAAAATTCCTAATCGAAAATACATTCTGAGGTCTGAAATGGTACCCCAGAAATTTCATGCGATTATTTGAAACATCGTAACTTCTGAACGAATTGGACGATTTTAATTTTTCAATATGCAAACAACACGTATTTTGGTGAAGAATATGTAGAAATTCCAAAAATATACGAAAAACTGTTCCTTAACACTTTGAAATCTTTAAAATGTCATAACTGAATGTCTGCCCAAATTTTCATGCAAATCTTTAAAATGTCATAACTTCTGAATGGATTGGACGATTTTAATGTTTAAAAAAGCAAACTACGCGCATTTTAGTGTAGAATATGTACAAGTCGTAAAAATATTCGAAAAGTTGGTCCTTGTCCCCGCAAAATGAGAAAAACAGCATAGAAATGGTCAAAACTTCAATACGACCATAACTCCTACCATAGTGAATATATTTCAATGAAACTTTTTTCCGAAGTACAGCTCATGGGCACCTACAAAAAAGTATGAGGCAAGATTTCCGTACAACGTCAAACAAATTTAGTAAAAATCAAAAACGAATTTTTAAGAAAAATCGATAGGTGGTAGGTGCCTAAATTTTCGGCGAATAAAAAATATATCAGAACGTTCTGGAAAAATTATTTTTACTTGCGGGGGTCAATTACAATCATTTTTGGTCATTAGACATATCCCTGAAATCCTACGCACTTTCGAGAAAAAAATTCCTTACCAAAAATCTAATTAGGTGTCTAAAAAACGAAAAAAAAATTTCAAATCATTTTGGAAAAATTATATTTAGTTACAGGGGTCAATTACAATCATTTTTGGTCATTACCTATACCCCTGAAATCCTACCCACTTTCGAGAAAAAATTCGAGTAGGTACTGAAATTTTTAGACGAAATTAAAAAATTTCAAATCATACTAAAAAAATTATATTTAGCTACAGGGGCAAATTACAATCGTTTTTGGTGAATAGACATACCCTCGAAATCCTAACCACTTTCGAGAAAAAAATTCCTTACCAAAAATATCATTTCTGGCCAGAAATGTAACCCCGAAATTTCATGCGAATTTTTAAAACGTCATAACTTCTGAACGAATGGGACGATTTTAATGTTTAAAAAAGCAAACTACGCGCATTTTAGTGTAGAATATGTACAAATCGTAAAAATATTCGAAAAGTTGGTCCTTGACCCCGCAAAATGAGAAAAACAGGATAGAAATGGTCAAAACTTCAATACGACCATAACTCCTACAATAGTGAATATATTTCAATGAAACTTTTTTCCGAAGTACAGCTCATGGGCACCTACAAAAAAGTATTAGACAAGATTTCCGTACAGCGTCAAACAAATTTATTAAAAATCAAAAACGAATTTTTAAGAAAAATCGTCGGGGTGTAGGTGCCTAAATTATCGGCGAAATAAAAATATTTCAGAACGTTGTGGAAAAATTATTTTCGGTTGCGGGGGTCAATTACAATCATTTTCGGTGAATACACATATCCCTGAATTCCTACGCACTTTCGAGAAAAAAATTCCTTACCAAAAATCTAATTAGGTGCCCAAAAAACGAAAAAAAAATTTCAAATCATTTTGGAAAAATTATATTTAGTTACAGGGGTCAATTACAATCATTTTTGGTCATTATCTATACCCCTGAAATCCTACCCAGTTTCGAGAAAAAAATTCGGGTAGGTACTGAAATTTTTAGACGAAATTAAAAAATTTCAAATCAAACTAAAAAAATTATATTTAGTTACAGGGGGCAATTACAATCGTTTTTGGTCAATAGACATACCCTCGAAATCCTAACCACTTTCGAGAAAAAAATTCCTTACTAAAAATATCATTTCAGGCCAGAAATGTAACCCGGAAATTTCATGCGAATTTTCAAAACGTCATAACTTCTGAACGAATGGGACGATTTTAATGTTTAAAAAAGCAAACTACGCGCATTTTAGTGTAGAATATGTAGAAATCGTAAAAATATTCGAAAAGTTGGTCTTTGACCCCGCAAAATGAGAAAAACAGCATAGAAATGGTCAAAACTTCAATACGACCATAACTCCTACAATAGTGAATATATTTCAATGAAACTTTTTCCCGAAGTAGAGCTCATGGGCACCTACAAAAAAGTATTAGGCAAGATTTCCGTACAACGTCAAACAAATTTATTAAAAATCAAAAACGGATTTTTAAGAAAAATCGACGGGGGGTAGGTGCCTAAATTTTCGGCGAAAAAAAAATATTTCAGAACGTTGTGGAAAAATTATTTTCGGTTGCGGGGGTAAATTACAATCATTTTTGGTCATTAGACATACCCTCGAAATCCCACCCACTTTCTAGAAAAAAATTCGAGAATGTGTGAAATTTTTCGACGGGGAAGAAAAAAATTTCAAATCGTTCTAGAAAAATTATTTTCGTTTGCGGGGGTCAGTTACAATCATTTTTGGTCATTACACATACCCCCGAAATCCTGCGCATTTTCGAGAAAAAAATTCAGAACGGGTGGAACTTTAAACGTTAATAACTTTTTAACGAACCCTCCATCAACAAATTAATATTCCTGATTTTCGTCTTATTTTGGCCTCTAGAATCCCCCATTAAAATTTTTCCCATGTTCGAACACCCTCAATAATTGTAAGCTACGCATTAAAAAAATAAATGTGAAAACGCATCACGCTTAGAGTTAAAAGTTAATGCCCAACACTAAACGATTTAGTACGATTTGTTTGTTGCGTATTCTACTACTACGGTACGCAAAAATTATTATAAATAACGTGACCTGCTTTCTGTACCGCATTTCCCACGAATTCCGAACATAATGTGTGACACGGACGTTTAACAATCTTTTTGTGCAAATTACATTGTAAACTACCGAATAAAGACTTTCTTTGATGGGAGTACTTTTCTCTGAGGAATCTACTTTTTAATAGGGAGACCCATTCTTTCTATTGTAACTAGTCTGCAGGGGAAGGAATGTAACGATAAAAATCGCTCGAGAAATCTCACGAGTCCCATACCGGAAAGCATTACATGGAGTATTTCCCACGTAGACGATAATTTCCCTCGTACATCCATAAGTTTAAAACTTGGATACGCGTATCCTACGGCTTATCTATCTTCCTTAAATTCTGTGAATTTAGTGTACCGGATTCTCTAACTGTTTTAGAGATAGCATTTCTCAGAAGGTTTGTTAGGTGTCCGCCTCCGATTGTTCTGAATTTTGGATAAGTTTTAAAGGACCGAAAAATAAGATATACGTATTTTTTATATCGGCCCGTTGTCATATTTAGGGGGTGAAACGACCCCCTAAAGTTTCAGCTACTATAGGCTATCTCAAAACCAACCTCCACAACCAAATCACCACCTATGTCATTCACAGGAGATTATCCCCTAACATTAATAAATGTATTGTTTGTTATTCACTGTGTGACCCGTTATCGTATCCATAACTCTAACAACCTTGACCACTGACTCGTTTTTGGAAGCTCTCTCTGCCTCTACCTTTCCCTCTTTTCCAGTCCTGCGTATACAGGGTGTTTGGTAACTGGCGGTACAAGCGAAAAGGGGATGATTCTACATGAAAAAATAAGTCTAAAATGTAGAATAAAAATTTCTCATGCGAGGCTTTGTTTTCGAGAAAATTGCCTTTGAATTTTCGTCAGGTGTGCATGTCTTGTTATAACATATCTCGCTGTAGATCATTGTCTCGATTGAAGTTTATGTTGATAAACGCTTCCAGTGTCATGGAATTGTTTATTAACTTAAACTTAAACTTAAATTGCAATAATACCCATCGAGACAATGATCTATAGCGAGATATGTTATAACAAGGCATGGTTAAGTGCACGCACACCTGGCGAAAATTCAAAGGCGATTTTCTCGAAAACAAAGCCTCGCATGAAAAATTTTTATTCTATATTTTAGACTTATTTTTTCATGTAGAATCATCCCCTTTTCGCTTGTACCACCAGTTACCAAACACCCTGTATATCCTGCACTTTTTCCAAAATAGACACACTCTGATTCTGATTCTCGACAGTCAAGCTTTTAGTCTAACGAGGAAGGTTTTTTAGGTGTCCGCCTCCGATTGGTCTGAATTTTGGATAAGTTTTAAAGGACCGAAAAATAAGATATACGTATTTTTTATATCGGCCCCTTTTCATATTTAGGGGGTGAAACGACCCCCTAAAGTTTCAGCTACAATAGGCTATTTCAAAAACTATCATAGATAGAAGAAAACTTCTTAAGGAAAAGTTTCATGGTTTTTTATGCACGTACAAATGCTGGTCATCAATTTTGTAAAAAATAATTTGTTTATAACAAAAAATTTGTTTATAACATTATTTGAAAAGAAATCACAATTTACATAATGACAAAAAAGAACGATTTCTTTTCTGAATTCATTGATATATCACGTAGTATGTTTGCCTCTTACAATTTTGTGTATATCAATATTATACAGGATGTTCGGCCACTACTGGGAAAAATTTTAATGGAAGATTCTAGAGGCCAAAATAAGACGAAAATCAAGAATATTAATTTGTTGATGGAGGGTTCGTTAAAAAGTTATTAACGTTTAAAGTTCCATCCGTTCTGAATTTTTTTCTCGAAAATGCGCAAGATTTTGGAGTTATGTCTATTCACCAAAAATGATTCTAATTGACCCCCGCAACCGAAAATAATTTTTCCAAAATGATTTGAAAATTTTTTTTTCGTTTTTTAGGCACCTAATTAGATTTTTGGTAAGGAATTTTTTTCTCGAAAGTGGTTAGGATTTCGAGGGTATGTCTATTGACCAAAAACGATTGTAATTAGCCCCTGTAACTAAATATAATTTTTTTAGTATGATTTGAAATTTTTTAATTTCGTTTAAAAATTTCAGTACCTACTCGAATTTTTTTCTCGAAAGTGGGTAGGATTTCAGGGATATGTGTATTCACCAAAAATTATTGCAATTGACCCCCGCAACCGAAAATAATTTTTCCAAAATGATTTGAAATTTTTTTTTTCTTTTTTTAGGCACTTAATTAGATTTTTGATAAAGAATTTTTTTTTCGAAAGTGCGTAGGATTTCAGGGGTATAGGTAATGACCAAAAATGATTGTAATTGACCCCCGCAACCGAAAATAATTTTTTCAGAACGTTCTGATATATTTTTTATTCGCCGAAAATTTAAACACCTACCCCCTGTCGATTTTTCTTAAAAATTCATTTTTGATTTTTAATAAATTTGTTTGACGTTGTACGGAAATCTTGCCTAATACTTTTTTGTAGGTGCCCATGAGCTCTACTTCGGAAAAAAGTTTCATTGAAATATATTCACTATTGTAGGAGTTAGGGTCGTATTGAAGTTTTGACCATTTCTATGCAGTTTTTCTCATTTTGCGGGATCAAGGACCAACTTTTCGAATATTTTTACGATTTGTACATATTCTACACTAAAATGCGCGTAGTTTGCTTTTTTACACATTAAAATCGTCCCATCCGTTCAGAAGTTATGACGTTTTAAAAATTCGCACGAAATTTCGGGGCTACATTTCTGGCCAGAAATGATATTTTTAGTAAGGAATTTTTTTCTCGAAAGTGGTTAGGATTTCGAGGGTATGTCTATTGACCAAAAACGATTGTAATTGCCCCCTGTAACTAAATATAATTTTTTTAGTATGATTTGAAATTTTTTAATTTCGTCTAAAAATTTCAGTGTCTACTCGAATTTTTTTCTCGAAAGTGGATAGGATTTCAGGGGTATAGGTAATGTCCAAAAATGATTGCAATTGACCCCCGCAACCGAAAATAATTTTTCCAAAATGATTTGAAATTTTTTTTTTCGTTTTTTAGGCACCTAATTAGATTTTTGGTATGGAATTTTTTTCTCGAAAGTGCGTAGGATTTCAGGGATATGTCTAATGATCAAAAATGATTGCAATTGACCCCCGCAACAGAAAATAATTTTTCCACAACGTTCTGAAATATTTTTTTTTCGCCGAAAAATTGGGGCACCTACCCCCTGTCGATTTTTCTTAAAAATTCGTTTTTGATTTTTATTAAATTTGTTTGACGTTGTACGGAAATCTTGCCTAATACTTTTTTGTAGGTGCTCATGAGTTGTACTTCGGAAAAAAGTTTCATTGAAATATATTCACTATTGTAGGAGTTATGGTCGTATTGAAGTTTTGACCATTTCTATGTCGTTTTTCTCATTTTGCGAGGTCAAGGACCAACTTTTCGAATATTTTTACGATTTGTACATATTCTACACTAAAATGCGCGTAGTTTGCTTGTTTAAACATTAAAATCGTCCCATCCGTTCAGAAGTTATGACGTTTTAAAAATTCGCACGAAATTTCGGGGTTACATTTCTGGCCAGACATGATATTCTTAGTAAGGAATTTTTTTCTCGAAAGTGGGTAGGATTTCGAGGACATGTCTATTGACCAAAAACGATTGTAATTGCCCCCTGTAACTAAATATAATTTTTTTAGTATGATTTGAAATTTTTTAATTTCGTCTAAAAATTTCAGTGTCTACTCGAATTTTTTTCTCGAAAGTGGATAGGATTTCAGGGGTATAGGTAATGACCAAAAATGATTGTAATTAACCCCTGTAACTAAATATAATTTTTCCAAAATGATTTGAAATTTTTTTTTTCGTCTTTTAGGCACCTAATTAGATTGTTGATAAAGAATTTTTTTTTCGAAAGTGCGTAGGATTTCAGGAATATGTCTAATGACCAAAAATGATTGCAATTGACCCCCGCAACAGAAAATAATTTTTCCAGAATGTTCTGAAATATTTTTTTTTCGCTGATAATTTAGGCACCTACCCCCCGTCGATTTTTCTTAAAAATCCGTTTTCGATTTTTAATAAATTTGTTTGACGTTGTACGGAAATCTTGCCTAATACTTTTTTGTAGGTACCTATGGACTCTACTTTAGAAAAAAGTTTCATTGAAATATATTCACTATTGTAGGAGTTATGGTCGTATTGAAGTTTTGACCATTTCTATGCTGTTTTTCTCATTTTGCGGGGTCAAGGACCAACTTTTCGAATATTTTTACGATCTGTACGTATTCTACACTAAAATGCGCGTAGTTTGCTTTTTTAAACATTAAAATCGTCCCAGCCGATCAGAAGTTATGACGTTTTAAAAATTCGCACGAAATTTCACGGTTACATTTCTGGCCAGAAATAATATTTTTAGTAAGGAATTCTTTTCTCGAAAGTGGTTAGGATTTCGAGGACATGTCTATTGACCAAAAACGATTGTAATTGCCCCCTGTAACTAAATATAATTTTTCCAAAATGATTTGAAATTTTTTTTTTCGTTTTTTAGGCACCTAATTAGATTTTTGATAAAGAATTTTTTTTTCGAAAGTGCGTAGGATTTCAGGGATATGTGTATTCACCAAAAATTATTGTAATTGACCCCCGTAACCGAAAATAATTTTTCCAAAATGATTTGAAATTTTTTTTTTCGTTTTTTAGGCACCCAATTAGATTTTTGGTAATGAATTTTTTTCTCGAAAGTGCGGAGGATTTCAGGGATATGTCTAATGATCAAAAATGATTGCAATTGACCCCCGCAACAGAAAATAATTTTTCCAGAATGTTCTGAAATATTTTTTTTTCGCTGATAATTTAGGCACCTACCCCCTGTCGATTTTTCTTAAAAATCCGTTTTCGATTTTTAATAAATTTGTTTGACGTTGTACGGAAATCTTGCCTAATACTTTTTTGTAGGTGCCCATGAGCTCTACTTCGGAAAAAAGTTTCATTGAAATATATTCACTATTGTAGGAGTTATGGTCGTATTGAAGTTTTGTCCATTTCTATGCAGTTTTTCTCATTTTGCCGGGTCAAGGACCAACTTTTCGAATATTTTTACGATTTCTACATATTCTACACTAAAATGCGCGTAGTTTGCTTTTTTAAACATTAAAATCGTCCCATCCGTTCAGAAGTTATGACGTTTTAAAACTTCGCACGAAATTTCGGGGTTACATTTCTGACCAGAAATGATATTTTTAGTAAGGAATTTTTTTCTCGAAAGTGGGTAGGATTTCGAGGACATGTCTATTGACCAAAAACGATTGTAATTGCCCCTTGTAACTAAATATAATTTTTTTACTATGATTTTAAATTTTTTAATTTCGTCTAAAAATTTCAGTACATACTCGAATTTTTTTCTCGAAAGTGGGTAGGATTTCAGGGGTATAGGTAATGACCAAAAATGATTGTAATTGACCCCTGTAACTAAATATAATTTTTCCAAAATGATTTGAAATTTTTTTTTCGTTTTTTAGACACCTAATTAGATTTTTGGTAAGGAATTTTTTTCTCGAAAGTGCGTAGGATTTCAGGGATATGTCTAATGATAAAAAATGATTGCAATTGACCCCCGCAACAGAAAATAATTTTTCCAGAACGTTTTGAAATATTTTTTTTCCACCGAAAATTTAGGCACCTACCCCCCGTCGATTTTTCTTAAAAATCCGTTTTTGATTTTTAATAAATTTGTTTGACGTTGTATGGAAATCTTGCTTAATACTTTTTTGTAGGTGCCCATGAGCTCTACTTCGGAAAAAAGTTTCATTGAAATATATTCACTATTGTAGGAGTTATGGTCGTATTGAAGTTTCGACCATTTCTATGCAGTTTTTCTCATTTTGCGGGGTCAAGGACCAACTTTTCGAATATTTTTACGATTTGTACATATTCTACACTAAAATGCGCGTAGTTTGCTTTTTTAAACATTAAAATCGTCCCATCCGATCAGAAGTTATGACGTTTTAAAAATTCGCACGAAATTTCGGGGTTACATTTCTGGCCAGAAATGATATTTTTAGTAAGGAATTTTTTTCTCGAAAGTGGTTAGGATTTCGAGGACATGTCTATTGACCAAAAACGATTGTAATTGACCCCTGTAACTAAATATAATTTTTCCAAAATGATTTGAAATTTTTTTTTCGTTTTTTAGGCACCTAATTAGATTTTTGGTAATGAATTTTTTTCTCGAAAGTGCGGAGGATTTCAGGGATATGTCTAATGACCAAAAATGATTGTAATTGACCCCCGCAACCGAAAATAATTTTTCCAGAACGTTCTGAAATATTTTTTTTCGCCGAAAATTTAGGCACCTACCCCCCGTCGATTTTTCTTAAAAATCCGTTTTTGATTTTTACTAAATTTGTTTGACGTTGTACGGAAATCTTGCCTAATACTTTTTTGTAGGTACCTATGGACTCTACTTTAGAAAAAAGTTTCATTGAAATATATTCACTATTGTAGGAGTTATGGTCGTATTGAAGTTTCGACCATTTCTATGCTGTTTTTCTCATTTTGCAGGGTCAAGGACCATCTTTTCGAATATTTTTACGATTTGTACATATTCTCCACCAAAATGCGCGTAGTTTGCTTTTTTAAACATTAAAATTGTCCCATCCGTCCAGAAGTTATGACGTTTTAAAAATTCGCACGAAATTTCGGGGTTACATTTCTGGCCAGAAATGATATTTTTAGTAAGGAATTTTTTTCTCGAAAGTGGTTAGGATTTCGAGGGTATGTCTATTTACCAAAAACGATTGTAATTAACCCCTGTAACTAAATATAATTTTTCCAAAATGATTTGAAATTTTTTTTTCGTTTTTTAGGCACCTAATTAGATTTTTGATAAAGAATTTTTTTTTCGAAAGTGCGTAGGATTTCAGGGATATGTCTAATGACCAAAAATAATTGTAATTAACCCCTGTAACTAAATATAATTTTTCCAAAATGATTTGAAATTTTTTTTTTCGTCTTTTTGGCACCTAATTAGATTTTTGGTAATGAATTTTTTTCTCGAAAGTGCGTAGGATTTCAGGGATATGTCTAATGACCAAAAATGATTGTAATTGACCCCCGCAACTAAAAATAATTTTTCCAGAACGTTCTGATATATTTTTTTTCGTCGAAAATTTAGGCACCTACCCCCTGTCGATTTTTCTTAAAAATCCGTTTTTGATTTTTAGTAAATTCGTTTAACGTTGTACGGAAATCTTGCCTAATACTTTTTTGTAGGTGCCCATGAGCTCTACTTCGGAAAAAAGTTTCATTGAAATATATTCACTATTGTAGGAGTTATGGTCGTATTGAAGTTTTGACCATTTCTATGCTGTTTTTCTCATTTTGCGGGCTCAAGGACCAACTTTTCGAATATTTTTACGATTTCTACATATTCTACACTAAAATGCGCGTAGTTTGCTTTTTTAAACATTAAAATTGTCCCATCTGTTCAGAAGTTACGACGTTTTTAAAATTCGCACGAAATTTCGGGGTTACATTTCTGGCCAGAAATGATATTTTTAGTAAGCAATTTTTTTCTCGAAAGTGGTTAGGATTTCGAGGGTATGTCTATTGACCAAAAACGATTGTAATTGCCCCCTGTAACTAAATATAATTTTTTTAGTTTGGTTTGAAATTTTTTAATTTCGTCTAAAAATTTCAGTACCTACTCGAATTTTTTTCTCGAAAGTGGGTGGGATTTCAGGGGTATAGGTAATGACCAAAAATGATTGTAATTGACCCCTGTAACTAAATATAATTTTTCCAAAATGATTTGAAATTTTTTTTTTCGTCTTTTAAGCACCTAATTAGATTTTTGGTAATGAATTTTTTTCTCGAAAGTGCGGAGGATTTCAGGGATATGTCTAATGATCAAAAATGATTGCAATTGACCCCCGCAACAGAAAATAATTTTTCCACAACGTTCTGAAATATTTTTTATTCGCTGAAAATTTAGGCACCTACCCCCTGTCGATTTTTCTTAAAAATCCGTTTTCGATTTTTAGTAAATTCGTTTAACGTTGTACGGAAATCTTTCCGAGGATCCTTTTGCGAGGTTGACAATTCGAATCACGTAAATCCCGTCGAAAAATTCCTACCGTTACCAGAACACGAACCACTCAAACTATGTACGTACCTGCGTGCAGCGCATTTCGTATTAAACGTAAAAGAGACTGTATTTATTTACATTGTTGCAGATACACAGTAGATCTGAGAAGTTTGCCAAGACGTTCCGTGGTTAAAAATAAGTTCGAAATTTTGTACGAATGTGTTTCAGAAAATGTTTCGTTGAAAAATTATTAAAAAAACAGAGGTACAGAACAAACAGTATTTCGACATCGATTAAAACGCTATTCGTTTAATGATTATTTATGGAGATTCATTTTTAATATTGTTAACAAACAACAGTGAAATTTATAATAATTTAGTTATTGTTTTATTTCAGAATGAACTTAATATCGAGATAATTTATTACATTTACTGGGTGGAATAAATTGTATGTTTACGATGATCGTTAGGCGAAAGATTTAATGTAATTGCGATATGGTTGGTAATAATTCATATTAGTGGACGTTATTAATCGGTGCAACCCACTTATATAATGTATTAAATGATGTTATGCTATGCTAATGTGTTCTTACATTGGCTATTCAGTGCGTAAAATGTGGGTGACCTTTGTTCAAATAATCTTTTATTAAATAACAGACAACCCTAGTAGCACAGAATATTGTATACACATTCATATGATATTAAAAAGAGATTCGAACTTTTTTTAATATTTAAATATACATACAATGTTTATTTTATATTAGGTAAGAAATTTTTTTCTTTTTTAATATGCAGGAAATATCTGTTTCATGTTAAGAGAAATATATGTTTTTCAGAATATTAAATGAATCTTTATGCAATATTAGAAGTAGACTATTTTTCTTAATATACACATAATATTTATTTCATATAATGGAAAAAAATATTATTCTCTTATTATAAAATATATATTTATGCAATATTAGAAATAGAATATTCCCCTGGGAAACATTTTAATGGGGGATTCTGGAGGCCAAAATAAGACGAAAATCAAGAATACTAATTTGTTGATGGAGGCTTCGTTAAAAAGTTATTAACAATTAAATTTAACAATTTCAAATCGTTTTGGAAAAATTACCTTCAGTTAGAGGGGTCACTTTCAATCATTTTTGGTCATTAGACATACCCCCGAAATCTTACCCAGTTTCGAGAAAAAAATTCGAGAAGGTGTGAAATTTTTCGACGAAAATAAAATTTTTTGAATCGTTCTGGAAAAATTACTTTCACTTACAGGGGTCGATTGCAATCGTTTTTGGTGAATAGACATACCCCCGAAATCCTACTCACTTTCGAGAAAAAAATTTGAGTAGACACTGAAATTTTTAGACGAAATTAAAAAATTTCAAATCAAACTAAAAAAATTATATTTAGTTACAGGGGTCAATTACAATCGTTTTTGGTCAATAGACATACCCTCGAAATCCTAACCACTTTCGAGAAAAAAATTCATTACTAAAAATATCATTTCTGGCCAGAAATGTAACCCCGAAATTTCGTGCGAATTTTTAAAACGTCATAACTTCTGAACGAATGGGGCGATTTTAATGTTTAAAAAAGCAAACTACGCGCATTTTAGTGTAGAATATGTACAAATCGTAAAAACATTCGAAGAGTTGGTCCTTGTCCCCGCAAAATGTGAAAAACAGCATAGAAATGGCCAAAACTTCAATACGACCATAACTCGTACAATAGTGAATATATTTCAATAAAACTTTTTTCCGAAGTAGAACTCATGGGCACCTACAAAAAAGTATTAGGGAAGATTTCCGTACAACGTCAAACAAATTTATTAAAAATCAAAAACGAATTTTTAAGAAAAATCGACAGGGGGTAGGTGCCTAAATTGTCAGCGAAAAAAAAATATATCAGAACGTTCTGGAAAAATTATTTTTAGTTGCGGGGGTCAATTACAATCATTTTTGGTCATTACCTATACCCCTGAAATCCTACGCACTTTCGAGAAAAAAATTCATTACCAAAAATCTAATTAGGTGCCTAAAAAACGAAAAAAAAATTTCAAATCATTTTAGAAAAATTATATTTAGTTACAGAGGTTAATTACAATCACTTTTGGTCATTACCTATACCCCTGAAATCCTACCCACTTTCGAGAAAAAAATTCCTTACTAAAAATATCATTTCTGGCCAGATATGTAACCCCGAAATTTCGTGGGAATTTTTAAAACGTTATAACTTCTGAACGGATGGGACGATTTTAATGTTTAAAAAAGCAAACTAAGCGCATTTTAGTGTAGAATACGTACAAATCGTAAAAATATTCGAAAAGTTGGTCCTTGACCCCACAAAATGAGAAAAACAGCATAGAAATGGTCAAAACTTCAATACGACCATAACTCCTACAATAGTAAATATATTTCAATGAAACTTTTTTCCGAAGTACAGCTCATGGGCACCTACAAAAAACTATTACGCAAGATTTCCGTACAACGTCAAACAAATTTATTAAAAATCAAAAATGAATTTTTAAGAAAAATCGACAGGGGTAGGTGCCTAAATTATCGGCGAAAAAATAATATTTCAGAACATTCTGGAAAAATTATTTTCGGTTGCGGGGGATCAATTACAATCATTTTTGGTATTAGATATACCCCCGAAATTCTACTCACTTTCGGGAAAAAAAATTCAATATCAAAAATATAATCTGAGGCCTGAAATGGTTCTCCGAAATTTCATATGAATCTTTGAAACATCATAACTCCTGAACGGATTGGACGATTTTAATGTTTCAAAAGGCAAACAACGCGTATTTTGGTGAAGAATATATACAAATTCCAAAAATATTCGAAAAGTTACTCCTTCACCCCGAAAACTGACAAAAACCTAATAAAAATGGTCCAATATTTAGAGAGCCATAACTCCTACAATAGTGAATATATTTCATTGAAATTTTTTTCTGAAGTAGGCCCCATGGATACCTACAAAAAAGCATTAAACAACTTTTCCATACAGCATCAACCAAAGTAATGAAAAATGAAAAACGAATTTATAAGAAAAATCGACGTGGAGTAGGTGACTAAATTTTTTGGGAAAAAAAAATTTCGAATCGTTATGGAAAAATTATTTTCTGTTGCGTGGGTCAATTACGATCATTTTTGGTCATTAGACATACCCCCGAAATCCTACCCACTTTCGAGAAAAAAAATTCCTTACCGAAAATATAATCTGAGGCCTGAAATGGTTCCCTGAAATTTCATGTAAATCTTTGAAACATCATAACTCCTGAACGGATTGAACGATTTTAATGTTTCAAAATGCAAACAACGCGTATTTTGGTGAAGAATATATGGAAATTCCAAAAATATTCGAAAAGTTACACCTTCACCCCGAAAACTGACAAAAACCTCATAAAAATGGTCCAATATTCAAAGAGCCATAACTCCTACAATAGTGAATATATTTCATTGAAATTTTTTTCTGAAGTAGGACCCATGGATACCTACAAAAAAGTATTAAACAACTTTTCCATACAGTATCACCCAAAATAATGAAAAATGACAAACGAATTTATAAGAAAAATCGACGTGGAGTGGGTGACTAAATTTTTTAGCGAAAAAAAAATTTCGAATCGTTCTGGAAAAATTAGTTTCACTTACAGGGGTCGATTACAATCATTTTTGGTCATTAGACATACCCCCGAAATCCTGCGCATTTTCGAGAAAAAAATTCAGAACGTACGAAACTTTAAACGTTAATAAATTTTTAACAAAGCCTCCATCAACTAATTGGTATTCTTGATTTTCGTCTTATTTTGGCCTCTAGAATCCCTCAAAAAAATTTCCTCCTGTAGTATCCGAACACCCTGTATAGGGAAATTAAGTTTTTGCATAACTTTCTCTAAAATTTGAAGATTTTATTGAATGTTATTTAAATATTGAATTTATTTTCAAATATTGGATTCACATTTGTTTAAATATCTAGCTAATACCCCCTGAATATTTACTTTACATTTTTTAAATATTTTATATTCTCTGAATATTTAGCTTATATTTTTTAAACATTCAATTCATGTATACAATAGTTAGATCCAATATTTTTCTCAAATGAAAAAATGTGGCTTAAAAAACATTTTTCGAGTATTTGAAAAATATATTTATCCAATATTTTTGTGCTACCAGGGAATGTACTCTGCAAAAATCGGAACGTTTAATTATTTATTTCGATAATTAATTGGACCGTTTATTTTGAAAGTGGTGCAAGTCCATTTACTTTTGTTTCGAGAAAATTGAATGTTAGCAGATCTGACAATTAAAAAATATAGATTAATTATGTGAAGTCTGGGAATGTTTGTACTAATTTATCAATATGTAATTTAATTATATAAATTTCTTTTAGGCGAATTTAACTAAAATAATGTACAATTTCCAGGCTGCAAATGGATTTACACCACTTTCGTAATTAGTCAATTGTAAATATCATTTAATTTCAATTTTGAAATAACAAATATCACTTAAAATATATCTCATATTAATCCAATTTTGTTTATAAATAATAACAAGAAATAAAATAGGATTAGCATTTTTTATTTTGAACGTTAATTATATTTCTATGTTGTTAAGCTTAACACAAGATATTGGTATTATTAATTATTCATGCTCTTCGTGTGGCAGTGTTTTGAAATATTCATGATGCACAGGAGGTATATAAGGTAATACCTTATATTTTTCGTATGTAATAGGCTTGGTATCGTGATACAAAAGCGCCAGGGCGATTTTTTCAAATTTTAGCGGTCTTCCCCGACATGTAGCTGATAAATTTAGAGTCTTAAATTCTGTGTTCTCCATTGATGTTTTATATGAAATAGTATACGGTGCAGTTTTGCAGAATCTCATCCAACATATTTGCAACCAATTTACTTTTCCTCCATTAGTGTTTCTTCTTATCTGTTTTTTAATTGCGTTTTGTAGATTTTTTGTCGAAACGAAATTCTCTCGTTTCATTTCGTGTAAAATAAATTTATTATGTCGCCTACATTGGTTTATAACGTCATAATAATCCTGTGGTGTGTCCAGGAAATTCTTTTTTCGTAATAAATACCAAAATCTGCATCGTTTGGAAGATACGAATGTCCGGAGAGTAAAAATTGATGATCAATTACCTCAATGTTATTTTCCAAAGACTGGACATCCCTCACCCACATCAACGCCATTTGTAAATTTCAATTTTGCCCAGTACACGTATCGCTATATGCAATAACATAAGTATGGAAATTGGACTTACACCACTTTCATAATCAATGGTTACGTAATTTCTTTTACTGGCAAATTTTAAATTGAACAAAGCATTAGCATTTTTTAAGATATTAAATACTAACTAGTTATAGACAAAAAGTTTACACTAAATTAAGCATAAATCACATCATATTTCATTTTTTTTAAAAAAAGGACTTACACCACTTTCAAAATAAACGGTCCATATTTAAAATTATTAAGATTTTGTAACACGAAAATTTGCTGGTTAACGAAGCGATGAAAAAGTTTATTTTGAAAATGGCGTAAGACGATTTTCCAAAAACATCGAGTTACCTTGATAGTTACATTTTTACGTGATCGTTTCATTCTGAAGCAGCTTGTTAATAATATATGGACCGTTTATTTTGAAAGTGGTGCAAGTCCATTTACTTTTGTTTCGAGAAAATTGAATGTTAGCAGATCTGACAATCAAAAAATATAGGTTAATTATGTGAAGTCTGGGAATGTTTGTACTAATTTATCAATATGTAATTTAATTATATAAATTTCTTTTAGGCGAATTTAACTAAAATAATGTACAATTTCCAGGCTGCAAATGGACTTACACCACTTTCGTAATTAGTCAATTGTAAATGTCATTTAATTTCAATTTTGAAATAACAAATATCACTTAAAATATATCTCATATTAATCCAATTTTCTTTATAAATAATAACAAGAAATAAAATAGGATTAGCATTTTTTATTTTGAACGTTAATTATATTTCTATATTGTTAAACTTAACACAAGATATTGGTATTATTAATTATTTATGCTCTTCGTGTGGCAGTGTTTTGAAATATTCATGATGCACAGGAGGTATATAAGGTAATACCTTATATTTTTCGTATGTAATAGGCTTGGTATCGTGATACAAAGGCGCCAGGGCGATTTTTTCAAATTTTAGCGGTCTTCCCCGACATGTAGCTGATAAATTTAGAGTCTTAAATTCTGTGTCCTCCATTGATGTTTTATATGAAATAGTATACGGTGCAGTTTTGCAGAATCTCATCCAACATATTTGCAACCAATTTACTTTTCCTCCATTAGTGTTTCTTCTTATCTGTTTTTTAATTGCGTTTCGTAGATTTTTTGTTGAAACGAAATTCTCTCGTTTCATTTCGTGTAAAATAAATTTATTATGTCGCCTACATTGGTTTATAACGTCATAATAATCCTGTGGTGTGTCCAGGAAATTCTTTTTTCGTAACGCCATTTCTATGATACCAAAATCTGCATCGTTTGGAAGATACGAATGTCCGGAGAGTAAAAATTGATGATCAATTACCTCGATGTTATTTTCCAAAGACTGGACATCCCTCACCCACATCAACGCCATTTGTAAATTTCAATTTTGCCCAGTACACGTATCACTATATGCAATAACATAAGTATGGAAATTGGACTTACACCACTTTCATAATCAACGGTTACGTAATTTCTTTTACTGGCAAATTTTAAATTGAACAAAGCATTAGCATTTTTTAAGATATTAAATACTAACTAGTTATAAACAAAAAGTTTACACTAAATTAAGCATAAATCACATCATATTTCATTTTTTTTTAAAAAAAGGACTTACACCACTTTCAAAATAAACGGTCCAATTATTTCCTATCCGTTTTTAGGATATCCATCATACCTGAGTTTTCTGAGTAATAGCTAAGGCAAACTCTTCATCGGGAGCAGGATCCTCGGGGATCATATTGGCACCCCCAGGCGCAGTACCGTAACCGGTGATGACCCTGGGCGAACCCCCTGACGACGGTGGATTATTACCAATATAATTTCCACTTCCGGTACCTTCGCGTTTCCCTGAAAACGAATAAAAGAAAATACCCGTTACTAGCATTCCAATTATGTCGTCCACCACCCTTCGCTAATCCTGTAATTTTTCCTCGACGAGTTTCCAACCAAACAGCTATCATAGACAGATAATTCGGGCCAATAATAGTCGCTAATAACCTCTGTCGTTGATGGGACTTTAAACTTGGAAGAAAAAAAAAAAATTACGTCGTCCGTTGATTCTTGTAACTTAACGAAGAATGTAATTTCACGGTAGCTGGTAAACCGTAACGAAAATACTCGACACTTTTTCAGCTTCTGTGTAATAACCGTGATATTGCACGGCGCATTTTTCCGGCCATAATGGTTTCTCAAGGGGGCAGTGTCATGTGAGAGTTAAAATAAAATTCTTTTTATTTCGTTTTTTGAAAGTATATACAGGGTGTTCAGGTAACCCTGGGGAAAATTTTACTGGGAGATTTTAGAGGTTAAAATAAGACGAAAATCGAGAATACCAATTTGTTGATTGAGGCTTCGTTGAAAAGTTATTAACGTTTGAAGTTCCGCCCGTTCTGAATTTTTTTCTAGAAAGTGGGTAGGATTAACTATGATTTTTATAACTATGTTTTGAGCTTTTAATATCATTTTTCTCAGAAAGTATTATCTTTATGACAAAAATCAATAGAGCATAACATGTGTATTTTGATGAGGTCTACAACTTTTATCTGAAATATTTTTCAAAATTCCCATTATTTACGGTAGTAAATTAAAAAGACTATGATTTTTATGTTTTGAGCCTTTAATATCATTTCTCTCAAAAACTATTAACTGTATGACAGAAATCAATATGATATAAAATGTGTATTTTGATGAGGTCTACAACTTTAATCTGAAATATTTTTCAAAATTCCTATTATTTACGGAAGTAAATAAAAAAACTATGATTTCTAAGTTTCGTGCTTTTAATGTCATTTTTCTCAAAAACTATTGTCTGTATGACAAAAATCAATAGGAAATAAAATGTGTATCTTGATGAGGTCTACAATTTTTATCTGAAGTATTTTTCAAAATTCCCATTATTTACGGTAGTAAATTAAAAAGACTATGATATTTATGTTTTGAGCCTTTAATATCATTTCTCTCAAAAACAATTAACTGTATGACAGAAATCAATATGATATAAAATGTGTATTTTGATGAGGTGTACAACTTTAATCTGAAATATTTTTAAAAATTCCTATTATTTACGGAAGTAAATAAAAAAACTATGATTTTTATATTTCGAGCATTTAATATCATTTTTCTCAAAAACTATTAACTGTATGACAAAAATCAATATGATATAAAATGTGTATCTTGATGAGATCTACAACTTTTATCTGAAGTATTTTTCAAAATTCCTATTATTTACGGAAGTAAATAAAAAAACTATGATTTTTATGTTTCGAGCTTTTAATATCATTTTTCTCAAAAACTATTATCTGTATGACTAAAATCAATACAATAAAATGTGTATTTTGATAAAGTCTACAATATTATTCTGAAGTATTTTTCAAAATTCCCATTATTTACGGAAATAAATAAAAAAACTATGATTTTTATATTTCGAGCATTTAATATCATTTTTCTCAAAAACTATTGTCTGTATGGCAAAAATTAATACGAAATAAAATGTGTATTTTGATAAAGTCTACAACTTTTATCTGAAATATTTTTAAAAATTCCTATTATTTACGGTAGTAAATTAAAAAAGACTATGATTTTTATGTTTTGAGCCTTTAATATCATTTCTCTCAAAAACTATTAACTGTATGACAAAAATCAATATGATATAAAATGTGTATCTTGATGAGGTCTACAACTTTTATCTGAAGTATTTTCCAAAATTCCTATTATTTACGGAAGTAAATAAAAAAACTATGATTTTTATGTTTCGAGCTTTTAATATCATTTTTCTCAAAAACTATTGTCCGTATGGCAAAAATTAATACGACATAAAATGTGTATCTTGATGAGGTCTACAACTTTAATCTGAAATATTTTTAAAAATTCCCATTAGTTACGGAAGTAAATAAAAAAACTATGATTTTTATATTTCGAGCATTTAATATCATTTTTCTCAAAAACTATAGTCTGTATGGCATAAATCAATATGATACAAAATGTGTATCTTGATGAGGTCTACAACTTTTATCTGAAGTATTTTTCAAAATTCCTATTATTTACGGAAGTAAATAAAAAAACTATGATTTCTATGTTTCGAGCCTTTAATATCATTTTTCTCAAAAACTATTATCTGTATGACTAAAATCAATACAACATAAAATGTGTATTTTGATAAAGTCTACAACTTTAATCTGAAATATTTTTCAAAATTCCCATTAGTTACGGAAGTAAATAAAAAAAACTATGATTATTATGTTTCGAGCTTTTAATATCATTTTTCTCAAAAACTATTATTTGTATGACAAAAATCAATACGAAATAAAATGTGTATTTTTATAAGGTCTACAACTTTTATCTGAAGTATTTGTCAAAATTCCCATTATTTACGGAAATAAATAAAAGAAATATGATTTGTATGTCTTGAGAATTTAATATCATTTTTCTCAAAAACTATTGTCTGTATGACAAAAATTAATACGACATAAAACGTGTGTTTTTATAAGGTCTACAACTTTTATCTGAAGTATTTGTCAAAATTCCGATTATTTACGGAAATAAATAAAAGAAATATGATTTTTATGTCTTGCGAATTTAATATTGTTTTTCTCAAAAACTATTGTCTGTATGACAAAAATCAATACGAAATAAAATGTGTATTTTTATAAGGTCTACAACTTTTATCTGAAGTATTTTTCAAAATTCCCATTATTTACGGAAATAAATAAAAGAACTACGACTGTTATAGTTTTTTCATAATGTCCACTATGAAAATAAAATTCGCTCCAACTTTCACTATCACACTAATAATCAGCCCGTCGAAACACATAAGAATCCACAGTATAAAAAAAATCGAAAGTCCTTTTCGAAAGTACACCTCATGTTTACTATGGACGTAATAAAACCATGAAAAGTCAATAAAAATCATTGAAAAATTAATTTTACATTCCCAAAGAATATTTAAATAAATTACGGTAAATCTAGCATTTAATTAAAAAAAATTAATAAAGATATTTAAATTTTACAACGTACACATGGGGGCCCTTAACCCTTAAATGCATGATTTTTTCTTTTTAAATACAATAAATTGAAACAGGTAGATAATTAAACATAGATTAAGGGAAAAATAAAGAAAAATTTTTTTTTTCTAAAAAGTATATTTTTATAAAGAAAACTTACTGATGTAGATCTACATCAGTATGCATTACAGTTACTATTAATAATGTACCCTAAGTACTATTCTATTATACGATTGTCTTCGAATTAGGCTTACTGCAGTGAATGACTTTTTGCACGTAATAATACTATTTAGTATCCACTAAAATGAAATTACAATTTCACCGCCAAAGTGTGTATTTGAAAGTGTTGCGCCAAACTGCCAAATTTTGTCAGTTAAAAAAGTGAACTGCCATATCATGAAAGTTTGCGTTCAAAAACTAAGATAGATATTTTTAGCACCTATTAAAAGTAAAAAATACTGTGTTTGAATTACCGTTTAGAAATTATGTAAGGAAGAAAACACTGATGTACATATACATCATCATGCATTTAAGGGTTAACAAGGAATGTAATTTCATGGCCCCTGGGATACCACAACGAAAATACTCGACATTTTTTCAGCTTCTGTGTAATAACCGTGATATCGTACGATCTTTACATTCTTCGGGCCATAATGGTCTCTTAACTGGCGCGCATATCAATTACAATGCAACCAGGGGTGCAAGGACGAACGTCGTACGAACACAATTAACGATACCGCAACGTTCGTACCCGATAACTCCGCGACGGTCTTTGCAGCATGTCGCGTTTACGTGATCCATTTGTTAAGTCGTACGGCTCGATTTATGCCCTGCCCTCGGAAACGTCACGTGAATTTCAAGCGTGACTCTCGGATCGAAAACGATTTCGAAAGTCAGGAACGTCCGCGACAGAGACCTCCCAGGCAACTGATGTCTTTCTTCGCCTTTAAGGGGAGGTTACCGTCGAGATGCATGAAAAATGCGTGAGGTTTTGGACATTTTAAATAAAAGTAAAATAAATACTTTTGAATATAGATTTCAACGTAATACATTCTTGTATAATTAGAAAGAGAAATTGATGAAGTATTTTGGTGAAGAATATGTGGAAATTCCAAAAATATTGGAAAATTTACTCCTTCACCCTGAAAACTGACAAAAACCTCATAAAAATGGTCCAATATTCAAAGAGCCATAACTCCTAGAATAGTCAATATATTGCATTGAAATTTTTTTCTGAAGTAGAGCTCATGGGTATCTACAGATGAGTATTAGACAACTTTTCTGTAGGGCGTCAAATAAAATTACTAAAAATCAAAAACCAATTTTTAAGAAAAATCGAGGGGGGGTAGATGCCTAAATTTTTTGGCGGAAAAAAAATTTCGAATCGTTCTAAAAAATTATATTCTGTTGCGGGGGTTAATTACAATTATTTTTGGTCATTAGACATACCCCTGAAATCCTACCCACTTTCGAGAAAAAAAATTCCTTACCAAAAATATAATCTGAGGCCCCCCGAAATTTCATGTGAATCTTTGAAACATCATAACTCCTGAACGGATTGGTCGATTTTAATGTTTCCAAATGCAAACAACTCGTATTTTGGTGAAGAATATATGGAAATTCCAAAAATATTCGAAAAGTTACTCCTTCACCCCGAAAACTGAGAAAAACCCAATAAAAATGGTCCAATATTTAAAGAGCCATAACTCCTACAATAGTGAATATATTTCATTGAAATTTTATTCTGAAAAAGAGCTCATGGATACCTACAAAAAAGCATTAAACAACTTTTCCATACAGCATCACCCAAAGTAATGAAAAATGAAAAACGAATTTATAAGAAAAATCGACGTGGAGTAGGTGACTAAATTTTTTGGCGAAAAGAAAATTTCGAATCGTTCTGGAAAAATTGGATTCGGTTACGTGGGTCAATTACGATTATTTTTGGTCATTAGACATACCCCCGAAATCCTACCCACTTTCGAGAAAAAAAATTCCTTACCAAAAATATAATCAGAGGTCTGAAATGGTTCCCCGAAATTTCATGTAAATCTTTGAAACATCATAACTCCTGAACGGATTGAACGATTTTAATGTTTCAAAATGCAAACAACGCGTATTTTGGAGAAAAATATATGGAAATTCCAAAAATATTCGAAAAGTTACTCCTTCACCCCGAAAACTGACAAAAACCTGATAAAAATGGTCCAATATTCAAAGAGCCATAACTCCTAGAATAGTCAATATATTGCATTGAAATTTTGGGAGGAAGTAGAGTTCATGGATATTTACAAAAAAGTATTAAACAACTATTCCGTAGAGCGTCAAACAAAATTACTAAAAATCAAAAACGAATTTTTAAGAAAAAATCGACATGGTGTAGCAGCTGAAATTTTTTGGCGAAAAAAAATTTCGAATCGTTCTGGAAAAATTGGTTTCGGTTGCGTAGGTCAATTACGATCATTTTTGGTCATTAGACATACCCCCGAAATCCTACCCACTTTCGAGAAAAAAATTTGAGTAGGTACTGAAATTTTTAGATGAAATTAAAAAATTTCAAATCAAACTAAAAAAATTATATTTAGTTACAGGTGGCAATTACAATCGTTTTTGGTCATTAGACATACCCTCGAAATCCTACGTATTTTCGAGAAAAAAAATTCTTTACCAAAAATATAATTTCTGACCAGAAATGCTTCCTCGCATGCAAATGTTTAAAATATCATAACTTCTGAATGGATTGGAGGATTTTAATGTTTCAAAAGGCAAACAACGCGTATTTCAGTCAAGAATATGTAGAAATTCTTAAAATGTTTGAAAACTTGTCTTTTAACCCCGTGAAAGGTTAAAACCCCCATAAATATGGTCCCATTTTTCAACGGCCATAACTCCTAGAATAGTGAATATATTGCATTGAAATTTTGGGAGGAAGTAGAGTTCATGGATATTTACAAAAAAGTATTAAACAATTTTTCCGTAGAGCGTCAAACAAAATTACTAAAAATCAAAAACGAATTTTTAAGAAAAAATCGACATGGTGTAGCAGCTGAAATTTTTCAACGAAAAAACAAATTTTAAATCGTTCTAAAAAATTATTTTCGGTTGCGGGGGTCAATTGCGATCATTTTTGGTCATTAGACATACCCCCGAAATCCTAACCATTTTCGAGAAAAAAATTCATTACCGAAAATATAATCTGAGGCCTGAAATGGTTCCCCGAAATTTCATGTAAATCTTTGAAACATCATAACTCCTGAACGGATTGAACGATTTTAAAGTTTCAAAATGCAAACAACGCGTATTTTGGTGATAAATATATGGAAATTCCAAAAATATTCGAAAAGTTACACCTTCACCCCGAAAACTGACAAAAACCTAATAAAAATGGTCCAATATTCAAAGAGCCTTAACTCCTAGAATAGTCAATATATTGCATTGAAATTTTGGGAGGAAGTAGAGTTCATGGATATTTACAAAAAAGTATTAAACAACTTTTCCGTAGAGCGTCAAACAAAATTACTAAAAATCAAAAACGAATTTTTAAGAAAAAATCGACATGGTGTAGCAGCTGAAATTTTTTGGCGAAAAAAAATTTCGAATCGTTCTGGAAAAATTGGTTTCGGTTGCGTAGGTCAATTACGATCATTTTTGGTCATTAGACATACCCCCGAAATCCTACCCACTTTCGAGAAAAAAATTTGAGTAGGTACTGAAATTTTTAGATGAAATTAAAAAATTTCAAAACAAACTAAAAACATTATATTTAGTTACAGGTGGTAATTACAATCGTTTTTGGTCATTAGACATACCCTCGAAATCTTACGTATTTTCAAGAAAAAAAATTCTTTACCAAAAATATAATTTCTGACCAGAAATGCTTCCTCGCATGCAAATGTTTAAAATATCATAACTTCTGAATGGATTGGAGGATTTTAATGTTTCAAAAGGCAAACAACGCGTATTTCAGTCAAGAATATGTAGAAATTCTTAAAATGTTTGAAAACTTGTCTTTTAACCCCGTGAAAGGTTAAAACCCCCATAAATATGGTCCCATTTTTCAACGGTCATAACTCCTAGAATAGTGAATATATTGCATTGAAATTTTGGGAGGAAGTAGAGTTCATGGATATTTACAAAAAAGTATTAAACAACTTTTCCGTAGAGCGTCAAACAAAATTACTAAAAATCAAAAACGAATTTTTAAGAAAAAATCGACATGGTGTAGCAGCTGAAATTTTTCAACGAAAAAACAAATTTTAAATCGTTCTAAAAAATTATTTTCGGTTGCGGGGGTCAATTGCAATCATTTTTGGTCATTAGACATACCCCCGAAATCCTACCCACTTTCGAGAAAAAAAATTCCTTACCAAAAATATAATCTGAGGCCTGAAATGGTTCCCCGAAATTTCATGTGAATCTTTGAAACATCATAACTCCTGAACGGATTGAACGATTTTAAAGTTTCAAAATGCAAACAACGCGTATTTTGGTGATAAATATATGGAAATTCCAAAAATATTCGAAAAGTTACACCTTCACCCCGAAAACTGACAAAAACCTAATAAAAATGGTCCAATATTCAAAGAGCCTTAACTCCTAGAATAGTCAATATATTGCATTGAAATTTTGGGAGGAAGTAGAGTTCATGGATATTTACAAAAAAGTATTAAACAACTTTTCCGTAGAGCGTCAAACAAAATTACTAAAAATCAAAAACGAATTTTTAAGAAAAAATCGACATGGTGTAGCAGCTGAAATTTTTTGGCGAAAAAAAATTTCGAATCGTTCTGGAAAAATTGGTTTCGGTTGCGTAGGTCAATTACGATCATTTTTGGTCATTAGACATACCCCCGAAATCCTACCCACTTTCGAGAAAAAAATTTGAGTAGGTACTGAAATTTTTAGATGAAATTAAAAAATTTCAAAACAAACTAAAAACATTATATTTAGTTACAGGTGGTAATTACAATCGTTTTTGGTCATTAGACATACCCTCGAAATCTTACGTATTTTCAAGAAAAAAAATTCTTTACCAAAAATATAATTTCTGACCAGAAATGCTTCCTCGCATGCAAATGTTTAAAATATCATAACTTCTGAATGGATTGGAGGATTTTAATGTTTCAAAAGGCAAACAACGCGTATTTCAGTCAAGAATATGTAGAAATTCTTAAAATGTTTGAAAACTTGTCTTTTAACCCCGTGAAAGGTTAAAACCCCCATAAATATGGTCCCATTTTTCAACGGTCATAACTCCTAGAATAGTGAATATATTGCATTGAAATTTTGGGAGGAAGTAGAGTTCATGGATATTTACAAAAAAGTATTAAACAACTTTTCCGTAGAGCGTCAAACAAAATTACTAAAAATCAAAAACGAATTTTTAAGAAAAAATCGACATGGTGTAGCAGCTGAAATTTTTCAACGAAAAAACAAATTTTAAATCGTTCTAAAAAATTATTTTCGGTTGCGGGGGTCAATTGCAATCATTTTTGGTCATTAGACATACCCCCGAAATCCTACCCACTTTCGAGAAAAAAAATTCCTTACCAAAAATATAATCTGAGGCCTGAAATGGTTCCCCGAAATTTCATGTGAATCTTTGAAACATCATAACTCCTGAACGGATTGAACGATTTTAATGTTTCAAAATGCAAACAACGCATATTTGGACGGTTCCGCTTAGTAGGCTGTAAATTCTAAGATACCTTAGATACGAAAATATCCTTTTACCTACGTGTTTTAAACACCTTAAGCATGCAAATTATGTAAAAAAAAAAAAAATCGAATTTTTCATCGTCATGAACGCTCTCCTTCGTTATTCGCCTATGGTGTGGAGTGTACACACTGGTTGTGGAACTCAAAACAGGCTACTCGAAAAATTCGTTTACCATTTTTCGGAACGAAATATGAAATACCATTCCGTATGCATAAAAAAGAGAATGAAATTTAAAACACGACGAATTTAAAGAAGCAGAAACAATTGAGGAGACCTTGGCATTCCAAGTAACCCCCGTTGCATAGAAATTGATACCGCTCGACCTACCAACTAAACTTTTGAGTTTGAAGATGTAAAAGAAGCTTTTAGTGACAATAAATACAGAAAATTATTTTTTTCAATATTATATCTGTAAATAATAGGAATTTTGAAAAATACTTCAGAGAAAAGTTGTAGACCTCATCAAAATACACATTTTATGTCTTATTGATTTTTGTCATATAGATAATAGTTTTTGAGAGAAATGATATTAAATGCTCAAAACAAAAATCATAGTTTTCTTTACTTACTTCCGTAAACAATAGGAATTTTGAAAAATACCTCAGATAAAAGTTGTAGACCTCATCAAAATACACATTTTATGTCGTATTAATTTTTGTCAAACTGACAATAGTTTTTGAGAAAAATGACATTGAAAGCTCAAAACATAAAAATCATAGTTTCTTTATTTACTTCTGTAAATGATAGGAATTTTGAAAAATACTTCAGATAAAAGTTGTGGATCTCATCAAAATACACATTTTATGTCCTATTGATTTTTGTCATGTAGATAATAGTTTTTGAGAAAAATGATATTCAATACTCAAAACATAAAAATCATAGTTTCGTTATTTACTTCCGTAATAATTGGAATTTTGAAAAACACTTCAGATAAAAGTTGTAGACCTCATCAAAATACACATTTTATGTTGTATTGATTTTTGTCATAAAGATAATACTTTCTGAGAAAAATGATATTCAATACTCAAAACATAAAAATCATAGTTTTCTTTATTTACTTCCGTAAACAATTGGAATTTTGAAAAATACCTCAGATAAAAATTGTAGACCTCATCAAAATACACATTTTATGTTTTATCGATTTTTGTCATAAAGATAATACTCTCTGAGAAAAATGATATTCAATACTCAAAACATAAAAATCATAGTTTTCTTTACTTACTTCCGTAAATAATAGGAATTTTGAAAAATACTTCATATAAAAGTTGTACACCTCAT
This sequence comes from Colletes latitarsis, assembly GCF_051014445.1. Classification (NCBI taxonomy): domain Eukaryota; kingdom Metazoa; phylum Arthropoda; class Insecta; order Hymenoptera; family Colletidae; genus Colletes; species Colletes latitarsis. Next base: position 9,533,087 of record NC_135146.1, read on the forward strand.
CAAAATACACATTTTATGTCGTATTAATTTTTGTCAAACTGACAATAGTTTTTGAGAAAAGCGATATTCAATGCTCAAAACATAAAATTCATAGTTTTTTATTTACTTCCATAAATAATAGGAATTTTGAAAAATACTTCAGATAAAAGTTGTAGACTTCATCAAAATACACATTTTATTTCCTATTGATTTTTGTCATACAGACAATAATTTTTAAGAAAAACGATATTAAATGCTCCAAGCATAAAAATCATAGTGTTTTTATTTATTTCCGTAAATAATGGGAATTTTGAAAAATACTTCATATAAAAGTTGTACACCTCATCAAAATACACATTTTATGTCGTATTAATTTTTGTCAAACTGACAATAGTTTTTGAGAAAAATGATATAAAATGCTCAAAACATAAAAATCATAGTTTCTTTACTTACTTTCGTAAATAATGGAAATTTTGAAAAACACATCAAATAAAAGTTGTAGACCTCATCAAGATGTACATTTTATGTCGTATTGATTTTTGTCATATAAGCAATAGTTTTTGACAAAAATGGTATTAAAAGCTCAAAACATACAAATCACAATTTTTTTATTTACTACCGTAAATAATAGGAATTTTGGAAAATACTTCAAATAAAAATTATAGACCTCACCAAGATGCACATTTTATGTCGTATTAATTTTCGTCATAAAGACAATAGTTTTTGAGAAAAGCGATATTCAATGCTCAAAACATAAAATTCATAGTTTTTTATTTACTTCCATAAATAATAGGAATTTTGAAAAATACTTCAAATATAAATTATAGATCTCGTCAAAATACACATTTTATGTCTCATTGATTTTTGTCATACAGACAATAGTTTTTGAGAAAAATGATATTGAAAGCTCAAAACATAAAAATCATAGTTTTTTTATTTACTTCCGTAAATTATAGGAATTTTGAAAAATACTTCATATAAAAGTTGTACACCTCATCAAAATACACATTTTATGTCGTATTAATTTTTGTCAAACTGACAATAGTTTTTGAGAAAAATGATATTAAATGCTCAAAATATAAAAATCATAGTTTCTTTATTTACTTCCGTAAATAATTGGAATTTTGGAAAATACATCAAATAAAAGTTGTAGACCTCATCAAGATGTACATTTTATGTCGTATTGATTTTTGTCATATAAGCAATAGTTTTTGACAAAAATGATATTAAAAGCTCAAAACATAAAAATCACAATTTTTTTATTTACTACCGTAAATAATAGGAATTTTGGAAAATACTTCAAATAAAAATTATAGACCTCATCAAAATACACATTTTATGTCCTATTGATTTTCGTCATAAAGACAATAGTTTTTGAGAAAAACGATATTCAATATTCAAAAGTGTATGTAACTCATTTTTCATTCTTCTTTTCTTAATAACTTTTTAACGAACAATGACCGCCAATTAAATTATAAGGAAAAGTTTCTCACAATCATGTCCCTGATAACATACGTAAAAGACATTAGTAACACATATCTAAACGAGTAATTCGAAAACATAAAATTCGATCTAAAACAGACCTAAACAATGCTTTAATCAACCAATGGAATAATATCATTAATAAAATCACATCTATTTTAATTAATTCAATACCTAAAAAGTTAGCTGCAATAATAAAATCAAAGGGAAACCCTACAAAACACTAATTACAGATATTAATTTTACAATTATTTACTGTTTTTATTATAAATGTTTAAATTACTTGTACACTTAACAATGTCAACAAAACTGTACGAATACTTATTATGCGTTCATTTCTGTCATTTTATTCATTTTTTTGTATATTTATATAAACAATATTAATATTTTTTTTTGTTTTCTTAATATTGTTGTTCTGCAAAAACTTTTGAAGAATACATGTAACACGTTTGTTTAAATAATATTGTTTAATAAATATTATTATTCAGCATTTTAGTCGTAATTAGTCACTGTACGAATACTGTTTACCCCCACTGTGTATTTACGCGTAAACACAAAATTCTAAACCTGCTTGGAAGAATCGCGTACACATTTCCAACGTACTACGTCCAGAACAATATTTAGGTTAATGATTAATATCGCGTGATTGTAACCGGTTCCTTCGTAGTTCACGTGGATATTTCGAGTTATATTGATCGGATACACGATACTAAATTATGCGCTTTCTACTTTTCGTACGATGCTCGCGCAGATGATTATAAACTGTTTATATACAGTAACCTACATACTGCTCATGCTGCACAGCCCAATATTTACCTCTAAAAAAATAAAAAAAGAATTATTTTATAAAAGTATAGTTAAGTTAATCCACCGATAGTAAATTGAATATTATATAGGGTGTACGGCTAACTCAGGGAATAATTATAATGGGAGATTCTAGAGGCTGAAATAAGACGAAAGTGAAGAATATTAATTTGTTGATTGAGGCTTCGTTAAAAAGTTATTAACAAAATTAAATTACAAAAATTTCTAATGGTTCTGGAAAAATTATTTTTGGTTGCAGGAGTCAATTACAATCATTTTTCTTCATCAGACATACCCCCGAAATCCTACTCAGTTTCGAGAAAAAAATTCAAGGAAGTGCTGAAAGTTTTGAGTGAAAAAAGACTTTCGAATCGTCTTGGAAAAATTATTTTTAATTGCAGGGGTCAATTGCAAGTATTTTTGATCAACAGACAAACCCCCGAAATCCTACTCAGTTTCGAGAAAAAAATTCGAGTTGAAGGACTTTTCGACAAAATTAAAAAATTTTTAATGGTTCTGGAAAAATTATTTTTGATTGCAGGAGTCAATTATAATCATTTTTGGTGAGTAGACGTACCCTCGAAATCCTAAGCATTTTCGAGAAAAAAATTCGAGTTGGAGGACTTTTCGACAAAATTAAAAAATTTTTAATGGTTCTGGAAAAATTATTTTTGATTGCAGGAGTCAATTATAATCATTTTTGGTGAGTAGACGTACCCTCGAAATCCTAAGCATTTTCGAGAAAAAAATTCGAGTTGGAGGACTTTTCGACAAAATTAAAAAATTTTTAATGGTTCTGGAAAAATTATTTTTGGTTGCAGGAGTCAATTATAATCATTTTTGGTGAATAGACGTACCCTCGAAATCCTAAGCATTTTCGAGAAAAAAATTCGAGTTGGAGGACTTTTCGACAAAATTAAAAAATTTTTAATGGTTCTGGAAAAATTATTTTTGGTTGCAAGAGTCAATTATAATCATTTTTGGTGAGTAGACGTACCCTCGAAATCTTAAGCATTTTCGAGAAAAAAATTCGAGTTGGAGGACTTTTCGACAAAATTAAAAAATTTTTAATGGTTCTGGAAAAATTATTTTTGGTTGCAGGAGTCAATTATAATCATTTTTTGTGGATAGACGTACCCTCGAAATCCTAAGCATTTTCGAGAAAAAAATTCGAGTTGGAGGACTTTTCGACAAAATTAAAAAATTTTTAATGGTTCTGGAAAAATTATTTTTGGTTGCAGGAGTCAATTATAATCATTTTTGGTGAGTAGACGTACCCTCGAAATTCTACGCATTTTTGAGAAAAAAATTCGAGTTGGAGGACTTTTCGACAAAATTAAAAAATTTTTAATGGTTCTGGAAAAATTATTTTTGGTTGCAGGAGTCAATTATAATCATTTTTTGTGGATAGACGTACCCTCGAAATCCTAAGCATTTTCGAGAAAAAAATTCGAGTTGGAGGACTTTTCGACAAAATTAAAAAATTTTTAATGGTTCTGGAAAAATTATTTTTGGTTGCAGGAGTCAATTATAATCATTTTTGGTGAGTAGACGTACCCTCGAAATTCTACGCATTTTTGAGAAAAAAATTCGAGTTGGAGGACTTTTCGACAAAATTAAAAAATTTTTAATGGTTCTGGAAAAATTATTTTTGGTTGCAGGAGTCAATTATAACCATTTTTGGTGAGTAGACGTACCCTCGAAATTCTACGCATTTTTGAGAAAAAAATTCGAGTTGGAGGACTTTTCGACAAAATTAAAAAATTTTTAATGGTTCTGGAAAAATTATTTTTGGTTGCAAGAGTTAATTATAATCATTTTTTGTGGATAGACGTACCCTCGAAATCCTACGCATTTTGGAGAAAAAAATTCGAGAAGGTGTGAAATTTTTCGACAAAAATAAAAAATGTCAAATTGTTCTGGAAAAATTATTTTCCTTTGCAAGAGTCAATTACAATTGTTTTTGGTGAATACATATAACCCCGAAATTCTACGCATTTTCGAGAAAAAAATTCATTACTGAAAATATAATGTCTGACCAGAAATGTCTGTCGTGATTGGACGATTTTAATGTTCAAAAAGCCAAACGCCGCGTATTTTTGTGTAAAATATGTAGAAATTCTAAAAATATTCGAAAGTTGGTCCTTGTCCCCGCAAAATGAAAAAACCCCATAAAAAATGGTCCAATTTTCAAACGTGTCTAATTCCTACAACAGTAAATGTATTTCAGTGAAATTTAGTATGGAGATAGAGCTTATCGTTACCTACAAATAAGTACTAAACAAAATTTCCATAGGACATCGAACAAAGATATTAAAAATGAAAAACGAATTTTTAAGAAAAATCGACAGGGGTTAGGTGCAGAAATTTAAAAATTTCAAATCATTTCGAAAAAATTATTTTTGGTTGCAAGAGTTAATTATAATCATTTTTGGTGAGTAGACGTACCCTTGAAATCCTACGCATTTTCGAGATAAAAATTGGAGAAGGTGTGAAATTTTTCGACAAAAATAAAAAATACCAAATCGTTCTGGAAAAATTATTTTTCTTTGCAGGAGACAATTACAATTGTTTTTGGTGAATACACATAACCCCGAAATTCTACGCATTTTCGAGAAAAAAATTCATTACTGAAAATATAATGTCTGACCAGAAATGCTTCCTCGAAATTTCATGCAAATGTTTATAACTTCTGAACGAATTAGAGGATTTCAATGTTTCAAAAGGTAAACAACGCGTATTTCAGTGAAGAATATGTAGAAATTCTAACAATATTCGAAAAGTTGTTTCTTTACCCCGTAAAAGGTTAAAACCCCCATAAAAATGGTCCAATTTTCCAACGGCCATAACTCCTAGAATAGTCAATATAATGGATTGAAATTTTGGAAGGAAGTAGAGTTCGTGGATACCTACAAAAAAGTATTAAACAACTTTACTGTAGGGCGTCAAACAAAATTACTAAAAATCAAAAACGAATTTTTAAGAAGAATCGACATGGGGTAGGTGCTGAAATTTTTCGACGAAATTAAAATATTTCAAATGGTTCTGGAAAAATTATTTTCAGCTACAGGGGTCGATTACAATCATTTTTGGTCATTAGACATACCCTCGAATTCCTACATATTTTCGAGAAAAAAAATTCTTTACCGAAAATATAATTTCTGGCCAGAAATGCTTCCTCGAAATTTCATGCAAATGTTTAAAATATCATAACTTCTGAACGCATTGAAGGATTTTAATGTTTCGAAAGGCAAACAACGTGTACTTTAGTGAAGAATATGTAGAAATTCTAACAATATTCGAAAAGTTGATCCTTAACCCCGTAAACTGAGAAAAACCCAATATAAATGGTCCAATCTTTCAACGGCCATAACTCCTAGAATAGTCAATATATTGGATTGAAATTTGGGAAGGAAGTAGAGTTCGTGGATACCTACAAAAAAGTATTAAACGACTTTTCTGTATGGCGTCAAACAAAATTACTGAAAATCAATAACGAATTCTTAAGAAAAATCGACATGGGGTAGCTGCTGAAACTTTTCGGCGAAATTAAAATATTTCAAATCGTGCTGGAAAAATTATTTTCGTTTGACGGGGTCAATTACAATCATGCTTGATGAATAGACATATCCCTGAATTCCTACGTACTTTCGAGAAAAAAATTCCTTTCCGAAAATATAATGAGCGGCCAAAAATGGTACCTTATGCGAATGTTTAAAACATCATAATTCCGGAGAGGATTGGAGGATTTTAATGTTTCAAAATGCAAACAACGCGTATTTTGCTGAAAAATATGTAGAAATTCCAAAAATGTTTGAAAATTTGTTCTTTAACCCCGTAGAATGTGAAAACCCCCATAAAAATGGTCCAATTTTCAAAAGGCCATAACTCCTACAATAGGGAATATATTTCAATGAAATTTAGTATGGAAGTAGTGCTTATGAGTACCTACAAAAAAGTATTGGACAACCTTTCTGTAGGGCATCAAACAAAATTACTAAAAATGAAAAACGAATTTTTAAGAAAAATCGACAGGGGGGTAGGTACGTGCAGAAATTTAAAAATTCCAAATCGTTTTAAAAGAATTATTTTCAGTTGCGGGGGTTAATTACAATTATTTTTGGTGAATACACATACCCCCGAAATTCTACGCACTTTCGAGAAAAAAATTCTTTACCGAAAATATACTGTGTGGCCAGAAATGTTTCAATAACTTTTTAACGAAGCCTCAATCAACAAATTTGTATGAATTTTTTATTATATTTAGTCTTATGTTTACTTGTATCACACACTGCTAAAGTGTACAGAAAAATTCGGAACACCCTGTATAAGCCACGGTTTACAATTAGTTCAATCTTTTCACCATATACCTATCAATCAATTAAAAAAAAAAATCCAAAATTGAAATCAGCGGTTGCAATTTGTTTTTTTTTCAAATTAAATTTTTATTAATTTTCTCCAGGAGAATCGGAATATTTTCATTAAAAATCTAAAAAGGAAATGGTAATCGACGAAAATAATACTTGTTAATGTTGTAAATCGGAGAAGAGAAAGGCGTGCCATAAATCAAGACTCTCGAAACGTAATTGTTTTAGCCGAGTGGAAGTTACTCTCAGCTACCGGTCAACGAGTCTCTCGATCGTGAGAAAAATGTTATTACTGGCAACACACAAGCTGATTCGAAGGCCAAAGAAGCAATAATTGACCCCCGCAACAGAAAATAATTTTTTCAAAACGATTTGAAATTTTTTTTTTCGTCGAAAAATTTAGGCACTTAATTAGATTTTCAGTAATGAATTTTTTTCTCGAAAATGCGTAGGATTTCGAGGGTATGTCTATTCACCAAAAATGATTTTAATTAACCCCTGCAACCGAAAATAATTTTTTCAAAACGATTTGAAATTTTTTTTTTCGTCGAAAAATTTAGGCACTTAATTAGATTTTCAGTAATGAATTTTTTTCTCGAAAATGCGTAGGATTTCGAGGGTATGTCTATTCACCAAAAATGATTTTAATTGACCCCCGCAACAGAAAATAATTTTTCTAGAACGATTTGAAATTTTTTTTTTCGTCGAAAAATTTAGGCACTTAATTAGATTTTCAGTAATGAATTTTTTTCTCGAAAATGCGTAGGATTTCGAGGGTATGTCTATTCACCAAAAATGATTTTAATTAACCCCTGCAACCGAAAATAATTTTTTCAAAACGATTTGAAATTTTTTTTTTCGTCGAAAAATTTAGGCATTTAATTAGATTTTCAGTAATGAATTTTTTTCTCGAAAATGCGTAGGATTTCGAGGGTATGTCTATTCACCAAAAATGATTTTAATTAACCCCTGCAAACGAAAATAATTTTTTCAAAACGATTCGAAATTTTTTTTCAAAAATTTAGGCACCTAATTAGATTTTCAGTAATGAATTTTTTTCTCGAAAATGGGTAAGATTTCGAGGGTAGGTCTATTCACAAAAAATGATTGTAATTGACCCCTGCAAACGAAAATAATTTTTCCAGAACGATTTGAAATTTTTTTTTCAAAAATTTAGGCACCTAATTAGATTTTCAGTAATGAATTTTTTTCTCGAAAATGGGTAAGATTTCGAGGGTAGGTCTATTCACAAAAAATGATTGTAATTGACCCTCGCAAACGAAAATAATTTTTTCAAAACGATTCGAAATTTTTTTTTCAAAAATTTAGGCAACTAATTAGATTTTCAGTAATGAATTTATTTCTCGAAAATGCGTAGGATTTCGAGGGAATGTCTATTCACAAAAAATGATTGTAATTGACCCCTATAACCGAAAATAATTTTTCCAGAACGATTTGAAATTTTTTTTTCAAAAATTTAGGCACCTTATTAGATTTTCGGTGTGGAATTTTTTTCTCGAAAATGCGTAGGATTTCGAGGATATGTCTATTCACAAAAAATGATTGTAATTAACCCATGCAAACGAAAATAATTTTTTCAAATCAATTTGAAATTGTTTTTTCAAAAATTTAAACACCTAATGAGATTTTCAGTAATGAATTTTCCTCTCAAAAATGCGTAGGATCTCGAGGATATGTCTATTTACAAAAAATGATTGTAATTAACCCCTGCAAACGAAAATAATTTTTTCAAAACGATTCGAAATTTTTTTTCCCGTCGAAAAATTTCACACCTTCTCGATTTTTTTTCTCGAAAATGCGTAGGATTTCGAGGGTATGTGTAATTACCAAAAATGATTGTAATTAACCCCTGTAACTAAATATAATTTTTTTAGTACGATTTGAAATTTTTTAATTTCGTCTAAAAATTTCAGTGTCTACTCGAATTTTTTTCTCGAAAGTGGGTAGGATTTCAGGGGTATATCTATTCACCAAAAATGCTTATAATTGACCCCCGCAACCAAAAATAATTTTTCCAAAACAATTTGAAATTTATTAATTTAATTGTTAATAACTTTTTAACGAAGCCTCCATCAACAAATTGTTATTCCTCATTTTCGTCTTATTTTGGCCTCTAGAATCCCCCATTAAAATTTTTCCCAGGTGTGGACGAACACCCTGTATAAAAAAAAAAAATCTTAATTCCCCAGTATCGTCGTATTCCAGTCGTCGACCCAGGGCACAAGAAAAACCAACGTAGTTCGAGAAGCTCGTAATTTCTGTCGCAGTAATTACAGTGGCATTGTTCTAAATGACCGTTCGCCAGGCTCGTCCGCGTCGTACCTTTTTTCAAGGATGATCCTCTCTTCAGGTGCCTCGCCATGAAACTGGAAAGTAGCTGCATACTTTTCTTTCGAGCGATTTCTTGCTCCTCTGGACACTCTCTCTCTGCAGTCACTTTTATCTCGATTTTATCGACCAACGACATTGACAACACAACCGAGCCGTAATCCTTTCCCTGATCGCGCATCAAACGATTTAGCAATCAAAAACAGGACTACCCGCGATCCTATCGTTAAATAAACAATCTTCTATCCAGCGTGTGAACATTATAAGCTAATTAACAATATTCAAAACAAATCTCCGCGATTTGTTAACGTCAAATTCTTGGTGGTTCATAAATTATAAATAAAAATCTCAAACTCCTCTATATTGTGTACCAAATGAGATTCAGATCATCTCGCGATCGAAGTATCGATTTTTCTTTTCTTTTTTCTTTTTTTTAGTTCGTGATCAGGCAGTGACATTGTTAAAGCACGCAGTTATTTCGATTTAGGATTCGAAACGCGAGAATCGTTTTCCATTTTTTGGGTACGCCAGAAGAGACAATCGAATCGATCGAGCCGCGACGGAGTTTGTTACTTCCGGTTTGCCGGCAGGAACTCGCGAACGTTTCTCTGCCGGCACACGGAGCCACACTGAACGCGAACAAATTGTTGTTGGTATTGCGAATGGCACCGACCATTTGTAATTCTGGGAAACTACTAGTTACGTTCGCGCATGCGCAATCCTTGTAGCGAGTACAGGTATACAGTAGAGCGATCCTTGGCTGGAGGAGGCGACATTTTGTTTTTAATTTCTTCGCGACGCACATCGGGTAGATTGTGACACTTGAAGAAATCATTTATGCCAAATTTCAGCGTCATTGGACATTTTTTTTTTATTAATGCAATTTGAATCTCAAGAAAGAGATTATTTTGCAGTGATGTACGACTATTTCGATATATTATAATACTTCACATTTTTGTTTTTAACATAAAAATCATAGTTCTTTTATTTATTTCCGTAAATAATGGAAATTTTGAAAAATACTTCAAATAAAAGTTGTACACCTCATCAAAATACACATTTTATGTCGTATTAATTTTTGTCAAACTGACAATAGTTTTTGAGAAAAATGATATTGAAAGCACAAAACATAAAAATCATTGTTTTTTTAATTTACTACGGTAAATAATAGGAATTTTGTAAAATACTTCAGATAAAAGTTGTAGATCTCATCAAAATACACATTTTATGTCGTATTAATTTTTATCAAACTGACAATAGTTTTTGAGAAAAATGGTAATAAAAGCTCAAAACATACAAATCACAATTTTTTTACTTACTTCCGTGAATAATGGAATTTTTGAAAAATACTTCAAATAAAAATTATAGACCTCATCAAGATGCACATTTTATGTCGTATTAATTTTTGTCAAACTGACAATAGTTTTTGAGAAAAATGATATTGAAAGCACAAAACATAAAAATCATTGTTTTTTTAATTTACTACGGTAAATAATAGGAATTTTGGAAAATACTTCAAATAAAAGTTGTAGACCTCATCAAAATGCATATTTTATGTACTCTTGATTTTTGTCATACAGACAATAGTTTTTGAGAAAAATGGTATTAAAAGCTCAAAACATACAAATCACAATTTTTTTATTTACTACCATAAATAATAAGAATTTTGGAAAATACTTCAAATAAAAATTGTAGACCTCATCAAAATACACATTTTATGTCGTATTAATTTTTGTCAAACTGACAATAGTTTTTGAGAAAAATGATATTGAAAGCTCACAACATAAAAATCACAATTTTTTAATTTACTACCGTAAATAATAGGAATTTTGAAAAACACATCAAATAAAAGTTGTAGACCTCATCAAAATACACATTTTATGTCATATTGATTTTTGTCATACAGACAATAGTTTTCGAGAAAAATGATATTAAATGCTCAGAACATAAAATTCATAGTCTTTTTAATGTACTACCGTAAATAATAGGAATTTTGGAAAATACTTCAGATAAAAGTTGTAGACCTCATCAAAATACATATTTTACGTTCTATTGAGTTTTGTCATACAGACAATAGTTTTTGAGAAAAATGATTTCGCGACGCACATCCGTAGATTGTGACATTTGAAGAAATCATTTATGCCAAATTTCAGCGTCATTGGACATTTTTTTTTTATTAATGCAATTTGAATCTCAAGAAAGAGATTATTTTGCAGTGATGTACGACTATTTCGATATATTATAATACTTCACATTTTTGTTTTTAACATAAAAATCATAGTTCTTTTATTTATTTCCGTAAATAATGGAAATTTTGAAAAATACTTCAGATAAAAGTTGTAGACATTATAAAAATACACATATTATGTCCTGTACATTTTTGTCATACAGGCAATAGTTTTTGAGAAAAATGATATTAAAATCACGAAACATAAAAATCATAGTTTTCCTATTTACTTCCGTAAATAATAGAAATTTTGAAAAACACATCAAATCAAAGTTGTAGACCTCATCAAAATGCATATTTTATGTACTATTGATTTTTGTCATACAGGCAATAGTTTTTGAGAAAAATGGTATCAAAAGCTCAAAACATACAAATCACAATTTTTTTATTTACAACCGTAAATAATAGGAATTTTGGAAAATACTTCAGATAAAAGTTGTAGACCTCATCAAAATACACATTTTATGTCGTCTTAATTTTTGTCAAACTGACAATAGTTTTCGAGAAAAATGATATCAAATGCTCAGAACATAAAATTCATAGTCTTTTTAATGTACTACCGTAAATAATAGGAATTTTGGAAAATACTTCAGATAAAAGTTGTAGACCTCATCAAAATACATATTTTACGTTCTATTGAGTTTTGTCATACAGACAATAGTTTTTGAGAAAAATGATTTCGCGACGCACATCCGTAGATTGTGACATTTGAAGAAATCATTTATGCCAAATTTCAGCGTCATTGGACATTTTTTTTTTTATTAATGCAATTTGAATCTCAAGAAAGAGATTATTTTGCAGTGATGCATAACGATTTCAATACATTACAATACTTTACATTTCTTTTTTTATAACATAAAAATCATAGTTCTTTTATTTATTTCCGTAAATAATGGAAATTTTAAAAAATACTTCAGATAAAAGTTGTAGACATTATAAAAATACACATATTATGTCCTATACATTTTTGTCATACAGGCAATAGTTTTTGAGAAAAATGATATTAAATGCTCAAGAACATAAAATTCATAGTCTTTTCAATTTACTACCGTAAATAATAGGAATTTTGAAAAATACTTCAGATAAAAGTTGTAGACCTCATCAAAATACCTGGTGTCTAATCTCGCTGAAATTCTGCACAGAACTTTCTTGTCACCATCACGTGGGTGCGTCAAAAAGAAATCGAAATTTGAAAAATAAGGACCATCCTAAGGTACATACTACAAGCATTAGAAGCTCTAACGACAAAGAAGCACGTAGAAAAGAGCCTAAACTACCTAAAACCCGAATTAAAAAAAAAAGTGGCTTTAATTTGCTTAATTCGTCGCTGAGGTATTCTTATTTGAGATCGTTACGCGTCCTGGCACTTTGTACTTTCTTATTAAAGTTCGTTTGATTTATCTTTCGAATCGTGCACCTTTAAAATACTCGACTTACAATGTTTATGCCAATATCAACATTCTCCACATTCCAATTAACATGTCGGCACGTTAATTTCCCGCGCGAGTTCATCGAGTCATGGCTGCCTGAACACGACACACGTTGTACGATTTAATGAAACATTTGTCTGCGTTCGAGCATACCGCCCCGCGTGTACCGAATGCCTGATACCCTAATCTTAATCTCGCGGCCAGAAAGCCGATGTCTCGGATTCAGAAACATCTGTTGCAAAGGCAAACGTAACGAGCACTGATTACGCGTTCGTTCTGTATTAAAATCGATTCTAATGTGTATGGATATGTATTCTAATAAAGTACGAAGAACAATGGGTGACTCGATGAAATGTGAGGGCCGTCCGTGTTTGGGTGACACGGACCCCCGTGGGTTCTACACGTCGCTACGGATGACATGGCAGTTAACGCGTTGAGTGAGAATTTGTTTGAAATTGTTGTTTCCGGTGACACGGAGGAGAGATTTGAAACGTTTTTTTTTATCGTAGTCCATGTTTCAGTGATATAGAGATTTGTATTGTTACGTATGTCGAACGTTTCGTTCCTCAAATTTTTCTTGCCACTTGCGTGCATTAGGAAATCGCCCTGCTGCTTATCTAACCTTTGAAATGGGGGTCACTTCCGTCGCGATGCAGCAGCCCGTTAATTAATACAATTCGGAGAATAGAGCAGCTCGTTAATTAATACGATTCGGAGAATAGTGCACACGGTGATTTCTAACGTACTTTTGAATCCGCCCCACTCAGATTTTTTGGTATATAAACCCCGTGATTTCGTTACTCGGGGGATCATAATCGTACCGTCACGCTTACAAGGGGAGGTCACGACCTGTCAACCTGGGATTTGAACGAAATATGGTAGAGTTATAGGGGCTGGTGTTGAAACGCAATCTGTAAAATACTAGACGTTTATGGCCAGCCGTTTGTTTAAAAAATGGCTTTAAAGTGGAAAGTTTCGAAGTCGTCGGATCGACGTTTTTTTTTTTTTAAATTGTAGGTCTCAACGTGGGGAACACAAAAGTCCAATACATTTTTGCCGTAACATCAATAGTTTAAACAAAAATTTGAGTTTTTGTAACGGAACAAAAATTACATATGGACCGTTTATTTTGAAAGTGGTGTAAGTCCTTTTTTTAAAAAAAATGAGATACGATGTGATTTATGCTTAATTTAGTGTAAACTTTTTGTTTATAACTAGTTAGTATTTAATATCTTAAAAAATGCTAATGCTTTGTTCAATTTAAAATTTGCCAGTAAAAGAAATTACGTAACCGTTGATTATGAAAGTGGTGTAAGTCCAATTTCCATACTTATGTTATTGCATATAGCGATACGTGTACTGGGCAAAATTGAAATTTACAAATGGCGTTGATGTGGTTGAGGGTTGTCCAGTCTTTGGAAAATAACATTGAGGTAATTGATCATCAATTTTTACTCTTCGGACATTCGTATCTTCCAAACGATGCAGATTTTGGTATCGTAGAAATGGCATTACGAAAAAAGAATTTCCTGGACACGCCACAGGATTATTATGACGTTATAAACCAATGTAGGCGACATAATAAATTTATTTTACACGAAATGAAACGAGAGAATTTCGTTTCGACAAAAAATCTACGAAACGCAATTAAAAAACAGATAAGAAGAAACACTAATGGAGGAAAAGTAAATTGGTTGCAAATATGTTGGATGAGATTCTGAAAAACTGCACCGTATACTATTTCGTATAAAACATCAATGGAGGACACAGAATTTAAGACTCTAAATTTATCAGCTACATGTCGGGGAAGACCGCTAAAATTTGAAAAAATCACCCTGGCGCCTTTGTATCACGATACCAAGCCTATTACATACGAAAAATATAAGGTATTACCTTATATACCTCCTGTGCATCATGAATATTTCAAAACACTGCCACACGAAGAGCATAAATAATTAATAATACCAATATCTTGTGTTAAGTTTAACAACATAGAGATATAATTAACGTTCAAAATAAAAAATACTAATCCTATTTTATTTCTTGTTATTATTTATAAAGAAAATTGGATTAATATGAGATATATTTTAAGTGATATTTGTTATTTCAAAATTGAAATTAAATGACATTTACAATTGACTAATTATGAAAGTGGTGTAAGTCCATTTGCAGCCTGGAAATTGTACATTATTTTAGTTAAATTCGCCTAAAAGAAATTTATATAATTAAATTACATATTGATAAATTAGTACAAACATTCCCAGACTTCACATAATTAACCTATATTTTTTGATTGTCAGATCTGCTAACATTCAATTTTCTCGAAACAAAAGTAAATGGACTTGCACCACTTTCAAAATAAACGGTCCATATATTATTAACAAGCTGCTTCAGAATGAAACGATCACGTAAAAATGTAACTATCAAGGTAACTCGATGTTTTTGGAAAATCGTCTTACGCCATTTTCAAAATAAACTTTTTCATCGCTTCGTTAACCAGCAGATTTTCGTGTTAAAAAATCTTAATAATTTTAAATATGGACCGTTTATTTTGAAAGTGGTGTAAGTCCTTTTTTTAAAAAAAATGAGATACGATGTGATTTATGCTTAATTTAGTGTAAACTTTTAGTTTATAACTAGTTAGTATTTAATATCTTAAAAAATGCTAATGCTTTGTTCAATTTAAAATTTGCCAGTAAAAGAAATTACGTAACCATTGATTATGAAAGTGGTGTAAGTCCAATTTCCATACTTATGTTATTGCATATAGCGATACGTGTACTGGGCAAAATTGAAATTTACAAATGGCGTTGATGTGGGTGAGGGATGTCCAGTCTTTGGAAAATAACATTGAGGTAATTGATCATCAATTTTTACTCTCCGGACATTCGTATCTTCCAAACGATGCAGATTTTGGTATTTATTACGAAAAAAGAATTTCCTGGACACACCACAGGAATATTATGACGTTATAAACCAATGTAGGCGACATAATAAATTTATTTTACACGAAATGAAACGAGAGAATTTCATTTCGACAAAAAATCTACGAAACGCAATTAAAAAACAGATAAGAAGAAACACTAATGGAGGAAAAGTAAATTGGTTGCAAATATGTTGGATGAGATTCTGCAAAACTGCACCGTATACTATTTCATATAAAACATCAATGGAGGACACAGAATTTAAGACTCTAAATTTATCAGCTACATGTCGGGGAAGACCGCTAAAATTTGAAAAAATCGCCCTGGCGCCTTTGTATCACGATACCAAGCCTATTACATACGAAAAATATAAGGTATTACCTTATATACCTCCTGTGCATCATGAATATTTCAAAACACTGCCACACGAAGAGCATAAATAATTAATAATACCAATATCTTGTGTTAAGCTTAACAATATAGAAATATAATTAACGTTCAAAATAAAAAATACTAATCCTATTTTATTTCTTGTTATTATTTATAAACAAAATTGGATTAATATGAGATATATTTCAAGTGATATTTGTTATTTCAAAATTGAAATTAAATGATATTTACAATTGACTAATTATGAAAGTGGTGTAAGTCCATTTGCAGCCTGGAAATTGTACATTATTTTAGTTAAATTCGCCTAAAAGCAATTTATATAATTAAATTACATATTGATAAATTAGTACAAACATTCCCAGACTTCACATAATTAACCTATATTTTTTGATTGTCAGATCTGCTAACATTCAATTTTCTCGAAACAAAAGTAAATGGACTTGCACCACTTTCAAAATAAACGGTCCATATATTATTAACAAACTGCTTCAGAATGAAACGATCACGTAAAAATGTAACTATCAAGGTAACCTGATGTTTTTGGAAAATCGTCTTACGCCATTTTCAAAATAAACTTTTTCATCGCTTCGTTAACCAGCAAATTTTCGTGTTACAAAATCTTAATAATTTTAAATATGGATCGTTTATTTTGAAAGTGGTGTAAGTCCTTTTTTTAAAAAAAATGAGATATGATGTGATTTATGCTTAATTTAGTGTAAACTTTTAGTTTATAACTAGTTAGTATTTAATATCTTAAAAAATGCTAATGCTTTGTTCAATTTAAAATTTGCCAGTAAAAGAAATTACGTAACCGTTGATTATGAAAGTGGTGTAAGTCCAATTTCCATACTTATGTTATTGCATATAGCGATACGTGTACTGGGCAAAATTGAAATTTACAAATGGCGTTTATGTGGTTGAGGGTTGTCCAGTCTTTGGAAAATAACATTGAGGTAATTGATCATCAATTTTTACTCTCCGGACATTCGTATCTTCCAAACGATGCAGATTTTGGTATCATAGAAATGGCATTACGAAAAAAGAATTTCCTGGACACACCACAGGATTATTATGACGTTATAAACCAATGTAGGCGACATGATAAATTTATTTTACACGAAATGAAACGAGAGAATTTCATTTCGACAAAAAATCTACGAAACGCAATTAAAAAACAGATAAGAAGAAACACTAATGGAGGAAAAGTAAATTGGTTGCAAATATGTTGGATGAGATTCTGCAAAACTGCACCGTATACTATTTCATATAAAACATCAATGGAGGACACAGAATTTAAGACTCTAAATTTATCAGCTACATGTCGGGGAAGACCGCTAAAATTTGAAAAAATCGCCCTGGCGCCTTTGTATCACGATACCAAGCCTATTACATACGAAAAATATAAGGTATTACCTTATATACCTCCTCTGCATCATGAATATTTCAAAACACTGCCACACGAAGAGCATAAATAATTAATAATACCAATATCTTGTATTAAGTTTAACAACATAGAAATATAATTAACGTTCAAAATAAAAAATACTAATCCTATTTTATTTCTTGTTATTATTTATAAACAAAATTGGATTAATATGAAATATATTTTAAGTGATATTTGTTATTTCAAAATTGAAATTAAATGATATTTACAATTGACTAATTATGAAAGTGGTGTAAGTCCATTTGCAGCCTGGAAATTGTACATTATTTTAGTTAAATTCGCCTAAAAGAAATTTATATAATTAAATTACATATTGATAAATTAGTACAAACATTCCCAGACTTCACATAATTAATCTATATTTTTTAATTGTCAGATCTGCTAACATTCAATTTTCTCGAAACAAAAGTAAATGGACTTGCACCACTTTCAAAATAAACGGTCCAAATGTCACTAGAAAATTTCTAGTGTATCTTTAAAACGCCATAACTTCTGAACGAATTGGTCGATTTTAATGTTTCAAACGGTAAACAACGCGTATTTTGACGAAGAATATGTAGGAGTTCTAACAATATTGAAGAAGTTGTTCCTTGACACCGTAAAGATAGAAAAACCCCATAAAAATGGTCCAATATTCGAACAGCCATAACTGCTGCAATAGTGAATACATTTAAATGAAACTTTTTTCTGAAGTAGAGCTCATGGGTACCTACAAAAAAGTATTAGACAATTTTTCTGTAAGGTGTCAAACAAAATTACTAAAAATATAAAACGAATTTTTAGAAAAATCAACAGGGTGTAAGGTGCCTATATGTTTTCGACACGACCTAAAAAATAAAAAATGCTGTACAGAACAAGCATTTATAACATGCCCTTGCTGTATGAAACCATTTTACTTTTCTTGTTTTCGTGATAAAAATCATACAATGCCTTGTGAAACTCGTATGAAATACTTATCTAATTTTTGTATTTATTTATACGTGAGATGTAAATATGTGTGAAAATAAACATTTATAACCATAACAGTATTTTATTTATTTGTAACAGCCAACTTTTTTCGTAATATTAAAAATTGAAATTGAAAATAAATAAAAATTCAAAAATAAGCGAAAAAAGAACAAAACAAAATGCTCTAAAATTTCGGGGACCGAACTCCAGTTTTCCGTTACAAAAACTCAAATTTTTGTTTAAACTATTGATGTTACGGCAAAAATGTATTGGACTTTTGTGTTCCCCTCGTTGAGACCTACAATTTTTTTTAAAAAAAACGTCGATCCGACGACTTCGAAAGTTTCCACTTTAAAGCCATTTTTTAAACAAACGGCTGGCCATAAATGTCTAGTATTTTACAGATTGCGTTTCAACACCAGCCCCTATAACTCTGCCAAATTTCGTTCAAATCCCAGGTTGACAGGTCGTGACCTCCCCTTGTTAGTGTCAACTCCACGACTCTCGTTACGCGTATACGATTTTTGTTAGTCAGTTGTATTTGTGAGATCGGGCTACAGTTCCCTGTCGTATCAATATTATACCATATAGAATCCGTGAACCGGCATAAATTCTATTGCGGCCATTACTTTCAACTGACATACCCCCGCATCGCCAGTGCGTCAACACCGCGCAAGATCTTTTTAGGTAAATATAATCATTCTTTGATCGCGACACAAGATACACGAAACAATTGTATTTTACTTGTTGATTTAAGAATATATCTACTTTTATTATCAAATCAGAGTTACCCAACTTCTTTAACCCACAATTATATAAAGCGGTTATCATTAGTTAAACGTTCCCATAATAATATAACCTTACCGCTCGGGTTATATTATATTTAATAATTCATAGTTACGAGTTCAAATTAACACATCCCCAAATCCAAATACAATCTCTTACAACCTAGTGGCTCCTCGATTACGCATCGAGTTCGTCCACGCAATCTATTACCATCCCAGCGGCTCCCTGATCACGCATCAGGTTCGTCCGCATCCTACAGCTCCCTGATTTCGCATCAGGTTCGTCTGTGATTTATCCAACCTCCCAGCAGCTCCTCGATTTCGCATCGAGTTCGTCTGCGTTTCTTCCAACCTCCTAGCAGCTCCCCGATTTCGCATTGGGTTCGTCTGCGTCGTTATCAACAATCCTAGTGACTCCCCGATTTCGCATCGGGTTCGTTCACGACGTTTCACCCCCCTACGGCTCCCTGGTTTCGCACCAGGTTCGTCCGTACGTGACTCCATCCCAGAGGCTCCCTGATTTCGCGTCAGGTTCGTCCTCGTTATCAACTATCCTAGCGAAACGTTCCCATAATAATATAACCTTACCGCTCGGGTTATATTATACAGGGTGGGGCAGTAACTATTAGCACCTCAGATATCTTCGAAACTATAAGTTTCACAGAAATATTTGCTAAAGTAAATTGCACAGTACGAAGGGCGCTATTGGGTGGCGATAATAGTTTTTTTGTAGGTGGAGGTACTTCGGACATTTCAAGGTCGCATCCATTTTTTTAAATGGATCGGTATGTTTTTGCTTCCGTATCACGATAGAGGATCTTAAAACGAGTTCAACGACTTATTACACAAGGTCATTGAAGGTCATAGAAAGTAGAGAAAGGCGATAATACTTACGGTTTTGGTAGTAAATGAAACATACGTACGTTTACTTCACTGAGAATAAACACTGCTTGAAGAACACTTTAATAGTTTGCAGAGTAAGATAAACATCATAAGATTAGTATCGATAAATCGGTCAATCCGGCACGATGTATCCGTTTGAAGAGCAGGTTGATATGCTTCTTATTTATGGCGAATGCCAACAAAATTCTGTAAGGGCTACAAACTTGTATGCTGAACGATATCCACATCGGTCTCAGTCTTCGCGTCAAACATTTAAAAATGTGTATGATAAACTTAGGCAAACCAGTAGTTTAAGTGTTCGTAAAAGTGAACGCCAGAAACGAGTAATTAACGAAGAAATGGGAATCGGTGTGCTCGCTAGTGTGTCTAGAAATTCTCATATTAGTTCGCGACAAATTGAACGCGAATCTGGCATTAGTAGGAGGAGCGTACTTCGCATTTTGCACCGTCACAAATTTCATCCGTATCACGTTAGTCTTCACCAAGAATTGCATGGGAACGACTTCATGAATCGAGTTGAGTTTTGTCGATGGGCTATACGTCAGATTCAAAACAATGAGCTTTTTTTTAATACCGTCTTATTTGCTGATCAAGCAACATTCACAAATCACGGGAATGTTAATTTGCATAACATGCATTTATGGGCAGCGGAAAATCCACATTGGCTACGACAAGTTGAACATCAAAAACAATGGTCGGTGAATGTATAGTGCGGTATCATAGGTGATAAAATTATTGGACCTTATTTTATCAATGGAAATTTGAATGGCAACGTCTATGCTAATTTTATTAAGGATACATTGGGTCTTTTGCTAGAAGAGTTACCTTTATTTACACGACAAACCATGTGGTATCAACATGATGGATGCCCAGCACATTATTCATCGATTGCGCGAAGGAAACTCGATGAAAAATTTCGAAATCGTTGGATTGGACGCGGCGGTCCAATATCGTGGCCAGCTCGTTCACCAGATATAACACCTTTAGATTTCTTTCTGTGGGGAACACTGAAAGAGAAAGTGTACAAAGAAGTACCAACTACATCTCACGATATGCAACAGCGAATTATTGCAGCCTGTGCATCAATAAGTTCTGACGCTGTAAGACTTGCAAGTCTATCAATCGTAAAAAGAATCCAACGGTGCATTGACAGTGATGGTCATCATTTCGAACACCTACTATAAACATGTTTCATTTACTACCAAAACCGTAAGTATTATCGCCTTTCTCTACTTTCTATGACCTTCGATGACCTTGTGTAATAGGTCGTTGAACTCGTTTTAAGATCCTCTATCGTGATACGGAAGCAAAAACATACCGATCCATTTAAAAAAATGGATGTCACCTTCAAATGTCCAAAGTACCTCCACCTGCAAAAAAACTATTATCGCCACCCAATAGCGCCCTTCGTACTGTGCAATTTACTTTAGCAAATATTTCTGTGAAACTTATAGTTTCGAAGATATCTGAGGTGCTAATAGTTACTGCCCCACCCTGTATTTAATAATTCAAAGTTACGAGTTCAAATTAACACATCCCCAAATCCAAATACAACCCCTTACAACCTAGTGGCTCCTCGACTACGCATCGAGTTCGTCCACGAAATCTATTACCATCCCAGCGGCTCCCTGATCACGCATCAGGTTCGTCCGCATCCTACAGCTCCCTGATTTCGCAATCAGGTTCGTCTGTGATTTATCCAACCTCCCAGCAGCTCCTCGATTACGCATCGAGTTCGTCTGCGTTTCTTCCAACCTCCTAGCAGCTCCCCGATTTCGCATTGGGTTCGTCCGCGTCGTTATCAACAATCCTAGTGACTCCCCGATTTCGCATCGGGTTCGTTCACGACGTTTCACCCCCCTACGGCTCCCTGGTTTCGCACCAGGTTCGTCCGTGCGTAACTCCATCCCAGAGGCTCCCTGATTTCGCGTCAGGTTCGTCCTCGTTATCAACTATCCTAGCGGCTCCCCGATTTCGCATTGGGTTCGTCCGTGCACCTAACTAACAAATTGATACCATATTCCATACTCTCTCTCGCACTCGCAGGCCACGCGCGCTGCACGGCCCTGGCTCGTAACAGTATTGTAAATGTTAGGAAAAATTAAACTGTAGTAAATATTGTAAGATGAGTGAAACTATTAACGTGGCGGGAAGGAATCAAACGAAGGAAATAAAACACTGAATTTATGCATGGACTATATTATTATTATTGCAAGAAACTTGAGAATACCAAAGGCACAACACCAATCAAGTTATACAGGGTGTTTTAATGGGGGATTCTAGAGGCCAAAATAAGACGAAAATCAAGAATATCAATTTGTCGATGGAGGCTTCGTTAAAAAGTTATTAACAATTGAATTCAAAAATTTCAAATCTTTTTAATGTTTCAAAACTAAACAACGCGTATTTTGCTGAAGAATATGTAGAAATTCCTAAAATGTTTGAAAATTTGTCTTTTAACCCTGTGAAAGGTTAAAACCCCCATAAATATGGTCCCATTTTTCAACGGCCATAACTCCTAGAATAGTCAATATATTGCATTGAAATTTTGGGAGGAAGTAGAGTTCATGGATATTTACAAAAAAGTATTAAACAACTTTTCCGTAGAGCGTCAAACAAAATTACTAAAAATCAAAAACGAATTTTTAAGAAAAAATCGACATGGTGTAGCAGCTGAAATTTTTCGACGAAAAAAGAAATTTCAAATCGTTCTGAAAAAAATATTGTCATCTGTAGGGGTCAATTACAATCATTTTTGGTGAATAGACGTACCCCCGAAATCCTACTCCCTTTCGAGATAAAAATTCAAGAAGGTGTAAAATTTTTCGACGAAATTAAAACATTTCAAATCGTTCTGAAAAAAATATTGTCAATTGTAGGGGTCAATTACAATCATTGTTGGTGAATAGACATACTCTCGAAATCCTAACCATTTTCGAGAAAAAAATTCCTTACCGAAAATATAATTTCAGGCCAACGATGCTTCCCCCAATTTCATGCTAATCTTTAAAACACCATAACTTCTCAACGGATTGGACGATTTTAATGTTTAAAAAAGCAAACTACGCGTATTTTGATGGAGAATATGTACAAATCGCACAAATATTCGAAAAGTTGAGTCTTGACTCCGAAAAATGAGAAAAACCGTATTCAAATGGTCCAATTTTCAAACAGCCATAATTCCTATAATAGTGAATATATTTCAATGAAACTTTTTTCTGGAGTAGAGGTCATTTGTACCTTCAAATAAGTATTAAACAACTTTTCTGTAGGACGTCAAACGAAATTCCTAAAAATCAAAAACGAATATTTAAGAAAAATCGATAGAGGGTAGGTGCCTTTCGTAAAAATTAAAAAATTTCAAATCATTCTAAAAAAATTATTTTCAGTTGCAGGGGTCAATTACAATCATTGTTGGTGAATAGACATACCCTCAAAATCCTAACCATTTACGAGAAAAAAAATTCCTTACCGAAAATATAATTTCAGGCCAACGATGCTTCCCCCAATTTCATGCTAATCTTTAAAACACCATAACTTCTCAACGGATTGGACGATTTTAATGTTCCAAAATGCAAATAACGCGTATTTTAATGCAGAATATGTAGAAATTCCAAAAATATTCGAAAAGTTGAGTCTTGACTCCGAAAAATGAGAAAAACCGTATTCAAATGGTCCAATTTTCAAACAGCCATAATTCCTATAATGGTGAATATATTTCAATGAAACTTTTTTCTGGAGTAGAGGTCATTTGTACCTTCAAATAAGTATTAAACAACTTTTCCGTAGGACGTCAAACGAAATTACTAAAAATCAAAAACGAATATTTAAGAAAAATCGATAGAGGGTAGGTGCCTTTCGTAAAAATTAAAAAATTTCAAATCATTCTAAAAAAATTATTTTCAGTTGCAGGGGTCAATTATAGTCATTTTTGGTCAATAGACATACGCTCGATATCCTAACCATTTTCGAGAAAAAAATTCCTTACCGAAAATATAATTTCAGGCCAACGATGCTTCCCCCAATTTCATGCTAATTTTTAAAACACCATAACTTCTGAACGGATTGGACGATTTTAATGTTTAAAAAAGCAAACTACGCGTATTTTGGTGGAGAATATATACAAATCGCACAAATATTCGAAAAGTTGGTCCTTGACCCCGCAAAATGAGAAAAACCCCATAAAAATGGTCCAATTTTCAAACAGCCATAACTTATACAATTGTGAACATATTTCAATGAAACTTTTTTCTGAAATAGAGCTCATGGGTACCTACAAAAAAGTATTAGACAACTTTTCTGTAGGGTGTCAAACAAAATTACTAAAAATGAAAAAGGAATTTTTAAGAAAAATCAACCAGGGGGTGCCTAAATTTTTCAACGAAAAAAAAAATCTTTAATTAATTCTGAAAAAATTATTTTTGGTTGCAGGGGTCAGTTACAATCATTTTTGGTGAATACGCATACCTTCAAAATCCTACGCATTTTCGAGAAAAAAATTCAGAAAGGAGGTCAAATTTTTTGGCGAAATTAAAAGTTTCAAATCGAAAAAAAAATCTTTAATTAATTCTGAAAAAATTATTTTTGGTTGCAGGGGTCAATTACAATCATTTTTGGTAATTACACATACCCCCGAAATCCTACGCATTTTCAAGAAAAAAATTCCTTACCGAAAATATAATTAAGTGCTGGAATTTTTCGACGAAAAAAAAATTTTTTAAATGGTTAAAAAAAATTACCTTCACTTAGAGGGATCGATTACAATCATTTTTGACTATTAGAAATACCCTCGAAATCCTCCTCACTTTCGAGAAAAAAATTCGAGAACTTGCTGAAATTTTTTGATGAAAAAAAAATTTTTTAATCGTTAAAAAAAAATTACTTTCAATTACAGGGGTCGATTGCAATCGTTTTTGGTGAATAGATCTAACCTCGAATTCCTACGCACTTTCGAGAAAAATAATTCCTTATCGAAAATCTAATGTGAGGGCAGAAATGCACCCCCGAAATTTCATGCGAATCCTTAAAATGTCATAACTTCTGAACGGATTGGGGGAATTTAATGTTTCAAACGGCAAACAACGCGTAGTTTGGTGAAGAATATGTAGAAATTTTAAAAATATTAGAAAAGTTGTCCCTTAACTCCGTAAGGTGACAAAAAACCCCTAAAAATGGTTCAATTTTCAAACGGTCATAATTCCTACAATAGTGAATGGATTTGGTTGAAATTTTTTTCTTACGTAGAGTTCATGGGCACCTACAGAAAAGTATTAAACAACTTTTCTGTACAGCGCCAGCCAAATTTATTAAAAATAAATATCGAATTTATAAGAAAAATCGACAAGACGGTAGGTGCCTAAATTTTTCGACGAAAAAAAAATTTTTAATTAATTCTGAAAAAATTATTTTCGGCTGCGGGGGTCAATTACAATCATTTTTTGTGACTAGACGTACCCCCAAAATCCTACCCACTTTCGAGAAAAAAATTCGAGTAGTTGCTGAAATTTTTCGACGAAAAAAAAAATTTCAAATCGTTCAAAAAAAAAATTACTTTCGGTTAAGGGGGTCGATTACAATCATTTTTGGTCATTAGACATAACCTCGAAATCCTACACACTTTCGAGAAAAAAAATTCTTTACCGAAAATATAATTTCTGGCCAGAAATGCTTCCTCGAAATTTCGTGCAAATGTTTAAAATATTATATCTTCTGAACAAATTGAAGGATTTTAATGTTTCAAAAGGTAAACAAAGTGTATTTTAGTGAAGAATATGTAGAAATTCTAACAATATTCGAAAAGTTGTTCGTTAACCCCGTGAAGCGAAAAAACCACCATAAAAATGGTTCAATTATCCAACGGCCATAACTCCTAGAATAGTCAATATATTGCATTGAAATTTTGGGAGGAAGTAGAGTTCTTGGATACCTACAAAAAAGTATTAAACAACTTTTTTGTAGAACGTCCCTCAAAATTACTAAAAATCAAAAACTAATTTTTAAGAAAAAATCGACATGGCGTAGCTGCAAAAATTTTTCAGCGAAAACAAAAAATTTCAAATCATTCTGGAAAAATTATTTTCGATTACGAGGGTCAATTACAATAATTTTTGGTGAATAGACATACCCCCGAAATCCTACACACTTTCTAGAAAAAAATTCGAGAGTGAAATTTTTCGACAGAAAAAAAAATGTCAGTCAAAATTTTAGCGAGTAAAATTTCTTCGACTCGCCAAAAGTGTAAAAAGAGTCCAATAAGACACGTGGACGATATTTCCAAAAATGAAAGCAGATTGTAAACATAAACTGGCGAAAATTGAGGGACTCATTAAAACGTTTTGCAAATGGCGTCACGAAATGACCAATGGCGGTAATACATATGTATAATGGCGTCAGTCAAAATTTTTAGGTTATATTGCAAGTTAGTTTCGATCAAAACACCCATGTGTCTCCAATAATCGTATGTAAAATTTCTTCGACTCGCCAAAAGTGTAAAAAGAGTCCAAAAAGACACGTGGACAATATTTCCAAAAATGAAAACAGATTGTAAACATAAACTGGCGAAAATTAAGGGACTCATTAAAACGTTTTGCAAATGGCGTCACGAAATGACCAATGGCGGTAATTCATATGTATAATGGCGTCAGTCAAAATTTTAAGGTTATATTGCAAGTTAGTTTCGATCAAAACACCCATGTGTCTCCAGTAGCTACGAGTAAAAGGGTATAGCCGAATAAGGGGGTCAAATGTGCCCCCAAACCGAATTGAACGAACGATGGGTCATTCGATAGCTTATCCAAAAAAAACCATGTGTGCAAATTTTTAACTTGAAATCTCGACCGTGGGGGTAGTAATGGGGTGAAAACGAAAATCATGTTTTTCAACAATTTCTCTTAACCTATTGAGTAAAAAAATGTAAAAAAATTCAGAGACACTTCGGGTACTGGGACACATATTTTGGGAGATTTTCAGATTTTTTGATCGAAGAACCAGGTAGTAAAAAATAACAAACCGCAAAAAATGCCGAAAAATGCCAATTACGTATCGAAGGAGGCCCGGAACTACTTTTATACTTTCACAGTAAACACGTATTGCTATTACTATTATTCTCAATTTTTTTCAGATTTTTCATTTTGGTGCGCCGCAGTGAAAAAAAATAAAAACCGATTTTTTCCTCATTTTCTGCGTATTAGAGTAACTTACACGTTGAATTTTTATGCATTCTTCAATATGCGAGTGTTTTGTACACTGTTTAATGTTTCTACACTAAGCAAAATTACATAACAATTGAAAGAAATAAAATAAACCAACCGTTGAGCGCAACATATCCTAAAAAATCAACGATGTTTTTAATGGCGTCGTTGGCGCAGCGTTAGAGTGTCCGACTGTGGAACCGCTGGAAGTTTTTTTACCGTAGGTTCGAGTCTCTCTTTGGGACTTAGTATTTTTTTTCAAATTCTGACTATATAACAATGATTTATATTTATTTATAAATATTCTAAAGGCATTTTACAAATATTTTAACCTGAAATATATATAAATATAATTTTGGAGCGTCTTTGCGTCCTTATTTTTTTTGTCAACCACGATTATTGTTTAACATCTCTTAAACTGAACTTAATGTGAAATGTTAGTTATCAAATCTCTTACCTTTGACTATTGTGAATGGATTAGAACAGAAGATTCTATACTGGCTTACTATTACTTCTTCTCCCCCTTCGATCAAGCAGATCTTTCCTTTTTTTTCTCTTTCTTTGATAAATATGAATGTTTGCTACAGAGTAACTTGCTACAGAGTGACTAATAACGAAAAATAATCTTACGAAAAAAACGATTCCTAATAACTACAATGTACCAGAAAACTGTGTCATAAACCGAATTCTCAAATCACTTTGGATTTTAACAGTATATTAAATATTGCTATAGTTTAACAATATGTATCCTTAATTTTTTTGAAGTTATTTTTAAATGATGTGGAGATAAGAAAATCATCCTATGCAAAAATCGCTCCAAAATTATATTTATACATATTTCAGGTTAAAATATTTGTAAAATACCTTTAGAATATTTATAAATAAATATAAATCATTGTTATATAGTTAGAATTTGAAAAAAAAAATAACAAATAAAAAAAAATTCTAAGTCTCAAAGAGAGACTCGAACCTACGGTAAAAAAACTTCCAGCGGTTGCACAGTCGGACACTCTAACGCTGCGCCAACGACGCCATTAAAAACATCGTTGATTTTTTAGGATATGTTGCGCTCAACGGTTGGTTTATTTTATTTCTTTCAATTGTTATGTAATTCTGCTTAGTGTAGAAACCTTAAACAGTGTACAAAACACTCGCATATTGAAGAATGCATAAAAATTCAACGTGTAAGTTACTCTAATACGCAGAAAATGAGGAAAAAATCGGTTTTTATTTTTTTTCACTGCGGCGCACCAAAATGAAAAATCTGAAAAAAATTGAGAATAATAGTAATAGCAATACGTGTTTACTGTGAAAGTATAAAAGTAGTTCCGGGCCTCCTTCGATACGTAATTGGCATTTTTCGGCATTTTTTGCGGTTTGTTATTTTTTACTACCTGGTTCTTCGATCAAAAAATCTGAAAATCTCCCAAAATATGTGTCCCAGTACCCGAAGTGTCTCTGAATTTTTTTACATTTTTTTACTCAATAGGTTAAGAGAAATTGTTGAAAAACATGATTTTCGTTTTCACCCCATTACTACCCCCACGGTCGAGATTTCAAGTTAAAAATTTGCACACATGGTTTTTTTTGGATAAGCTATCGAATGCCCCATCGTTCGTTCAATTCGATTTGGGGGCACATTTGACCCCCTTATTCGGCTATACCCTTTCTTCGACTCGCCAAAAGTGTAAAAAGAGTCCAAAAAGACACGTGGACGATATTTCCAAAAATGAAAACAATTTGTAAACATAAACGGACGAAAATTGAGGGACTCATTAAAACGTTTTGCAAATGGCGTCACGAAATGACTAATGGCGGTAATACAGCGCGCGTGAGATTGTGGCATTACTTTCAAGCTACCAGTTCGTCGTCGATCTCTCTTTCTCTTTTATTTGTTTCTTCGCCAACATCTGTCTTACGCGCCATAGCTTACTATGGCGCATTACATTGCCACAACCCGTACATAACATGCCGATCCGACGAGTCCGACTTTATGGTGCAAGGTGCACACCGTGTCTGGAGAGTTTCAGAGAGTTTCACGGAGAAAAAGCGCCTCAGGGTCGTATCGTTGGTTATAGGTCGCCCCCCGTCTTAATAAAACGCGACAGCGAGCGATCTTTCTCCTGGCGCGACTGCAACCGACGACACACGAATCGATACGGATTAAAGATGGCGTCGATTGCTACTTTTGAATCACTCGTGATTCGTGATCGCTCTCGATTGGTGGGGAGCGTTTTCACTTTTCACGAATTATGTCCTTAGACTGCATACAGGGTGTCCTGTTAATAATTCAAAAACGACGCCCGACATTTTTGCTAAGGAAATTGTCGTTCAGAATCGTCTCAGATACCCCACATTTCCGGTTCTTACACTATTTACGGGACACCCTGTAGGGATTATATTACGATTGGTTTAAAAGCAATGTTAACATAATTTTCTTATTAGGAGAAAGAAGAGTGATAAATAGATGTAAGTATAAGTTTTTTTTCTCATTGTTTCAATATTCGTTTCATAAATGTTTGTAAAAATTTTTAACAAGGTAATGTATATGCAAAACTAACCTATTTGTAATTTTTGATTCTAACTTATTTCTTTATGATATAAATATATACAATATTTTGTTGTTCAGAATCGTCTCAGCTACCCCACATTTCCGGTTCTTACACTATTTACGGGACACCCTGTAGGGATTATATTACGATTGGTTTAAAAACAATGTTAACATAATTTTCTTATTAGGAGAAAGAAAAGTGATAAATAGATGTAAGTATAAGTTTTTTTTCTCATTGTTTCAACATTCGTTTCATAAATGTTTGTGAAATTTTTAACAAGGTAATCTATATGCAAAACTAACCTATTTGTAATTTTTGATTCTAACTTATTTCTTTATGATATAAATATATACAATATTTTGTTGTTCAGAATCGTCTCAGCTACCCCACATTTCCAGTTCTTACACTATTTACGGGACACCCTGTAGGGATTATATTACGATTGGTTTAAAAGCAATGTTAACATAATTTTCTTATTAGGAGAAAGAAAAGTGATAAATAGATGTAAGTATAAGTTTTTTTCTCATTGTTTCAACATTCGTTTCATAAATGTTTGTGAAATTTTTTAACAAGGTAATCTATTTGCAAAACTAACCTGTTTGTAATTTTAATTTCTGACTTATTTTTTTATAATATAAATATATACAAAATGTCATATTAATGTATAAAAACGTATATAAATGTATATGTATGTTTTAAGTAATACTTCTTTTTCGTGGCGACAAACTTATTATTTATTTAAATAATCGACTGAAACAATTTGATATTTGAAATGTACAAAATATGCAATTAAGCAGCCTTAAATTTGGCGCATTTCTAATTCTTTGAATTTTGAGAACGCCATCTTGCGGATTACAGTCGTGAATGGAGTTTAATCACGAATGTGATCGTGATTTTGTGATCACTGTGATAAATCACTGTTAGTGATTTTGCACGCCATCTTTAATAAACAGACATTACGTGACAACAATATTTCTTTTAAATTTATGATTACCACTGTAAAAATTTTACTATCTCTTTTAACACGTTCACTGTCAGATTAAAACCGTATAATATTCTGCAAAAGTAAAATTTTGATTTTAGACCATTGCACGCTACGTAACCTAAAATTTGTACTTATTTTCGTAACCTTGTTAAAATTCATAAATTCTATTTGATTCCCTCAACGTCTGAACTTGAGAATTAATTTTTCTAGCATCATAATGGTAAATCCTGTACAATTGAAAACTAATTAAAATTACAATTTCGTATCTGATTTTTTTTTATTATTTAGTATTTTTTTTTTATCGAATATTGTATTTAATGATAATTTTACTGTAGTTGATCGTAATCTAATATTCTAATTAATTTCCATTGGCCAATTGTTAAATTACAATTTCGTATCTGATTTTTATATTATTTAGTAATTTTCTTTTGTCGAATATGTTATTTAATAATAATTTTATTGTAGCTGATCGTAATCTA
This sequence comes from Colletes latitarsis, assembly GCF_051014445.1. Taxonomy (NCBI): domain Eukaryota; kingdom Metazoa; phylum Arthropoda; class Insecta; order Hymenoptera; family Colletidae; genus Colletes; species Colletes latitarsis. Next base: position 9,564,325 of record NC_135146.1, read on the forward strand.
ATATTCCAATTAATTTCCATTGGTTAATTGTTAAATTACAATTTCGTATCTGATTTTTGTTTATTATTTAGTATTTTTTTTTATCGAATATTGTATTTAATGATAATTTTACTGTAGTTGATCGTAATCTAATATTCCAATTAATTTCCATTAGCCAATTGAAAAATTATAATTTCGTATCTGATTTTTTTTATTATTTTGCCATTTTTTTGTATCGAATATGTTATTTAATAATAATTTTACTATATTTGATCGTAATCTAATATTCCAATTAATTTAATTTAATTATAATTTTCCATTGGCCAATTGAAAAATTATAATTTCGTATCTGATTTTTATATTATTTAGTAATTTTCTTTTGTCGAATATGTTATTTAATAATAATTATGCTGTATTTTATCGTAATCTAATATTCCAATTAATTTTCATTGGCCAACTGAAAAATTATAAACTTCATATCTGATTTTTATATTATATAGTAATTTTTTTTTATCGAATATGTTATTTAATAATAATTTTACTATACTTGGTCGTAATGTAATATTCCAATTAATTTCCATTGGCCAATTGAAAAATTATAATTTCGTATCTGATTTTTGTTTATTATTTAATATTTTTTTTTTATTATTTAGTAATTTTTTTTTATCGAATATGTTATTTAATAATAATTTTACTGTAGCTGATCGTAATCTAATATTCAAATTAATTTTGCTTAGCCAATTGAAAAATTATAATTTCGTATCTGATTTTTTTTATTATTTAGCAATTTTCTTTTATCGAATATGTTATTTAATAATAATTTTGCTGTATTTTATCGTAATCTAATATTCCAATTAATTTCCATTGGCCAATTGTTGAATTATAATTTCGTATCTGATTTTTGTTTATTATTTAGTATTTTTTTTTATTATTTAGTAATTTTTTTTTATCGATTATATTATTTAATAATAATTTTACTGTAGTTGATCGTAATCCAATATGCCAATTAATTTCCATTGGCCAATTGTTAAATTATAATTTACGATCTAATTTTTTTTATTGTTTAGTAATTTTTTTTTGACTCGAATATGGTATTTAATAATAATTTTACTGTACTTAATTATAAAGTAACATTCCAATAAATTTTCATTGGTCATTTGCAAAATTATGATTTCGTATTGAATTTTTTTGTATTATTTAGTATTTTTTTTATTGTTTAGTAATTTTTTTTTGTATCGAATATGGTATTTAATAATAATTTTACTGTACTTATTTATAAAGTAACATTCCAATTAATTTTCATTGGTCAATTGAAAAATTATGATTTCGTATTGAATTTTTTTGTAATATTTAGTATTTTTTTTGTTATTTAGTAATTTTTTTTTATCGAATATGTTATTTAATAATAATTTTATTGTATTTGATCGTAATCTCATATTCCAATTAATTTTCATTGGACAATTGAAAAATTATAATTTCGTATCAAATTTTTGTTTATTATTTAGTATTTTTTTTTTATTATTTAGTAATTTCTTTTTATCGAATATTGTATTTAGTCATAATTTTACTGCACTTGATCGTAATCCAATATGCCAATTAAATTCCATTGGCCAATTGTTAAATTATAATTTACGATCTAATTTTTTTTATTGTTTAGTAATTTTTTTTTGACTCGAATATGGTATTTAATAATAATTTTACTGTACTTAATTATAAAGTAACATTCCAAATTAATTTTCATTAGTCAATTGAAAAATTGTGATTTCGTATTGAATTTTATTGTATTATTTAGTATTTTTTTTTTTATTTAGTAATTGTTTTTCATCGAATATGTTATTTAATAATAATTTTACTGTAGCTGATCGTAAACTAATATTCCAATTAATTTCCATTGCCTAATTGAAAAATTATAATTTCGTATCTGATTTTTATATTATTTAGTAATTTTTTTTTATTGAATACGGAATTTAATAATAATTTTACTGCACTTAATCGGAATATAATATTCCAATTAGTTTTCATTGGCCAATCGAAAAATTATAATTTCGTATCAAATTTTTTTCTATTATTTTGAATTTTTTTTTATTATTTAGTAATTTTTTTTTTATCGAACATGGAATTTAATAATAATTTTACTGTACTTAATCGTGAACTAATATTCCAATTAATTTTCATTGGTCAATTGTTAAATTATAATTTCGTATCTAATTTTTTCTTATTATTTAGTATTTTTTTTGTATTGTTCTGTAATTTCTTTTTTATTAAATATTGTATTCAACAATAATTTTACTGTATTTGATCGTAATCTAATATTCAAATTAATTTTCATTGGCCAACTATAAAATTATAATTTCGTATCTAATTTTTTTTACTATTTAATATTCTTTTTTTAATTATTTAGTAACCTTTTTTTCACTTGATCGTCATCCAATATGCCAATTAATTTCCATTGGCCAATTGTTAAATTATAATTTTGGATCTAATTTTTTTTATTATTTAGTAATTTTCTTTTATCGAATATGTTATTTAATAATAATTTTACTGTACTTGATCGTAAACTAATATTTCAATTAATTTCCATTGGTAGAATTGTACATATTGTTTAACATCACATTTGATAATTATCCATAGACAACAAAAATAAAAGTGTCATTTTCTAAATAAAGTAATTCTAAAATATCATTTATTTCAAATAGACGAAATAACGAATATAAAATCCAATCGTTCTATCGAACTTTTATTTCTAATACTACGTAAATAGAATTCTACAAATTCTTTAACAATCAAATTTGATAATTATCCCTAAACAACAAAAATACAAGTGTAATTTTCTAAATAAAGTAATTCTAAAATATCATTTATTTAAAATAGAAAAGATAACGAATATTAACAAATTAACAACTGTGCATTTTTCTTAAAACATTCCTATACGAAGCTTTTAATAAAATATAATTCCTTCAACATGAGTATACTAAAACTGTGATAAGTATTTTCGTAATTAATATAGTTCATTATAATTTCCAGGAACTATACGTGGATAATAGAATTCTTTTTCTTTTGTTGTCGGAGAAATTACTAAAAAAACACGAGAATAGTCGTTTTCCGTCCGTAAAGCGTTAAATCCAATCGTTCTATCGAACTTTTATTTATAATACTACGTAAATAGAATTCTACAAATTCTTTAACAATCAAATTTGATAATTATCCATAAACAACAAAAATAAAAGTATTATTTCGTAAATAAAGTAATTCTAAAATATCATTAATTTCAAATTGACAAGATAACGAATATTAACAAATTAACAACTGTGCATTTTTCTCAAAACTTTCCTATACGAAGCTTTTAATAAAATAGAATTCCTTCAACATGAGTATACTAAAAATGTAATATGTATTCTCGTAATTAATATAGTTCATTAAAATTTCCAGGAGCTATACGTGGATAATAGAATTCTTTTTCTTTTGTTGTCAGAGAAATTACTAAAAAAAACAGAAATTTATCTTAAAACGAGAATACTCGTTTCCCGTCCGTAATGTTACAAATTGTTGAACATCATATTTGATAATTATCCATAAAAAGCAATAAATAAAATATCATTAATTTCAAATTGACAAAATAACGAATATTAACACATTAACTGTGCATTTTTCTCAAAATTTTCCTATACGAATTATCCATAAACAGCAATAAATAAAATATCATTAATTTCAAATTGACAAAATAACGAATATTAACACATTAACTGTGCATTTTTCTCAAAATTTTCCTATACGAAGTTTTTAATAAAATATAATTCCTCCAACATGAGTATACTAAAAATGTAATAAGTATTTTCGTAATTAATATAGTTCATTATAATTTCCAGGAACTATACGTGGATAATAGAATTCTTTTTCTTTTGTTGTCAGAAAAATTACTAAAAAAAACACAAATTTATCGTTAAACGAGAATACTCGTTTCCCGTCCGTAATGTTACAAATTGTTGAACATCAAATTTGATAATTATCCACAAACAGCAATAAATAAAATATCATTAATTTCAAATTGACAAGATAACGAATATTAACAAATTAACTGTGCATTTTTCTCAAAATTTTCCTATACGAAGCTTTTAATAAAATATAATTCCTTCAACACGTGTATACTAAAAATGTAAGAAGTATTTTCGTAATTAATATAGTTCATTAAAATTTTCAGGAGCTATACGTGGATAATAGAATTCTTTTTCTTTTGTTGTCGGAGAAATTACTAAAAAAACACGAGAATACTCGTTTCCCGTCCGTAAAGCGTTAAATCCAATCGTCCTATCGAACTTTTATTTATAATACTACGTAAATAGAATTCTACAAATTCTTTAACAATCAAATTTGATAATTATCCCTAAACAACAAAAATACAAGTGTCATTTTCTAAATAAAGTAATTCTAAAATATCATTTATTTAAAATAGAAAAGATAACGAATATTAACAAATTAACAACTGTGCATTTTTCTCAAAACATTCCTATACGAAGCTTTTAATAAAATAGAATTCTATACTAAAACTGTGATAAGTATTTTCGAAATTAATATAGTTCGTTAAAGTTACTAAAAAAACACAAATTTATCTTAAAACGAGAATACTCGTTTCCCGTCGGTAATTTTACAAATTGTTTAACATCAAATTTGATAATTATCCACAGACAACAAAAATAAAAGTATTATTTTCTAAATAAAGTAATTCTAAAATATCATTAATTTAAAGTAGACAAGATAACGAATATTAACAAATTAACAACTGTGCATTTTTCTCAAAACTTTCCTATACGACAATTTTAATAAAATATAATTCCTTCAACATGAGTATACTAAAAATGTAATAAGTATTTTCGTAATTAATATAGTTCATTATAATTTCCAGGAGCTATACGTGGATAATAGAATTCTTTTTCTTTTGTTGTCGGAGAAATTACTAAAAAAACACGAGAATAGTCGTTTCCCGTCCGTAAAGCGTTAAATCCAATCGTCTTGTCGAACTTTTATTTATAATACTACGTAAATAGAATTCTACAAATTCTTTAACAATCAAATTTGATAATTATCCCTAAACAACAAAAATAAAACTATTATTTCGTAAATAAAGTAATTCTAAAATATCATTAATTTCAAATTGACAAGATAACGAATATTAACAAATTAACAACTGTGCATTTTTCTCAAAACACTCCTATACAATGATTTTAATAAAATAGAATTCCATCAACACGTGTATACTAAAACTGTGATAAGTATTTTCGTAATTAATATAGTTCATTATAATTTCCAGGAGCTATACGTGGATAATAGAATTCTTTTTCTTTTGTTGTCGGAGAAATTACTAAAAAAACACGAGAATACTCGTTTCCCTTCGGTAAAGCGTTAAATCCAATCGTCCTGTCGAACGAATTTTGTAAAACTCGTCCTCTCGAGGAAAAGTACGTTTCTCCCCTAGTCCGCTGTTCCCATATATGTATGTATGCAGGTATCTCAGGAGACAGCACCTTTCACAGAGTTAGTCAAGTTCTTTCTGAAACCTGTTCTTGTTTTGTTGAAGGAATCGACGCCTCGACTAGCTTCCTATTCCGAACTTATTTACATATTTCTACAAACGTACGCGAGAGTTGCACGGATGCACCAGTTTTGTATTTTCTCCGACGAAAGTCTGCATTTCCAGAGTTATTTCATTTTGTTTCCTCTGCTTTAAAACATTGTAATTTCCCATATTAAGGGAGTCATTTCTTTGATTTTTTTTTTAACGATTGGCAGATTGTTTTGTACTGAAATTTTGCAGATATATTTATTCGTCTTATAGGTATGTACAGTATTTTTTTCATTAAAAAATATTAAAAATTGCGGGAGTTATAGCTCCTTGTTTAAGAAAAACGCATTTAAACTGGCTTATATGATATTTCAAGATCTAGCAGACCGATTTACTTCAAATTTGGGGAGAATATTCAGCAGACACGCCTTTTATAGCTGGAACTAGAGTTTTTAAATAATATTGAGTTTTACTATTTTTTTTAATACGCTGAAGACAAGAGAACGATTAACAAATAGAAATTCGAAACTTGAAGTGTCGCCATTTCTTTATTTATCAGAATTTTGACTTCTCCCTAGTTTCTGCTATAACTAGAACCTTCCTTATGAAGATACTTTAACCCCCTCTGTTTTAAATTATCTGGAATTCTGGGAGCCCATTGGAGCACCTTTTCCAAAAGAGCAATTAAATAAGCAGTTATAATTCCCACGATTTTTAATATTTTTCCATGAAAAAAATACTGTACATGCTTATGAGATGAATAAATACATCTACAAAGTCTCAGTACAAAAGAGCCTGCCTATCATTAAAAAAAAAATCACAAAAAGGGCCGTGAAATTGGCAGTCTAGGCAGCAATACCTCATTAAGGGAATCATTTCTTTGATTTTTTTTTTAACGATTGGCAGATTGTTTTGTACTGAAATTTTGCCGTATTATATATTCGCCTTATAGGTATGTACAGTATTTTTTTCATTAAAAAATATTAAAAATTGCGAGAGTTATAGCTCCTTGTTTAAGAAAAACGCATTTAAACTGGCTTATATGATATTTCAAGATCTAGCAGACCGATTGGCTTCAAATTTGGAGAGAATATTCAGCAGACACGCCTTTTATAACTGGAACTAGAGATTTTAAATAATATTGAGTTTTACTATTTTTTTTAATACGCTGAAGACAAGAGAACGATTAACAAATAGAAATTCGAAACTTGAAGCGTCGCCATTTCTTTATTTATCAGGATTTTGACTTTTCCCTAGTTTCTGCTATAATTACAACCTTCCTTATGAAGATACTTTAACCCCCTCTGTTTTAAATTATCTGGAATCCTGGGAGCCCATTGGAGCACCTTTTCCAGAAGAACCATTAAATAAGAAGTTATAATTGCCACGATTTTTAATATTTTTCGATGAAAAAAATACTATACATGCTTATGAGATGAATAAATACATCTACAAAGTCTCAGTACAAAAGAGCCTGCCTATCATTAAAAAAAAAATCACAAACAGGGCCGTGAAATTGGCAGTCTAGGCAGCAATACCTCATTAAGGGAGTCATTTCTTTGATTTTTTTGTGATTTTTTTTTTAACGATTGGCAGATTGTTTTGTACTGAAATTTTGCAGAAATATTTATTCGTCTTATAGGTATGTTCAGTATTTTTTTCATTAAAAAATATTAAAAATTGCGAGAGTTATAGCTCCTTGTTTAAGAAAAACGCATTTAAAATGGCTTATATGATATTTGAACATCTAGCAGACCGATTTACTTCAAATTTGGGGAAAATATTCAGCAGACACGCCTTTTACAGCTGGAACTAGAGATTTAAAACAATATTGAGTTTTACTATTTTTTTTAATACGCTAAAGACAAGAGAACGATTAACAAATAGAAATTCGAAACTTGAAGCGTCGCCATTTCTTTATTTATCAGAATTTTGACTTCTCCCTAGTTTCTGCTATAACTAGAACCTTCCTTATGAAGATACTTTAACCCTCTCTGTTTCAAATTATCTGGAATTCTGGGAGCCCATTGAAGCACCTTTTCCAGAAGAGCCATTAAAACATCATAACTCCGGAAAGGATTCGAGGGTTTTAATGTTTCAAAATGCAAACAACGCGTATTTTGATAAAGAAAATGTAGAAATTCCAAAAATGTTTGAAAACTTGTTTTTTAATCCCGTAAAAGGTTAAAACCCCCATAAAAATGGTCCAATTTTCAAAGGACCATAACTCCTACAATAGTGTATACATTTCAATGAAATGTAGTATGGAAATAGTGCTCATGGGTAGCTACAAAAAAGTGCTAAACGAAATTTCCGTAGGACGTCAAACAAATTTATTAAAAATGAATAATGAAGTTTTAAGAAAAATCGACATGGGGTAGCTGCTGAAATTTTTCGACGAAATTAAAATATTTCAAATCGTTCTGAAAAAAATATTATCAATTGTAGGGGACAATTACAATCATTTTTGGTCATTATCCATACCCCCGAAATCCTACCCACTTTCTAGAAAAAAATTCCAGAAGGTTTAAAATTTTTCGACGAAATTAGAAGATTTCAAATCGTTCCGAAAAAAATATTGTCAACTGTAGGAACCAATTACAACCATTTTTGGTGAATAGACGTACCCCCAAAATCCTACTCATTTCCTAGCAAAAAATTCGATGAGTGAAATTTTTGGACGAAAAAAAAATTTTTCAAATCGTCCTGGAAAAAATATTGTTAGCTGTGGGGGTCAATTACGATCATTTTTGGTCATTAGATATATCCTCGAAATCCTACCCCCTTTCGAGGGAAAAATTCAAGAAAGTATGACATTTTTCAAAGAAATTAAAATATTTCAAATCGTTCTAAAAAAAATATTGTCATCTGTAGGGATCAATTACAATCATTTTGGGCGAATAGACGTACACCCGAAATCCTACCCCCTATCGAGAAAAAAATTCTAGAAGGTTTGAATTTTTTGGGCAAAATTAAAAAATTTCAAATCGTTCTGAAAAAAATATTATCAATTGTAGGGGTCAATTTCAATCATTTTTGGTCATTATCCATACCCCTGAAATCCTACCCACTTTCTAGAAAAAAATAACCAGAGGGTTTGAATTTTTTGGGCAAAATTAAAAAATTTCAAATCGTTCTGAAAAAAATATTGTCAACTGAAGGGGTCAATTACAATCATTTTTGGTGAATAGACGTACCCCCGAAATCCTACCCCCTATCGAGAAAAAAATTCTAGAAGGTTTGAATTTTTTGGACAAAATTAAAAAATTTCATATCGTTCTGAAAAAAATATTGTCAGCTGTAGGGGGCAATTACAATCATTTTTGGTGAATAGACGTACCCCCGAAATCCTACCCCCTATCGAGAAAAAAATTCTAGAAGGTTTAAAATTTTTCGACGAAATTAAAATATTTCAAATCGTTCTGAAAAAAATATTGTCAACTGTAGGGGTCAATTACAATCATTTTTGGTCATTATCCATACCCCCGAAATCCTACCCACTTCCTATAAAAAAATTCGAGAAGGTGTGAAATTTTTGGTCAAAATTAAAATTTTTCAAATCGTTCTGAAAAAAATATTGTCAACTGTAGGGGTCAATTACAATCATTTTTGGTGAATAGACATACCCCTGAAATCCTACCCACTTTCTAGAAAAAAATTCCAGAAGGTGTGAAATTTTTCGACGAAAAAAAATTTTTCAAATCGTTCTAAAAAAAATATTGTCATCTGTAGGGGTCAATTACAATCATTTTTGGTGAATAGACGTACCCCCGAAATCCTACCCCCTATCGAGAAAAAAATTCTAGAAGGTTTGAATTTTTTGGACAAAATTAAAAAATTTCAAATCGCTCTGAAAAAAATATTGTCAGCTGTGGGGGTCAATTACAATCATTTTTGGTGAATAGACATACCCCTGAAATCCTACCCACTTTCTAGAAAAAAATTCCAGAAGGTTTGAAATTTTTCGACGAAATTAAAATATTTCAAATCGTTCTGAAAAAAATATTATCAATTGTAGGGATCAATTACAATCATTTTTGGTGAATAGACGTACCCACGAAATCCTACCCCCTATCGAGAAAAAAATTCTAGAATGTTTGAATTTTTTGGACAAAATTAAAAAATTTCAAATCGCTCTGAAAAAAATATTGTCAGCTCTAGGGGGCAATTACAATCATTTTTGGTCATTATCCATACCCCCGAAATCCTACCCCCTTTCTATAAAAAAATTCGAGAAGGTTTGAATTTTTTGACGAAAATAAAATATTTCAAATCGTTCTGAAAAAAATATTGTCAACTTTAGGGGTCAATTACAATCATTTTGGGTGAATAGACGTACCCCCGAAATCCTACTCATTTCCTAGAAAAAAATTCGATGAGTGAAATTTTTCGACGAAAAAAAAATTTTTCAAATCGTCCTGAAAAAAATATTGTTAGCTGTGGGGGTCAATTACGATTATTTTTGGTCATTAGATATATCCTCGAAATCCTACCCCCTTTCGAGGGAAAAATTCAAGAAAGTTTGAAATTTTTCAACAAAATTAAAATATTTCAAATCGTTCTAAAAAAAATATTGTCAGCTGTGGGGGTCAATTACAATCATTTTTGGTCATTAGATATATCCTCGAAATCCTATCCACTTTCCAGAAAAAAATTCAGTACGAGCTGAACTTAAAACGTTAACAACTTTGTACCAAAGCCTCCATCATCAAATTAGTATTCTTAAATTTCGTCTTATTTTGGCCTCGAGAATCCCCCATTAAAATTTCCCCCACCCTCTATACTATAAAAGACATTTCATCACGATCGAATCGACTTGCCACTATACCAGTTTCATAACTCACACGACCGTATCGATCTCCCAACCGAGCGTAGCGATTCATTCCCGAATTCGCGTGGGTAAAGAAGAGCACGTGCACCGTGAAACAGTACGTTCATCCCGCGTTTCGTGGCTGCGAGCGTGCACATAGACAATTCCAGCGGTCCACCGCGCGTGACACACGCGACGCTTTTCACTACGCAAACTACAAAACCGTTTTTAACCTATTAACGTACATTTTACTTTTCCTCGCCGACCTCGATAATTCCTAACATACTAAACAAGCTCAAGAAACATCTCACATCTCAATAACACAATTTCAAGATTCCATCCAGAAAAGTGTTTTCCAACACTCGATTTGCTCGATCGTTTCTCGCGTTGCGATTAAAACCAATACGTACCCCGTCTCAGGCTAATCTCGCTCCCACGTGCACACGTCACACTTCCACAGGCAACATTTTCACTATGGAGAGGAACGAGCTCGGCCCTCTTGCGTGGAAATACGCACGATCAACCACTACATCCGTCCTCGTCCACGGGCACAGCGACACTGACCTGCCGCCACAGAAGAGAACGGACCAGGTAACAGAACCTCTCGAGTATTCTCTCTGCCCCTGTCCTTTTTCATCTCATCCTCCCTCTCTCTCCCCCTCGTCCTTCCTTGTCCTCTAACCCTTCTCCCCGACTCTTTCATTTCTTGCTTGCATTTCCCTTCCTCGTATTCTCTTACGTTCTCTCGCCTTTTGTTATTCTTTCTATCGTTAACCTCATTCTACCGCGATACGCTTTTTCCCGTCTTCGCGTACATAACGCAATTGTCGCGAACATAAATCCGCGACGAGGAATTTCAAACCTCGATATTTCCTCGGGGAAGCGCTTATTTTCGTAACCTAAAATTCCGCGAACCCAATTCAAATCGAACGTTTCGACCTGATTGTGTCCGTCACGTACAGATGACGTGACAGTCAATTAATAAAAAGTTTGTTTTCGTCAGATTGCGTGCATCAGAAGTAACGAATTAGAATGTGAAAACAAAATGGTAAACTGAATCTGACTGATATATTACGCTTGATTTGTCAGTACTATAAACACGCTTGTTCGAGCGTTAAAGATCCTTACCTGCTGCCTACGCGTCCTGATCGCTTTACATCGCTGGGACACCGATAACCTAATGGCCAGTAGCGTGCGTGCAATCAAGTTCACAGTCTTCTCCCGTAACCCTGCGTAGAGCATATTGCTCTCGCGTACAGAGAATGCATTGTTACGGTCGTCAGCTGCTGCTTCGAGCACTGTTTCTGGATGGGTGGGGAGATGCATCGGGGTTCCAGCATAGATGCCAGATTCAGCACCCGGTGCGATACTCACACATGCCAGATCACGCGTACGTGAGCTCGTGGAGTTTCGGAAAGTCGACAAAGGCAAACTGACACATGCCCTCTTTCTCGATTATTCCGAAGCTGCCCGAAGTAATTTCGGCCCGCCTCGTGGGAGGAGAGAGAGAAAGGCTCACATTTGCCTTCTCGCTCTTAACAACTGAAATCCGACCTCCCGTCAACGGCATACGATTTGGAATCTCGAGCCGTGATTCTCGACTGCCCAGGCATTTTTATTTTCCGACCTATGTAGGCGCACATAAGCAAAGTACCCATAATGGAAAAAACTAACCAAATAGACACACAAGTCTGAAGCTCATCCGTTAATAAATAAATAAACAAATAAAGAAAAAGATATTTTTCGTTCGCAGGAACAAACTACAATTTCTCGACAAACTTCGCCGTTCTGCCGCAGATGGCAGTGTGATCGCAAAATGGCGCGAACTTTCGAATTCCCACACCGCCAAGAAACTGGATTAAAACTTCGAATGGATCTATTTACATTTGAAAAAACACCAAAATTTACAATTTCTGCATCCTGCAATGCATTTGTTGTATTTTCGAGATGAACTTGTAAATACATTTACCATAATAATAACAATCACGAAAGAAAGTATACATCGAACAAATCGTAATATGATTTAATGGAAAAAAAAAACAGATTGAGCTTGTTAAAAAGTATTTTCTACTAACGATGCTAATGCTGGGTAGTTTCAGAGACGACGCATGCCCAATTTGCAGAGACAATCGTCGTCCATACGCGACAGGGACAATGGGGGAACAAATCCCCCCTCCTCGTGCTTCAACGGTCCCCCTCTGTATCTGGTACCCTGGAACCCAGAGATGCCAGAAAAGCACCGAAGGTGCTTTCTCACACTATGTTAGATCACGCGTACGTGAGCTCGTGGAGTTTCGGAAAGTCGACAAAGGCAAACTGACACATGCCCTCTTTCTCGATTATTCCGAAGCTGCCCGAAGTAATTTCGGTCCGCCTCGTGGGAGGAGAGAGAGAAAGGCTCACATTTGCCTTCTCGCTCTTAACAACTGAAATCCGACCTCCCGTCTACGGCACACGATTTGGAATCTCGAGCCGTGATTTTCGACTGCCCAGGCATTTTTATTTTCCGACCTATGTAGGCGCGCATAAGCAAAGTACCCATAATGGAAAAAAAATTTTGTAAAATTTATTTTACGGAAATACACGTTTTAAGACCCCCTGATCATATTTTAATTATTGAAAAAAAAGAAATTTTTTTTTATTATTCCTATGTATGAGCGTACATATGTATATTATTAATACGATTGAGTATAAATGGCTGAATGAATTTAAATGGAACTTTACATTTAAGTTTTATGTTCTCATTTCAAAGTCCGATTAGTCTTTGACTATAATCAGCCCATGGATAATAATGATTATATCTCTTGTTTCATAGTTGTTCCGATACATAGGCGTAATTTATAAAAGATCTTTTAAGTGTTTCATATGAATCTTGGGACGAATTCAATTTTATGTAAAAAAAATTAAATAAACTTTTTCTTTATCTTCTCTAGAGAAGAAAAACTTAAATGAAATCGTATACATTACGGGGTGTTTGACCACCTCTGGGAAAAATTTTAATGGGGGATTCTAGAGGCCAAAATAAGACGAAAATCAAGAATACCAATTTGTTGATGGAGGCTCCGTTAAAAAGTTATTAACAATTAAATTCAAAAATTTCAAATCGTTCTGGAAAAATTATTTTTGGTTGCAGGGGTCAATTATAAGCAGTTTTGGTAAATAGACATATCCCTGAAATCCTACTCACTTTCGAGAAAAAAAATCGGGTAAGTGTTGAAACTTTTTGGCAGAAAAAAAAATTTTTCAAATCATTTTAAAAAAATTATTTTCGGTAGCAAGAGTCGATTGCAATCATTTTTGGTCATTACACATACCCCCGAAATCCTACGCATTTCCGAGAAAAAAATTCCTTACCGAAAATCTAATTTCTGACCAGAAATGTCTGCCCGAATTTTCATGCGAATTTTTAAAACGTCATAATTTCTGAACGGATTGGACGATTTTAATGTTTAAAACAGCAAACTACGCGTATTTTGGTGGAGAATATATACAAATCGCAAAAATATTCGAAAAGTTGGTCCTTGACCACGCAAAATGGGAAAAAACCCCATAAAAATGGTCCAATTTTCAAACAGCCATAACTCCTACAATAGTGAATATATTTCAATGAAACTTTTTTCTAAAGCAGAACTCAAGGGTACCTACAAAAAAGTATTAAACAACTTTTTTGTAGAACGTTAAATAAAATTACTAAAAATCAAAAACGAATTTTTAAGAAAAATCGACAGGGGGTAGGTGCCTAAATTTTTCGACGAAAAAAAAAAATTTCAAATCGTTCTGAAAAAATTAATTTCGGTTGCGGGGGTCAATTACAATCATTTTTGGTGAATAGACATATCCCTGAAATCCTACGCACTTTCGAGAAAAAAATTCAGTACGGACGAAACTTTAACGTTAATAATTTTTTAACAAAATCTCCATCAACAAATTAGTATTCTTGATTTTCATCTTATTTTGGCCTCTAGAATCTCCCATTAAAATTTTTACCAGAGGTGGCCAAACACCATGTATATGCTTACTTAAATCGCATTGAAAACGAATACCACAAATGTTTTAGAATAATGTGCAAAATAGTTTTACTCGCAAAGGGTTAATTGAGAAATAAATGCTTGGTAATTAAAAACAGCAGTAAGCAGCTTAACCGGCTGGGATTTTCGCTAAAACAAATTGAAAACTCGATTCTAATAAGGGAAAGTTGAAATGGTACCCGATTTTGGGTTAAGTTTTACTGCAAGATATTATTAAAGTTATTACAGCTACTTATCTTCAAAAATAGAACCAAATTCACCAATAAGTAGTATGGTGTGAATGATGGGGTGTTTGGCTACCAATTCCGAGCTTCTTTTGCTCTGCAGGTTCGAATCCTGCTAAAAGAAATCTTTTTTTTTTAATTATATTTTAATCGTACACTAAATGTGACATTATATTTTTGTCTGATCTTCGAATATTTTTTTTTAAAGTTGAATTTACCAATTACATTTAACATGTGTTATTTTCAATATATGAAGTACATGAATCTGGATGGTACTTTTCGTAAAAACAGTCAAAACATAAAAATTTTAAACACCATGTACATCTAATGAAAATTCTGTTTTCACAGAAATTACAAAATTTTGTATTTAACTCTGATGGAAAGACCGCTTCATTTACATTGATATAATGTGAATGATTTTCGGATTTCGATTTACTTGTACCTCGTACTTTTTACCTTGTACTTCAGGTAAAAAGGGATATAACTGGCTAAAACAGTTTTATGATAGTACCTGCTAACTCATGTTACTCTTCTAAAATGAAACGCTATGTTTTGTACCTTTAAAAATATTCGACTATGTCCTTTTCAAATTTAAAATCCAACCCATACTTTGTATCATACTGGCAAACGGGATCACTATTCCTTTGTTTTTAAACGGTTTGATGGTGGGGATCTCGTGACTATTGCTCGTATGTATATTAATCAAAAATTAATGTATCTACGAGCTCTTTTTTCATTACATTAGTTTAAACATTTCAATATTGCACAATTCATAATTAAATAACAATTTTTTACATTTCCCTCCTGATGGAAGAGACCACCACTTTCCCGTGGTTTCCATTGAACGGTATCGTGCACGTTATTAATTTTTATGGATCGATACAATCATTTTTTTATGCAAAATTAAGCCAAATCAAACATATAATATTTAGTTCGTTATAACAAATTGATACGGTTAACTCAAAATATATCGAGGAAAATCATTATTAATTAATTTCCGCAACTATTAATTCTACTTTTTTGTTTATGTTATAAAAATAAGAACTCTTCTTATTGAAAAATGCCACAACGTGCACTATACTGGCAAAGAGTGGACTCTCATTTTAATTTATTAATTTTCAATCTTAAAGAATTTTGATTTTGAAAAATCGTATTATTAATATGCATATGTACGCTCATACATGGGTATAATAAAAAAAAATTTCTTTTTTTTCAATAATTAAAATATGATCAGGGGGTCTTAAAACGTGTATTTCCGTAAAATAAATTTTACAAAATTTTTTTTCCATTATGGGTACTTTGCTTATGTGCGCCTACATAGGTCGGAAAATAAAAATGCCTGGGCAGTCGAGAATCACGGCTCGAGATTCCAAATCGTATACCGTTGACGGGAGGTCGGATTTCAGTTGTTAAGAGCGAGAAGGCAAATGTGAGCCTTTCTCTCTCTCCTCTCACGAGGCGGGCCGAAATTACTTCGGGCAGCTTCGGAATAATCGAGAAAGAGGGCATGTGTCAGTTTGCCTTTGTCGACTTTCCGAAACTCCACGAGCTCACGTACGCGTGATCTAACATAGTGTGAGAAAGCACCTTCGGTGCTTTTCTGGCATCTCTGGGTTCCAGGGTACCAGATACAGAGGGGAACCGTTGAAGCACGAGGAGGGGGGATTTGTTCCCCCATTGTCCCTGTCGCGTATGGACGACGATTGTCTCTGCAAATTGGGCATGCGTCGTCTCTGAAACTTCCCAGCATTAGCATCGTTAGTAGAAAATACTTTTTAACAAGCTCAATCTGTTTTTTTTTTTCCATTAAATCATATTACGATTTGTTCGATGTATACTTTCTTCCGTGATTGTTATTATTATGGTAAATGTATTTACAAGTTCATCTCGAAAATACAACAAATGCATTGCGAGATGCAGAAATTGTAAATTTTGATGTTTTTTCAAATGTAAATAGATCCATTCGAAGTTTTAATCCAGTTTCTTGGCGGTGTGGGAATTCGAAAGTTCGCGCCATTTTGCGATCACACTGCCATCTGCGGCGGAACGGCGAAGTTTGTCGAGAAATTGTAGTTTGTTCCTGCGAACGAAAAATATCTTTTTCTTTATTTGTTTATTTATTTATTAACGGATGAGCCTCAGATTTGTGTGTCTATTTGGTTAGTATATAAAATTTACATATACAGGGTGGGGTATTTTAAACGGGTCACCCTGAATAACTCGCTTGTTTTTGAAGTAGGTTAGGTACGACTTCCGAATTTCAGCGTAGTGCAAGATGTATACACAAGTGCAATTAAAAACGTACATTTTATGTACTAACCAGAGGGACACATAACCCCAAAAGAGGCTTATCTGTCGATAAATAGATAAATAAAGAAAAAGATATTTTTCGATCTGTTATATTTGTAGCGCCACGTAGCGTTGACGGGAACAAACTATTTCTCGACAAACTTGCGCCTGCGCATTCCGCCGTAGATGGCGGTATAATAGATATTCTCCCGCCACTGTAATAAATGTGTTGTTTAATTTAATATCAAACGCGAATAACACGAGTCTGACTCGTAATCGACATTTCGAGCTAAATATGAATATCATGAGTCGAACTCGTAAATTTCGATATTCCAAAATCGATATATCGCGTTTCGAGTTTCAACATTCGACGCCTTTCCCAATCATTCGGGAGATTGGGCATATAGGTTAGGTACGGTTTCTTCCAAATTTCAGCGTAATGCAAGATGTATACACAAGTGCAATTAAAAACGTCCATTTTGTGCATTAACCAGAGGCACACATAACCACAAAAGAGGCTTAGTTGTTGATAAATAGATAAATAAAGAAAAAGATATTTTTCGATCTATTATATTTGTGGCGCCACGTAGCGTTGACGGGAACAAACTATTTCTGCGCCTGCGCGTTCTGCCGTAGATGGCGGTATAATAGATATTCTTCCGCCATTGTAATAAATCGCTACTTTTAATGAACCACTGATAATTTACTAATTACTCTTTTCCTGGGATTAATTTATGAACTTTTACAGTTTAACAGTGTTCAATATTGTGGAATAGTACTGACCTTCTATAATGCTCGCTACCACGTTCTGTTTCCTGATTTTCTGCATACATGACGTAGATGAGAATATATTATTTAACAGTGATCCATTGTTTACGCATCATACACTTTCAAGCTAGGAATAAAAGTACTTTATTTGAAGCCATAAATATGCATTTGTTTTATTATAGAATATACCTATTTTCTTTAATAGTTGCAAGGTTTAACAGATCCTGCTATTCGATATTGAATATCGTCAGGCTCGTTGTTTAATTTCATGTCAAACGCGAATAACACGAGTCTGACTCTTTGAGCTAAACATGAATATCGTGAATCGAACTCGTAAAGTTCGATATTCCGTCAATCGATATATCGTGTTTCGAGTTTCAACATTCGACTCCTTTCCCAATCATTCGGGAGATTGAGCGTATAGGTTAGGTACGGCTTCTGCCAAATTTCAGCGTAATGTAAGATGTATACACAAGTGCAATTAAAAACGTACATTTTATGTACTAACCAGAGGGACACATAACCCCAAAAGAGGCTTATTTGTTGATAAATAGATAAATAAAGAAAAAGATATTTTTCGATCTATTATAATTGTGGCGCCACGTAGCGTTGGCGGGAACAAACTTGCGCTTGCGCGTTCCGCCGTAGATGGCGGTATAATAGATATTCTCCCGCCATTGTAATAAATCGCTACTTTTAATGAACCACTGAT
Source organism: Colletes latitarsis (assembly GCF_051014445.1). NCBI lineage: Eukaryota > Metazoa > Arthropoda > Insecta > Hymenoptera > Colletidae > Colletes > Colletes latitarsis. The sequence continues at coordinate 9,582,692 of NC_135146.1, forward strand.
AATTTACAAATTACTCTTTTCCCAGAATTAATATATGAAATTTTACAATTTAATACTGTAGTTTAGACTCTGGTCAAGATTCGAGGATACCTTTTACAACCATTCCGTCCGTATTTAAATAGTTATTAACAAATATCGCAAGTCAGGCAACTTCGGAGAATCGAGGCAGAGGGCAAGCGTTGCCGGAGACATTGAAAAAGTTAATTTCGAATGTAAAATTAATTCAAATTATATTTTAAATTATCGCGTGCCTCGAACAGCAGTTTTTACTTTATTGTAAAAAATGGACGAAGCCGACAGTCCTCCAATTATAGTAAGCAATGAAATAATTTTTAACCGCGCGCGTTACATTGCTACCTAACCTATATGTTTCCACCATTTCATTCATTTACTATTATTTAAAATCCTTTCTCCGTTCAATATTTAACAGAGAAATATTTACTACTACTTAACTATTCTTTTGTAAAAATTATAACGAATTACATTCAATATTCCAAAACTAAAAGTATTGGTTAAGTATTGGTTAAATAAAGTTGTGTGTTGTTTGCTATTTTCGTGTTATCATACTGTCTTACTTAAGTATCACATATATGCAAATGTATTCACAGTAATTTTATTACAGGAAATTCCAAACGTCCCTAAAAATGCAGGTATAGCCACTAGTTGGGTAAATAGCAACAAAATTGGTATATACACCTGCAAAAATTTGCACGAGAGTTACCATGGAAAGTACGACTCGTCTGTGCACATTTTGAAACCAGAGGTAATCCTGTTTTCGCCTCAGTTGCGCAAACTTGTGAACGAAAGCAACGGCGTCTTCTTGTCTATTCAGAAAATTAGATCGTGTTCTGGCGATGTCAGACCGGAGCTGTTAAAACACAGTAAACAGTATCGATCTATTTTGCGAGCATGTATAGAAAGTTTGCAGGATATATCTGGGAAAGCTTTATCCGATAAAAGGGAATCGTTGGAAAACTTTCTCACTATTTTCTACCAAATCGAATGCGTGTGGCACTTGACTGAAATTCTTTATATAGATGTAGTCCCAGGTGAGACGTTTTGTTACGAGTAATAAGCAATTTGCTGAGAATGTTGACAATGATATTTATAACAGCATTGACGTTCAAAATTTAGGCGACGTAATATTGCCACAGTTACTCGAGTGGATTAAATTTCATTTTCCATCTAGAGAACTTATGGCAATGAAAATATTAGCCCAGAAAACAATTGGCGCTGATTTGGAGCATGCAAATTACTGGGAAGCAGTGAAAGGCTGCACGTTGCATGGAAAGCTAGATTTGGTGCGTGCTCTCCTGGCGCTGCACAGTAAAGCGGATCATCCTGCTTACATGATGGCAGAAAATGCCCTCAAAACAATGCCAGTGTACAATGCTTACGGCGGTTACTCTGTGAATGAATTTACAATCCGCTGGAAACACTGGCAGTTAGAATTGAGTTCAAACATAAATAACAAAGCATTTGTCATCGACACAGAATTAGAAACAATTATGAAGGTATTTATAGTTGTATACAATATACAATGACTTAATGTTAGTCACTTTAATTCGTTAAAAACATTTAATTCAGTTAATTGCAGGGGACCAAGAAATACTATGGCAGTGTGTATCTTACACGGATGCTTGGTACGAACTGTTGGCAGCAAAACTATTTTATACGTCACCGTGTTGCAAACAGCCTGAACTTTCGCATCAGGCAAACAGTATCTCCAAAAGATGGCAAGCTAACAGACCCTCCGACAATGCTATTCTTGCTTTGATGGAAAGCGATCTACATCAAGTTATCAAAGAAATACAGTACATGGGCGACAATGGATGGTTCGCAACACATTTAGTGAATTTACTTTACACTTGCGGAAGGCTTAAAATTTTAGACAAGGATCAGATCGAGTAAGTGCTTTACCAATTGCTATTACAGTTTCGATGGAAATAGTTGCATTCTGCTTTCGTACCAGAGTCACTAATCAACTACACGAGTCCCTCATATTGGAATATGGCAACGCACTGATGGGACATCATTCTTTGTGGCAGTGCGGTGCAAGTTATTTGATACACAGTCCGATTCAAGGCCTAGCTAGGCTCGAGATACTGTTACAGTCGCTACCTACGGGATCTGAAGCGAGAATAAACAAGATAATAGACATAGCACGGGATAATGAAATGGACCATATTGGTACAAGATTTTTCAAGCGTAGAAAAATTCTCTTCGATTGCATTGTTTCGTACATATTTTGTGTTGTAAATAAAACTTGAATTTAATTCTTTTCTTTTCCAGTTACGAGCATATGTAAAATTCAAGGGGTGAAATGCATAAAACAAGGAAGACTCGGAAATGCACTTGCGTGGGCGTTGAAGGCGCAAGACAGTGGTTTCATAACGTATATCGCTGATCAGTTTCTGAAGCAATATTCGGAAAATGGGAAACTGGAATGCCGCGATTTGTTAGAAAATTTAGGCTTCTGTATGATGGCAAGCGACAGACTCACATTTTTAGGTAAATCAGTTTTTAAATGTTGAAAATACTAAATAGAAATGTTCAGTTATTTTTATTATGTTTCTCAATCAGGGAAATACTGTGAATTTCATCAGATGTACGGGATTGGAGAATTCAAAGAGGCAGCAAGTTTATTAGTGTCTCTTTTAGTGTCGAATTTAACTCCAAAATAGTGAGTGAAATATATGTTAGATTTAAATGAAAGGAAACTGTTCTTATGAAAGTTTTGTTACAGCTTCTGGTCGATTCTTTTATCGGATGCTATTCCCCTGTTGGAAGCGAAAGATGTAATACTGTCTTCCAGCGATTGTTTCGAATTGTTACGTTGCGTGGAAGCGCACGGGGACGACCCGAAGTTTCAAAGTGAGATCGAAATCTTCCGATTGGCAGTCGCTAGAAACTTGGCCCGCGCATTGAGCCTCGAAGGCTGCCAAGTGGAACATTAGAAAGTCCATTAACATTTATTGTGTAAAAGTTTTCTAATTTTTAAATAAAAAAAGAAACATTTCACGTCTAAGTGATGATTTATTTTTACTAAATTATATAAACTTCACTCTCGTGGAGCGAACTTTTGTATAGATTGTTTTATTTTTAGTTAATATAAATGAGATTGATAATTGTGAAATGTTTGTTAGAAAACGTACTATTGGATAAAAGGAATAGTTCGAACGAGTAAAAATATGTTGGTGGTGAACATTTGATATTTGGATCAAGGTCTGGTTTCGTTTACGATTATTTGATCTGTGCAACGTAAAACGGGAATTGTTTTTAAAAGGTTTCATAAGTCGTATGTTGTACGTGATTTCTCTTGTTAATTAACTGGTTAAAAATTTTGTTTAACCCCTTTTGTATTATGTTGAAAAGGAGCCGAATGTGGGAGTCAGTGTGTGATCAGATTGGGCATAATTGATAAATTGAGTGCATCGAAATCGACAGTAGTGACGACGAACTGCCTTAGCGTCTAACGGAGTGGTGGGGATAGCAGGTATATACTATCGTTCGAGTCACGTGTACGTGAGATCGACACTTCTCGGACAACTTCGGGAATTAGATAGAGAGCGCTAGTGTGAGTCTTTCCTTGTTGCTCTTGCAACAGCTGAAATACGATCTCGCGATAATAGATATACGATTCCAAGTCTCGATTGCTCCAGCATTTTTACTTTCTGACCAATGTAAGGGGCACGATTACGACTTCCGTGGTCCCTACTTTGAAGGTTAAATTTGTGTTCTTGGGGTCATTTTAAGAAAAAAATTGTATATGTTATAGGTCAGTACTATAATGAAAGAAACATTTCGAAAATTTTTTTTTAACGGATATACGCGTTTTAAGATACACTAACAATATTGTGACTATTAAAGAGAAAGAAATTTTTTTTTCCGTTGAAAAATTTAGGCACATTTCTGAATTTTTTTCTCCAAAATGCGTAGGATTTCGGGTGTATGTCTATTTACCAAAAATGATTGTAATTGACCTGTGCAATTGAAAATAATTTTTCCAGAACGATTTGAAATATTTTAATTTTGTTGAAAAATTTTTCGACGGACTTGAATTTTTTTCTCGAAAGTGCGTAGGTTTTGGATGTATGTCTGTTCACCAAAAATGATTACAATTGACCCCTGCAACCGAAAATAATTTTTCCAAAGCGATTTGAAATTTTTTTTTTTCGACGAAAAATTTCTATCGATTTTTCTTAAAAAATCAATTTTTATTTTTAATCAATTTGGCTCGCGCTGTACAGAAAAGTTGTTTAATACTTTCTTGTAGGTACCCATGAACTCTACTTCAGAAAAAAATTTCATTGAAATATATTCACTATTGTAGGAGTTATGGCTGTTTGAAAATTGGACCATTTTTATGGGGTTTTTCTCACTTTACGGGGTCAAGGAATAACTTTTTCAATATTGTTAGAATCTCTACATATTCTTCACTAAAATACGCGTTGTTTGCCGTTTGAAACATTCAAATCCCTCAATCCGTTCAGAAGTTATGACATTTTAAAGATTTGCATGTTTCAGGGGTGTATTTATGACCTTACATTATATTTTCGGTCAGGAATTTTTTTCTCGAAAGTGCGTAGGATTTCGAGCTTATGTGTATTGACCAAAAATGATTGTAATTGACCTCCAAAACCGAAAATAATTTTTTTAGAACGATTTGGAATTTTTTAATTTCGTCGAAAAATTTGACCTCTTTTCTGAATTTTTTTCTCGAAAATGCGTAGAATTTCAGGGATATGTCTATTCACCAAAAATAATTGTAATTGACCACTGCAACCAAAAATAATTTTTCCAGATCGATTTGAAATTTTTTTTTTCGTCGAAAAATTTAGGCACCTACCTCGTCGATTTTTGTTGAAAATTCGTTTTTCATTTTTATTAACTTTGTTTGACGCTGTACTGAATTGTTGTCCAATACTTTTTTTAATCCTTCTTAAGATTTATATAAATAGTTTTAAAAATTTGTTACAAGTAATGTATATGTATCGAAATAATTATAAATCTACAAGACATACAATCATCATTATCCGGGAGCTGATCACGCTCAAAATCTAATCAAACCTTTAAACGAGAACATAAAACATAAAAAAGTTTCATTGAAATTCATTCAGCCGTTTAGACGCAGATTAATAGCATAGGAACCAAAATAAATATTTCTTTGTTTTTAATAGTCACAATATGATCGGGGGGTCTTAAAACGTGTATTTCCGCTTAAAAAGAAGTTTCGAAATTTTTCTTCCATTATGGTACTTACATTGGTCAGAAAATAAAAATGCTGGGGCAGTCGAGACTTAGAATCGTATATCTATTATCAGGGGTCAATTACAATCATTTTTGGTGAATAGACATACCTCCAAAATCCTACGCATTTTCGAGAAAAAAATTCAGAAAGGTCAAATTTTTTGGCGAAATTAAAAGTTTCAAATCGTTCTAAAAAAATTATTTTCGGTTTTGGAGGTCAATTACAATCATTTTTGGTCAATACACATAAGCTCGAAATCATACACACTTACGAGAAAAAAATTCCTGATCGAAAATCTAATGTAAGGTCAAAAATACACCCCCGAAACATGCAAATTTTTAAAATATCATAACTTCTGAACGGATTGAGGGATTTGAATGTTTCAAACGGCAAACAACGCGTGTTATAGTGAAGAATATGTAGAGATTCTAACAATATTGAAAAAGTTATTCCTTGACCCCGTAAAGTCAGAAAAACCCCATAAAAATTGTCCAATTTTCAAACAGCCATAACTCCTACAGTAGTGAATATATTTCAATGAAATTTTTTTCTGAAGTAGAGTTCATGGGTACCTACAAAAAAGTATTGGACAACTTTTCTGTACAGCGCGAGCCAAATTGATTAAAAATAAAAATTGATTTTTTACGAAAAATCGACAGAAATTTTTCGTCGAAAAAAAAAAAATTTCAAATCGCTTTGGAAAAATTATTTTCGGTTGCAGGGGTCAATTACAATCATTTTTGGAGAACAGACATACATCCAAAACCTACGCACTTTCGAGAAAAAAATTCAAGTCCGTCGAAAAATTTTTCAACAAAATTAAAATATTTCAAATCGTTCTGGAAAAATTATTTTCAATTGCACAGGTCAATTACAATCATTTTTGGTAAATAGACATACACCCGAAATCCTACGCATTTTGGAGAAAAAAATTCAGAAAGGTGCCTAAATTTTTCAATGGAAAAAAAAATTTCTTTCTCTTTAATAGTCACAATATTGTTAGTGTATCTTAAAACGCGTATATCCGCTAAAAAAAAATTTTCGAAATGTTTCTTTCATTATAGTACTGACCTATAACATACAATTTTTTTCTTAAAATGACCCCAAGAACACAAATTTAACCTTCAAAGTAGGGGCCACGGAAATCGTAATCGTGCCCCTTACATTGGTTAGAAAGTAAAAATGCTGGGGCAGTCGAGACTTGGAATCGTATATCTATTATCGCGAGATCGTATTTCAGCTGTTGCAAGAGCAACAAGGAAAGACTCACACTAGCGCTCTCTATCTAATTCCCGAAGTTGTCCGAGAAGTGTCGATCTCACGTACACGTGACTCGAACGATAGTATATACCTGCTATCCCCACCACTCCATTAAACGCTAAGGAAGTTCGTCGTCACTACTGTCGATTTCGATGCACTCAATTATGCCAAATCTGGCCACACTGATTACGAGTCAGACTCGTGTCATTCACGTTTGACGTGAAATTAAACGAGCTTGACTCGTGATATTCAAGTTTAACCTAAAACTTTCATCACGAGTCAGACTCGTGAAAACAGTGCAAAGAGGTTAAGAAAAGCCTTATATTAACAAAATTAATAGAAAAAAACGTCCATGGTCAGTAAAATAATTCTTCAGTGAAAATTACGATTTTGGAAGACTAAAATCAGCAATGAATTCTCAAAATTCTCTTATAATTAACTTCATTCTTTAAATCATACGAACGATTATAATAAATAATTTTCAATAGCAAAAACAAGTAGTATAAACAATTATTAGAAATTTTCATATAAGAAATCGCGTACAATACTTACGTCCAGCACAATATATGTATACAATAGCATCCTACTGTTTCCACCATTTTTATACTCCAAAGAAATCTTGTAACAATTCTCTGTGATCGAAATACAAGTAGCACGTATTTCAAATGCAATGTTAGCAACATATCGTCATAGTTACGTCGATTGACTGTAAGTGTCGGTAACGACATTACGCAATACCAGAGCTGTTTATTTAAATCGATCCGACGCTACCGATGCATAAAATTGTGTCTAAAAGTGCGTACAGTCGATAAATGCGACCGACAAAATGGCGGCGGTCGAATGTTGTGTTTAGTGTCGCACTCGTGTCTTATTTTGAAAATCACCTTGACAATTCGACCGCCATCCTACGAGTGGGGAAGAAACGATCGGGAAAGTGCGTACAAAATTCTACACAGCGGGAAATTTTTCGAAATCGATCGAACGTAACTTCATCGACACGTTATTCAATCACACTCTAATATATACGTTTTGATACTCGTATTTGCGCGTCGGTACATAAATCTGAAACATGATAACGAAAAAACAGTGACGATAGTGTTGCCATAATAACAGGTCGAAAAACTAAATTCGAAATGTGAAATATCTTTTGAAACAAGAACCTAAAAATTTTACAAATCACGGTTTTAAACTTCCACTTTAAATACAGTGAATGCATTCGAATAAGTATCTAAACTGCAATGAGCGTAAAGTATTTAATTTTGCTTGAATGGAGAATAAAAGATCGTACGCAAAGTATCGTAGAAGAAGACTGTATCAACAGTGTGAACATGTAACTGAAAATCGAGGCAATTTGTACGATTGGTGAGCATTGATATTCCTACTACAATATTAAGAATCGAAGGAACTATATTATACGTACTTACAGTTTACATTATGGAAGATTACACTCCCATCGACGAAGACTTTCCTGGCAGATTACTGCACCAGGCTGCTCTGTGGGATAACGCAGAGTTGTTGGAAGATCTTCTGCGTGGCGAGCACGCGCAGTACATAAACAGCCAGGATTCGTGGGGTAGAACTCCGTTGCACGCAGCAGCCATTACAGAGAATTCGAGGTGTCTGGACGTGTTGCTGTCTGCTGGTGCTAACCCCAATGTACCGTGCGGACCAAGGGGTCATTACAGGACACCGTTGCATATTTGCGCAGAACACGGTCACAGTTCCAACATCGAGAAGCTTTTGGAATTTAAAGCAGACTTAATGATCGCAGACAGTAACGGTCAGAAGCCAGTAGACGTAGCTGAGAAGAACATGCAAGATGTTTGTACAAATTTGCTTAAACTGGGTGCGGAGAAGTATGAATTGGCGAAACTAGTAACGCATGCCTCGTTGCGCGCGACGTGTATTCAGGGAGATGCAGTGGCAGCTAAGAGTATTATTCAAAGCGTCAGCAGCAACTTGGATTACATTATCAACGTAGCACCAAACGGTGCGAATACCTTGCTCTTCATAGCATGCGAAATGGGTTACAAGGATATAGTGAGGCTGCTGTTGGACCATGGGGCAGATTGTAGGATACATCCTGTCACTAAATACTGCCCACTGTACATAGCATGTTACAACGGCAAGGTGGAAATTGTGGAACTGCTGCTTCGACACTTCCCCAAACAAGTTCACTCTTTAACGGTGGAGAAATGGTTACCAATCCATGCGGCAGCCATAAATGGCCACCACTTGGTTATCGATTTGTTACTGAAATTTGAATATCCACAACATGCGTATCAATGCTTCAAAGACTTGTCTGGGGAGTTTGAGTATGAAATGCCATTTGATATTAATACTCAAGACGTCACGGGGCAGAATGTTCTGTACATATCTAGCATGCTTGGGAACACTAAAATAGTAGAGTTGTTGTTGAATTGCAGGGTGAAAGCCAGAAAGATCAAAGAGGAGGATATGGGAGTTGCTCAACCGGTTCCCATGTCGAAGAGGAAAATTTCAAGCGGTATTCAGAAGTTGATGTCCAGCTTGAACTTTCGTAGCAGAGCGTTCGACAAGAAGGACGAGAACATAATATGCCCGTTGAATTTAGATTTGTACTGCAACAATGACAGCGAGACCGCTTTGTACGCTGCTGTGAAAGGCAAACACACGGAGGTGGTTACAGCATTGCTGGCGGCGGGCGCCGATCCGAATTTACCTGTAAAAGTTCCTTGCGACCAGACTGATTCGGATAGTAATTACTCTAGCGCGTTGATCGTAGCTTGCCAGCACCGCGACGTCAGAATAGCTGATCTCCTGCTGAAGCACGGTGCTGTGGACAACACGTGCAAAGCGATAAAAATCGCAGCTCAGAATCAGGACGAGTCACTGACCGCGAAGCTGTTGTCCATAAAAGCTTATCCCGACTCTGAGTACAAGATCAACAAGAAAGCTATGACAGAGTGCACTCAAACGTCTCACTTCTCCACGTTGTCTGCTTTTGGTAACGTGACGTACTCTACATTGTTTCCAAACACCCCGACAATGATAAACTGGCACGACCAACAGTGCCACCTGTCGCAAATACGGTCCCAGTGGCTGATCGACGCGGTGCTGCACGTGAACAAGAAACTGAGCGCCAAGAACAACGATCTGGTCTTGTACGCGATTACCAGAATAGATATCTCCCATAATTCCATCACCTCCATACCATCCACTGTATTTTACTTGCAGAGCTTGCGGTACCTTAGCGTAGCGCAGAACAAAATCGACTCTCTGACCGCCGAGACGAAAAACCCCAAGGACAAGCTGTGCCCGGTTTTGGAGGAGATATACCTGCAAGACAATCGACTGGAGCAGCTGCCGGAGTTCATAATGAGTCTGCCCGCCTTGGAGATCATGGACGTTTCCAACAACAAGCTGCAATGCCTTCCAGACAATTTGTGGCGCGCCCCAAAGTTGAAGGAACTAAACGCGTCGTTCAATTTACTGAAGGATCTGCCTAGTCAAGCGTCGCAAAACATCTCGCGAAAATCCCAGCGGGACGACGTGTTGAACAACAGCCCGAGTAACCGGAGCTTGGCGTCCCAGCTCGCTATCTCGCGCGAGGACTCGTTGGAATTCGAATCGTTCACCAAGATAGCAAATGCACAAACCATCGAGATGAACCGTCCTCACGTTTGGACCAGGTCGGTACAAGTATCGGAGAAGATATCTGACGAGAACGAGGGCGGAGGAGCAAGATCGGTGTTGACGTCGTTGAACCTGGCGCATAATTTATTTAATAGCATTCCAGTGGCATTGCCATGTTTGGCTGTTAATTTGGTCAGACTGAACATGGCGTACAATTCTCTACGATCCATGAGCCACATCACCTCCTATCCGGCGAGCTTGAAGCAACTGGACCTCTCCAACAATCAGATATCTCGGTGGCCCAGCTTGCCTCAAGTAGATGGCGCTGACTTGATGGAGCAAGCGAACACCGCGTGTTACTGCCCCACTACCAACATACAGTCCCCGATTGTTCCAGGCGGCAACCGCCAGACGGCGACCTCTCTGCGCGACGTGGTCCTCATGTCGGTGTGCACGCACAGGCGCCATCTGCGGTTGGAAAACTTGCGAACGCTGATCCTCGCCAACAACCTGCTGAACAGGATCCAATTGACCTCGATCGACGACGGGGAAATGCCGAATTTGGAAGAGGAGAGCGTCGACAAAGACACGAAGATAACCTACTCCGGCTCGAAATTGTACCTGTTGTTCCCCAACGTCAGTATGCTCGATGTTAGCAACAACAGGTTGAAAGAAATACCGCAGAACATTTACGAGCTCAGCAATCTGTCCGTACTGAACATAAGCGGCAACTCGGACATCGTCGAGCTGCCACCGCAAATGGGGTTGCTCTCCCGTTTGTGGAACTTGAACACTCAAGGTTGCAGGCTGCAAGAGCCGTTGAAGACGATGATCGAATCGAAGAAGTACAAAACGATGGACGTCATCGGTTACTTGAAGTCGATTCTGGAGGACGCCAAACCGTACGCTCGAATGAAACTGATGATAGTGGGGATACAAGGTATCGGTAAGACAAGTTTGCTGGAGCAATTGAGGCAGGAGGGCGAGGTGCCCAACAAGAAGAAAGCATCCGAGCATTGGGCAAAGAGGATGGGCAATAAAAACATCAATTCAAAGACTGCTAGGGGAACGACCATATCCACGGTTGGCGTTGATATCGGGGACTGGATCTACGAGAAGAAGATGAGGGGCCAGTCGTCCCACGGGCCTGTCTACTTCAGAACCTGGGACTTTGGAGGGCAGAGGGAGTACTATGCAACGCATCAATACTTTATATCAAAGCGTAGCCTGTATCTGGTCGTTTGGAGGATCACAGACGGGTTCAAGGGCGTCTCTGAAATATTTCAGTGGCTGATAAATATTCAGAGCAGAGCACCGAACATGCCTGTAATCATCGTTGGCACTCATTTCGACGTGTCGTACGAGCACAGCGAGGCCCTGCAACAGTACATCCGCGACAAGTTCATAAACGTGGTGGACGCTGAGAAATGCGGTCTACCGAAGGTGATGGAGACCATCGAAGTGAGCTGCAAGACTCGCCACAATATAAAGATGCTCTGCAACTTGATATACGACGTTGCTTTTAGCCTGAGATCGCCCGGGAGCAAGGAGCTGCTGCTCGAGCAGAAGGTGCCATCCAGTTACCTCGTGTTGGAGGACGTGGTGATGCAACTGGCGCACGACAGGAAACTGTCCGGCGGGGACCCGGTGTTGAAGGCCGACCAGTACTACATGGCGGTGAACAACGAGCTTCAGAAGCTCCATAGGTCGTTCCGTGATCCCGCGGAGCTGCACCAAGCGACGCTCTTCCTCCACGAGAACGGCATCATCCTGCATTACGACGACGCCACGCTGAAGGACTTGTACTTCCTCGATCCCCAGTGGCTCTGCGACATGCTGGCGCACGTGGTCACGATACGAGAGATCAACCCGTTCGCTAGGTCCGGTATAATGAAGCTGGACGACATCCAGCACGTGTTCAAATCCTCGACGATATCGTCCATAGACACGCAAGGGTACATCGTCAGCTTGCTGAATAAGTTCGAGGTCGCGTTGACGTGGGATTACCGTACTCTGCTGATCCCCTCTCTGTTACCGACCGAGGAAGATATCTTGAGGAACAACCAGGTGACCAGAATCCCGGTGAAGAAGCGTGGCTGGCACGTACGCTCCAAGAAAATCGCTTCGTCGATGATAATGTTCCAGAATCCCTCCGGTGAGAAACCGAGCACCGAGTACGTGCTGACGTCCAGGTCGCAGCCAGACTGCTCTGTCACGAGGCTACTTTTAATGTCGTACTTTCCAAGCGGCTTCTGGTCCAGGCTGATAAGCAGAATTCTAGCCGACGACGCGATCGTCGAGATCGTCGTGTCGTTCTTGGCGCCGTTCAAAGACTTCGTGGACGATAATATTTTTCTAAGCTTGCTGGACACGCAGGCGGAATGGATACTTTGGCAAACGGGGATAGAGCTGAGATACGCTAACATTACCCTGCTGCGTCTCAAAGAGGTCAATTACAATCTGAAGAACCTGCCGTACGATTACAGACAGTACAAGTTCAAGTTGAAGCAGGATGGCATATGGTGCACCGTGGATTTGAAGAATTCGGCGATCCTGGAAATTTGGTTCCCAGTCGACACGTTGGTGATCAAGCAACCGATCATGTCGGATTCTGCCGAGGAGGATGAACCAATGGGCTATCAAGCGATAGTAGTTGAACCACGTCCGGAAAGTATGCCGCAACTATTAGCACTGATAGTCGACCATATTGATATTTTATTGGAGGACTGGTACCCTATGTTAGGGACACGTTTCGTGCATACATCCGAGGGTAAACTGTTGGTCACGCGTCTGATACCGTGTCCACGGTGTCTCTTGAACAACGGAGAAAATGAGAACGAAATTAGCGATAATAACGATCGGTTAGCGGAAGATATTCAAAGATATTATGTAAATAAAGAAAGACAGAGTCAAGATAGTTACAAGTCCGATGGCGACAGCGGAGTGGGCTACGATAGTTTAACGTCGAGCAGAATGCCGTCTTTGGAAGGTCATCCAGACTTTGCTAAACAGAATCCGCAATCCGAAGGTATCCTAGCCTACTCGTGGATGGTCGAGGAATGCATCCTGTCCGCCTACAGCAATAAACCAATCAGTTGCCCCAAACACTCCGACATACCGTTGTCTCACGTGGCCCCGGATATTATTTTCATGGACCTCGGGTCGAAACATTTGATAAAATTGGAGGATATTAAATTGGGGAAGCTTTTAGGCCGCGGCGCGTTCGGCTTCGTCTTCAAAGGAGTCTACCGCATGCCTGGAACCTATCAACGAGCTAACATCGCCATAAAAATGCTGCAACCGGTTCCACCGGGACCAAACTCGAAACAATCTGCTATCCTGGCTTACAAAGCTGCGCAGAGCAAATGGGACCGCGATCCCTTGCAATACGCTTGCAAAGCGTACTGCACTGCTAGACAAGAACTGAATATTCTGTTAACGCTACGACACACGAACATCGTGCCGCTGATTGGCATAGTGGTCAGCCCACTCGCGCTGGTACTAGACTTGGCGCCAGGTGGCGCGCTGGACCACGCTCTACAAAATTACAGACGTTCAGGAACTAAGTTGGATCCATACACGTTGCAAGCTATAATTCTTCAGGTAGCTAAAGCTGTCGAGTACCTTCACCAGCAACACGTTATTTATAGAGACTTGAAGTCTGAGAACGTTCTGGTCTGGCAAATGCCTTTGCCTTTTCAAGATGGCCCTGAATGTCCTGTCCACGTTAAAGTAGCTGATTATGGTATATCCAGACTGACATTGCCAACCGGTGCCAAAGGGTTTGGTGGAACGGAAGGATTTATGGCACCTGAAATTATCAAGTATAACGGTGAAGAGGAATATACAGAGAAAGTTGATTCATTTTCATTTGGAATGTTTATATATGAACTGATTACTTTGAGACTACCATTTGAGGGCCACGAAGCAATTAAAGAATGTATTTTGGAAGGTGGGAGACCACCGCTGACTTATAGAGAGACATTTCATCCTTGTTACGCTCTGGATCTGATGGTTATTTGTTGGGCTCAGAATCCGAAAGATCGACCAACTGCTAGCCAAATAGTTTCCATTGCGTCTGCACCAGAGTTCACGCATCTCATAGACGTGATAATGTTGACCGAAAGAACGCAAGTGACCGCCATTACCATGACAAACAGAACTATAGAAGAGAACATAAATGGCGACGAAATTTGGTTTGGACATAACAATGGCGAAGTTGATATGTTGCTGGGAACGCAAAAAGGCTGGTTGCAACATGTTAGAATCGAAACCCCAATAATACCTTACGCAATGTGTGGACTGGATGGATATATTTGGATCGGTGACAATGCAGGGCAAGTGCACGTTTATTTAGGCAGCAATTTTGGTTGCGTTGCTAGCTACAATCTGGAACCTGACCACAATAAGGAATCAAAGATAGTGGGTCTGATTTATTTGGAACCGATAAAGCAGTTTGTGGTTGCGTTGCACAGTGGAAAAATATTTTTACTATCAAACTCTTTCACCCAAATGAAGAAAACTGAAATTCCGACTGACATACAAGACAATATAAAGACATATTCCTTGGCAGCTATTTACAAAAAGAAACGCATAATTGAATTATGGGTTGGACAAAGCTTTGGTAGAATATCTATCTATATTTTAAAAGATAACAGTTTAATAGACACCGTACAAGTTTTCCATGCTACTGAAGAGACGGTTCTCAAAAGCTTATTCGCTACTTATTTACTCAGCGCTGAGAATTCAATTTTATCCTACACGTACCCTGGATGTATCGTCTACCAATGGGATGTAGATACTAGGCAAATAATAAATAAATTAGATATGTCGAAATTAGTACCTTGTTCAGAGAGTCTAAAGTCCATTTCTATAGAAGAGAATTTATCAACGGAGAAGTGCCAAGTGACAGCGTTTGAGACTTGTAGGAATCAGTTGTATATCGGTACTACTTGGGGATGCATCGTAGTGGCTGAATGTATCTCTCTTACGCCAATTACTGTTTTCAGACCTTTCGAAGGTAAAGTATGTCAAATAATATCGTTCAAGTCAACGAACGAGAAGAAGTTAGTATTGGCTACGGTAGGCCAAGGTTACAGAAGTTTAATTTCACGATATACCGATTTTTCGATCGATAATTTGGACGCAGAGGATCTTAAGCATAGCATGTACGCCCTTTTGTGGAGATCTGAACATTGGTCCGCCGCTTAATCGTAACCTTTAAGAGCATTAATATTAAGAGTGCTTCATGGTGCAAAGATTAAGAGTGATATAACTGGTTGAAAATTCTATACGTCCACGATATACTTCAGTATGTAGATTTTAAGCTTTCTACCTTGCCTCGTATGAGATCTCTTGCACTGAAGCTAAAAAAGTATGTACCCTTTAATCTGTCCGAGCTGTACGGTGCTTGATCGAAATACTTTTCTGTAAACTCATTTGCAGAACACACATAGTATAAGCAGGATATTTTTATTATTTTGTGATGCAATACAATATAGTCATGTAAATTTACTACCTTATCGTAAGTACTTGTGTTTGGAAAAAAGGAGGAAATGGAACTGCTAGCTTTGCAACGCATTTGAAAAATTTAGTTTACGATCTCTGAAATCTCATCAAAGCTTCTATATGTTTATGGTAAATGGATAGTTTAATGCGCGCGCTTTTTCGTAATGCAAAGTTGTAGGTATACGTGATGTATCTTGTTAATATATTTATATAATTGTTGCTTAAAAATCTTTCTCAATAGTCTAAAATCGAAGAGCTATCGGAACAAACTTTAAAGATGGTTTACTACCTTAAAGGTTACTGAATTAGCATAAAGCAAGGTTTAATTGAAATTCTAAAGACGCGAGAATGCATTTCTTAATAGTTAAAGTGATTACTATGCAATTAAATGTATGAAAGTTATATATGAAATATGAATGTTAACAAGCATTAGTAAGGGATACGATTTACCGGTAGTTCTTCCATAATCTTAATGTTATGCGTAAGAATTAGGTCCTGACCTCGGTACAAAAAGTATCCTTTGAACAATTCCCCTCGTAACATATAAGGAAACCAATATTCGTCATCCGGCCACATTTGTTTGAAAGGTATATCTTTTAAATGATACCATTTTGGTTGCATTTCTAAAGAAACAAGTGTGTACACACACACACGTAAATTTAATTATTATTGTTTTAAACAGACAATGCTTATTTATGAAACTTGCGTGTTAAATATTTAATCTTTAAAACTTTCTCAGTTTACTCGAGCACATTTCCATTTTTTTTTACAACTGGCATTACCCAAACATTCGTATAAAATTTAGTATTGGATAGAATCAAAGTATTAATAAATAGAAGCATTTAACGTTGAAATTGCAAACGACTCGTGACTGATAACGAGAATGTTTGGTTAACGCTAACTGCATTTAGAATCTCAATTCCAGAGGATAATACCTTCAGATTCTATTATTTCTCCATTGTACTGGTACGTCTCGAAGACGTGAACTTCTAGTAGAGTCTCGTCTCCTTCGAACTCAAATTCTAAGATACCGATTTTCTTCAAATTTATCGCAGATAAACCACATTCTTCTTTCAACTCACTGTAAAGTTTTAAAAATGAAAGCTCGAGACTTCGCTGGAAATATCGTAACAGAACAAATGCAACTTGACACGGCGTACAGTTTGTTTTTTTTAGATCTACTAATGTTTTAATTTACGTTTAATACCTTTGTATTTATTTGACTACTTAAATCTGTACCTGCTTATACAAGGTGATTCATGGAAAACGTTTTATGTAATTCTTTATAAACATAGATTAATGTATAATATTGTAATAAAACTGTGAGATTATATTGTCGTATGTATATCGGTCTAAGGTACATTGAATATGCGTTAAGAAACTCATCTATACAAATGATATTGGTAAAAGATTTTTAATAAAATACCAATAATAGTATAGACGCTATTAATAGCTAATATAGTATTTAACGAAAGTTTATATTTTGAAATTTTGCAAATATTTCCGTGATTCATCTTGCATGCTATACATAAAGACAATAAAAGTCTTTGTTGAAATTTATTGTTATTTAATGTGATTCTTACGAAATATAAAATGTTGTTGAACATGATATCCTCAATTTTCTATTTAAGCGAGTTTTACTTAAAAAGAATGAAGTTATACGAAATAATGACAATTGTCTAAAACAATTTACCGAATAGCTCCCTGAAGAATCGTTTCTCCTGCTTCCACTTTGCCGCCAAAACCGTTCCATTTACCTTTTCCAAATCCACGTTTCTTTAACCCTAATAAAACCTCTGTTGCCTTCCTGATGAACACCAATGAAAAGATTTTTCTCACGGACATGTTGCTTTATCGCATTTATTCAGGAAGTCGAAAGATATCACGTGTAATGTATCATTCTTCCACGAGAAAAACGCACAGCGTGTTTACGTCCCCACTCCTGTTGCAGTCCGCTGACTCAACAGGCATTGGTCGAAAACTGTGACGAAATTGGTGACAGCCAATCAGCGGGCTGCAGCAAGAGTGGGGATGTAAACACGCTGTGCCTTCTCGTGGAAAGACGATGTGAATGGTCCAGCCAATGACGATGATGCGTGTGAGGACCAATCAGCGTGCATAGTCAACAAGTCATCTCTGTATAGTACGATAATACTAGATAGACAGGTGACGTGTAGTTACTCCTTATTGGATCAAGAACAACTCAACCACGAAGACAATAAAATCTAAAATATTTTAAGGGTTATGTTGATAATTCATTTTCAGTTTTCAGTTTTCAGATTTCCCGCCTTTAATTAGGTCCACACGCGGTACAATTTAAAAATATGATTTTTATGAAATAAAAAACTCGACATTTTAATTGATACTCCGTAATTTCTATTGGGTTTCCAACAAAAAAAATACTACTTACTATCTCTGCTGGTTTCTAAAAATTTCTATTACACAGTTTGCAATTAGTACAATTTATATCAGTAATATTTGACTTTGTTAGCACTTGCACGGTATCAAACAAGTAACACGAACAATGTATATGCAATGTATATGGTTTAATTTCTTTTTTAAAGTCTATTGCATCATTAAAATCTTTTATTCGCTAGTTTTAACAGTTTTACTATCTTCTGATGCTGGCTGTACATACTTACGCCTTGGATATATCGACATATATTGAGACATTGCTTTTTCATATGCTTTCGTACTTTCAAAACCATCCTGCGATCAATTAAATGAAGTATTAAATGCCTATTTTATTACATATTGTCAAGAATATACAATATTCCTTGCATTATTCGATCAAGAGTAACTTGCATTGCGTATTACCTGTTGATATTGCGCATACAAATCGAGGAACTTTCGAGTAGGAGTCGCCTTGTTATTTTGTAAGGATATCGATGGTAAAGACGCTACATCTTTGTGAAACTTTCTATCAAATAATAGCATATTTAAAACACAAACAAATTTACCAATTTCTAACATAAAATTCCTGCCCATATCATGCTTACGCTCTTATTAAATCCTCCTCGTAATAAATATTTCTTAGCGGCTCTTTGGAGCCCGGTCTGTCGTAACGTGGCTCATACATCGGGGGAAAAGTTTTATATAATTCGTACCATATCGGTATATTTTCCTCTTTCATAGAACCGCCTCGTATCAAATGCGTTACTCTAAAATCAGAAACATCTTATATAATAGTAACAATATTTCTATTGGTCTATTTCGAATTTGTCAATTTTCGACAAGATTCAATTTCTTTGCCACAATTTAAATTTTTCATTGTATACTGTCTAATGATTGTAACAATTTAATATGCTATATACATATGCACTACATAACCTGTTTCGTGAAATTTACAAACACTGAAAAAACAGTTATAAAGTGACCTTCACCTCGAGTAAATCGTTCCAATTCGATCTAATCTAGAATGCGCCATAATTTATGTGCGAAATCCAATTTCACAAATAGAATTCCAGCACGCGAAAACAATGGCTCGACCGCTCCAATTTTTGTGACGTTTAGCTCGACCACCGATGCAAATGAACATGTGACCTAACCTCTTCAGATTTAACTCGAACGTTTTCGTGTAATAACGTAGTTCGAAACTGTTCCAAATTTAAAGATTTTTTATAATCGTCGCGTAAAGAAACATCGAGGTCGATACCTATTCTGAAATTTACAGGATACTTGGTTTAAAGCAAAGTGGAGAATATTAACTAAATATTCGAGAAAAAAAACATGTTGGAAGTGAGCGAAAATGAAATTGTTGCGATAGGTCGTGTTTTAAACGACAATAATCGTCCGCTGAAGGAAAGGTTTCGCGCGTTATTCACTTTGAAAAATATTGGTGGCTCCAAGGCCATCGAACAGATTCATAAATGCTTCAAAGATGAATCAGCATTGTTGAAGCACGAGCTTGCGTACTGTCTTGGTCAAATGCAAGATCCTTATGCTATACCCATTCTCATAGAAGTGTTGGCAGACGTTACCCAAGAACCGATGGTGCGCCACGAAGCAGGTACATTGTAGCGAGATCCGTATTCCTATGGGAACTTGTAATCGCAAGCGTTTCGTTTACAGTTCTCTTTCGTTCGCTTTAGGTGAAGCTTTAGGCGCGATAGGTGAAACTAGCGTGATACCAGTATTAGAGGACTATAGCAAAGACTGTGTACCTGAAGTGGCGGAAACCTGTCAGTTGGCGTTGTGTCGACTGCGGTGGTTAAAGTCACATTACACTCCGATAAATTTAGAAAAGAGCCCTTACATGTCGGTGGATCCGGCACCACCGGCTGAGATCACAGACGTCGACAAGTTAAAGGACATTCTGCTAGACGAAACCACTCCGTTGTTCGAGAGATATCGAACTATGTTCTCTTTGAGAAATATACGTACACAAAAGAGCATTCTTGCTCTTAGCGAAGGTAAATCTAACAATACTAAAAGATTCTATCGTATTAAACATTGTTACTGTCTCTATTCGTAGGTTTAAAAGCAGGCAGCGCTTTGTTTAGGCACGAAATAGCTTTTGTTCTTGGGCAACTGCAGGAAGAAATTTGCGTGCCATATTTGCAAGCTTCTTTGGAGGACGCAGGGGAGAACGAAATGGTGCGACATGAGTGTGCAGAGGCTTTGGGCTCCATTGCCACTCCGGATTGTTTCAGAATATTACGCAAGTATCTCAACGACAATAAAAGAGTTGTACGAGAGAGTTGCATAATTGCATTGGATATGTGCGAGTATGAGAACAGCGTAGAGTTTCAGTATGCAGACACGTTGGAAAAAGTCACTGCTTGAAGTTGTATTTCTGTGTATTTGTAAATAAATTCAGCATTCTACACGATAACTGTACTAAAGGTAAATAAAACTGAATATTATAATATCTTGTTATTATTGTCTTTGAGCCATCACTTTGTTAGTCAACAAAAACAGCTGGGAACATGTCTTCTTCCTGTACTATCTAAATAATTATCATAAGTATTCTTTAAGAGAGCGTAGGTAATCAAAGACGTGACTGAAGGGTTGGTCCATCGGCAGATCACAATTTGACATTAATTACATAATAAAATACAGTGAAATCTTTAATGATCTTCATGTTACATCTATTCCTGCTTCACGTAAGTTTGATGGGGGTACTGGGTGTTGAAAAGACAATTAGAAAAAAGAAAACATTAAGAAATTAAACGAATAACTGGTTTATTATTGTTCCTCCGTGATCATTTCTGGTTTCGCGTCTGCCTCCGTCTTCTTCTCTTTCGGCTTGCAGCTGCGTTTCTTCAGAACCTCCTGGATTTCCTTGAAAGATTTACGCGACGTTTCCGGCATGACGACAGCTGCAGTGGTGGCTACGATAAGTTCGATAACACCGAACACGTAAAATATCACTGGATAAGACTGGGTATTACTAGATGGACTAGCGCCTATAATAAGTGGGTAACATTGGGTGACGATTATGTACAGCACGGACCCATAAATACCCGTGACCATGGTCGCCCAGTGTCTCACTTTCATGGAGAAGATTTCTGAAGAGACGATTGCTGGTATGGGGGCCAAACCGATGGTGAAGAAGATGTAATAGACAAGAATAATGGCTAGGGGTGCCCAACCAAAGCTGCGGAGGTTCATTTGCTTGCTCAAGAGGAAGTACGTTGCTATGAGGCAGAGGCACAGACCAGTGACATAGCCAGATATCAAGAACAGGGTCTTTCTACCGATTCTGTCGGCGACGAACGAGAACAGTATGCTTATCAGTATGGCCACCCCGGTCAATGCAAGAAGAACGTCCGCGCTGCTTATTTTAAAAGGTATTTCTTTCAACAGAAAATCTATGTGCGAATGGATAACCAGTAATCCAGAGAGTTGTTGACCCGCCAGTAACAGGAACACCAGCAAAAGAGCTCTTCTGTTTACACAGTCAGTGAACAGTTCCTTCAATCCTCCCTTCTCTTCAGTGTTCACGAAACTGGACATTTCCTCTAGCTCCATTTTGTTGTCTGTCCCGCCTCGCAGCCATATCAAGGACAGGTTGGCGTGCTTCTCCTTCTTCTTCTTCAGGTAGTAGTAAGGCGATTCCGGTAACCATATAGCTGTTAGCATGAATACTATTGTGGGAGCCAAACAAACTATCCATAGTAACTGAAACAATAAATTGCAAAGTGTAACGAAATGATGTTTTACAGAAAAGTTTACATTAGATAATTTGGATATATGTAAGTTGCAAAATTTAATTAACTTGTTATGGTTTTGGTAGGACCCACACACCCCCACGGGTTTCATTGAAATATATTCACTATTGATTTTTCTTAAATATTAGTTTTTGATTTTTAGTAATTTCGTTTGACGTCCTACGGAAAAGTTGTTTAATACTTTTATGTAGGTACCTATGAGCTCTACTTCAGAAAAAAGTTTCATTGAAATATATTCACTATTATAGGAGTTATGGCTGTTTGAAAATTGGACCATTTTAATACGGTTTTTCCCAATTTTCGGAGTCAAGACTGAACTTTGTTGAAAAGTTGTTTAATACTTTTTTGAAGGTACAAATAAGCTCTACTTCAGAAAAAAGTTTCATTGAAATATATTCACTATTATAGGAGTTATGGCTGTTTGAAAATTGGACCATTTTTATACGGTTTTTCTCATTTTTCGGAGTCAAGACTCAACTTTGTTGAAAAGTTGTTTAATACTTTTTTGAAGGTACAAATGAGCTCTACTTCAGAAAAAAGTTTCACTGAAATATATTCATTTTAGTAGGAGTTATGGCTGTTTGAAAATTGGACCATTTTTATACGGTTTTTCTCATTTTTCGGAGTCAAGACTGAACTTTGTTGAAAAGTTGTTTAATACTTTTTTGAAGGTACAAATAAGCTCTAGTTCAGAAAAAAGTTTCATTGAAATATATTCACTATTATAGGAGTTATGGCTGTTTGAAAATTGGACCATTTTAATACGGTTTTTCTCATTTTTCGGAGTCAAAACTCAACTTTGTTGAAAAGTTGTTTAATACTTTTTTGAAGGTACAAATGAGCTCTACTTCAGAAAAAAGTTTCACTGAAATATATTCACTATCGTAGGAGTTATGGCTGTTTGAAAATTGGACCATTTTAATACGGTTTTTCTCATTTTTCGGAGTCAAGACTCAACTTTGTTGAAAAGTTGTTTAATACTTTTTTGAAGGTACAAATGAGCTCTACTTCAGAAAAAAGTTTCATTGAAATATATTCACTGTCGTAGGAGTTATGGCTGTTTGAAAATTGGACCATTTTAATACGGTTTTTCTCATTTTTCGGTGTCAAGACTCAACTTTGTTGAAAAGTTGTTTAATACTTTTTTGAAGGTACAAATGAGCTCTACTTCAGAAAAAAGTTTCATTGAAATATATTCACTATTATAGGAGTTATGGCTGTTTGAATATTGGACCATTTTTATGGGGTTTTTCTCACTTTACAAGGTCAAGGAATAACTTTTTCAATATTTTTGGAATTTCTACATATTCTGCATTAAAATACGCGTTATTTGCATTTTTGAACATTAAAATCGTCCAATCCGTTCAGAAGTTATGGTGTTTTAAAGATTAGCATGAAATTGGGGGAAGCATTGTTGGCCTGAAATTATATTTTCGGTAAGGAATTTTTTTCTCGAAAATGGTTAGGATTTCGAGGGTATGTCTATTGACCAAAAATGATTATAATTGATCCCCGCAATCGAAAATAATTTTTTCAGAACGATTTGAAATTTTTCAATTTCGTCGAAAAATTTAGGCACCTACCCTTCTCGATTTTTCTTAAAAATTCGTTTTTCATTTTTAGTAATTTTATTTGACACTCTACAGAAAAGTTGTCTAATACTTATCTGTAGATACCCATGAGCTCTACTTCACAAAAAAGTTTCATTGAAATATATTCACAATTGCAGGAGTTATGGCTGTTTGAATATTGGACCATTTTTATGGGGTTTTTCTCACTTTACAAGGTCAAGGAATAACTTTTTCAATATTTTTGGAATTTCTACATATTCTACATTAAAATACGCGTTATTTGCATTTTTGAACATTAAAATCGTCCAATCCGTTCAGAAGTTATGATATTTTAAAAATTTGCATGTTTCGGGGGTGTATTTTTGACCTTACATTAGATTTTCGATCAGGAATTTTTTTCTCGTAAGTGCGTATGATTTCGAGCTTATGTGTATTGACCAAAAATGATTGTAATTGACCTCCAAAACCGAAAATAATTTTTTTGAAACGATTTGAAATTTTTTAATTTCGCCAAAAAATTTGACCTCCTTTCTGAATTTTTTTCTCGAAAATGCTTAAGATTTCGGAGGTATGTCTATCCACCAAAAATGATTGTAATTAACCCCCGCAACCAAAAATAATTTTTCCAAAACGATTAGAAATTTTTTAATTTAATTGTCAATAACTTTTTAACGAAGCCTCCATCAACAAATTAGTATTCTTAATTTTCGTCTTATTTCGACCTCCATTAAAATCCCCCATTAAAATTTTTCCCAGTATTGGCCAAACACCCTGTATACTTTCAAAAAATAAAATAAAAAGAAAATTGATTCGAGCATGAAACTACCCCTTTAAACAGTTCCGTTACCTTTGGGTCCATTTTCAACGATTCGATTCCTTGTACAAGCAGGAATCCTATATTGAAGAACATGGGTATCATCATGCCAGCGGCCCCTCTGATTCTCGTCTCGACAATTTCCCCTAGATACAGGGGTACCACTGCGAAAATGGCTCCAACCGAAACACCAGCAAGCAGTCTACCCACTAAAAGCAGCGTCCAAGTTTTGACCATGTAGGTGAGGACCCAACAGGCGATGAATGGTATCGACGTCAGATAGAGGAACCATTTCCTGCTTATATGATCTATCAGTAAACCAGACGCGATGGGACCGATGCAGGCGCCAACTGGCAAACCTAGATTTATCCATTTTTCCTGGTCAGAAACCTTGGTAGACTTGGACATCGAGTAGGCATAGCAAGCTCCACATGAGAGTACCGATATGTTTACTGTAAAAGATTCATTATATATAAGATATAGACTATTAAACTTGATTTCTTGTTAAAAAATACAAAATTTGTTGTCGATAGTTTAAATATACAGGGTGTTTGGTGACTGGTGGTACAAGCGAAAGGGGGATGATTCTACATGAAAAAATAAGTCTAAAATATAGAGTAAACATTTTTCATACGAGGCTTCGTTTTCGAGAAAATCGCGTTTGAATTTTCGCCAGGTGTGGGTGCACTTGACCACGCCCTGTTATAATATATCTCGCTATAGATGATTGTCTCGATGAGTATTATTGCAGTTTAAGTTTAAGTTTAAGTTTGTAAACGATTTCATGATACTGGAAGTGTTTATCGACATAAACTTCAGTCGAGACAATGATCTATAGCGAGATATATTATAACAGGGCGTGGTCAAGTGCACCCACACCTGGCGAAAATTCAAAGCCGATTTTCTCGAAAACGAAGCTTCGCATGAAAAATTTTTATTCTGTATTTTAGACTTATTTTTTCATGTAGAATCATCCCCCTTTCGCTTGTACCACCAGTTACCAAACACCCTTTGTATATGTATTGAGAGTACCGATATGTTTACTGTAAAAGATTCATTATGCATAAGATATAGACTATTAAACTCGATTTCTTGTTAAAAAATACAAAATTTGTTGTCGATAGTTTAAATATACAGGGTGTTTGGTGACTGGTGGTACAAGCGAAAGGGGGATGATTCTACATGAAAAAATAAGTCTAAAATATAGAATAAACATTTTTCATACGAGGCTTCGTTTTCGAGAAAATCGCGTTTGAATTTTCGCCAGGTGTGGGTGCACTTGACCACGCCCTGTTATAATATATCTCGCTATAGATGATTGTCTCGATGAGTATTATTGCAGTTTAAGTTTAAGTTTAAGTTTGTAAACGATTTCATGATACTGGAAGTGTTTATCGACATAAACTTCAATCGAGACAATGATCTATAGCAAGATATATTATAACAGGGCGTGGTCAAGTGCACGCACACCTGGCGAAAATTCAAAGCCGATTTTCTCGAAAACGAAGCTTCACATGAAAAATTTTTATTCTGTATTTTAGACTTATTTTTTCATGTAAAATCATCCCCCTTTCGCTTGTACCACCAGTTACCAAACACCCTTGACCTGTCGATTTTTCTTAAAAATTCAATTTCTATTTTTAATCAATTTGGCTGGCGCTGTAGAGAAAAGTTGTTTAATACTTTTTTGTAGGTACCCATGAACTCTACTTCAGAAAAAAGTTTCATTGAAATATATTCACTATTGTAGGAGTTATGGCTGTTTGAAAATTCGACCATTTTTATGGGGTTTTTGTCTCTTTACGGGGTTAAGGAACAACTATTCCAATATTATCAGAATTTCTACATATCCTTCACCAAAATACGCGTTGTTTGCCGTTTGAAACATTAAAATCCCTCAATCCGTTCAGAAGTTATGACATTTTAAATATTTGCATTTTTCGGGGCTGTATTTCTGACCTTACATTATATTCTCGGTAATGAATTTTTTTCTCGAAAACACGTAGAATTTCGAGGATATGTGTATTCACCAAAAATGATTGTTATTAACCCCCATAGACAAGAATAATTTTTTTAGAACGATTTGAAATTTTTTAATTTTGACGAAAAATTTCACTACTCGAATTTTTTTCTCGAAAGTGCGTAGGATTTCGGGGGTATATGTATTGATCAAAAATGACTATAATTGACCTCTGCAACTGAAAATAATTTTTTTAGAATGATTTAAAATTTTTTAATTTTTACGAAAAATTTAAGCACCTACCCCCTATCGATTTTTCTTAACAATTGGTATTTGATTTTTTATAATTTTGTTTGACGCTTTACAGAAAAGTTGTTTAGTACTTTTTTGTAGGTATCCATGAACTCTACTTCCTCCTAAAATTTCATTGAAATATATTCACTATTATAGAAGTTATGGTCATTTGAAAATTGGACCATTTTTATGGAGTTTTTCTCATTTTGCGGACTGAATTATCAACTTTTCGAATATTTTTGCAATTTCTACGTATTCTTCACTAAAATACACGTTGTTTGCATTTTTGAAAATTAAAATCCTTCAATCCGTTCAGAAATTATGGCATTTTAAAGATTCGCATGAAATTTTGGGACTACATTTCTGGCCATAAACTATATTTACGATTAGCAATTTTTTTCTCGAAAATGCGTAGGATTTCGTGGGTATGTCTATTTACAAAAAATGCTTGTAATTGACCCCAGTAATCGAATGTAATTTTTTTAAAACCATTTGGAATTTTTTAATTTTCCGAAAAATTTGACCTCCTTTCAGAATTTTTTTCTCGAAAATGCGTAGGATTTCGAGGATATGTGTATTCACCAAAAATGATTGTTATTAACCCCCATAGACAAGAATAATTTTTCTAGAACGATTTGAAATTTTTTATTTTTGACGAAAAAATTCCCTACTCGAAATTTTTTCTCGAAAGTGCGTAGGTTTTCGGGGGTATATGAATTGATAAAAAATGACTATAATTGACCCCTACAACTGAAAATAATTTTTTTAGAACGATTTGAAATTTTTTAATTTTGATGAAAAATTTAGTCACCTACCCCCTATCGATTTTTCTTAGCAATTGGTTTTTGATTTTTTGTAATTTTGTTTGACACTTCACAGAAAAGTTGTTTAGTACTTTTTTGTAGGTATCCATGAACTCTACTTCCTCCTAAAATTTCATTGAAATATATTCACTATTATAGAAGTTATGGTCATTTGAAAATTGGACCATTTTTATGGAGTTTTTCTCATTTTGCGGACTGAATTATCAACTTTTCGAATATTTTTGCAATTTCTACGTATTCTTCACTAAAATACACGTTGTTTGCATTTTTGAAAATTAAAATCCTTCAATCCGTTCAGAAATTATGGCATTTTAAAGATTCGCATGAAATTTTGGGACTACATTTCTGGCCATAAACTATATTTACGATTAGCAATTTTTTTCTCGAAAATGCGTAGGATTTCGTGGGTATGTCTATTTACAAAAAATGCTTGTAATTGACCTCAGTAACTGAATGTGATTTTTTTAAAACGATTTGGAATTTTTTAATTTCACCGAAAAATTTGACCTCCTTTCTGAATTTTTTTTCTGGAAAATGCGTAGGATTTCGAGGGTATGTGTTTTCACCAAAAATGATTGTTATTAACCCCCATAGACAAGAATAATTTTTTTAGAACGGTTTGAAATTTTTTAATTTAGATGAAAAATTTCACTCCTCGACTTTTTTTCGCGAAAATGCGTAGGTTTTCGGGGGTATATGTATTGATCAAAAATGACTATAATTGACCTCTGCAACTGAAAATAATTTTTTTAGAATGATTTGAAATTTTTTAATTTTGACGAAAAATTTAAGCACCTACCCCCTATCGATTTTTCTTAGCAATTGGTTTTTGATTTTTTGTAATTTTGTTTGACGCTTTACAGAAAAGTTGTTTAGTACTTTTTTGTAGGTATCCATGAACTCTACTTCCTCCTAAAATTTCATTGAAATATATTCACTATTATAGGAGTTATGGTCATTTGAAAATTGGACCATTTTTATGGAGTTTTTCTCATTTTACGGACCGAATTATCAACTTTTCGAATATTTTTGCAATTTCTACGTATACTTCACTAAAATACACGTTGTTTGCATTTTTGAAAACTAAAATCCTTTAATCCGTTCAGAAATTATTAACTTTTAAAGATTCACATGAAATTTTGGCCATAAACTATATTTACGATTAACAATTTTTTTCTCGAAAATGCGTAGGATTTCGAGGGTATGTCTATTTACAAAAAATGCTTGTAATTGACCCCAGTAATCGAATGTAATTTTTTTAAAACCATTTGGAATTTTTTAATTTTCCGAAAAATTTGACCTCCTTTCAGAATTTTTTTCTCGAAAATGCGTAGGATTTCGAGGATATGTGTATTCACCAAAAATGATTGTTATTAACCCCCATAGACAAGAATAATTTTTCTAGAACGATTTGAAATTTTTTATTTTTGACGAAAAAATTCCCTACTCGAAATTTTTTCTCGAAAGTGCGTAGGATTTCGGGGATATATGTATTGATCAAAAATGACTATAATTGACCTCTGCAACTGAAAATGATTTTTTTAGAATGATTTGAAATTTTTTAATTTTGTCGAAAAATTTAGTCTCCTACCCCCTATCGATTTTTCTTAGCAATTGGTTTTCGATTTTTTGTAATTTTGTTTGACGCTTCACAGAAAAGTTGTTTAGTACTTTTTTGTAGGTATCCATGAACTCTACTTCCCCCTAAATTTTCATTGAAATATATTCACTATTATAGGAGTTATGGTCATTTGAAAATTGGCCCATTTTTATGGAGTTTTTCTCATTTTACGGACTGAATTATCAACTTTTCGAATATTTTTGCAATTTCTACGTATTCTTCACTAAAATACACGTTGGTTGCATTTTTGAAAATTAAAATCCTTCAATCCGTTCAGAAATTATGACATTTTAAAGATTCACATGAAATTTTGGCCATAAACTATATTTACGATTAACAATTTTTTTCTCGAAAATGCGTAGGATTTCGAGGGTATGTCTATTTACAAAAAATGCTTGTAATTGACCCCAGTAACTGAATGTAATTTTTTTAAAACCATTTGGAATTTTTTAATTTCACCGAAAAATTTGACCTCCTTTCTGAATTTTTTTCTCGAAAATGCGTAGGAATTCGAGTGTATGTCTGTTGACCAAAAATGATTATAATTAACCCCTACAATCGAAAATAATTTTTCCAGAACAATTTGAAATTTAGTAATTTTGTCGAAAAATGTCAGCACCTACTTGAATTTTTTTCTCGAAAATGCGTAGGATTTCGAGGGTATGTCTGTTTACAAAAAATGCTTGTAATTGACCCCAGTAACTGAATATAATTTTTTTAAAACGATTTGGAATTTTTTAATTTCACCGAAAAATTTGACCTCCTTTCTGAATTTTTTTCTCGAAAATGCGTAGGAATTCGAGTGTATGTCTGTTGACCAAAAATGATTATAATTAACCCCTACAATCGAAAATAATTTTTCCAGAACAATTTGAAATTTAGTAATTTTGTCGAAAAATGTCAGCACCTACTTGAATTTTTTTCTCGAAAATGCGTAGGATTTCGAGGGTATGTCTATTTACAAAAAATGCTTGTAATTGACCCCAGTAACTAAATGTAATTTTTTTGAAACGATTTGGAATTTTTTAATTTCACCGAAAAATTTGACCTCCTTTCTGAATTTTTTTCTCGAAAATGCGTAGGATTTCGAGGGTATGTCTATTTACAAAAAATGCTTGCAATTGACCCCAGTAACCGAATGTAATTTTTTTAAAACCATTTGGAATTTTTTAATTTTCCGAAAAATTTGACCTCCTTTCTGAATTTTTTTCTCGAAAATGCGTAGGATTTCAGGTATATGTGTTTTCACCAAAAATGATTATCACTGACCCCCGCAACTAAAAATAATTTTTCCAGAATGATTTAAAATTTATTAATTTAATTCTTTAATAACTTTTTAACGAAGCCTCCATCAACAAATTGATATTCTTAATTTCCATCTTATTTTAGCCTCCAGAATCTCCCATTAAAATTTTCCTCAGGGATTATTGGACACCCCGTATTTATTTCGAAAGAATTGCATTAATATAAATTTCTGTTCGACGCAAGTAGCTTTGTTGCGGACTTTGATATAATCCCAGCAACTTGACGAGACAAATCACGTTTTCTCTTCTGTGATTCGAATAACTAAATAGTTCCACGTGTGCAGAATATGAATTTACTATGCTTTTATGGAACAGGAAGTTCCCAACAAAGGTACTAGTAAAAGTTCTGCCGTCGTTTATTTCAATCGGTAAACGAACTCGCAAATATTTCCATGCTTTAAGAGCGTCAGAATATTTCTAATCTAATATAAATTTGTTAAAGAATATTTACTTATGATGCTAGCTATTATTTGCGGGCGAAGTTTCTGTTTCCCCTTGGCACATCCATTTTCATCCATGTTTCCTGTACTTGTACCTAAAAAAGAACATTTCAGTGTCAGTAATCTGAAAAGCAAAAGTTTGTTTCTTCCATTGAGAAGAAACCATAACTTCGTTGCAAAGTACGAGGCAAAGAACGCATTTTTATTTTATTTGACACTCTGCAGAAAAGTTGTCTAATACTTATCTGTAGATACCCATGAGCTCTACTTCACAAAAAAGTTTCATTGAAATATATTCAGAGTTGCAGGAGTTATGGCTGTTTGAATATTGGACCATTTTTTGGGGTTTTTCTCACTTTACAAGGTCAAGGAATAACTTTTTCAATATTGTTAAAATTTCTACATATTCTTCACATATAACACGCGTTGTTTGCTGTTTGAAACATTAAAATCCCTCAATCCGTTCAGAAGTTATGATATTTTAAAAATTTGCATGTTTCGGGGGTGTATTTTTGACCTTACATTAGATTTTCGATCAGGAATTTTTTTCTCGTAAGTGCGTATGATTTCGAGCTTATGTGTATTGACCAAAAATGATTGTAATTGACCTCCAAAACCGAAAATAATTTTTTTAGAACGATTTGAAACTTTTAATTTCGCCAAAAAATTTGACCTCCTTTCTGAATTTTTTTCTCGAAAATGCGTAGGATTTTGGAGGTATGCGTATTCACCAAAAATGATTGTAATTGACCCCTGCAACCGAAAATAATTTTTCCAAAGCGATTTGAAATTTTTTTTTTTTCGACGAAAAATTTCTGTCGATTTTTCTTAAAAAATCAATTTTTATTTTTAATCAATTTGGCTCGCGCTGTACAGAAAAGTTGTTTAATACTTTCTTGTAGGTACCCATGAACTCTACTTCACAAAAAAATTTCATTGAAATATATTCACTATTGTAGGAGTTATGGCTGTTTGAAAATTGGACCATTTTTATGGGGTTTTTCTCACTTTACGGGGTCAAGGAATAACTTTTTCAATATTGTTAAAATTTCTACATATTCTTCACATATAACACGCGTTGTTTGCTGTTTGAAACATTCAAATCCCTCAATCCGTTCAGAAGTTATGATATTTTAAAAATTTGCATGTTTCGGGGGTGTATTTTTGACCTTACATTAGATTTTCGATCAGGAATTTTTTTCTCGTAAGTGCGTATGATTTCGAGCTTATGTGTATTGACCAAAAATGATTGTAATTGACCTCCAAAACCGAAAATAATTTTTTTAGAACGATTTGAAACTTTTAATTTCGCCAAAAAATTTGACCTTTCTGAATTTTTTTCTCGAAAATGCGTAGGATTTTGGAGGTATGTCTATTCACCAAAAATGATTGTAATTGACCCCTGCAATCGAAAATAATTTTTCCAAAGCGATTTGAAATTTTTTTTTTTTCGACGAAAAATTTCTGTCGATTTTTCTTAAAAAATCAATTTTTATTTTTAATCAATTTGGCTCGCGCTGTACAGAAAAGTTGTCTAATACTTATCTGTAGATACCCATGAGCTCTACTTCACAAAAAAGTTTCATTGAAATATATTCAGAATTGCAGGAGTTATGGCTGTTTGAATATTGGACCATTTTTTGGGGTTTTTCTCACTTTACAAGGTCAAGGAATAACTTTTTCAATATTGTTAAAATTTCTACATATTCTTCACATATAACACGCGTTGTTTGCTGTTTGAAACATTCAAATCCCTCAATCCGTTCAGAAGTTATGATATTTTAAAAATTTGCATGTTTCGGGGGTGTATTTTTGACCTTACATTAGATTTTCGATCAGGAATTTTTTTCTCGTAAGTGCGTATGATTTCGAGCTTATATGTATCGACCAAAAATGATTGTAATTGACCTCCAAAACCGAAAATAATTTTTTTAGAACGATTTGAAACTTTTAATTTCGCCAAAAAATTTGACCTCCTTTCTGAATTTTTTTCTCGAAACTGCTTAAGATTTCGGAGGTATGTCTATTCACCAAAAATGATTGTAATTGACCCCTGCAATCGAAAATAATTTTTCCAAAGCGATTTGAAATTTTTTTTTTTTCGACGAAAAATT
This sequence comes from Colletes latitarsis, assembly GCF_051014445.1. Lineage (NCBI taxonomy): Eukaryota > Metazoa > Arthropoda > Insecta > Hymenoptera > Colletidae > Colletes > Colletes latitarsis. The sequence goes on from NC_135146.1 coordinate 9,615,441, forward strand.
TCTGTCGATTTTTCGTAAAAAATCAATTTTTATTTTTAATCAATTTGGCTCGCGCTGTACAGAAAAGTTGTTTAATACTTTCTTGTAGGTACCCATGAACTCTACTTCAGAAAAAAATTTCATTGAAATATATTCACTATTGTAGGAGTTATGGCTGTTTGAAAATTGGACAATTTTTATGGGGTTTTTCTCACTTTACAAGGTCAAGGAATAACTTTTTCAATATTGTTAAAATTTCTACATATTCTTCACATATAACACGCGTTGTTTGCCGTTTGAAACATTCAAATCCCTCAATCCGTTCAGAAGTTATGATATTTTAAAAATTTGCATGTTTCGGGGGTGTATTTTTGACCTTACATTAGATTTTCGATCAGGAATTTTTTTCTCGTAAGTGCGTATGATTTCGAGCTTATGTGTATTGACCAAAAATGATTGTAATTGACCTCCAAAACCGAAAATAATTTTTTTAGAACGATTTGAAACTTTTAATTTCGCCAAAAAATTTGACCTCCTTTCTGAATTTTTTTCTCGAAACTGCTTAAGATTTCGGAGGTATGTCTATTCACCAAAAATGATTGTAATTGACCCCTGCAACCAAAAATAATTTTTTTAGAAAGATTTGAAACTTTTAATTTCGTCGAAAAATTTGACTTTCTGAAACGCAAGTTTCTGACCATTCTTATAATCAGTACGTGAATTTAATTCGAGGCACGTGAATCGATGTTGCAATTGTGCCACCTGACAGGTGCGAGTGCAGTTGCTTTTGTCTTGAACAAGTTACTATTCAATCATTGCACGTTCCGTTGCAACGTAAAAATAACTATTTCTTCAAACTAAGAGCATCAAATCGACTATGCAGTCGATCTGGCCAATACTTTTCGGACATTCTTAGAATTTCTACATATTCTTCACTAAAATACGCGTTGTTTGCCTTTTGAAATATTAAAAGACTCCAATCTGTTCAGAAATTATGATATTTTAAACATTTGCACGAAATTTCGAGGAACCATTTCTGGCCAGAAATTATATTTTCGGTAAAGAATTTTTTTCTCGAAACTGAGTAGGATTTCTAGGGTATGTGTATTAACTAAAAATGATTGCAATTGTCTCCCAAAACCGAAAGTATTTTTTTCAGAAAGATTTGAAATTTTTTTTTTAGTTGAAAATTTTCTATAGCTGTCGATTTTTTTTTTAAATTTGTTTTTCATTTTTAGTGAATTTGTTTGACGTTCTACAGAAAAGTTGTTTAGTACTTTTTTGTAGATATTCATGAACTCTACCACCTATCAAAATTTCAATGCAATATATTGATTATTCTAGGAGTTATGGCCGTTTGAAAATTGGACTTCTTTTATGAGGGTTTTTTCAATTTACGGTATTAAGGAACAACTTTTCGAATATTCTTGGAATTTCTACATATTCTTCACTAAAATACGCGTTGTTTGCCTTTCGAAATATTAAAATCCTCCAATCCGTTCAGAAGTTATGATATTTTAAACATTTGCACGAAATTTCGAGGAACCATTTCTGGCCAGAAATTATATTTTCGGTAAAGAATTTTTTTCTCGAATGTGCGTAGGATTTCGGGGGTATGTGTATTAACTAAAAATGATTATAATTGTGTACCAAAATCGAAAGTATTTTTTCAGAATGATTTGTAATTTTTTGTTTTTTGTTGAAATTTTCTACATCTGTCGATTTTTTTTTTAAATTCGTTTTTCATTTTTAGTAATTTCGTTTGAGGTTCTACAGAAAAGTTGTTTAATACTTTTTTGTAGATATTCATGAACTCTACTACCTCCCAAAATTTCAATGCAATATATTGACTATTCTAGGAGTTATGGCCGTTTGAAAATTGGACTACTTTTATGGGCGTTTTCTCAATTTATGGTATTAAGGAATAACTTTTCGAATATTCTTGGAATTTCTACATATTCCTCACTAAAATACGCGTTGTTTGCCTTTTGAAATATTAAAAGACTCCAATCTGTTCAGAATATTTTTTACAGAAAGATTTGAAATTTTTTTTTAGTCGAAATTTTCTACACCTCTCGATTTTTTTTTAAAATTTGTTTTTCATTTTTAGTAATTTTGTTTGACGGTCTACAGAAAAGTTGTCTAATACTTTTTTGTAGATACCTATGAGCTCTACTTCAGAGAAAAGTTTCATTGAAATATGTTCACAATTGTAGGAGTTATGGCTGCTTGAAAATTGGTCCATTTTTATTGGGTTTTTCTCATTTTGCGAGGTCAAGGACCAACTCTTCGAATATTTTTGCGATTTGTACATATTCTCCGTCAAAATACGCGTAGTTTGCTTTTTTAAACATTAAAATCGTCCAATCCGTTCAGAAGTTATGACGTTTTGAAGAGTCGCATGAAAATTCGGGCAGACATTTCTAGCCAGAAATTATATTTTCGGTAAGGAATTTTTTTCTCGAATCTACGTAGGATTTCGAGGGTATGTCTAATGACCAAAAATGATTGTAATTAACCCCTGCAACCGAAAATAATTTTTCCAGAATGTTTTGAAATTTTTTAAATTTTGGATAACAGACAGTTATGATCAGACGTTATATTTTCGATAACGAATTTTTTTCTCGAAAACACGTAGGATTTCAAGTGTACGTTTAATGACCGAAAATGATAATAATTAACCCCCACATCAGAAAATAATTTTTTTAGAATGATTTGAAACTTTTTACTAACTTTTACCGAAGCTTCAATCAACAAATCAGTATTCTTAATTTTCCTCTTATTTTGGCCTCCAGAATCCCCCATTAAAATTGTTATTGGGGATTCTAGAGGCCAAAATAAGACGAAAATCAAGAATACCAATTTGTTGATTGAAGCTTCATTAAAAAGTTATTAACGTTTAAAGTTCCACTCGTTCTGAATTTTTTTCTCGAAAATGCGCAATATTTCGGGGGTAGGTCTCTTCACCAAAAATGATTGTAATTGACCCCCGGAACCGAAAATAATTTTTTCAGAATTAGTTAAAAATTTTTTTTTTTGTCGAAAAACTTAGGCACCTACCCCCTGTCGATTTTTCTTAAAAATTCCTTTTTCATTTTTAGCAATTTTGTTTGACGCCCTACAGAAAAGTTGTCTAATACTTTTTTGTAGGTATTCATGAGCTCTACTTCAGAGAAAAGTTTCATTGAAATATATTCACAATTGTAGGAGTTATGGCTGTTTTAAAATTGGACCATTTTAATACGGTTTTTCTCATTTTTCGGAGTCAAGACTCAACTTTGTTCAAAAGTTGTTTAATACTTTTTTGAAGGTACAAATGAGCTCTACTCCAGAAAAATGTTTCATTGAAATATATTCACTATTATAGGAGTTATGGCTGTTTGAAAATTGGACCATTTTTATTGGGTTTTTCTCATTTTGCGAGGTTAAGACTCAACTTTTCGAATATTTTTGGAATTTCTACATATTCTGCATTTAAATACGCGTCGTTTGCCTTTTTAAACATTAAAATCGTCCAATCCGTTCAGAAGTTATGACGTTTTAAAGATTCGCTTGAAATTTCGGGGAACCATTTCTGGCCTCAGATTATATTCTCGGTAAGGAATTTTTTTCTCGAAAGTGGTTGGAATTTCGAGGGTATGTCTAATGACCAAAAATGATTGTAATTAACCCCTGCAACCGAAAATAATTTTTCCAGAATGTTTTGAAATTTTTTAAATTTTGGATAACAGACAGTTATGATCAGACGTTATATTTTCGATAACGAATTTTTTTCTCGAAAACACGTAGGATTTCAAGTGTACGTCTAATGACCGAAAATGATAATAATTAACCCCCACATCAGAAAATAATTTTTTTAGAATGATTTGAAATTTTTTACTAACTTTTACCGAAGCTTGAATCAACAAATCAGTATTCTTAATTTTCCTCTTATTTTAGCCTCCAGAATCCCCCATTAAAATATTCCCCAGGGGTAGCCGTACACCCTCCATACATACATACAAGTCAGTAATAGAGAGTTCAGCGACCAAAGCCAGGTAGCAGAGAAATCGGTTGACCGATCTTTAATTGGTTGATTGTTGATCGGTGTAAATAGGCTTAATCGTCTAATCGTTTAAACGCGTGGCATAATAGCGACGATGAAGTGGTGGGGATATATTTAAAATAGCATTAGATAGCCAGAGCGGTTAGTCGGGCTCGAGGAGCGAGTTAGTCGTCGTCCAACCGTGTCACCGATTGAGCGAATTTAAACGACGCGACGTTATCGTGGCACGTGACATATCATACAGAATTACGGTAATTGCAGTGACGAGAATTGACCGCTTGCCCCCTGATAACCGGCGAAACGCGACGCGATCTAGACAGATCGATCTACCCAACGATCCTCCGCGCCATTGCACAGTGATCTAGGAAGCAATAAGCCATCGACAAAAACAAAAGTCACTCTGTTTACTTAACACTAGATGTCAGATTCCGTATTTAAAATATTATTATTTTTGACAAATTATGTCGTTAATATATTATTTATTAACTCACGTCGAATTTGATGCAATTGCATGAATATTCCAATTGAAAGATAAATCGTATTTTGAGGTAATCGTCGATACAGAAGGTATCAATCGAAATATCGATCAATGTACATACGTGGATCTTAAATATCTCGAGAACAATTCTTTCCCTGCAAAATTACAAATTATAAATCTTTTGTACTACGTTGCACTGAAGCAACAATCTTGAAAATTTAATATTTTACTCTCGATTTGGTATCAGCCATCTTGAAAACTCTCGATCATCAAGTTAAACTAGTTTCACGATCAGGTACAGTAGAATTATTGTGAAATTTGGTAAAAGAAAATTGTTAAACATTGGATAAATCAGATTCGAAATTCTTAAATCGGGTTTCAAGTGGCCAATGTTAATTAATTAATTAATTATTATGAAATTTGATAAAAGAAAATTGAAATAATCAGATACGAAATTGTTAGATCGGTTTTCAAGTGGCCAATGAAAATTAATTGATTAATTATTATGAAATTTGATAAAAGAAAATTGAAAAAATCAGATACGAAATTGTTAGATCGGTTTTCAAGTAGCCAATGAAAATTAATTAAATAATTAATTGTTATGAAATTTCATAAAAGAAAATTGAAAAAATCAGATTCGAAATTGTTAGATCGGTTTTCAAGTGGCCAATGAAAATTAATTGATTAATTATTATGAAATTTGATAAAAGAAAATTGAAAAAATCAGATTCGAAATTCTTAAATCGGGTTTCAAGTGGCCAATTTAATTTCCCACAATTCTTTCCCTGTAAAATTACAAATTATAAATATTTCGTACTACGTTGCACTGAAGCAATTATCTCGAAAATTTAATATTTTACTCTCGATTTGGTATCAGCCATCTTGAAAACTCTCGATCATCAAGTTAAACTAGTTTCACGATCAAGTACAGTAGAATTATTGTGAAATTTGGTAAAAGAAAATTGTTAAACATTGGATAAATCAGATTCGAAATTCTTAAATCGGGTTTCAAGTGGCCAATTTAATTTCCCACAATTCTTTCCCTGTAAAATTACAAATTATAAATATTTCGTACTACGTTGCACTGAAGCAACTATCTTGAAAATTTAATATTTTACTCTTGATTTGGTATCAGCCATCTTGAAAACTCTCGATCATCAAGTTAAACTAGTTTCACGATCAAGTACAGTAAAATTATTGTGAAATTTGGTAAAAGAAAATTGAAAAAATCAGATACGAAATTGTTAGATCGGTTTTCAAGTGGCCAATGAAAATTAATTGATTAATTATTATGAAATTTGATAAAAGAAAATTGAAAAAATCAGATACGAAATTGTTAGATCGGTTTTCAAGTGGCCAATGAAAATTAATTGATTAATTATTATGAAATTTGATAAAAGAAAATTGAAAAAATCAGATACGAAATTCTTACATCGGTTTTCAAGTGGCCAATGAAAATTAACTAATTGATTAATTATTATGAAATTTGATAAAAGAAAATTGAAAAAATCAGATACGAAATTGTTAGATCGGTTTTCAGGTGGCCAATGAAAATTAATTAATTAATTATTATGAAATTTGATAAAAGAAAATTGAAATAATCAGATACGAAATTGTTAGATCGGTTTTCAAGTGGCCAATGAAAATTAATTAATTGATTATTATGAAATTTGATAAAAGAAAATTGAAAAAATCAGATACGAAATTGTTAGATCGGTTTCCAAGTGGCCAATGAAAATTAATTAATTCATTATTATGAAATTTGATAAAAGAAAATTGAAAAAATCAGATACGAAATTGTTAGATCGGTTTTCAAGTGGCCAATGAAAATTAATTGATTAATTATTATGAAATTTGATAGAAGAAATTTGAAAAAATCAGATACGAAATTGTTAGATCGGTTTTCAAGTGGCCAATGAAAACTGATTAATTAATTATTATGAAATTTGATAAAAGAAAATTGAAAAAATCAGATACGAAATTCTTAGATCGGTTTTCAAGTGTCCAATGAAAATTAATTTCTCAAAGATGACATGAAATCTTTGCAAGGGTCATGTTTCGAGAAGCTTCGATAATTATTGTTTTTCTGTTTTTTTGGAAAAGAATTTCGAAGATGGATACGTTCCTTCGTTTATTCGGAATCTCGACGGACGATAACAGAATCGACCAGGCGACGGGATTGACGGAAAAGCAGAAGAAATTGGTGAAGAACACGTGGGCTGTGATAAGAAAGGACGAAGTTGGGTCAGGGGTCGCCGTGATGACCGCGTGAGTGGCACTTTTTAAACAAAATAAGGTCCCTCCAAGTAATAAATGAGCCCTTCATTTTGAAAGTGGCGTAAGTCCATGTAAAAAAATATTAAAATTCTATTAAAATGATTTATATTAAAATTATTGTAATAAAATTATATTAAATATTAAAAATATGGCCGTTTATTTTGAAAGTGGCGTAAGTCTATGTTAAAAAATATTAAAATTCTATTAAAATGATTTATATTAAACTTATTGTAATAAAATTATATTAAATATTAAAAATATGGCCGTTTATTTTGAAAGTGGCGTGAGTCCATGTTTAAAAATATTAAAATTGTATTAAAATTATTGTAATAAAATTATATTAAATATTAAATTTGATAATATGGCCGTTTATTTTGAAAGTGGCGTAAGTCCATGTTAAAAAATATTAAAATTCTATTAAAATGATTTATATTAAAATTATTGTAATAAAATTATATTAAATATTAGAAATATGGCCGTCTATTTTGAAAGTGGCGTAAGTCTATGTTAAAAAATATTAAAATTGTATTAAAATGATTTATATTAAAATTATTGTCATAAAATTATATTAAATATTAAAAATATGGCCGTCTATTTTGAAAGTTGCGTGAGTCCATGTTAAAAAATATTAAAATTCTATTAAAATGATTTATATTAAAATTATTGTAATGAAATTATATTAAATATTAAAAATATGGCCGTCTATTTTGAAAGTGGCGTGAGTCCATGTTAAAAAATATTAAAATTCTATTAAAATGATTTATATTAAAATTATTGTAATAAAATTATATTAAATATTAAAAATATGGCCGTCTATTTTGAAAGTGGCGTGAGTCCATGTTTAAAAATATTAAAATTCTATTAAAATGATTTATATTAAAATTATTGTAATAAAATTATATTAAATATTAGAAATATGGCCGTCTATTTTGAAAGTGGCGTAAGTCTATGTTAAAAAATATTAAAATTGTATTAAAATGATTTATATTAAAATTATTGTCATAAAATTATATTAAATATTAAAAATATGGCCGTTTATTTTGAAACTGGCGTTAGTCTATGTTTAAAAATATTAAAATTATATTATTTTATTTTTTATATTAAAATAAAAATTCTCGAATTTTTTTTCTAGAAAATGGGTAGAATTTCGGGGGTATGTCTATTCACCAAAAATTATTGTAATTAATCCCGGCATACGAAAATATTTTTTCCAGAACGATTTGCAATTTTTTAATTTTGTCGAAAAATGTCAGCAGCTACCCCATCTCAATTTTTTCTTAAAAATTCGTTTTTGATTTTTAGTAATTTTGTTTGACACCCTACAGAAAAGGTGTTTAATACTTTTTTGTAGGTATCCATGAACTCTACTTCCATCCAAAATTTCAGTGCAATATATCGACTATTCTAGGAGTTATGGCCGTTGAAAAATTGGGCCATTTTTATGGGGGTTTGAACTTTTTACGGGGTTAAAAAACAAGTTTTCAAACATTTTTGGAATTTCGACATATTCTTTGGCAAAATACGCGTTGTTTGCATTTTGAAACATTAAAATCCTCGAATCCTTTCCGGAGTTATGATGTTTTAAACATTCGCATAAGGTAACATTTTTGGCCACTCGTTATATTTTCGGTTAGGAATTTTTTTCTTGAAAATACGTAGAAATTCGAGAGTACGTCTATTCACCAAAAATGATTGTAATTGACGCCTACAGTTGACAATATTTTTTCCAGAACGATTTGAAATTTTTTAATTTTGTCGAAAAATTTCATATCTTCTCGAATTTTTTTCTAGAAAATGGGTAGGATTTCGAAGGTATTTGTAATGACCAAAAATGATTGTAATTGACCCTCGCCACCGAAAATAATTTTTCCAGAACGACTTGAAATTTTTGAATTTAATTGTTAATAACTTTTTAATGAAGCTTCTATCAACAAATTGGTTTTCTTGATTTTCGTCTTATTTTGGCCTCTTAATTTAAAAAAGCTGGGATCTCATAAAATTTTATTGCATAATATTTTCCATATCCATTTGAAACTCTCACAATGGGACTTACGCCATTTTCAAAATAAACTTTTTCATCACTTCGTTAACCAGCAGATTTTCGTGTTACAAAATCTTAATAATTTTAAATATATCATGTAAAAATGTAACTATCAAGGTAACTCGATGTTTTTGGAAAATCGACTTACGCCATTTCCAAAATAAACTTTTTCATCGCTTCGTTAACCAGCAGATTTTCGTGTTACAAAATCTTAATAATTTTAAATATGGACCGTTTATTTTGAAAGTGGTGTAAGTCCTTTTTTTAAAAAAAATGAGATACGATGTGATTTATGCTTAATTTAGTGTAAACTTTTTGTTTATAACTAGTTAGTATTTAATATCTTAAAAAATGCTAATGCTTTGTTCAATTTAAAATTTGCCAGTAAAAGAAATTACGTAACCGTTGATTATGAAAGTGGTGTAAGTCCAATTTCCATACTTATGTTATTGCATATAGTGATACGTGTACTGGGCAAAATTGAAATTTACAAATGGCGTCGATGTGGTTGAGGGTTGTCCAGTCTTTGGAAAATAACATTGAGGTAATTGATCATCAATTTTTACTCTCCGGACATTCGTATCTTCCAAACGATGCAGATTTTGGTATTTATTACGAAAAAAGAATTTCCTGGACACACCACAGGATTATTATGACGTTATAAACCAATGTAGGCGACATAATAAATTTATTTTACACGAAATGAAACGAAAGAATTTCGTTTCAACAAAAAATCTACGAAACGCAATTAAAAAACAGATAAGAAGAAACACTAATGGAGGAAAAGTAAATTGGTTGCAAATATGTTGGATGAGATTCTGCAAAACTGCACCGTATACTATTTCATATAAAACATCAATGGAGGACACAGAATTTAAGACTCTAAATTTATCACCTACATGTTGGGGAAGACCGCTAAAATTTGAAAAAATCGCCCTGGCGCCTTTGTATCACGATACCAAGCCTATTACATACGAAAAATATAAGGTATTACCTTATATACCTCCTGTGCATCATGAATATTTCAAAACACTGCCACACGAAGAGCATAAATAATTAATAATACCAATATCTTGTGTTAAGTTTAACAATATAGAAATATAATTAACGTTCAAAATAAAAAATACTAATCCTATTTTATTTCTTGTTATTATTTATAAACAAAATTGGATTAATATGAGATATATTTTAAGTGATATTTGTTATTTCAAAATTGAAATTAAATGACATTTACAATTGACTAATTACGAAAGTGGTGTAAGTCCATTTGCAGCCTGGAAATTGTACATTATTTTAGTTAAATTCACCTAAAAGCAATTTATATAATTAAATTACATATTGATAAATTAGTACAAACATTCCCAGACTTCACATAATTAACCTATATTTTTTGATTGTCAGATCTGCTAACATTCAATTTTCTCGAAACAAAAGTAAGTGGACTTGCACCACTTTCAAAATAAACGGTCCATATATTATTAACAAGCTGCTTCAGAATGAAACGATCACGTAAAAATGTAACTATCAAGGTAACTCGATGTTTTTGGAAAATCGACTTACGCCACTTTCAAAATAAATTATTTCACCACTTCGTTAACCAGCAGATTTTCGTGTAACAAAATCTTAATAATTTTAAATATATTATTAATAAACTTCTTCAGTATGAAACGATGATGTAAAAATGTAACTATCAAGGTAACTCGATGTTTTTGGAAAATCGATTTACGCCATTTTCAAAATAAACAGCTCAAATATCGTTTTCCCGCCCATTTCTAATTCGCAAATATTTTCACGGATTCTAAATATCGATAGTTTGTCTATTAAACGCGAATGGAATTTCTTTAAAAGCGATAACCTTTGAGATAACAGATTAACTTGATAATTTACGTAATCGATTCTTGCGTCAGAAGTAATTAATAGAAGTCTCGATATTGGAAGACGTAATAGAATCGTAATAAATACGAGAAACGTTAGAAAACAGTTCTGATTGAATAAACGATACTTTTCAGATTTTTTAAGAAATATCCAGAATATCAGCGGTACTTTACTGTTTTCAAGGACACGCCATTGAACGAACTGCCGAATAATAAGAAGTTTCAGGCTCATTGTGCTAGCGTAATTACGGCGTTAAGTAATGTTATCGATTCTTTGCATGACCCAGGATTAATGGAGGCAAGTTTAATCGCCTTGGCCGAGAGGCATAAGAATCGCGGTCAAAGGAAGGAGGAATTTCAGGTATGAACGTGACACGAATAATAGAAAATTAACCATGTTCGCGAGATTTCGTAAAATGGATGAAATTTCAGAATTTAATTCGAAGCGACGACTACAACGTGACTAACATCGATTTTATTTTGAAACGATGTATTCGGGGGCATGTGTGTTCACCAAAAATGATTGTAATTGTGTACCAAAATCGATAATATTTTTTTTAGAATGATTTGAAATTTTTTTTTAGTCTAAATTTTCTACATCTTTCGATTTTTCTTAAAACTTCGTTTTTCATTTTTAGTAAATTTGTTTGACGTCCTACAGAAAAGTTGTTTAATACTTTTTTGAAGAAATTCATGAACTCTACTTCCTCCCAAAATTTAAATGCAATATATTGACTATTCTAGGAGTTATGGAAGTTTGAAGATTGGGCCATTTTGATGGGGTTTTTCTAAATTTACGTTAGTAAGGAATAACTTTTCGAATGGTCTTGGAATTTCTACATATTCTTCACTAAAATACGCGTTGTTTGCCTTTTGAAATATTAAAATCCTCCAATCCGTTCAGAAATTATGATATTTTGAACATTTGCATGAAATTTCGAGGAACCATTTCTGGCCAGAAATTATATTTTCGGTAAAGAATTTTTTTCTCGAATGTACGTAGGATTTCGAGGGCATGTGTGTTCACCAAAAATGATTGTAATTGTGTACCAAAATCGATAATATTTTTTTCAGAATGATTTGAAATTTTTTTTTTTTGTTGAAATTTCCTATACCTGTCGATTTTTTTTTTAAATTTGTTTTTCATTTTTAGTAATTTTGTTTGACGTTCTACAGAAAAGTTGTTTAATACTTTTTTGTAGGTATCCATGAACTCTACTACCTTCCAAAATTTCAATGCAATATATTGACTATTCTAGGAGTTATGGCCGTTTGAATATTGGACTATTTTTATGGGGTTTTTCTCAATTTACGGTATTAAGGAATAACTTTTCGAATATTCTTGGAATTTCTACATATTCTTCACTAAAATACGCGTCGTTTGCCTTTTGAAATATTAAAATCCTCCAATCCGTTCAGAAATTATGATATTTTAAACATTTGCACGAAATTTCGTGGAACCATTTCTGGCCAGAAATTATATTTTCGGTAATGAATTTTTTTCTCGAAAGTGCGCAGGATTTCGGGGGTATGTGTATTCACCAAAAATGATTGTAATTGTGTACCAAAATGGAAAATATTTTTTTCAGAATGATTTAAAATTTTTTTTTTTTGTTGAAATTTTCTATACCTGACGATTTTTTTTTTAAATTTGTTTTTGATTTTTAGTAATTTTGTTTGACGTTCTACAGAAAAGTTGTTTAATACTTTTTTGTAGGTATCCATAAACTCTACTACCTTCCAAAATTTCAATGCAATATATTGACTATTCTAGGAGTTATGGCCGTTTGAAAATTAGACTTCTTTTATGGGGGTTTTTCTCAATTTACGGTATTAAGGAATAACTTTTCGAATATTTTTGAAATTTCTACATATTCTTAACTAAAATACGCGTTGTTTGCATTTTAAAATATTAAAATCCTCCAATCCGTTCAGAAATTATGATATTTTAAACATTTGCACGAAATTTCAAGGAACCATTTCTAGCCAGAAATTATATTTTCGGTAAAGAATTTTTTTATAGAAACTGCGTAGAATTTCGGAGGTATGTGTATTCACTAAAAATGATTGTAATTGTGTATCAAAATCGAAAATAATTTTTTCAGAAAGATTTGAAATTTTTTTTTTAGTCTAAATTCTCTATCCCTGTCGATTTTTGTAAAAATTCGTTTTTCATTTTTAGTAAATTTGTTCGACGTTCTACAGAAAAGTTGTTTAATACTTTTTTGTAGGTATTCATGAACTCTACTTTCTTCCAAAATTTAAATGGAAAATATTCACTATTGTAGAAGTTATGATCGTTTGAAAATTGGACTACTTTTATGGGGTTTTTCTAAATTTATGGTATTCAGGAACAACTTTTCGAATAGTCTTGAAATTTCTACATATTTTCCACTAAAATACGCGTCGTTTGTATTTCGAAATATTAAAATCCTCCAATCCGTTCAGAAGTTATGATATTTTAAACATTTACACAAAATTTCGAGGAACCATTTCTGGCCAGAAATTATATTTGCGGTAAAGAATTTTTTTCTCGAAACTGAGTAGAAATTTTGGAGTATTTGTATTCATCAAAAATGATTGAAATTGACCTTCTGAACCAAAAACAATTTTTTTAAAACGATCTGAAATTTTTTAATTTTGTCCAAAAATTTGTTCAACTTCCCGAATTTTTTTCTCGAAAATACATAGAATTTCGGGGGTACATGTATCCACCAAAAACGATTGCAATTAACCCCCACAACCGAAAATAATTTTCCCAGAAGGATTTGAAATTTTTTAATTTTGTCGACAAAATTTCACACCTTCTCGAATTTTTTTCTCAAAAATGCGTAATATTTCTGGGGTACGTGTATCCACCAAAAACGATTGTAATTAACCCCCGCAACCGAGAATAATTTTTCCAGAACGATTTGAAATTTTTTAATTTTGTCGAAAAATTTCACACCTTCTCGAATTTTTTTCTCGAAAATGCGTAATATTTCTGGGGTTCGTGTATCCACCAAAAATGATTTTAATTAACCCCCACAACTGAAAATAATTTTTCCAGAACGATTTGAAATTTCTGAATTTCGCGCAAAAAATTTGTCCAACTTCACGAATTTTTTTCTCAAAAATGCGTAAAATTTCGAAGGTATATGTATCCACCAAAAACGATTGTAATTAACCCCCACAACCGAAAATAATTTTTCCAGAACGATTTGTAATATTTTAATTTGGCCGAAAAATTTGTCCAACTTCACGAATTTTTTTCTCAAAAATGCGCAATATTTCAGGGGTACGTGTATTTACCAAAAATGATTGCAATTAACCCCCACAACCGAGAATAATTTTTCCAGAACGATTTGAAATTTTTTAATTTTGTCGAAAAATTTGACCAACTTCTCGAATTTTTTTCTCGAAAATGCGTAATATTTCTGGGATACGTGTATCCATCAAAAATGATTGCAATTAACCCCCACAACCGAAAATAATTTTTCTAGAACGATTTGAAATATTTTAATTTCGCCGAAAAATTTGTCCAAATTCTCGAATTTTTTTCTCAAAAATTCGTAGGAATTCAGGGGTACGTCTTTCCACCAAAAATGATTGAAATTGACCCCCTCAATCGATAATAATTTTTCCAGAATTTTTTGAATCTTTTCAATTTCCCCAAATAATTTGTCCCCCTTCCCGAATTTTTTTCTCGAAAATACATAGAATTTCGGGGGTACATGTATCCACCAAAAATGATTGTAATTAACCTCCACAACCGAAAATAATTTTTCCAGAACGATTTGAAATTTTTTAATTTTGTCGACAAAATTTCACACCTTCTCGAATTTTTTTCTCGAAAATACGTAGAATTTCGGAGATATATGTATCCATCAAAAACGATTGCAATTAACCCCCACAACCGAGAATAATTTTTCCAGAACGATTTGAAATTTTTGAATATTGTCCAAAAATTTCACACCTTCTCGAATTTTTTTCTCGAAAATACGTAGAATTTCGGGGGTACGTGTATCCACCAAAAACGATTGCAATTAACCCCCACAACCGAAAATATTTTTCCCAAATGGATTTGAAATTTTTTAATTTTGTCAAAAAATTTGACCAACTTCACGAATTTTTTTCTCAAAAATCCGTAATATTTCTGGGGTATGTTTTTCCACCAAAAATGATTGAAATTGACCCCCTCAATCGATAATAATTTTTCCAGAATTTTTTGAATCTTTTCAATTTCCCCAAATAATTTGTCCCCCTTCCCGAATTTTTTTCTCGAAAATACATAGAATTTCGGAGATATATGTATCCACCAAAAATGATTGCAATTAACCCCCACAACCGAAAATATTTTTTCCAGAACGATTTGAAATTCTTTAATTTTGTCAAAAAATTTCACACCTTTTCGAATTTTTTTCTCAAAAATGCGTAATATTTCTGGGGATCGTGTATCCACCAAAAATGATTGCAATTAACCCCCGCAACCGAGAATAATTTTTCCAGAACGATTTGAAATTTTTGAATTTTGTCGACAAAATTTCACACCTTCTCCAATTTTTTTCTCGAAAATACGTAATATTTCTGGGGTACGTCTTTCCACCAAAAATGATTGAAATTGACCCCCTCAATCGATAATAATTTTTCCAGAATTTTTTGAATCTTTTCAATTTCCCCAAATAATTTGTCCCCCTTCCCGAATTTTTTTCTCGAAAATACATAGAATTTCGGGGGTACATGTGTCCACCAAAAATGATTGCAATTAACCCCCACAGCCGAAAATAATTTTTCCAGAACGATTTGAAACATTTTAACTTCGCCGAAGGATATGTTCTCGAAGCAAAAAAATAACTGTCTGAAAGCATGTTTTTGGTTTTCCAGAATTTGAAGGAAGTGATATTGGAAGTTCTGTGCCAGGCATTGGGGAAACAATTCACGCCGGATGTAGCCGAAGCATGGAGGAAAACCCTAGACGCAGCGTTCGAGAAAATTTACCAAGTTTTCGCTTCGTGAAAAACGAAACTTGGACGTATTCGCGAAGATAACGAATCTTTCCTTTATTTTTAATAGTCACTGACAATTAAGTACTGTATATAAAACGCACCATTTTGCATGTTCGTGCAGTTGCAGAATATCGAAACAAATCGAGTAAACGTTGCTGCGTGCATCGAACAGAAATATATATTTTAATTTTAGATTATTTTCATCTACGTTAATACATTATATAATACACAAATATACACATTTATTATACGAATTACACTAAAGTATGATGTTTCTATGATTAAGTACGACTTTGATTAACGCGTTTGAACAGCCATGTCTCTGTCTACGAATTTCTACCAATGTCTAACATTCCTTTCTTTTGTTATAAAATAAAAACTAAATTATTTTCCACTGTTATTGATTAATGTACGTTCAAGTAAACGATAAAGTACAAAGTACAGGGTACAGTGACTCACAATTGAAAGATTAAACAGGATTTTGCAATTTCCTGATTTGCTGATTGAGAATTGTTATCTTCGAAAAACAATCTCACTTCTCTTTATTTATACTTATTGCATACGAGGAAATAGTTCAATAGATACGTTATCGATACACGGTGACTCTGTCAGGAAAGAATTTATCTAAACTGCAGCTACATCGTGCAATTAAACACATTTAATTTATATTAAGTTCAGAATTCTGGATTAAGAAGAGATGGGTCAAGTGTCATCTAAAATTCAATGGAACGCCATTGTTGTAAGTATAATTCTCGATAGAAGTCGAGAAATGTGGAAATTGTGGCCAAGTTTCTCTGCTAGCGACTCGAGGATGAAGCTTTAGAGAAGAAGAGGCGCAAATGCTCGCCAATCGCACAAAAATTAATATTTCAAAAATTCCTCACGTATTTCTCCAGCTATACTAGTCTAGATTGAGAGATAATTTTTAGTTTTCTTCCAGATAAAAATTTGCGTCAGTTACACTGGGTGCAACAGAGAGCCTTGAATCCAACGCAACTCGCGAGAATGGCTCCAGCGTCGTTATTTTGCACTATTTTTGAATAAATATTCTTTTTTTAACACTTAACGACATGGTTAATAACATTCTTGAATATTACTATCTTTTAGAAAAGAAAGAATGGTAAGAAGATTGATTTAAATACCAAAAAGGTTGAAGATGAAAATGGTAAAAGGGTGAGACCACTGTAAAAGCCAGAAATAAAGCGTTTTCTTGCGATTTTCTTTTTGGATGGATGGAAAAGAGGATAATATTCAAGAATATTATTAACCACGTCGTTAATTGTTAACAAAAAAATATTTATTCAAAAATAGAGGAGAATGATGACGCTGGGGCTATCCTCACAAGGCGCAAATGCTCGCCAATCGCACAAAAATTAATATTTCAAAAATTCCTCGCGTATTTCTCCAGCTATAGTAGTCTAGATTGAGAGATAATTTTTAGTTTTCTTCCAGATAAAAATTTGCGTCAGTTACACTGGGTGCAACAGAGAGCCTTGAATCCAACGCAACTCGCGAGAATGGCTCCAGCGTCGTTATTTTGCACTGTTTTTGAATAAATATTCTTTTTTTTAACACTTAACAACATGGTTAATAACATTCTTGAATATTATTATCCTTTCACTTTTCAATCCATCAAAGAAAAAAGAATAACACATTAGGAAAGTGGAATGAAGAAGCTCCTCAGAAACGAAGTACACGATTTTTCTATGAAATTCTAGAATGTCTGAAAATATCCGATAGAAATAGAAGTACACTCGTGTGTAGGAACAGAAAAGAAAGAATGGTAAGAAGATTGATTTAAATAGCAAAAAGGTTGAAGATGAAAATGGTAAAAGGGTGAGACCACTGTAAAAGCCTGAAATAAAGCGTTTTCTTGCGATTTTCTTTTTGGATGGATGGAAAAGAGGATAATATTCAAGAATATTATTAACCACGTCGTTAATTGTTAACGAAAAAATATTTATTCAAAAATAGAGGAGAATGATGACGCTGGAGTCATCCTCACGAGGCGCAAATGCTCGCCAATCACACAAAAATTAATATTTCAAAAATTCCTCGCGTATTTCTCTAGCTATAGTAGTCTAGATTGAGAGATAATTTTTAGTTTTCTCCCAGATAAAAATTTGCGTCAGTTACACTGGGTGCAACAGAGAGCCTTGAATCCAACGCAACTCGCGAGAATGGCTCCAGCGTCGTTATTTTGCACTGTTTTTGAATAAATATTCTTTTTTTAACACTTAACAACATGGTTAATAACATTCTTGAATATTACTATCCTTTCACTTTTCAATCCATCAAAAAAAAAGAATATCACTTTAGGAAAGTGGAATGAAGAAGCTTCTCAGAAACGAAGTACACGATTTTTCTATGAAATTCTAGAATGTCTGAAAATATCCGATAGAAATAGAAGTACACTCGTGTGTAGGGACAGAAAAGAAAGAATGGTAAGAAGATTGATTTAAATAGCAAAAAGGTTGAAGATGAAAATGGTAAAAGGGTGAGACCACTGTAAAAGCCTGAAATAAAGCGTTTTCTTGCGATTTTCTTTTTGGATGGATGGAAAAGAGGATAATATTCAAGAATATTATTAACCACGTCGTTAATTGTTAACAAAAAAATATTTATTCAAAAATAGTGGAGAATGATGACGCTGGAGCCATCCTCTCGAGGCGCAAATGCTCGCCAATCGCACAAAAATTAATATTTCAAAAATTCCTCACGTATTTCTCCAGCTATACTAGTCTAGATTGAGAGATAATTTTTAGTTTTCTTCCAGATAAAAATTTGCGTCAGTTACACTGGGTGCAACAGAGAGCCTTGAATCCAACGCAACTCGCGAGAATGGCTCCAGCGTCGTTATTTTGCACTGTTTTTGAATAAATATTCTTTTTTTTAACACTTAACAACATGGTTAATAACATTCTTGAATATTATTATCCTTTCACTTTTCAATCCATCAAAGAAAAAAGAATAACACATTAGGAAAGTGGAATGAAGAAGCTCCTCAGAAACGAAGTACACGATTTTTCTATGAAATTCTAGAATGTCTGAAAATATCCGATAGAAATAGAAGTACACTCGTGTGTAGGAACAGAAAAGAAAGAATGGTAAGAAGATTGATTTAAATAGCAAAAAGGTTGAAGATGAAAATGGTAAAAGGGTGAGACCACTGTAAAAGCCTGAAATAAAGCGTTTTCTTGCGATTTTCTTTTTGGATGGATGGAAAAGAGGATAATATTCAAGAATATTATTAACCACGTCGTTAATTGTTAACGAAAAAATATTTATTCAAAAATAGAGGAGAATGATGACGCTGGAGTCATCCTCACGAGGCGCAAATGCTCGCCAATCACACAAAAATTAATATTTCAAAAATTCCTCGCGTATTTCTCTAGCTATAGTAGTCTAGATTGAGAGATAATTTTTAGTTTTCTCCCAGATAAAAATTTGCGTCAGTTACACTGGGTGCAACAGAGAGCCTTGAATCCAACGCAACTCGCGAGAATGGCTCCAGCGTCGTTATTTTGCACTGTTTTTGAATAAATATTCTTTTTTTAACACTTAACAACATGGTTAATAACATTCTTGAATATTACTATCCTTTCACTTTTCAATCCATCAAAAAAAAAGAATATCACTTTAGGAAAGTGGAATGAAGAAGCTTCTCAGAAACGAAGTACACGATTTTTCTATGAAATTCTAGAATGTCTGAAAATATCCGATAGAAATAGAAGTACACTCGTGTGTAGGGACAGAAAAGAAAGAATGGTAAGAAGATTGATTTAAATAGCAAAAAGGTTGAAGATGAAAATGGTAAAAGGGTGAGACCACTGTAAAAGCCTGAAATAAAGCGTTTTCTTGCGATTTTCTTTTTGGATGGATGGAAAAGAGGATAATATTCAAGAATATTATTAACCACGTCGTTAATTGTTAACAAAAAAATATTTATTCAAAAATAGTGGAGAATGATGACGCTGGAGCCATCCTCTCGAGGCGCAAATGCTCGCCAATCGCACAAAAATTAATATTTCAAAAATTCCTCACGTATTTCTCCAGCTATACTAGTCTAGATTGAGAGATAATTTTTAGTTTTCTTCCAGATAAAAATTTGCGTCAGTTACACTGGGTGCAACAGAGAGCCTTGAATCCAACGCAACTCGCGAGAATGGCTCCAGCGTCGTTATTTTGCACTGTTTTTGAATAAATATTCTTTTTTTAACACTTAACAACATGGTTAATAACATTCTTGAATATTATTATCCTCTTACTTTTCAATCCCTCAAAGAAAAAAGAATAACACATTAGTAAAGTGGGATGAAGAAGCTCCTCAGAAACGAAGTACACGATTTTTCTATGAAATTCTAGAATGTCTGAAAATATCCGATAGAAATAGAAGTACACTCGTGTGTAGGAACAGAAAATAAAGAATGGTAAGAAGATTGATTTAAATACCAAAATGGTTGAAGATGAAAATGGTAAAAGGGTGAGACCACTGTAAAAGCCTGAAATTAAGCGTTTTCTTGCGATTTTCTTTTTGGATGGATGGAAAAGAGGATAATATTCAAGAATATTATTAACCACGTCGTTACTTGCTAACAAAAAAATATTTATTCAAAAATAGTGGAGAATGATGACGCTGGAGCCATCCTCACGAGGCGCAAATGCTCGCCAATCGCACAAAAATGAATATTTCAAAAATTCCTCACGTATTTCTCCAGCTATACTAGTCTAGATTGAGAGATAATTTTTAGTTTTCTTCCAGATAAAAATTTGCGTCAGTTACGCTGGGTGCAACAGAGAGCCTTGAATCCAACGCAACTCGCGAGAATGGCTCTAGCGTCGTTATTTTGCACTGTTTTTGAATAAATATTCTTTTTATAACACTTAACGACATGGTTGATCTTACTTTTCCATCCATCCAAAAAAAAAAATCACAAAATGGCGCTTTATTTCAGGTTTTTGCAGTGGTCTCGCTCCTAAATTGACTACTAAAACACTTTCTAACGAACTCTCACCTGTTGTAATTTGCGACACGATGTTAGGTAAGTTTATGCAGCAATCCGTAATGTGAAGGCTAATTTTCCTGGTATAGATTCCTGGGGAAGGTACTCGTGGAATGGTTATCATAGAACTAGCAGTAATAACATCGTCTTCATCCATTTTATAAATTTTCAAGCCGCTAGCAGATAAGCGAAAATTTCTTGAGTAAAAGACAATGATAGTATTCGTTGATTTGCAGATAACGACTTAAATCATCGCCAAGACTGACCATTATCGATCATATTCTTTAGATAGTACTATACAATAGTAACGAAGTTTGTAGCAGCTATGGCACCTTAGATTAATATCAGTTGTATTCTATAAATTACTTAGTTTTTTACATTAATAATCTTCCTTTATCTACAGATACGATTCTTGGATATATGACGCTAGTAATTTCATGTAAGATGAAACTATTAACTATTGAACTATTGAAACTCTTGTCTTCTCGTGATTCATGGTTGTTTCGAGAATTTTGCCATACTTGGTCCAGTTAGAGTGGACCTTATTTATACTTGATGGAAAATTTTATTTGAGACATTCTCAGAAATTATGACGCTAGATGAAAAAATAATCGTTGCAAAATCTGAAATTTGTAGAAAATATGGCACACTGCAGTTGAGAATTTGGTATTTTTCTGAACTGTTTTTCTTCATTAAATTGCATTACTATCACACATTTTAGCACCTCTTTGAATTCGTCTTCTTAAGCTTTATGAGGATATAGAAACAAAATTTTGAATTTTTTGTTTTTTACAAGATAAGATTCTCGAATTTCGAAAATTTATTGCGTGGGAAAAATATACTTTTTTGTGTTATATTTACTTCGTTAAGTAGTACAAGTTTTACTGGTAACATTTTTTTCTATGTTTACGAATGAAGGAGATTTTTAAAGTGACATTTTTAAAGAGTTTTTATGTTTTTCAATTCATATTTTCAAGTTAAAATGTTTTGAAACTCGCAGTCGATAAATGTTGAGCGTCAATCCTGCGTAAGGTTTGTACGAAGTTCAGATCGACAGCGACGAATTGATCAATTATTAAATTTTCCAAATCATGCCCAGGGACTGCAATAGCAGCAACATCAAATTTTAACAAAATATGAAAAATGAAAATGATAAGAGTATTTCATTCGTCATTTGGTCACGTAGTTCTCTATGTCAAGTGAAATCATAGTAACCAGTTAACTGTCTCTGACGAGTATACTCGTCGTGGAAAAAGTGAAGACGAGTATATTCGTCATGAGTAATAAGTAGCGACAATTTGCAGTTTAAATTGCAATTTTAGCGAAAACTAAAATATATTCGTAAACTTGAAGATGTCTGAAATATTATACGTTTTTCACTTCATATTTTCAAGTTAAAATATTTTGAAACTCGCAGTCGATAAATGTTGAGCGTAAATCCTGCGTAAGGTTTGCACGAAGGTCAGATCGACAGCGACGAATTGATTAATTATTAAATTTTCCAAATCATGACTAAGGACTGCAATAGCAGCAAAATCGAATTTTAACAAAATATGAAAAATGAAAATGATAAGAGTATCTCATTCGTCATTTGGTCAAGTAGTTCTCTATGTCAAGTGAAATCATAGAGACCAGTTAACTGTTTCTGACGAGTATACTCGTCATGGAAAAAGTGAAGACGAGTATATTCGTCATGAGTAATAAGTAGCGAGAATTTGCAGTTTAAATTGCAATTTTAGCGAAAACTAAAATATATTCGTAAACTTGAAGATGTCTGAAATATTTTACGTTTTTCACTTCATATTTTTAAGTTAAAATATTTTGAAACTCGCAGTCGATAAATGTTGAGCGTAAATCCTGCGTAAGGTTTGCACGAAGTTCAGATCGACAGCGATGAATTGATTAATTATTAAATTTTCCAAATCATGACCAGGGACTGCAATAGTAGCAAAATCAAATTTTTACAAAATATGAAAAATGAAAATGGTAAGAATATCTCATTCGTCATTTGGTCACGTAGTTCTCTATGTCAAGTGAAATCATAGAGACCAGTTAACTGTCTCTGACGAGTATACTCGTCATGGAAAAAGTGAAGACGAGTATATTCGTCATGAGTAATAAGTAGCGACAATTTGCAGTTTAAATTGCAATTTTAGCGAAAACTAAAATATATTCGTAAACTTGAAGATGTCTGAAATATTTTACGTTTTTCACTTCATATTTTCAAGTTAGAATATTTTGAAACTCGCAGTCGATAAATGTTGAGCGTAAATTCTGCGTAAGGTTTGCACGAAGTTCAGATCGACAGCGACGAATTGATTAATTATTAAATTTTCCAAATCATGACCGGGGACTGCAATAGCAGCAACATCAAATTTTTACAAAATATGAAAAATGAAACTGATAAGAGTATCTCATTCGTCGTTTGGTCACGTAGTTCTCTATGTCAAGTGAAATCATAGAGACCAGTTAACTGTTTCTGACGAGTATACTCGTCATGGAAAAAGTGAAGACGAGTATATTCGTCATGAGTAATAAGTAGCGAGAATTTGCGGTTTAAATTGCAATTTTAGCGAAAACTAAAATATATTCGTAAACTTGAAGATGTCTGAAATATTTTACGTTTTTCACTTCATATTTTCAAGTTAAAATATTTTGAAACTCGCAGTCGATAAATATTGAGCGTAAATCTTGCGTAAGGTTTGCACGAAGTTCAGATCGACAGTAACGAATTGATTAATTATTAAATTTTCCAAATCATGACCAAGGACTGCAATAGCAGCAAAATCAAATTGTAACAAAATATGAAAAATGAAAATGATAAGAGTATCTCATTCGTCATCTGGTCACGTAGTTCTCTATGTCAAGTGAAATCATAGAGACCAGTTAACTGTTTCTGACGAGTATACTCGTCATGGAAAAAGTGAAGACGAGTATATTCGTCATGAGTAATAAGTAGCGACAATTTGCAGCTTAAATTGCAATTTTAGCGAAAACTAAAATATATTCTTAAACTTGAAGATGTCTGAAATATTTTGAGGCCTGTCGAAATAAAAGGAACAAATAAAATTTTATAAATAAAAAAGATCGCATATAGTATGAATTATTTTTCGTTAATGTATCGTTGTCTTTTATTAGTCGTCACAGAAGCAATTACGGATTCATATAGTGTCGTTCAACTTGCAAAGTTTCATTATGCATTGTACCATGATTTGCTCAATACCATTCCCTAACAGCAAATTAAAAGAAGATATTGATTTTTCACGATTTTTTTCATTGATATGCAAAATATTTATGTTGATTTAAGCAAACAAATAAATGTGATAGTGAAATAAAAAAACTAGTATAGCTAGAGAAATACGTAAGGAATTTTTGAAATATTAATTTTTGTGCGATTGGCGAGCATTTGCGCCTCGTGAGGATGGCCCCAGCGTCATCATTCTCCACTATTTTTGAATAAATATTTTTTTGTTAACAATTAACGACGTGGTTAATAATATTCTTGAATATTATCCTCTTTTCCATCCATCCAAAAAGAAAATCGCAAGAAAACGCTTTATTTCAGGCTTTTACAGTGGTCTCACCCTCTTACCATTTTCATCTTCAACCTTTTTGCTATTTAAATCAATCTTCTTACCATTCTTTCTTTTCTGTTCCTACACACGAGTGTACTTCTATTTCTATCGGATATTTTCAGACATTCTAGAATTTCATAGAAAAATCGTGTACTTCGTTTCTGCGGAGCTTCTTCATTCTACTTTCCTAATGTGATATTCTTTTTTCTTTGATGGATTGAAAAGTGAAAGGATAATAATATTCAAGAATGTTATTAACCATGTTGTTAAGTGTTAAAAAAGAATATTTATTCAAAAATAGTGCAAAATGACGACGCTGGAGCCATTCTCGCGAGTTGCGTTGGATTCAAGGCTCTCTGTTGCACCCAGTGTAACTGACGCAAATTTTTATCTGGAAGAAAACTACAAATTATCTCTCAATCTAGACTAGTATAGCTGGAGAAATACGTGAGGAATTTTTGAAATATTAATTTTTGTGCGATTGGCGAGCATTTGCGCCTCGTGAGGATGGCTTCAGCGTCATCATTCTCCACTATTTTTGAATAAATATTTTTTTGTTAACAATTAACGACGTGGTTAATAATATTCTTGAATATTATCCTCTTTTCCATCCATCCAAAAAGAAAATCGCAAGAAAACGCTTTATTTCAGGCTTTTACAGTGGTCTCACCCTCTTACCATTTTCATCTTCAACCTTTTTGCTATTTAAATCAATCTTCTTACCATTCTTTCTTTTCTGTTCCTACACACGAGTGTACTTCTATTTCTATCGGATATTTTCAGACATTCTAGAATTTCATAGAAAAATCGTGTACTTCGTTTCTGAGGAGCTTCTTCATTCTACTTTCCTAATGTGTTGTTCTTTTTTCTTTGGATGAATTGGAAAGTAAGAGGATAGTAATATTCAAGAATGTTATTAACCATGTTGTTAAGTGTTAAAAAAAAGAATATTTATTCAAAAATAGTGCAAAATAACGACGCTGGAGCCATTCTCGCGAGTTGCGTTGGATTCAAGGCTTTCTGTTGCACCCAGTGTAACTGACGCAAATTTTTATCTGGAAGAAAACTAAAAATTATCTCTCAATCTAGACTAGTATAGCTAGAGAAATACGTGAGGAATTTTTGAAATATTAATTTTTGTGCGATTGGCGAGCATTAGCGCCTCGTGAGGATAGCCCCAGCGTCATCATTCTCCACTATTTTTGAATAAATATTTTTTTGTTAACAATTAACGACCTTGGTCATGATTGGGAAAATTTAATAATTAATCAATTCGTCGCTGTCGATCTGAACTTCGTGCAAACCTTACGCAGGATTTACGCTCAACATTTATTGACTGCGAGTTTCAAAACATTCTAACTTGAAAATATGAAGTGAAAAACGTAAAATACTTCAGACATCTTCAAGTTTACGAATATATTTTAGTTTTCGCTAAAATTGCAATTTAAACTGCAAATTCTCGCTACTTATTACTCATGACGAATATACTCGTCTTCACTTTTTCCATGACGAGTATACTCGTCAGAAACAGTTAACTGGTCTCTATGATTTCACTTGACATAGAGAACTACGTGACCAAACGACGAATGAGATACTCTTATCATTTTCATTTTTCATATTTTGTTAAAATTTGATTCTGCTGCTATTGCAGTCCCTGGGCATGATTTGGAAAATTTAATAATTAATCAATTCGTCGCTGTCGATCTGAACTTCGTGCAACCCTTACGCAGGATTTACGCTCAACATTTATCAACTGCGAGTTTCAAACTATTTTAACTTGAAAATATGAAGTGAAAAACGTAAAATATTTCAGACATCTTCAAGTTTACGAATATATTTTAGTTTTCGCTAAAATTGCAATTTAAACTGCAAATTGTCGCTACTTATTACTCATGACGAATATACTCGTCTTCACTTTTTCCATGACGAGTATACTCGTCAGAAACAGTTAACTGGTTACTATGATTTCACTTGACATAGAGAACTACGTGACCAAATGACGAATGAGATACTCTTATCATTTTCATTTTTCACATTTTGTTAAAATTTCATTTTGCTGCTATTGCAGTCCACGGTCATGATTTGGAAAATTTAATAATTAATCAATTCGTCGCTGTCGATCTGAACTTCGTGCAACCCTTACGCAGGATTTACGCTCAACATTTATCAACTGCGAGTTTCAAACTATTTTAACTTGAAAATATGAAGTGAAAAACGTAAAATATTTCAGACATCTTCAAGTTTACGAATATATTTTAGTTTTCGCTAAAATTGCAATTTAAACTGCAAATTGTCGCTACTTATTACTCATGACGAATATACTCGTCTTCACTTTTTCCATGACGAGTATACTCGTCAGAAACAGTTAACTGGTTACTATGATTTCACTTGACATAGAGAACTACGTGACCAAACGACGAATGAGATACTCTTATCATTTTCATTTTTCATATTTTGTTAAAATTTGATTCTGCTGCTATTGCAGTCCCTGGGCATGATTTGGAAAATTTAATAATTAATCAATTCGTCGCTGTCGATCTGAACTTCGTGCAACCCTTACGCAGGATTTACGCTCAACATTTATCAACTGCGAGTTTCAAACTATTTTAACTTGAAAATATGAAGTGAAAAACGTAAAATATTTCAGACATCTTCAAGTTTACGAATATATTTTAGTTTTCGCTAAAATTGCAATTTAAACTGCAAATTGTCGCTACTTATTACTCATGACGAATATACTCGTCTTCACTTTTTCCATGACGAGTATACTCGTCAGAAACAGTTAACTGGTTACTATGATTTCACTTGACATAGAGAACTACGTGACCAAATGACGAATGAGATACTCTTATCATTTTCATTTTTCACATTTTGTTAAAATTTCATTTTGCTGCTATTGCAGTCCACGGTCATGATTTGGAAAATTTAATAATTAATCAATTCGTCGCTGTCGATCTGAACTTCGTGCAAACCATACGCAGGATTTACGCTCAACATATATTAACTGCGAGTTTCAAAATATTTTAACTTGAAAATATGAAGTGAAAAACGTAAAATACTTCAGACATCTTCAAGTTTACGAATATATTTTAGTTTTCGCTAAAATTGCAATTTAAGCTGCAAATTGTCGCTACTTATTACTCACGACGAATATACTCGTCTTCACTTTTTTCATGACGAGTATACTCGTCAGAAACAGTTAACTGGTCTCTATGATTTCACTCGACATAGAGAACTACGTGACCAAATGACGAATGAGATACTCTTATCATTTTCATTTTTCATACTTTGTTAAAATTTGATTTTGCTGTTAATGCAGTCCTTGGTCATGATTTGGAAAATTTAATAATTAATCAATTCGTCGCTGTCGATCTGAACTTCGTGCAAACCTTACGCAGGATTTACGCACAACATTTATCGACTGCGAGTTTCAAAACATTTTAACTTGAAAATATGAAGTGAAAAACGTAAAATATTTCAGACATCTTCAAGTTTACGAATATATTTTAGTTTTCGCTAAAATTGCAATTTAAGCTGCAAATTGTCGCTACTTATTACTCGTGACGAATATACTCGTCTTCACTTTTTCCATGACGAGTATACTCGTCAGATACAGTTAACTGGTTACTATGATTTCACTTGACATAGAGAACTACGTGACCAAATGACGAATGAGATACTCTTATCATTTTCATTTTTCATACTTTGTTAAAATTTGATTTTGCTGCTATTGCAGTCCTTGGTCATGATTTGGAAAATTTAATAATTAATCAATTCGTCGCTGTCGATCTGAACTCCGTGCAAACCTTACGCAGGATTTACGCTTAACATTTATCGACTGCGAGTTTCAAAATATTGTAACTTGAAAATATGAAGTTAAAAACGTAAAATATTCCAGACATCTTCAAGTTTACGAATATATTTTAGTTTTCGCTAAAATTGCAATTTAAACTGCAAATTCTCGCTACTTATTACTCACGACGAATATACTCGTCTTCTCTTTTTCCATGACGAGTATACTCGTCAGAAACAGTTAACTGGTCTCTATGATTTCACTTGACATAGAGAACTACGTGACCAAATGACGAATGAGATTCTCTTATCACTCTGCATTTTAGTCAGGCGTTTTGCGTCATGGTTGATGCTTGCACAAGTCAGTCGTGCAAGTAACAGTCTACAAAGGAATGCTTCGTACGATCACAGTAAAAAACCAGTCGACAAGATCAGTGATCCAGCGATAACAATACTCCAACCTGAGAATTCACAAGAATTTCCCACAATTCAAATTAAAGGAGCATCAATTGATAATTAAATATTCTCAAAATGGGTTCCATATTAAGTAATTTTTACCGACATCCCGACGATGATGTCTTTGATCCAGACGTAGGATTAACCAGGAAAGAAAAGAGGCTCGTAAAAGAAACTTGGAACATACTCAATGCGGATTCTATTAATACTGGCGTCGCCATTATGTCAAGGTGAAATTTTCTCCTTATGTGTATTATTAAAAATAATCACTTGTGATTTATTTCAGTTATTTTAAGCAGTACCCGCAGTACCAGAAAGTATTTCCAGCGTTCAAGGATATACCAGTGGACGAATTGCCAACTAATAACACGTTTAAAGCGCATTGTCAATTTATTATCGCCACTTTAAACAACGCTTTCTGCGCGCTGGACGACATTTGCTTGATGAATGCGGTATTGCATTCTACTGGACAAAGGCACGGCAGAAGAGGCCAAAGCAGACAAGAGTTTATCGTATGTTTATTTACTTTTCTTTCTGCTTCGTTAAAATGGATACTTTTACTCCATTTTGAAAGGGTTAAGAATTAACACTGTGGGTTAAATACACAGGGTGTAAAGGAAAAATTTTAATGGGGGATTCTAGAGGTCAAAATAAGACGAAAATCAAGAATAACAATTTGTTGATGGAGGCTTCGTTAGAAAGTTATTGACAAAATTCAAAATTATTAATAAAATTTGTTCAAATGCACGAATTTTTTTCTCGAAGGTGGATAGGATTTCGGGGGTATGTGTGTTCATCAAAAATGATTGTAATTCACCCTGTAATCAGAAATAATTTTTTGAGAATGATTTGAAATTTTTTGATTTTGTCGAAAAATTTGTCTAAATATGCGAATTTTTTTCTCGAAAGGGCGTAGGATTTTGGGGGTATGTGTATTCACCAAAAATGATTGTAATTAACACCCCTAGGCAAAAATAATTTTTTTTGAACGATTTGAAATTTTTTAATTTTGACGATAAATTTCACTACTCGAATTTTTTTCTCGAAACTGGATAGGATTTCGGGAGTATATGTATTGACCAAAAATGACTATAATTGACCACTGCAACTGAAAATAATTTTTTTAGAACGATTTGAAATTTTTTAATTTTGTCGAAAAATTTAGGCACCTACCACGTATCGATTTTTCTTAGCAATTAGTTTTTGATTTTTTGTAATTTTGTTTGACGCTTCACAGAAAAGTTGTTTAGTACTTTTTTGTAGGTATCCATGTACTCTACTTTCTCCTAAAATTTCATTGAAATATATTCACTATTATAGGAGTTATGGTCATTTGAAAATTGGACCATTTTTATGGAGTTTTTCTCATTTTACGGACTGAATTATCAACTTTTCGAATATTTTTGCAATTTCTACGTATTCTTCACTAAAATACACGTTGTTTGCATTTTTGAAAATTAAAATCCTTCAATCTGTTCAGAAATTATGACATTTTAAAGATTCGCATGATATTTTCGGGCTACATTACTGGCCATAAACTATATTTTCGATTAACAATTTTTTTTCTCGAAAGTGCGTAGGATTTCGGCGGTATATGTATTGATCAAAAATGACTATAATTGACCCCTGCAACTGAAAATAATTTTTTTAGAACGATTTGAAATTTTTTAATTTTGACGAAAAATTTAGGCACCTACCCCCTATCGATTTTTCTTAGCAATTGGTTTTTGATTTTTTGTAATTTTGTTTGACGCTCTACAGAAAAGTTGTTTAGTACTTTTTTGTCGGTATCCATGAACTCTACTTCCTCCTAAAATTTCATTGAAATATATTCACTATTATAGGAGTTATGGTCATTTGAAAATTGAACCATTTTTATGGAGTTTTTCCCATTTTACGGACTGAATTATCAACTTTTCGAATATTTTTGCAATTTCTACGTATACTTCACTAAAATACACGTTGTTCGCATTTTTGAAAATTAAGATCCTTCAATCCGTTCAGAAATTATGATATTTTAAAGATTCGCATGAAATTTTCGGGCTACATTTCTGGCCATAAACTATATTTACGATTAACAATTTTTTTCTCGAAAGTGCGTAGGATTTCGGTGGTATATGTATTGATCAAAAATGACTATAATTAACCCCTACATCTGAAAATAATTTTTTTAGAACGATTTGAAATTTTTTAATTTTGTCGAATTTAGGCAGCCACCCCCTATCGTTTTTCCTTAGCAATTGGTTTTTGATTTTTTGTAATTTTGTCTGACGCTTTACGGAAAAGTTGTTTAGTACTTTTTTGTAGGTATCCATGACCTCTAATTTTTCCTAAAATTTCATTGATATATATTCATTATTATAAGAGTTATGGTCATTTGAAAATAGGACCATTTTTATGGAGTTTTTCTCATTTTACGGACTGAATTATCAACTTTTCGAATATTTTTTGCAATTTCTACGTATACTCCACTAGAATACACGTTGTTTGCATTTTTGAAAATTAAAATCCTTCAATCTGTTCAGAAATTATGACATTTTAAAGATTCGCTCGGGGTACATTTCTGGCCATAAACTATATTTACGATTAACAATTTTTTTCTCGAAAGTGCGTAGGATTTCGGGGGTATATGTATTGATCAAAAATGACTATAATTGACCCCTACAACTGAAAATAATTTTTTTAGAATGATTTGAAATTTTTTAATTTTGTCGAAAAATTTAGTCACCTACCCCCTATCGATTTTTCTTAGCAATTGGTTTTTGATTTTTTGTAATTTTGTTTGACGCTCTACAGAAAAGTTGTTTAGTACTTTTTTGTAGGTATCCATGACATCTACTTTTTCCTAAAATTTCATTGAAATATATTCGCTATTATAGGAGTTATGGTCATTTGAAAATTCGGACCACTTTTATGGAGTTTTTTTCATTTTACGGACTGAATTATCAACTTTTCGAATATTTTTGCAATTTCTACGTATACTTCACTAAAATACACGTTGTTCGCATTTTTAAAAATTAAGATCCTTCAATCTGTTCAGAAATTACGACATTTTAAAGATTTGCATTAAAATTTTCGGGCTACATTTCTGGCCATAAACTATATTTCCGATTAGCAATTTTTTTCTCGAAAGTGCGTAGGATTTCGGGGGTATATATATTGATCAAAAATGACTACAATTGACCCACACATCTGAAAATAATTTTTTTAGAACGATTTGAAATTTTTTAATTTTGTCGAAAAATTTAGGCACCTACCCCCTATCGATTTTCCTTTGCAATTGGTTTTTCATTTTTTGTAATTTTGTTTGACGCTTTACAGAAAAGTTGTCTAGTACTTTTTTGTAGGTATCCATGAACTCTACTTCCTCCTAAAATTTCATTGAAATATATTCGCTATTATAGGAGTTATGGTCATTTGAAAATTGGACCATTTTTATGGAGGTTTTCTCATTTTACGGACTGAATGATCAACTTTCCGTATATTTTTGCAATTTCTACGTATACTTCACTAAAATACACGTTGTTTGCATTTTCGAAAATTAAAATCCTTCAATCTGTTCAGAAATTACGACATTTTAAAGATTCGCATGAAATTTTCGGGCTACATTTCTGGCAATTAACTATATTTTCGATTAACAATTTTTTTTCTCGAAAATGCGTAGGATTTCGAGGTATGTCTATTTACAAAAAATGCTTGTAATTGACCCCAGAAACTGAATGTAATTTTTTTTAAACGATTTGGAATTTTTGTAATTTCACCGAAAAATTTGACCTCCTTCCTGAATTTTTTTCTCGAAAATGCGTAGGATTTCAGGTGTATGTGTATCCACCAAAAATGTTTGTAATTGCCCCCCGCAACTGAAAATATTTTTTCCAGAACGATTTGAAATTTTTTAATTTCACCGAAAAATTTCATCACCTACTCGAATTTTTTTCTCGAAACTGAGTAGGATTTCGAATATATGTCTATTCACCAAAAATGATTGTAATTGACCCCCACAACTGAAAATATTTTTTCCAGAACGATTTGAAATTTTTGAATTTAATTGTTAATAACTTTTTAACGAAGCCTCCATCAACAAATTGATATTCTTGATTTTCGTCTTATTTTGGCCTCTAGAATCCCCCATTAACATTTTTCCCAGAGGTGCCCGGACTCCCAGTATATATATCCTCTAACAACATTGACAATTATCAACGTTAGTCATTAATCTTATCAAACATATCTATTAGATAAATATTGATAAAATCTGTTGGATCAGATAGTCCTAACATGTAGTAGGTCGTTGAATTTGCCCCTTTAAATAAAACAACTTTTGTAAGAACACTTTTTTCATACCTTTAATCCCTCATGAGATACTCCAACATTCGCACTTAAACGTAACACCCTGTATACATGTCTCTCCGAAATTTCATGCGTATCTTTAAAACGTCATAACTTCTGAACGGATCGGACGATTTTAATGTTTCAAAATGCAAACTACGTATATTTTAGTACAGAATATGTAGATGTTCCATGAACATTCGAAAAGTTGTTCCTTAACCCCGTAAACTCACAAAAACCTCATGAAAATGGTCCAATTTTCAAACGGCCATAACTCCTACAATAGTGAGTGTATCTCATACAAATTTTGGGAGGAATTAAAGATCGTGGATACCTACAAAAAAGTTCTAAACAACTTTTCTGTAGAGCGTCAAACAAAATTACAAAAAATCAAAAACCAATTGCTAAGAAAAATCGATAGGGGGTAGATGCCTAAATTTTTCGACAAAATTAAAAAATTTCAAATCGCTCTAAAAAAATTATTTTCAGTTGCAGGGGCCAATTATAGTCATTTTTGATCAATACATATTCCCTCGAAATCCTACGCACTTTCGAGAAAAAAATTGCTAATCGTAAATATAGTTTTTGGCCAGAAATGTAACCCGAAAATTTCATGCGAATCTTTAAAATGTCATAATTTCTGAACGGATTGAAGGATCTTAATTTTCAAAAATGCAAACAACGTGTATTTTAGTGAAGTATATATAGAAATTGCAAAAATATTCGAAAAGTTGATCATTCAGTCCGTAAAATGAGAAAAACTCCATAAAAATGGTCCAGTTTTCAAATGACCATAACTCCTATAATAGTGAATATATTTCAATGAAATTTTAGGAGAAAGTAGAGTTCATGGATACCTACAAAAAAGTACTAAACAACTTTTCTGTAGAGCGTCAAACAAAATTACAAAAAATAAAAAACCAATTGCTAAGGAAAATCGATAGGGGGTAGGTGCCTAAATTTTTCGACAAAATTAAAAAATTTCAAATCGTTCTAAAAAAATTATTTTCAGTTGCAGGGGGCAATTATAGTCATTTTTGATCAATACATATACCCCCGAAATCCTACGCACTTTTGAGAAAAAAATTGCTAATCGTAAATATAGTTTTTGGCCAGAAATGTAACCCGAAAATTTCATGCGAATCTTTAAAATGTCATAATTTCTGAACGGATTGAAGGATTTTAATTTTCAAAAATGTAAACAACGTGTATTTTAGTGAAGTATACGCAGAAATTGCAAAAATATTCGAAAAGTTGATAATTCAGTCCGTAAAATGAGAAAAACTCCATAAAAATGGTGCAATTTTCAAATGATCATAACTCTTATAATAGTGAATATATTTCAATGAAATTTTAGGAGGAAGTAGAGTTCGTGGATACCTACAAAAAAGTACTAAACAACTTTTCTGTAGAGCGTCAAACAAAATTATAAAAAATCAAAAACCAATTGCTAAGAAAAATCGATAGGGGGTAGGTGCCTAAATTTTTCGACAAAATTATAAAATTTCAAATCGTACTGGAAAAAATATTATTAGCTGTGGGTGTCAATTACAATAATTTTTGGTGAATAGACGTACTCTGGAATTTCTACGTATTTTCAAGAAAAAAATTCCTTACCGAAAATGTAATGAGTGGCCATTAATGTTACCTTATGCGAATGTTTAAAACATCATAACTCCGGAAAGAATTCGAGGATTTTAACGTTTCAAAATGCAAACAACGCGTATTTTGCCAAAGAATATGTAGAAATTTCAAAAATGTTTGGATACTTGTTCTTTAACCCCGTAAAAAGTTAAAACCCCCATAAAAATGGCCCAATTTTTCAACGGCCATAACTCCTAGAATAGTCAATATATTGCATTGAAATTGTGGATGGAAGTAGAGTTCATGGATACCTACAAAAAAGTACTAAACAACTTTTCTGTAGAGCGTCAAACAAAATTACAAAAAATCAAAAACCAATTGCTAAGAAAAATCGATAGGGGGTAGGTGCCTAAATTTTTCGTCAAAATTAAAAAATTTCAAATCGTTCTAAAAAAATTATTTTCAGATGTAGGGGCCAATTATAGTCATTTTTGATCAATACATATACCCCCGAAATCCTACGCATTTGCGAGAAAAAAATTGCTAATCGAAAATATAGTTTATGGCCAGAAATGTAACCCGAAAATTTCATGCGAATCTTTAAAATGTCATAATTTCTGAACGGATTGAAGGATTTTAATTTTCGAAAATGCAAACAACGTGTATTTTAGTGAAGTATACGTAGAAATTGCAAAAATATTCGAAAAGTTGATAATTCAGTCCGTAAAATGAGGAAAACTCCATAAAAATGGTCCAATTTTCAAATGACCACAACTCCTATAATAGTGAATATATTTCAATGAAATTTTAGGAGGAAGTAGAGTTCGTGGATACCTACAAAAAAGTACTAAACAACTTTTCTGTAGAGCGCCAAACAAAATTACAAAAAATCAAAAACCAATTGCTAAGAAAAATCGATAGGGGGTAGGTGCCTAAATTTTTCGACAAAATTAAAAAATTTCAAATCGTTGTAAAAAAATTATTTTCAGTTGCAGGGGGCAATTATAGTCATTTTTGATCAATAC
Organism: Colletes latitarsis; assembly: GCF_051014445.1. Classification (NCBI taxonomy): domain Eukaryota; kingdom Metazoa; phylum Arthropoda; class Insecta; order Hymenoptera; family Colletidae; genus Colletes; species Colletes latitarsis. Next base: position 9,650,881 of record NC_135146.1, read on the forward strand.
ATATTCCCTCGAAATCCTACGCACTTTCGAGAAAAAAATTGCTAATCGTAAATATAGTTTTTGGCCAGAAATGTAACCCGAAAATTTCATGCGAATCTTTAAAATGTCATAATTTCTGAACGGATTGAAGGATCTTAATTTTCAAAAATGCAAACAACGTGTATTTTAGTGAAGTATACATAGAAATTGCAAAAATATTCGAAAAGTTGATAATTCAGTCCGTAAAATGAGGAAAACTCCATAAAAATGGTCCAATTTTCAAATGACCACAACTCCTATAATAGTGAATATATTTCAATGAAATTTTAGGAGGAAGTAGAGTTCGTGGATACCTACAAAAAAGTACTAAACAACTTTTCTGTAGAGCGCCAAACAAAATTACAAAAAATCAAAAACCAATTGCTAAGGAAAATCGATAGGGGGTGGGTGCCTAAATTTTTCGTCAAAATTAAAAAATTTCAAATCGTTCTAAAAAAATTATTTTCAGATGTAGGGGCCAATTATAGTCATTTTTGATCAATACATATACCCCCGAAATCCTACGCATTTGCGAGAAAAAAATTGCTAATCGAAAATATAGTTTATGGCCAGAAATGTAACCCGAAAATTTCATGCGAATCTTTAAAATGTCATAATTTCTGAACGGATTGAAGGATTTTAATTTTCGAAAATGCAAACAACGTGTATTTTAGTGAAGTATACGTAGAAATTGCAAAAATATTCGAAAAGTTGATAATTCAGTCCGTAAAATGAGAAAAACTCCATAAAAATGGTCCAATTTTCAAATGACCATAACTCCTATAATAGTGAATATATTTCAATGAAATTTTAGGAGGAAGTAGAGTTCATGGATACCTATAAAAAAGTACTAAACAACTTTTCCGTAAAGCGTCAAACAAAATGACAAAAAATTAAAAAACCAATTATTAAGAAAAATCGATAGGGGGTAGGTGACTAAATTCTTCGACAAAATTAAAAAATTTCAAATCGTTCTAAAAAAATTATTTTCAGTTGCAGGGGGCAATTATAATCATTTTTTATCAATACATATACCCCCGAAATCCTACGCACTTTCGAGAAAAAAATTGCTAATCGAAAATATAGTTTATGGCCAGAAATGTAGCCCGAAAATTTCATGCGAATCTTTAAAATGTCGTAATTTCTGAACGGATTGAAGGATCTTAATTTTCAAAAATGCAAACAACGTGTATTTTAGTGAAAAATACGTAGAAATTGCAAAAATATTCGAAAAGTTGATCATTCAGTCCGTAAAATGAGAAAAACTCCATAAAAATGGTGCAATTTTCAAATGACCATAACTCTTATAATAGTGAATATATTTCAATGAAATTTTAGGAGGAAGTAGAGTTCATGGATGCCTACAAAAAAGTACTAAACAACTTTTCTGTAGAGCGCCAAACAAAATTACAAAAAATCAAAAACCAATTGCTAAGAAAAATCGATAGGGGGTGGGTGCCTAAATTTTTCGACAAAATTAAAAAATTTCAAATCTTTCTACAAAAATTATTTTTGTCTAGGGGGGTTAATTACAATCATTTGTGGTCAATACACATACCCCCGAAATCCTACCCATTTTCTAGAAAAAAATTCGAGAAGATATGAAATATTTCGACAAAATTAAAAAATTTCAAATCGCTCTAAAAAAATTACTTTCGGTTGTAGAAATGCATTACGATCATTTTTGGTCATTACACATACCCTCGAAATCCTACGCAGTTTCGAGGAAAAAATTCTTTACCGAAAATCTAATTTGAAGCCAGAAATGCACCCCCGAAACATGCAAATGTTTAAAATGTCATAACTTCTGAACGGATTGGAGGATTTTAATGTTTCAAACGGCAAACAACGCGTATTTTGGTGTAGAATATGTAGAAATTTTAACAATATCGAAAAAGTAGTTCCTTGACCTCGTAATATGAGCAAAACACCATAAAAATTGTCCAATTTTCAAACAGCCACAACTCCTGCAATAGTGAATATATTTCAGTGAAACTTTTTTCTGAAGTGGAGTTCATGGGTATCTACAAAAAAGTATTAGACAACTTTTCTGTAGAGCGTCAAACAAAATTACAAAACATCAAAAACCAATTGCTAAGGAAAATCGATAGGGGGTAGGTGCCTAAATTCTTCGACAAAATTAAAAAATTTCAAATCGTTCTACAAAAATTATTTTTGTCTAGGGGGGTTAATTACAATCATTTGTGGTCAATACACATACCCCCGAAATCCTACCCATTTTCTAGAAAAAAATTCGAGAAGATATGAAATTTTTCGACAAAATTAATAAATTTCAAATCGTTTTGGAAAAATTATTTTCGATTGGGGGGGTCAATTGCAATCATTTTTGGTGAATAGGCATACCCCCGAAATCCTACCCATTTTCTAGAAAAAAATTCGAGAAGATATGAAATTTTTCGACAAAATTAATAAATTTCAAATCGTTTTGGAAAAATTATTTTCGATTGGGGGGGTCAATTGCAATCATTTTTGGTGAATAGGCATACCCCCGAAATCTTGCGCATTTTCGAGAAAAAAATTCATTACGGATGGAACTTTAAACGTTAATAACTTTTTAACGAAGCCTCCATCAACAAATTGGTATTCTTGATTTTCGTCTTATTTTGGCCCCTAGAATCCCCCAGAGAACACTTTTTTCATACCTTCAATCTCTCATGAGATATTCCAACATTCGCACTTAAACGTGACACCCTGTATATAGATCCTCTAACAACATTGACAACTATCAACGTTCGTCATTAATCTAATCAAACATTTCCATTAGATAAATATTGATAAAATCTGTTGGAACCTATATATATATCTTCTTATTATACATAACACGACAATATTATATTATTATACATTTCAGGATTTAAAAGGAGTGATGATGAAAGTAATGAAAGATGCCTTAAAAACGAAATTTTCCTCCGAAGTGGAAGCTGCCTGGGATAAGATGATCGACGTAGCATTTTCAAAAATATTCGAAGGAATGGAGAACCGCGTGTCCCAAGATGGAGGACACAAACAATCTCAGTGAAGATCTGTCTCCGTTTCGCTATCCACTCGAGTGGTATCAGTGATTTCATCGCTGCTTTCAGGGCTCCCTTTTATCCTATTTTTCTTTTCCGCTTTTCCTTCGAAGGTTTCTTTATGGTTCAATTTTCTATCGCATTAAACACATATTATTGAATTTTCTAACCTCTCTTTCCTACATAACGGGAAATAAACTGATAGCAACTCCCTCAGTGGTGTTTACTTGTAGTTAGTTTTGCGAAAACGGTGCCTGATTCTGTAGAAAATCGTAGCGCAGATCAGTGTTACCAATGTTCCGAATAAACCGAGCAAAATCGCCAGGAGAACGATATCGACTTGTACCCAAGGATCTTTCTCTTCTTCGTAAATGGCGCTGGGCTCGAGAGTTATCGGGAAACTGCAGTCGCAATGATTGTCTTTCGATTGGGTTTATTTATTTACGGTGAAATACAGTTAATCCTGTGAGTATTCGACCTTCGTTGCTTATGGGAGAAATTTATTGAAATTAAACGATGCATGTAAGATTTTGCAATAAACTTTTTGATATAAAAATCATAAAAAGCAGAGTTTTTTTGGTTTACTTCCGTAAATGATGGGAATTTTGAAAAATACTTCAAACAAAGATTATAGACCTCAACAAAATACATATTTTATGTCCTATTGAGTTTTGTAATACAGACAATAGTTTTTAAGAAAAACGATATTAAATGCTCCAAATCTAAATATCATAGTTTTTTTATTTATTTCCGTAAATAATAGGAATTTTGAAAAACACTTCAGATAAAAGTTGTAGATTTCATCAAAATACACATTTTGTGTCATATTGATTTTTGCCATGAAGACTATAGTTTTTGAGAAAAACGATATTAAATGCTCGAAACATAAAAATCATGGTTTTCTTTATATACTACTGTAAATAATAGGAATATTGAAAAACACTTCAGACAAAAATTGTAGATCTTACCAAAATATATATTTTACGTTCTATTGAGTTTTGTCATAGAGACAATAGTTTTTGAGGAAAACGATATTAAATGCCCAAAACAAAAAAATCATTTTTTTTATTTACTTCCTCAAATAATGGGAATTTTAAAAAGAACTTCAAATGAAAGTTGTAGACCTCATCAAAATACATATTTTATGTCCTATTGAGTTTTGTAATATAGACAATAATTTTTAAGAAAAACGATATTAAATGCTCAAAACATAAAAATCATATTTTTTTATTTATTTCCGTAAATAATAGGAATTTTGAAAAACACTTCAGATAAAAGTTGTAGATTTCATCAAAATACACATTTTGTGTCATATTGATTTTTGCCAGGAAGACTATAGTTTTTGAGAAAAACGATATTAAATGCTCGAAACATAAAAATCATGGTTTTTTTTATATACTACCGTAAATAATAGGAATATTGAAAAACACTTCAGACAAAAATTGTAGATCTTACCAAAATATATATTTTATGTTCTATTGAGTTTTGTCATACAGACAATAGTTTTTGAGAAAAACAATATTAAATTCTCAAGACATAAAAATCATAGTTTTTTTATTTATTTCCGTAAATGATAGGAATTTTGAAAAACACTTCACATAAAATTTGTAGACCTCGTCAAAATACACATTTTATGTCCTATTGATTTTTGCCATGAGGACTATAGTATTTGAGAAAAACGATATTAAATGCTCGAAACCTAAATATCATAGTTTTTTTATTTACCTCCGTAAATAATGGGAATTTTGAAAAACACTTCAGACAAAAATTGTAGATCTTACCAAAATATATATTTTATGTTCTATTGAGTTTTGTCATAGAGACAATAGTTTTTGAAGAAAACGATATTAAATGCTCAAAACATAAACATCATGGTTTTTTTTATTTATTTCCGTACATAATAATAATTTTGAAAAATATTTCTCACAAAGATTGTAGACCTCATCAAAATACATATTTTATGTCTTATTGAGTTTTGTCATACAGACAATAGTTTTTGAGAAAAACGATATTAAATACTCAAAAAACAAAAAAATCATTTTCTTTATTTACATCCTTAAATAATGGGAATTTTGAAAAATACTTCAAATAAAAGTTGTAGACCTCATCAAAATACATATTTTATGTCCTATTGATTTTTGTCATACAGACAATAGTTTTTGAGAAAAACAATATTAAATGCTCAAAACATAAAAATCATAGTTTTTTTATTTATTTCCGTAAATAATAGGAATTTTGAAAAACACTTTAGATAAAAGTTGTAGATTTCATCAAAATACACATTTTGTGTCATATTGATTTTTGCCAGGAAGACTATAGTTTTTGAGAAAAACGATATTAAATGCTCGCAACCTAAATATCATAGTTTTTTTATTTACCTCCGTAAATAATGGGAATTTTGAAAAACACTTCAGATAAAAGTTGTAGATTTCATCAAAATACACATTTTGTGTCATATTGATTTTTGCCAGGAAGACTATAGTTTTTGAGAAAAACGATATTAAATGCTCGCAACCTAAATATCATAGTTTTTTTATTTACCTCCGTAAATAATGGGAATTTTGAAAAACACTTCAGATAAAAGTTGTAGATTTCATCAAAATACACATTTTGTGTCATATTGATTTTTGCCAGGAAGACTATAGTTTTTGAGAAAAACGATATTAAATGCTCGAAACCTAAATATCATAGTTTTCTATTTACCTCCGTAAATAATGGGAATTTTGAAAAACACTTCAGACAAAAATTGTAGATCTTACCGAAATATATATTTTATGTTCTATTGAGTTTTGTCATAGAGACAATAGTTTTTGAGGAAAACGATATTAAATGCTCAAAACATAAATATCATAGTTTTTTTATTTATTTCCGTAAATAATAGGAATTTTGAAAAACACTTCAGATAAAAGTTGTAGATTTCATCAAAATACACATTTTGTGTCATATTGATTTTTGCCAGGAAGACTATAGTTTTTGAGAAATACGATATTAAATGCTCGAAACCTAAATATCATAGTTTTCTATTTACCTCCGTAAATAATGGGAATTTTGAAAAACACTTCAGACAAAAATTGTAGATCTTACCGAAATATATATTTTATGTTCTATTGAGTTTTGTCATAGAGACAATAGTTTTTGAGGAAAACGATATTAAATGCTCAAAACATAAACATCATGGTTTTTTTTATTTATTTCCGAACATAATGAGAATTTTGAAAAATACTTCAAACAAAGATTGTAGACCTCATCAAAATACATATTCTATGTCCTATTGAGTTTTGTAATACAGACAATAGTTTTTAAGAAAAACGATATTAAATGCTCAAAAAACAAAAAAATCATTTTCTTTATTTACATCCTTAAATAATGGGAATTTTGAAAAATACTTCAAATAAAAGTTGTAGACCTCATCAAAATACATATTTTATGTCGTATTGAGTTTTGTAATACAGACAATAGTTTTTAAGAAAAACGATATTAAATGCTCAAAACTTCATCTAACTCATCCAACAGAAATCAAGTTTTATTTTTTATTTCATTAGTTAATACTAGAAAGGAATACATCAAAGCTCCTCCCTCACCCACTTGTTTTCTGTATCATTAGATTTTTAATTTCAATTTTAACAGATCTAACTCAAACCTAAACCTAAACCTAAATCTAAAACATTAAATTAAACTGTTCGTTATAGAAGAAATGAAACAACTTCATATAAACTAAAAAATAAACCTAGTTGTTCTAAAAAACGAAAACAATGCGGATAGAACAATATCATGAAAACTAAAAAATAGTTTCCAATAAAAAGAAAAACAAAATAAAGTGAAATTATCAAACGAAAACTAAAAAATAAAGATATTCGTTTCAAAATCATTTTTCTCAGAAAGTGTTATCTTTATGACAAAAATCAATACAGAATAAAATGTGTATTTTGATGAGGTCTACAACTTTTATCTGAAGTGTTTTTAAAAATTCCTATTATTTACGGAAGTAAATAAAAAAAACCATGATTTTTATGTTTTGACCATTTAATATCGTTTTACTCAAAAACTATAGTCTCCACTGCAAAAATCAATAGGACATAAAATGTGTATTTTGATAGATTCTACAACTTTTATCTGAAGTGTTTTTCAAAATTCCTATTATTTAAGGAAGTAAATAAAAAAATTATGATTTTTATGTTTTAAATATTTAATATCGTTTTTCTCAAAAACTATTGTCTCCATAGCAAAAATTAATACGACATAAAACATGTATTTTGATGAGGTCTACAACTTTTATCTGAAGTGTTTTTAAAAATTCCCATTATTTAAGGAAGTAAATAAAAAAATTATGATTTTTATGTCTTGAGAATTTAATATTGTTTTTCTCAAAAACTATTGTCTGTATGACAAAAATCAATAGGACATAAAATGTGTATTTTGATGGATTCTACAACTTTTATCTGAAGTGTTTCTCAAAATTCCTATTATTTACGGAAATAAATAAAAAAAACCATGATTTTTATGTTTTGTGCATTTAATATCGTTTTTCTCAAAAACTATAGTCTCCACTGCAAAAATCAATAGGACATAAAATGTGTATTTTGATGGATTCTACAACTTTTATCTGAACTATTTTTCAAAATTCTCATCATTTACGAAAACAAATAAAAAAAACTATTTTTATCGTTTTTTCATGGTTTCCGTTATGGAAATAAAATTGGCGCCAATTTTCACTCTCATACCCCTCATCAGCATGTCAAAATACGTGAGAATCCAGAATATAAACAAAATCGGAGTTATGTCCTTTTCGGAAGTACACTCTAAAAAATTTATTGCAAAACTTTATAAATGCATTCGTTGATATAAATTATATTTATAGATATTTCAGGTTAAAATATTTGTAAAATGCCTTTAGAATATTTATAAATAAATATAAAGCATTGTTATATAGTTAGAATTTGAAAAAAAAAATAACGAATAAAAAAAAATTCTAAGTCCCAAAGAGAGACTCGAACCTACGGTAAAAAAGCTTCCAGCGGTTCCACAGTCGAACACTCTAACGTTGCGCCAACGATCCTGTTGAAAACATCGTTGATTTTTTAGGATATGTTGCGCTCAACGGTTGGTTTATTTTATTTCTTTCAATTGTTATGTAATTCTGCTTAGTGTAGAAACATTAAACAGTGTACAAAACACTCGTATATTGAAGAATGCATAAAAATTCAACGTGTAAGTTACTCTAATACGCAGAAAATGAGGAAAAAATCGGTTTTTATTTTTTTTCACTGCGGCGCACCAAAATGAAAAATCTGAAAAAAATTGAGAATAATAGTAATAGCAATACGTGTTTACTGTAAAAGTATAAAAGTAGTTCCGGGCCTCCTTCGATACGTAATTGGCATTTTTCGGCATTTTTTGCGGTTTTTTATTTTTTACTACCTGGTTCTCCGATCAAAAAATCTGAAAATCTCCCAAAATATGTGTCCCAGTACCCGAAGTGTCTCTGAATTTTTTTACATTTTTTTACTCAATAGGTTAAGAGAAATTGTTGAAAAACATGATTTTCGTTTTCACCCCATTACTACCCCCACGGTCGAGATTTCAAGTTAAAAATTTGCACACATGGTTTTTTTTGGATAAGCTATCGAATGACCTATCGTTCGTTCAATTCGGTTTGGAGGCACATTTGACCCCCTTATTCGGCTATACCCTTTCTCTCACGAGCAACGAGGGTGCGAATACTTTTGGGACTGACTGTATCTACTCACGAGTGCTCCGTTTCTCCTTTCTCGATAGTATCGAACGCATTCGCGACCGCTCTGTCGAGGTCTTTCCCCAATTGCGCGAACGCAGACTTCCCTAACCAGTCCGCCAGGTCGCTTCGATTGATCTGACGCAGTCTGTGCGTCAGGGCTTCGTGGGTGTTGCCCCTGCCCTCTGCCGGAGAACCGTTCCAGTGGATCAGGTGACGAATGCAAGGAATCTCGTCGTCCACGTCGCGTTCTGTGTTTTAAAATAATGGAAAACGTGGGAACGTTCGCCAATCGGTCAGAGCAACTAACGAAGGTTAACTTCAATTTACCAGCTGCTGCCAAGCTGTTCGGTAATTCATAACTCGTGTAATGGAGGGCAGCAATTAGGCGTCGACACTCGAACGGATTGAGTCGCGCTGCCAAATATTCCAGCTCGTTTAAGTTAACATCGATCGTACTAAACGCTCCGTGTTGCGATAAAATAATTAGAAAAGACAGAGACGCATACCATCCGCGCATTGTTAACCTCTTAGGCACGATGCGCCACTCAGTGTGGCCAGATCGGGCATAATTGAGTGTATCGAAATCGACATTAGTAACGACGAACTTCCTTACCGTCTGAGGGAGTGGTGGGGATAGCAGGTATATACTATCGTATGAGCTCGTGTACGTGAGCTCGACACTTCTCGGGCAACTTCGGGAATTAGACAGAGAGCGCTAGTGTGAGTCTTTCCTTGTTGCTCTTGCAACAGCTGAAATACGATCTCGCGATAATCAGCATACGATTCCAAGTTTCGACTGCCACTGCATTTTTATTTTCGAACCTATGTAAGATATAACGAAAGTATTATAATGAAAGAGAAATTTCGACAATTTTTTTTGGCGGGAATACACGTTTTAAGACCCCCTAATTACATTGTGGCTATTAACCTCTTAACGTTCATGCCTGAGACTGACTGCTTTGAAAAACGATATTTGTTTAATCTATTGGTTTAAGGGACGATAATATTTGTTTTCTTTCAAATTATACGTTGGATACAACATTGGAAGTAACAAAAACTGCATTTTTAGAAACAAATCCAATAAAGAAGACTGATAATTCTTGGTTAACCCGAAAAATATGAGCGTTGAGGAGTTGAAGAAAACGAAATTTCTTTTTTCGTGGAAAAATTTAGGCATCTTTCTGAATTTTTTTCTCGAAAATGCGTAGGATTTCGGGGGTATGTCTGTTCACCAAAAATGATTGTAATTGACCCCTGCAACTAAAAATAATTTTTCCAGGTCGATTTGAAATATTTTAATTTTGTCGATAAATTTTTCGACCTACTCGAATTTTTTTCTCGAAAATGGGTAGAATTTTGGGATTAGGTCTGTTCACCAAAAATGATTGTAATTGACCCCCGTAACCGAAAATAATTTTTCCAGATCGATTTGAAATATTTTAATTTTGTCGATATATTTTTCGACCTACTCGAATTTTTTTCTCGAAAATGGGTAGGATTTCGGGGGTATGTCTGTTGACCAAAAATGATTGTAATTGACCCCCGCAACTGAAAATATTTTTTCCAGAACGATTTGGAATTTTTAATTTGGCCAAAAAATTTGACCTTTCTGAATTTTTTTCTCGAAAATGCGTAGGATTTTTGAGGTATGTGTATTCACCAAAAATGATTGTAACTGACCCCCAAAACCGATAATAATTTTTTTAGAACGATTTGAATTTTTTTTTCGTCGAAAAATTTCTTCCCCTGTTGATTTTCCTATAAAATTCGTTTTTGATTTTTAACAAATTTGTTTGATAATGTATGGAAATGTTGTCTAATAGTTTTTTGTAGCTATCCATGAGCTCTACTTCCAGACTAAATTTCAATGAAATCGATCGACTATTGTAGGAGTTATGGTCGTTTGAAATTTGGACCATTTTTATGGGGTTTTTCTTACTTTACGGGGTTAAAGAACAGCATTTTGAATATTCTTGGAATTTCTACATATTCTCCAGGAAAATACGCGTTGTTTGACTTTTGAAACACTGAAATCCTTCTATCCGTTCAGAAGTTATGATTTTTTAAACATATGCATGCGAGGCAACATTTCTGGACACACATATTTTTGATTAGGAATTTTTTTGTCGAAATTGCGTAGGAATTCGGGAGTATGTGTATTCATGAAAAATGATTGAAATTGATCTGATCAACCAATAATAATTTTTTTTAAACGATTTGGAATTTTTTAATTTCGTCAAAAAATTTGACCTCCTTTCGGAATTTTTTTCTCGAAAATGCGTAGGATTTCGGGGGTATGTCTATTCACCAAAAATGATTATAACTGATCCCCAAAAACGACAATAATTTTTTTAGGAAGATTTGAATTTTTTTTTCGACGAAAAATTTCTTCCCCTGTCGATTTTTCTTAAAAATTCGTTTTTCATTTTTAATTATTTTGGTTAGCGCTGTACAGAAAAATTGTTTAATACTTTTTTGTAGGTACCCATGGCCTCTACTTCAGAAAAAGCTTTCAATCAAATCCATTCACTATTGTAGTAGTTATGGCCGTTTGAAAATTGGACCATTTTCATGAGGTTTTTGTGAGTTTATGGGGTTAAGGAACAACTTTTCGAATATTGTTAGAATTCCTACGCATTCTTCTCTAAAAAACGCGTTGTTAGCATTTTGAAACATTAAAATCCTCCAATCCATTCAGAAATTATAATATTTTAAACATACGCATGAAATTTCGGGGCAACATTTCTTTCGCCACACATTATACTTAAAGTAATGAATTTTTTTCTCGAAAATGCGTAGGATTTCAGGTGTATGTGTATTCACCAAAAATGATTGTAACTGACCCCCAAAAACGACAATAATTTTTTTAGAACGATTTGAAATTTTTTAATTTTGTCGAAAAATTGGACCCCCTTTCTGAATTTTTTCCTCGAAAACGCGTAGGATTTCAGGGGTATGTGTATTCACCAAAAATGATTGTAATTGACCCCTGCAACCAAAGATAATTTTTTTTAAACGATTTGGAATTTTTTAATTTCGTCAAAAAATTTGACCAAATTCTCCAATTTTTTTCTCGAAATTGCGTAAGATTCCGGGAGTATGTCTAATGACCAAAAATTATTGTAATTGACCTTCGCAACTAAAAATAATTTTTTTAGAACGATTTGAAATTTTTTAATTTCGCCAAAAAATTTGACCTCCTTTCTGAATTTTTTTCTCGAAAATGCGTAGGATTTCGAGCGTATGTCTAATGACCAAAAATGATTGTAATTGACCCTCGCAACTAAAAATAATTTTTTTGGCACGATTTGAAATTTTTTAATTTCGCCGAAAAATTTGACCTCCTTTCGGAATTTTTTTCTCGAAAATGCGTAGGATTTCGAGGATATGTCTATTTACCAAAAATGATTGTAATTGACCCCCGCAACTAAAAATAATTTTTTAGTGTATGTCTGCTATCCCTACCACTCCGTTAGACGCTAAGTTCGTCGTTACTAATGTCGATTTAGATACACTCAATCATTCCAGATCTGGCCACATTGGCGCCACTGTAGTGGCTTTCGCGAATGCCATTTTCTTTTTTCTTTTATTAACGACAGCTAAGCCTCTTTCAGGCTTATGTGTCTTTTTGGTTGGTACATTGACTATACATTTCTTTTTTATTATTTTAATAATTGCACTTATAAATTTATGTACATACCTTGAGTATTAGCCTACTTAACCTAGTCAGTCTTAGATTATTTGTGGATGCCATTTTTCCGAGCGCCAGTGGCTCACTCTAGTGGCTCACTCGTTCACTGCTCGAATCAAGCGATCGTTCTCCTATTTTATTTCACACTATTTTTGCCTTCACAACGGTTCATAACAATGTTAACAATATTACAAACAGATTATACAATCTTTATTCTAATACGCCAGTGTCAGTGTCATTGCAATGTACTCGCGTAAAAAACCTAGCCTACTTAACCTAGTCAGTCTCAGATTATTTGTGGATGTCATTTTTCCGAGCGCCAGTGGCTCACTCTAGTGGCTCACTCGTTCACTGCTCGAATCAAACGATCGTTCTCCTATTTTATTTCACACTATTTTTGCCTTCACAACGTTTCATAACAATGTTAACAATATTACAAACAGAATATACAATCTTTATTCTAATACGCCAGTGTCAGTGTCATTGCAATGTACTCGCGTAAAAAATCTAACCTACCTAACCTAGTCAGTCTCAGATTATTTGTGAATGTCATTTTTCCGAGCGCCAGTGGCTCACTCTAGTGGCTCACTCGTTCACTGTTCGAATCAAGCGATCGTTCTCCTATTTTATTTCACACTATTTGTGCCTTCACAACGTTTCATAACAATGTTAACAATATTACAAACAGAATATACAATCTTTATTTTAATACGCCAGTGTCAGTGTCATTGCAATGTACTCGCGTAAAAAACCTAGCCTACTTAACCTAGTCAGTCTCAGATTATTTGTGAATGTCATTTTTCCGAGCGCCAGTGGCTCACTCTGGTGGCTCACTCGTTCACTGTTCGAATCAAGCGATCGTTCTCCTATTTTATTTCACACTATTTTTGCCTTCACAACGTTTCATAACAATGTTAACAATATTACAAACAGAATATACAATCTTTATTTTAATACGCCAGTGTCAGTGTCATTCCAATGTACTCGCGTAAAAAACCTAGCCTACTTAACCTAGTCAGTCTTAGATTATTTGTGGATGTCATTTTTCCGAGCGCCAGTGGCTCACTCTAGAGGCTCACTCGTTCACTGTTCGAATCAAGCGATCGTTTTCATATTTTATTTCACACTATTTCTACCTTCACAACGTTTCATAACAATGTTAACAATATTACAAACAGAATATACAATCTTTATTCTAATACGCCAGTGTCAGTGTCATTGCAATGTACTCGCGTAAAAAACCTAGCCTACTTAACCTAGTCAGTCTTAGATTATTTGTGGATGTCATTTTTCCGAGCGCCAGTGGCTCACTCTGGTGGCTCACTCGTTCACTGCTCGAATCAAGCGATCGTTCTCCTATTTTATTTCACACTATTTTTGCCTTCACAACGTATCATAACAATGTTAACAATATTACAAACAGAATATACAATCTTTATTCTAATACGCCAGTGTCAGTGTCATTCCAATGTACTCGCGTAAAAAACACTATTGTCCCGCGCAAAATTCAGCCGTGCCAAAGAGGTTAACATTTTTGTCGTAAAGGTTAACGATACAGTTGCCTCGAAACAAACGAACCAACCAGAATACATAAAACCCAGTAACCCTAAATTCGTAAGTAATGATTGTTTATTTAATACCATCAGACAATCGTACATATTTGACACGTTTCATCTGTGCGGGCTTTTCGCACCTTTCACTTTTCTTTTCTTTTTGTAGCACTTGTAACAGCCCGTGGGCGGTGCTTCTTCGGGTTCTTTAGGCACCACGGTTATAGTATTTTGCGTGCCAGTGTCTATTAATTCGTAAGACGGCGCCCTCTTCCGCTTTGCTCGCGACTTTCGAACAACGTAGCCTCTGGACACGTCTTCAGGATCGTCCGTGTCGATCGTTACGTATTTACTGATCGAAGAAACAATACTGCTTGTTCGTTATGGCATTCGAAATGTTAGCTTGATAAATGAAACGATTAAATCCCAGTTAGTTACCCCTTTAACTTGCTAGTTTTCTTCTTCTTCTTCTTGTTTCTCCGAAATATACTGTGAAATAGATTCGCTATCCTGTACCTTATAAATAAAGTGCAACAACAAGTTAAAAGTATAGTCGTGATCATAACAATCCCTGCGGTTTGTAGCGATACCCTGATGCTAGTAGATCCTGCGATTAATCGAAATACACAGACGATTAGTAGAGAATCATGAAACGTTAACACTAGGTTTACGGTACGCATCAATTTGACGCATTCAGATTCTAAACTTAACGTTATAGGATTCATAAATAGTATTTGTTAGCAATTTATGTTGAATCGAATTGATGTAACGATATGGATGTATCCTCTAATTAAAAAAAAAACTGCATTTTAATGCAACTGTCAGCGTAGCTAATTATATTAAAAATATGCGCAACGAGTGTCCGTAAACTTAGTGTTAAGGGGGCAGTCTCATGTGTATGTTGCAAAATTGAATCATCTTTATTAATTCTTTTTAACTAACTGTTACATCTAACGCTATAATTTATTTTTGCAATTTACTTAAGTATCCTTTGGGAATACTAATTAAAATTTTCAATAATTTTTAGTGACTTTTCAAGTTTTTACGAAGCCGACAGTAAACGTGTGTTTAACACGTTCACTGCCAGATCAAAACCGTTGTTATACTCTATAAAAGTAAAATTTTGATTTCAGACCATTGGAAGCTACAGAACCTAAAATTTGTTTCAGTACTTATTTTCGTTACCTTGTTAAAGTTCACAAATTTCCCTCGACATCTTAACTCGAGAATTAATTTTTTTCAACTAACTGTTACATCTAACGCTATAATTTATAATTGCAATTTACTTAAGTATCCTTTGGGAATACAAATTAAAATTTTCAATAATTTTTAATGACTTTTCAAGTTTTTATGAAGCCAACAGTAAACGTGTGTTTAATGCGTTCACTGCCAGATCAAAACCGTTGTCATATTCTACAAAAGTAAAATTTTGATTTCAGACCATTGGAAGCTACAGAACCTAAAATTTGTTTCGGTACTTATTTTCGTAACCTTGTTAAAGTTCACAAATTTCCCTCAACATCTTAACTCCAGAATTAATTCTTTTTAACTAATTGTTACATCTAACGCTATAATTTATTTTTGCAATTTACTTAAGTATCCTTTGGGAATACTAATTAAAATTTTCAATAATTTTTAGTGACTTTTCAAGTTTTTATGAAGCCAACAGTAAACATGTGTTTAATGCGTTCACTGCCAGATCAAAACCATTGTCATATTCTACAAAAGTAAAATTTTGATTTCAGACCATTGGAAGCTACAGAACCTAAAATTTGTTTCGGTACTTATTTTCGTAACCTTGTTAAAGTTCACAAATTTCCCTCAACATCTTAACTCCAGAATTAATTCTTTTTAACTAATTGTTACATCTAACGCTATAATTTATTTTTGCAATTTACTTAAGTATCCTTTGGGAATACAAATTAAAATTTTCAATAATTTTTAGTGACTTTTCAAGTTTTTATGAAGCCAACAGTAAACGTGTGTTTAACACGTTCACTGCCAGATCAAAACCGTTGTCATATTCTACAAAAGTAAAATTTTGATTTCAGACCATTGGAAGCTACAGAACCTAAAATTTGTTTCGGTACTTATTTTCATAACCTTGTTAAAGTTCACAAATTCCATCCAAATTTATTTCCCTCGACATCTTAACTCGAGAATTAATTTTTCTAGTATCACACATATAAAATCATAAGATCACAATCTAGTGACGTGGCAGTGAAAGTGTTAAACACTGGCGTAGGTGATTGTAGCTTTCAAGGTTGACTAAATCAAAAAGATTTTTATTTGGTGAGTAGCAAAATAATTTATGTTGATGTTAGAATATTCAATTTTTGAATTTCGCGCCTTCTGTTATTAAGTGACGTCGCTAGGTGGCGCTGTAATAGGTTATGTTTTTTCGTTTTCCTTGGTGAGTGGTACTTTTCCTTATTAATAAAGATTACTGTTCTCTACTGAGTCATAAATTTGATTTCTGTACGAAAGTCTAATTACTAAACAGTTGAAAAGTGGGCAAAATGGCGAAAGCTTAAATTGCAAAATTTTGTCATTTCTTCCGCAAACTTTTTATATGATGTACTCATTATAAAAATATAATTTTGATTCAGACGAGAGCTATTAGTATATGGAACAATGTGCAAAAATTTCAGAGCAATCGAACGTATAGTTTTTGAGATTTTATCTACGTCAATTTCGAGAGAAACGCATTTAAAGTCTGTAAGATCATACTGACACTAGAATTTCAACTTCTAACCTCTTAGACACGGTTTATTATGAGCAAATGGTATATTTATTTAAAAGGAAAGCTACAATTCATACTTAATACTGGCATATCGAAAACAACGGTTGTATATTCTGTCTGTATATTGTTAATAATGTTATAAAACGTTGTGAAGTCAAGAAATGTATGCAAACGATCATTTGAGTCAAATGGTGAGTGAGTGAACCGCTAGAGTGAGCCACTAGAATGAACCACTAGAGTGAGCCACTAGAGTTAACCACTAGAGTGAGCCACTGTAGTGGTGCATCGTGCCTAAGAGGTTAAACACAGCAGATGGCTCTCGATCCTGTCGTGAACCTTTCGAAATAATAATATCTGGGCTGTACAAGGTAATCACACGAAGCAATAAATGTTCTACAATCGACAATACTTGACTTACCTCTCATTTACCCCCCAAAATTTAACAGTACATTCTTAAATCATGTATATACTTTCAAAAAATGAAATTGTTTTTTTTGAGATCTCACATGAGACTGCCCCCTTAACGAGACGGTAAATTACCACTGAGTTTATCAATTGTTTGATTTGAGTTTTGAGTGCTGGCTGGAACGTCTTTTGATCGAATGGTTTCCGTTGACGTTGTTACGCCACCCTCTTCGTCTCTAAGATATTTAAGAAAATGTTAGTAAAATAGATATACAGGGTATCTATTTTATATATATGTATATAAATTTTAATGGGACATTCTAGAGGCCAAAATAAGACGAAAATCAAGAATACCAATTTCTTGACTGAGGCTTCATTAAAAATTTTCAAATCATACTAAAAAAATTATATTTAGTTACAGGGGTCAATTACGATCGTTTTTGGTGAACAGATATACCTTGGAATTCTTAACCATTTTCGAGCAAAAAATTCCAGACTGTAAATCTAATGTGAGGTTAGAAATGAACCCCCGAAATTTCATGCGAATCTTTAAAATGTCATAACTCCTGAACGGATTGGAGGATTTTAATTTTTCGAAATGCAAACAACGCGTATTTTAGTGGAGAATATGTAGAAATTTTAATAATATTGAAAAAGTTGTTCCTTGACACCATAAAATGAGAAAAACCCCCTGAAACTGGTCCAAATTTCAAACGACCATAACTCCCAAAATAGTCGACCGATTTCATTGAAATTTAGTCTGGAAGTAGAGCTCGTGGATAGCTACAAAAAAGTATTAGACAACATTTCCGTACATTTTCAAACAAATTTGTTAAAAATGGAAAACGAATTTTTAAGAAAAATCGACAATGCCTAAATTTTTCACAGAAAAAAAAAATTCAAATAGCTCTGGAAAAATTATTTTCGGTTGCAGGGGTCAATTACAATAATTTTCGGTGAATAGACCTACCCCTGAAATTCTACTCAGTTTCTAGAAAAAAATTCAGAAAGAAGGTCAAATTTTTCGACAAAATTGAAAAATTCAAATCGTTTTGGAAAAATTATTTTTAGTTGAGGGGTTCGATTAGAATAATTTTCGGTGAATAGACCTACCCTCGAAATCCTACTCAGTTTCTAGAAAAAAATTCGAGAAGGTTGTGAAATTTTTCGACAAAATTGAAATATTTCAAATCATTCTAGAAAAATTATTTTTAGTTTCAGGGGTCAATTATAATTATTTTTGGTGAATAGACGTATCCCTAAAATCTTACGCATATTGAAGAAAAAAATTCAGAAAGTAGGTCAAATTTTTCGACAAAATTAAAAAATTTCAAATCGTTTTGGAAAAATTATTTTTAATTTCAAGGGTCAATTACAATTATTTTTGGTGAATAGACCCACCCCCGAAATCCTACCCATTTTCTAAAAAAAAATTCAGAAAGAAGGTCAAATTTTTCGACAAAATTGAAAAATTCAAATCGTTCTAGAAAAATTATTTTTAGTTGAGGGGGTCGATTAGAATAATTTTCGGTAAATAGACCTACCCCCGAAATCCTACTCAGTTTCTAGAAAAAAATTCGAGAAGGTTGTGAAATTTTTCGACAAAATTGAAATATTTAAAATCATTCTAGAAAAATTATTTTTAGTTGCAGGGGTCAATTATAATTATTTTTGGTGAATAGACGTATCCCTAAAATCCTACGCATATTCAAGAAAAAAATTCAGAAAGTAGGTCAAATTTTTCGACAAAATTAAAAAATTTCAAATCGTTTTGGAAAAATTATTTTTAATTTCAAGGGTCAATTACAATTATTTTTGGTGAATAGACCCACCCCCGAAATCCTACCCATTTTCTAGAAAAAAATTCAGAAAGAAGGTCAAATTTTTCGACAAAATTGAAAAATTCAAATCGTTTTGGAAAAATTATTTTTAGTTGAGGGGTTCGATTAGAATAATTTTCGGTGAATAGACCTACCCTCGAAATCCTACCCATTTTCTAGAAAAAAATTCAGAAAGAAGGTCAAATTTTTCGACAAAATTGAAAAATTCAAATCGTTCTAGAAAAATTATTTTTAATTTCAAGGGTCAATTACAATTATTTTTGGTGAATAGACCCACCCCCGAAATCCTACCCATTTTCTAGAAAAAAATTCAGTACGGACGGAACTTTAAACGTTAATAACTTTTTAACGAAGCCTCTATCAACAAATTGGTATTCTTGATTTTCGTCTTATTTTGGCCCCCAGAATCTCCCATTAAAATTTTTCCCAAGTGTAGCCCAACACTCTGTAGAAATATTCATTTATCGTCTTTCCATGAGAAGGCACAGCGTGTTTACATCCCCACTCCTGCTGCTGTCCGCTGATTGGCTGTTACAGATCTTCGTCACTGTTTTCGACCAATCAGCGGACAGTAGCAGGAGTGGGGATGTAAACACGCTGTGCCTTCTTCTCATGAAAGAATAGTAGATTCGTAAACTTTAACTAATCGATTAGTTATCCACGCGACTTACTCTGAATCGTCAGCCGACTGAACGTCGCGAATCACTTTTGGCGACTTGGAACTTTTCATACTAAATTCTGAGAGACACGCGATCAAGTCTCTTCTTCCAATGCGCTCAAGGAAGTCGTTTACGATCGGGTACGTGTTTTTTGTAACTGTTTTTAACTGACAAATCCATTTGACCAGCCTTCGAAAGCAGCTCTGCTCTTTGGCCAGTTTCTGTATTTCTGCGTCCGATAGCGGAGCTGTTACATACTTTGCGTTAAAAATCTTTGTAAATTGTTTATACAGGGTGTTGTGTTTAAGTGCAAACGCTGAAATATCTCACGAGGTATCGAAGGTATCAAAAGAGTGTTCTTACATAAATTGTTTTATTTAAAGAGGAAAATTATTTGGTATAAATAATGTTAATAAATGTTTGGTATTGCACGCCATCTTTTGTTTGGATGTAACAGTTGAAGAGCATAGAAGTAGTATATACGATGTGTATACGACGATTCGTGCAATTAGTAAACATAACCTAAAAAATACATGCGTCGTTTTTTATTATCTAATTCTATAACCTCCGCTACAGGTTATGGGCCCAGCACAAAATTTTGCAATTTTTAATTTAAGCTTTCGCCATGTTGCCAATTTTCAACATAAATTAATTATTTTGTTATTAATAATTTACTATTTATAAAAATCTTTTTGATTTAGCCAACCTTGACAGCTGCAATCACCTACGCCAGTGGTTAAACACATGTTCACTGTGGGCGTAATAAAAACTTGAAAAGTCAATAAATATAATTGAAAAATTTAGTTTGTATTCCCAAAGAATACTTAAGTAAATTGCAAAAATAAATCATAGCGTTAGATGTAACAATTTGTTAAAAAGAAATTAAGGAAAATGGTTCAATTTTTGCAAGGTACACATGAGACTGTTGCCTTAAAAAAATCAGCTTGACCTTGAAATCTCTCCCACCTATACAAAATTTGGTGTTTCTAAATGATAGTTAAGTAAATTGCGAATTTAAATTGTAGCGTTAGATGTAACTGTTGAGAATAGTCGTGTTCCGTAAATTATAAAATACAATGTAAAGCAGCATGCGCAGGAGACGTGTGCGCAGGAGATGTATGCGCAGAAGACGTGTGCGCATAGGAGTAGGAGCGTAGGAGAAGGAATGTGATATAAAAAGTTGCTTCGAAGAGCCATTAAAACGTAAATCGTTTATGAATATCAATATAAATAGATATAATATTTAAACAACAGAGATTGATTTAATTATCCACGAATCTCAACAGTAACATTCAGTTAAAAAAAATCAACAAAAATGGTTTTTGCAAGGTTCACATGAGACTACCCTTAAAAAAATTAGCTCGACCTTGAAATCTCTTCCACCTATACAAAATTTCGTATTCCAAAAGGATAGTTAAGTAAATTGCGAATTTAAATTGTAGCGTTAGATGTAACTGTTGAGAATAGCCATATTCCGTGAATTATAAAATACAATCTAAAGTAGCATGCGCAGGAGATGTATGCGCAGAAGACGTGTGCGCATACAGCGTGGAATCCCCGTGCAAAGCGCGCATTCCCAAAAACGTAGGAGAAGAAACATGATATAAAAAGTTGCTTCGAAGAGTCATTAAAATATAAAACGTTTATGAATATCAATATAAATAAATATATAGAGACCATTGATTTAATTATCCGCGAATTTCAACAGTAACATTTAATTTAAAAAAATCAACGAAAATGGTTTTTGCAAGGTACACATAAGACTACCTTTAAAAAAATTAGCTTGACCTTGAAATATCTCTCACCTATACAAAATTTCGTATTCCTAAAAGATAGTTAAGTAAATTGCGAATTTAAATTGTAGCGTTAGATGTAACTGTTGAGAATAGCCATATTCCGTAAACTATAAAATACAATCTAAAGTAGCATGCGCAGGAGACGTGTGCGCAGGAGATGTATGCGCAGAAGACGTGTGCGCATAGGAGTAGGTGCGTAGGAGAAGGAATGTGATATAAAAAGTTGCTTCGAGAGGCCATTAAAACATAAAACATTAATGAATATCAATATACATAAATATAATATTTAAACAACAGAGACCATTGATTAAATTTTGCAAGATACACGTGAGACTCCCCTTAAAAAAATTAACTCGACCTTGAAATTTCCCTCACCACTCCACCCTATACAAAAGTTATTTATACCACATAATTTGCCCCTTCAAATAAAACAACTTTAACACTTTTCTGATGAATACTTTGTGAGATATTCCACCATTTGCACTTAAACGTAACACCCTGTAGAAAGTGCAGTGCAAATGGTGGTAGAGTCACATGTAAACGGTGCTTTGCACACGTACGGTGAACTTACACTGGGAATCCAGGGAGACGAGTCTCACGCACTCTTCCGGTTTCAAGTTCGACGCTAACAGTTCGAGTTCCGGCACGTCGACCTCTGCAGCGATAATCTTCGCGAATCGGTTACAATGGTTAATTGCTTTGAATCGTTAAAATGTCGAGTCTGAAGGTGTACCTGCGAGCGAGAAGCGAGACAGGAAAGGAAAAGGAGAAACGCCGCATTTTTACAAATGTTTCCAAAGGTCATCGAGGGCTCCAATAGTTTGACGCGCTATTCAATCGCATTCTCCGCAGATTCTTTCAAAGAAATATGTTCCTCTGGCCACCAACGGCTAAATAGAACGTGAAACTTGAATAATCTTCATTTATCAACGCGATAATATATTATTTGAAGGGTCGATGTGTTTTAACCCTCATGTTGCACAAAAGTTTAAGTGTTTAAATAAATAAACGAATGATATTAAACCTCGAGTAAAGAGTCTCGTGTAACGGCGCAGCGTACGTATTTTGACGACACTATTTGTTTAAATTAATGTCAGAAAGAGAATATAACGTACTAAAATACACACTTGATCATCTCTAACTTCATAGATAATCGTGTTACGTCGGGATTCCGTCGTCATTGGTGAAAAGGATTTCCCTAGACTCGCTTGGTTCGACTTTCCTCCGGTGGCGGCGCTGCAGGTTGACGGCGTGTGGTGCCTGTTCGAATAATAATTCTGGAGGCATCTATACCAACTTGCGGAAATTAAGTTGGCGAAGAAGATTTATATATTTTACTTGTTTGATATTTATTCTTTTTTATTAATTAAAATAAAAGTTTGAAGGCAGTCTGTCACAAGCTCATATACATTTGTTGTTAATAAAATGTTCAATGCTTAATGTTTAATTAACGTCTGTATTTAATTTGGCACAAAGTCTGCCATAGGCGAATTTAAGAAAGGAGCGCGAGATGGCGTATTTGTCGGCGACGACCGGAGCGAATATAACAATTAACGAGTAAACATAATGATTAATACACGAATAGGAAATAAAATATCATACCTAGCGATTGAATATAATAATTACTAGTGAATGAATGTAATAGTTATGTTTTGTGATGTTGCGTAGGGAGGATAAAGTAACTCCCTAGTTACTACCGCAGATGGCGTAGTTGGCGCCGATGCCAACCGTCGAGATGGAGGCCAGGGTGCTCTAGGGGATTTTTCTCTAGGTACTTTTTGGTCCTCGCGAAATAGTCGTCTCCAAGCCAGCCTGAAAGACAGGCGAATAAAGAATCCCAACTGCACTTTCCTAGGTTATCCCTATACGTAGATTACAGCCTACAGTCAGAGATGCCAGATTCAGCACCCTGAAATCTGACCTCACGTCAACGGCATACGATTCGGGGAACATTCCTAGCAAATGGCCCGTTCACCGATCGGGGTAAGTTATACGTCATTCGATTCGTCTAATTCAGTACATTATTGATATGCATTTCATTATCTGCGGAAATTCGTTATTTGTTTATAAACTTGTAAAGTTAGAGTAAAAAGTAAGGTTAAGTACATCTTTTGACAGGTTCACAGGTAGAAACAAGTGACTATCGTTGCTATGTTCATGTTACAAATTATAAATGATTGATCTAATTTGATAATGCTACATTGTCAAATGGGAATTTGTAGAACGTGTATGCATAAAAATCATTTCTTTACGCATAGACTCTTCATGAGTCGATCAGGTAGACAGTATGTGTAGCAACAATTACTCTTTCCCCCAGCCATATAACCCAGACCTACTCAGACAGTACTTGTAGTTAGACAGTACATGCAGCAACAGTAAAAAATGTTGCCATCCCCCTCTGACGCTGATCACGGGTAGACAATATAATAAATTACAATTGTATGTAGTGCATTGATTTAACTTTTTTTTATTATTAAATTTCATTATCGTCTAGATCTGGTATATTTTCATTTTCTACAGAGTCAAAAGAAATTTCAGAAATTGCTTTTAATATTTGATTAAATAAATCATTCTTCCCCTGCTTGTAAGATTTGTAAAATACATAATGGCTTAGATACCTGATGAAATTATCTTTTTTGCTAAAAATAGAAAGTATTTATGGTATTATATGTTACAAAAAATATTAAAAAACGTTTGAAATTGCAAATACTAACTGACAATATTCAGGCAAAAAATGTTTACTATGCCTCCATGTAGTTTCAATTGTGTTTGTATGAGTGCCTGTTTTTGGGTCTTTAAAATGTAAACTGTGGTTTACGGTGAGGTGTTTATACCCTTCTTTCTCTAAAATATTATAAGCTTTCCAACAATCTGATATAATTGTCGTCCCAGGCAACACCCATTGTTTAATTACAGAAAGAAGGGACTCTGTGTCCCTACTTTCGACAGGAACGAGGAATACTTTCCCACTTTCCCTTTCTACTCCTCCGAAAACCCACTGTCCTTCCACACGATGACCTCTGTGATATTTTCTTTGGCCAAATTTTGATTCATCTATCTTTACTACTTTGTCTGGTCTGCCAAGTATCTCACACGAATTTTGCAGCCAGTCAGCCATCACTTGTTTCATAAAATAATTCCATTGAGAAACTGTATTTTTGTTCAATTCTAATTCTCGTATTATGTGGTACTGTTCAAAATTATGGACCAGCATGTATGTTAATTTTAATACTATTTCGTAGGAAAGTTTTCTTTTTGAGAACCATGTTCCACGTTTTACAGAAATTTTTATATCACAAATTCGCTTTCTTTTGCCAGCATTGGCAAATGCTGGAATTGTTCTTCTACAGCGCCAATTTTCATTTACCAATTTCATTGTATTTCCACACTGTGGACAATTAAGATTTTTGGCAATTAACTTTTTGTCTTGCAAAAATTTAAATAAGGCTTCTTTATTTTTACAAAATTTGTGTAATTTAAATAAGGTCCATACTTCTGGAACTACTAATTCGCTCATTTTTATAGCACAGTTGAACAGAATTCACAAAGTACAAGAAACAGAAGAAAATCAGAAATAACAGTTGAAACAAATGATTACTGAAACAATTTCTGCTTTTCTTCTATTTCTTATACTATCTGCAATGTGGCAATGTTATGAAAATGATATATGAAAATTGGCAATGCAGAATAACTATCCAGGATCTATCAATCCAACTAAACGTAAAAAAACATTGTAATATAAAGATATTTGGAAAGCAAAGAACATGGTTTTCTAATAACAAACTCAGTTACATATGTTTTAAAATTAACATATATGCTAACATATAATTATGAGCAATGTCATATTATTATATAACTAAAATAAAATAAAAATACTGCACAGCAATTGGAAGGGTAGAGTAGATTGTCAAGATTGATGAATCAACATTTTGTCGTAGAAAATATCACAGAGGCCATTTGAAAATTAATCACAGCGTCAATTTTGAAGATCCCATTACTGATGCTTACACAAATTAAATTGAAACCACTTGGAGGTATGCCACACATTTTTTTATCTTTTTTATAACATATAATACTATCAATAGTTTATATTTTCAAGAAAAGCAACTTCGTTGGATACCTGAGCCATTATGTATTTAGTAAATGTACCTAATAGTAAAATGGTGATTTATTCAATAAAATATTAGCAGAAATAACAGAAATTTCATTCAATAAATGTTTAACAAATTAGCATTTGATTACCTGGCATTTTGAACACAGTAACGATAGTCACTTGTTTCTACCTGTGAACCTGTCAAAAAATGTACTTAACCTTACTTTTTTACTATAACTTTACGACAAGTTTATAAAAAAATAACGAATTTCCGCAGATAATGAAATGCATATCAATAATGTACTGAATTAGACGAATCGAATGACGTATAACTCACCCCGATCGGTGAACGGGCCGTTTGCTAGGAATATACCATTTTTGCTTGCCTTTACTAGAGTTCATTACTGAACTCTGCAAATTACTCCTGGTTTCTATTTGCCTCTGATGACCTCTGATGACCAGTGCTGACAAAAGTACAGAACTCTCGACAACTTTTGACACCATACAGCGACTGTTACCGACTGCTCCTGATTACTGCTTGCCTCTGCTGGACTCTGCTGACCATCGCTTATATTTCTGACAACCTATAACGATTACTACTGACTTCTGCTAACCTCTGTTGGTCTTTGCCGATCTCTGTCAGCGTGTGCTTGTCTCTGTTGAACTTTCCTGGCCCCTGCCGAACGCTACTGACCACTGCAGGTATTTCTGATAATGTATAACGATTAATACTTACTACTGCATGCCACTACAAGTCTCTGCTTGCCTTTGCAGGTTTCTGCTTGCCTGTGCATGCCTTTGCTGGCCTCCGCTGAACACTGCTGACCACCCCTGATGCTTCTGACATCGTATAACAATTACTACAAGCTACTGTTCGCCCCTGCTGATCTCTGCTGGCCTCTACTGACCGCCGCTTATATTTCTGACAACGTATAACGATTACTACTGACTTCTGCCTGCCTCCGCTGGCCTCTGCTGGCCTCTGCTGACCACTCCTGTTACTTCTGACAACGTATAACGATTACGACTGGCTACTGTCAGCCTCTCCCAGCCACTGCTGACCTCTGCTGACCACCCCTGATGCTTCTGGCAACGTACAACGATTACAACTTGCTACTGCTTGCCCCTGCTAGTCTCTGCATGCCTCTGCATCCCTCTGCTGACCTCTGCTGGCCCCTGCTGACCACGCTGACCTTTGTGAACAACTTCTAACATGATGTACATGTATTAAAACTTTGTATAATGTTAATCTATGACAATAAGTGATATAATTTCAAAGAATTCTATGTGTTCTCATCACTTTTACCTTTCTTTTCCTCTCCCCATTATTCCCTTAGTTATAAGAAACCGTTTCTCTACTTAAAACTGGAATTCCAAAGTGCCCGGAGCGTTTTCTGAAATGCCGGTGACCTTGACCCACTTTCGAAACTGGGTCAAGGCCAAATCCTGATTCCCAAAGCGCCCGGAATTTTTCTGAGATTCGATGGCCTTGACCTACTTTCGAAATTGGGTCAAGGCCATCCGGATTTCCAAGTTGGCCCGAAGATTTCCAAAAATTTTGAATGGCCTTGACCTACTTTCGAAATTGGGTCAAGGCCAAATCCGGATTCTCAAAGTGCCCGAAAATTTTCTGAGATTCGATGGCCTTGACCTACTTTCGAAACTGGGTCAAGGCCAAATCCGGATTCTCAAAGTGCCCGGAATTTTTCTAAGATTCGAATAGCCTTGACCCACTTTCGAAATTGGGTCAAGGCCAAATCCGGATTCTCAAACTGCCCGGAATTTTTCTAAGATTCGATGGCCTTGACCTACTTTCGAAATTGGGTCAAGGCCAAATCCGGATTCTCAAAGTGCCCGGAATTTTTCTAAGATTCGATAGCCTTGACCTACTTTCGAAACTGGGCCAAGGTCAAGGTCAAATTCGGATTTCCAAAGTTCCCGGAACATTTCTAAAATGCTGGTGAACTTGCGAAGAAGGTGGTACGCATCTTATAGATAAGAGAATGATTTGGAGAGGAAAAGGACGGTAAAAAATGATGAGAACACATTGAATACTTTGAAATTATATCATTTATTGCCATAGATTTACATTATACAAAACTTTAATACATATAAACATATTATATTATATTACATCATGTCGCAAGTTGTCAGCGACGGTCAGCAGTGGTCAGCGATGGTCAGCTGACGTCGGGAGATGTTGGCAGAGGCCAGCTTAGTACGGGAGATGCCGGCAGAGGTCAGCAGAGGCTGGCAGTAGCCAGTAGTAATCGTTGTACGTTGCCAGAAATATAAGCGGTGGTCAGCAGTGGTCAGCAGCGGTCAGCAGTGGCCAACGGAGGCCAGCAGAGGCATGCAGAGGCAAGTAGAGTCCAGCAGGGGCAAGCAGTAACAAGTAGTAATCGTTATATGTTGTCAGAAGCATCAGAGGTGGTCAGCTGTGGTCAGTAGAGGCTAGCAGTGGCATGCAGAGGCAAGCAGAGTCCAGCAGGGGCAGGCAGTAGCAAGTTGTAATCGTTATACGTTGTCAGAAGTATCAGGAGTGGTCAGCAGCGGTCTGTAGAGGCTGGGAGGGGCTAACAGTAGCCAGTCATAATCGTTATACGTTGTCAGAAGTAACAGGAGTGGTCAGCAGAGGCCAGTGGAGACCTCTGTTGACGGGAGGTCGGATATTAGTTGTTCAAGAGCGAGAAGGGAAGTGTGAGCCTTTCTCTCTCGACTCCCACGAGACGGTCCGAACTTACTTTGGGCAGCTTCGGTGAATCGAGAAAGAGGGCATATGTCATTTTGTCTTTGTCGCCACAATCTAGTTACTATCTAGTAACTAACTACACACGATATAGGGACGAATCCCAATCGCAAAGCCACGTGTGTAGTTATTTCCTAGGTTATCCCTATACGTAGGTTACAGCCTGCAGTTGAGAACGGTTTCCACAATCTAGTTACTTACTATCTAGTAACTAACTATACACGATATAGGGACGAGGGACCAAAGCGAGGAGACTTACGCTACGCGGACTTTTACTAACCGTAATAATTAACAACGGATAATTGATAATTGATTAACACATTAAATATAATAATTAACGCCCGAACATAAAAATTACCGATGGATACAACGGTCAATTCACGAACCAACTCGAATATAATATTTAGTGATATTTAAGAGCGATTTCCATAATCTAGGTACTTACTATCTAGTAACTAACTATACGCGATATAGGGTCGAGGGTCCAGAGTGGGGAGACGTACGCTACGCGGACTTTTACTAACCGTAATAATTAACAATGGATAATTGATAATTGATTAACACATTAAATATAATAATTAATGCCCGAAGATAAAAATTACCGATGGATACAACTGTCAATTCACGAACCAACTCGAATATAATATTTAGTGATATTTAAGAGCGATTTCCATAATCTAGTTACTTACTATCTAGTAACTAACTATACACGATATAGGGTCGAGGGTCCAGAGTGAGGAGACTTACGCTACGCGGACTTTTACTAACCCTAATAATTAACAATGGATAATTGATAATTGATTAACACATTAAACATAATAATGAACGCCCGAACATAAAAATTACCGATGGATACAACGGTCAATTCACGAACCAACTCGAATATAATATTTAGTGATATTTAAGAGCGATTTCCATAATCTAGTTACTTACTATCTAGTAACTAACTATACACGATATAGGGACGAGGGACCAAAGTGAGGAGACTTACGCTACGCGGACTTTTACTAACCGTAATAACTAACAATGGATAATTGATAATTGATTAACACATTAAATATAATAATTAACGCCCGAACATAAAAATTACCGATGGATACAACGGTCAATTCACGAACTAACTCGAATATAATATTTAGTGATATTTAAGAGCGATTTTCATAATCTAGTTACTTACTATCTAGTAACTATACACGATATAGGGACGAGGGTCCAGAATGGGGAGACATACGCTACGCAGACGTTACAATCGCTCGTATTATTTCGAAAACTTGTGATTCGAGTATACGTTCAGACGTTAATGAATTTTTCGAAAATTTCATTCCTCGAAGCAACAGATTTATAAATATGGTAGAATCGATAGTCAATTGTAGGTCCACTTTTGACAGCGAAATGCGACTAGTCGGTTACAATGACATCGTTTGTACGGACGATCTACGTTTTTATGGTCGTTTTCGCGGGAAACAGGGTGAGCCCACAACAGCTATTTTTCGCTTCAATGTGAAAATAATCGAATGACTTCTCTTGTCGCGCGCTATCGATTCTGTTATAATGCCTACAAAAGAAACGGATTTTTTTTTTATTTGAAGGAAGAATCTCTGGTTCGATGCATCGACCTCGAAGAGACAGAACTCGTTCATCTGTCGCAGAAATTGAATCCTCTGGAATGTCTGCGACTCGTGAAAGCTGTGTACGACTTGACTCCCTTGAAACTGGAACACAGAGCGTCGTACAAAGATTCCAGTGATTTCTCGACTACTTCGAACGAGTGTCTCGTTAACCTCGAACAGTGGAACAATGATTTTCCAAGTACAGAAAATTACATTAAATAGGCCGTAGATTATTTAACACTAGATTCACGGAAACTCAATGCGCATAGTTTCATTGCAATCCTCTGTGTTAACAGTTACATTAAAATGCAGCTTCTCCGTTAAAAATCCATCACTGATTCAACCTATAAACCAACTGGTCTGGGTTTGGTTAGGGTTAGGTTTGAGTTAAGTAACCTAACCTAATCTCAACCAAACGCAGACCTGTTGGTTTATAGGTTGAATCAGTGATGGACTTTCGCGGGATTCCCTTCTGCGCATGCGTAAGCTGACGTCACAGCTACATAGACGTATCTTAGACGCAAGAGAGGGTGCATGTAAGGGGTCTATTAGGAATTCCAACATTTTATTTATTTTGAATGTATTCGGTTAATATTGATAAAGTATATGTTTCCAAGTATATAATTTTATATATTTTATGTATTTGGGTGTTTCACGTTCATTTTTACGTGAGTAGGTGAAAAGGGAATGTTCGAAGCCATGGTCCACGGGAGGAGGGAAAAATGCGTCGGTATGGGGAAGGGGTCGTAATTATTACCGACGGTCGGTAATTAGTGTCAATGGTCGGTAATTATTACCGACGAACGGTAATTAGTATCAATGGTCGGTAATTAGCATCAATGGCCGGTAATTATTACCGACGAACGGTAATTAGTGTAAATGGTCGGTAATTATTACCGACGGTCGGTAATGACTATCAACAGCCGGTAATTAGTATCAATGGACGTGTTCCGTGAAACTAGTGTTAATTGAAAATTAAGTAGCTCAGTATTGCAGCTCGTCCTTAATAAACCTAATCGTAGGGAGTAAAGAATCTGATGGACGATCAGCGATGGAGATGACGCTCAGATGGTTGGGGCGACCTGACCTGGCAAAGTATGTGAGAGAAAACGACAGATCGAACAACTTTGAGTTCACAGAACACAAAGTGTCCAGAAGACACTTAGGAAATGATAAGCATTCTCCGAGAAAAGAAAAGAAAAAGAAGAAAAGAGGACACGTCGCTGCGTAAGAATGATCAAGGAACACGTAAATGATTTCATTAAGAAAGGGGGTTCCCAAATACGTGAGATGTAGTAACGCATTGTCCATTTTAAAACAAACGTTTCAGCCACAAAGTTCACGACTTGAAAAAGAAAGAAAGTAAATCTAAAGCGAACAAGGATTACCTTGAACAGCATCGGTCAATTTGTTGCTCGATCTTGTTCGTTCTGTTTTTCATTGTCCTCTGTCTCGTGACAGCCTATTTCCTTCGTAGGAGAAGTGATTCGAAGGCACATGGTGCACGATTCAAGTAATTATAACAGTTAACAAGTACCTTTCTACAGAGAGTTTGCAATTGCCAATTGACTACTTGCGATTTGCATGTTTGGTGATCAGGTATAATTGGTCCACGAACAAACAGGACAAAGACACTATTACAGATTATTTAGACGAATATGTCTGCTCATGTTCAGACGTCGAGGGTGGATGCACTGGAAAGTGCCCAACGTGCAGTCCAAGCAACCAAATTCCTTTGGATAAGTACGTGAATTCAGTTTGCGTACAGAAAACGAAAGACAGGAAACGCAGCAAGAAACAACGATTCAGTTTCCTCCAGAGAAGCTTCCACCAGGACAAGAAGAGGGAGAAGGACCAGAGGAATCGTGACAAAAAGTGCGTAAACAGGGAGAATAAAAGCTAGCAAGATCACTTGCGTTGTACTTCATCGATAGTACATTGACATTTTTCCTCGAATCAAGGAAAACTTTGGAGAAAAGTGTTAAGAAACGCGAAAGATATCCAAGCCAGGGAGACTATCAACAGTGCGTATGCTGCAAGTGTAATTTAATTTTTAAAGGTATGGAATAATTTCAATTCAATTCAGAATATTTTAGCTCGCTAGTTTGAAGTTTCATTTATGTGGATGAGACGAGTCTATGTAATTTAATTTCTAAAGGTATGGAATAATTTCAATTCAATTCAGAATATTTTAGCTCGCTAGTTTGAAGTTTCATTTATGTGGATGAGACGAGTCTATGTAATTTAATTTCTAAAGGTATGGAATAATTTCAATTCAATTCAGAATATTTTAGCTCGCTAGTTTGAAGTTTCATTTATGTGGATGAGACGAGTCTATGTAATTTAATTTCTAAAGGTATGGAATAATTTCAATTCAATTCAGAATATTTTAGCTCGCTAGTTTGAAGTTTCATTTACGTAAATGTGATGAGTCTATGTAATTTAATTTCTAAAGGTATAAAATAATTTCAATTCAATTCAGAATATTTTAGCTTGCTAGTTTGAAGCTAGTTTCATTTACGTAGATAAGATGAGTCGTGAGAAAAAAGAGAATGAAAAGAGGGAGCTCTGCAAGTTGAAAGCGAAGAAAAGAAGAGAAAAGAAGGAAAAGGAACTGCGGAGGACAGAGAAATATGGAAATGTATGTTTCACAGATACTTGCAAATGAATTTTAGCTCGAATTGTTAATTGGAAATGTGCATTAAAGTGGAATCCAGAAGCATACAATTTGAACATGTATTTATGGAGAAATAATAATGTCCAATACAAAATAAGAAATGCTTTTGCGCTTGTAAAACAAGTTTAACATAATCGTAATTATACACGCATCGATAACATTTTTTAAATGAAAAATATTATTTTCAAAATACAAATTAAAGATTCATAAATATCAAAATACATATAACAAATAAGAAACTAGTTACGATGATTGCAATGCTATACATATTAATAAATACGTTTAACAAACGTATGCAGATGTTCTATCACAACATAAAAAGCATTGTGTATGTATTTACATACTGCTAAAAAGAATTTGAAAACTTTCTGCCTTCGAAATAAATTCGATACTAAATTCTAGAAAATAAACCCTATATTAAGTTATGGATTCTGCCACAGATGGCTCTCGCGTCGCAAAAGCGCGCGCGCGACATCTTCGTTCTACGAGCTCACTCACGATGGCGCTGTTGTAGCGAGAACACGTATTAATAAATATTACAATATTATTAGATATATCACATGAAAGTAATCCCACAACATTGAAAATAACAAGAATACTATATGCATATTTTGTTAGCATATTTGGATAAACTAAAAAATAACGATTGGTATTGATAATGTATTTACACAATCAATTGTACAAAACGTGAGACATTGTCTTTAAATTGATTAAATTTATTACACTGGAGGGCCAAATTAATTTCATATTCTATTATATTTTATGCCAAATTATACCACTGTTTTGCTGTAATATTTTTTATTTAGCTGAAATTTAACTTGTAACTCCAGCTTCTCCAATCTCTTTTATTATTTCTGATATGAAAAAACTGAAAGAATCCTTTGAAATATATCTAAATAGCTGTACGGCCACTGTTTTCGTTAAGCTGTTAGATCAGGATCATCGAACTGACCTTCTTCGAAATTCATCGACGAACTTAGAGTTCTATTTTGCAATATTTTACTAACTCGCGTCATAATCGGTTTATTGTGAGAGTCTCCAGGGCAAAAGACACGCTGGTATGGCTTGTAAAACGTGAATGGCGAATAAACACGCCTCCTCGGTTCTCTAAGTTCTGAAAACAAGCCACATCGTTTCGTACATTCATTTTTACTTATTTTTACTTTCACTGCTTTCTATTAAACCGTATAATATAGTGTGATATTTAAACTACACGCTTACATTCGTAAATAAAATTTTATCAACTGCTTTCTTTCTTCAAATGATAAAAAAAAGAATTAGGTACGAAACTTTTATTCTGATATCTCTTAATTGACTGATGAGAGTTGATCAGAATCGATCAAGGTATAATAAAATTATTGTTAAATAGTTTATTCGATAACAAAAAATTAGGTGGCGGAATTTTAATAAAAACTAGAAGATTTTAGTTTAATTTCGAAAATTTATTAGAATGAAAAGATTTTAATTTAATTTATCAAATTGAAAATTTTAATTATTAAACTTAAGTTTAGTTTAATTATTATTTATTTTCATTTTTATATAGAAATTTGTAATTTAATATTTCTATTTTAAATAAATTTTATATGCAGGGTGTTCTGTCAACCGTGGGAAAAATTTTAATGGGGGATTCTATAGGCCAAAATAACACGAAAATCAAGAATACCAATTTGTTGATCGAGGCTTCGTTAAAAAATTATTAACGTTTATAGTTGCGCCTGTAGATCGGCAACCTGCGCACAGCTGTGTGCGCGTGATACTGATTCTCACTCACAAGACTCGCGACTTTAAACGTTAATAACTTTTTAACGAAGCCTCAATCAACAAATTGGTATTCTTGATTTTCGTCTTATTTTGGCCTCCAGAATCCCCCATTAAAATTTTTCCCACGGGTGACTGAACACCCTGTATGGACACCCATGGGAAAAATTTTAATGAGGGATTCTAGAGGCCAAAATAACACGAAAATTAAGAATACCAATTTGTTGATGGAGGCTTCGTTAAAAAGTTATTAACGTTTATAGTTGCGCCTGTAGATCGGCAACCTGCGCACAGCTGTGTGCGCGTGATACTGATTCTCACTCACAAGACTCGCGACTTTAAACGTTAATAACTTTTTAACGAAGCCTCAATCAACAAATTGGTATTCTTGATTTTCGTCTTATTTTGGCCTCCAGAATCCCCCATTAAAATTTTTCCCACGGGTGACTGAACACCCTGTATGGACACCCATGGGAAAAATTTTAATGGGAGATTCTAGAGACCAAAATAGGACGAAAATCAAGAATACCAATTTGTTGATCGAGGCTTCGTTAAAAAGTTATTAACGTTTATAGTTGCGCCTGTAGATCGGCAACCTGCGCACAGCTGTGTGCGCGTGATACTGATTCTCACTCACAAGACTCGCAACTTTAAACGTTAATAACTTTTTAACGAAGCCTCAATCAACAAATTAGTATTCTTGATTTTCGTCTTATTTTGGCCTCCAGAATCCCCCATTAAAATTTTTCCCACGGTTGACTGAACACCCTGTATGGACACCCATGGGAAAAATTTTAATGAGGAATTCTAGAGGCCAAAATAACACGAAAATTAAGAATACCAATTTGTTGATCGAGGCTTCGTTAAAAAGTTATTAACGTTTATAGTTGCGCCTGTAGATCGGCAACCTGCGCACAGCTGTGTGCGCGTGATAGTGATTCTCACTCACAAGACTCGCAACTTTAAACGTTAATAACTTTTTAACGAAGCCTCAATCAACAAATTAGTGTTCTTGATTTTCGTCTTATTTTGGCCTCCAGAATCCCCCATTAAAATTTTTCCCACGGGTGACTGAACACCCTGTATGGACACCCATGGGAAACATTTTAATGGGGGATTCTATAGGCCAAAATAAGATGAAAATCAAGAATATCAATTTGTTGATGGAGGCTTCGTTAAAAAGTTATTAACGTTTATAGTTGCGCTTGTAGATCGGCAACCTGCGCACAGCTGTGTGCGCGTGGTACTGATTCTCACTCACAAGACTCGCAACTTTAAACGTTAATAACTTTTTAACGAAGCCTCAATCAACAAATTAGTATTCTTGATTTTCGTCTTATTTTGACCTCCAGAATCCCCCATTAAAATTTTTCCCACGGTTGACTGCACAACCTTGTATAAAAATAAATGAAAATTTTGTTTAGAAATAAAATGATATTAGAGGATAATTTGGCGTCAGCATCTGCGGTTAAACTAGATCTAAAAGTTAATAATGTCAATTTTAAATAAATTCAAATTAATAAATAAATAATATTTTTGTTGAAATAAAAATTTGATATATATATCATTGATAAATCTTACCATTAGGATCAAATTCATCGGCTGAATCTTCCGAGCTATCCCAATGTTCATTCGTCATATCGACTGCATTTTCTGGACTAAAACGAAAACAACATTTGGATAGAAAACTTTCCAAACGAATTATCCGCGAAATAATAAAAAATTAACGTTTCTAACGATTGTAATATTATGCTGAATCTCAATTATGGCGGGGCGTAATTCCTCTAAAAAGATTCGTGTAGTGAAATCTTACTAAGAAAACAAATTCGCTTCTTCCAGCGAGCTGCTCGTGGTAGATTTCGACAAAGATGGCGACTTCCCCTCGTCCTCGGAAGAATGAAACGCGTTTGCCGATTGTACTTTCATTCCATCGACTATTTTACAGTCTTCGTTCCAATGTTCCCTCAAAACGCTTCTCATATTTTCATAACGTACATCGAGCTATTGATTTTACCCATTAATAAAGAATATGTACATTCTAACCTCTCGATTTTGCTAAAACTTGGCTCGCTTTCGACTTTGAAAGTGAGTCAGTGTGGCTAGATCTGGCATAATTGAGTACATCGAAATCGACATTAGTAACTACAACCTTCCTTACCGTCTGAGGGAGTGGTGGGGATAGCAGGTATATACTATCGTATGAGTCACGTGTACGTGAGCTCGACACTTCGGGCAACTTCGGGAATTAGATAGAGAGCGCTAGTGTGAGTCTTTCCTTGTTGCTCTTGCAACAGCTGAAATACGATCTCGCGATAATCAGCATACGATTCCAAATTTCGACTGCCACAGCATTTTTATTTTCGATCCTATGTAAGATATAAGAAAAGTATTATAATGAAAGAGAAATTTTGAAAATTTTTTTTGGCGGAAATACACGTTTTAAGACCCCCTAATTACATTGTGGCTATTAACCCCTTAACGTTCATGCCTGAGACTGACTGCTTTGAAAAACGATATTTGTTTAATCTAATGGTTTAAGGGACGATAATATTTGTTTTCTTTCAAATTATACATTGGATACAACATTGGAAGTAACAAAAACTGCATGTTTAGAAACAAATCCAATAAAGAAGACTGATAATTCTTGGTTAACCCGAAAAATATGAGCGTTGAGGGGTTAAAGAAAAAGAAATTCTTTTTTTCGTGGAAAAATTTAGGCATCTTTCTGAATTTTTTTCTCGAAAATGCGTGGGATTTCGGGAGTATGTCTGTCCACCAAAAATGATTGTAATTGACCCTTGCAAACGAAAATAATTTTTTTGGAACGATTTGGAATTTTTTAATTTTGTCGAAATATTTGGTCTCATTTCAAATCATTTTGAAAAAATTATTTTTGGTTGCGGGGGTCAATTACAAATCATTTTTGGTGAACACACATACCCCTAAAATCCTACCGATTTTCGAGAAAAAAATTCGAGAAGGTACTGAAATTTTTAGACGAAATTAAAAAAATTGAAATCATACTAAAAAAAATTATTTTCAGTTGCAGGGGTCAGTTACAATAATTTCTTGTGAATAGACATACCCCCAAAATCCTAACCACTTTCGAGCAAAAAATTCCTTTCCGAAAATATAATGTTACCCCAAAACATGCCAATTTTAAAACGTCATAACTCCTGAACGATTTGGAGGATTTTAATTTTTCAAAATGCAAACAATGCGTATTTTAGTGGAGAATATGTAGAAATTCTAACAATATTGAAAAAGTTGTTCCTTAAACCAGTAAAGAGACAAAAACCCCATAAAAATGGTCCAATTTTCAAATGGCCATAACTCCTACAATAGTGAATGGATTTGATTGAAAGTTTTTTCTGAAGTAGAGACCATAGGTACCTACAAAAAAGTATTAAACAACTTTTCTATAGAGCGACAAACTAAATTACTAAAAATTAGAAACGAATTATCAAGAAAAATCGACAAGGGGTAGGTGCCTAAATTTTTCGTCGAAAAAAAAAATTCCAAATCGTTCCAAAAAAATTATTTTTGGATGCAGGGATCAATTACAATTATTTTTGGTGAACGGACATACCCCCGAAATCCTACCCATTTTCTAGAAAAAAATTCGAGAAGATAATTTTTTCAACAAATTTATAAAATTTCAAATCCATCTAAAAAAATTATTTTTGGATGCGGGGTTCAATTACATTCATTTTTTGCCATTACACATACCCACGAAATCCTACGCAATTTCGAGAAAAAAAATCCTGACCAAAAATCTAATGTGAGGTCAGAAATACACCCTCGAATTTTCAGGAGAATCTTTAAAATGTCATAACTTCTGAACGGATTGGAAGATTTTAATTTTTCAAAATGCAAACAATGCGTATTTTAGTGGAGAATATGTAGAAATTTTAACAATATTGAAAAAGTTGTTCCTAAAACCCGTAAAGAGACAAAAACCCCATAAAAATGGTCCAATTTTCAAATGGCCATAACTCCTACAATAGTGAATGGATTTGATTGAAAGTTTTTTCTGAAGTAGAGACCATAGGTACCTACAAAAAAGTATTAAACAACTTTTCTGTACAGCGCCAAACAAAATTATTAAAAATGAAAAACAAATTTTCAAGAAAAATCGACAAGTAGATGTAGAAATTTTTCGCCGAAAAAAAAAATTCCAAATCGTTCCAAAAAAATTATTTTTGAATGCAGGGGTCAATTACAATCATTTTTGGTGAACAGACATACCCCCGAAATCCTACCCATTTTGTAGAAAAAAATTCGAGAAGATAATTTTTTCAACAAATTTATAAAATTTCAAATCCATCTAAAAAAATTATTTTTGGATGCGGGATTCAATTACAATCATTTTTTGCCATTACACATATCCACGAAATCCTACGCAATTTCGAGAAAAAAATTCCTGACCAAAAATCTAATGTGAGGTCTGAAATACACCCTCGAATTTTCATGAGAATCTTTAAAATGTTATAACTTCTGAACGGATTGGAGGATTTTAATTTTTCAAAATGCAAACAACACGTATTTTAGTGGAGAATATGTAGAAATTTTAACAATATTGAGAAAGTTGTTCCTTAAACCCGTAAAGAGATAAAAACCCCATAAAAATGGTCCAATTTTCAAATGGCCATAACTCCTGCAATAGTGAATGGATTGGATTGAAATTTTTTTCTGAAGTGGAACTCATGGGTACCTACAAAAAAGTATTAAACAACTTTTCTGTACAGCGCCAAACAAAATTATTAAAAATCAAAAACAAATTTTCAAGAAAAATCGACAGGGGGTAAATGCAGAAATTTTTCGTCGAAAAAAAAAATTCCAAATCGTTCCAAAAAAATTATTTTTGGATACAAGGGTCAATTACAATCATTTTTGGTGGACAGACATACCCCCAAAATCCTACGCATTTTCGAGAAAAAAATTCAGAAAGATGCCTAAATTTTTCCACGAAAAAAAAAATTTCTTTTTTTTTAACCCCTCAACGCTCATATTTTTCGGGTTAACCAAGAATTATCAGTCTTCTTTATTGGATTTGTTTCTAAAAATGCAGTTTTTGTTACTTCCAATGTTGTATCCAACGTATAATTTGAAAGAAAACAAATATTATCGTCCCTTAAACCAATAGATTAAACAAATATCGTTTTTCAAAGCAGTCAGTCTTCGGCATGAACGTTGAGAGGTTAATAGCCACAATGTAATTAGGGGGTCTTAAGACGTGTATTTCCGCCAAAAAAAATTTTCGAAATTTCTCTTTCATTATAATACTTTTCTTATATCTTACATAGGTTCGAAAATAAAAATGCTGTGGCAGTCGAAATTTGGAATCGTATGCTGATTATCACGAGATCGTATTTCAGCTGTTGCAAGAGCAAGAAGGAAAGACTCACACTAGCGCTCTCTATCTAATTCCCGAAGTTGCCCGAAGTGTCGAGCTCACGTACACGTGACTCATACGATAGTATATACCTGCTATCCCCACCACTCCCTCAGACGGTAAGGAAGTTCGTCGATGCACTCAATCACGCCATCTCTCGCCACACTGGTGTGTGTATTCATTACCTACATCCTTACCAACTTATCATCGGTCGAAAAATAATTTTGCTCGAGGTCCATTCCTATCAAGTTTGTCAGCCTGGTCACCGCTTCCGGCACCGTTTCAAACTCATTGTCGTAGAGATCGATATATTCCAAGTTGCACAGAGCTCCGACAGAATCGGGCATTTCGTGCAAACTATTATGGCACGCCTTCAATTCTTTCAACGACGACAGTTCTCCGATGTTCTTGGGCAGAGCCACTAAACTGTTCCTATCTATGATCAAACTGCTCAAGTTCTTTAAACAACAGATTTCATCCGGCAACCAATTAACGTTATTACAACTCACATTAATTACCGACAAATTAACAAAATTTCCGATAATTTTCGGTATCGACGGAATTTCTGTTCCGCTCACGTCGAGCACTCTCAGATTGCATGGTTTCGTCAACGACTCGATAGGCATGTACCAGAAGATATTTTTGTAAATGTTTCTTCTGTTCCCCAATTTCAGCTCTTCCAGACACGGAGTTCTGGCGATTATTTTATCCACGATCGTCTCCAACAGCTTGCATTGCTTCATGGACAACTTTCTAACGCGCGATACGAACGACTCTTCCGGCAGATCGTACTTTCGAAATATTGTTTCGTTCAACGACACTGTTTCAAGACTAATCAATCTGGGACTTAGTATCCACGTTGGGAATAACGGGCAAACGTTGTTACTTTCTGCGTAAAAAGCAGTTAAATCTGTGCTTTTTGGAGGAACATTTATCATCGAATGCAAGTTCTGCGAGAAATCAAAGATCTGCAAACTGGGCATTCCATTCGTAACGCAGTCTGGAATTTTCTCAAATCTATTCTTCGCAAGGCGAAGACTCTTTAAACGAATTAAGCTTGCGCAAGAACTTGGCAAATCCGACAGTTGATTAGAACTTAGATCCAAACTTTCCAAGTTCGATAAGGTTTCTAAACTGTTCGTACAACATATTATGGAGTTCTGGTGAGCTTTTAGTGTTTTTAAACTAGTTAACTTCCCGACTACATTTGGAACGCAGACAAATTTATTATAACCAAGATTTAAGTACGTTAATCTTTCTAACAGATTTAAAGAATCTGGTAAATCACTTAGACGATTGTTAGATAAATTAAGATAAGTTAAATTTGCTAAAGATTTTGTGAAATCGGTAGGTAAGTAACACAGATTATTATCCGATAGAGATAGGTTTTGTATCGTTTCTTTCTGTGCTAATCGAAAGACTTCTTTGCTAATATCGCGTGTTACTACTATATTTGAATCAGGATTGTATGTTACGCTGCACGAAGAATCCTTCGTTCTCAACCATAATGTCTCATTGCAGGGCAAACTTTCCGGGTTGTATTCTTGAGACATATCTGACGAAATAGGTAAAACAGAACCGTATATAATTGGTATTATATATGACTACAACGACAGACTGCTAAATTTTAGTCGTTCAAGAATGTTAGTATTATCATATTTATAATTCATCGATGGATTATAAATTATATGCTGATAACTGACGGTGATACATACTACAGTCCCAGACAAATGTTACGCTGCACGAAGAATGCTTCGTTCTCAACCATAATGTCTCATTGCAGGGCAAACTTTCCGGGTTGTATTCTTGAGACATATCTGACGGAATAGGTAAAACAGAACCATATATAATTGGTATTATATATGACTACATCGACAGACTGCTAAATTTTAGTCGTTCAAGAATGTTAGTTTTATCATATTTGTAACTCTTATCGATGGATTATAAATTGGGGTGTGTGATTATAACACGAGTGTGCTATCTTTAATTTCTCGTGTTAAGATTATGCTAGCGTGGAAACTCTGAGTTATATGTAAAACGTACCTTCTACGAATATACAAACACAACAAAGATTGACTTCCTTCTTTCCATATGCACTTGTATCTTTCAGCAAATTATACATAACTTTTCGACTGCAACTAACTTGTTTTGCAATTTGAGTAATGGACAACTTTTGTTTCCGCAGAGCTAAAATTGTACTAATTTCGCTTTCACTAAGCTTCCTGCCACGACCCATTATGAGGTTAGCGATATAACAAAACAATAGACAGAAATTGAACGTAGTAACTCTGTGCAAGTTCACGAAACACTCAAGAATATGTAAACATAGTCCAAGTGTGCTATCATTTTGTCTGCGTCGGATTATGTGTTTCTCTTCCAACTAAGAGAACTCGTTGAAGCAAAGTCAATCTTTGTTATGTTTACATATTCGTAGAAGGTACGTTTTACATATAACTCAGAATTTCCACGCTAGCATAATCTTAACACGAGAAATTAAAGATAGCACGGGTGTGCTATCTTCTTGTCTGGGAGTGTAGTTTGCCAGAAAGTATTTAAACATCTCTAATACAAAACAGTGATTAATATATTTAAAAATATAACACGTATGGGTACAGTGAGATAAAACAGTAATTTATTCAGGCATTATTGTTCGTATAATTCTAATTTAAAAAATAAACTTCAGTAAACGAAGATATTCTCATTATAATTCGAGAAGATTGAAAATAATTGATTTTACCTTGACTGGACTTGATCTCAAATGTAACCTATACGCGAAGCACGCTTGAATGACAAATAATGCATGGATACAAAACTTCAAATTGTTGATTGCTGCACAAAATTCCACGCTTATTTATAAATGATCACTTCTAACAAGAATTTTAAGTAACAATTCAAAGAAATTCTTAATTAGAAACTTAAACATTTACGAAACTGACAACATAATTATTACACACATAACACAGCCTACTTGATTAGTACCCATGCTGACCGGAAATAGTAAAATCGCGAGAATCTGATTCTGTATCCGTGCGCAGTGTGGCCAGATCTGGCATGATTGAGCGCATCGACGTCAACATTAGTAACTACGACCTTCCTTACCGTCTGAGGGAGTGGTGGGGATAGCAGGTATATACTATCGTATAAGTCACGTGTACACGAGCTCGACACTTCGGGCAACTTCGGGAATTAGATAGAGAGCGCTAGTGCGAGTCTTTCCTTCTTGCTCTTGCTACAGCTGAAATACGATCTCGCGATAATCAGTATACGATTCCAAATTTCGACTGCCACAGCATTTTTATTTTTGAATCTATGTAAGGTATAAGGAAAGTATTATAATGAAAGAGAAATTTCGAAAATTTTTTTTGGCGGGAATACACGTTTTAAGACCCCCTAATTACATTATGACTATTTAGGCACCTCCCCCCTATCAATTTTTCTTAAAAATTCGTTTTTAATTTTTAGTAATTTTGTTTGGCTCTCTACAGAAAAGTTGTCCAATACTTTTTTGTAGGTACCCATGAGCTCTACTTCCAGATTAAATTTCAATCAAATCCATTCACTATTGTAGGACTTATGGCCGTTTGAAAATTGGACCATTTTTATGAGGATTTTGTCACTTTACAGGGTTAAGGAACAACTTTTCGAATATTTTTAGAATTTCTACATATTCTCTACTAAAATACGCGTTGTTTGCCGTTTGAAACATTAGAATCCCGCAATAAATTCAGAAGTTATGACATTTTACAGATTCGCATGAAACTTCGGGGGTGCATTTCTGACCTTGGATTTTCGATCAGGAATTTTTTTCTCGATAGTGCGTGGGATTTCGGGGGTATGTGTATTCACCAAAAATGATTATAATTGACCCCTGCAACTAAAAATAATTTTCTTGGAACGATTTGAAATTTTTTAATTTCGCCGAAAAATTTGGTCTCCTTTCTGAATTTTTTTCTCGAAAATGCGTAGAATTTTGGGGGTATGTCTATTCACCAAAAGTGATTGTAATTGACCCCTGCATCCAAAAATAATTTTTTTGGAACGATTTGAAATTTTTTAATTTCGCCGAAAAATTTGATCTCCTTTCTGAATTTTTTTCTCGAAAATGCGTAGGATTTCGAGAGTATGTCTAATAACCAAAAATGATTGTAATTGCACCCTGCAACTAAAAATAATTTTTTCAGAATGATCTGAAATTTTTTAATTTAATTTTTTAATAACTTTTTAACGAAACCTCAGTCAAAAAATTGATATTCTTGATTCTTGTTTTATTTTGACCTCTGGAATCTTTCAATGATGGTCGAACACTTTGTATAACATTTGACTTTGAATAAACATTTGATTTGAATAAAAGTTTTCAATTTTTCTAACATATAAGTTAATTAACATTTTTAAACGTAATAAAAAATTTATTTAAAACCTTTGTAAAAACCATAATGGGAATGGAATAACTATGCTAATTTA
Source organism: Colletes latitarsis (assembly GCF_051014445.1). Taxonomy (NCBI): domain Eukaryota; kingdom Metazoa; phylum Arthropoda; class Insecta; order Hymenoptera; family Colletidae; genus Colletes; species Colletes latitarsis. The sequence continues at coordinate 9,695,093 of NC_135146.1, forward strand.
AATAAAAATAGTTTTTTTTTCAATACAACATAGATGAACGATCTTTAAATTATACAATCTTTATGTATGTGTACTTTATGGTACAAGTACAGGCGTAAATTATATTTATATCATTTATATTTGTTTTTTCTTCACATTAGGAATTTCTTTATAAAACTAGGTTTTATTCATTTATACGGGTTGCCATAAATTATTATCGCTTTAACAAAATATGAATTCAAATTTACAGTTATCTTAAGGCACGTAATGCTACGTTTTGTATACATTGTTGTATTCCTCTTAATCACTCTTCATTACCATTGAAATACTAGATTTTGTGGACTAACGGCATACAAAAACAATTGGCTATTCGTAGTCTCAGACTAAACTTCACTTGTTCGTGAAGCTCCCAAAAATCAGAATCTGGGTTTAGGGAAAAGTGAGAAAGGTAGGGGGAAGAAAAAGGGTAAAACAGAGAGAGCTTTCAAAAACGAATCATTGGTCAAGGCCCAAGGATAAACGATGAAATTACCAACGAAAGGAATTTGGGATATTTGTAGTTTTGTATGAAGAGAATATGCGCGTAAACATAATAAGATATACAACAACATACATATATAATAATATCAATACAAATGCAACAGAGAAATCGTTATAAATGGTAGACTTTACATATACTTTTTCAAGAATGACAAACGTATTTACCTTTCTTTATCGATCTGTTTTGACACACGGATTAGATTACGAGTATAATGTTTTTTCTATCCATTCTTCCATTGTAAACGACGCCGTATTCGTTAATTCAGGATCTCGTTCTCTAAAGATATCTGCAAAAATAAAGTACGTTATTTTGCATAGCAAATTGAGGTGGGTATAATGTTCTGTTTACTTATCGCTGTACGTACGCTTACCTATCATTGTTTTGAGTCGCACTGCGCACATTATGTAATCATCGAACGTGATCATGCCTTCTTTCGTTCCGTAACGATGTACCAAAATATTTAAAATATGATTATTAAGTCGGTAACCCGCGCTATTTAACGCTTGTCGCAATTCGAATGCACTCAAGAATCCTGACTCGTCTTTGTCGTACAATTTGAAAACCGCCTTAAAATTAAACAGCACTTGTGAAAATTCATTTCAATAATTATTAAACGTACAGTAATTCCCCCTTTAAAGTGACAAGTTTTACACTTGAATAAAATCTTTCACTTAAATTTGTCACTATTTAAATTTTATCGCTTAAAAGGGAAAATAATAGTAACATCTGAAATTAATAGGCGTTTAGACTGAATGTAATTAACGTACCCTCCACTTTCTTATATCGTTCCATAATGTTCTGAATTCTTCGAACCCAAGTTTCCCAGAATGATCTACATCCAGCATAGCCACCATACTACGGCACACATCTTTACTGAATCCTTTATCGTGTGTTTCTGAAATTAGAAAAATACTTCCAACTGTAACATTCGTTGAAATTTATTGCTTCGTGATGAACACTCGACCGAAAGTAAATACTTCTGAAATATTAAAAGACAATCATAAACTGCAATCGACTGTGACAACAACAAACAGACACTAACGCATTGCAAACAGATAGCAATAGACTATACTAACTAGAGTATGGTAGCTGCGTAACAGTTCTTCGCATACTGCATTCCAATTTTAATTAATGATGATTTTTAATCTTGTTGTGGCAAGAAAGCATGCAAAGAAATGTTCAACTGCAGAGCCGTACTACAGTAATGATAAATAAAATTGAATTCGATTCTTTTGTGTGACGGTGTTGTGGGCTATCAGAGTTTTCTCTCCGTAAGCCCAACAAATTACCTTATTATTAATTTAATTTCTTCAAATATTATCATAGAATGAATAAATACTGCGTTCAGCAGCTGCAGTTAAACATCCTGTATTAAAAGAAGAGCTACGATCAAGTCTAAGTAAATATCTAGACACTTGTAAGACTGGTCGACTATTGTACCAACTGACCCATACCAATTTTAATTAATTCTTTTCAAGCGATCTCGTTGATAATTTTTAATCTTATCGTGGTAAGAAAGCATGCAAAGAAATGTTCAACTGCGTACTACAGTAATGATAAATAAAATTGAATTCGATATTTTAGTGTGACGGTGTTGTGGGCTATCAGAGTTTTCTCTCCGTAAGCCCAACACATTACCTTACTATTAATTTAATCTCTTCAAATATTATTATAGAATGAATAAATACTGCGTTCAGCAGCTGTAGTTAAACATCCTGTATTAAAAGAAGTGCTACGATCAACTCTAGCTAAATATCTAGACACTCATTTACAGACATTCGTAACACCGGTCGACTATTGTACCAAGTGACCCATTCCAGGCCCCGAATAGATTCTTTTCCCCCAACTACGATACTCAACGACAGCTAACATTTACAGTCTACGGTGATTTATTAGCTTGCGTTACATACAATGAGATGACCTGGTGTAATATCAAGTATACATGTATAGTAGGTGATGTCTTACCTACGGACTTATTGTACTGTTCATTATTACAAACAATGCCGCACAGCAGTGAGATGATAGTGTCGATAAACGAACCATTTCCTTGTACGGTTTCAGGGGCATGAGCCTCACTACGATGCACCAACTGTGGTAGTTCTACCCGTAACATACAGCTACATGTTAACATTAAATTTTACATATGTACATTCGGGCCAAATTAATCAACGTATACGCTTCACAGCGATTTTTTAACATTGGGTATTTTCCAATTACTTTCACCGAGTAGTGGTATCTTCTATAAAGGATATACAAGAATTACGAACACTAACTGCAGTTAATTTGAATAGTTTTTCAATTTCTAGGTCATCGGTTCTAGTTGCACCTAGAATAAAATTGACATCCTGTATGAACGACAGGTGGAATTTTACCTTTGTTCTAAGACTTTCAATTCTTTTGGTTCCCTGAAATATTAATTGTAACGATTGTTAATTTAGAAATATTTTTAATTGGCGATTGCCATTAGTTGTGAACGATTATAATTTCCATACTTAATGTACAGGTCTTTGCTCAGAGCAGCTGTGTTAATAACTTGCTTAATTAAAAAATGAACACAAATTAAAAATTTCTATTTCGCGTGGCGACCCAAATGTATTTATGTATAATATGTACCAAGTAATACAAAGACAAAGAAACAGATGATTGTACAGAAAGAGAAAAGTGCGAATGATGATGTATTAGCATTCATACAGTAATCGAATCGCGATGAAAACAAATTAATCGAAATGGTGCACCAACAAACTTGTAAAATTAGAATGCACAGAGCTATTTACGCGGATCTGTAAAGTGATTAATGATAGAGAAGCGTAATTAACTACTGTCAATAACAATAAATAATATTAAGTTAAAAAGCATGAAAATTACAGAAGCTTTTCAATAATAAGCAAACAATAAAAACATTGTAACAAAAACGGGAAATCTTCTTCTTGTATATGTTCACATACAAAATTATATCGCAAGTAGTGTCATATAATATATATGTAAATATTCATTTCTAACGAAAGTAAAATAAATGATGAATACCTTTGGAAATCTTATTCGTCGTTCGTCTATCATTTAAATCAAATTGACTACTATTAAAATAAAAACAGAGACAGATATCTAAGAATGCAATTAACATGGGAAACGATGTAAATAATGATACCTTTTCTCATTGCAAAGTCCAAGATTTCTTTCAATTCCATCCAATCTACTTCCATATCTTCGCCAGCAAGCTTCTTGAAGAATTCTCGAACTTTATCCTCATTTCGGTCTGGCTCTGGTTCGTCTCGAACCTTAAAAGAGAACAAAAGTATTCTAATTCGTGAAAGATGATGCAATCGTACGTTGCAAAAGAAAAAGCTATCCCCATATGTACATTAATTTTTGGTACCCATAACAGACTTACATTTACATTGTATTTCATTTATGGAAATTGTTTGTATAGATATACATTATAGCGTGCTGGTTACTTACCGCATCTCCGTCTCCTTGTGTGTTGTCATCTTTAGGATAAATCACCTAGGAGCCAAGCAACACGAACATGCGAATCGTTACGATTTATTAATAAGGATCTAGTCGTCAATTAGTTTCACGCAGTTCATTGTGAAACGGTTATATATGTATATGCATGATTAGATATATAATTAATCTACGCAAACACGAGTACACGTTGAAAGCACTATAAAAGCCCAGCATATTAATCCTTATATCGATAACCAAAATACGGTTGCTCAATAACCAGGGTACAATTTTTTCCTAACCTCCTATATCATGCATCACGTACCACTCTTCCACGAGAGGAAGGCACAGAATGTTTACAACCCCACTCCTGTTGCAGTCTGCTGACTCACAGGTATTGGTCGAAAACAGTGACGAACATCTGTAACAGCCAATCAGCGGACTGCAGCAAGAGTGGGGATGTAAACACGCTGTGCCTTCTTCTCGTGGAAGGACGATACTATTTCCAAAGGTTCTTTTCTAACTATCCAAAAAATGAGAATCCATAACGATTTTGCGATATTACAACAAGGAAACGGGTACCTCGGTACCCTGTTATTGACATAAGGGTTAAACACATGTTATCAGAGTATGGAATTGGTCCAATATCTTTAGTGTGTATTTTTTTTACGTTAATACGTGTTAATACTACGAATTAGTCAAATTACCGTGCGAACCGTGCACATATTTAAAGTACATTGATACTACGTGAGAGATATATTTATTGGTGTTTAAGTAGAATGTATTTATGGAGATTTCTTACCCTGTCATCAACTTCTCCAATACCGACTTCTTCGTCATTCTCCCTGAAAAATAGAATTAGAATATAAATGACGGATTTTCATTGCGCTTGATTTTATCCAACGGAAGGATCACTTACTCCATGTTGTTCTGATTTTCGGAGAAGATTCGGAGCAGAAATTCACCTTCCTCGTTTGGATCGAATGTACTTGGGACTATACAATAGACACCAGGCGGCAATTTGAAGCGACACGTAACTTCTCGTAAATTTATAAATACGGGCGAGCTCCCGACCGATGCATTGTATTTGAAGAAATTGATGTCTAACGGTTTTGGTAGTCGCGCAGGATTCTCCAACTATACATAGAAATAGTTGCAATTGTAAGAATCTTTATTCTGTTACTAAACTTATTCTTTCGTGCATTATTATTGGAATGCGCGCCAATTTATAATCTCTACCTATGCGCCATCTGTCGATAAAAATGTAAAACACATATAAGAGAAGAGTAGTGAGTTGAGTGTGCCACGTTGTGAAAGACACGTTTGTTCAAAAGTATCCTATGTAATAGTGTTTTGATAAAAACTAAGTATGTATATTTTTTACAATATATATTAATTTGTTATGGCTAGAAGAATTTTTTGTCGATCTCGTTCCTCTTTATCCAACAATTATAAATACTTACATGGTATATTGCGAATCCAATAGTTAGGCATTCTGCGCCCATTCTTCTCTGTGCTCGTCTATTTTTCTGCATCAACGCAACGATTACTGTACACTTATCATCATCTTCGTCCGGATACTCCAACGTAATACGATACTGAGGGTTATGCCAAAATGTTTCTGCGACCCGTTAAAAATTTTTAGTTGGTATTTGATGAAAAGAAACTGGAAAATACGTTAAAACGAAAGAAACGTTTACCTAAAAAGTTCCTACAACCTCCAGCCGTAACGCCTCGCACCCATTCGCCTTCGAAGACGCTCATTTCCCATTTCTTCTTACCAGCGTTTAGATCGTCCTCGGTCAACGAGTCCGGATTTAAATTGCATATTTCTAGTTGCGTAAAGTAATGCGTAAAATCTTGAAACGACATCCAAAATTCACCGTCCATGTCGAAAGTTAAGCCCAATTCCTCCTTTTCGTTATCGGAAATAAATCTCCACTCTGGTGATCTATCGAACGAGAAGAAAAATGGTAACTTTCGATACTCGTCGGAAAATGAAAATATTGTGGTTCAAGTTAACCAAGTTGACTTTCCATACACTTTTCCACTAACAAACATTACGAAGGTGAATTGAACTTGCTATAACATTCTAAACTTTCGATGCTGTTTATTGGAATTTCCAAATAACCATTTTTTATCAACATATTTTGGTCGTTCGACTTACTGATCGCTCCACGGACCGTTCCATTCCTCCTCGTTTCCCCAGGGATTCCTAAGTCTAAGTAGAGGTATCCTTCCATAACGATTTGGCGTCTGAATGTCCACGTACTTGACGCGTGTAATACTATAAGCATGGCCCCTGATCAGTCCTTGAGGCGTCTTAGCCTCCAATACGTTTGGATCGGGCTAAAATAGAACGTTTTATTTGTCAGTACATTCGAAGAATTTAGTGATCGGTAGGTGATTGGATTTACCTCTATCGAACAGCCCATTAACGAGTTCCTTTCAAAAGCTTTTAGCAGAATACTGAATAAATTCGGAGGCACTTTGTCCATTTGATACATTTCCGTCACACCGCCCGTAAAGTCTTCCATGGCCTCGCAAGTTGTTCCACCTTTCAGCGCCTCGTACGAGCCATGAAGCTTCGCATAAGCTTTCTCTAGGAGAGCACTCCAAAACTCGTTGCTCTCCGCTGAACGCAAGTACACTAATTCACCGTAATAAGTAGGTAATCTATCGTCGATCACTACGTCCACCCATCTACCGTATTGCCAAAACCTGTAACCAGATATAAATATTATGAAACATGAGATTTTTGGAATAATCCACATACAGTCAGGGACAAAAGCAAGTGGACAGATGATGAAAAAGGATATCAATGAAATTTAATCAATATAACATTGCAATTACATGTTTAAGCTTTGTTTAATATTCATCCTTATAGTATATAGGATATTTAAACAACAATTGAAATAAATATTAACAATCGGTGTAAGCTCAAATTAGGTTTAAATAAATAATGAAACTATTACAGAGAGATAGAAGTAAGTGGACACTACCAATAAATACAAATTAATATTTAGTATTGCTACCTTTTGCTGCAATTACTGCCTCTACTCGTCGCGGCATACTAGTTGCACGATTTTCTATGTAATCTTTGTCAATAGTGCCAAATGCTTATTGTAAATTATTAAAAAATTCCATATTTATCAATACCTACCACAAATTCTCTAACGGATTCAAGTGAGGGCTTTGTGTTGGCCATTCGAGTAACTTACTACCACAGTCACTAAAAAATTTCATACTCTTTTTGGTAACATGTATTGGATCATTGTCCTGCTGAAGAATAAATTCTTCCAAATTCATTTTTATTGTTGCCTCTTCCTAATTTTTGTTGATTACGCTAATATGCTTATTAGTATTCACAATACCATCAATTCGTACTAAAGTTCCAATCCCATGACATGAAAAACAACCCCACATCATTAATGAACCACCTCTAAATTTAACCGTTGGTGTGATAAATGATTTTTTGTATGTTTCATTTCTCTTTCTCCAGACATTTTGCTACTTCTTCAATTGTCGCATTTCAAATTTTGATTCATCAGATCATACTATGTTTTTCCAGAATGATATCGGGATATTAACGTACTTTTTAGCAAAAGGTAAACGTTTTTTCATGTTCTTTTTATTATTATAAGGTTTACACCTTGCCGTACAAGATTTTAGTCCCACTTTGTCTTTGTCTGTGTGTGGTAGTACAACGTTTTCGTCCAGGGTGTCTTAAATTCTCTACAGTATTGTGTACTAAATATGTTTTTCATAGTTTGTCCACTTTACTCTTTGATACTTTATACTTCTGTGCTATAACACGGAAACTTAACCTATCACAACAGTGCGAAAGAATTAAATTACGAATTTGATATGAAATTTCTGATGTTTTTGGCATTTTATATCTAACGTTTAATCTTACTTGTGTGATGCCTGAATAAGCACTGAAAAATTTGTTCGATGTCGCTGTGTGTTAACACAACCCTCATAATGTTTCTATAGAGGGTGTTCTGCTAACCATGGGAAAAATTTTAATGGGAGATTCTAGAGGCCAAAATAAGACGAAAATCAAGAATACCAATTTGTTGATGGAGGCTCCGTTAAAAAGTTATTAACGTTTCTAGTTGCGCCTGTAAATAGGCAACCTGCGCACAACTGCATGCGCGTGATAATGGTTCTCACTCTCAAGACTCGCAACTTTCAACGTTAATAACTTTTTAACGAGGCCTCAATCAACAAATTGGTATTCTTGATTTTCGTCTTATTTTGGCCTCTAGAATCTCCCATTAAAATTTTTCCCACGGATGACTGAACACTCTGTATGTACACCTGTGGGAAAAATTTTAATGGGAGATTCTAGAGGCCAAAATAAGACGAAAATCAAGAATACCAATTTGTTGATGGAGGCTCCGTTAAAAAGTTATTAACGTTTCTAGTTGCGCCTGTAAATAGGCAACCTGCGCACAACTGCATGCGCGTGATAATGGTTCTCACTCTCAAGACTCGCAACTTTCAACGTTAATAACTTTTTAACGAGGCCTCAATCAACAAATTGGTATTCTTGATTTTCGTCTTATTTTGGCCTCCAGAATCTCCCATTAAAATTTTTCCCACGGTTGACTGAACACTCTGTATGTACACCCGTGGGAAAAATTTTAATAGGAGATTCTAGAGGCCAAAATAAGACGAAAATCAAGAATACCAATTTGTTGATGGAGACTTCGTTAAAAAGTTATTAATGTTTGTAGTTGCGCCTGTAGATAGGCAACCTGCGCACAGCTGCATGCGCGTGATAGTGATTCTCACTCTCAAGACTCGCAACTTTAAACGTTAATAACTTTTTAACGAAGCCTCAATCAACAAATTAGCGTTCTTGATTTTCGTCTTATTTTAGCCTCTAGAATCTTCTATTAAAATTTTTCCCAGCGTTGGCCTAACACCCTGTATATTTCTTGTCTCCCAATAATATATCAACTAAGTGTTCATTTACTTTGTCACTCTGGAATTGGTTGATTTTTGTTTAAACGTAATGTCGGTTTACATCGATTGTTAATATTTATTTTAAATGTTATTTAAATATTCCGTATACTATAAAGATAAATGTTAAAGCTGAAACCTTTAATTATGATACTATAGTAATTAAATTTCATATTGATATTCATTTTCATCATCCTCCCATTAAACTGTGTAACTAAAAAGTACATGTAAAAATTTTTCAACAAAATATAGAAATCACTTGGAAGTCATAAAATGTTAGAAATCGCAATTCAGCACACATGTTTGTTATTCGTCTAAAAAGTCCGAATGAACCAACGATTCGCGGAAATATTATTTTTATTCAAACGCTGTAGATACCTGAAATGAAAGATACCGGCGTAATTTTCTTCGAAACTCTGGTCTTCTGGCACTACTTGGAAAAATAAATTACTGTCCATAGTTAGATTCGCAACGGCAGCGAGTAACCAACAATCTCCCAATTCACCCTGCTGAATATCGAATCTGGAGAAACCTTCCACAAATAGCTGTGGATTATCCACGATTTCCTGAAATAAAAACGTTCAAATCGAATATAAAATTCCGTATGAAAACTTCCGGTTGAGAATAAAATGAATACTCAATAATAAATAAAATTATTAATTATTTATATTATTATTGATTATATAATCGTTTGAATTATTAGAAAATTTTCAAATATTCTTACCATCGGACGTTTCCATTCCATATGTCTGTCAGGACTTCTCGAAAAATATAAGGAGGAGTCCGTTGCCGGAAACTCGGGATCTTCGAAGAGTCTGCCCGTTGACAAACATTCTCGCCTGAGTGTGTTGAAGTCTTGAACAGCTGCTCGTGGTCGAAACCCAGATCCTTTTTCTCCTAACTGGAACAACCCATCATTCCTTTTATTTCTTGTAAATAACAAGAATAACAACTATAATATTATAGAACATAATAATAATAATTAAAGATCCTACGATAGCCTACGTTGTAACAGGGCTTTCCAATGAAATTTTTCGTAGTTTTTATGCCCTTATCCTTGCTCGTTTTCTTAACGTTTACAAATTTTGATTCGGAATTTAAACTTCCTTTTCCCGAAGGCACTGCCTCGGAATACGAACCGAATGCGACTTGCGAGATACTAGGAATCGTGCTTCTACGATTTCCATATCTACTATTACTATATTCTAACGTTGACGATGTTTTCAACACTGCAACGCCCTCTTGCATGTAATTCGAGAGCCGATAGTTTGTATATTTACGATCCGGTTCCATGTCAGTATGTATGACCGAATAAAAAAGAACAAACAAAAAGTTTGACCCAGTTTAATGTAACGAGCAAATTGAACTGCTCGGACTCGCGAATACAAGTATACTATTGCAGCATTCTTTCGATTAAAATTATCTATTGCGGCGTATAACCGGAAGAAAGCTAACCACATTGAGTTTAGATTGTTAACTATCGTTAATTGCAGCGAGCTAGGCGTGTGCAGTGTGATGATAATAACACGAGCGATAATCGGTAATAGATTGTCAGAAAAAGAAAATCTCTATAAAAATGTAATTTATTATTTACAGATAAAGGTTAGAGGATTTCCTCTACGAGGAGGATGATTCACAAATACATGTCAATACTTCAAAGAGTGTATCTACACTTAAGAATAAGTGAAACACGTTATACGAATATAGTGGTCGTTCGTTGCAATATTTATATTCTCCTATGTTGAATTTTTATTTAGCATATTATCAAATTTTTGTTCGTCCCATTAATTTCGTGACTAATTTTAAATCTATAAGAAATTTAATCGTCGATGAATTCAATCTCTGTAGGTGAAGGTCCTACAGATAAAGGTTACATAAAAGACGCGTTGTTATCTTAGTCGTTCGTTTCAATCACGCGCGATGAATGAGTGTACATGACGCATGATATAAGTATTTGGTTAATCATAGTTCCAGCAAACGCTTTATGCGAGGTGGAGAATGCGTACGCATTCATTGTGTGTTGCAACCAGGATCAGCGTCAACGTTCTGATCGACATCACCATTAATAATAATCATTTACACTTCTTACTATACAGGGTGATCGGACAACCATGGGAAAAATTTTAATGCAAGATTCTAGAGGCCAAAATAGGACGAAAATCAAGAATACCAATTTGTTGATGGAGGCTTCGTTAAAAAGTTATTAACGTTTAAAGTTCCAAACATTCTGAATTTTTTTCTCGAAAATGCGCAGGATTTCGAGGGTATGTCTATTCACCAAAAATAATTGTAATTGACCCCTGCAACAAGAAATAATTTTTTTGGAACGCTTTGGAATTTTTTAATATCGCAGAAAAATTTGACCTCCTTTCTGAATTTTTTTGTCGATAATCGGTAGGATTTCAGGGGTATGTCTATTCATAAAAAATAATTCTAATCGACTTCTACAATCGAAAAGAATTTTTTTAGAAGGATTTGAGATTTTTTAATTTTCGTCATAAAATTTGGGCGCCTGATTAGAATTTCGTTAAGGAATTTTTTTCTCGAAACTGCGTAGGATTTCGGGGGTATGTGTAATGACTAAAAACGATTGTAATTAGCCCCCACAACCAAAAATAATTTTTTTAGAACGATTTGAAAAATTTTTTTTCGTCAAAATATTTAGTATACTTTCTGAATTTTTTTCTCGAAAATGCGTAGGATTTCAGGGGTATGGCTGTTCACCAAAAATGATTGTAATTGGACCCTTCAACTAAAAATAATTTTCTTAGGACGATTTGAAACTTTTCAATTTTGTTGAAAAATTTGTCTACCTACTCGAATTTTTTTTTTGAAAATGCGTAGGATTTCGGGGGTATGTCTATTGACTAAAAATAATTGCAATTGACCCCCGCAACCGACAATAATTTTTCCAGGGCGATTTGAAATTTTTTTTCTCGACGAAAAATTTAGGCACCTACCCCTTGTCGATTTTTCTTGATAATTCGTTTCTAATTTTTAGTAATTTTGTTTGTCGCTTTATAGAAAAGTTGTCTAATACTTTTTTGTAGGTACCCATGAACTCTACTTCAGAAAAAAGTTTCAATGAATTATATTCACTATTGTAGGAGTTATGACCGTTTGAAGATTGGACCATTTTTATGGAATTTTTCTCATTTTATGGGGTCAAGGAACAACTTTATCAATATTGTTAAAATTTCTACATATTCTACACCAAAATACGCGTTGTTTGCCGTTTGAAACATTAAAATCCTCCAATCCGTTCAGACGTTATGACATTTTAAACATTTGCATGTTTCGGGGGTGCATTTCTGGCCTCAAATTAGATTTTCGTTAAGGAATTTTTTTCTCGAAACTGCGTAGGATTTCGGGGGTATGTGTAATGACCAAAAACGATTGTAATTAGCCCCCGCAATCAAAAATAATTTTTTTAGAACGATTTGATATTTTTAAATTTAATTGTTAATAACTTTTCAACGAAGCCTACGTCAACAAATTCATATTCTTGATATTCGTCTTATTTCGGCCTCTAGAATCTCTCACTAAAATTTTTCCCACGGGTGTACATACAGAGTGTTCAGTCAACCGTGGGAAAAATTTTAATGGGAGATTCTAGAGGCCAAAATAAGACGAAAATCAAGAATACCAATTTGTTGATTGAGGCTTCGTTAAAAAGTTATTAACGTTGAAAGTTGCAAGTCTTGAGAGTGTGAATCACTATCACGCGCATGCAGTTGTGCGCAGGTTGCCTATTTACAGGCGCAACTAGAAACGTTAATAACTTTTTAACCAAGCCTCCATCAACAAATTGGTATTCTTGATTTTCGTCTTATTTTGGCCTCCAGAATCTCCCATTAAAATTTTTCCCACGGGTGTACATACAGAGTGTTCAGTCATCCGTGGGAAAAATTTTAATGGGAGATTCTGAAGGCCAAAATAAGACGAAAATCAAGAATACCAATTTGTTGATTGAGGCTTCGTTAAAAAGTTATTAACGTTGAAAGTTGCGAGTCTTGAGAGTGAGAATCACTATCACGCGCATGCAGTTGTGCGCAGGTTGCCTATTTACAGGCGCAACTAGAAACGTTAATAACTTTTTAACGGAGCCTCCATCAACAAATTGGTATTCTTGATTTTCGTCTTATTTTGGCCTCTAGAATCTCCCATTAAAATTTTTCCCACAGGTGTACATACAGAGTGTTCAGTCATCCGTGGGAAAAATTATAATGGGAGATTCTGGAGGCCAAAATAAGACGAAAATCAAGAATACCAATTTGTTGATTGAGGCTTCGTTAAAAAGTTATTAACGTTGAAAGTTGCGAGTCTTGAGAGTGGGAATCACTATCACGCGCATGCAGCTGTGCGCAGGTTGCCTATCTACAGGCGCAACTAGAAACGTTAATAACTTTTTAACCAAGCCTCCATCAACAAATTGGTATTCTTGATATTCATCTTATTTTGGCCTCTAGAATCTCATTAAATTTTTTCCCTGTCGTGGCCGAGCACCCTCTATAAATAGCACTGGAAAGTTAAACGCAAGCTGCGTGCGCAGTACATTTGCTCGTGTATTTAATTAAGTAATGAAAAGCTGATTAAAGCCATCCAATTATAGAAACTAATGTAATTAACTGTCAGAGGTAGCTTTTATCAAATTGAAATATGTGAACCGCTTAACAGAGATGTTGTTCCCCGATTATGAACACGAAATTATGCTAAGTCAGGGAGATGAGACGAAATACAGTGCAGCGCAAAAGTTTTGTTGTACCATTCGCTTTATTACGAATGATACTGCAGATAAAAATACTTAAGAATATTCATTAACACGTTCACTGTCGTATCAAAACCGTGTAATATTCTGCAAAAGTAAAATTTTGATTTTATACCATTGTAAGCTACATAACCTAAAATTTGTTTCAGTATTTATTTTCGTAACCTAGTTAAAATTCGTAAATTCTATCCTTTATTTTTCTCAATGTCTTAACTTGAGAATTAATTTTTCTAGTATCACAATGGTAAATCCTCTCACCCATGTATGGATGACGTGGCAGTCAAAGTGTTAAATTAAATACTTGAGCAAAAAACCAAACACATCGATCGAAATTAACACAAACACGATTCCAATCTAATGCATAAGCCAGGTGATATCCAACGAACACTTGTAAGACACTTGCAAGAGCAAAAAAACATTTATTCAAATGATGGGTAATTATTCCAGCAATTATAAAAGAAACGGTAATGAATTCGAAGGATATCATTCTAATTATACTAGTTAATTGAATCGACGTGTCGATCTGGCGCCATTACTGCTACCGCAGAAATAACAAAAAATATGAACATTTTAAAACGTTATTTTTTACTTTGTTATTTCGTATGTCGAAGAACGAAATGTTATTCCGGAAATTTTTCCAACTACTAATATACTTTAAGTTGCAAATAGTCCCACAAATAAAAAGAACTTTTTCTCGTACTTAAATCTTTTTAATTTAGTCGTTCGTAATGGAGAAATTCATGTTAACCGGTCAACTGTGTTTGACGACTATATCTGGTCTGGAGAAATGGCTGCATTTTGCATCATGGCGACTATACTCTCCACGAATACAATTTAGTCATCATTTGGTATTTAACACTAGGTTTACGGTACGCGCCAATTCGACAATAAACTTAACGTTATAGGACTCATAAATATTGTTTGTTAGCAATTTATGTTGAATTGAATTGATGCAATGATATGGATGTATCCTCTAATTAACCCCTTGATGTACGACTTAATTCCATATTATTTTTCAAATGTACACTATTTAATTTTGTCTAAAGGGTATAGCCGAATAAGGGGGTCAAATGTGCCCCCAAACCGAATTGAACGAATGATAGGTCATTCGATAGCTAATCCAAAAAAAACCATGTGTGCAAATTTTTAACTTGAAATCTCGACCGTGGGGGTAGTAATGGGGTGAAAACGAAAATCATGTTTTTCAACAATTTCTCTTAACCTATTGAGTAAAAAAATGTAAAAAAATTCAGAGACACTTCGGGTACTGGGACACATATTTTGGGAGATTTTCAGATTTTTTGATCGAAGAACCAGGTAGTAAAAAATAAAAAATCGCAAAAAATGCCGAAAAATGCCAATTACGTATCGAAGGAGGCCCGGAACTACTTTTATACTTTTACAGTAAACACGTATTGCTATTACTATTATTCTCAATTTTTTTCAGATTCTTCATTTTGGTGCGCCGCAGTGAAAAAAAATAAAAACCGATTTTTTCCTCATTTTCTGCGTATTAGAGTAACTTACACGTTGAATTTTTATGCATTCTTCAATATACGAGTGTTTTGTACACTGTTTAATGTTTCTACACTAAGCAGAATTACATAACAATTGAAAGAAATAAAATAAACCAACCGTTGAGCGCAACATCTTCTAAAAAATCAACGATGTTTTCAACGACGTCGTTGGTGCAGCGTTAGGGTGTCCGCCTGTGGAACCGCTGGAAGTTTTTTTACCGTAGGTTCGAGTCTCTCTTTGGGACTTAGAATTTTTTTTTATTCGTTATTTTTTTTTCCAAATTCTAACTATATAACAATGGTTTATATTTATTTATAAATATTCTAAAGGCATTTTACAAATATTTTAACCTGAAATATGTATAAATATAATTTTGGAACGATTTTTGCATAGGATGATTTTCTTATCTCCACATCATTTAAAAATAACTTCAAAAAAATGAAGGATACATATTGTTAAACTATAGCAATATTTAATATACTGTTAAAATCCAAAGTGATTTGAGAATTCGGTTTATGACACAGTTTTCTGGTACATTGTAGTTATTAGGAATCGTTTTTTTCGTAAGATTATTTTTCGTTATTAGTCACTCTTTAGCAAGTTACTCTGTAGCAGACATTCATATTTATCAAAGAAAGAGAAAAAAAAAGGAAAGATCTGCTTGATTGTAGGGGGAGAAGAAGTAATAGTAAGCCAGTATCGAATCTTCTGTTCTAATCCATTCACAATAGTCAAAGGTAAGAGATTTGAAAACTAACATTTCACATTAATGTCAGTTTAAGAGATGTTAATCGTGGTTGACAAAAAAAAAAAGGACGCAAAGACGCTCCAAAATTATATTTATACATATTTCAGGTTAAAATATTTGTAAAATGCCTTTAGAATATTTATAAATAAATATAAACCATTGTTATATAGTTAGAATTTGGAAAAAAAAATAACGAATAAAAAAAAATTCTAAGTCCCAAAGAGAGACTCGAACCTACGGTAAAAAAAACTTCCAGCGGTTCCACAGGCGGACACTCTACGCTGCACCGACGTCGTTGAAAACATCGTTGATTTTTTAGGATATGTTGCGCTCAACGGTTGGTTTATTTTATTTCTTTCAATTGTTATGTAATTCTGCTTAGTGTAGAAACATTAAACAGTGTACAAAACACTCGTATATTGAAGAATGCATAAAAATTCAACGTGTAAGTTACTCTAATACGCAGAAAATGAGGAAAAAATCGGTTTTTATTTTTTTTCACTGCGGCGCACCAAAATGAAAAATCTGAAAAAAATTGAGAATAATAGTAATAGCAATACGTGTTTACTGTAAAAGTATAAAAGTAGTTCCGGGCCTCCTTCGATACGTAATTGGCATTTTTCGGCATTTTTTGCGGTTTTTTATTTTTTACTACCTGGTTCTTCGATCAAAAAATCTGAAAATCTCCCAAAATATGTGTCCCAGTACCCGAAGTGTCTCTGAATTTTTTTACATTTTTTTACTCAATAGGTTAAGAGAAATTATTCAAAAACATGATTTTCGTTTTCACCCCATTACTACCCCCACGGTCGAGATTTCAAGTTAAAAATTTGCACACATGGTTTTTTTTGGATTAGCTATCGAATGACCTATCATTCGTTCAATTCGGTTTGGGGGCACATTTAACCCCCTTATTCGGCTATACCCTTTGTTCGTAAAAGGAATAACCACAAAAAAGAACAGATTTGTTTTACGAATACTTTGCTAATATAAAAATGTGATGATTTTAATGTATGAGACTCGATGACGAGTGTAGCCTCATCATTGTGAAACTTGGTATGGAGAACTTGTGACGAGTCAGACTCGTCATTGTAGGGCAAAGGGTTAAAAGAAAAACTGCATTTTAATGCAACTGTCAACGTAGCGAATTATAATAAAAATATAAGCAACGAGTGTCCGTAAACCTGGTGTTAAATACTAATTTTAGCGAAAATTAAAATATATTCGTTTTCAATATGTTTAGAATCTTTCGAGGTCAAAACGACATAAAACAAACAAGTGAACGATATGAAAAGAGCTCGCCATAGTTGACTATGTCCCCTAACAGAGTAGAGCAAAGTGTGCAAAATTGCACAGAAACTTTTGTATCTCACTGTATCAGGGATCGTGTGTTCTAGATAATTCGTAAATTAGTATTGTGAAGGACGTAGCGTGACAATTGAACATACACGCAGTGGAAAATGAAAGGACGTTATTAAGAATTAGTAACACGATACAATATACAGAAATAAGAATTTCTATTTATTATAATATTCGACGTAGCCATGCTCGCGTATTAGTTTCGAGGCCTGAGAAAAATTTTAATGGGAGATTCTAGAGGCCAAAATAAGACGAAAATCAAGAACATCAATTTGTTGATGGAGGCTTCGTTAAAAAGTTATTAACAATTAAACTGAAAAATTTCAAATCGTTCTGGAAAAATTATTTTCGATTACGGGGGTCAATAACAACCATTTTTTATGAACAGACATACCCCCGAAATCTTGCGCATTTTCAAGAAAAAAATTCGAGAATTTTCGTTTTTTTTTAGAAAAAAAAAAAAAAATTTCAAATCGTTCTAGAAAAATTATTTTCGGTTATGGGGGTCGATTATAATCATTTTTGGTCATTACACATACCTTCGAAATCCTATCCACTTTCGAGAAAAAAATTCGAGAAGGTACTGAAATTTTTAGACGAAATTAAAAAATTTCGAAACATAGTAAAAAAATTATATATAGTTGCAGGAGTCAATTATAATCTTTTTTGGTGAACAGCCATACCCCTGAAATTCTATGCATTTTCGAGAAAAAAATTCAGAAAGAAAACCAATATTTCGGCGAAATTAAAAAATTTAAAATCGTTCTGAAAAAATTATTTTCGATTACGGGGGTCAATAACAACCATTTTTTATCAACAGACATACCCCCGAAATCTTGCGCATTTTCAAGAAAAAAATTCGAGAATTTTCGTTTTTTTTTTTAGAAAAAAAAAAAAAAAATTTCAAATCGTTCTAGAAAAATTATTTTCGGTTATGGGGGTCGATTATAATCATTTTTGGTCATTACACATACCTTCGAAATCCTATCCACTTTCGAGAAAAAAATTCGAAAAGGTACTGAAATTTTTAGACGAAATTAAAAAATTTCGAAACATAGTAAAAAAATTATATATAGTTGCAGGAGTCAATTATAAACTTTTTTGGTGAACAGCCATATCCGTGAAATTCTATGCATTTTCGAGAAAAAAATTCAGAAAGAAAACCAATTTTTCGGCGAAATTAAAAAATTTTAAATCGTTCTAAAAAAATTATTTTTGATTGCTGGGACCAATTATAATAATTTTTGGTCAATAGACATACCCTCGAAATCCTAACCATATTCGAGAAAAAAATTCCTTAACGAAAATATAATTTCAGGCCAAAAATGCTTCCCGTAAATTTTATGCGAATCTTTAAAACACCATAACTTCTGAACGGATTGGACGATTTTAATGTTCAAAAAGCCAAACGTCGTGTATTTTAGTGTAGAATATGTAACAATTATAAAATTATTGGAAAGGTTGTTCCTTGGCCCCGTAAAGTTAGAAACCCACCATAAAAATGGTCCAATTTTCAAACAGCCATAACTCCTGCAATAGTGAATATATTTCAATGAAATTTTTTTCTGAAGTAGAGTTCATGGGTACCTACAAAAAAGTATTAGACAACTTTCCTGTAGAGCGTCAAACAAAATTACTAAAAAATCAAAAACGAATTTTTAAGGAAAATCGACGGGGGGTAGGTGCCCAAATTTTTCGGTGAAAAAAAAAATTTCAAATCGTTCTGGAAAAATTATTTTCGATTGTGGGGGTCAATTACAATCATTTTTGATCATTAGACATACCCTCGAAATCGTACCCACATTCGAGAAACAAATTCGAGTAAATATTGAAATTTTTAGACGAAATTAAAAAACTTCAAATCATACTAAAAAAATTATACTTAATTAGAGGGGTCAATTACAATCATTTTTGGTCAATAGACATACCCTCGAAATCCTACCCACATTCGAGAAAAAAATTCGAAAAGGTGTGAAATTTTTCGACGAAATTAAAATATTTCAAATCGTTCTGAAAAAAATATTGTTAGGTGTGGGGGTCAATCACAATCATTTTTGGTGAACAGACATACCCCCAAAATCCTGCGCATTTTCGAGAAAAAAATTCTGTATTGGCGGAATTTTAAACGTTAACAACTTCTTAACGAAGCCTCCATCAACAAATTCGTATTCTTGATTTTCGTCTTATTATGGCCTCTAGAATCCCCCATGAAAATTTTTCCCGCGGTTGGCCGAACACCCTGTATATATCTACAAAATTTCTAACGTACGCTCTTTTTCCAGAGAAGTATTCGTTCACTTCGAATCCCGAAATCACGCGATATACAATTTGAAAATATTGCGACAACAGTTGTTTGAGCGTCTGATCGTTATCGCGCCGGCGACATTAATTTTAAACGAGTTTCCAAGGAAACTTCCAAATAAAGTTCGCCCAATCGAATAATGCGTCAGCGGCCAAAATTATTCGGTTAAAATTGAAACCGGTCGGACGAGTTTCAGGACGCATACCACTTTAATGTTGAAAAGCGACGGAAGAAATCGTTTGACTTCGACGACTGTCTTAACGAAGATGTCATCGGTACGACCCGAGTTCCCATCGTCGTAGTAACTCATCTTCCTCGTCGACTACGCCCTAACTACGTTACTGGAATTACCACTGATCACTACGTTCGAATAAAACGATCGTTCGACGCGATTTCGAATGGGTGTTCTTTGCTCGCGTTTTTGACGGTTAGTTCTCGTCACGTGTCACTGTACGACGCAGATTGCTTCAGCCGTCATGAACGAAAAGCCGGAGGAAACTCGATCCTGGCTCTTGTCGCGATTTCACCGCGCGGATATAGAACCGTTACGTTGACAAGTCTGGAGCCATGAACTGAGATCATTCTCCTGTTACCCTCGCCGATGTTTCGTCACGCGGCACAACGCACGCGATAATGCACGACGTTTCTTTTTCCTCAACTTTTCAGTGGCGAATGTCTGCGCGCCAGCGAGAACGAATCGAGTGGAATTTAGGTGTGTGAGATACGTGATACCTGATCGTAATTTCGCAGTTTCACAACGAGCGGATGCGTACACACGAGTCGCCGACATAAACACGTTTTCAGGTTCGGCTGCGTTCGACTATGTTCGGCTCCGTTCGGGTGCGATTCGTGCGTCTTCGGTGTGCACGCGGCCTAATGGAACCACCGCGTGCGCCCTCTGCGAGACGTAACGCAAATCAATCTAGAAGCGCGACCCTTTAAACTCCAGAAACGTCCTTGCACCGCAAACACCAATTAACTTCAATTGCTCCGTCGATAAAACGCACATTCGGCAATTATTTCGTATTTTTTCGTCTAACGTATACACAATGTCGTTCCCTACGATTAATGCCCATAGTATTACATGCCAATACTCACTTCCGGCTTATGTGCTTCCCGACGTACAATTTCTGGTTCGATCACTTCCTGTTTCCATCCGTAAGAATAGTTGTTCATTGTGTTCTAGGATCTGACCAACGTGTTTCCGGGATTCTGAAATACTCTTTCCTGTTAGCATTTCGAAACTACGCGGAAATGCAATTCTCGTAATCGCGTGGTAAATCGATTTACTCTGCGAGATACTAATTTCATTGGATAAGATTCGTTAGGAAACGTACGTGCGAGTCCTCCTGTTACGTTATCACGAATGGCGAGCAAGGGCAGAGCGGATTACCGGTTCTGCGTATTTCGACCGAATCGACGCTTGACGCACTGCACCACTTTTCGTAGGTTTACATGTTTTCAACGCAATTCGATGACTTTGCGACCACGCGACCGGAAGGAGGTTTCTTGGTCAGACCTTGAACCGCGTCGCAAATTGTGTCGTTAAACCGTCGTCGGTGTCTCGCGCGTTCGTCACGCGACGTTGACGCGTACGAAATGATTCAACAGTGTCTACCTGAATATACACCTAGTGGTTACGAATACCTACAGTCAGCCACAGATGTAGATAAATAAGTAACGAACTAATTTTTCAAATGAAACTTGTTTCTCACCATGAAAATACATTGTATATTTTTATGCATAACTTTGGATATGGTTTTCTCTGTTTTCATCGATAAAGAATAATGTTTACCTTTTTACTGTTGGCGTGAATAGTTACTAGGTAGTAATTTATAGAATAATTTGTTATTATTGATATTGTACAGAAGCAGCACTTGTCGCGATACAAACTGAACGATTTTCACTGTACTGTACGACACTATACATACGTATACTTGTATAGTTCACCTACTAGCTGAACTATACATACAGGGCGTTTGGCCAACCGCGGGAAAAATTTTAATGGCGGATTCTAGAGGCCAAAATAAGACGAAAATAAAGAATACTAATTTGTTGATGGAGGCTTCGTTAAAAAGTTATTAACGTTTAAAATTACGGTCGAACTGAATTTTTTTCTCGAAAATGCGCAAGATTTCTGGAGTATGTCTATTCATAAGAAATGGTTGTAATTGACCCCCGTAATCGAAAATAATTTTTTCAGAACGATTTGAAATTTTTTTTTCCCGTCGAAAAATTTCACACCTTTTCGAATTTTTTTCTAGAAAGTGGGTAGGATTTCGGGGGTATGTCTATTCACCAAAAATGCTTGTAATTGACCCCACTAATTAAGTATAATTTTTTTAGTATGATATGAAACTTTTTTTTTCTTTCGAAAAATTTCACACCTTCTCGAATTTTTTTCTAGAATGTACGTAGGATTTCAGGGGTGTCTATCCACCAAAAATGATTGAAATTGACTCATGCAATTAAAAATAATTTTCTTGGATCGATTTGGAATTTTTTAATTTCGACGAAAAATTGGGTTTTCTTTCTGAATTTTTTTCTCGAAAATGCGTAGGATTTCAGAGGTATGTCTATCCATCAAAAATGATTGAAATTGACTCATGCAATCAAAAATAATTTTTTTAGAAAGATTTGAAATTTTTTAATTTCGACGAAAAATTTGGTTTTGTTTCTGAATTTTTTTCTCGAAAATGCGTAGGATTTCAGGGGTATGTCTATCCACCAAAAATGATTGAAATTGACTCATGCAATCAAAAATAATTTTTTTAGAAAGATTTGAAATTTTTTAATTTCGACGAAAAATTTGGTTTTCTTTCTGAATTTTTTTCTCGAAAATGCGTAGGATTTCAGGGGTATGTCTATCCACCAAAAATGATTGAAATTGACTCATGCAATTAAAAATAATTTTCTTGGATCGATTTGGAATTTTTTAATTTCGACGAAAAATTGGGTTTTCTTTCTGAATTTTTTTCTCGAAAATGCGTAGGATTTCAGAGGTAAGTCTATCCACCAAAAATGATTGAAATTGACTCATGCAATCAAAAATAATTTTCTTGGATCGATTTGGAATTTTTTAATTTCGTCTAAAAATTTCAGTACCTTCTCGAATTTTTTTCTCGAAAATGCGTAGGATTTTGTGGGTATGTGTAATGGCAAAAAATGATTGTAATTGAACCCCGCATCTAAAAATATTTTTTTTAAAACGATTTGAGATTTTTTAATTTTCGTCGAAAAATTTCATATTTACTCGAATTTTTTTCTAGGAAATGGGTAGAATTTCAGGGGTATGTCTATTGACCAAAAATAATTGCAATTGACCCCCGCAACCGAAAATAATTTTTCCAGTACGATTTGAAATTTTTTTTCTCGACGAAAAATTTAGGCACCTACCCCTTGTCGATTTTTCTTGAAAATTCGTTTCTAATTTTTAGTAATTTTGTTTGTCGCTCTATAGAAAAGTTGTCTAATACTTTTTTGTAGATACCCATGAACTCTACTTCAGAAAAAAGTTTCATTGAAATATATTCACTATTACAGGAGTTTTGGCTGTTTGAGTATTGGACAATTTTTATGGCGTTTTTCTCATATTACGAGGTCAAGGAACTACTTTTTCGATATTGTTAAAATTTCTACATATTCTACACCAAAATACGCGTTGTTTGCCGTTTGAAACATTAAAATCCTCCAATCCGTTCAGAAGTTATGACATTTTAAACATTTGCATGTTTCGGGGGTGCATTTCTGGCTTCAAATTAGATTTTCGGTAAAGAATTTTTTTCTTGAAAGTGCGTAGGATTTGGAGGGTATGTGTAATGACCAAAAATGATCGTAATGCATTTCTACAACCGAAAGTAATTTTTTTAGAGCGATTTGAGATGTTTTAATTTTGTCGAAATATTTCATATCTTCTCAAATTTTTTTCTCGGAAGTGCGTACGATTTCGGGAATATGTCTATCCACCAAAAATGATTGAAATTGACTCATGCAATCAAAAATAATTTTCTCGGAACGATTTGGAATTTTTTAATTTCGCCGAAAAATTTGGTTTCCTTTCTGAATTTTTTTATCGAAAATGCGCAGGATTTCAGGGGTATGTCTATTCATAAAAAATAATTGTAATCGACTTCTACAACCGAAAAGAATTTTTTTAGAACGATTTGAAATTTTCTAATTTTGTCGAAATATTTCATATTTTCCCGAATTTTTTTCTAGAAAGTGAGTAGGATTTCGAGGATATGTCTATTCACCAAAAATAATTGTAATTGACCCGTCTAATTGAGTATAATTTTTTTAGTATGATTTGAAATTTTTTAATTTCGTCTAAAAATTTCAATACCTTTTCGAATTTCTTTCTCGAAAGTGAATAGTATTTCGAAGGTATGTCTAATGACCAAAAATGATTGTAATTGACCTTCGCAACCGAAAATAATCTTTCCAGAACGATTTGAAATTTTTGAATTTAATTGTTAATAACTTTTTAACGAAGCCGCCATCAACAAATTACTATTCTTCATTTTCCTTTTATTTTGGCCTCTAGAATCCACCATTAAAATTTTTCCAAGGAGTGGCCGAACACCCTGTATATGTACTCTGTTTTCTTACCGCAGTTTCGTAACTCTTTAGTCGCTGTTTTTTGAACATTTATTCGGTACCAAAGACGTTTGTGAAGGCTGAATTTAGTCGAAGCTTTGTTCTTTCTTTTCAAATGCTGATCTTAGAGGAAGCGTCGACAAGTAGAGCGAATAGAAAAGTGAATTTTTACAATGTAATTAACCCATAATAGAAAATATCGAATATTCTGGTAAGTCTTGGTGTACTTTCGGTTATTATTCTTGCTGTTATCGAACTACCGTGAGAATATCCTTCGTACGACCTCGTCGATAATTTCACAATACGCCACGTTACGAGAATCAACGATGCTTTCGCAGAATTTTCTGTCATCGAATCAAAAGCTGGCTGATCGAAACCAGAAACCTTTACCTGACTGTTGCGAACGCGTGGTCCCGTCTACGGAGCTGAAAAGCACGCGATGCACTGACCGTTATTTCCTAAAAACAGATGCCTGGAAGGAACGTGTCCTTTTTCGATCGACCAACGAGGGCGTTGGCGTCGGCGTCGGCGCACGGTGGTCCATGTCGACAGATTTAGTGAGATTTTGCCGAAAAATAAATTCTTTAGTATCGAAATTTAATGAGTTAGTATTGTCTCCTGAATGACCATCAGCCTCAGAAATAATAATGTTAGTCAAATGAAATGGACATTGTAATTTTCAGAAGCCTTCAAAGTTGAAATATTTAAAACTACCATTTTCACTGCAATAAATTGCTAATCTACATTGAGATATTTTAACAATTCCGTTTAATATTTTCATTCCTTTTTTTCTTGTTTTTTGCAATTCACTTTGCCGTTTATGAGATCGTTGTTAATAATTTTTGGCACTTGATCCAATTTCATTTTACGTATCTTGTAAAATAATAAATATGACACTTGTCCATTACTAAGCTTTGTTCCAATAATTTTATTTTCGTCGTGCCGCAACAAATATATTTCATTGGAACTTCTCCATTTTTCTAAACATTCACTTTCTCTGTGAATAAAATTTTTCAAACTGCACACGTCGAATTCTTAACAATTACTAAATAAGAGACGTTTCTTGTTCCGATGGCTTTATTGTTTAAAGTACAAATATTATTAATATACATATAGAGGGTGTTTGGTCGCCTCTGGGTAAAATTTTAATGGGAGATTTTAGAGGCCAAAATAAGACGAAAATAAAGAATACCAATTTGTTGATGGAGGCTTTGTTAAAAAGTTATTAACAATTAAATTCAAAAATTTCAAATCGTTCTGGAAAAATTATTTTCGGTTGCGGGGGGTCAATTGCAATTATTTTTGGTGAATACACATATCCCTGAAATCCGACCCATTTTCTAGAAAAAAATTCGAGAAGATTTGAAATATTTCGACAAATTTAAAAAATCTCAAATCGTTCTAAAAAAATTATTTTTGGATACGGGGTTCAATTACAATCATTTTTTGCCATTACACATACCCACGAAATCCTATCACTTTCGAGGAAAAAATTATTTACCAAAAATCTAATTTGAGGCCAGAAATGCACCCCCGAAACATGCAAATGTTTAAAACATCATAACTTCTGAACGGATTGGAGGATTTTAAAGTTTCAAAATGCAAATAACGTGTATTGTAGTGAAGAATATTTAGAAATTCTAAGAATATTGAAAAAGTTATTCCTTGATCCCAATAAAATGAGAAAACCCCCATAAAAGTGGCCCACTTTTCAAACAGCCATAACTCCTATAATAATGAACATATTTCAATGAAACTTTTTTTTGAAGTAGAGCCCGTAGGTATCTACAAAAAAGTATTAGACAACTTTTCAGTAGAGCGTCAAACAAAATTACTAAAAATTAAAAACGAATTTTCAAGAAAAATCGACAAGGGGTAGGTGCCTAAATTTTTCGTCGAGAAAAAAAATTTCAAATCGTACTGGAAAAATTATTTTCGGTTGTGAAGGTTAATTACAATAATTTTTGGTGAATACATATACCCCTGAAATCCTACCCATTTTCTAGAAAAAAATTCGAGAAAATATGAAATTTTTCGACAAAAATTAAAAAATCTCAAATCGTTCTAAAAAAATTCTTTTCGGTTGTAGAAGTCGATTACAATTATTTTTTATGAATAGACATACCCCTGAAATCCTGCGCATTTTCGATAAAAAAATTCAGAAAGGAAACCAAATTTTTCGGCGAAATTAAAAAATTCCAAATCGTTCCGAGAAAATTATTTTTGATCGCATGAGTCAATTTCAATCATTTTTGGTGGATAGACATACCCCTGAAATCCTACGCATTTTCGAGAAAAAAATTCAAGAAGATATGAAATATTTCGACAAAATTAAAAAATTTCAAATCGCTCTAAAAAAATTACTTTCGGTTGTAGAAATGGATTACGATCATTTTTAGTCATTACACATACCCTCGAAATCCTACGCACTTTCAAGAAAAAAATTCTTTACCGAAAATCTAATTTGAATCCAGAAATGCACCCTCGAAACATGCAAATGTTTAAAATGTCATAACTTCTGAACGGATTGGAGGATTTTAATGTTTCACACGGCAAACAACGCGTATTTTGGTGTAGAATATGTAGAAATTTTAACAATATTGAAAAATTTGTTCCTTGACCTCGTAATATGAGAAAAACACCATAAAAATTGTCCAATTTTCAAACAGCCATAACTCCTGTAATAGTGAATATATTTCAATGAAACTTTTTTCTAAAGTAGAGCTCATGGGCACCTACAAAAAAGTATTAGACAACTTTTCAGTAGAGCGTCAAACAAAATTACTAAAAATTAAAAACGTATTTTCAAGAAAAATCGACTAGGGGGTAGGTGCCTAAATTTTTCGGCGAAATTGTAAAATTTCAAATCATTCTAGAAAAGTAATATATCAGCCGCCACATTATACAATACACACCTCAAACTCTCCATCGGATTCAAGTCAAGACTTTGTGCCGGCCATTCGAGTAACTTAATATCCGAATAACTAAAAAATTTCATATTCTTTTTGGCAACATATTGGATCATTGTCCTGTTGAAAAATAAATTATTCTTCCAAATTCATTTTTACACAGACTGGAGATGGACAGCACGAAATCCGCAGGCTGGGCCTAGAAATGACACCCCAGAAAACGGAGGCCATGTCCTTTCAGAGACTTGGCCCCCGGGGGGTGCCACCGTCCGGCCTGCGGGTCCGAGTAGGGACAGCCTACGTCGAGGTCAAGGGCCATATGAAATATCTGGCCGGTGGCGCATCGTCGAGCATTTCGATCGCTTGGGCCCCCGTGTGGAGAAGGCGGCTGCCGCGTTAGGCCGCCTTCTCGCGAATATCGGGGGGCCCGATGTTGGAGTCCACCGCCTCTAAGTGGAAGTGGTGCGGTCTATTGACCTCTACGAGGCCTCCATCTGAGCCCCGCGCCTGTAGGCCAACCGACGCAGCGAAGAGATGCTTTGCCGCGCCAACCGTTGGCTGGCCATCCGGGTGATTCGAGGGTACCGCACCATCTCTCACGAGGCGGCGATCACCCTGGCGTGTCTGCCGCCCTGGAGCTCCTACCTTGGAAGAACCGGCAAGTGAACCGGTGCTCCAGGGAGCTCCAGGAGGTTGGGAGGCCGCCAGAGGACAGGCGGCAAGCGGTCGAAAAGACGAGGCGCCATCTACAACGGACCGTTCTGTTCATGTGGTTCCAGCAGATGATTCGGGCTGGAGCCACGCAACGGTCCGTTGGTACAGCCTTGCCACATTGACAAGGGTGGCGGGACAGACCGGGTAGGCTGTCCTATAGGATGACACAGGTCCTCACCGGGCATGGTTGCTTTGGTGAGCAGGACACGGCCCAACACACGCTGGCAGCCTGTCCATGTGTATTTCCGCTACAAAATATTTTCAAAATTTTTCTTTCATTATGGTTATACTTACCTTATACCTTAAATGTCACAAGTATGTTAAAAGTTTCGAAACAACAAAAGAAGAAATAAAAAATTTTTATTATTGCACTAGTGTTGCCTTAGTAATTTGAACCCGTATCGTGTGACAATGTTCGACGACCGAACATCAAGCACGCCGCTATTTTGGGGAACCAGCTATAGCAAGGCACACTCGCCGGTACAGCGAGTGTTGGGTTCTAACGGGTCGGAGTGGGGATAAGTAGAGGGGATACAACATTGGTTTATATCGTGAACGAGTTCTGAGCTTGCATAAAGAAAATACTGTAATATCAATACAAATGCAACAGAAAAATTGTTATAAATGGCAGACTTTTACATATACTTTTACAAGAATGACAAACGTATTTACCTTTCTTTATCGATCTGTTTTGACACACGGATTAGATTACGAGTATAATGTTTTTTCTATCCATTCTTCCATTGTAAACGACGCCGTATTCGTTAATTCAGGATCTCGTTCTCTAAAGATATCTGCAAAAATAAAGTACGTTATTTTGCATAGCAAGTTGAGGCGGGTATAATGTTCTGTTTACTTATCGCTGTACGTACGCTTACCTATCAATGTTTTGAGTCGTACTGCGCACATTATGAAATCATCGAACGTGATCATGCCTTCTTTCGTTCCGTAACGATGTCCAAAAATATTTAAAATATGATTATTAAGTCGATAACCGGCACTATTTAACGCTTGTCGCAATTCGAATGCCCTCAAGGATCCTGACTCGTCTTTGTCGTACAATTTGAAAACCGCCTTAAAATTAAACAGCACTTGTGAAAATTCATTTCAATAATTATTAAACGTACAGTAATTCCCGCTTTAAAGTTACAAGTTTTACACTTGAATAAAATCTTGCACTTAAATTTGTCACTATTTAAATTTTATCGCTTAAAAGGGAAAATAATCGTAACATCTGAAATTAGTAGGCGTTTAGACTGAATGTAATTAACGTACCCTCCATTTTCTTATATCGTTCCATAACGTTCTGAATTCTTCGAACCCAAGTTTCCCAGAATGATCTACATCCAGCATAGCGACCATACTACGGCACACATCTTTACTGAATCCTAGATCGTGTGTTTCTGAAATTAGAAAAATACTTCCAACTGTAACATTCGTTGAAATTCATTGCTTCGTGATGAACGCTCGACCGAAAGTAAATACTTCTGAAATATTAACAGACAATCATAAACTGCAACCGACTCTGACAACAACAAACAGATACAAACACATTGCAAACAGGTACCAATAGACTATACTAATAACAGTATGGTAGCTGCGTAACAGTTCTTCGCATACTGCATTCCAATTTTAATTAATGATGATTTCTAATCTTGTTGTGGCAAGAAAGCATGCAAAGAAATATTCAACTGCAGAGCCGTACTACACTAATGATAAATAAATTAATACGGAAAACTGGATGTAAATAATGATACCTTTTCTCATTGCAAAATCCAAGATTTCTTTCAATTCCATCCAGTCTACTTCCATATCTTCGCCAGCAAGCTTCTTAAAGAATTCCCGAATGTTATCTTCATTTTGGCCTGACTCTGGTTCACCTTGAATCTTAAAAGAGAATAAAATTATTCAAATTCGAGAAAGATAATGCAATAGTATATTGCAAAAGAGAAAACTGTCCCCACATGTATATTAATTTTTAGTACACATAACAGATTTACATTGTACTTCATTTATGGAGAATTTCTTGTACATACACATTACAGCGTGCTGGTTACCGCATCTCCGTTTCCTTGTTTGTTGTCATCTTTAGGATAAATCACCTAAAAGCCAAGCAACGCGAACATGCGAATCGTTACGTTTTGTTAATACGGATCCACTAGCCGTCAATTAGTTTCACGCAGTTCATTGTGAAACGGTTATATATGTATATGCATGATTAGATATATAAGTAATCTACGCAAACACGAGTACACGTTGAAAGCATTATAAAAACCCTGCATATTAATCCTTATATCGATAACCAAAATACGGTTGCTTAATAACCAGGAGACAAGTTTTTCCTAACCTCCTACATCATGCATCGCGTACCACTCTTCCACGAGAGGAAGGCACAGAGTGTTTACAACCCCCACACCTGTTGCAGTCTGCTGACTCACAGGTATTGGTCGAAAACAGTGACGACGATCTGTGACAGCCAATCAGCGGACTACAGCAACAGTGGGGATGTAAACACACTGTGCCTTCTTTCGTGGAAGGACGATACTATTTCCAAAGGTTTTTTTCCAACTATCCAAAAAATGAGAATACACAACGACATTGCGATATTACAACAAAGAAACGGGTACCTCGGTACCCTGTTATTGACGTAAGGATTAAACACATGTTATCAGAGTATGGAATTGGTCCAATATCTTTAGTGTGTATTTTTTTTACGTTAATACGTGTTAATATTGCGAATTAGTTAATTTACCGTGCGAACCGTGCACATATTTAAAGTACATTGATACTACGTGAGAGATATATGTATTGGTGTTTAAGTAGAATGTATTTATGGAGATTTCTTACCCTGTCATCAACTTCTCCAATACAGACTTCTTCGTCATTTTCCCTGGTAAATAGAATTAGAATCTAAATAACGGACTTCCATCGGGCTTAATTCTATCCAAGGAAAGAATCACTTACTCCATGTTGTTCTGATTTTCGGAGAAGATTCGGAGCAGAAATTCAGCTTCCTCGTTTGGCTTGAATGTACATGGGACTATACAATAGACACCAGGCGGGAATTTGAAGCGACGCGTAACTTCTCGTGTATAGTATACTCCCTCCGTGCTCACGATCCGCCCATTGTCTTTGAAAAAATTGAAGTCTAACGGCTTTGGTAGTCGTGCAGGATCCTTCAACTATACATAGAAATCGTTGCAATCATATGCATCTTTATTCTGTTACTAAACTTATTTTTTCATGCATTATTACTGGAATGCGCGCCAATTTATAATCTCTACCTATGCGTCATCTGTCGATAAAAATATAAAACACATATAAGAGAACAGTAGTGGGTGAGTGTGCCACGTTGTGAAAGACGCGTTTGTTCTAAAATATCCTATGTAATAGTGTTCTGTTAAAAACCAAGTATGTATATTTTTTAGCATATATATTAATTTGTTATGACTAGAAGAATTTTTTGTCGACCTCGTTCCTCTTTATAAAACAATTATAAATACTTACATGGTATATTTCGAATCCAATAGCTACGTTTTCTGCGCCCATTCTTCTCTGTGCTCGTCTATTTTTCTGCATCAACGCAACGACTACTGTACACTTACCATCATCTTCGTCCGGATACTCCAACGTAATACGATACTGAGGGTTATGCCAAAATGTTTCTGCGACCCGTTAAAAATTTTTAGTTGGTACTTGATGAAAAGAAACCGGAAAATACGTTAAAACGAAAGAAACGTTTACCTAAATGGTTCTTACAACCTCCAGCCGTAACGCCTCGCACCCATTGGCCGTTCAAGGTGCTCATTTTCCATTTCTTCTTACCAGCGTTTAAATCGTCCTCGGTCAACGAGTCCGGACTTAAATTGCATATATCTAGTTGCGAAAAGTAATGCGTAAAATCTTGAAACGACATCCAAAATTCACCGTCCTCGTTGAAAGTTAAGCCTAATTTCTTCTTTAGATTCTCGGAAACAGATTTCCACTTGGGTGATCTATCGAACGAGAAAAAAAATGGTAACTTTCGATACTCGTCGGAAAATGAAAATATTATGGTTCAAGTTAACCAAGTTGACTTTCCATACACTTTCTGACTAACAAACATTACGAAGGTAAGTTGAACTAGCTATAACATTATAAAATTTCGATGCTGATTATTGGAATTTTCAAGTAACCATTTCTTATCAACATATTTTGGTCGTTTGACTTACTTATCGCTCCACGGACCTTCCCATTCCACCTTATTTCCCCAGGGATTCCTAAGTCTAAGTAGAGGTATCATTTCACAACTACTTGGCATTTGAATGTCCACGTACTTGACGTGTGTAATACTATAAGCATGGCTTCCGACCAGTCCTTGAGGCTTCTTAGCCTCGAATATCCTTGGATCGGACTAAAATAAAAGTACGTTTTATTTATCAGTACATTCGAAGAATTTAGTGATCGTCAGGTCACTGGATTTACCGGTGTAGAACAGCCCATTAACGACTTCCTTTCAAAAGCTTTTAGCAAAATAATGAATAGATCTGGAGGGATTTTCTTCATTTCATAGATTTCCAACACACCGCCCGTAAAGTCTTCCATGGCCTCGCAACATATTCCACCAATCAGCGCCTCGTACGAGCCATGAAGTTTCGCATAAGCTTTCTCTAGGAGAGCACACCAAAACTCGTTCTTCTCCGTTGAATGCAGGTACACTAATTGACCGTCACGAGTAGGTAATCTATCGTCGATCACTACGTCCACCCATCTACCGTATTGCCAGAACCTGTAACCAGATATAAATATTCTGAAACATGAGATTTTTACAATAATCCACCTACAGTCAGGGACAAAAGCAAGTGGACAGATGACGAAAAAGGATATCAATGAAATTTAATCAATATAACATTGCAATTACATGTTTAAGCTTTGTTTAATATTCATCCTTATAGTATATAGGATATTTAAACAACAATTGAAATAAATATTAACAATCGGTGTAAGCTCAAATTAGGTTTAAATAAATAATGAAACTATTACAGAGAGATAGAAGTAAGTGGACACTACCAATAAATACAAATTAATATTTAGTATTGCTACCTTTTGCTGCAATTACTGCCTCTACTCATCGCGGCATACTAGTTGCTCGATTTTCTATGTAATCTTTGTCAATAGTGCCAAATGCTTATTTTAAATTATTAAAAAATTCCATTTTATCAATACCTACCACAAATTCTCTATCGGACTCAAGTGAGGACTTTGTGTTGGCCATTCAAGTAACTTACTACCACGATCACTAAAAAATTTCATACTCTTTTTGGTAACATGTTTTGGATCATTGTCCTGCTGAAGAATAAATTCTTCCAAATTCATTTTTATTGTTGCCTCTTCCTGATTTCTGTTGATTACGCTAATATGCTTATTAGTATTCACAATACCATCAATTCGTACTAAAGTTCCAATCCCATGACATCAAAAACAACCCCACATCATTAATGAACCACCTCTAAATTTAACCGTTGGTGTGATAAATGATTTTTTGTATGTTTCATTTTTCTTTCTCCAGACATTTTGCTACTTCTTCAATTGTCGCATTTCAAATTTTGATTCATCAGATCATACTATGTTTTTCCAGAATGATATCGGGATATTAACGTACTTTTTAGCAAAAGGTAAACGTTTTTTCATGTTCTTTTTATTATTATAAGGTTTACACCTTGCTGTACAAGATTTTAGTCCCACTTTATCTTTGTCTGTGTGTGGTAGTACAACGTTTTCGTTCAGAGTGTCTTAAATTCTCTACAGTATTGTGTACTAAATATGTTTTTCATAGTTTGTTTATCTTACTCTTTGATACTTTATACTTCTGTGCTATAACACGGAAACTTAACCTATCACAACAGTGCGAAAGAATTAAATTACGAAATTGATATGAAATTTCTGCTGTTTTTGGCATTTTATATCAACGCTTAATCTTACTTGTATGACGCCTGAATAAGCACTGAAAAATTTGTTCGATGCCGCAGTGTGTTAACACAACCCTCATATAATGTTTCTATAGAGGGTGTTCTGTCAACCATGGGAACAATTTTAATGAGAGATTTTATAGGCCAAAATAAGACGAAAATCAAGAATACCAATTTGTCGATGGAGACTTCGTTAAAAAGTTATTAACGTTTATAGTTACGCCTGTAGATAGGCAACTTGCGCACAGCTGTGTGCGTGTGATAGTGATTCTCACTCACAAGACTCGCTACTTTAAACGTTAATAACCTTTCAACGAAGCCTCAATCAACAAATTAGTGTTCCTGATTTTCGTCTTATTTTAGCCTCTAGAATCTCCCATTAAAATTTTTCCCAGGGTTGGCCTAACACCCTGTATATTTCTTGTCTCGCAATAATATATCAACTAAGTGTTCATTTACTTTGTCTCTCTGGAATTGGTTGATTTTTGGTTAAACGTAATGTCGGTTTAAATCGATTGTTAATATTTATTTTAAATGTTATTTAAATAATCCGTATACTATAAAGATAAATGTTAAAGCTTAAACCTGTAATCATGATACTATAGTAATTAAATTTCATACTGATATTCATTCTCATCATCCACCCACTTAACTATATAACTAAAAAGTACATGTAAAAATTTTTCAACAGAATATAGAAATCACTCGGAAGTGATAAAATGTTAGAAATCACAATTCAGCACACACGGTTGTTATTCAACAAAAAAATCCGAATGAACCAACGATTCGCGGAAATATTATTTTTATTCAAACGCTGTAGATACCTGAAATGAAAGATACCGAAGTAACATTTTTCAAAGCTCTGGTCCTGTGGCACTACTTGGAAAAATAAATTACTGTCCATAGCTAGATTCGCAATGGCAGCGAGTAACCAACAATCTCCCAATTCACCCTGGTTAATATCGAATCTTGAGAAACTTTTCACAAATAGCTGTGGATTAGGCACGATGTCCTGAAGAAAACCGTTTAAATCGAATATAAAATTCCGTATAAAAACTTCTGGTTGAGAATAAAATGAAGGAACATTCCTAGCAAACGGCCCGTTCACCGATCGGGGTGAGTTATAGGTCATTCGATTCGTCTAATTCAGTACATTATTGATATGCATTTCATTATCTGCGGAAATTCGTTATTTGTTTATAAACTTGTCGTAAAGTTACAGTAAAAAGTAAGGTTAAGTACATTTTTTGACAGGTTCACAGGTAGAAACAAGTGACTATCGTTGCTATGTTCATGTTACAAATTATAAATGATTGATCTAATTTGATAATGGTACATTGTCAAATGGGAATTTGTAGAACGTGTATGCATAAAAATCATTTTTTACGCATAGACTTTTCATGAGTCGATCAGGTAGACAGTATGTGCAGCAACAATTACTCCCCCCCGCAGCCATATAACCCAGACCTACTCAGACAGTACTTATAGTTAGACAGTACATGCAGCAACAGTAAAAAATGTTACCACCCCACAAAATATTAATACTGTTCAAAAAATATGTATATTTTATATAAAATTTATGTAAGTTATTCACTGTCCGAATATTTTTGCGATGTTAAATTTCGACATTCTTGACTTTATCACGTATTTTGCAAAAAACTATGTGTGTGAAATAAATAAAGTTTATGTTTCTACTAACTACAATAAGTGTTTTAATATATTACGAAAAAAACAATTCAATAACACTAGTGTAAACAAATATATAGAGCAATAAACTCGCACACAGCATGGTGTCCGAATATTAATACGAGTCACTGTACATTTTTTGACAGGTTCACAGGCAGAAACAAGTGACTATTGTTACTGTGTTCAAAATGCCAGGTAGTCAAATGTTAATTTGTTAAACATTTATTGAATTAAATTTCTGCTATTTCTGCTAATATTTCATTGAATAAATCACCATTTTACTATTAGGTACATTTACTAAATACATAATGGCTCAGGTATCCAATGAAGTTGCTCTTCTTGAAAATATAAAATATTCATAGTATTATATGTTATAAAAAAGATTAAAAAATGTGTGGCATGCCTCCAAGTGGTTTCAATTTAATTCATGTAAGCATCAGTAATGGGATCTTCAAAAGAAAAAGAAGAGTATAAACACCTCACCGTAAACCATAGTTTACATTTTAAAGACCCAAAAACAGGTGTTCATACAAACACAATTGAAACTACATGGAGGCATAGTAAACATTTTTTGCCTGAATATTGTCGGTCGGTATTTGCAATTTCACACGTTTCTTAATATTTTTTGTAACATATAATACCATAAGTATTTTCTATTTTTAGCAAAAAACATAATTTCATCGGGTATCTGAGCCATTATGTATTTTACAAATCTTACAAGCAGACAAAGGATGATTTATTTAATCAAATATTAAAAGAAATTTCTGAAATTTCTTTTGACTCTGTAGAAAATGTAAATATACCAGATCTAGACGATAATGAAATTTAATAATAAAAAAAAGTCAAATCAACGCGCTACATACAATTGTAATTTATTATATTGTCTACCCGTAATCAGTGTCAGAGGGGGGTGGTAACATTTTTTACTGTTGCTGCATGTACTGTCTAACTATAAGTACTGTCTGAGTAGGTCTGGGTTATATGGCTGGGGGGGGGAGTAATTGTTGCTGCACATACTGTCTACCTGATCGACTCATGAAAAGTCTATGCGTAAAAAAATGATTTTTATGCATACACGTTCTACAAATTCCCATTTGACAATGTACCATTATCAAATTAGATCAATCATTTATAATTTGTAACATGAACATAGCAACGATAGTCACTTGTTTCTACCTGTGAACCTGTCAAAAAATGTACTTAACCTTACTTTTTACTGTAACTTTACGACAAGTTTATAAACAAATAACGAATTTCCGCAGATAATGAAATGCATATCAATAATGTACTGAATTAGACGAATCGAATGACCTATAACTCACCCCGATCGATGAACGGGCCGTTTGCTGGGAATATACCGAATTATTTGAAAATTTTCAAATATTTTTACCTTCGGACGTTTCCATACTATAGATTTGTCAGGACTTTTTGAATAATATAAGGAGGAGTCCGTTGCCGGAAACTCGGGATCTTCGAACAATGTGCGCGTTAAGCAACATATTCGCCTGAGAGTGCCGAAGTCTTGGACACCTGCTCGTGGTAGAAACCCAGATCCTTTTTCTCCTAACTGGAAAAACCCATCATTCCTTTTATTTCTTATAAATAATAATAACAACAACAATAATAACAATAATTAAAGATCTTACGATAGGCTACGTTGTAACAGGATTTTCCAATGAAATTTTTCGTAGTTTTTATGTCCTGATCCTTGCACGATTTCTTAACGTTTACAAATTTTCATTCGGAATTCAAATTTCCTTGTTATGTTAGAAACGTTAATGTCAATGATTTTGGTTATTGCTAGGAGATGATTGCAAAAAGTTTGTTTAATAGATAATAAGAATAAAGCAGAATTCTCCATACCTCGTATGAGCTGTATTTGTTAGTGTTTTACGGTTATCTGGAATGAACGCGTGCGCCCTCTGTGAGACGTAACGCAAATCAATCTAGAAGCGCGACCCCTTAAACTCCAGAAACGTCCTTGCATCGCAAACACCAATTAACTTTAATTGTACCGTCGATAAAATGCACATTCGACAATTATTTCGTTTTTTTTCGTCTAACGAAGCGTACACACAATGTCGTTCCCTACGATTAATACCCATAGTATTATAGCGACATGCCAATACTCACTTTCGGCTTATGTGCTTCCAAACGTACAATTTTTGGTACAACCACTTCCTGTTCCCGTTCGCAAGAAAAGTTGTTCATTGTGTTCTAGTTAGGATCTGACCAACGTGTTTCCAGGATTCTGAAATACTCTTTCCTGTTAGCATTTCGAAACTATGCGGAAATGCAATTTGAAATGCGGAAATGCAATGCAACTTGAACCGCGTCGCAAATTGTGTCGTTAAACCGTCGACGGTGTCTCGCGCGTTCGTCACGCGACGTTGACGCGTACGAAATGATTCAACAGTGTCTACCTGAATATACACCTAGTGGTTACGAATACCTACAGTCAGCCGTAGATGTAGATAAGTAAGTAACGAACTAATTTTTCAAATGAAACTTGTTTCTTACTATGAAAATACATTGTATATTTTTATGCATAACTTTGGATATGGTTTTCTCCGTTTTCATCGATAAAGAATAATGTTTACCTTTTTACTGTTGGCGTGAATAGTTACTAGGTAGTAATTTATAGAATAATTTGTTGTTATTGATATTGTACGGAAGCAGCACTTGTCGCGATACAAACTGAACGATTTTCACTGTATTGTACGACACTATACATACGTATACTTGTATAGTTCACCTACTAGCTGAACTATACATACAGGGCGTTTGGCCAACCGCGGGAAAAATTTTAATGGCGGATTCTAGAGGCCAAAATAAGACGAAAATAAAGAATACTAATTTGTTGATGGAGGCTTCGTTAAAAAGTTATTAACGTTTAAAATTACGGTCAAACTGAATTTTTTTCTCGAAAATGCGCAAGATTTCGGGGATGTGTCTATTCATAAAATATGGTTGTAATTGACCCCGGCAATTGAAACTAATTTTTTCAGAACGATTTGGAATTTTTTAATTTCAATGAAAAATTTGGTTTTCTTTTTGAATTTTTTTATCGAAAATGCGCAAGATTTCAGGGGTATGTCTATTCATAAAAAAAAATTGTAATCGACTTCTACACCTGAAAAAAAATTTTTTTAGAACGATTTGAGATTTTTTAATTTTTGTCGAAAAATTTCATATTTTCTTGAATTTTTTTCTCGAAAATGCGTAGGATTTCAGGGGTATGTCTATCCACAAAAAATGATTGAAATTGACTCATGCGATCAAAAATAATTTTCTCGGAACGATTTGGAATTTTTTAATATCGCCGAAAAATTTGGTTTCCTTTTTGAATTTTTTTATCGAAAATGCGCAAGATTTCAGGGGTATGTCTATTCATAAAAAATAATTGTAATCGACTTCTACAACTGAAAGTAATTTTTTTAGAACGATTTGAGATTTTTTAATTTTTGTCGAAAAATTTCATATTTTCTCGAATTTTTTTCTAGAAAATGGGTAGAATTTCAGGGGTATGTCTATTTACCAAAAATAATTGCAATTGACTCCTGCAACCGAAAATAATTTTTCCAGAGCGATTTGAAATTTTTTTTCTCGACGAAAAATTTAGGCACCTACCCCTTTGTCGATTTTTCTTGAAAATTCGTTTCTAATTTTTAGGAATTTTGATTGTCGCTCTACTGAAAAGTTGTCTAATACTTTTTTGTAGATACCCATGAACTCTACTTCAGAAAAAAGTTTCACTGAAATGTATTCACTATTGCAGGAGTTGCGGCTGTTTGAAAATTGGACAATTTTGATGGTGTTTTTCTCATATTACGAGGTCAAGGAACTACTTTTTCGATATTGTTAAAATTTCTACATATTCTACGCCAAAATACGCGTTGTTTGCCGTTTGAAACATTAAAATCCTCCAATCCGTTCAGAAGTTATGACATTTTAAACATTTGCATGTTTCGGGGGTGCATTTCTGGCTTCAAATTAGATTTTCGGTAAAGAATTTTTTCCTCGAAAGTGCGTAGGATTTCGAAAGTATGTGTAATGACCAAAAATGATCGTAATCCATTTCTACAACCGAAAGTAATTTTTTTACAGCGATTTGAGATTTTTTAATTTTTGTCGAAAAATTTCATATTTTCTCGAATTTTTTTCTAGAAAATGGGTAGAATTTCAGGGGTATGTCTATCCACCAAAAATGATTGAAATTGACTCATGCGATTAAAAATAATTTTCTCGGAACGATTTGGAATTTTTTAATATCGCCGAAAAATTTGGTTTCTTTTTTGAATTTTTTTATCGAAAATGCGCAGGATTTCAGGGGTATGTTTATTCATAAAAAATAATTGTAATCGACTTCTACAACCGAAAAGAATTTTTTTAGAACGATTTGAGATTTTTTAATTTTTGTCGAAAAATTTCATATTTTCTCGAATTTTTTTCTAGAAAATGGGTAGAATTTCAGGGGTATGTCTATCCACCAAAAATGATTGAAATTGACTCATGCGATTAAAAATAATTTTCTCGGAACGATTTGGAATTTTTTAATATCGCCGAAAAATTTGGTTTCCTTTTTGAATTTTTTTATCGAAAATGCGCAGGATTTCAGGGGTATGTCTACTCATAAAAAATAATTATAATCGACTTCTACAACCGAAAAGAATTTTTTTGGAATGATTTGAGATTTTTTAATTTTTGTCGAAAAATTTCATATTTTCTCGAATTTTTTTCTAGAAAATGGGTAGAATTTCAGGGGTATGTCTATTCACGAAAAATAATTGCAATTGAACCCCGCAACCGAAAATAATTTTTCCAGAGCGATTTGAAATTTTTTTTCTCGACGAAAAATTTAGGCACCTACCCCCTTGTCGATTTTTCTTGAAAATTCGTTTCTAATTTTTAGTAATTTTGTTTGTCGCTCTATAGAAAAGTTGTCTAATACTTTTTTGTAGATACCCATGAACTCTACTTCAGAAAAAAGTTTCACTGAAATGTATTCACTATTGCAGGAGTTGCGGCTGTTTGAAAATTGGACAATTTTTATGGTGTTTTGCTCATATTACGAGGTCAAGGAACTACTTTTTCGATATTGTTAAAATTTCTACATATTCTACACCAAAATACGCGTTGTTTGCCGTTTGAAACATTAAAATCCTCCAATCCGTTCAGAAGTTATGACATTTTAAACATTTGCATGTTTCGAAGGTGCATTTCTGGCTTCAAATTAGATTTTCGGTAAAGAATTTTTTCCTCGAAAGTGCGTAGGATTTCGAGAGTATGTGTAATGACCAAAAATGATCGTAATCCATTTCTACAACCGAAAGTAATTTTTTTACAGCGATTTGAAATTTTTTAATTTTGTCGAAATATTTCATATCTTCTTGAATTTTTTTCTCGAAAATGCGTAGGATTTCAGGGGTATGTCTATCCACTAAAAATGATTGAAATTGACTCATGCGATCAAAAATAATTTTCTCGGAACGATTTGGAATTTTTTAATATCGCCGAAAAATTTGGTTTCCTTTTTGAATTTTTTTATCGAAAATGCGTAGGATTTCAGGGGTATGTCTATCCACCAAAAATAATTGCAATTGACACCCGCAACCAAAAATAATTTTTCCAGAGCGATTTGAAATTTTTTTTCTCGACGAAAAATTTAGGCACCTACCCCTTTGTCGATTTTTCTTGAAAATTCGTTTCTAATTTTTAGGAATTTTGTTTGACGCTCTACTGAAAAGTTGTCTAATACTTTTTTGTAGATACCCTCGAACCCTACTTCAGAAAAAAGTTTCACTGAAATATATTCACTATTGCAGGAGTTGTGGCTGTTTGAAAATTGGTCAATTTTTATGGTGTTTTGCTCATATTACGAGGTCAAGGAACTACTTTTTCGATATTGTTAAAATTTCTACATATTCTACACCAAAATACGCGTTGTTTGCCGTATGAAACATTAAAATCCTCCAATCCGTTCAGAAGTTATGACATTTTAAACATTTGCATGTTTCGGGGGTGCATTTCTGGCTTCAAATTAGATTTTCGGTAAAGAATTTTTTTCTTGAAAGTGCGTAGGATTTCGAGGGTATGTGTAATGACCAAAAATGATCGTAATCCATTTCTACAACCGAAAGTAATTTTTTTACAGCGATTTGAAATTTTTTAATTTTGTCGAAATATTTCATATCTTCTTGAATTTTTTTCTCGAAAATGCGTAGGATTTCGGGGATGTGTCTATTCGTAAAATATGGTTGTAATTGACCCCTGCAATTGAAACTAATTTTTTCAGAACGATTTGGAATTTTTTAATTTCAATGAAAAATTTGGTTTTCTTTTTGAATTTTTTTTATCGAAAATGCGCAGGATTTCAGAGGTATGTCTACTCATAAAAAATAATTATAATCGACTTCTACAACCGAAAAGAATTTTTTTGGAATGATTTGAGATTTTTTAATTTTTGTCGAAAAATTTCATATTTTCTCGAAATTTTTTCTAGAAAGTGAGTAGGATTTCGAAGATATGTCT
Organism: Colletes latitarsis; assembly: GCF_051014445.1. Taxonomy (NCBI): domain Eukaryota; kingdom Metazoa; phylum Arthropoda; class Insecta; order Hymenoptera; family Colletidae; genus Colletes; species Colletes latitarsis. Next base: position 9,737,104 of record NC_135146.1, read on the forward strand.
ATTCACCAAAAATAATTGGAATTGACCCCTCTAATTGAGTACAATTTTTTTAGTATGATTTGAAATTTTTTAATTTCGTCTAAAAATTTCAATACCTTTTCGAATTTCTTTCTCGAAAGTGAATAGTATTTCGAAGGTATGTCTAATGACCAAAAATGATTGTAATTGACCTTCGCAACCGAAAATAATCTTTCCAGAACGATTTGAAATTTTTGAATTTAATTGTTAATAACTTTTTAACGAAGCCTCCATCAACAAATTACTATTCTTGATTTTCCTTTTATTTTGGCCTCTAGAATCCCCCATTAAAATTTTTCCCAGGGGTGGTCGAACACCCTGTGCATGTACTCTGTTTTCTTACTGCAGTTTCGTAACTCTTTAGTCGCTGTTTTTTGAACATTTATTCGGTACCAAAGACGTTTGTGAAGGCTGAATTTAGTCGAAGCTTTGTTCTTTCTTTTCAGATGCTGATCTTAGAGGAAGCGTCGACAAGTAGAGCGAATAGAAAAGTGAATTTTTACAATGTAATTAACCCATAATAGAAAATATCGAATATTCTGGTAAGTCTTGGTGTACTTTCGGTTATTAATCTTGCTGTTATCGAACTACCGTGAGAATATCCTTCGTACGACCTCGTCGATAATTTCACAATACGCCACGTTACGAGAATCAACGATGCTTTTGCAGAATTTTCTGTCATCGTATCAAAAGCTGGCTGATCGAAACCAGAAACCTTTACCTGACTGTTGCGACCGCGTGGACCCTTCTGCGAAGCTGAAAAGCACGCGATACACTGACCGTTATTTCCTAAAGACAGATACCTGGAAGTAACGTGTCCTTTTTCGAACGACCAACGACGGCGTTGGCGTTGGCGTCGGCGTCGGCGCACGGTGATCCATATCGACAGATTTAGTGAGATTTTACCAAAAAGTAAATTCTTTAGTACTTAATATTAAAGTACAAATATTATTAATATATAGAGGGTGTTCGGTTACCTCAGGGTGAAATTTTAATGGGAGATTTTAGAGGCCAAAATAGGACGGAAATCAAGAATACCAGTTAGTTGATGGAGGCTTCGTTAAAAAGTTATTAACAATTAAATTAAAAAATTTGAAATCGTTCTGGAAAAATTATTTTCGGTTGCGGGGGTCAATTACAATCATTTTTGATGAATACACATATCCCCGAAATCCTATCCTCCTTCGAAAAAAAAATTCGGGTAGGTGGTGAAATTTCTCGGCGAGAAAAAAAATTTTTCAAATCGTTCTAAAAAAATTATTTTCGATTGCAAGGATCGATTATAATTATTTTTTATGAATAGCTATACCCCCGAAATCCTACGCATTTTCGAGAAAAAAATTCCTTAACGAAAATATGATTTGAGGCTAAAAATGCTTCACGTAAATTTCATGCGAATCTTTAAAACACAATAACTTCTGAACGGATTGGACGATTTTAATGTTCAAAAAGCCAAACGCCGCGTATTTTAGTGTAGAATATGTAGCAATTATAAAAATATTCGAAAGGTTGTTCCTTGGCCCTGTAATGTTAGAAAAACCCCATAAAAATGGTCCAATTTTCAAACAGCCATAACTTCTATAATAGTGACTATATTTCAATGAAACTTTTTCCTGAAGTAGAGCCCATAGGTGCCTACAAAAAAGTATTAGACAACTTTTCTATAGGGCGTCAAATAAAATTACTAAAAATCGTAAACGAATTTTTAAGAAAAATCGACAAGGGAGTATGTCTAGTAGGTGCCTAAATTTTTCGGCGAAATTGAAAAGTTTCAAATTGTTCTGGAAAAATTATTTTCGGTTGCGGGGATCAATTATAATCATTTTTGGTGAATAGACATACTCCCGAAATCTTACCCACTTTCGAGAAAAAAATTCAGTACAGGCGGAACTTTAAACGTTAATAACTTTTTAACGAAATCTCCATCAACAAATTAGTATTCTTGATTTTCATCTTATTTTGGCCTCTAGAATCTCCCATTAAAATTTTTCCCAGGGGTGGCCGAACACCCTGTATAGAGGGTGTTCGGTCACCTCAGGGAGAAATGTTAATGGGAGATTTTAGGGGCCAAAATAGGACGGAAATCAAGAATACCAATTGCTTGACTGGGGCCTCGTTAAAAAGATATTAACAATTAAATTCAAAAATTTCAAATCGCTCTGGAAAAATTATTTTCGGTTACGTGGGGCAATTGCAATCATTTTTGGTGAATATACATACCCCTGAAATCCTACCCATTTTCGAGAAAAAAATTCAGAAAGAAAACCAAATTTTTCGGCGAAATTAAAAAATTCCAAATCGATCCAAGAAAATTATTTTTGATTGCATGAGTCAATTTCAATCATTTTTGTTGGATAGACATACCTCTGAAATCCTACGCATTTTTGAGAAAAAAATTCAGAAAGAAAACCAAATTTTTCGGCGAAATTAAAAAATTCCAAATCTTTCTAAAAAAATTATTTTTGATTGCATGAGTCAATTTCAATCATTTTTGTTGGATAGACATACCTCTGAAATCCTATGCATTTTTGAGAAAAAAATTCAGAAAGAAAACCAAATTTTTCGTCGAAATTAAAAAATTCCAAATCGATCCAAGAAAATTATTTTTGATTGCATGAGTCAATTTCAATCATTTTTGGTTGATAGACATACTTCTGAAATACTACGCATTTTCGAGAAAAAAATTCAGAAAGAAAACCAAATTTTTCGTCGAAATTAAAAAATTCCAAATCGATCCAAGAAAATTATTTTTGATTGCATGAGTCAATTTCAATCATTTTTGGTTGATAGACATACCTCTGAAATCCTACCCATTTTCGAGAAAAAAATTCAGAAAGAAATCCAAATTTTTCGTCGAAATTAAAAAATTCCAAATCGATCCAAGAAAATTATTTTTGATTGCATGAGTCAATTTCAATCATTTTTGGTTGATAGACATACCTCTGAAATCCTACGCATTTTTGAGAAAAAAATTCAGAAAGAAAACCAAATTTTTCGTCGAAATTAAAAAATTCCAAATCTTTCTAAAAAAATTATTTTTGATTGCATGAGTCAATTTCAATCATTTTTGTTGGATAGACATACCTCTGAAATCCTACGCATTTTCGAGAAAAAAATTCAAAAAGAAAACCAAATTTTTCGTCGAAATTAAAAAATTCCAAATCTTTCTAAAAAAATTATTTTTGGTTGCAGGGGTCAATTACAATCATTTTTGGTGAACAGACATATCCCCGAAATGTTACTCGCTTTCTAGAAAAAAATTCAAGAAGATATGAAATATTTCGACAAAATTAAAAAATTTCAAATCGTTCTAAAAAAAATTACTTTCGGTTGTAGAAATGGATTACGATCATTTTTGGTCATTATACATACCCACGAAATCCTACGCACTTTCTAGAAAAAAAATTCCTTACCAAAAATCTAATTTGATGCCAGACATACACCCCCCGAAACATGCAAATGTTTAAAATGTCATAACATCTGAACGGATTGAAGGATTTTAATGTTTCAAATGGTAAACAACGCGTATTTTGGTGTAGAATATGTAGAAATTTTAACAATATTGAAAACGTTGTTACTTGATCTCGTAATATGAGGAAAACACCATAAAAATTGTCCAATTTTCAAACAGCCATAACTCCTATAATAGTGAATATATTTCAATGAAACTTTTTTCTAAAGTAGAGCTCATAGGCACCTACAAAAAAGTATTAGACAATTTTTGTGTAGAACCCCAAACAAAATTACTAAAAATTAAAAACGAATTTCTAAGAAAAATCGACAGGGGGTAGGTGCCTAAATTTTTCGTCGAAAAAAACAATTCCAAATCGCTCTGGAAAAATTATTTTTAGTCGCGGGGGTCGATTATAATTATTTTTGGTCAATAGACATACCCCCGAAATCTTATGCACTTTCGAGAAAATAATTCGAGAAGATATGAAATTTGTCGACAAAATTAAAAAATTTCAAATAGTTTTAAAAAAATTCTCTTCGGTTGTAGAAGTCTATTACAATCATTTTTTGTCATTACACATATCCCCGAAATCCTACGCACTTTCGCGTAAAAAATTCCTCACCGAAAATCTACTTAGGTGCCTAAATTCGACGAAAAAAAAAATTGAAATCGTTCTGGAAAAATTATTTTTAGTTGTAGGGGTCGATTATAATTATTTTCGGTCAATAGACATACCCGCGAAATCTTATGCACTTTCGAGAAAAAAATTCGAGAAGATATGGAATTTTTCGACAAAATAAAAAAATTTCAATTTGTTCTAAAAAAATTCATTTCGATTGTAGAAGTCGATTACAATTATTTTTTTTTGAATAGACATACCCCTGAAATCCTACGCATTTTCGACAAAAAAATTCAGAAAGGAGGTCAAATTTTTCGGCAGATATTAAAAAATTCCAATGCGTTCCAAAAAAATTATTTCTTGTTGCAGGTCAATTACAATTATTTTTGGTGAACAGACATATCCCCGAAATCCTACGCACTTTCGAGAAAAAAATTCAGTGCGTTTAAAGTTTAATTGACCCCCGTAAGCAAAAATAATTTTTCGAGAACGATTTGAATTTTTTTTCTTCGCCGAAAAATTTCAGCCGCAACCCCCTGCCGATTTTTGTTCTGGTATGTCGCCGGTTACATATTCCCAAAGATCGTTTTTAGTTAAAATTCTTCAAACTGTATCTTCCAAAAACATCATTGTTTTCGTTACTCAATTTTTCTATGTTGATGTTTGGAACGGTCATCTTACCTTGCTTTGTTAAATAACAAGATGACGAAAAACAGCTTACGGCGTGGCGTGATTTTGCTTACGCACTCGTGATTATGTTGCGTCTTAGATTTATCGGAGCAGAGTTGCGCAGTGGAAGCGTGCTGGGCCCATAATCTGTTGGTTTAGAGGTTGAAGCTTTTTAAAAATTCCATTTTACCCGTTCGCTTGCCCAGAGAATGTTTGGTATACGTGGGTGAAGGAGAATAACGTAGTCGTGTTTTGTCGGTATATCTTCATTCGACCGAGTCGTTTGGGCATTGGCGCCAAACTGCCAAAATCAGGCCCTGCTGTGGGTCTGCTTGTGCGCCGTTCGAACGTCCTAGGAATCACATTTGAGATTCCTTTCCTAGGATGGTCGTTGTTTAAGAGCGTCGTGTATCGCTGGCGACGGAGAGTCGGCCTACAGTTTACGTCTCTGCGCCAGTGTTTATATTATGCGGCGCCGTGCCCGTTGCATAATATAAATTAAATCGATTTATAATATATATCAGCCGCCACGTTATACAATACACAGCACAAACTCTCCATCGGATTCAAGTCAAGACTTTGTGCCGGCCATTCGAGTAACTTAATATCCGAATAACTAAAAAATTTCATATTCTTTTTGACAACACATTGGATCATTGTCCTGTTGAAAAATAAATTATTCTTCCAAATTCATTTTTACACAGACTGGAGATGGACAGCACGAAATCCGCAGGCTGGGCCTAGAAGTGGCACCCCAGAAAACGGAGGCCATGTCCTTTCAGAGACTTGGCCCCCGGGGGGTGCCACCGTCCGGCCTGCGGGTCCGAGTAGGGACAGCCTACGTCGAGGTCAAGGCCCATATGAAATATCTGGCCGGTGGCGCATCGTCGAGCATTTCGATCGCTTGGGCCCCCGTGTGGAGAAGGCGGCTGCCGCGTTAGGCCACCTTCTCGCGAATATCGGGGGGCCCGATGTTGGAGTCCACCGCCTCTAAGTGGAAGTGATGCGGTCTATTGACCTCTACGAGGCCTCCATCTGAGCCCCGCGCCTGTAGGCCAACCGACGCAGCGAAGAGATGCTTTGCCGCGCCAACCGTTGGCTGGCCATCCGGGTGATTCGAGGGTACCGCACCATCTCTCACGAGGCGGCGACCACCCTGGCGTGTCTGCCGCCCTGGAGCTCCTACCTTGGAAGAACCGGCAAGTGTACCGGTGCTCCAGGGAGCTCCAGGAGGCTGGGAGACCGCCAGAGGACAGGAGGCAAGCGGTCGAAGAGACGAGGCGCCGTCTACAACGGACCGTTCTGTTCATGTGGTTCCAGCAGATGATTCGGGCTGGAGCCACGCAACAGTCCGTTGGTACAGCCTTGCCACATTGACAAGGGTGGCGGGACAGACCGGGTAGGCTGTCCTATAGGATGACACAGGTACTCACCGGGCATGGTTGCTTTGATGAGTACCTGTGTCGAATCGGGAAGGAGGGCGACAGCGGTGGGCCATCATTGTGGAGGCTCCCAGGACACGGCCCAACACACGCTGGCAGCCTGTCCATGTGTGTTTCCGCTACAAAATATTTTCAAAATTTTTCTTTCATTATGGTTATACTTACCTTATACCTTAAATGTCACAAGTATGTTAAAAGTTTCGAAACAACAAAAGAAGAAATAAAAAATTTTTATTATTGCACTAGTGTTGCCTTAGTAATTTGAACCCGTATCGTGTGACAATGTTCGACGACCGAACATCAAGCGCACCGCTATTTTGGGGAACCACCTATAGCAAGGCACACTCGCCGGTACAGCGAGTGTTGGGTTCCAACGGGTCGGAGTGGGGATAAGTAGAGGGGATACAACATTTGCCTATATCGTGAACGCGTTCTGAGCTTGCATAAAGAAAATACTGTAATATCAATACAAATGCAACAGAAAAATTGTTATAAATGGCAGACTTTTACATATACTTTTACAAGAATGACAATCGTATTCACCTTTTTTTATCGATCTGTTTTGACACGCGGATTAGATTACGAGTATAATGTTTTTTCTATCCATTCTTCCATTGTAAACGTCGCCGTATTCGTTAAATCAGGATCTCGTTCTCTAAAGATATCTGCAAAAATAAAGTACGTTATTTTGCATAGCAAGTTGTGGCGGTTATAATGTTCTGTATACTTATCACTGTACGTTCGCATACCTATCATTGTTTTGAGTCGTACTGCGCACATTATGTAATCATCGAACGTGATCATGCCTTCTTTCGTTCCGTAACGATGTACAAAAATATTTAAAATATGATTATTAAGTCGATAACCCGCGCTATTTAACGCTTGTCGCAATTCGAATGCACTCAAGTATCCTGACTCGTCTTTGTCGTACAATTTGAAAACCGCCTTAAAATTAAACAGCACTTGTGAAAATTCATTTCAATAATTATTAAACGTACAGTAATTCCCGCTTTAAAGTTACAAGTTTTACACTTGAATAAAATCTTTCACTTAAATTTGTCACTATTTAAATTTTATCGCTTAAAAGGGAAAATAATAGTAACATCTGAAATTAGTAGGCGTTTAGATTGAATATAATTAACATACCCTCCATTTTCTTATATCGTTCCATAATGTTCTGAATTCTTCGAACCCAAGTTTCCCAGAATGATCTACATCCAGCATAGCCACCATACTACGGCACACATCTTTACTGAATCCTAGATCGTGTGTTTCTGAAATTAGAAAAATACTTCCAACTGTAACATTCGTTGAAATTTATTGCTTCGTGATGAACGTTCGACCGAAAGTAAATTCTTCTGAAATATTAAAAGACAATCATAAACTGCAACCGACTCTGACAACAACAAACAGATACGAACACATTGCAAACAGGTACCAATAGACTATACTAATAACAGTATGGTAGCTGCGTAACAGTTCTTCGCATACTGCATTCCAATTTTAATTAATGATGATTTCTAATCTTGTTGTGGCAAGAAAGCATGCAAAGAAATATTCAACTGCAGAGCCATACTACACTAATGATAAATAAATTAATACGGAAAACTGGATGTAAATAATGATACCTTTTCTCATTGCAAAATCCAAGATTTCTTTCAATTCCATCCAGTCTACTTCCATATCTTCGCCAGCAAGCTTCTTAAAGAATTCCCGAATGTTATCTTCATTTTGGCCTGGCTCTGGTTCACCTTGAATCTTAAAAGAGAATAAAATTATTCAAATTCGAGAAAGATAATGCAATAGTATATTGCAAAAGAGAAAACTGTCCCCACATGTATATTAATTTTTAGTACACATAACAGATTTACATTGTACTTCATTTATGGAGAATTTCTTGTACATACACATTACAGTGTGCTGGTTACCGCATCTCCGTTTCCTTGTGTGTTGTCATCTTTAGGATAAATCACCTAAAAGCCAAGCAACGCGAACATGCGAATCGTTACGTTTTATTAATACGGATCCACTAGCTGTCAATTAGTTTCTCGCAGTTCATTGTGAAACGATTATATATGTATATGCATGATTAGATATATAAGTAATCTACGCAAACACGAGTACACGTTGAAAGCATTATAAAAACCCTGCATATTAATCCTTATATCGATAACCAAAATACGGTTGCTCAATAACCAGGGGACAAGTTTTTCCTAACCTCCTACATGATGCATCGCGTACCACTCTTCCACGAGAGGAAGGCACAGGGTGTTTACAACCCCCACTCCTGTTGCAGTCAGCTGACTCACAGGTATTGGTCGAAAACAGTGACGACGATCTGTGACAGCCAATCAGCGGACTGCAGCAACAGTGGGGATGTAAACACACTGTGCCTTCTCTGGTGGAAGGACGATACTATTTCCAAAGGTTCTTTTCTAACTATCCAAAAAATGAGAATCCATAACGATTTTTGCAATATTATAACAAGGAAACTGGTACCTCGGTACCCTGTTATTGACATAAGGGTTAAACACATGTTATCAGAGTATGGAATTGGTCCAATATTTTTAGTGTGTATTTTTTTTACGTTAATATGTGTTAATATTGCGAATTAGTTAAATTACCGTGCGAACCGTGCACATATTTAAAGTACATTGATACTACGTGGGAGATATATGTATTGGTGTTTAAGTAGAATGTATTTATGGGGATTCCTTACCCTGTCATCAACTTTTCCAATACCGACTTCTTCGTCATTTTCCCTGGTAAATAGAATTAGAATCTAAATAACGGACTTCTATCGGGCTTAATTCTATCCAAGGAAAGAATCACTTACTCCATGTTGTTCTGATTTTCGGAGAAGATTCGAAGCAGAAATTCACCTTCCTCGTTTGGATCGAATGTACTTGGAACTATACAATAGACACCAGGCGGCAATTTAAAGCGACACGTAACTTCTCGTAAATTTATGAATACCGGCGAGCTCCCGACCGATGCATTGTATGCGAAGAAATTGATGTCTAATGGTTTTGGTAATCGTGCAGGATTCTCCAACTATACATAGAAATCGATGCAACTGTATGAATCTTTATTCTGTTACTAAACTTATTTTTCGTGCATTTATATTGGAATGCGCGCAAATTTATAATCTCTACCTATGCGCCATCTGTCGATAAAAATGTAAGATTCATATGAGAGAAGACTAGTGAGTTGAGTATGCCACGTTGCGAAAGACACTTTTGTTCAAAAGTATCCTATGTAATAATGTTCTGACTAGAAAAATTTTTTGTCGACCACGTTCCTCTTTATCCAACAATTATAAATACTTACATGGTATATCGCGAATCCAATAGTTAGGCTCTCTGCGCCCATCATTCTCTGTGCTCGTCTATTTTTCTGCATCAACGCAACGATTACTGTACACTTATCATCATCTTCGTCCGGATACTCCAACGTAATACGATACTGAGGGTTATGCCAAAATGTTTCTGCGACCCGTTAAAAATTTTTAATTGGTATTTGATGAAAAGAAACTGGAAAATACGTTAAAACGAAAGAAACGTTTACCTAAAAAGTTCCTACAACCTCCAGCCGTAACACCTCGCACCCACTCGCCTTCGAAAACGCTCATTTCCCATTTCTTCTTACCAGCGTTTAAATCGTCCTCGGTCAACGAGTCGGGATTTAAATTGCATATTTCTAGTTGCGTAAAGTACTGCTTAAAATCTTGAAACGACATCCAAAATTCACCGTCCACGTCGAAAGTTAAGCCTAATTCCTCCTTCTCGTTATCGGAAATAAATCTCCATTCGGGTGATCTATCGAACGAGAAGAAAAATGGTAACTTCCGATACTCGTCGGAAAATGAAAATATTGTGGTTCAAGTTAACCAAGTTGACTTCCTATACACTTTCTGACTAACAAACATTACGAAGGTGAATTGAACTAGCTATAACATTATAAAATTTCGATGCTGATTATTGGAATTTTCAAGTAACCATTTTTTATCAACATATTTTGGTCGTTTGACTTACTGATCGCTCCACGGACCGTTCCATTCTGCCTCATTTCCCCAGGGATTCCTAAGTCTAAGTAGAGGTATTCTTCCATAACGATTTGGCGTCTGAATGTCCACGTACTTGACGCGTGTAATACTATAAGCATGGCCTCTGATCAGTCCTTGAGGCGTTCTCGCCTCCAATACGTTTGGATCGGGCTAAAATAGAAGAACATTTTATTTATCAGTACATTCGAAGAATATAGTGATCGTCATGTTATTGGATTTACCTCTATCGAACAGCCCATTAACGAGTTCCTTTCAAAAGCTTTTAGCAGAATACTGAATAAATTCGGAGGGACTTTGTCCATTTGATACATTTCCGTCACACCGCCCGTAAAGTCTTCCATGGCCTCGCAAGTTGTTCCACCTTTCAGCGCCTCGTACGAGCCATGAAGCTTCGCATAAGCTTTCTCTAGGAGAGCACTCCAAAACTCGTTATTCTCCGCTGAACGCAGGTACACTAATTCACCGTAATAAGTAGGTAATCTGTCGTCGATCACTACGTCCACCCATCTACCGTATTGCCAGAACCTGTAACCAGATATAAATATTATGAAACATGAGATTTTTACAATAATCCACCTACAGTCAGGGACAAAAGCAAGTGGGCATATGATGAAAAAGGATATCAATGAAATTTAATCAATATAACATTGCAATTACATGTTTAAGCTTTATTTAATATTCATCCTTATAGTATATAGATTATTTAAACAACAATTGAAATAAATATTAACAATCGGTGTAAGCTCAAATTAGGTTTAAACAAAAAATGAAACTATAAGAGAGATATAGAAGTAAGTGGACACTACCAATAACAACTAATTAATATTTAGCATTGCTACCTTTTGCTGCAACTACGGCCTCTACTTGTCGCAGCATACTATTTGCATGATTTTCTATGTAATCTTTGTCAATAGTGCCAAATGCTTATTTTGAATTATTAAAAAACTCCATTTTATCAATACACACCACAGATTCTCTATCGGATTCAAGTGAGGACTTTGTGTTGGCCATTCGAGTAACTTACTACCACGATCACTAAAAAATTTCATACCCTTTTTGGTAACATGTTTTGGATCATTGTCCTGCTGAAGAATAAATTCTTCCAAATTCATTTTTATTGTTATCTCTTCCTAATTTCTGTTGATTACGCTAATATGCTTATTAGTATTCACAATACCATCAATTCGTACTAAAGTTCCAATCCCATGACATGAAAAACAACCCCACATCATTAATGAACCACGTTTAAATTTAACCGTTGGTGTGGTAAATGATTTTTTGTATGTTTCATTTTTCTTTCTCCAGACATTTTGCTACTTCTTCAATTGTCGCATTTCAAATTTTGATTCATCAGATCATATTATGTTTTTCCAGAATGATATCGGGATATTAACGTACTTTTTAGCAAAAGGTAAACGTTTTTTCATGTTCTTTTTATTATTATAAGGTTTACACCTTGCCCTACAAAATTTTAGTCCCACTTTGTCTTTGTCTGTGTGTGGTAGTACAACGTTTCCGTCCAGGGTGTCTTAAATTCTCTACAGTATTGTGTATTAAATATGTTTTTCATAGTTTATCCACCTTACTCTTTGATACTTTATACTTTTGTGCTATAACACGGAAACTTAACCTATCACAACAGTGCAAAAGAATTAAATTACGAATTTGATATGAAATTTCTGCTGTTTTTGGCATTTTATATCAACGCTTAATATTACTTGTATGATGACTGAATAAGCACTGAAAAATTTATTCGATCGTATGTTAATACGACCGTCATATAATGTTTCTATAGAGGGTGTTCAGCAACCCCCGGGAAAAATTTTAATAGGAGATTCTACAGGCCAAAATAAGACGAAAATCAAGAATACCAATTTGTTGATCGAGGCTTCGTTAAAAAGTTATTAACGTTTATAGTTGCGCCTGTAGATAGGCAACCTGCGCACAGCTGTGTGCGCGTGATACTGATTCTCACTCTCAAGACTCGCTACTTTAAACGTTAATAACCTTTCAACGAAGCCTCAATCAACAAATTAGTGTTCTTGATTTTCGTCTTATTTTAGCCTCTAGAATCTCCCATTAAAATTTTTCCCACGGATGACTGAACACTCTGTATGTATACCCGTGGGAAAAATTTTAATGGGAGATTCTAGAGACCAAAATAAGACGAAAATCAAGAATACCAATTTGTTGATGCAGACTTCATTAAAAAGTTATTAACGTTTATAGTTGCGCCTGTAGATAGGCAACCTGCGCACAGCTGCATGCGCGTGATACTAATTCTCACTCTCAAGACTCGCAACTTTAAACGTTAATAACTTTTTAACGAAGCCTCAATCAACAAATTGGTACTCTTGATTTTCGTCTTATTTTAGCCTCTAGAATCTCCCATTAAAATTTTTCCCAGGGTTGGCCTAACACCCTCTATATTTCTTGTCTTGCAATAATATATCAACTAAGTGTTCATTTACTTTGTCACTCTGGAATTGGTTGATTTTTGGTTAAACGTAATGTCGGTTTACATCGATTGTTAATATTTATTTTAAATGTTATTTAAATAATCCGTATACTATAAAGATAAATGTTAAAGCTTAAACCTGTAATCATGATACTATAGTAATTAAATTTCATACTGATATTCATTCTCATCATCCACCCACTTAACTATATAACTAAAATGTACATTTAAAAATTTTTCAACAGAATATAGAAATCACTCGGAAGTCATAAAATGTTAGAAATCGCAATTCAGCACACATGTTTGTTATTCGACTAAAAAGTCAGAATGAACCAACGATTCGCGGAAATATTATTTTTATTCAAACGCTGTAGGTACCTGAAATGAAAGATACCGGCGTAATTTTCTTTGAAGCTCTGGTCTTCTGGCACTACTTGGAAAAATAAATTACTGTCCATAGTTAGATTCGCAACTGCAGCGAGTAACCAACAATCTCCCAATTCACCCTGCTGAATATCGAATCTGGAGAAACCTTCCACAAACAGCAGTGGATTATCCACGATTTCCTGAAGTAAAAACGTTTAAACCGAATATAAAATTCCGTATGAAAACTTCTGGTTGAGAATAAAATGAATACTCAATAATAAATAAAATTATTAATTATTTATATTATTATTGATTATATAATCGTTTGAATTATTAGAAAATTTTCAAATATTCTTACCATCGGACGTTTCCATTCTATATGTCTGTCAGGACTTTTCGAAAAATATAAGGACGAGTCCGCTGTCGGAAACTCGGGATCTTCGAAGAGTCTGCCCGTTGACAAACATTCTCGCCTGATTGTATTGAAGTCTTGAACAGCTGCTCGTGGTCGAAACCCAGATCCTTTTTCTCCTAACTGGAACAACCCATCATTCCTTTTATTTCTTGTAAATAATAATGACAACAACAATAATAATAATAATTCAAGATCTTACGATAGTTTACGTTGTAACAGGATTTCCGAATGAAATTTTTCGTAGTTTTTATGCCCTTATCCTTGCTCATTTTCTTAACGTTTAGAAATTTTGATTCGGAATTTAAACTTCCTTTTCCCGAAGGCACTGCCTCGGAATACGAACCGAATGCGACTTGCGAGATACTAGGAATCGTGCTTCTACGATTTCCATATCTACTATTACTATATTCTAACGTTGACGATGTTTTCAACACTGCAACGCCCTCTTGCATGTAATTCGAGAGCCGATAGTTTGTATATTTACGATCCGGTTCCATGTCAGTATGTATGACCGAATAAAAAAGAACAAACAAAAAGTTTGACCCAGTTTAATGTAACGAGCAAATTGAACTGTTCGGACTCGCGAATACAAGTATACTATTGCAGCATTCTTTCGATTAAAATTATCTATTGCGGCGTATAACCGGAAGAAAGCTAACCACATTGAGTTTAGATTGTTAACTATCGTTAATTGCAGCGAGCTACGCGTGCGCAGTGTGACGATAATAACACGAGCGATAATCGGTAATAGATTGATAGAAAAAGAAAATCTCTATAAAAATGAAATTTATTATTTACAGATAGAGGTTAGAGGATTTCCCCTACGAGGAGGATGATTCACAAATACATGTCAATACTTCAAGGAGTGTATCTACACTTAAAAATAAGCGAAACACGTTATACGAATATAGTGGTCGTTCGTTGCAATATTTATATTCTCCTATGTTGAATTTTTATTTAGCATATTATCAAATTTTTGTTCGTCCCATTAATTTCGTGACTAATTTTAAATCTATAAGAAATTTGATCGTCGATGAATTCAATCATTGTAGGTACAGGTCCTACAGATAAAGGTTACATAAAAGACGCACTGTTATCTTAGTCGTTCGTTTCAATACACGCATGATGAATGAGTGTACATGACGCAGGATATAAGTATTTTGTTAATCATAGTTCCAGCAAACACTTTACGCGAGGTGGTGAATGCGTACGCATTCATTGTGTGTTGAAACCAGGATCAACGTCAACGTTCTTATCGACATCATTTATACTTCTTACTATACAGGGTGTTCCGACAACCATGGGAAAAATTTTAATGGGGGACTCTAGATGCCAAAATAACACGAAAATCAAGAATACCAATTTGTTAATTGGTATCGGAGGCTTCGTTAAAAAGTTATTAACAATTAAATTAAAAAATTTCAAATCGTCCTAAAAAAATTATTTTCGGTCGCGGGAGTCAATTATAATTATTTTTGGTCATTACACATACCTTCGAAATCCTGTCCATTTTCGAGAAAAAAAATTGGGTAGGTACTGAAATTTTTTGATGAAATTAAAAAATTTCAAATCATACTAAAAAAATTATATGTAGTTACAGGGGTCAATTACAATTATTTTTGGTCATTACATATACCCCTGAAATCCCACGCACTTTCGAGAAAAAGATTCGAGTAAGTGCTGAAAGTTTTGGGTGAAGAAAAAGACTTTCGAATCGTCTTGGAAAAATTATTTTTAGTTGCAGAGGTCAATTGCAAGCATTTTTGGTCAACAAACATACCCCCGAAATCCTACTCAGTTTCGAGAAAAAAATTCCTTACCAAAAATATAATTTCTGGCCAGAAATGTCTGCCCGAATTTTCATGTAAATCTTTAAAATATCGTAACTTCTGAATGGATTAGACGATTTTAATGTTTAAAAAAGCAAACTACGCGTATTTTGATGGAGAATATGTAGAAATTCCGAAAATATACGAAAAACTATTCCTTAACACTTTGAAATCAGAAAACCCCCATAAAAGTGGCCCAATTTTCAAATAACCATAACTCCTACAATAGTAAATATACTTCAATGAAACTTTTTTCTAAAGTAGAACTCGTGTATACCTACAAAAAAGTATTAGACAACTTTTCTATAAATCATCACCCAAAATTATTAAAAATCAAAAACGAATTTTTAAGAACAATCGACAGGAGGTAGGTACCTAATTTTTTCGACAAAAAAAAAATTTCAAATTGTTCTGAAAAAATTATTCTTATTTGCAGGGGGCAATTACAATCATTTTTGTCCATTAGACATACCCTCGAAATCCTGCCCACTTTCGAGAAAAAAATTCCTAATCGAAAATATAATTTGAGGTCTGAAATGGTTCCCCAGAAATTTCATGCGAATATTTGAAACATCGTAATTTCTCAATGGATTGGAGGATTCTAATGTTTCAATATGCAAACAACGCGTATTTTTGTGAAGAATATGTAGAAATTCCGAAAATATACGAAAAACTATTCCTTAACACTTTGAAATCAGAAAACCCCCATAAAAGTGGCCCAATTTTCAAATAACCATAACTCCTACAATAGTAAATATATTTCAATGAAACTTTTTTCTAAAGTAGAACTCATGTACACCTACAAAAAAGTATTAGACAACTTTTCTGTGGGGCGTCAAACAAAATTACTAAAAATGAAAAACTAATTTTTAAGAAAAATCGACAAAGGTAGGTGTCTAAATTTTTCGTCAAAATTAAAAAATTTCAAATCGTTTTAAAAAAATTATTTTCAGTTTCAGGGGTCAATTACAAGCATTTTTGGTGAATAGACATACCCCCGAAATCCTGCGCATTTTTGAGAAAAAAATTCAGAATGGGCGGAACTTTAAACATTAACAACTTTCTAACGAAGCCTCAATCAACAAATTGGTACTCTTGATTTTTGTCTTATTTTGGCCTCTAGAATCCCCCATTAAAATTTTTCCTGCGGTTGGCCGAACACCCTGTATATCTACAAAATTTATAACGTACGCTCTTTTTCCAGGGAAGTATTCGTTCACTTCGGAACCCGACATCACACGATATACAATTTGAAAATATTGCGACAACAGTTGTTTGAGCGTCTGATCGTTATCGCGCCAGCGACATTAATTTTAAACGAGTTTCCAAGGAAATTTCCAAATAAAGTTCGCCCAGTCGAATAATGCGTCAGCGTCCAAAATTATTCGGTTAAAATTGAAATCGATCGGACGAGTTTCAGGACGCATACCATTTTAATGTCGAAAAGCGACGGAAGAAATCGTTTGACTTCGACGACTGTCTTAACGAAGATGTCATCGGTACGACCCGAGTTCCCATCGTCGTAGTAACTCATCTTCCTCGTCGACTATGCCCTAACTACGTTACTGGAATTACCACTGATTACTACGTTCGAATAAAAAGATCGTTCGACGCGATTTCGAACGGGTCTTCTTTGCTCGCATTTTGACGGTTAGTTCTCGTCACGTGTCACTGTACGACGCAGATTGCTTCAGCCGCCATGAACGAAAAGCCGGAGGAAACTCGATCCTGGCTCTTGTCGCGATTTCACCGCGCGGATATGGAACCGTTACGTTGACAAGTCTGGAGCCATGAACTGAGATCATTCTCCTGTTACCCTCGCCGATGTTTCGTCACGCGGCACAACGCACGCGATAATGCACGACGGTTCTTTTTCCTCAACTTTTCAGTGGCGAATGTCAGCGTGCTAGCAAGAACGAATCGAGTGGAATTTAGGTGTGTGAGATACGTGATACCTGATTGCAATTTCGCAGTTTCACAACGAGCGGATGCGTACGCACGTGTCGCCGGCATAAACACGTTTTCGAGTTCGGCTGCGTTCGGCTATGTTCGGCTCCTGTTCGTGGGTCACGACGGGGCCTGACCCCTGGCGTTGGCAGTTCGACGCTAACAAAACACGACTACGTTAGTGCCCTTCACTGTCCTTATTCACATTCCTTAAAATGGAATTTTTTCATAATTTAAAATTAACATTCGGCGCTGTTGACAAAGATTAAAGAAGACAAAGTATGACACACATAATTTAAACAATGAATAACATTCTATGGCTCTACTGTTTCCTTCGTCATAGTTTTGATAGCGATAACGCCGTAATGCGATTAGTCGACGAATTTTTAATAATGTCATTTCCTATATTTAACACTTGTTTTGTAAACTTTGGAATTACTGACTCCTAGTTGACTAGTTGCGTAATTTTATAAATGTTCTAATAGGTTCATAATTTAAATGAAATGGGCATTATGATATCGAAGATTCAAATGTATCTTTACATAATTTTGTAAATGTTGCCAGTCTAGCTAAGTTTATTGGCAGTCTACCAATCCCCGAGATCTAGTTTGATCATAAATTTCGAGTTCTTGACAGACAAGTATTCATGTTCTTTGCGAGATATGGAATCAGAAAACGAGAAATATTTTACAAATGAATTGTTACTTTTGCATTTCTAGGTTTATCGTACAAATATGAAATCGTATTGCAGTTTCGCGCGATAAAGGAATATTTTTGGGATCGACATATACGAAGGATAATTTTCATAAATGCACGCATTTGATCAGCGACGACGGAATGAAATATTAAGACACGAGTAACTTAAATGAAACAGATGTTTGCTAAAAGTCGTTTAAAATGCAATCTATTTGTACGTCGTAGCTAATAATTCACCGAGTAATTCCGCGAATATCTCGAAGAGAATAAATCCTCTGTTTCGTATATGTATAACAGCGAATTGATGGCTTCTAATGCATTTACAGAATTCGAGATAGGAGAGTTATTTATTTCGAAATTCTACCGACGATAATATTTAATTGTCAACTGAGGATGCATTGGTTGAAAATTGGTGATAAAAAAAAGCAACCATAACTACATATTGTTAATCGAATGATCCGCAGTCATTCGCAATAACAGTCTATGGTGTCGATTGGCGATGGGAACGCCACCGTACTCTTTACGATGAAATATGGTGTGGTCGATTCTTATACAGGGTGTTCAGCCACCCCTTTGAAAAATTTTAATGGGGGATTCTAGAAGCCAAAATAAGACGAAAATTAAGAATACCAATTTGTTGATAGAGGCTTCGTTAAGAAGTTATTAACGTTTATAGTTGCGCCTGTAAATAGGCAACCTGCGCACAACTGCATGCGCGTGATAGCGATTCCCACTCTCAAGACTCGCAACTTTAAACGTTAATAACTTTTTAACGAAGCCTCCATCAACAAATTAGTATTCTTCATTTTCGCCTCATTTTGGCCTCTAGAATCCCCCATTAAAATTTTTCCCACGGGTAACTGAACACCCTGTATGTATACCCATGGGAAAAATTTTAATGGGGGATTCTAGAGACCAAAATAAGACGAAAATGAAGAATACCAATTTGTTGATCGAGGCTTCGTTAAAAAGTTATTAACGTTGAAATTTGCGCCTGTAAATAGGCAACCTGCGCACAACTGCATGCGCGTGATAGTGATTCTCACTCTCAAGACTCACAACTTTAAACGTTAATAACTTTTTAACGAAGCCTCAATCAACAAATTGGTATTCTTCATTTTCGTCTTATTTTGGTCTCTGGAATCCCCCATTAAAATTTTTCCCATGGGTGTACATACAGGGTGTTCAGTTACCCATGGGAAAAATTTTAATGGGAGATTCTAGAGGCCAAAATAAGATGAAAATCAAGAATACCAATTTGTTGATAGAGACATCGTTAAAAAGTTATTAACGTTTCTAGTTGCGCCTGTAAATAGGCAACCTGCGCACAACTGCAAGCGTGATAGTGATTCTCACTCTCAAGACTCGCAACTTT
Organism: Colletes latitarsis; assembly: GCF_051014445.1. NCBI lineage: Eukaryota > Metazoa > Arthropoda > Insecta > Hymenoptera > Colletidae > Colletes > Colletes latitarsis. Next base: position 9,756,458 of record NC_135146.1, read on the forward strand.
AAACGTTAATATCTTTTTAACGAAGCCTCAATCAACAAATTGGTATTCTTGACTTTCGTCTTATTTTAGTCTCTAGAATTTCCCATTAAAATTTTTCCCATGGGTGATTGTATACAGGGTGTTCAGTCAACCGTGGGAAAAATTTTAATGGGGGATTCTAGAAGCCAAAATAAGACGAAAATCAAGAATACCAATTTGTTAATGGAGGCTTCGTTAAAAAGTTATTAACAATTAAATTGAAAAATTTGAAATCGTTCTGAAAAAATTATTTTCGGCTGCAGGAGTCGACTACAATTATTTTTGGTCATTACACATACCCCCGAAATCCTGCGCACTTTCGAGAAAAAAATTCCTTACTGAAAATAAAAACCCCATAAAAGTGATCCAATATTTTAACGGCCATAACTCCTACAATAGTAAAGATATCTCAATGAAACTTTTTTCTGAAGCAGAGCCCATGGGCACCTACAAAAAAGTATTAGACAACTTTTCTGTAGAGCGTCAAACAAATTTACTAAAAATCAAAAACGAATTATTAAGAAAAATCGACAGGGGGTTGGTGCCTAAATTCTGCGACGATAAAAAAAATTTGGAAATCTTTCTAAAAAAATTATTTTCTATCGCAGGGGTTAATTACAATAATTTTCGGTGAATAGACATACCTCGGAAATCCTACTCATTTTCTAGAAAAAAATTCGAGAAAGCGTGAAATTTTTCGACGGAAAAAAGAAATTTCAAATCGTTTTGGAAAAATTATTTTCGATTGTGGGGGGCAATTACAATCATTTTTGGTGAATAGACATACCCCCGAAATCTTACGCATTTTCAAGAAAAAAATTCGAGAAAGTATGAAATTTTGCGACGGAAAAAAAAATTTCATATCATACTAAAAAAATTATACTTAATTAGAGGGGTCAATTACAATCATTTTTAGTGAATAGACATACCCCCGAAATCCTACCCAGTTTCTAGAAAAAAATTCGAAAAGGTGTGAAATTTTTCGACGGAAAAAAAAATTTCAAATCGTTCTGGAAAAATTATTTTCGGTTGCGGAGGTCCATTACAATCATTTTTGGTGAATAGACATACCCCCGAAATCCTACCCAGTTTCTAGAAAAAAATTCGAAAAGGTGTAAAATTTTTCGACGAAAAAAGAATTTCAAATCGTTTTGGAAAAATTATTTTCAGTTGTGGGGGGCAATTACAATAATTTTTGGTCAATAGACATACTCCCGAAATATTGCGCATTTTCGAGAAAAAAATTCGAGAAAGTATAAAATTTTGCGAGGGAAAAAAAAAATTACATATCATACTAAAAAAATTATACTTAATTAGAGGGGTCAATTACAATCATTTTTAGTGAATAGACATACCCCCGAAATCCTACCCAGTTTCTAGAAAAAAATTCGAAACGGTGTGCAATTTTTCGACGGAAAAAGAAATTTCAAATTATTTTGGAAAAATTATTTTCAGTTGTGGGGGATAATTACAGTAATTTTTGGTGAATAGACATATCCCCGAAATCCTACGCATTTTTGAGAAAAAAATTCTTTACCGAAAATCTAATTTGGCGCCTAAATTTTTCGACGAAAAAAGAATTTCAAATCGTTTTGGAAAAATTATTTTCAGTTGTGGGGGGCAATTGCAATAATTTTTGGTGAATAGACATACCCCCGAAATCCTACCCACTTTCTAGAAAAAAATTCTTTACCGAAAATCTAATTTGGCGCCTAAATTTTTCGACGAAAAAAAAATTTGAAATCGTTTTGGAAAAATTATTTTCGGCTGCGGGGGTCAATTGCAATAATTTTTGGTGAATAGACATACCCCCGAAATCCTACCTACTTTCTAGAAAAAAATTCTTTACCGAAAATCTAATTTGGCGCCTAAATTTTTCGACGAAAAAAGAATTTGAAATCGTTTTGGAAAAATTATTTTCAGTTGTGGGGGTCAATTGCAATAATTTTTGGTGAATAGACATACCCCCGAAATCCTACCCACTTTCGAGAAAAAAATTCTTTACCGAAAATCTAATTTGGCGCCTAAATTTTTCGACGAAAAAAAAATTTCAAATCGTTTTGGAAAAATTATTTTCAGTTGTGGGAGTCAATTGCAATAATTTTTGGTGAGTAGACATACCCCCGAAATCTTGCGCATTTTCGAGAAAAAAATTCTTCACCGAAAATCTAATTTGGCGCCTAAATTTTTCGACGAAAAAAGAATTTGAAATCGTTTTGGAAAAATTATTTTCAGTTGTGGGGGGCAATTGCAATAATTTTTGGTGAATAGACATACCCCCGAAATCCGACCCACTTTCTAGAAAAAAATTCTTAACCGAAAATCTAATTTGGCGCCTAAATTTTTCGACGAAAAAAAAAAAATTTCAAATCGTTTTGGAAAAATTATTTTCAGTTGTGGGGGGCAATTGCAATAATTTTTAGTCAATAGACATACCCCCGAAATCTTGCGCATTTTCGAGAAAAAAATTCAATACCGACGGAACTTTAGACGTTAATAACTTTTTAACGAAGCCTCCATCAACAAATTCGTATTCCTGATTTTCGTCTTATTTTGGTCTCTAGAATACTCTATTAAAATTTTTCCCAGGAGTGTGAACGTAGTTATTTTACCCCGAACATTAATTTACTATTTATAGTATTTGCAGCGTTGAAAATTGTTGATCGAACGTGTATCTGTTGGGGAATAATAAATCGGTACAATAGACGTTAACAGCATCGAGACGTGGCGAAGACAGTAAAACTGGGTAACAACCTTGGCAGTAGCCCGACTAAAAATACAAATTCGTTATGTGTATGAAATAACGTCTGCACGAGGGGTTCGTTTTATGTTAAAGTTGAATTTGGCGACGTTCCAAGGCGGAGCTTGGAAAAATTCCCCCCTGCTGACATTACTCGACCACCGCTAAGCTCGAATTCATTCTGTCTGTAGCGAGTTCGCGGTCGACGACGATGGATTTTAGAATCTTAGGAAATGAGCCGCGAAAGGTGGTTAAAGGGGCGACGAAAAAGTGAAGAAAAAGAAAGTTAGGTTAAGAATGACACTCTAACCTATCCTGTACAACCCCTTGCACTTCAATACCAAATTAAATGTGATGTGATTTATAGAAATAAAAAAAATATTCTTTCCACAAATATGAATGCTTGTAATTTAAATTTTATTATATATTCTCTAAATACAGTTTGTGTCATAAATGGAGCTTCCATCGAGCTGTATTGCGCTTGTCGCCACAGTGGCGCTAGTGCAGTGGAATAGTACAAAGGGTTAAGAAACATAGATGCCAGATTCAGCACCCGGTGCGACACTCACACATGGCAGATCACGCGTACATGAGTTCGTGGAGTTTCGGAAAGTCGACAAAGGCAAACTGACACATGCCCTCTTTCTCGATTATTTCGAAGCTGCCCGAAGTAATTTCGGTCCGCCTCGTGGGAGTCGAGAGAGAAAGGCTCACATTTGCCTTCTCGCTCTTAACAACTGAAATCCGACCTCCCGTCAACGGCATACGATTTGGAATCTCGAGCCGTGATTTTCGACTGCCCAGGCATTTTTATTTTCCGACCTATGTAGGCGCACATAAGCAAAGTACCCATAATGGAAAAAAAATTTTGTAAAATTTATTTTACGGAAATACACGTTTTAAGACCCCCTGATCATATTTTAATTATTGAAAAAAAAGAAATTTTTTTTTATTATTCCTATGTATGAGTGTACATATGCATATTAATAATACGATTTTTCAAAATCAAAATTCTTTAAGATTGAAAATTAATAAATTAAAATGAGAGTCCACTCTTTGCCAGTATCGTGCACGCTGTGGTATTTTTCAATATGAAGAGTTCTTATTTTTATAACAAACAAAAAAGTAGAATTAATAGTTGAGGAAATTAATTAATAATGATTTTCCTCGATATATTTTGAGTTAACCGTATCAATTTGTTATGACGAACTAAATATTATATGTTTGATTTGGCTTAATTTTGCATAAAAAAATGATTGTATCGATCCATAAAAATTAATAACGTGCACGATACCGTTCAATGGAAACCACGGGAAAGTGGTGGTCTCTTCCATCAGGAGGGAAATGTAAAAAATTGTTATTTAATTATGCAATGTGCAATATTGAAATGTTTAAACTAATGTAATGAAAAAAGAGCTCGTAGATACATTAATTTTTGATTAATGTACATACGAGCTATAGTCACGAGATCCCCACCATCAAATCGTTTAAAAATAAAGGAATAGTGATCCCGTTTGCCAGTGTGATACAAAGTATGGGTTGGATTTTAAATTAGAAAAGGACATAGTCGAATATTTTTATAGGTACAAAACATAGCGTTTTATTTTAGAAGAGTAACATGAGTTAGCAGGTACTATCATAAAACTGTTTTAGCCAGTTATATCCCTTTTTACCTGAAGTACAAGGTAAAAAGTACGAGGTACAAGTAAATCGAAATCCGAAAATCATTCACATTATATCAATGTAAATGAAGCGGTCTTTCCATCAGAGTTAAATACAAAATTTTGTAATTTCTGTGAAAACAGAATTTTCATTAGATGTACATGGTGTTTAAAATTTTTATGTTTTGACTGTTTTTACGAAAAATACCATCCAGATTCATGTACTTCATATATTGAAAATAACACATGTTAAATGTAATTGGTAAATTCAACTTTAAAAAAAAATATTCGAAGATCAGACAAAAATATAATGTCACATTTAGTGTACGATTAAAATATAATTAAAAAAAAAAAAGATATCTTTTAGCAGGGTTCGAACCTGCAGAGCAAAAGAAGCTCGAACTTACAGCCAAACACCACATCATTCACACCATACTACTTATTGGTGAATTTGGTTCTATTTTTGAAGATAAGTAGCTGTAATAACTTTAATAATATCTTGCAGTAAAACTTAACCCAAAATCGGGTACCATTTCAACTTTCCCTTATTAGAATCGAGTTTTCAATTTGTTTTAGCGAAAATCCCAGCCGGTTAAGCTGCTTACTGCTGTTTTTAATTACCAAGCATTTATTTCTCAATTAACCCTTTGCGAGTAAAACTATTTTGCACATTATTCTAAAACATTTGTGGTATTCGTTTTCAATGCGATTTAAGTAAGCATATACATGGTGTTTGGCCACCTCTGGTAAAAATTTTAATGGGAGATTCTAGAGGCCAAAATAAGATGAAAATCAAGAATACTAATTTGTTGATGGAGATTTTGTTAAAAAATTATTAACGTTAAAGTTTCGTCCGTACTGAATTTTTTTCTCGAAAGTGCGTAGGATTTCAGGGATATGTCTATTCACCAAAAATGATTGTAATTGACCCCTGCAACCAAAAATAATTTTTCCAGAACGATTTGAAATTTTTGAATTTAATTGTTAATAACTTTTTAACGGAGCCTCCATCAACAAATTGGTATTCTTGATTTTCGTCTTATTTTGGCCTCTAGAATCCCCCATTAAAATTTTTCCCAGAGGTGGCCAAACACCCTGTAATGTATAAGATTTCATTTAAGTTTTTCTTCTCTAGAGAAGATAAAGAAAAAGTTTATTTAATTTTTTTTACATAAAATTGAATTCGTCCCAAGATTTATATGAAACACTTAAAAGATCTTTTATAAATTACGCCTATGTATCGGAACAACTATGAAACAAGAGATATAATCATTATTATCCATGGGCTGATTATAGTCAAAAACTAATCGGACTTTGAAATGAGAACATAAAACTTAAATGTAAAGTTCCATTTAAATTCATTCAGCCATTTATACTCAATCGTATTAATAATATACATATGTACACTCATACATAGGAATAATAAAAAAAAATTTCTTTTTTTTCAATAATTAAAATATGATCAGGGGGTCTTAAAACGTGTATTTCCGTAAAATAAATTTTACAAAATTTTTTTTCCATTATGGGTACTTTGCTTATGTGCGCCTACATAGGTCGGAAAATAAAAATGCCTGGGCAGTCGAAAATCACGGCTCGAGATTCCAAATCGTATGCCGTTGACGGGAGGTCGGATTTCAGTTGTTAAGAGCGAGAAGGCAAATGTGAGCCTTTCTCTCTCTAGTCCCACGAGGCGGACCGAAATTACTTCGGGCAGCTTCGGAATAATCGAGAAAGAGGGCATGTGTCAGTTTGCCTTTGTTGACTTTCCGAAACTCCACGAACTCATGTACGCGTGATCTGCCATGTGTGAGTATCGCACCGGGTGCTGAATCTGGCATCTATGGTTAAGAAAGGAACGAGCACGGACCTTGAAAACAGTGTTCGCTGGATGATGGATGTCGCCTGAGCCGGAAAGTCCTCCTCTGAGTAGCCGCGTGAGAAGATTGTAGCGACCATAAGTGAACCATGTGTCCTCCGGAGGTTGGAACAGGGTAGGATTCCTACGAATAAATTACCATCTCTAGAGAAATTAATTCTGACGTTACTGGTCACACGCACCAATCGTTCCTCACGTTTTGTAATGTTTTCTAGTTACTAGAGGTCCAAGAGGAAAGATAATCACGACACGGGATTGCGGGTGCTTTTCAATTAACACTAGGTTCACAGCACGCGTCAATTTGACGCAGATTCCAAACTTAACGTTGTAGGACTCGTAAATATTGTTTGTTAGCAATTGAATTGATGTAACGATATGGATGTATACTCTAATTGAAAGATAATTGCATTTTAATGTAACTGTTAACACAGCGAATTGCAATAGAAATATGCGCAACGAGTGTCCGTAAACGTAGTGTTAAACAGAGAGATACATGGATTAATGTTTCTACGTTGTTCGTAAAATATAGTAAAGAAAGCTGTAATATTGAAGTTTGAAATTATGAAACTATTTATTGAGCTCTGAATAGAAAGGTAAAACATTCGAAATCATCTTAATGAGAAGGATGAACCTGGTATGTTGCTATCAAATAGTGTTGAGGATGAGAGCTTACCCTTTTAAGAATTTGTACGTTCTCGCGGCGTCTGCATCGTCGGCTATGGTTTTAACGTAGTAGTACGAGTAATTCGACATCGCTTTAATAAAGATACTTTTGGTAAATATAGCCGCGAGCGTACGGGACCGTATACCGTGGCCCCGCGAGATTCTCGAAAGGGCGGCACAAACGTACTGTTAGCCGAAAACTACACACGAATTGTCCTCCATGCCCCTCCTTCTTCGTTCCATCGGTGGTGTCCGTCGAGAAGGTTTCTTCGACTATATTTTACTAGCCAACAGTCCATACGAAGATGAATGGCACGAAAAACAGACGTACGACGAAATACTCTTGCTATTTTCTCTGAGGAACATGATAGTTTTAACCTTTAGTTGCCGCGGTTAAATACTCTCCACGAAACATGGAATACCACAACAAATCAAATTTAAGGGGGCAGTCTCATGTGAGACCACAAAAAAATCAATTTTTTTTTATTTTTTTGAAAGTTTATATACAGGGTGCTCAGATACCAATGGGGAAAATTTTAATGGGGGATTCTAGAGGCCAAAATAAGACACAAATCAAGAATATCAATTTGTTGATGGAAGCTTTGTTAAAAAGTTATTAACGTTTAAAGTTCCGTTCGTAATGAATTTTTTTCTCGAAAATGCGCAGGATTTCGGAGGTATGTCTAATAACTAAAAATGATTGTAATTGACCCCTCTAATTGAGTATAATTTTTTTAGTATGATTTGAAATTTTTTAATTTCGTCTAAAAATTTCAATACCTACTCGAATTTTTTTCTCGAATGTGAGTAGGATTTCGGGGGTATGTCTATTCACCAAAAATGATTGTAATTGACCCCTCTAATTGAGTATAATTTTTTTAGTATGATTTGAAATTTTTTAATTTTGTCTAAAAATTTCAATACATATTCGAATTTTTTTCTCGAAAGTGGCTACGATTTCGGGGGTATGTCTATTCACCAAAAATGATTGTAATTGACCTCTCTAATTAAGTATAATTTTTTTAGTATGATTTGAAATTTTTTAATTTCGTCTAAAAATTTCAATACCTGCTTGAATTTTTTTCTCGAATGTGAGTAGGATTTCGGGGGTATGTCTAATAACTAAAAATGATTGTAATTGACCCCTCTAATTGAGTATAATTTTTTTAGTATGATTTGAAATTTTTTAATTTTGTCTAAAAATTTCAATACATATTCGAATTTTTTTCTCGAATGTGAGTAGGATTTCGGGGGTATGTCTATTCACCAAAAATGGTTGTAATTGATCCCTCTAATTAAGTATAATTTTTTTAGTATGATTTGAAATTTTTTAATTTCGTCTAAAAATTTCAATACATATTCGAATTCTTTTCTCGAAAGTGGCTAGGATTTCGGAGGTATGTCTAATGACCAAAAATGATTGTATTTGACCCCTCTAATTGAGCATAATTTTTTTAGTATGATTTGAAATTTTTTAATTTTGTCTAAAAATTTCAATACCTACTCGAATTTTTTTCTCGAATGTGAGTAGGATTTCGGGGGTATGTCTATTCACCAAAAATGATTGTAATTGACCCCTCTAATTAAGTATAATTTTTTTAGAACGATTTGAAATTTTTTAATTTCGTCTAAAAATTTCAATACCTACACGAATTTTTTTCTCGAATGTGGGTAGAATTTCGAGGATATGTCTAATCATCAAAAATGATTGTAATTGACCCCTCTAATTAAGTATAATTTTTTTAGAACGATTTGAAATTTTTTTTTTTGTTGAATTTAGGCGCCTAATTAGATTTTCGGTAAGGAATTTTTTTCTCGAAAATGCGTAAGATTTTGGGGGTATGTGTAAGGGCTAAAAATGATTGTAATTGACCCCCACAACCGAAAATAATTTTTCCAAAACGATTTGAATTTTTTTTTTTCCGTCGAAAAATTTCTCACCTTTTCGAATTTTTTTCTAGAAACTGGGTAGGATTTCGGAGGTATGTCTATTCACTAAAAATGATTGTAATTGACCCCTCTAATTAAGTATAATTTTTTTAGTATGATATGAAATTTTTCTTTTCCGTCGCAAAATTTCATACTTTCTTGAATTTTTTTCTCGAAAATGCGTAAGATTTTTGGGATATGTGTAAGGGCTAAAAATGATTGTAATTGACCCCCACAACCGAAAATAATTTTTTTAGAACGATTTGAAAAATTTGTTTTTCGCCGGAAAATTTCAGTACATTCTTGAATTTTTTTCTCGAAAGTGAGTAGGATTTCGGAGGTATGTCTATTCACCAAAAAAGACTGTAATTGACCCCCACAACCGACAATATTTTTTTTAGAACGATTTGAAAAATTTGTTTTTCGTCGAATAATTTAGACGCCTACTTCTTGTCGATTTGTCTTAAAAATTCATTTTTAATTTTTAGTAATTATGTTTGGCACTCTATACAAAAGTTGTTTAATACTTTTTTGTTGGTATTCATGAACTCTACTTCAGAAAAAAGTTTCGTTGAAATAGATTCACTATTGCAGGAGTTATGGCTGTTTGAAAATTGGGCCACGTTTTTGGGGGTTTTCCCATTTTATGGGGTCAAGGAATAACTTTTTCAATATTCTCAGAATTTCTAAATATTCTTCACTAAAATACGCATTATTTGCATTTCGAAACTTTAAAATCCTCCAATCCATTCAGGAGTTACGGTTTTTTAAACATAGGCATGAAATTTTAGGGGATTTATGGTCAGGCATTATATTTTCGGTAAGGAATTTTTTTCTCGAAAGTGCGTAGGATTTCGAGGGTATATATATTGACCAAAAATGAATATAATTGCCCTCAGGAACTAAAAATAATTTTTTCAGAACGATTTCAAAACTTTCTTTTTCGCCGAAAAATTTAGGCATCTATACCCCCTTCGATTTTCTTTAAAAATTAATTTTTCATTTTTAGTCATTTTGTTTGATGCCCTACAGAAAAGTTGTCTAATACTTTTTTGTAGATACCCGTGAGCTCTACTTCAGGAAAAAGTTTCATTGAAATATATTCATTATTGTAGGAGTTATGGATATTTGAAAATTGGACCATTGTTATGGGGTTTTTCTCATTTTACGGGGTCAAGGAATAACATTTTGATTATTGTTAGAATTCCAACATATACTTCATTAAAATACGCGTTATTTGCCTTTTTAAACATTAAAATCCTTCAAACCGTTCAGAAGTTATGACGTTTTAAAGATACGCACGAAATTTTGGAATTACATTTCTGGTCCGAAATTAAATTTTCAGTAAGGAATTTTTTTCTCGAAAATGGTTAGGATTTCGGGGGTATGTTCATTGACCAAAAATGATTATAATTTACCCCCGCAACCGAAAGTAATTTTTTTAGAACGATTTGAAAAATTTTTTTTTCGCCAAAAATTTCATCACCTATTCGATTTTTTTTCTAGAAAGTGGGTAGGATTTCGAAGGTATGTCAATTCACCAAAAATTATTGTAATTAACCACCGCAACCGAAAATAATTTTTCCAAAACGATTTGAAATATTTAAATTGAATTGTTAATAACTTTTTAACGAAGCCTCCATCAACAAATTGTTATTCTTAATTTTCGTTTTATTTTGGCCTCTAGAAACCCCCTTTAAAATTTTTCCCACGGTTGACTGAACACCCTGTATAAAGTATGTATACCTTTGTTATGTATATTGTTATACAGGGTGTTCAGTCACTCGTGGGAAAACTTTTAATGGAAGATTCTAGAGGCCAAAATAAGACGAAAGTCAAGAATACCAATTTGTTGATTGAGTCTTCGTTAAAAAGATATTGACGTTTAAAGTTGCGTGTCTCGTGAGTGAGAATCGCTATCACGCGCATACAGTTGTGCGCAGGTTACTGATCTACAGGCGCAACTATAAACGTTAATAACTTTTTAACGAAGCCTCCATCAACAAATTAGTATTCTTGATTTTCGTTTTATTTTGGCCTCTAGAATCTCCCATTAAAATTTTTCCCAGGGGTGGCCGAACACCCCGTATATTTAACTATATTTACGAATTTTTGCAAAAAGTATGTAAAACTAGAGCTACTGCTAAAAGTTATGCAAAATATGCAAAATAAAAAATATATTTTTAAAGACCTCTAGCGATGAAAGAAACTTCTATTTAGATTTCACTATGTTATCTATTTCCTAGAAACATATGTATTTGCATAAACGTCCTCAGTCTAACCATAACAAACAATTCTTTAACACTATCTATACCAAAGGTTACGAATTAGATAGAATTATCTGCCATTTGATAATTAAATTTCTATTTCTATTTTTAGGAAAATGATTTCACGACCCTGAAACTGGTCTTCATTTCTCAAACGCGACCCGGCGGGGTCTGAAGGGACCCAACTTGGGATATCTGACAAAGAAATAAAGGAACCACCAGAAGAAGACAACTAGATTTGAATGAAAAGCTTCAGAAACCCTTTCCAATTGCGCAAAAGCCTTCTCTAATGTCGTTAAATTAATTAAAATTAGTTTACCTAATATTACTTTTAAATATTCTTAATCAATTATTCTGTACAAATTAATTCTAGTTAAATACACTATTTCTGATTCTCAATAAACTGTTATTAGATAGCTAAATCAAATTTTCATTAATTTGTTAATTTTAAGTTTTATTTATTTAAACTACTAGCATATTATATCCAACTTTAGTTTTCAGGCATTCTTTGAACGAATATTTTTAATGTAAATGCCAATGTCCAACCACAATCCATTTCCTTTGAAAACAGGAAAAGGTTTCAATTTCTGGTGGAACAACAATGGTCCTTTTCGTTGCTGATTATTTTAAGACACTGTGACGGATATTGTGGTTTAGAAAGAAACCGCTACATCCTAAAAAATCTTACTATAAATTAGGTGACTGTTACATTTTCTTGTAAAACACTATTGGTCGCGACCATCGAAACTTTTAAATCGTTCTCTGACATTTATTAAAAAATCCAACTTATAATCTGAATTTCAGATTGTTATCTTATTCTTCTCTTTTCGTTTATTTACAAAACTATTAATTAATATGTCGAACAATAACTCGAACATTTTGTATCTTTTCGATAGGCCTACTGAGCCAGTTTACGTGCCCAGAGGAGACGAGAAAATTGGTTTCGATATACCGGTTGATTATTTGGTAAGTTTCATTTATTTATTTCTAGAATAAATATTTTCATGAATAGACTGCTACATCCACTGGACGTATCGACTTTTACTTAATAAAATTTGTTGAATAACATCAGATCCCCTTGCATAGGAACTGATTAAATAAATACAGGGTGTTCGGCCACCCCAGGGAAAGATTTTAATGGGGGATTCTAGAGGCCAAAATAGAACGAAAATCAAGAATACTAATTTGTTGGTGGAGGCTTCGTTAAAAAGTTATTAACGTTTATAGTTGCGCCTGTAGATCGGCAACCTGCGCAGAGCTGTGTGCGCGTGATAGTGATTCTCACTCACAAGACTTGCAACTTTAAACGTTAATAACTTTTTAACGAAGCCTCAATCAACAAATTGGTATTCTTGACTTTCGTCTTATTTTGGCCTCTGGAATCTCCCATTAAAATTTTTCCCACGGGTAACTGAACACCCTGCATGTACACCCATGGGAAAAATTTTAATGGGGGATTCTGGAGGCCAAAATAAGACGAAAATGAAGAATACTAATTTGTTGACGGAGGCTTCGTTAAAAAGTTATTAACGTTTATAGTTGCGCCTGTAGATCGGCAACCTGCGCAGAGCTGTGTGCGCGTGATAGTGATTCTCACTCACAAGACTCGCAACTTTAAACGTTAATAACTTTTTAACGAAGCCTCAATCGACAAATTGGTATTCTTGACTTTCGTCTTATTTTGGCCTCTAGAAACTTCTATTAAAATTTTTCCCACGAGTGACTGAACACCCTGTATATATAGACAATGTTAAATTTCTTAGGAGAGAAAGTCATAATCCGATGCAGACTAAATAGTAGCACACTTCAAAGATAAAGATATAGAGAGTGTTCAGCAACCTATGGGAAAAATTGTAATGGGAGATTCTGGAGGTCAAAATAAGACGAAAATGAAGAATACTAATTTGTTGACGGAGGCTTCGTTAAAAAGTTATTAACGTTTATAGTTGCGCCTGTAGATCGGCAACCTGCGCAGAGCTGTGTGCGCGTGATAGTGATTCTCACTCACAAGACACGCAACTTTAAAAGTTAATAACTTTTTAACGAAGCCTCAATCGACAAATTGGTATTCTTGACTTTCATCTTATTTTGGCCTCTAGAATCTCCCATTCAAATTTTTCCCACGAGTGACTGTACACCCTGTATAACAATATACATAACAAAGGTATACATAATTTATACAAGATGTTCAGTCACCCATGGGAAAAATTTGAATGGGAGATTCTATAGGCCAAAATAAGATGAAAATTGAGAATAACAATTTGTCGATGGAGGCTTCGTTAAAAAGTTATTAACAATTCAATTTAAATATTTCAAATCGTTCTGGAAAAATTATTTTCCGTTGCCAGGGTCAATTACAATTATTTTTGGTGAATAGACATACCTTCGAAATCCTACCCACTTTCTAGAAAAAAAATCGAATAGGTGATGAAATTTTTGGCGAAAAAAAAATTTTTCAAATCGATCTAAAAAAATTACTTTCGGTTGCTGGGGTAAATTACAATAATTTTTGGTCAATGAACATACCCCCGAAATCCTAACCATTTTCGAGAAAAAAATTCCTTACTGAAAATTTAATTTCGGGCCAGAAATGTCATTCCAAAATTTCGAGCGTATCTTTAAAACTTCATAACTTTTGAACGGTTTGAAGGATTTTAATGTTTGAAAAAGGAAATAACGCGTATTTTAGTGAAGAATATGTAGGAATTCTAACAATAATCAAAATGTTATTCCTTGACCCCGTAAAATGAGAAAAACCCCATAACAATGATCCAATTTTCAAATATCCATAACTCCTACAATAATGAATATATTTCAATGAAACTTTTTCCTGAAGTAGAGCTCACGGGTATCTACAAAAAAGTATTAGACAACTTTTCTGTAGGGCAACAAACAAAATTACTAAAAATGAAAAATTAATTTTTAAAGAAAATCGAAGGGGCGTAGATGCCTAAATTTTTCGGCGAAAAAGAAAGTTTTGAAATCGTTCTGAAAAAATTATTTTTAGTTCCTGAGGGCAATTATATTCATTTTTGGTCAATATATATACCCTCGAAATCCTACGCACTTTCGAGAAAAAAATTCCTTACCGAAAATATAATGCCTGACCATAAATTTTTCCCTAAAATTTCATGCCTTGTTTGAAAAACCATAACTCCTGAATGGATTGGAGGATTTTAAAATTTCCAAATGCAAATAATGCGTATTTTAGTGAAGAATATTTAAAAATTCTAAGAATATTGAAAAAGTTATTCCTTGACCCCATAAAATGAGAAAACCCCCATAAACGTGGCCCAATTTTCAAACAGCCATAACTCCTGCAATAGTGAATATATTTCAATGAAACTTTTTTCTGAAGTAGAGTTCATGAGTACCTACAAAAAAGTATTAAACAACTTTTCTGTAGAGTGCCAAACAAAATTACTAAAAATTGAAAACGAATTTTTAAGAAAAATCGACAAGGTGTCTATATTTTTCGTCCAAAAAAAAAATTCAAATCGTTCTGGAAAAATTATTTTCTGTTGCAGGGGTCAATTACAATCATTTTTGCTCATTACACATACCCCCGAAATCCTGCGTATTTTCAAGAAAAAAATTCAGAACGACCGGAACTGTAAACGTTAATAACTTTTTAACGAAGCCTTCATCAACAAATTAGTATTCTTTATTTTCGTCTTATTTTGGCCTCCAGAATCCCCCATTAAAATTTTTCCCAAGGGTGACCAAACCCTCTGTAAATATAGACAATGTTAAAATGTTAAACACAACCAATTTAATTTTTCCTTAAGTATTGCATAGTTTAATCTAAGAAATTACAAACGTCGAACAAAAGATACGGGAATCCCCGTACGATCTTCAACCTTATTCTAGGTGTCGCCACTTGGCCGTCTAATTATAAACGACACAACAAAATTTTGTATTTTTGCTTTAAAGGAAACTGAAATATTGATTTTCTCATTTAAACTAATTGTTTTTATTCCTTGTAATTTGTCCAGCCTGACAATTATCGTTATGTGGCGACATCAATATTCAACCGTTTCGGCGAGGAAGCTACTACAAAAATCCAAGTGAAACAAATTACTCTTCCGGATCTTAGTGTCCCCATGCAGCTGGGACGATATGCGCCATTTTCAATCTTTATTCCTTTTCATCGAAAATTAGCTGGTCACCTTATTGATATTTTCATGGGTTTGTTTTATACTACATTACTAATTATTTACTTATCTAAGGGGGCAGTCTCATGTGTTGCAAAATTTAACCATCTTTATTAATTTTTTTTAACTAAATGTTACATCTAACGCTATAATTTATTTTCGCAATTTACTTAACCATCCTTTGGAAATACAAAACAAATTTTTCAGTAATTTTTATTAACTCTTCGTGTTTTTATCACGCCCATAGTAAATGTATGTTTAAAAAAAGAAATTGGTTTTTGTTGGGATAAAAATCACCGTATTCGTTATCCTAGTTACATGTTCAGTAGTTGGTACCCCTGTCTGGACGACACATGTATATAAATACGGGGGATCACCGTGTGTTCTGAATGTGTGTCGCGAACCATCGTGTAAAATGGACAGAGGAAAAGTTCTTAGTTAAAGAATTAAAATTAAGTTGGACCTTGTTCTGTATTTACATGTACATTTGAATAAAGTATAGTGTTGACTCTCCAGTCAACAATTTTTTTGAGGTCTCACATGAGACTGCCCCCTCAACTGCTTTATTCTAAACACCATGTATATGTATTAAGATTATATTATATTTATATTTCATATTATACACAATGTTATCAACTACTTGTATTTCGTATTGCAGGGATGAGGACATTCGATGACTTCTTGTCTGTTGCGGTTTATTGTCATGATCGTTTGAACGCGAATTTGTTCATTTATGCCCTTTCAGTAGCAATATTGCACCGTCCTGATACAAAAGATTTGCCACTACCACCATTGTGTGAAGTATTTCCAGACAAGTATGTAGACGGAGTAGTTTTTTCTAGGATCAGAGAGGTGGCTAATGTGGTTCCTACGGGTTCGAGGGTACGTAACAAGTTCACAGTCAACTTGTATTACTTACTAAGTAAATGTATTTGACAAATGCATGTTTCTTCCATCGATAGATACCGATCGATATTCCACGAGATTATACTGCGTCAGACCTGGATCCAGAACATCGTGTCGCATACTGGAGGGAAGATGTTGGGATCAATCTCCATCATTGGCATTGGCACTTGGTCTATCCATCTACCGTTGAAGATAATTTGGGAATCGTTAACAAAGATCGCCGTGGAGAACTTTTCTACTACATGCACCAGCAAATTATGGCTAGGTAAGTACTATAAATCTTAATCAACTCCAAAAATCTTTCAGACGATGATGACACTTATTGCGTCTTGGGTGAGGGAACTCAAGTTCGAGCCAAAGGATTCTTGCTACGTCTCCAAAACAGTTAAAAAGACATTTTAACTTTAGATTTGAATTTCAATGTTTCTATTTAAAAATTTTATTAAGAAATTTCTGAATGAGTGTCAAACTGAATTCATGTATCGTATGTTTAGATACAACTGTGAACGTTTATGCAACAAACTTGGACGTGTTAAACGATTTATCGATTGGCACGAACCGATCCCTGAGGGTTACTTCCCAAAGTTAGATTCCATAGTTGCTGGCCGCACGTGGCCAGCTCGTTCAGGCGGCTCCGTTCTCAAAGACATCGATCGAGCAGCGGAGAAACTGCGTTTTGATATCCAGGATCTAGAACGATGGCGCGATCGTATCTACGCGTCGATTCATGCAGCGTCCATAGTCACTCCAAATGGTAAAACAAAGCCGTTAACTGAAAAAGATGGAATCGATATATTGGGAAATATAGTAGAGGCTAGCTCCCTGTCGCCTAATCCAAATGTTTACGGTGACCTTCATAACTTAGGCCATACTGCTATTTCTTATTGCCACGATCCGGACGCTCGTTATTTGGTAAGTTTAAATAACTGTTATTTAGCTTCAGCAACAGATTTTAAAGTACTATAGTCAACAAATATTAAAACTAACATAATGTTTCGTTTCTTTTTACTTTAATCTCAGGAATGGGCTGGCGTCATGGGTGATTCAGCAACTGCTATGAGAGATCCAATATTCTACAGATGGCACGCTTTCGTTGACGGTATTTTTCAAGAATATAAGACTACCTTGCCTCAATACACCAACGAACAGGTTAATATATAAAACAAAAAATTAGTAATTATTATTGAGCTAAGTTTTGCATGCATTTGGTCTGTTTATGGTAAACGCTGTGTGTACAAATTGTCAGTTACCAAAAGATAAACGTGTTAAAAATTCTATGATTTTGTGGCGTCGCTTCCCGTGTTCGGCCACTTTTGGGAAAAATTTTAATGGGAGATTCTAGAGACCAAAATAAGACGAAAATCAAGAATGCTAATTTGTTGATGGAGGTCTCGTTAAAAAGTTATTAACGTTTAAAGTTCCGCCCATACTGAATTTTTTTCTAGAAAGTGAGTAGGATTTCGGGGGAAGGTCTATTCACCAAAAATTATTGTAATTGACCCCCTCAACCAAAAATAATTTTTTTAAAACGATTTGAAACTTTTCAATTTTGCCGAAAAATTTCTGCACTTTCTCGAATTTTTTTCTAGAATCAGGATAGGATTTTGGGGGTAGGTCTATTCACCAAAAATTATTGTAATTGAACCCCTCAACCGAAAATAATTTTTCCAGAACGATTTGAAACTTCTCAATTTCGCCGAAAAATTTCTGCACCTTCTCGAATTTTTTTCTAGAATCAGGGTAGGATTTCGGGGGTAGATCTATTCACCAAAAATTATTGTAATTGATCCCTGCAACTAAATATAATTTTTTTATTATGAATTGAAATTTTTTAATTTCATATAAAAATTTCAGTACCTACTCGAATTTTTTTCTAGAAAGTGGGTGGGATTTCGAGGGTATGTCTAATGGCTAAAAATGATTGTAATTGACCCCCGCAACCGAAAATAATTTTTCCAGAACGATTTGGAATTTTTTTTTTTTCGTCGAAAAATTTAGACACCTACCCTTGTCGATTTTGCTTTAAAATTCGTTTTTGATTTTTAGTAATGTTGTTCGACGCCCTATTGAAAAGTTATTTAATACTTTTTTGTAGGTACCCGTGAGCTCTACTTCAGAAAAAAGTTTCATTGAATTATATTCATTATTGTAGGAGTTATGGATATTTGAAAATTGGACCATTTTTATGGGGTTTTTCTCATTTTACAAGGTCAAGGAATAACTTTTTGATTATTGTTAGAATTCCTACATATTCTTCACTAAAATACGCATTGTTTGCATTTTGAAAAATTAAAATCCTCCAATCCGTTCAGAAGTTATGACGTTTTAAAGATTCGCATGAAATTTCGGGGTACCATTTCTGGCTTCACATAATATTTTCGGTAAGGAATTTTTTTCTCGAAAATGCGTAGGATGTCGAGGGTTTGTCTATTGACCAAAAATGATTGTAATCGACTCCTACAACCGAAAATAATTTTTTCAGAACGATTTGAAATTTTTCAATTAGGCACCGACCCTTGTCAGATTTTTCTTAACAAATCGTTTTTGATTTTTAATAATTTTGTTTGACTCCCTGCAGAAAAGTTGTCTAATACTTTTTTGTAGGTACTCATGAACTCTACTTCAGAAAAAAGTTTCATTGAAATATATTCACTATTGCAGGAGTTATGGCTGTTTGAAAATTGGGCCATTTTTATGGGGTTTTTATTTTCGGTAAGGAATTTTTTTCTCGAAAGTGCGCAGGATTTCGGGGGTATGTGTAATGACCAAAAATGATTGTAATTAACCCCTATAACTAAATATAATTTTTTTAGTAATATTTGAAATTTTTTTATTTCGTCTAAAAATTTCAGTATCTACTCGAATTTTTTTCTCGATAGTGGATAGGATTTCGAAGGTATGTGTATTCATCAAAAATGATTGTAATTGATCCCTGCAACTAAATATAATTTTTTTATTATGAATTGAAATTTTTTAATTTCATCTAAAAATTTCAGTACCTACTCGAATTTTTTTCTAGAAAGTGGGCGGGATTTCGAGGGTATGTCTAATGGCTAAAAATGATTGTAATTGACCCCCGCAACCGAAAATAATTTTTCCAGAACAATTTGGAATTTTTTTTTTTCGTCGAAAAATTTAGACACCTACCCTTGTCGATTTTGCTTTAAAATTCGTTTTTGATTTTTAGTAATGTTGTTCGACGCCCTATTGAAAAGTTGTTTAATACTTTTTTGTAGGTACCCGTGAGCTCTACTTCAGAAAAAAGTTTCATTGAATTATATTCATTATTGTAGGAGTTATGGATATTTGAAAATTGGACCATTTTTATGGGGTTTTTTCTCATTTTACAAGGTCAAGGAATAACTTTTTGATTATTGTTAGAATTCCTACATATTCTTCAATAAAATACGCGTTGATTGCTTTTTTAAACATTAAAATCCTTCAATCCGTTCAGAAGTTATGACGTTTTAAAGATCCGCACGAAATTTCGGGGTACCATTTCTGGCTTCACATAATATTTTTGGTAAGAAATTTTTTTCTCCAAAGTGGGTAGGATTTCGAGAGTATGTCTATTGACCAAAAATGATTGTAATTGATCCCCCTAGCTAAAAATAATTTTTTCAGAACGATTTGAAAATTTTCATTTTTGCCGAAAAATTTAGGCACCTTGTCGAATTTTTTTCTCGAAAGCGGGTAGGATTTTGGGGGTACGTCTATTGATCAAAACTTATTGTAATTAACCCCTGCGATAGAAAATAATTTTTTTAGAGAGATTTCAAAATTTTTTTTTTCATCGAAGAATTTAGGCATCTACCCCCTGTCGATTCTCCTTAAAAATTAGTTTTTGATTTTTAGTAATTTTGTTTGGCGCTCTACAGAAAAGTTGTCTAATACTTTTTTGTAGTTACCCATGAGCTCTACTTCAGAAAAAAGTTTCATTGCAATCTATTCACTAGTGCAGGAGTTATGGCTGTTTGAAAATCGGACCATTTTTATGGGGATTTTCTCACTTTATGTGGTCAAGGAACAACTTTTCAATATTATTAGAATTTCTACATATTCTTCACCAAAATACGCGTTGTTTGCATTTTGAAACATTAAAATACCCCATTCCGTTCAGAAGTTATGACATTATAAAGATTTGCATGTAATTTTGGGGGTGCATTTCTGGCTTCACATTAGATTTTTGGTCAGGAATTTTTTTCTCGAAAGTGCGTAGGATTTCGGGATTATGTCTTTTTACCAAAAATGATTGTAATTGACCTCTGCAACCAAAAATAATTTTTTCAGAATGATTTGAAATTTTTGAAATTTTTTAATTCAATTTTTTAATAACTTTTTAATAAAGCCTCAGTCAAGAAATTGATATCCTTGATTTTCATCTTATTTTAGCCTCTAGAATCTCCCATTAAAATTTTTCCCAGGGGTGGTCGAGCACCCTATATTTATATACAATCCTCGACCAACTTCTAAGTATCCCAGTCATCCAAAGCAGGGCTTGCTAGAAAGCCTTTCTGACGACGCAACAAAGCAGCGCCACAATTTCTGAAAAAGGAAAAGAAATAAAAAAATATTAAAACATTTTCTTTCGTGTCCATAGTTGGACTTTCCAGGTATCGAAATAGCAGACATTAGACTAACGTCTAATTCCCAACGCAATGTCTTGAATACTTTCTGGAATCAGAGTGTCGTAGACTTGTCTCGTGGACTTGACTTCATGCCACGTGGTTCAGTGCCTATTAGATTCACTCATTTGAACCATGGCGACTTTACATACACGATAATTGTTAACAATCGAAACAACTCGTTACGAAGAGGCACTGTCCGTATTTTCATTGCCCCTAAGGAAGATGAACGTGGACTACCTTTCCTGTATAATCAACAAAGGCACTTAATGATTGAAATGGACAAGTTCACTGTATCACGTAAGTGTTTTAACTAACACTGTCGTATCTATTTATGGTAAATACTGTGTCTTTGGTATTTATTTAGAAACAAATCAAGTAATTTGTTTGTTTATTGTATTCCAGTTAATCCAGGGCGGAATACAATCGAGCGTAAATCAATGGATTCTTCGGTGACTTTACCTTATGAAAGTACATTTCGCAATTTGGATATAAACAGACCGTCTGGGGTTAATCCTCTAGAACAATTCAATTTTTGTGGATGTGGTTGGCCACAACACATGCTAGTACCTAGGGGAAGCAAAGAAGGCTTCCCAATGGTGCTCTTCGTTATGATATCAAACTACAATAATGACGTTGTGAGTACTTCTCCGATTCATTTAACAGATTCAATGTACGAACTACGAGTTAATGGTGCAATTTAATCCCTTAGGTTGAACAAGACGAACCATCGTCTACTTGTAGAGATGCCGTGAGTTACTGTGGATTGAAAGACAGGAAGTATCCTGATGCACGTCCCATGGGATTCCCATTCGACCGTCGACCCCGTGATAAAGTTGAAACTCTAGCCGAATTTCTCACTGGAAACATGGCAATCACAGAATTAAGCATCAAATTTACGGATACGGTTCTGCCTAGATCAAAACGTGGAAGCATTGGAAATATAGTCGCATCCACCTGAAATGTGTTTGTGAATTATACGTATCTATACAATGTGTCTTAGTGTTGTATTAAAAATGTAACAAAACAATAAAAAAACAGTTCCGCATAGAGGATTTAACTTTCTCTTTTATGCCTATTTTGTATCTTTGCTTAGAAAAGTGATGGTTTGTTACAGTTTGGACAAACTGGTCCGCCATTATTGACAACAGCGCCATCTGTTCGCTCGCGCGGCCACGCGTGAGACGTTACGCGGAAATAACTATTTTACATGCATTTTCTTCGTACAATAAAGTACTAATTTTCTTTGAACATAAAATACATTTCGTGAGTGATTTGATTCGAAGAAAAACACAACACGAACACGTGTAATCGCTCACATATTTTATTATCTTGCATAAGTAATAATTGGATTGATAAACACTGTGAGATTTTTCATTCCATTTATTGAAAATTAATTTATTCAAACAGATTATACATCTCCTTAATACGTGCTTCCAAATTGTAAATTCATAATGTAAATGCATTTTAAAGGTATTTTAATCCATTCGCGTTTTAACAGTTCTCGTTGTTACTTTGTCTTTCTCTCTGCAATAGAAAATCAACAATTTCTTTTCTAATAACGATACGAAGGAAAGATCGATAGAATAAAATAACTTACATTACGTGAACGATACTTCCCCAACCAGATATTGCATCTCTGTCGCATGCGTTTACCAAAGCCTGACTGATCGTCTCGAAGAGATCGTCTGGTTCCAAATCTGGTTCGTAAAGCGACTCGCACATTCCATAGAGTTGTTCGCTACATGTTCCACCGACTGCAAAGTCTCCCGGCATACTTATGCATCCTATTAAGTCCATGTTACAAATAAATGGTTCGTAAGTAACGGGATCTAAGCCAGCGATGATAGGTTCCACAAAATATGGTCCAAATCTCCTTTCGTATAACAAATTTGAAACCATCGACGCGAATGTCTTTGGATGAATCTTTCTGTTTTCTTTCAGTTCGTACAAATTCAATCGAAACCGTAACCTCTCCATTACTGTTTGAGTGTCGCTGGCGAGGCCAGGAAGACTGAGATACAAGTGCGATCCCATTTCAAAAATCTTTTGATAATCGTAAGATATCGTTTGGGTCTGTATACCAAATCTTCTATCGGCAGCTATTGCCACGCAATTCTTGCCTTTCATAGCTATAATAGCTCCACCATTGTATGCTAAAATACTCTAAAAAAGAGAAATAACTTTTACAATGTTACACCGTATCTGATGGATCAATGATGTTCATTTAGCATTCTATCAGTATTACGTCGGATGATGATTAAATTCTATTTCGAAATTTATTCAATCGATCCAGAAATATAATTGTTTCTCTTAAATTTACGAAACATGCAGTGTCACCGTTACACTTGACAGTAACATAACCCCCTTTTATTTTCGCGTTACTTAAAAAGTACCCAGATTTAACAACAACAAAAACATTTAAATATCATAAAAGCAAGTTAAAGCACGAGCATTTAATGTGCGAATAATTACCATTTTTTCTTTTTAATTCTACGAAACTTATCAATGTTAGAACTCCAGTGGTCAACACAGCTAACCGCACAGAATGCTGTGAAAACAGCAACGTACACTGGACATGCGCGAACTAGAATTTTGATTGGTAGAAGAAACTCTTTAGTAGCAGTCTTACTAGGTAGATGTCGCATAGGTTCGTTAATAAAGAAGATGGCCGCCGAGAAGTCACCATTGACGATAGAACTACCGACGCAGGTAGAGTCTTGTCGCAAATTACACGTGGAGGGCATTGGAAGTTTGTTTTATTCGCGTTGTTTCTACTAAAAGTTTGTGAGATCGAGTCGTACTCGTTCTAATATGCGTTGCTCCTCGATGAGAGAAAGATGAGAACGATAGAGGGAAAAGTCGTGGCTTTGGGTTCCCAAGGTCAGTCTGCCATTGGCATTTGTCATTCTATCATTCTAATTCCCTTTACCGTGCACGAACGAATTTGTTTACGCACACTATTCTCTAGATTGTAATGTATATAAAACCCACTTCTAGTAGATCGTTGATTCCGATGGAATATTTAGGTTAGCTCTCGATGTACGCATCTACACATCGTATCCATGCCTACGAGGCTGATCGATCGATACCGTATATAAGCTCTTTATTTTTCAGGCGTTGGAAAGACGAGTATGATCATACGTTACATCAAAAAGGCGTTCAACGAACATGCAAATCCCACGATTGGCGCGTCTTTCTTCACGTGCAAGCTCAACTTGCTAAACGCAAGAGTAATGCTACAGGTACTGCATTAGGTTATTAAGAGTAGCGTTAAGTGATAGATTCTTACATATCTTGTGTATTTGGCCACTCCGATGCAAACAATTTTCGCTACGACTGCGAAGATTTTGAGATCTCGTTTTCACAACGAATCTCATTCGCAATGTTTGGTGCTACTTCTCATGGTCAGAAGACCAATTTTATTTTACAATTATATTTACCTTAATAGTTACATTTTTACATGATCGTTTCATTCTGAAGCAACGTGGACTGATATATTTGAAATCATTAAGATTTTGTAACACGAAAATCTGCTGGTTAACAAAGTAATGAGAAAGTTTATTTTAAAAGTGGCGTAAGTCCCATTGTGAGAGTTTCAAATGGATATAGAAAATATTATGCGATAAAATTTTATGAGATCCCAGCTTTTTTATTTTGTTGCATAGTGTTATCAAAGTAGCAGTTGAATTATCAATCTGCAATGAATTTGTTATAAACACAGAACAGCGCCTGTCCACAGAAAGACAGAAACGCGACTTTTTAAAGACTAAAAAATACTGACGGTGAATGAGTAAATTGGTTTAAAATATGTTGGATGAGATTTTTGAGGAGCGATCCATATAAGTTATTCTACAAAACGACAACAGATGAATATTTTTTTGATTTTATAACACAAAAGCGTATACATTTAGTTTTATTTCAAGGGAAATTTAGTTTTCCTACGGATTTGTGCTTTCTTAAGAATTGAAAAGGTCATTTCATTGATTCTGAAAGTGGTGTAAGTCCAATCGTAGCCATCAAAAACATTATTTCTTAAGTAATGATAATTATGCTAATTGGAATGATAAATTTGACACTCTTAGAAACCCAAAAACATTATTCTACTATGTCACTTGTTACCCCTATTTTTAAATTCAATCCAACGCAAACCCTTCAATATCTCTATTCGAACATAAATGGACTTACGCCACTTTCAATATAAATGGCTCAAATGTTTAATAAATTAGCATTTGGCTACCTGGCATTCTGAAGCAATGTGTTACTCCTGGTTAATGAAGTGATGAAAAAGTTTATTTTAAAAGTGGCGTAAGTCCCATTGTGAGAGTTTCAAATGGATATGGAAAATATGCAATAAAATTTTATGAGATCCCAGCTTTTTTATTTTGTTGCGTAGCGTTATCAAAGTAGCAGTTGAATTATAAATGTGCAATGAATTTGTTATAAACACAGAACAGCGCCTGTCCACAGAAAGACAGAAACACGACTTTTTAGAGACTAAAAAATACTGACGGTGAATGAGTAAATTGGTTTAAAATATGTTGGATGAGATTTTTGAGGAGCGATCCATATAAGTTATTCTACAAAACGACAACAGTTGAATATTTTTTTGATTTTATAATACAAAAGCGTATACATTTAGTTTTATTTCAAGGGAAATTTAGTTTTCCTACGGACTTGTGCTTTCTTAAGAATTGAAAAGGTCATTTCATTGATTTTGAAAGTGGCGTAATTCCAATCGTAGCCATCAAAAACATTATTTCTTAAATAATGATAATTATGCCAATTGGAATGATAAATTTGACACTCTTAGAAACCCAAAAACATTATTCTACTATGTCACTTGTTACCTCTATTTTTTAATTCAATCCAACGCAAACCCTTCAATATCTCTATTCGAACATAAATGGACTTACGCCACTTTCAAAATAAATGGCTCAAATTTGACTACCTGGCATTCTGAACACAGCAACGAAAGTCACTTGTTACCACCTGCGAACCTGTCAAAATATACTTTACCTTACTTTTTTACAACATTACAAGTTTATAAAAAAATAACAAATTTCTGCAGATAATGAAATGCATATCAATTAGACAAATTGAATGACGTATAAGGAATATACCCTTGGTTTTATTTTTTGTAATCCTTACTGGATCGCAAAGAAAATATTTAAGCAAATAGTGCTTCGTGTCTAGCGTAAGAGTGAATTCAGTTATTTTCTGCTCGACACAGGTCTGGGACACTGCTGGACAGGAGAGGTTCAAATCGATGGCGCCTATGTACTACCGCAACGCCAATGCAGCTATGTTGGTGTTCGATTTGACCCAGTACAACACATTCGCAGCGATGAAAGGATGGGTGGCGGAACTTCGCAGAAACGTCGAAGAGACGATGGTGTTAGCGGTGATCGGTAATAAGTCGGATCTGTTCAACGAGAGGCAGGTCAACAGCGAGGAGGGCAGAGTTTACGCGACGAAGATTGGCGCAAGTTACCACGAGACATCGGTTCGCGAGGACGAGGGGATCGAAAGTGTGTTCTCAAACATTGGCATGGGTTTGCTCAGATTGTCTTCGACCGATCGCGACGCCACGTCCATTAAAGTGTACGAGTCAACGAACTCGAACTGGAACGACATCAATACTCAAATACCATCCCTCGAGGAGAGTCCTCAGAACCTCAGTATTGCTCATGGAATACACGAGAAAACGCACACGTGTTGCTAGTCCCTTTCTCTTACTTACGGCTCAGTTGTAGACACTGAAGCCACCGATTTCTACAGAATGGATGCTAGACAAGGCTTTTAATACGTTCATTGTCCACGTAATTTTTCAGTAAGAAGATAAAGATACTAATTCTGGAAAGAAACTAAGTTCAGATATAATTTACAAATTTCGATGAAGTTACGGAAATAAGTACCATCGTAAATGTTCGATTATTCAGAAATAAAATATTGAACTCGTAGAACATTTATTGGGATTTGGTCTGGCAGTCGACGTGTTGAACCTAAGGATGCGTCGTATTTGGGGAATGAACCATCAGCGCCATCTGAGCAGCGCTGAAGCTCAACGAAACCTGATCGTAGTCGATAAGGGAAGAGTGTCGATAAAACAGAAGGAACCGAGGCACAGACGGTAAGAAGATAATAATAATCATAAGACAAATTTTTGTTTTGCGTAGTTTTCATCTTGCTCATTTAAAAACGATCGTCACAGAGGTCAGTGATTATAATAGAATTTTCAAAACTTTTTATTTTTTTAAATATCACACATACTCATAATTTATTTTTTTTTTCACACCTGTGTACTCGTTTTTGTAACGAAAAGTAATTGTTCGTTAGAGTAACGACAGTGTCTTCCATACATAGCGTTTATTCGAATGTATAATTAATACGAACGTGTTCTATTTTTCCATGTATTTAATATTTCTACTGTTTTTAATAAAAGTGGAAAACAACCAACGTGTTCGCTATAGGTGTACGATAATGTTCCTTTCTCGGAATAGAAACTAAAAAGTGACTTTATTATAATTTTTAAGAGTCGAAGAAATTGTAAGCACCAAACTTTAGAACCGTTTGGGCCACCAGTCGGTTATTATAGATTCGTAATGGCGTAAATTATAAGAATAACTGTTATTTTTTATTCTTGATTCGGAAAATAGATGTTCGATGACGTTAATTTCAGTTTTGTTATTAATGAAATAAATATATATAATTTCGGGCTTTGGAAGAGTTCACGTAAGAACCATAATCGCAAGGTGAGTCATCTTCTCTTTGGGCCGGGCCTCACGAAGCGTGACGCGTCCCACCTTTGTTTTTGTTTAACTTATCTCATTTTTCGTTACGTAAGTATTCCTTTGGTAATCTCCTGGCTCCGTGGCAGCTCGAAATAATGACGTTTTAATACATTTCAGTTAAAATAGAATTCACGAATTGAAATTTCGAAACGCAGGAAGGAGAAACCATTTTTGGTGCAAACTGATTCCACGAAGAAAATTTAACCAAAATAATAGTATAATACAAATTTAATATTTAAATGATACTAAATTTATTACTTTTAATATTTTTTTTTTGTTTTTTTATTATTTATTTCATATTTTTTTTGTATTTATTGTATACAGGGTGTTCGGACAGCCCTGGGAAAAATTTTAATGGGTGATTCTAGAGGCCAAAATGAGACGAAAATCAAGAATATTGTTGATGGAGGCTTCGTTAAAAAGTTGTTAACAATTAAATTCAAAAATTTCAAATCGTCCTAGAAAAATTATACTTAATTAGAGGGGTCAATTACGATCATTTTTGGTGAATAGACATACCCACGAAATCCTAGCCGCTTTCGAGAAAAACGTTCGAGAAGGTATTGAAATTTTTAGACGAAATTAAGCAATTTCAAATTATACTAAAAAAATTATACTTAATTAGAGGGGTCAATTACAATCAGTTTTTGTGAATAGACATATCCTCGAAATCCTAGCCACTTTCGAGAAAAAAATTCGAGTAGGTATTGAAATTTTTCGACGAAATTAAAAAATTTCAAATTATACTAAAAAAATTATACTTAATTAGTGGGGTCAATTACAATCATTTTTGGTGAATAGACATATCCTCGAAATCCTAGCCGCTTTCGAGAAAAAAATTCGAGAAGGTGTCTAAATTTTTCGACGAAAAAAACAATTTTGAAATCTCTCTAAAAAAATTATTTTCTATCGCAGGGGTTAATTACAATAATTTTTGGTCAATAGACATACCCTCGAAATCCTACCCTCTTTCGAGAAAAAAATTCGACAAGATGCCTAAATTTTTCGGCAAAAATGAAAATTTTCAAATCGTTCTGAAAAAATTATTTCTAGCTAGGGGGATCAATTACAATCATTTTTGGTCAATAGACATACCTTCGAAATCCTACCCATTTTGGAAAAAAAAATTCCTTACCGAAAATATGTGAAGCCAGAAATGGTACCCCGAATTTTCATGCGAATCTTTAAAACGTCATAACTTCTGAACGGATTGGGCGATTTTAATGTTCAAAAAGCCAAACGACGCGTATTTTAGTGTAGAATATTTAGAAATTCTAAGAATATTGAAAAAGTTATTCCTTGACCCCATAAAATGAGAAAAACTCCATAAAAACGGTCCAATCTTCAAACAGCCATAACTCCTACAATATTGATTATAATTCAATGAAACTTTTTTCTGAAGCAGAGCTCATGGATACCTACAAAAAAGTATTAGACAACTTTTCTGTAGGGCGTAAGACAAAAATACTAAAAAAGAAAAAGTAATTTTTAAAAAAAATCGACTGGGGGGCCCTAAATATTTCGGCGAAATTGAAGAGTTTCAAATCACTCTGGAAAAATTATTTTCGATTGCAGGGGTCAATTGCAATCATGTTCGGTGAATACACATACCCTCGAATTCCTACCCACATTCGAGAAAAAAATTCGAGTAGGTATTGAAATTTTTAGACGAAATTAAAAAATTTCGAATCATACTAAAAAAATTATATTTAATTAGAGGGGTCAATTACGATTATTTTTGGTGAATAGACATACCACCGAAATCCTAGCCACTTTCGAGAAAAAAATTCGAGAAGTTGCCTAAATTTTTCGACGAAAAAAAAATTTTGAAATCTCTCTAAAAAAATTATTTTCTATCGCAGGGGTTAATTACAATCATTTTTGGCCAATAGACATACCCTCGAATTCCTACCCACATTCGAGAAAAAAATTCGAGAAGGTATTGAAATTTTTAGATGAAATTAAAAAATTTCATATTATACTAAAAAAATTATACTTAATTAGAGGGGTCAATTACAATGATTTTTGATCATTAAACATACCCCCGAAATCCTACCCACTTTCGAGAAAAAAATTCGAGTAGGTATTGAAATTTTTCGACGAAATTAAAAAATTTCGAATCATACTAAAAAAATTATACTTAATTAGAGGGGTCAATTACGATCATTTTTGGTGAATAGACATACCCCCAAAATCCTACCCACTTTCTAGAAAAAAATTCAGTATCGGCGGAACTTTAAACGTTAATAACTTTTGAACGAAGCCTCCATCAACAAATTATTATTCTTTATTTTCGTCTTATTTTGGTCTCTAGAATCTCCCATAAAAATTTTTCCCAGGGGTGGCCGAACACCCTGTATAAATGGGTTTTTCTTTTGCTATGTCGCTGTTAAATTTTTTAATAAAAATTTTGAATTAATTTCTTAAACAGAGATTCATTATAAGAGATTAAAAATTGAATTTAAAACTTTGAATCTGTTATAATTCCTACGAAGATTGTCGGATGCGATTCAAATTTCCTACTTTTCATTTTCCACTGTTTCATGTTGAAAATGTTATTTTGGAACAATTTAATTAAGAAAAAAACACATAGTTATGCATTTCAGAAAGAAACGTGGTAATTTTTGGCGAGTGAAGCTTAAAGAATGTAAAAGTTCAGGACAAAAGACGAGTGACTGAGACTCGTGATGGAAAACAAT
Organism: Colletes latitarsis; assembly: GCF_051014445.1. NCBI lineage: Eukaryota > Metazoa > Arthropoda > Insecta > Hymenoptera > Colletidae > Colletes > Colletes latitarsis. The sequence continues at coordinate 9,786,790 of NC_135146.1, forward strand.
ATTGTCGTATACGATTCAAATTTTCTATGTTTCATTTTCCACTGTTTCATGTTGAAAATGTTATTTTGGAACAATTTAATTAAGAAAAAAACACATTGTTATGCATTTCAGAAAGAAACGTGGTAATTTTTGGCGAGTGAAGCTTAAGAAATGTAAAAGTTCAGGACAAAAGACGAGTAACTGAGACTCGTGATAGAAAACAATATTGTCGGATACGATTCAAATTTTCTATGTTTCATTTTCCACTGTTTCATGTTGAAAATGTTATTTTGAAACAATTTAATTAAGAAAAAAACACATTGTTATGCATTTCAGAAAGAAACGTGGTAATTTTTGGCGAGTGAAGCTTAAGAAATGTAAAAGTTCAGGACAAAAGACGAGTGACTGAGGCTCGTGATGGAAAACAATATTATCGGATACGATTCAAATTTTCTACGTTTCATTGTCCACTGTTTCATGTTGAAAATGTTATTTTGGAACAATTTAATTAAGAAAAAAACACATTGTTATGCATTTCAGAAAGAAACGTGGTAATTTTTGGCGAGTGAAGCTTAAGAAATGTAAAAGTTCAGGACAAAAGACGAGTGACTGAGGCTCGTGATGGAAAACAATATTGTCGGATACGATTCAAATTTTCTATGTTTCATTTTCCACTGTTTCATGTTGAAAATATTATTTTGGAATAATTTAATTAAGAAAAAAACACATTGTTATGCATTTCAGAAAGAAACGTGGTAATTTTTGGCGAGTGAAGCTTAAAAAATGTAAAAGTTCAGGACAAAAGACGAGTGACTGAGGCTCGTGATGGAAAACAATATTGTCGGATACGATTCAAATTTTCTATGTTTCATTTTCCACTGTTTCATGTTGAAAATGTTATTTTGGAACAATTTAATTAAGAAAAAAACACATTGTTATGCATTTCAGAAAGAAACTTGGTAATTTTTGGCGAGTGAAGCTTAAGAAATGTAAAAATTCAGGACAAAAGACGAGTGACTGAGACTTGTGATGGAAAACAATATTGTCGGATACGATTCAAATTTTCTACGTTTCATTTACCACTGTTTCATGTTGAAAATGTTATTTTGGAACAATTTAATTAAGAAAAAAACACATTGTTATGCATTTCAGAAAGAAACGTGGTAATTTTTGGCGAGTGAAGCTTAAAAAATGTAAAAATTCAGGACAAAAGACGAGTGACTGAGGCTCGTGATGGAAAACAATATGGCGGTCGTTGGGAATCTCTGGTTCGTTCGATTACGCAAAACCTTCTCTTGTTCCTTTCGAGGCATCGTATAGGTGTGTTGCGAGTAAGCTAATTAAACTAGACACTATGGAAGAAATGAGATCTAGTACAGACGTACTCAACCTGCGGCCTGAAACGAAAAATTATATATAAATTAAATATGAGAACATACACATATGTATATGTGTAATCTGACATATGGATGGGATAGATAATTATTTTGATGTGGATAGAAGTTTATTTAGAAGAATAGCTGATATTTTTATTCTTTTATTCAACTCTGATGCTCAAATTTACTCAGATTTTGATCAGATGTACTCAGGTGTATTTAGAGTTTCATTTTTTGGATAATTATTTGATATGAATTTGATAATAAAAGTTGATTTAGAATTGGGTCTGATATTTGTATTCTTTTGCTCAATTCTGATGCTCAAATGTACTCAGATTTTGAGTTTCATTTTTTAATTATTTGAACATAGATTTAGATTTAGAATTGTGTCTGATATTTTTATTCTTTTGCTCCACTCTGAAGCTCAAATTTCCTCAGATTTGTAGTTTCATTTTTTAATTATTTGGACATAGATTTAGATTTAGAATTGTGTCTGATATTTTTATTCTTTTGCTCAACTCTGAAGCTCAAATTTCCTCAGATTTGTAGTTTCATTTTTTAGATAATTATTTGAACATGGATAGAAGTTGATTTAGAATTGTGTCTGATATTTTTATTCTTTTATTCAACTCTGATGCTCAAATGTACTCAGATTATGAGTTTCATTTTTTAATTATTTGAACATAAATTTAGATTTAGAATTGTGTCTGATATTTTTATTCTTTTGCTCAACTCTGAAGCTCAAATTTCCTCAGATTTGTAGTTTCATTTTTTAATTATTTGGACATAGATTTAGATTTAGAAGTCTATCTGATATTTCTATTCTTTTGCTCAACTCTGACGCTCAAATGTACTCAGATTTTGAGTTTCATTGTTTAGATAATTATTTGAACATGGATAGAAGTTGATTTAGAATTGTGTCTGATATTTTTATTCTTTTATTCAACTCTGATGCTCAAATGTACTCAGATTATGAGTTTCATTTTTTAATTATTTGAACACAAATTTAGATTTAGAATTGTGTCTGATTTTTTTATTCTTTTGCTCAACTCTGAAGCTCAAATTTCCTCAGATTTGTAGTTTCATTTTTTAATTATTTGGACATAGATTTAGATTTAGAAGTCTATCTGATATTTCTATTCTTTTGTTCAAATGTACTCAGATTTTGAGTTTCATTGTTTAGATAATTATTTGAACATAGATTGAAGTTGATTTAGAATTGTGTCTGATATTTTTATTCTTTTATTCAACTCTGATACTCAAATGTACTTAGATTTTGATCAGATGTACTGGGGTGTATTTAGAGTTTCATTTTTTGGATAATTACTTGATATGAATTTGATAATAAAAGTTGATTTAGAATTGTGTCTGATATTTATATTCTTTTGCTGAACTTTGATGCTCAAATGTACTCAGACTTTGAGTTTCACTTTTTCTGAGAATTATTTGGACATAGATAGAAGTTGATTTAGAATTGTGTCTGATATTTGTATTCTTTTGCTCAATTCTGACGCTCAAATTTCCTCAAATTTGTAGTTTCATTTTTTAATTATTTGGACATAGATTTAGATTTAGAATTGTATCTGATATTTTTCTTCTTTTGTTCAACTCTAATGCTCAAATCTACTCAGACTTTGAGTTTCACTTTTTCAGAGAATTATTTGAATGTTAATTTAGAATTGTGTCTGATATTTTTATTCATTTGCTCAACTCTGATGCTCAAATGTACTCAGACTTTGAGTTTCATTGTTTAGATAATTATTTGAACATAGATAGAAGTTGATTTAGAATTGTGTTTGATATTTTTATTCTTTTGCTCAACTCTGAAGCTCAAATGTACTCAGACTTTGAGTTTCACTTTTTCAGAGAATTATTTGAATGTTAATTTAGAATTGTGTCTGATATTTGTATTCTTTTGCTCAATTCTGATGCTCAAATGTACTCAAATTTGGAGTTTCAGATTTTAGATAATCATTTGAACATAGAAGTTAATTTAGAGTTGTGTCTGATATTTGTATTCTTTTGCTCAACTCTGATGCTCAAATGTACTCAGATTTGTAGTTTCATTTTTTAATTACTCGAACATAGATTTAGATTTAGAATTGTGTTTGATATTTTTATTCTTTTGTTCAACTCTGTAGCTCAAATGTACTCAGATTTGGAGTTTCATTTTTTGGACATGGATTTAGATTTAGAAATGTATCTAATATTTTTATTCTTTTCCTGAATTTTTTACGTTACGAGGTATGGCAAGTTATGTTGTGATCTGAGAGAAAAAAAAGAGGTTGAGTGTGACTGATTTAGTGCATACTACGAGAGTACAAAAGTAAGAGTACAGAGTAAAGAAGAACAAGGAGAGTTAATACAGTTAGGCGATTCTAACGTAATGCTCGCTTTAGAGAGCTCTCTTTGCGTTTTGTTTAAGAGAGCACACAGTTGCTCGGTACCCTCGGTTAAGATCAGGTCGTTGAATATCGCGGATAGTGTTTAACTATGCGAATTTTTGGACGATGTAAGCCTATATAGTGAGTTACAGAGAAAATTAAGGCCGCGTATCAGAAAATGTTTCTATTTATAGAGAAGCTTAGGGATGGTTTGAGAATAAGCATCTGATAGGTACTGTACATTGTAACATATCTATATTTATTGTTTAATAAGACAGAATTGAATGAACTTTTGTGGTCTATTGAAAATTTTAAATTCAAGTATCTTAAAAATTCTTTTTTCAATAATTTTAAATAGAAAAATTAGCCACCATAAAAGAAAATATGCAGATAATAGATCACATGAAAATGTGTAATTGTTAATGAGACAGAAACAAATGAACCTTTGTGGTATTTTGAAAATTTAAAATTCAAGTATCTTAAAAACTTTTTTTGCAATAATTTTAAATAGAAAAATTAGCTAACAAATCAAGAATATGCAGATAAAAAGTCACATGAAAATTTGTAATTGTTAATGAAATACAAAATTAATGAACCCTTGCGGTCTTTTGAAAATTTTTAATTCAAGTATCTTAAAAATTCTTTTTCCAATAATTTTAAATAGAAAAATTAGCCACCATAAAAGAAAATATGCAGATAATAGATCACATGAAAATGTATAATTGTTAATGAGACAGAAACAAATGAACCTTTGTGGTCTATTGAAAATTTAAAATTCAAGTATCTTAAAAACTTGTTTTGCAATAATTTTAAATAGAAAAATTAGCCACCAAAAAAAAAAATATGCTGATAAAAGGTCACATGAAAATTAGTAATTGTTAGTGAAATAGAAACTTATGAAACCTTGTGGTTTTTTGAAAATTTTAAATTCGAGTATCTCGAAAAATTTTATTGCAATAATGTTAAATAGAAAAATTAGCCACCAAAAAAAAATTCATGCTGATAAAAGGTCGCGTAAAAATGTGTAATTGTTAGTGTAATAGAAACTAATGAACCTTTGTGATCTTTTGAAAATTTAAAATTCAAGTATCTTAAAAACTTTTTTTGCAATAATTTTAAATACAAAAATTAGCCACCAAAAAAAAAAAAAAAAAGATAAAAGGTCACATGAAAATGTGTAATTCTTAGTAAGATGAAATTGAATGAACTTTTGTGGTCTTTTGAAAATTTTAAATTCTAGTGTCTTAATAATTTTTGTGCAATAATTTTAAATAGAAAAAATAGCTACCAAAAAAAGAAAATATACAGATAAAAAGTCACATGAAAATGTGTAATTCTTAGTAAGATGAAATTGAATAAACTTTTGTAGTCTTTTGAAAATTTTAAATTCGAGTATTTTAATAATTTATGTGCAATAATTTTAAATAGAAAAAATAGCTACCATAAAAAAAAAAATTGCAGATAAAAGGTCACATGAAAATGTGTAATTCTTAGTAAGATGGAATTGAATGAACTTTTGTGGTTTTTTGAAAATTTTAAATTTAAGTATCTTAAAAATTTTTTTTGCAACAATTTTAAATAGAAAAATTAACTAACAAATCAAGAATATGCAGATAAAAGGTCACATGAAAATTAGTAATTGTTAGTGAAATAGAAACTAATGAAACCTTGTGGTCTTTTGAAAATTTTAAATTCGAGTTTCTTAAAAATTTTTTTTGCAATAATTTTAAATAGAAAAATTAGCCACCATAAAAGAAAATATACAGATAAAAGGTCACATGAAAATGTGTAATTGTTAGTAAAACAGAATTGAATGAACTTTTGTGGTTTTTTAAAAATTTTAAATTCGAGTATTTCGAAAAATTTTATTGCAATAATTTTAAATAGAAAAATTAGCCATCAAAACAAGAATATGCAAATAAAAGGTTACGTAAAAATGTGTAATTTTTAGGAAGTCAGAATTGAATGAACTTTTGTGGTCTTATGAAAATTTAAAATTCGAGTATCTCGAAAAATTTTATTGCAATAATTTTAAATAGAAAAATTAGCCACCAAAAAAATTTATGCTGATAAAAGGTCACGTAAAAATGTGTAATTGTTAGTAAAATGGTATTGAATGAACCTTTGTGGTCTTTTGAAAATTTAAAATTCGAGTATCTCGAAAAATTTTTTTGCAATAATTTTAAATAGAAAAATTAGCCACCATAAAAGAAAGTATGCAGATAAAAAGTCACATGAAAATGTGTAATTGTTAGTAAGACAGAATTGAATAAACATTTGTGGTTTTTTAAAAATTTTAAATTCGAGTATTTCGAAAACTTTTTTTTGCAATAATTTTAAATAGAAAAATTAGCCACTAAAAAAATTCATGCTGATAAAAGGTCACGTAAAAATGTCTAATTCTTAGTAAAATGGTATTGAATGAACTTTTGTGGTCTTTTGAAAATTTTAGATTCAAGTATCTCGAAAAATTTTATTGCAATAATTTTAAATAGAAAAATTAGCCACCATAAAAGAAAGTATGCAGATAAAAAGTCACATGAAAATGTGTAATTGTTAGTAAGACAGAATAGAATGAACTTTTGTGGTTTTTTAAAAATTTTAAATTCGAGTATCTCGAAAAATTTTTTTGCAATAATTTTAAATAGAAAAATTAGGCACAGAAAAAGAAAATATGCTGATAAAAGGTCACGTAAAAATTTGTAATTGTTCGTTAGATAGACACGAATGAACCTATGTGGTCTTTTGAAAATTTTAAATTCGAGTATTTCGAAAAATTTTTATGCAATAATTGGCCACCATAAAAGAAAATATGCAGATAATAGGTCACATGAAAATGTATAATTGTTAATGAGACAGAAACAAATGAACCTTTGTGGTATTTTGAAAATTTTTAATTCGAGTATCTTGAAAATTTTTTTGCAATAATTTTAAATAGAAAAATTAGCCACCAAAAAAAAATTTATGCTGATAAAAGGTCACATGAAAATTAGTAATTGTTAGTGAAATAGAAACTTATGAAACCTTGTGGTCTTTTGAAAATTTTAAATTCGAGTATCTCGTAAAAATTTTTTTTGCAATAATTTTAAATAGAAAAATTAGCCACCATAAAAGAAAGTATGCAGATAAAAAGTCACATGAAAATGTGTAATTGTTAGTAAGACAGAATTGAATGAACTTTTGTGGTTTTTTAAAAATTTAAAATTCGAGTATCTCGAAAATTTTTTTTACAATAATGTTAAATAGAAAAATTAGCCACTAAAAAAATTCATGCTGATAAAAGGTCACGTAAAAATGTCTAATTCTTAGTAAAATGGTATTGAATGAACTTTTGTGGTCTTTTGAAAATTTTAGATTCAAGTATCTCGAAAAATTTTTTTGCAATAATTTTAAATTGAAAAATTAGCCACCATAAAAGAAAGTATGCAGATAAAAAGTCACATGAAAATGTGTAATTGTTAGTAAGACAGAATTGAATGAACTTTTGTGGTTTTTTAAAAATTTTAAATTCGAGTATTTCGAAAAATTTTTTTTACAATAATTTTAAATAGAAAAATTAGCCACAGAAAAAGCAAAATGCTGATAAAAGGTCACATGAAAATGTGTAATTGTTAGTAAGATACAATTGAATGAACTTTTGTGGTCTTTTGAAAATTTAAAATTCGAGTATCTCGAAAAATTTTTTTGCAATAATTTTAAATAGAAAAATTAGCCACCAAAAAAATTCATGCTGATAAAAGGTCACATGAAAATTAGTAATTGTTAGTGAAATAGAAACTTATGAAACCTTGTGGTCTTTTGAAAATTTTAAATTCGAGTATCTCGAAAAATTTTATTGCAATAATTTTAAATAGAAAAATTAGCCACCAAAACAAGAATATGCAAATAAAAGGTCACGAAAAAATTTGTAATTATTATTATCATCGTTTAAACAGCCAAGAACGATCCCTGAAACAAAAATGATTAAACGCAGCAGGGGGTCATTGCCAGTCGTGTTTCACGTTCTTAACGTTCTCCAGCAATGTTTACGACTGCCCTGCCTCGTGATCGATAACCGCATAGCAATCGTCGCGAATGGTAAACTTTGTTTACTATTTTATCTCAAAAAGAAAGAAAATTTAATCGTTTAAATCCCCGTATAAACAATATATAAAGTCTGTTTTTGTCTCAGATTGTTATATGAGGATATCGGTTGGTTCCAAAATGGCCGATGCAGATATTCTGTCGCGAGTCGAGGTCGCAGGTTTGACGGAATGCGAGGAACAATGCTCGAAAAACGAACATAATTGCAAAGCATTTACATTTGGGTAAGAAAAATCCAGGGTGGATTAATAAAAGTCCTCGTTTGCGTTAAATTTTGATTTTTAAGCAAGTAGGCCCTTGGAAGATTAATTTTTATTTTTTCTGACGGTTTTCTATCAGCGTGGGCGTGAAAGGAAATGGGAGCTGCGAGATCAGTACTCGAGTACCGATGCTCGAGAATTTAGAGACCCATCCTGATTACGACGTCTACTTGAAAAAGCGACAAGGCTCGCCATGGTGTGACGCCGACCGTCTTTATGCTAGAGGTTTCGTACAGGAGAACGAAAATCGTTTAACGAAGTCGAATAAAAGCAAACTCGTCTCACATATTCGTGGTTTTTCAAAATCGAGTGAACTCCCCCTTTCCAGGTAATGAGTACATCAATTCTACTTCCAATCTTAGCAAACAATAGTTGATAAATGTTACAATTATAGAAAGTGCAAATATTCATAGTTTTTCAACATTGACTGACTTCCTCCTTCCTAGGTAATGAGTACATCAATTTTACTTTCAAGCTTATATGAGCAAATAGTTGATAAACGTTACTATTATAGAAATTGTAAATATTTATGGGTTTTCAAAATTTGACTGACTTACCTCTTCTCAGGTAATGAGTACATCAATTCTATTGCCAATCTTACCAGACAATAGTTGATAAACGTTACAATTATAGATAAACGTTACATTGTAAATATTTATGGGTTTTCAAAATTGATTGACTTACCCCTTCCCAGGTAATGAGTACATCAATTCTATTTCCAATCTTAGCAAACAATAGTTGATAAATGTTACAATTATAGAAAGTGCAAATATTCATAGTTTTTCAACATTGACTGACTTCCTCCTTCCTAGGTAATGACTACATCAATTTTACTTTCAAGCTTAGATGAGCAAATAGTTGATAAACGTTACTATTATAGAAATTGTAAATATTTATGGGTTTTCAAAATTTGACAGACTTACCTCTTCTCAGGTAATGAGTACATCAATTCTATTGCCAATCTTACCAGACAATAGTTGATAAACGTTACAATTATAGATAAACGTTACATTGTAAATATTTATGGGTTTTCAAAATTGATTGACTTACCCCTTCCCAGGTAATGAGTACATCAATTCTACTTCCAATCTTAGCAAACAATAGTTGATAAATGTTACAATTATAGAAAGTGCAAATATTCATAGTTTTTCAACATTGACTGACTTCCTCCTTCCTAGGTAATGAGTACATCAATTTTACTTTCAAGCTTAGATAAGCAAATAGTTGATAAACGTTATTATTATAGAAATTGTAAATATTTATGGGTTTTCAAAATTGATTGACTTACCTCTTCTCAGGTAATGAGTACATCAATTCTATTGCCATTCTTACCAGACAATAGTTGATAAACGTTGCAATTATAGATAAACGTTACATTGTAAATATTTATGGGTTTTCAAAATTGATTGACTTACCCCTTCCCAGGTAATGACTACATCAATTCTACTTCCAATCTTAGCAAACAATAGTTGATAAATGTTACAATTATAGAAAGTGCAAATATTCATAGTTTTTCAACATTGACTGACTTCCTCCTTCCTAGGTAATGAGTACATCAATTTTACTTTCAAGCTTAGATGAGCAAATAGTTGATAAACGTTACTATTATAGAAATTGAAAATATTTAAGGGTTTTCAAAATTTGACTGACTTACCTCTTCTCAGGTAATGAGTCCATCAATTCTATTGCCATTCTTACCAGACAATAGTTGATAAACGTTACAATTATAGATAAACGTTACATTGTAAATATTTATGGGTTTTCAAAATTGATTGACTTACCCCTTCCCAGGTAATGAGTACATCAATTCTACTTCCAATCTTAGCAAACAATAGTTGATAAATGTTACAATTATAGAAAGTGCAAATATTCATAGTTTTTCAACATTGACTGACTTCCTCCATCCTAGGTAATGAGTACATCAATTTTACTTTCAAGCTTAGATGAGCAAATAGTTGATAAACGTTTCTATTGTAGAAATTGCAAATATTTATGGGTTTTCAAAATTTGACAGACTTACCCCTTCTCAGGTAATGAGTACATCAATTCTATTGCCATTCTTACCAGACAATAGTTGATAAACGTTACAATTATAGATAAACGTTACATTGTAAATATTTATGGGTTTTCAAAATTGGTTGACTTACCCCTTCCCAGGTAATGAGTACATCAATTCTACTTCCAATCTTAGCAAACAATAGTTGATAAATGTTACAATTATAGAAAGTGCAAATATTCATAGTTTTTCAACATTGACTGACTTCCTCCTTCCTAGGTAATGAGCACATCAATTTTACTTTCAAGCTTAGATGAGCAAATAGTTGATAAACGTTACTATTATAGAAATTGAAAATATTTAAGGGTTTTCAAAATTTGACTGACTTACCTCTTCTCAGGTAATGAGTCCATCAATTCTATTGCCATTCTTACCAGACAATAGTTGATAAACGTTACAATTATAGATAAACGTTACATTGTAAATATTTATGGGTTTTCAAAATTGATTGACTTACCCCTTCCCAGGTAATGAGTACATCAATTCTATTTCCAATCTTAGCAAACAATAGTTGATAAATGTTACAATTATAGAAAGTGCAAATATTCATAGTTTTTCAACATTGACTGACTTCCTCCTTCCTAGGTAATGAGTACATCAATTTTACTTCCAAGCTTAGATGAGCAAATAGTTGATAAACGTTACTATTATAGAAATTGAAAATATTTATGGGTTTTCAAAATTGATTGACTTACCCCTTCTCAGGTAATGAGTCCATCAATTCTATTGCCATTCTTACCAGACAATAGTTGATAAACGTTACAATTATAGATAAACGTTACATTGTAAATATTTATGGGTTTTCAAAATTGATTGACTTACCCCTTCCCAGGTAATGAGTACATCAATTCTATTTCCAATCTTAGCAAACAATAGTTGATAAATGTTACAATTATAGAAAGTGCAAATATTCATAGTTTTTCAACATTGACTGACTTCCTCCTTCCTAGGTAATGAGTACATCAATTTTACTTTCAATCTGACATGAGCAAACAATAGTTGATAAACGTTACAATTATAGAAAGTGCAAATATTCATAGTTTTTCAACATTGACTGACTTCCTCCTTCCTAGGTAATGAGTACATCAATTTTACTTTCAAGCTTAGATGAGCAAATAGTTGATAAACGTTACTATTATAGAAATTGCAAATATTTATGGGTTTTCAAAATTTGAACGACTTACCTCTTCTCAGGTAATGAGTACATCAATTCTATTGCCATTCTTACCAGACAATAGTTGATAAAAGTTACAATTATAGATAAACGTTACATTGTAAATATTTATGGGTTTTCAAAATTGATTGACTTACCCCTTCCCAGGTAATGAGTACATCAATTCTATTTCCAATCTTAGCAAACAATAGTTGATAAATGTTACAATTATAGAAAATGCAAATATTCATAGTTTTTCAACATTGACTGACTTCCTCCTTCCTAGGTAATGAGTACATCAATTTTACTTTCAAGCTTAGATGAGCAAATAGTTGACAAACGTAACAATTATAGAAATTGCAAATATTCATTGATTTTCAAAATTGATTGACTTCTCCCTTCCTAGATAATGAGCACATCAATTTTACTTTCAATTTTAGGAAATAATAGTTGATAAACGTTACTATTATAAAAATTGCAAATATTCATTGTTTTTCAAAACTGACTGAGTTACCCCTTCCCAGATAATGAGTACATCAATTCTATTTCCAATTTTAGAAAATAATAGTTGATAAATGTTACAATTATATGTAGAAATTGCAAATATTCATGGTTTTTCAAAACTGACTGAGTTACCCCTTCCCAGATAATGAGTACATCAATTCTATTTCCAATTTTAGGAAATAATAGTTGATTGACGTTACAATTATAAAAATTGCAAATATTTGTAGTTTTAAAAAATTGAATTACTTCCCCCTTCTCAGATAATGAATACATCTAATTCTATTTCCAATCACAGAAAACAATAGTTGATAAACGTTACAATTATAGAAATTGTAAATATTCATTGTTTTTCAAAATTGATTGATTTCCCCCTTCTCAGGTAATGAGTGCATCAAATCTATTGCCATTCTTAGCAAACAATAGTTGATAAACGTTACAATTATAGAAATTGCAAATATTAATGGTTTTTCAAAATTGATTGACTACCCCCTTCTCAGATAATGAATACATCAATTCTATTTTCAATCTTACACGAGCAAAATTTAGTTGATAAATTAGTAAAAGTAACACATTGGCAGTCAGTGTTAACACATTGACTGCCAAACCAAATCCCTCAAATTGCCCACGAAAACGAAACTTTCTTTTTAAACATTTGATAACCAGGAGAACCATAATTCGTCATAGAGCTTATTTTCACAGATTCGTTTAAATTCAAGAATTATTTGTTTTCTTTAACATTTAATCTTGAGAATCAATTCTTTCAGCTCCTTTGTGGAAAACAGTGTCAGCTATATGTGGGTGATGTGACAGTGAAAGTGTTAACACGTTGAAATATTTTCATAGATTCGTTTAAATTCAAGAGTCGTATGTTTTCTTTAACATTTAATCTAGAGAATCAATTCTTTCAGCTCCTTAGTGAAAAACTGTCACCCATATGTGGGTGACGTTGCAGTCAATGTGTTAAACAGAACATTTTTTAGATGCATCATAAGTAGCATAAGTATCCCATAACATTGCAAAGGTACATGAAAATAGTTTAGCAGACACATTGAATCCATGTGTCTGACATTGATCACAAGGATTTGTAAGTGACGTAACAGCAAAAGTGTTAACACGTTGAAATATTTTCATAGATTCGTTTAAATTCAAGAGTCGTATGTTTCCTATAACATTTAATCTTGAGAATCAATTCTTTCAGCTCCTTAGTGAAAAACAGTGTCACCCACATGTGGGTGACGTAGCAGTCAATGTCTTAAACAGTGCATTTTTTAGGTGCATTCATAAGTAGCATAAGTATCCCATATCATTGTAAAGGTACATGAAAATAGTTTAGCAGACACATTGAATCCATGTGTCTGACATTGATCGCAACGATTTGTAAGAGTGACTCTACATGTGGGTGACGTAACAGCAAAAGTGTTAACACGTTGAAATATTTTCATAGATTCGTTTAAATTCAAGAGTCACTTCTTTCCTTCAACATTTAATCTAGAGAATCAATTCTTTCAGTTCCTTAGTGAAAAACAGTGTCACCCATATGTGGGTGACGTGGCAGTCAATGTGTTAAACAGAACATTTTTTAGATGCATCATAAGTATCCCATATCATTGTAAAGGTACATGAAAATAGTTTAGCAGACACATTGAATCCATGTGTCTGACATTGATCACAAGGATTTGTAAGTGACGTAACAGCAAAAGTGTTAACACGTTGAAATATTTTCATAGATTCGTTTAAATTCAAGAGTCGTATGTTTTCTTTAACATTTAATCTTGAGAATCAATTCTTTCAGTTCCTTAGTGAAAAACAGTGTCACCCATATGTGGGTGACGTGGCAGTCAATGTGTTAAACAGAACATTTTTTAGATGTATCATAAGTAGCATAAGTATCTCATCGTATACATGAAAATAGTTTAGCAGACACATTGAATCCATGTGTCTGACATTGATCGCAACGATTTGTAAGAGTGACTCTATATGTGGGTGACGTAACAGCAAAAGTGTTAACACGTTGAAATATTTTCATAGATTCGTTTAAATTCAAGAGTCGTATGTTTTCTTTAACATTTAATCTTGAGAATCAATTCTTTTAGCTCCTTAGTGAAAAACAGTGTCACCCATATGTGGGTGACGTGGCAGTCAATGTGTTAAACAGAACATTTTTTAGATGTATCATAAGTAGCATAAGTATCTCATCGTATACATGAAAATAGTTTAGCAGACACATTGAATCCATGTGTCTGACGTTGATGGCAAGGATTTGCAAGAGTGACTATATGTGGGTGACGTAACAGCAAAAGTGTTAACACGTTGAAATATTTTCATAGATTCGTTTAAATTCAAGAGTCGTATGTTTTCTTTAACATTTAATCTTGAGAATCAATTCTTTTAGCTCCTTAGTGAAAAACAGTGTCACCCATATGTGGGTGACGTGGCAGTCAATGTGTTAAACAGAACATTTTTTAGCTGTATCATAAGTAGCATAAGTATCCCATCGTATACATGAAAATAGTTTAGCAGACACATTGAATCCATGTGTCTGACGTTGATGGCAACGATTTGTAAGAGTGACGTAAAAGGACGTATATTTGAAATGTTAAGAGGCAGATATGACAGTGGAAGCTACGGGCTCGTCGGTATCTACGATCTGTTTATCGATCATGACGGACGTTTTCTTTCCGGTGACGACAACCACAGAGTCATGGACATTCTTGCGAATAGAAATCAAAAGACAGCATCGAGTAGTCCTTTCGGTGAGTTACTAGGTTACGTCTGCACCGAAATGTACAACGATAAACTATTTATTAAAAAATTCGTCAAAATCCATTATTTTAGAAAATATTTACATTTGAAAATTATTTCTGCCTCTCGCTACTCGAGTTAACTCTTTCAAAAAGTGTCCCACCTTTTCGACGCACCGTAATGCATGGTGGGATAGCTGCATGCGCGCGCATGGGTTTATATATCAACAAATGTTACAAATTTGTTCATTTGTGTTGGCAACACTCGACGTGCCAATACAGGTTCGTCAACTGTTGCAAGCGGAAGGTCTATTGCGAGAATCTTTTTTTTATGTTTATTATATGATACCTTTATTAATAAAAATATACCCATTTTGTTTAATTTAAAACGCAGCAAAATTTCTATGCAACATGGGTCTGTTTTATTATCTGAAATTCTAGCGAAACTTCAATTGGACGCGAGCACGCGTTTGAATTATTGAATTATTTCGATCGTTGAACATTTGCAAAGTGAAACTAGCAAGGGGGAACGAACGGCATTGACACGAATCGCAAGCTCCCCGTTTATTATATAAAATACTGATTATTCCGCGCTAATCGCGACTTTTATTCTTACGATAATTGTTCAGATGCTAATTCGATATTGATCAATTCGTCGAGGACGAAATCGTAACTGAGATCGGGCGATCGATCATTTACGAATCGTACCGCGATCGCTGAAGGACGGGCTAGCTGAAATAATTGCGCGCTGAATCTCGAAGGACACGAACGATAGAACTTGCTTTTAAAAATTCCACTCGTCTCGTTTCGTTACACAAATAATAAATGAAGGAACGTTCGATTTTTGTATTTCAATATGAAAATAGTAGAAATTAGAATATTAGATGGAAGATTAGCGATGGTTTTTAAACGTTAAACTTGCTTTTAAAAATTCCACTCGTTTCGTTTCGTTACACAAATAATAAATGAAGGAAGGCTCGATTTTTGTTTTTTAATTTGAAAATAGTAGAAATTAGAATATTAGATGGAAAATTAGCGATGGTTCCTAAACGAAAAACTCTTAAAAATTTAAAAAGAAAGCTTTTAAAAATTCCAATCGTTTCTATTACAAAAATAATTAACGAAGAAAAGTTCGATTTTTGTTTTATATTATGAAAATAATAGAAATTAGAATATTAGATGGAAAATTAGCGATGGTTCCTAAACGTAAAACTTGCTTTTAAAAATTCCACTCGTCTCGTTTCGTTACACAAATAATAAATGAAGGAACGTTCGATTTTTGTTTTTTAATATGAAAATAGTAGAAATTAGAATATTAGATGGAAAATTAGCGATGGTTTTTAAACGTTAAACTTGCTTTTAAAAATTCTATTCGTTTTATTCTTTTTACGAATAATTAAGGAATAAAGGTTCGATTTTTGTTTTATATTATGACAATAATAGAGATTAGAATATTAGATGGAAAATTAGCGATGGTTCCTAAATGTAAAACTTGCTTTTAAAAATTCCACTCGTTTCGTTTTAATTGCACGAATAAGTAATGAAAAATGTTCCGATTTTTGTTTTACAATATGAAAATAATAGAAATTAGAACAATAGATGGAAAATTAGCGATGGTTTCTAAACGTTAAACTTGCTTTTAAAAATTCTACTCATTTTATTCGTTTTACGAATAATTAAGAAATAAAGGTTCGATTTTTGTTTTATATTATGAAAATAATAGAAATTAGAACATTAGATGGAAAATTAGCGATGGTTTTTAAACAAAAAACTTGCTTTTTGAAATTCAATTCGTTTCGATCGCGAGAATAATTAACGAAGAAGGATTCGATTTTAGTTTCACAATATTAAAATAATAGAAATTAGAACAATAGATGGAAAATTAGCGATGGTTTCTAAACGTTAAACTTGCTTTTAAAAATTCTATTCATTTTATTCGTTTTACGAATAATTAAGGAATAAAGGTTCGATTTTTGTTTTATATTATGAAAATAATAGAAATTAGAATATTAGATGGAAAATTAGTGACGGTTCCTAAACGAAAAACTTTTAAAAATTTAAAAAGAAAGCTTTTAAAAATTCCAATCGTTTCTATTACAAAAATAATTATCAAAGAAAACGTTCGATTTTAGTTTTACAATATGAAAATAATAGAAATTAGAACATTAGATGGACAATTAGCGTTGGTTCCTAAACATAAAACTTACTTTTATAAATGTCAATCGTTTCAATTACAAAAATAATTAACGAAGAAACATTCAAGTTTTGTTTATCAATATGAAGATATTAAAAATTAGAACATTAGATGGAAAATTACAGATGGTTTCTAAATATAAAACTTGCTTTTAAAAATTCTATTCGTTTCGATCGTTTCACGAATAATTAACGAAGATTCAATTTTTTTTTTCAATAAGAAGATATTAGTAATTAGAACATTAGATGGAAAATTAACGATGGTTTCTAAACGTAAAACTTGCTTTTAAATATTGCATTCGTTTCGATTGCACAACTAATTAACGAAAAAACATTCAATTTTTGTTTATCAATAAGAAAATATTAGAAATTAGAATAATAGGTGAAAAATTAGTTATGGTTCCCAAACATAAAACTTGTATTTAAAAATCCCATTCGTTTCGATCGTTTCACAAATAATTAACGAACAAAGATTCAATTTTTTGTTTTTCAATATGAAACTAATAGAAATTAGAACAATCGAAGAAAAATTGGCGATGTTTCCTAAACGTAAAATTTACTTTTACAAATTCCATTCATTTTAATCGCGTGAATAATTAACGAAGAAACGGTGGATTTTAATTTTACAATATAAAAATAATAGAAATTAGAACAATAGATGGAAAATTAGAGATAGTTCCTAAACGAAAAACTTGCTTTTACAAATTGCAATCGTTTCGATCGCAAAAATAATTGACAAAGATACATTCAATTTTTCATTATCAATATGAAGATATTAGAAATTAGAACAATCGATGAAAAATTAGCGATGCTTCCTAATCTAAAAAATTCCATTAGTTTCGATCGTTTCGCGAATAATTAACAAAGAAACATTCAATTTTTATTTATCAATATGAAAATAATAGAAATTAAAACAATAGATGTAAAATTAGCAATGGCTCCTAAACGTAAAACTTATTTTTACAAATTCTATTCGTTTCGATTGCAAAAATAATTAACGGGGAAAGATTCAATTTTTATTTATCAATATGAAGATATTAGAAATTAGAACATTAGATGAAAAATTAGCGTTGGTTCCCAAATGTAAAACTTGCTTTTAAAAATGCCATTTATTATAATTGCATGAATAGGTAATGAAAAATGTTTCGATTTTAGTTTTACAATATGAAAATAATAGAAATTAGAACAATAGATGCAAAATTCACGATGTTTCCCAAACGTAAAACCTGCATTTAGAAATTCCATTAGTTTCAATCGCAAAAATAATTAATAAAGAAACATTCAATTTTTCATTATCAATATGAAGATATTAAAAATTAGAACAATCGATGAAAAATTAGCGATGCTTCCTAATCTAAAAAAATTCCATTAGTTTCGATCGTTTCGCGAATAATTAACAAAGAAACATTCAATTTTTGTTTATCAATAAAAAAATAATAGAAATTAGAACAATAGATGAAAAATTAGCAATGGCTCCTAAACGTAAAACTTATTTTTACAAATTCTATTCGTTTCAATTGCAAAAATAATTAACGGGGAAAGATTCAATTTTTATTTATCAATATGAAGATATTAGAAATTAGAACATTAGATGAAAAATTAGCGTTGGTTCCCAAATGTAAAACTTGCTTTTAAAAATGCCATTTATTATAATTGCATGAATAGGTAATGAAAAATGTTTCGATTTTAGTTTTACAATATGAAAATAATAGAAATTAGAACAATAGATGCAAAATTCACGATGTTTCCCAAACGTAAAACTTGCATTTAAAAATTCCATTCGTTTCGATCTCAAAAATAATTAACAAAGAAACATTCAATTTTTCATTATCAATATGAAGATATTAGAAATTAGAACAATCGATGAAAAATTAGCGATGCTTCCTAATCTAAAAAATTCCATTAGTTTCGATCGTTTCGCGAATAATTAACAAAGAAACATTCAATTTTTGTTTATCAATAAAAAAATAATAGAAATTAGAACATTAGATGGAAAATTAGCAATGGCTCCTAAACATAGTTCTATCGTAGCACTGCTGGATCTAAACATTAACTTCGACAGTCGTATTATTTATTAACGATATTATTATTATGTAATAATTCTCTATTATTATTATATTATATTATTTGTCAACATAAACCATAATGTATTCACATACGCGTGAATAAGAGGAGTTTCAATAGAAATAATGTTAGTAATGATGTATTTATCGTGTATGCAGTGGCGCGGTGTCCCCTCCCACGCGCGAATAATTTTGCCCCCCACTGTTCCCCTCAGAAATGTTCACTTTTCTATAAAACCAGGATGCTTTGTAATTTCATCAGGTCTGCAAAGACATCGTAAGTGTCGGTTCCGTGCACGTAGACCCCGTTAAGTGAAATATGTGGCCCGAGAAACTCACAAGAGATCGAGACAATGGATCGCGATCAGAAGGAATCATTTAATTTATTCCTAAACGGGAATATCCATTAATTTGCAAAAGTAAACGTGGAAGATTCTTAAAATAGAAATTATGATCACGATCGATGATTCATCGTGATGAGAATAATGAGAAATTCGGGTAATTTGAACAACGAAAGTGTTTCGTTTCTCGTTAGGAAAAGTCGGTAAAAATGTGGACGAAATCGTTGTTACCGACCCTGGTGCTATCGTTAATTTCTCTTCGAACTGTTGCAAGTTCCACGATCCTATCAAGGAAAACTGACAATGGCGTCACGCGTAAGTTCAGTCACGAAAGATCTATCTAGATCATGTATTAAATCAATCAATAAAATCGAAGAAACGAGGACCATAAATAACTTATCCAAAATATTTGTATAAAGAAAATATTTAAATAGTTAAAATAGATAAAATTAGACTGGCTTTATAATTAAGTACGATATTAATTGCAATTAGTCACGATCTGCCATCGGAAGATGCAGCCTGGCAGGAAGACCATGGAAATGCTCGTCGAACGCGTGGTAAATTGTGAGAACGTCTACGACTGCCGTCGAACGTGCGATTATGAAAAGGCTTTCGACTGTAAAGGTTTTAATTACAGGTAGACTCAACAATTAAAATCGATTTTGCTTTGATTTTAAAATAAGCATCTACGTAATTGTTCGATTCTAATTCGTTTTTCTGATCAATCAGGGTTGGATCGAGCGGCTCGAAGGGTGTGTGCGAACTAACAGCGACGCCATATTTTCGAATGAACGTCGACAGAGATTTCCTAACTGATCCACGGTACGATTACTATGAAAGGGATCGTAATTGCGTGCCCTCTCTGTGGGACACCACACAGTGGACTAACAGAGGCTATGGGAAGAATCGTCAAGGACCTTGGCCCCGAGTGGACCGCAATGGTAACGAAGATCCCTCGCCAGGACTGTCGGTACACCCTGACATCTATCAGAGCAGACAAGAGTTCAGTCGATTCCCCGACCAATACACACGGCTCAACGAGCAATTTTCTCGAGATAATTCGCATGGTATTACAGTTATCTTCATAGGCCATGTACATACGAGTAGACCAGTGGTTCCCAAACTTATTTGGCCTGGCGCCCCCTGGAAATTTTAATAGCAATTGTGTATTTTTAATAGCAATAGCAAAGTGATTTGAAACTTTACAGTTTCGCCGGAAAATTTAGGGCCCCCAGTCGATTTTCCTTAAAAATTCGTTTTTGATTTTTAGTAATTTTGTTTGACGCTCTACAGAAAATTTGTCTAATACTTTTTTGTAGGTACCCATGAGCTCTACTTTAGAAAAAAGTTTCATTGAATTATATTCGCTATTGTAGGAGTTATGGCTGTTTGAAAATTGGACCATTTTTATGGAGTTTTTCACATTTTACGGGTTTAAGGAACAGGTTTTCGAACATTTTTTGAATTTCTACATATTCTTGACTAAAATACGCGTTGATTGCTTTTTTAAACATTAAAATCGCCCAATCCGTTCAAGAGTTATGACATTTTAAAGAATCGCATGAAATTTCGGGGTACCATTTCTAGTTTCACATAATATTTTCGGTAAGGAATTTTTTTCTCCAAAGTGGGTAGAATTTCGGGGATATGTCTATTCACCGAAAATGATTGTAATTGACCCCTCTAATTAAGTATAATTTTTTTAGTACGATTTGAATTTTTTTAATTTCGTCTAAAAATTTCAATACCTTCTCGAATTTTTTTCTCGAAAGTGGGTAGGATTTTGGGGGTACGTCTATTGACCAAAAATTATTGTAATTAACCCCTGCGATAGAAAATAATTTTTTTAGAGAGATTTCAAAATTTTTTTTTTCGTCGAAAAATTTAGGCATCTACCCTCTGTCGATTTTCCTTAAAAATTCGTTTTTGATTTTTAGTAATTTTGTTTGGCGCTCTACAGAAAAGTTGTCTAATACTTTTTTGTAGGTACCCATGAGCTCTACTTTAGAAAAAAGTTTCATTGAATTATATTCGCTATTGTAGGAGTTATGGCTGTTTGAAGATTGGACCATTTTAATGGAGTTTTTTTAACTTTACGATGTCAAGGAGCAACTTCTCGAATATTTTTATAATTGCTACATATTCCACACCAAAATACGCGGCGTTTGGCTTTTTGAACATTAAAATCGCCCAATCCGTTCAGGAGTTATGACGTTTTAAAGAATCGCATGAAAGGGTATAGCCGAATAAGGGGGTCAAATGTGCCCCCAAACCGAATTGAACGAATGATAGGTCATTCGATAGCTTATCCAAAAAAAACCAAGTGTGCAAATTTTTAACTTGAAATCTCGACCGTGGGGGTAGTAATGGGGTGAAAACGAAAATCATGTTTTTCAACAATTTCTCTTAACCTATTGAGTAAAAAAATGTAAAAAAATTCAGAGACACTTCGGGTACTGGGACACATATTTTGGGAGATTTTCAGATTTTTTGCTCGAAGAACCAGGTAGTAAAAAATAAAAAACCGCAAAAAATGCCGAAAAATGCCAATTACGTATCGAAGGAGGCCCGGAACTACTTTTATACTTTTACAGTAAACACGTATTGCTATTACTATTATTCTCAATTTTTTTCAGATTTTTCATTTTGGTGCGCCGCAGTGAAAAAAAATAAAAACCGATTTTTTCCTCATTTTCTGCGTATTAGAGTAACTTACACGTTGAATTTTTATGCATTCTTCAATATGCGAGTGTTTTGTACACTGTTTAATGTCTCTACACTAAGCAGAATTACATAACAATTGAAAGAAACAAAATAAACCAACCGTTGAGCGCAACATATCCTAAAAAATCAACGATGTTTTCAACGACGTCGTTGGCGCAGCGTTAAAGTGTCCGACTGTGGAACCGCTGAAAGTTTTTTTACCGTAGGTTCGGGTCTCTCTTTGGGACTTAGAATTTTTTTTTATTCGTTATTTTTTTTTTCAAATTCTAACTATATAACAATGGTTTATATTTATTTATAAATATTCTAAAGGCATTTTACAAATATTTTAACCTGAAATATGTATAAATATAATTTTGGTGCGATTTTTGCATAGGATGATTTTCTTATTTCCACATCATTTAAAAATAACTTCAAAAAAATTAAGGATACATATTGTTAAACTATAGCAATATTTAATATACTGTTAAAATCCAAAGTGATTTGAAAATTCGGTTTATGACACAGTTTTCTGGTACATTGTAGCTATTAGGAATGGTTTTTTTCGTAAAATTATTTTTCGTTATTAATCACTCTTTAGCAAGTTACTCTGTAGCAAACATTCATATTTATCAAAGAAAGAGAAAAAAAAGGAAAGATCTGCTTGATCGAAGGGGTTGAAGAAGTAATAGTAAGCCAGTATAGAATCTTCTGTTCTAATCCATTCACAATAGTCAAAGGTAAGAGATTTGAAAACTAACATTTCACATTAATTTCAGTTTAAGAGATGTTAAACAATAATCGTGGTTGACAAAAAAAATAAGGACGCAAAGACGCTCCAAAATTATATTTATATATATTTCAGGTTAAAATATTTGTAAAATGCCTTTAGAATATTTATAAATAAATATAAACCATTGTTATATAGTTAGAATTTGAAAAAAAAAATAACGAATAAAAAAAAATTCTAAGTCCCAAAGAGAGACCCGAACCTACGGTAAAAAAACTTCCAGCGGTTCCACAGTCGGACACTTTAACGCTGCGCCAACGACGTCGTTGAAAACATCGTTGATTTTTTAGGATATGTTGCGCTCAACGGTTGGTTTATTTTGTTTCTTTCAATTGTTATGTAATTCTGCTTAGTGTAGAGACATTAAACAGTGTACAAAACACTCGCATATTGAAGAATGCATAAAAATTCAACGTGTAAGTTACTCTAATACGCAGAAAATGAGGAAAAAATCGGTTTTTATTTTTTTTCACTGCGGCGCACCAAAATGAAAAATCTGAAAAAAATTGAGAATAATAGTAATAGCAATACGTGTTTACTGTAAAAGTATAAAAGTAGTTCCGGGCCTCCTTCGATACGTAATTGGCATTTTTCGGCATTTTTTGCGGTTTTTTATTTTTTACTACCTGGTTCTTCGAGCAAAAAATCTGAAAATCTCCCAAAATATGTATCCCAGTACCCGAAGTGTCTCTGAATTTTTTTACATTTTTTTACTCAATAGGTTAAGAGAAATTGTTGAAAAACATGATTTTCGTTTTCACCCCATTACTACCCCCACGGTCGAGATTTCAAGTTAAAAATTTGCACACTTGGTTTTTTTTGGATAAGCTATCGAATGACCTATCATTCGTTCAATTCGGTTTGGGGGCACATTTGACCCCCTTATTCGGCTATACCCTTTCGGGGTACCATTTTTCTGGTTTCACATAATATTTTCGGTAAGGAATTTTTTTCTCCAAAGTGGGTAGAATTTCGAGGGTATGTCTATTGACCAAAAGTGATTGTAATTGATCCCCCTAGCTAGAAATAATTTTTTCAGAACGATTTGAAAATTTTCATTTTTGCCGAAAAATTTAGGCACCTTGTCGAATTTTTTTCTCGAAAGTGAGTAGGATTTCGGGGGTATGTCTATTGACCAAAAATTATTGTAATTAACCACTGCGATAGAAAATAATTTTTTTTTTCGTCGAAAAATTTAGGCATCTACCCTCTGTCGATTTTCCTTAAAAATTCGTTTTTGATTTTTAGTAATTTTGTTTGACGCTCTACAGAAAAGTTGTCTAATACTTTTTTGTAGGTACCCATGAGCTCTACTTTAGAAAAAAGTTTCATTGAATTATATTCGCTATTGTAGGAGTTATGGCTGTTTGAAGATTGGACCATTTTAATGGAGTTTTTTTAACTTTACGATGTCAAGGAGCAACTTCTCGAATATTTTTATAATTGCTACATATTCCACACCAAAATACGCGGCGTTTGGCTTTTTGAACATTAAAATCGCCCAATCCGTTCAGGAGTTATGACATTTTAAAGAATCGCATGAAATTTCGGGGTACCATTTCTGGCTTCACATAATATTTTCGGTAAGGAATTTTTTTCTCCAAAGTGGGTAGAATTTCGAGGGTATGTCTATTGACCAAAAGTGATTGTAATTGATCCCCCTAGCTAGAAATAATTTTTTCAGAACGATTTGAAAATTTTCATTTTTGCCGAAAAATTTAGGCACCTTGTCGAATTTTTTTCTCGAAAGTGGGTAGGATTTCGGGGGTATGTCTATTGACCAAAAATTATTGTAATTAACCCCTGCGATAGAAAATAATTTTTTTAGCGAGATTTCAAAATTTTTGTTTCGTCGAAAAATTTAGGCATCTACCCTCTTGTCGATTTTCCTTAAAAAATCGTTTTTGATTTTTAGTAATTTTGTTTGACGCTCTACAGAAAATTTGTCTAATACTTCTTTGTAGGTACCCATGAGCTCTACTTTAGAAAAAAGTTTCATTGAATTATATTCGCTATTGTAGGAGTTATGGCTGTTTGAAGATTGGACCATTTTAATGGAGTTTTCTCATTTTGCAGGGTCAAGGGTAAAGTTTTCAAAAATTTTTAGAATTTCTACATATTCTCTAGCAAAATACGCGTCGTTCGCTTTTTTAAACATTAAAATCCTTCAATTCGTTCAGGAGTTATAACATTTTAAAGATTTTCATGAAATTTCAGGGAAGCAATTCTGGCTTCACGTTAGATTTTCGTTAAGGAATTTTTTTCTCGAAAATGCGTAGGAATTGGGGGTTACGTCTGTTCATCAAAAATACTTGTAATTGACCCCTGTAACTAAATATATTTTTTTTAGTATGATTTGAAATTTTTTAATTTCGTCTAAAAATTTCAAACATATTTGAATTTTTTTCTCGAAAATGGTTAGAATTTTGGGGGCATGTCTGTACACTAAAAATGATTGCAATTGACCCTCCCAGCTAAAAATAATTTTTTTAGAACGATTAGAAACTTTTTTTTTCGTCGAAAAATTTAGGCATCTACCCTCTGTCGATTTTCCTTAAAAATTCGTTTTTGATTTTTAATAATTTTGTTTGATGCTCTACAGAAAAATTGTCTAATACTTTTTTATAGATACCCATGAGCTCTACTTCAGAAAAAAGTTTCATTGAAATATATTTATTATTGTAGGTGTTGTAGTCGTTTGAAAATTGCGTTTTATAATCCGTTTCATAGTCAATTCACATGTATTTACGCACACACTATAGCTGCTGCTCATACATACTGATTCCGTGAATAGTTTGTCAACTGACCGCCATCCATGAGAAGAGGTCGGTAAAATCACCTCCGAATTTTCACGTCGGTAAAATCACTCCCGAATTTTCAGGTCGGTAAAATCACCCCCGAATTTTCCGGTCGGTAAGGCAGTCAGATTGGGCCCTGAAAGTCCATAAGGTGAAAAGTCTACTCGTATACCTCGTCTATGCTATCATAATATAGAGTATTATAGCGAATAGCAAAATTAAATACACATAACATTATTAATTTGTTTATTTAGAAACTTACAACTCTCGTGAAAATGGCCGACCCTGGAACGGCCCGAACTGGACGAGTTCAGAGATACATTATTCTGGTTCAGTTTACAACAATTCTCTCCACGATCCACGCATCGACCATAAAGGATTTCCGAACGAGAGGTCGCCGATTTTCCCCAAATATCGACCGGAGGATCGATCGTCGTCGCAAGATTACGATCAGTTTTACGGAAAATATTATAATTATGGCAGCGCGTTTGGGTACAACGATAATACCGTGCCCCCGGCGAAAGACTTTCCCTACGAGGAACATGGTAAATTCCCAGGGGCACAGAAATGTTCCATTAGATCAGCAACTGGCTCGAAATTGAGCAGAAGCGTGTTAAGGAAAACTTGTTTGGCGCGTGATTTGATGCAGTGTGAGGATCTCTGTATCAAGGAATTGTCCTTTTCTTGCGGGAGTTTCGCTTTTAGGTGAGTGCAGAGAAAAACAGCATCCTTCTTCTATAAAAACTGAACATAAACTGCATCTGTTCTTATAAACAAAATCTTGCCAGTTAAATAACAGTCGATTCCTCTTTAAACATATTTTAGAAAATTAGAGACCCTAGTTACACTCAGAGATAATCTCTGTTTTCTTGTGATAGGATTATGTTAGCGTGACAATTTTTAGTGATATGTAAAACGTATCTTCCACAAATATGTAGACATAACATAGACTGACGTTACTTCAGTGAGGTTTCTTAGGAGAGGAAGTCATGATCCAATGCAGACTAAATGGCAGCACACTTCAAAGATAAAGATATAGAGGGTGTTCAGCAACCTATGGGAGAAATTTTAATGGGAGATTCTGGAGGCCAAAATAAGACGAAAATGAAGAATACCAATTTGTTGTTATTAACGTTTATAGTTGAGTCTGTAGATCGGCAACCTGCGCAGAGCTGTGTGCGCGTGATACTGATTCTCACTCACAAGACTCGCGACTTTAAATGTTAATAACTTTTTAACGAAGCCTCAATCAACAAATTGGTATTCTTGATTTTCGTCTTATTTTGGCCTCTAGAATCTCCCATTAAAATTTTTTCCACGGGTGACTGAACAAAATTTTGTTCAAAATTGAAAAAAATTTTTCAAATCGTTCTAAAAAAATTATTTCCGATTGCAAGGGTCGATTATAATCATTTTTGATGAATAGATATACCCCGGAAATCCTACCCAGTTCGGAGAAAAAAATTCGAGAAGGTGTGAAATGTTTCAACAAAATTAAAAAATTTTAAATCGTTCTAAAAAAATTATTTTTGATTGCAGGGATCAATTGCTATCATTTTTGGTGGATAGACATACCCTCGAAATCCTAATCATTTTCGAGAAAAAAATTCCTTACCGAAAATATAATTTCAGGCAGAAATATCACTCAAAAATTTCAAGCGTATCTTTAAAACGTCATAACTTCTGAACGAGTTGAAGGATTTTAATGTTTAAAAAAGCAATCAACGCGTATTTTCGTGAAGAATATGTAGAAATTCTAAAAATATTGGAAAAATTGTTCCTTGACTTCGTAAACTGAGGGAAACCCCATAAAAATGGTCCAATCTTCAAACGACCATAACTCCTACACTAGTGAGTGTATCTCATTGAAATTTAGTCTGGTACTAGAGCTCATGGATACCTATAAAAAAGTACTAAACAATATTTCCATCCAGCGTCAAACAAATTTATTAAAAATGAAAAATAAATTTTTAAGAAAAATCGACAGGGGATGCAGGGTGCAGAAAAAGAAATTTCAGATCGTTCTAGAAAAATTATTTTTGGTTGTGGGGGACAATTGCTATCATTTTTGGTCAATAGACATACCTCCGAAATCCTAATCATTTTCGAGAAAAAAATTCATTACTGAAAATATAATGTCTGATCATAACTGTCTATTTTCCTGAAAATTTAAAAATTTCAAATCGTTCTAGAAAAATTATTTTTGGTTACAGGGGTCAATTGCTATCATTTTTGGTGAATACACACATGCCCAATATCCTACGCACTTTCGAGAAAAAAATTCATTACTGAAAATAAAATGAGAAAAACCCCATAAAAATGGTCCAATTTTCAAACCACTATAACTCCTACAATAATGAATATATTTCAATGAAACTCTCTTCTGAAGTCTGAAGAAGCTAATCTTCCTGTACTTTTATTCTTTCCATATGCATTTGTATCTTCTACCAAATTATATACAAATTTTCTACTGCGACTAGCTTATTTTGCAATTTGAATAACTGCTTTTCTTTCCTCAGAGCTAAAATTGTACTACTTTCATTTCCACTAAACAATTAGCCACAACCCATTCTGAAAATAGCAATGTGATAACACTCTAAACACCAATTGAACGTAACAACTCAATGCAAGTTAACAAAACACCAGAAATTGTAAATACTGTTCCAGCGTGCTATCATTTTGCCTGCGTCAGATTCTGTGTTTCCCTTTCAACTAAGAGAACCTATTAGTTCACATATCTGCAGAAAGTATGTTACACATACAACTCAGAGTTTCCACGCTAGTGTAATCCTAGCACAATTAAAGACAGTAATAGTATCAATCTACCTTTCTTATCGTTTCCTCTGATTTTCACCTTTTCCCTTTAACTTATTCTTATTGTATATGTGTACCTACATAGATACAACGTGTTGACTACGAACCCCACAGATAATTGTTTATTGAGCGACCTTCCACACCAGGATCTGAACTTTTATACGGATCTCGAGCCAGATAGAGATTACGACACCTACGTGATCGTCCAAGACTCGAAAGTTTGTCGCTTGAAGAAAACGTCGAATAAATATTCATCTGAGGAGTGTTTCTCAAGAGTCAGAAGCGGATTTGGCATTCCGACGGACATCACGAAGAAGTCGATGCCCGTCGATGATTTGGGAGAGTGTCAGTTCGAGTGCACCGCCTCCCAGGAATTTGTTTGCAGGAGTTTCGTCTTTAAATACGCAACGACGGATTACCGAGCGCACGCGAACGATCGAGTCTCTTCGAATTGTTTCCTGACCGATTGGCCACCTGGAGAAATAAATCCTGCCAATATGCCCGACATGGATGGGGCGGAGTTGTACGAGAGAAGCAGCTTCTCTTATGGTTGCGAGGCGTATCCACCGTTGCCAATCCCCGACGCGGCTGTGGCGAACAACAGAGCCACATCCACGCGAATGGATGAACATTGTTACTCCGAACATCACAGACCTTGCAGACTAATGCCACACGCGGTAGTGTCCTTCACCAGAGCTGACACGAAATCAGAGTGTCAGCAAAAGTGTTCCACGATGAGGAACTCGGTCGCAGCACCGCCATGCATGTCTTTCAATTATATGTAAGCATTTTCACGGGTTTTGCTGTGGAAATAAACCCTTACTTTAACCCTAGCTTAAAGTAATAGAGTATTATCCGTAGGATCGCCACTGATAACACTCGAAACAACTGTTTGTTGAGCGACATCTCGATACGAGACCTAAGACCAAACGTGGACTACACGCATGATGAGGATCATTTGCTATACACGTGGAGAGATCACGATCCTTATTGTAGAATGATGGTAAATGTTCCGTACGCCACACCGTCGCCAGAGGACCACGGCCCACCGTTCCCTCCCACGCAGGACGACCACTCGAACGGACAAACTGTGTTCAACGATGGACCTCCTACACTCGATTTACCTTTCGATCCCACTGGAAGCAAATTCAGGCCCCAGGATCACGAACGCGATCCACAAACTGGCATTGTCGACGGTGATCCCCATTTCGACCCTGGATTCGATTTTTTCTACCGTAAGTAAATAAGTTATTTCAGGGGATTGGAAAAATTATTTCTTCAATTATCGATGGATCTAAGCTGTCCTGATGGAATGGATGCATCTAAATTAAGTTTTTGCTTTCTTATTTTATGGCAACTAGCAAGAAAACAATTGTCCACTTTTCTAATGTTATATGGTGAATTCTATCACTTATATGTGGGTGACGTGGCAGTGAAAGTGTTACGCAGGACACTTTAGATGTATAATGAGTAGCATACGAATCCCCAAACATTGGAAAGATGATTTCTTCAATTAATTATGGATGGAATTAAGCTGTCTCAATGGAATGGATGCATCTAAATTAAGTTTTTGCTCTTTTATTTTATGCCAACTAGTAAAAAAACAATTGCCCACTTTTCTAACGTTATATGGTAAATCCTGTCACCCATATGTGGTTGACGTAGCAGTGAAAGTATTAAGCAGGGCAGTTTTTAGATGTATAATAAGTAGCATAAGTATCCCCAAACATTGGAAAGATGATTTCTTCAATTAATTGATGGATGTAAACTCTGTCGATGGAATGGATGTATCTAAATTAAGTTTTTGCTCTTGTATTCTATGCCAACTAGCAAGAAAACAATTGTCCACTTTTCTAGCGTTATATGGTAAATCCTGTCACCCATATGTGGTTAACGTGGCAGTGAAAGTATTAAGCAGGACAGTTTTTAGATGTATCATAAATAGCATAAGTATCCCCAAACATTGGAAATCTGATTTCTTCAATTATTGATGGATTTGAGCTGTTCCGATGGAATGCATGCATCTAAATTAAGTTTTTGCTTTCTTATTTTATGCCAACTAGCAAGAAAACAATTGTCCACTTTTCTAGCGTTATATGGTAAATCCTGTCACCTATATGTAGGTGACGTGGCAGTGAAAGTGTTACGCAGAGCACTTTAGATGTATAATGAGTAGCATAAGTATCCCCAAACATTGGAAAAAGTATTTCTTCAATTATCAATGGATTTGAGTTGTTCCGATGGGATGGATGTATTTAAATTAAGTTTTTGCTTTCTTATTTTATGGTAACTACCAAGAAAACAATTGTCCACTTTTCTAATGTTATATTGTGAATCCTGTCACCCATATGTGGGTGACGTGGCAGTGAAAGTGTTAACCCCTTAACGCTCATATTTTTTGGGTTAACCAAGAATGATCAGTTTTCTTTATTGGATTTGCTTCTAAAAATGCAGTTTTTGTTACTTACAATGTTGTATCCAACGTATAATTTTAAAGGAAACAAATATTATCATCCCTTAAACCATTAGATTAAACAAATATCGTTTTTCAAAGCAGTCAGACTCAGGCATAAAGGTTAAGGGGTTAAGCAGGACACTTTTTAGGTGTATCATAAGTAGCATAAGTATCCCCAAACATTGAAAAAATGATTTCTTCAATTAATTGTCGATGGATTTAAGCTCTGCCGATGGAATGCATGCATCTAAATTAAGTTTTTGCTTTCTTATTTTATGCCAACTAGCAAGAAAAGAATTGTCTACTTTCCAATGTTATATGGTAAATCCTGTCACCTATACGTGGGTGACGTGGCAGTGAAAGTGTTACGCAGGGCACTTTAGATGTATAATGAGTAGCATAAGTATCCCCAATCATTGAAAAAATGATTTCTTCAATTAATTATGGATAGAATTAAGCTGTCTCAATAGAATGGATGCATCTAAATTAAGTTTTTGCTCTTTTATTTTATGCCAACTAGCAAGAGAAGAATTACCCATTTTCCAACGTTATACTGTAAATCCTGTCACCCATATGTGGGTAACGTGGCAGTGAACATGTTAAGCAAGGCACTTTTTAGGTGTATCATAAGTAGCATAAGTATCCCCAAACATTGGAAAAATTATTTCTTCAAGTGTCAATGGATTTGAGTTGTTCCGATGGAATGGATGTATTTAAATTAAGTTTTTGCTTTCTTATTTTATGGTAACTACCAAGAAAACAATTGTCCACTTTCCAAATGTTATATGGTGAATCCTGTCGCCCATATGTGGGTGATGTAACAGTGAAAGTGTTAACCCCTTAACGCTCCCATTTTTTGGGTTAACCAAGAATGATCAGTTTTCTTTATTGGATTTGCTTCTAAAAATGTAGTTTTTGTTACATACAATGTTGTATCCAACGTATAATTTTAAAGGAAACAAATATTATCATTCTTTAAACCATTAGATTAAACAAATATCGTTTTTCAAAGCAGTCAGACTTGGGCATAAAGGTTAAGGGGTTAAGCAGGGCATTTTTTAGGTGTATCATAAATAGCATAAGTATCCCCAAACATTGAAAACATGATTTCTTCAATTAATTGTCGATGGATGTAAGCTCTGTCGATGGAATGCATGCATCTAAATTAAGTTTTTGCTTTCTTATTTTATGTCAAGTAGCAAGAAAAGAATTGCCTACTTTCCAACGTTATATGGTAAATCCTGTCACCCATATATGAGTGATGTGGCTGTGAAAGTGTTACGCAGGGTACTTTTTAGATGTATCTGAAGTAGCATAAGTATCCCCAAACATTGGAAAAATTATTTCTTCAATTATTGATGGATTTGAGCTGTTCCGATGGAATGCATGCATCTAAATTAAGTTTTTGCTTTCTTATTTTATGGCAACTAGCAAGAAAACAATTGTCCACTTTTCTAATGTTATATGGTGAATTCTATCACTTATATGTGGGTGACGTGGCAGTGAAAGTGTTACGCAGGACACTTTAGATGTATAATGAGTAGCATACGAATCCCCAAACATTGGAAAGATGATTTCTTCAATTAATTATGGATGGAATTAAGCTGTCTCAATGGAATGGATGCATCTAAATTAAGTTTTTGCTCTTTTATTTTATGCCAACTAGTAAAAAAACAATTGCCCACTTTTCTAACGTTATATGGTAAATCCTGTCACCCATATGTGGTTGACGTAGCAGTGAAAGTATTAAGCAGGGCAGTTTTTAGATGTATAATAAGTAGCATAAGTATCCCCAAACATTGGAAAGATGATTTCTTCAATTAATTGATGGATGTAAACTCTGTCGATGGAATGGATGTATCTAAATTAAGTTTTTGCTCTTGTATTCTATGCCAACTAGCAAGAAAACAATTGTCCACTTTTCTAGCGTTATATGGTAAATCCTGTCACCCATATGTGGTTAACGTGGCAGTGAAAGTATTAAGCAGGACAGTTTTTAGATGTATCATAAATAGCATAAGTATCCCCAAACATTGGAAATCTGATTTCTTCAATTATTGATGGATTTGAGCTGTTCCGATGGAATGCATGCATCTAAATTAAGTTTTTGCTTTCTTATTTTATGCCAACTAGCAAGAAAACAATTGTCCACTTTTCTAGCGTTATATGGTAAATCCTGTCACCTATATGTAGGTGACGTGGCAGTGAAAGTGTTACGCAGAGCACTTTAGATGTATAATGAGTAGCATAAGTATCCCCAAACATTGGAAAAAGTATTTCTTCAATTATCAATGGATTTGAGTTGTTCCGATGGGATGGATGTATTTAAATTAAGTTTTTGCTTTCTTATTTTATGGTAACTACCAAGAAAACAATTGTCCACTTTTCTAATGTTATATTGTGAATCCTGTCACCCATATGTGGGTGACGTGGCAGTGAAAGTGTTAACCCCTTAACGCTCATATTTTTTGGGTTAACCAAGAATGATCAGTTTTCTTTATTGGATTTGCTTCTAAAAATGCAGTTTTTGTTACTTACAATGTTGTATCCAACGTATAATTTTAAAGGAAACAAATATTATCATCCCTTAAACCATTAGATTAAACAAATATCGTTTTTCAAAGCAGTCAGACTCAGGCATAAAGGTTAAGGGGTTAAGCAGGACACTTTTTAGGTGTATCATAAGTAGCATAAGTATCCCCAAACATTGAAAAAATGATTTCTTCAATTAATTGTCGATGGATTTAAGCTCTGCCGATGGAATGCATGCATCTAAATTAAGTTTTTGCTTTCTTATTTTATGCCAACTAGCAAGAAAAGAATTGTCTACTTTCCAATGTTATATGGTAAATCCTGTCACCTATACGTGGGTGACGTGGCAGTGAAAGTGTTACGCAGGGCACTTTAGATGTATAATGAGTAGCATAAGTATCCCCAATCATTGAAAAAATGATTTCTTCAATTAATTATGGATAGAATTAAGCTGTCTCAATAGAATGGATGCATCTAAATTAAGTTTTTGCTCTTTTATTTTATGCCAACTAGCAAGAGAAGAATTACCCATTTTCCAACGTTATACTGTAAATCCTGTCACCCATATGTGGGTAACGTGGCAGTGAACATGTTAAGCAAGGCACTTTTTAGGTGTATCATAAGTAGCATAAGTATCCCCAAACATTGGAAAAATTATTTCTTCAAGTGTCAATGGATTTGAGTTGTTCCGATGGAATGGATGTATTTAAATTAAGTTTTTGCTTTCTTATTTTATGGTAACTACCAAGAAAACAATTGTCCACTTTCCAAATGTTATATGGTGAATCCTGTCGCCCATATGTGGGTGATGTAACAGTGAAAGTGTTAACCCCTTAACGCTCCCATTTTTTGGGTTAACCAAGAATGATCAGTTTTCTTTATTGGATTTGCTTCTAAAAATGTAGTTTTTGTTACATACAATGTTGTATCCAACGTATAATTTTAAAGGAAACAAATATTATCATTCTTTAAACCATTAGATTAAACAAATATCGTTTTTCAAAGCAGTCAGACTTGGGCATAAAGGTTAAGGGGTTAAGCAGGGCATTTTTTAGGTGTATCATAAATAGCATAAGTATCCCCAAACATTGAAAACATGATTTCTTCAATTAATTGTCGATGGATGTAAGCTCTGTCGATGGAATGCATGCATCTAAATTAAGTTTTTGCTTTCTTATTTTATGTCAAGTAGCAAGAAAAGAATTGCCTACTTTCCAACGTTATATGGTAAATCCTGTCACCCATATATGAGTGATGTGGCTGTGAAAGTGTTACGCAGGGTACTTTTTAGATGTATCTGAAGTAGCATAAGTATCCCCAAACATTGGAAAAATTATTTCTTCAATTATTGATGGATTTGAGCTGTTCCGATGGAATGCATGCATCTAAATTAAGTTTTTGCTTTCTTATTTTATGCCAACTAGCAAGAAAACAATTGTCCACTTTTCTAACGTTATATGGTAAATCCTGTCACCCATATGTGGGTGACGTAGCAGTGAAAATGTTAAGCAGAGCACTTTAGATGCATAATGAGTAGCATACGTAACCCCAAACATTGGAAAGATAATTTCTTCAATTAATTGTCGATGGAATTAAGCTCTGTCGATGGAATACATGCATCTAAACTAAGTTTTTCCTCTTTTATTTTGTGCCAACTAGCAAGAAAACAATTGCTCACTTTCCAACGTTATACAATAAAACCTGTCACCCATATGTGGGTGACGTAGCAGTGAAAGTGTTACGCAGAGCACTTTAGATGTATCATAAGTAGTATAAGTATCCCCAAACATTGAAAAAATGATTTCTTCAATTAATTATCGATGGATTTGAGCTCTGCCGATGGAATGCATGCATCTAAATTAAGTTTCTGCTCTTTTATTTCATGCCAACTAGCAAGAAAAGAATTGTCCACTTTCCAACGTTACACGGTGAATGGTCACCCCTGTAAAAATGGCACTGTTTGTCAGCGTAACGAGGTAGCTGGCTTCTGGTCCTGCGAAACCGAAGAAAGCGAATACGGTAGCTGGGATTACTGTTGCGACTCTAACCATCGATGCGGCTTTTCAGCGGGATATCATTATCCTTGGTACAGTAACAACCTAACTATCTTTCAGATTTGATCCTTATGAGGTTTTTCATTTAAAAAATACTGTTTCATGAATTTCAGATCCAACAGAGTCGAATCTTGCATTGTTTCCCCAATATTAGTGAAATTTATATTTTTCAGGTGTTACGTAGGCTCCAACGATGATCAATGGAGACCTTGCAGCGAAACTTATTATCCCTATTTACCCAAGGATCATGCGGTGTATAGACAATCGCCAACATATTCAGGGCGCCATTGGCCAGTCATGTACCTTCACGAAACGTTGCCACCAAACTGCACTGACAACAGTCACAATTCAAATCATTTGAATCGACAATTTTCATAGCGAAAGATGAACCAATACTTCAATTTTGTATCGCAAAGAGAATTTTAAATCGAGTACTAACAAATATCACTAACAAACTTCCTTCTGGACAGGAACGATATTTTTCTATTATTATAGTAACAGATTATAAATAAAACTGTACAAACTAATAATGTTTTGACACAGGATCGATAAATTCTTCCTACTTTCCTTTACTCTTGATACACGAAAGGATCTTTGATCTCAAGTTTTTATTGATTTCATTTCTTTTGCACAGTAACTAAATCTTAACGTAGTAGGTGAGCAAATGAAACTTTTTTCATCGATACTTTCATATGTTTTGATCGTTCTGTGTTGTAAAGAATCGTAGAATATTATCACGGAAGACTGGAAACGACAAATTGGCTACAAAGCTCAGGATTGCATTAAAATGACAATGCATTAATTTATACATTTGAATTTTAGAAATACTTCTGCTTTTATATATTTCTTTAAAGCTATAAAACAATTGTTATGCTACAATCGATACATCTTTCCTTGCATTGTGCTCTTTGGAAGATATCTACTGTATAAAACCAGTTATCAAGTAACTGAAAATTAATGCATTTTAGAAAATTTACCCTTCATCATGCATCTGTATTTTTATTTTTGTAAACAGAGTATTTAAAAAGTATAACTGCAATTCTCAATTTAGTTTACACTACATGTTCTTTTGTTATAAGCATTGAATATTCTGTTATTAACACTAGATTGCCTTTGACTGCTTTTCAATTTCAATTAGAAAAACAATTATGTATATAATGACACAGTTTCAATTTTATAACAAAACAAAATTTGGAGTTGATACGACGGACCGAATGGCCAGAAAATATACAGTAAAATCTAGTTCTCGTAGATGGCCCCTCCAAATATTTCTCAATATTTTAGATTCGGCTGCTATAAATGCTCGGATCCTTTACAAACAAACAACAGGAATACAAATACAACAAAAACAGTTCTCGTTTCAATTAGTAGAACAGCTTTCCACCGATTACAGAGCTGCAAGACAGAAAAATTCATCGGAACATGAAGACCCGCAACATCATCAAATACAACGTATTCTAACAGACGAAAAATTTGTCAAGTACGACTTTGCCACAACAAAACAAATAATATATGTGAAAAATGTAAAAGTATGTTTGCGGAAGATGTACACATAAAAAGATTTCCACTTTCATTTGCTTAAAATGTACAAACAATAATGCATAAATTATTTTCTTTTCCAAATGAAGTAAATTTTTTTTATTTTTAATACCTACTAATAACTTGTTGTATGACTGTAGATAATATAAAAAATATCAAAAATTAATTTTAAACAAATTTATTTACACATTATTCTTTCGCAATGCAGTCATTTTGACTGCTTTTGGACAATATAGGTATATACTAAGTTTCAGTCACAACAAATTAATCGTTGTGGAGTACGTAATCGCGTCGCTCGCGCTTTAAAGCTAGTAACGAAAGAAACCTCCGTCCAGGTGGCGCACGCGTCGACATTCGCCGACTGAGACGACGCAAGATTTATTTTGGTTTAGAAATTAGTGTACTACAGTGAAAAGCAGAGGTGCAAGGCCGTGCTTTTTCGCAGCACTTGCTCGGGACTCAATTTTTAAGTACTTGCTTATCGGAGATCAAGAACTGAAAGAATGACCCGTACGTTTCAACTATTTTCTTATTGCAACGTTTGAGGCAGTTACGATCTAATTAAGTAAATTTAGAACAGCGTATTAATATTTCACGTCTGCCATTTGTCTGTTAAATAACTTTCGGGTCAAAGACTCGACACTTGACTGTATTTTTTTCTCAGAAATTATGCTTTTATTGATTATTTATACCACTAACTCGATATATTCGCGTGTGTACGAAAGTGACCGTATTCGTGATAACTCGCGATGACAATTCGAACCTTTTGTTTCTCGTTATTCCCTATTTAAAATATTTACCCTTTACTTTATCTTTTGTTTTCAGATCCGTAGTTGTTTATCGAACTGTCATATTCTTAAGATTTCTTTGTCAGTGTTTTTATGGCAGACGTGAAATCTCGTAATTGGTATTGCAATGTCATTTTTGTTTGTTCGAACTGTGACGTTCGAAATTCCTTTTTATGATATAGAATACTAATCGTAATCACGTTTTGAGACTCCTCGATCATATTTTGAATTGTTAAAAATGACATTTTACTGATTATATTTGAACAGTTCCGTTTATACAAAGAAAACTGCATATTTAAGTTTCATATTTTCGTCTCAAGGTCTAATTAGACTTCGAGCAAATTTTGCCACCATAAGTAGCATCTTTTACATAATTCTATATTTTTACGTGTTTTACAATTGTAATTTGTTGTATGTAACAAGTTTGGATAATTTTTTATATTATTTGAATACAATCTTGTAAATTGCAACTTTTACTTTCGAGTTTTGGTGGCAATTTTATTGGTTAGAATAATTTAACCCTTTTTGTTTACATGTACAGTCAGTCCCACAAGTATTCGTAACCTCATTCCTTGTAAGAGAAATTTGTTCAAATCAAGGGATGCATTTGAAATTTTGCAATAAACTTTTTGCTATAAATGATCACAGGTATAAAGTTTATTTATACCAAATTATAACGAAATTGATTAACTAATAACAAAAATATATTGATTTTACTATTGCGTAGTACGTAAAACAGTCAACGAAAGTATTCGTACCATTTTTAGCAAAGTCTGTTTTCTTTCGTTTCGAATGCCATTTCACGTTGAAAATAATTTCCATGGATCATAGTCGGTTGAGCAAACGCTAATAAAGTAGTCTATTGCATCAAAATAACATGAATAATTAGAAATGAGTCGAAAGAAGTCCGAGACTGCTCTAGAAGAACGTAAAATAGTTTTTAAATTACTCCAAGGGGGCAAAAGTTATGTTGAGATAGGGAAAATAATCTACAGAAGTAAATCGACTATCCAATTTATCATTAAACGGATAAAAGCAAGCGATAGTTTGTTAAATAACGAACTGGAAGACCAAAGATTTTAACCGTTCGAGAAAGAAAAGCTATAATACGTCAAGTACAACAAACTCTTCAACTTGGTGCACCTAAGTTAGCTATAATGCGTAACGATATGTTTATTAAAAAAGTTTCTGTTGAAACTTGTGCGAAGAATATTGAAAGATGAAAATTTTCATGGTCGAACACCCTTCGTTAGTAAAATTAACAAAATAAAGAGATTAGCATTTGCAAAGGAGTGCAGAAGTCAAAGTAATACCTTTTGGAAAGTTATTTTCTCAGACGAGTCGAAATTTAATATTTTTGGATGTGACGAAGGAGAAAGCTTAATAAAGAACTAGAATTAAAGAATCTACAACCGACTGTAAAGCATGGTGGAGGCTCCGTGATGGTTTGGGCAATCTTGTCTTTATCGATGGAATTATGGATAAAATAAAGTATAAAAGTATACTCGAAGAAAGCAAGACTACTATTTCCAACACGACAGCGACACGAGCAACTCAGATTGTTCGTGAGTGGATACTTTACCACGTTCCTCATTTTGTACGTACACCTCAGAGTTCAGATACAAATAGAAAACTTATGGAGGGAAATAGATAAAAGACTACGCGAAATTTCCAATAGACAAATGCTAAAAGAAAAAATTGTGGAAGTTTGGAATAGTATTGAAACAAATATCACTTTAAAACTGGTAGAAAGTATGATAAATCGATTGAACGATGTAATAAGACATAAAGGTGGACACAATACTTGAAAATTAATACAAAGTAAAGAAGTTACCATAATATGCGAGTTTTTGACAAAATCTACACTGGTACGAATACTTTTGTGGACTGCTATTACTACGCAGAGTAAAATCAATATATTTTTATTATTAGTTAGTTAATTTCGTTATAATTTGGTATAAATAATCTTTATACATGTGTTCATTTATAGCAAAAAGTTTATTGCAAAATCTTACATGCATTGTTTGATTTCAATGCATTTCTCTTACAAGCAACGAGGATACGAATACTTATGAAACTGACTTCGCAATTCATATAATGCGTATTTGTAAATATCTTAATTAATAGTGAAAGTGTTCGTTGACAGTGGCAAGCATAGTAATAATAAAATAGTTCCTTAGTTTTCCTTTTTGAAATTTCGAGGTCATAGATGTTTTTTAACATAGAATCATTTCTTTTCTATTTTGGTACTGTTCAATTATTTCAAATAAACTTGTACTGCTTCGATTTAATATGTATTTTTCTGTAACGCATATATTGTTATTACAATAAGTAAGAATATTGTATTTTATTTTTGTCTATTTCTTATATAGGTGGAAATCAGCGCGAATTAGCACGAGCCAAAAATATGAAAAAAACTGCAAAGAAATCAGCTGCTGAACAAGACAGTAACAAAGGTCTTTCGTTGGAACAGCGTAAAGCACGGTAACAATTAATACATAAATTTGTATGTAATAACACACTTTCAAATCCTTCTAAAGAATTATTAAAAATATATACCGAGTATTCAGTCACCCGTGAGAAAAATTTTAATGGGGGATTCTAGAGGCCAAAATAAGACGAAAATGAAGAATACCAATTTGTTGATTGAGGCTTCGTTAAAAAGTTATTAACGTTTAAAGTCGCGAGTCTTGTGAGTGAGAATCAGTATCACGCGCACACAGTTGTGCGCAGGTTGCTGTCTCACAGGCGAAACTATAAATGTTAATAACTTTTTAACGAAGCCTCAATCAACAAATTTGTATTCTTGATTTTCGTCTTATTTTGGCCTCTAGAATCCCCCATTAAAATTTTTCCCATGGGTGTACATACATGGTGTTCAGTCACCCGTGGGAAAAATTTTAATGGGAGATTCTAGAGGCTAAAATAAGACGAAAATGAAGAATACCAATTTGTTGATTGAGCCTTCGTTAAAAAGTTATTAACGTTTAAAGTTGCGAGTCTTGTGAGTGAGAACCAGTATCACGCGCACACAGTTGTGCGCAGGTTGCCTATCTACAGACGCAACTATAAACGTTAATAACTTTTTAACGAAGCCTCAATCAACAAATTAGTATTCTTGATTTTCGTCTTATTTTGGCCTCTAGAATCCCCCATTAAAATTTTTCCCATGGGTGTACATACATGGTGTTCAGTCATCCGTGGGAAAAATTTTAATAGGAGATTCTAGAGGCCAAAATAAGACGAAAATGAAGAATACTAATTTGTTGATGGAGGCTTCGTTAAAAAGTTATTAACGTTTAAAGTCGCGAGTCTTGTGAGTGAGAATCAGTATCACGCGCACACAGTTGTGCGCAGGTTGCTGTCTCACAGGCGAAACTATAAATGTTAATAACTTTTTAACGAAGCCTCAATCAACAAATTAATATTCTTGATTTTCGTCTTATTTTGGCCTCTAGAATCCCCCATTAAAATTTTTCCCATGGGTGTGCATACAGGGTGTTCAGTCACCCGTGGGAAAAATTTTAATGGGAGATTCTAGAGGCCAAAATAAGACGAAAATGAAGAATACCAATTTGTTGATTGAGGCTTCGTTAAAAAGTTATTAACGTTTAAAGTCGCGAGTCTTGTGAGTGAGAATCAGTATCACGCGCATGCGGCTGTGCGCAGGTTGCCTATCTACAGACGCAACTATAAACGTTAATAACTTTTTAACGAAGCCTCAATCAACAAATTGGTATTCTTCATTATCGTCTTATTTTGGCCAATAGAATCTCCCATTAAAATTTTTCCCTCAAAATTCATTGTGTTTAATAGCCAACCACAAAATTGTTATAATTTCCAGCTTTAGTTATAATTCTTAATTATAAATAAATTCTATTAAAAGTTTTGAATTTGAAGTTAATATTAGTTCTAGAAGATGGATATTTAAGATTTGGAATAACTATAAATTAAAAAATTATTAAACAAATATAATGGAAGTTAAAATTGCATGTTTTACACGCGTAAGGTACAAAATAAATACTTGAAATTACTTTTGTAATTATAGAGATGCGGAACGAATGAGAGAAAAACAACTCAAGAAGCAGCAAGACCAGGACAAAGTTAAACAATGTGCAAGATAATTTTGTCAATATGCCATGCAAATTCTTTGGCTGAATTCAGTATAAAACTTTGACAGTTGTGTTATTAAAATTCCTGATCATAAAGGCACCAAAGTTAAGCTTAATGTGAGTGCATAAAAGATTCATAGTGTTCTTGATCATAGAAAATATCTTCAGACTGCGTACCACAGAACTTAGTTAAAATAATCATGTTATTTACGTGTTGTTCACAGAAATAATAATAGTCATTGTGTATAAAATTATTGTTACCTAAACCTTAATGGTCAAAGAAAATGCGCATTTGACTTGTCCATCTAGATATAAGGAACTGAATTAAACATGAGGGTATTTGTAGTACTAATTTTCAATTTGTAAATTGAAGTTTTTAGTTATTTAATATGTCGTGTAAGAAGTAATTTTAACAAAGTACAGTATCAAAAAGGTATGTACCTTTGTTATATTGTTTGGCTCATAATAAATCGCTTAATTTTAAAATAGACATCGAATTTTCCTGCTTCATGGTACTCTGAAAGTAAAACTGCCACAATAGGACATGCATATTTGAGCTTAATAATTGGAAATGCCCATTGAGAGGTTAGGAAATATATTGTAAGCTATATTAGCTAGATAATCCACAGAATAATTATTCTGTTTCATTATAATTAAAGTCTAGTGTTTATTGTAAGCTTCTTTTCTTTATAGTAAGAGTAATATTATTGCTCATTAAATAAGGTGATCCCACATTACTGATCGAATTTTAATCAGTATTAATCAATTCTTCCGTTGTAACCAATGCATACGTTTAGATGCTATTTATCATAAAAATGTTAGAAACGTAATCACAAGTAATGAATAACCCGTTTTCAATTAAAGTGGGATTGTCGCTTCAATGTTAGTAAAATGCGACTTCCTCATTAATAATCATGTTGTACATTCACTGAAAATAGGGAATTTATTATTGTTTATTAAAAGTATCATTAGTATTATTATATGATATGATGTCTAGTTTATTACAATGTTGATTGAACGGAAAACTGTACATTGTGGCCTCTGGATCGCTGCAACGGCCACCAGGTGGCGGTAGCGCCCACTTTGGGACTCATTGGAGTAGGTCCATTTTTATGGGATTCTAGGCCCCATTACCATCTTCGTGTCATTCGCGACATTACCAACAGGTTACACAAATGAACACAAGAGGAAGTGAGACAGAAAATTAAATTACACAAACATTTCTAGCCACACATATTTTCGGTAAAGAATTTTTTTCTCGAAAGTACGTAGGATTTTGGAGGTATGTGTATTCACCGAAAATGATTGCAATTGACCCCTGCTATCGAAAATAATTTTTCCAAAGTGATTTGAAACTTTTCAATTTCGATGGAAAATTTAGGGCCCCCAGTCGATTTTCCTTAAAAATTCGTTTTTGATTTTTAGTAATTTTGTTTGGCGCTCTACAGAAAAGTTGTCTAATACTTTTTTGTAGGTACCCATGAGCTCTATTTCAGAAAAAAGTTTCATTGAAATATATTTATTATTGTAGGAGTTATGGCCGTTTGAAGATTGGACCATTTTTATGGAGTTTTTCTAATTTTATGGGGTCAAGGAATAACTTTTTCAATATTCTTAGAATTTCTAAATATTCTTCCCTAAAATACGCCTTATTTGCATTTTGAAACATTAAAATCGCCCAATCCGTTCAGGAGTTATGACGTTTTAAAGATTCACATGAAATTTCAGGGTACCATTTCTGGCTTCACATAATATTTTCGGTAAGGAATTTTTTTCTCCAAAGTGGGTAGGATTTCGAGGGTATGTCTATCGACCAAAAATGATTGTAAATGATCCCCCTAGTTAGAAATAATTTTTTCAGGACGATTTGAAAATTTTCATCTTTGCCGAAAAATTTGGGCACCTTGTCGAATTTTTTTCTCGAAAGTGGGTAGGATTTCGGGGGTATGTCTATTGACCAAAAATTATTGTAATTAACCCCTGCGATAGAAAATAATTTTTTTAGAGAAATT
Organism: Colletes latitarsis; assembly: GCF_051014445.1. Lineage (NCBI taxonomy): Eukaryota > Metazoa > Arthropoda > Insecta > Hymenoptera > Colletidae > Colletes > Colletes latitarsis. Next base: position 9,830,520 of record NC_135146.1, read on the forward strand.
TCAAAATTTTTTTTTGCGTCGAAAAATTTAGGCATCTACGCCCTGTTGATTTTTCTTAAAACTTCGTTTTTCATTTTTAATAATTTTGTTTGGCGCTTTACAGAAAAGTTGTCTAATACTTTTTTGTAGGTACCCATGAGATCTACTTTAGAAAAAAGTTTCATTGAAATATATTCACTATTGTAGGAATTATGGCTGTTTGAAAATTGGACCATTTTTATGGGGTTTTCCTCATTTTTCGGGGTCAAGGATCAACTTTTCGATTATTTTTGGAATTTCTACATATTTTCTAGCAAAATACGCGTCGTTTGCTTTTTTAAACATTAAAATCGGTTAATCCGTTCAGGAGTTATGACATGTCAAATATTTACATGAAATTTCAGGGAATCAATTAGGGGTCAAGTATTAGATTTTCAATAAAGAATTTTTTTTCTCGAAAGTGCGTAGGATTTCGAAGGTATGTGTATTCACCAAAAATGACTGTAATGGAACCCTGCAACTAAAAATAATTTTTTTAGAACGTATTGAAAATTTTTTTTTTCGCCGAATTAAATTAAAAAATTTCAAATCGTTCTAAAAAAATTATTTTCTGTCGTGGGGGGCAATAACAATCATTTTTGATCATTACACATACCCTCGAAATCCCACGCAATTTCGAGAAAAAAATTCAGAAAGGAGGTCAAATTTTTCGACGGAATTAAAAAATTTCAAATAGTTCCAAAAAAATTATTTTTGGTTGTGGGGGGCAATAACAATCATTTTTGGTCATTACACATACCCTCGAAATTCCAGGCATTTTCGAGAAAAAAATTCGAATAGATTGGCAAATTTTTTGGCGAAATTGAAAAATTTCAAATCATTGTAGAAAAATTACTTTCGGTTGTGGGGGGCAATTGCAATCATTTTTAGTAATTACACATACCCTCGAAATCCTACGCATTTTCAAGAAATAAATTCTTTACCGAAAATCTAATTTGGCGCCTAAATCTTTCGACGAAAGAAAATAATTTTAAATTGTTCTAAAAAAATTATTTTCAGTTGCGGGGATCAATAACAATCATTTTTGGTCATTACACATACCCTCGAAATCCTACGCATTTTCGAGAAAAAAATTCGAATAGATTGACAAATTTTTTGGCGAAATTGAAAAATTTCAAATCATTGTAGAAAAATTACTTTCGGTTGTGGGGGGTAATTGCAATCATTTTTGATCATTACACATATCCCCGAAATCCTACGCATTTTCAAGAAATAAATTCTTTACCGAAAATCTAATTTGGCGCCTAAATCTTTCGACGAAAGAAAATAATTTTAAATTGTTCTAAAAAAATTATTTTCGGTTGCGGGGATTAATAACAATCATTTTTGGTCATTACACATACCCTCGAAATCCTACGCATTTTCGAGAAAAAAATTCGAATAGATTGACAAATTTGTTGGCGAAATTGAAAAATTTCAAATCATTGTAGAAAAATTACTTTCTGTTGTGGGGGGCAATTGCAATCATTTTTAGTAATTACACATACCCTCAAAATCCTACGCTCTTTCGAGAAATAAATTCGAATAGATTGACAAATTTTTCGACAGAATTAAAAAATTCCAAATCGTTCCAAAAAAATTATTTTTAGTTGCGTGGGCCAATTACAATCATTTTTGATGAATAGACATACCCCCAAAATCCTACGCAGTTTCGAGAAAAAAATTCTAGAAAATATAATGTCTAGCCAGAAATCTTTCCTCGCATATGTATGTTTAAAAAATCATAACTTCCGAACGGATCGAAGGATTTTAATGTTTCAAAATGCAAACAACGCGTATTTTGCTGAAGTATATATAGAAATTCCAAGAATATTCGACAATTTGTTCCTTAACAAAGTATTATTATTTAAAATAATGGTTTTCGGAATGTATTAGTGCAGAGGCCACTAACCAGATGTCGCTCGTTGTTCGTTCTTGAAGATGGCCGCCACCATACGTGCTTCACTGGTCAACACTGGGGTCACTATCATAACACGTGGTTGAGATCATGAACTTCGATTCCGTATTAACAGGTTTGACTGTTGACAAGTTTAATTGTAATTATAATAATCATAATATTTCTAGATAATTTCAGATTGTGAAACCAGGGTTTTCTATTTCTAGAGAGAAAAAGCAGCAAATATTCGTTGTCCGATGTCCCTTGAAAACTTGCAAGATTTGGCTGCTTTTTGTAGACATCTGATGGCGAATCGAGTAAGTGTTGCTATTTAAATTAACCTTGCCTATCGAATACAAAAAAAAAAATTGAAAAATACAGGCGTGTCAACGACACGAAATTATCGAACAATGATTTCTCGTGCACGATTCGAAACAGTCGTAAAATCGCAAGTATTGGAAACACGCATTGAAATTGTGCGGTTTATCGAACGATAAGCAACGATCTGGGAAACGTAAATCGCCAGAAATTCATGTGTTCGATATTCGGTAGAATTAAATTGCTACAGCTTGTAATAACCTTACATTGATAACGAAATGAAATGAAAAATAAAGCATTAATGTTCGAGTCGATCGTTTCTAAAAAGTTGGGTTATTTTGGCGGCCATTTACAATTGGATCGGGTGATAGAGAATGAATTAATAAATTTCATTGATAACCTCTGTCCATTTACTTTTGACCATGACTGTACTCTGATTCAGATTTTAAGGTTATTATAATTCAACAAGTTGTTCATTTTAAAAGTTTCAATAATTCTTTCAGTTTCTTCTTTGCAATTTCTCCTTATCTCTAATTTATATACTAGAAGGTTGAATGTTAAAGCTTAAACATGTAATTGCAATGCTACATTGGTTAAATTTCATTGATATCCTCTGTCCATTTACTTTTGTCCCTGACTGTACTCTGATTCAGATTTTAAGGTTATTATAATTCGACAAATTGTTCATTTTAAAAGTTTCAATAATTCTTTCAGTTTCTTCTTTGCAATTTCTCCTTATCTCTAATCTATATACTAGAAGGATGAATGTTAAAGCTTGAACATGTAATTGCAATGCTACATTGGTTAAATTTCATTGATATCCTCTGTCCATTTACTTTTGACCCTGACTGTACTCTGATTCAGATTTTAAGGTTATTATAATTCGACAAATAGTTCATTTTAAAAGTTTCAATAACTCTTTCAGTTTCTTCTTTGCAATTTCTCCTTATCTCTAATCTATATACTAGAAGGTTGAATGTTAAAACTTAAACATGTAATTGCAATGCTACATTGGTTAAATTTCATTGATAACCTCTGTCCACTTACTTTTGTCCCTGACTGTACTCTGATTCAGATTTTAAGGTTATTATAATTCAACAAGTTGTTCATTTTAAAAGTTTCAATAATTCTTTCAGTTTCTTCTTTGCAATTTCTTCTTATCTCTAATCTATATACTAGAAGGTTGAATGTTAAAGCTTAAACATGTAATTGCAACGCTACATTGGTTAAATTTCATTGATATCCTCTGTCTATTTACTTTTGTCCATGACTGTACTCTGATTCAGATTTTAAGGTTATTATAATTCAACAAGTTGTTCATTTTAAAAGTTTCAATAATTCTTTCAGTTTCTTCTTTGCAATTTCTCCTTATCTCTAATCTATATACTAGAAGGTTGAATGTTAAAGCTTGAACATGTAATTGCAATGCTACATTGGTTAAATTTCATTGGTAACCTCTGTCCATTTACTTTTGTCCCCGACTGTACTCAGGAAAACATTTCTAACCTCACATTATATTTCGGTAAAGAATTTTTTTCTCGAAACTGCGTAGGATTTCGAGGGTATGTCTATTCACCAAAAATGATTGCAATTTACCCTTGCAACTAAAAATAATTTTTTTGGAACGATTTGAAATTTTTTTTTTCGTCCAAAAATTTGGGCACCTAATTTGTTTTTCAGTAAAGAATTTTTTTCTCGAAAAGGCGTAAGATTTCGAGGGTATGTGTAATGACCAAAAATGATTGTAATTTACCCTTGCAACTAAAAATAATTTTTTGGGAACGATTTGAATTTTTTTTTTTTACCAAACAATTTCAGCATCTACTTCCTGTCGATTGTTCTTAAATATTCGTTTTTCATTTTTAATAAATTTATTAGACGTTCTAGGGAAATTTTGTTTAATACTTTTTTGTAGGTGCCCATGGGCTTCAGTTCAGAAAAAAGTTTCATTGAAATATATTCACTATTGCAGGAGTTATGGCCGTTTGAAGATTGGACCATTTTTATGGAGTTTTTCTCATTTTATGGGGTCAAGGAATAACTTTTTCAATATTCTTAGAATTTCAAAATATTCTTCACTAAAATACGCGTTGTTTGCTTTTTGAAACATTAAAATCCTTCAATCCGTTCAGGAGTTGTAACGTTTTAAAGATTCTCATTTCGGGGAAACATTTCTAACCTCAAATTATATTTCGGAATAGAATTTTTTTCTCGAAACTGCGTAGGATTTCGAGGATATGTCTATTCACCAAAAATAATTGCAATTGACCCTTGCAACTGAAAACAATTTTTCCAGAACGCTTTGAAATTTTTTTTTTTCGTCCAAAAATTTGGGCACCTAATTTGATTTTCAGTAAAGAATTTTTTTCTCGAAAATGCGTAAGATTTAGAAGGTATGTGTAATAACCAAAAATGATTGTAATTGTCCCTTGCAACTAAAAATAATTTTTTTGGAACGATTTGAAATTTTTTTTTTTACCAAACAATTTCAACATCTACTCCCTGTCGATTTTTCTTAAAGATTCGTTTGTAAGAGAGCCACCGTGTCGGATAGGTAGCAAGATGTGCATCGGAGATACGTCGAGGAACGAATACAAATAATTAAAAATACTACAACTGCAACTGTTACCTCTGCGTATTGGATAAATCAGCCAGCTAAATCGAATTTATTAATTATTTGTGTTCGCTGTTTCCAAGGAAGAAGGAATAAAATGTGGGAAGTTTCTCTCGGAATTTTTAGGAAATTAATTCTTCGCACCTGAGTGACGCTTCTCGTCAGAGTGTATTAAAATTAAAATAAGAATTATTTTCAGAAAATTAAAATAAATACGGTAAGAACCATTTGTAATCGTTTGTTATTAAAAACTGTTATTAAAAAAATATACAAGGATATCTGGACGATAATTTTTGTTAATAATTCAACAGAATTAGACAGTATTTAACTGTAGAATATTTAGTCTTTATTCGTAACGCGAAGATATATTTTAGATATCCGTTCAATCAGAGATCGGTTTACAAACTGTTTGCCCGCGGAACAAAGGTGAGAGTGACGAGCAACTCGCCCTAGCGAAGAACTCTTATCTTTGTATAAACACCATGAGTTCGTAGAACCTGTGGCCAAAACAAGAAAGAAACTCTAGCCATATACATCGTTACTGCAGATGATTTTTTTATCATGAGACTGTTAGGAAATTCAACAGTTCTTAGTAACAGAGAACAAAATATTTTTTTTTATTTTGCTGACGCACGTAGATCGTGATACTTGATGGAGAAGCTGTGAAATTTTTCGACGGAAAAAAAAATTTCAAATCGTTTTACAAAAATTATTTTCGGTTGCGGGGGTCAATTACAATCATTTTTGGTGAATAGACACACCCTCGAATTCCTACGTACTTTTGAGAAAAAAATTCGAGTATGTCGATTTTTCTTAAAAATAACTTTTTGATTTTTAGTAATTTTGTTTGACGCCCTACAGAAAAGTTGTCTAATACTTTTTTGTAGGTACCCATGAGCTCTACTTTAGAAAAAAGTTTCATTGAAATATATTCACTATTGCAGGAGTTATGGCCGTTTGAAAAGTGGGCCACTTTTACGGGGGTTTTCTCATTTTATGGGTCAAGGAATAACTTTTTCAATATTCTAAGAATTTCTAAATATTCTTCACTAAAATACGCGTCGTTTGCTTTTTTAAACATTAAAATCCGTTAATCCGTTCAGGAGTTATGACATTTCAAATATTTACATTTTCAGGGAATCATTTAGGGTCAAGTATTATAGTTTCGGAAAAGGATTTTTTTCTCGAAAGTGAATAGGATTTCGAGGGTATGTCTATTGACCAAAAATGATTGTAATTTATCTCTCTAACTAGAAATAATTTTTTCAGAACGATTTGAAGTTTTTTTTTTTCGTCGAAAAATTTAGGCACCTACCCCCCCCTGTTGATTTTTCTTAAAAATTGGTTTTTCATTTCTAGTAATTTTGTTTGACGCCTTACAGAAAAGTTGTCTAATACTTTTTTGTAGGTACCTATGAGCTCTACTTTAGAAAAAAGTTTCATTGAAATATATTCACTATTGCAGGAGTTATGGCCGTTTGAAAAGTGGGCCACTTTTACGGGGGTTTTCTCATTTTATGGGGTCAAGGAATAACTTTTTCAATATTCGTAGAATTTCTAAATATTCTTCACTAAAATACGCGTCGTTTACTTTTTTAAACATTAAAATCCGTTAATCCGTTCAGGAGTTATGACATTTCAAATATTTACATTTTCAGGGAATCATTTAGGGTCAAGTATTATAGTTTCGGTAAAGAATTTTTTTCTCGAAAGTGAGTAGGATTTCGAGGGTATGTCTATTGACCAAAAATGATTATAATTTATCTCCCTAACTAGAAATAATTTTTTCAGAACGATTTGAAGTTTTTTTTTTTCGTCGAAAAATTTAGGCACCTACCCCCCCCTGTTGATTTTTCTTAAAAATTGGTTTTTCATTTCTAGTAATTTTGTTTGACGCCTTACAGAAAAGTTGTCTAATACTTTTTTGTAAGTACCCATGAGCTCTACTTTAGAAAAAAGTTTCATTGAAATATATTCACTATTGCAGGAGTTATGGCCGTTTGAAAAGTGGGCCACTTTTACGGGGGTTTTCTCATTTTATGGGGTCAAGGAATAACTTTTTCAATATTCTTAGAATTTCTAAATATTCTTCACTAAAATACGCGTCGTTTGCTTTTTTAAACATTAAAATACGTTAATCCGTTCAGGAGTTATGACATTTCAAATATTTACATTTTCAGGGAATCATTTAGGGTCAAGTATTATAGTTTCGGAAAAGAATTTTTTTCTCGAAAGTGAATAGGAATTCGAGGGTATGTCTATTGACCAAAAATGATTGTAATTTATCTCTCTAACTAGAAATAATTTTTTCAGAACGATTTGAAGTTTTTTTTTTTCGTCGAAAAATTTAGGCACCTACCCCCCCTGTTGATTTTTCTTAAAAATTGGTTTTTCATTTCTAGTAATTTTGTTTGACGCCTTACAGAAAAGTTGTCTAATACTTTTTTGTAGGTACCCATGGGCTCTACTTTAGAAAAAAGTTTCATTGAAATATATTCACTATTGCAGGAGTTATGGCCGTTTGAAAAGTGGGCCACTTTTACGGGGGTTTTCTAATTTTATGGGGTCAAGGAATAACTTTTTCAATATTCTTAGAATTTCTAAATATTCTTCACTAAAATACGCGTCGTTTGCTTTTTTAAACATTAAAATCCGTTAATCCGTTCAGGAGTTATGACATTTCAAATATTTACATTTTCAGGGAATCATTTAGGGTCAAGTATTATAGTTTCGGTAAAGAATTTTTTTCTCGAAAGTGAATAGGATTTCGAGGGTATGTTTATTGACCAAAAATGATTGTAATTTATCTCCCTAACTAGAAATAATTTTTTCAGAACGATTTGAAGTTTTTTTTTTTCGTCGAAAAATTTAGGCACCCCCTGTTGATTTTTCTTAAAAATTGGTTTTTCATTTCTAGTAATTTTGTTTGGCGCTCTACAGAAAAGTTGTCTAATACTTTTTTGTAGGTACCCATGGGCTCTACTTTAGAAAAAAGTTTCATTGAAATATATTCACTATTACAGGAGTTATGGCCGTTTGAAAAGTGGGCCACTTTTACGGGGGTTTTCTCATTTTATGGGGTCAAGGAATAACTTTTTCAATATACTTAGAATTTCTAAATATTCTTCACTAAAATACGCGTCGTTTACTTTTTTAAACATTAAAATCCGTTAATCCGTTCAGGAGTTATGACATTTCAAATATTTACATTTTCAGGGAATCATTTAGGGTCAAGTATTATAGTTTCGGAAAAGAATTTTTTTCTCGAAAGTGAATAGGATTTCGAGGGTATGTCTATTGACCAAAAATGATTGTAATTTATCTCCCTAACTAGAAATAATTTTTTCAGAACGATTTGAAGTTTTTTTTTTCGTCGAAAAATTTAGGCACCTACCCCCCCTGTTGATTTTTCTTAAAAATTGATTTTTCATTTCTAGTAATTTTGTTTGACGCCTTACAGAAAAGTTGTCTAATACTTTTTTGTAGGTACCCATGAGCTCTACTTTAGAAAAAAGTTTCATTGAAATATATTCACTATTGTAAGAGTTATGGCCGTTTGAAGATTGCACCATTTTCATGGAGTTTTTCTAACTTTACGGAGTCAAGGCTCAACTTTTCGAATATTTTTGCGATTTCTACATATTCTTGACTAAAATGCGCGTTGTTTGGTTTTTGAAACATTAAAATTGCCCAATCCGTTCATGAGTTATAACGTTTTAGAGATTCGCATGAAATTTCAGGGTACCATTTCTGGCTTCAATTTAGATTTTCGGTAAGGAATTTTTTTCTCGAAAGTGAGTAGGATTTCGAGGGTATGTCTATTGACCTAAAACGATTGTAATTGATCCCTCTAGCTAGAAATAATTTTTTCAGAACGATTTGAAAATTTTCATTTTCGCCGAAAAATTTAGGCATTTGTCGAATTTGTTTCTCGAAAATGGGTAGGATTTCGGGGGTATGTCTATCGACCAAAAATTATTGTAATTAACCCCTGTGATAGAAAATAGTTTTTCCAGAACGATTTGAAACTTTTCAATTTCGTCGAAAATTTAGGCACCTACTCCCTGTCGATTTTTCTTAAAAATTCGTTTTTGATTTTTAGTAATTTTGTTTGGCGCTTTACAGAAAAGTTATCTAATACTTTTTTGTAGGTACTAATGAGTTCTACTTCACAAAAAAGTTTCATTGAAATTCATTCACTATTATTTGAGTTATGGCCGTTTGAATATTGGACCATTTTTATGGAGTTTTTCACATTTTACGGGTTTAAGGAACAGGTTTTCGGACATTTTTGGAATTTCTACATATTCTTGACTAAAATACGCGTTGTTTGCTTTTTTAAACTTTAAAATCGCCCAATCCGTTCAGGAGTTATAACGTTTTAAACATTCGCATGAAATTTTGGCGAATCATTTCTGGCTTGACATTATATTTTCAGTAAAGAATTTTTTCTGGAAACTGCGTAGGATTTCAGGGATAAATCTATTCACCAAAAATGATTGAAATTGACTCCCTCAACCAAAAATAATTTTTCCAGAACGATTTGAAATTTTTTAATTTAATTTTTTAATAACTTTTTAACGAAGCCTCCATGAACAAATTGGTATTCTTCATTTTCGTCTTATTTTGGCCTCTAGAATATCTGAGAAATTGTACTTCTATTTAAAAATATTCATTAATACTTCTAAAATAGCAGAATACAATTATATCCTAAACTGCCATAAAGTCAGCTATAATTCGAAAATTTCAACTCAAATACTGCCCAGGTTCTCGTTTTCCAATCACTCTCACGTTATTTCCTCTCCAAATATCATAATTTAATAGACCCATTCCGAACAAGATCATAAATCAAAAAACAAGGACCACCCTAATATCTCCTAAACATTTCCACTCCAAACGCCCAATTGCATAGTATTCTAAACATAACAATAAAAATCACACTCACGTTACCGTTTCAAACACAAAAAACTATAATTCCACTAAAAAAACCTCATTCGACAACTTTCTTAAAAGATGGCACTCGACTCTAACGCGAAACCCCAAAAATTGTCAAAAAATTGCAACAAGTTTTTCACACAAAAAATTATAATTCCACTAAAAAAAACCTCATTCGAAAACTTTCTTAAAACATGGCACTCGACTCTAACGCGAAATCCCAAAAATTGTCAAAAAATATCAAGTTTTTCACACAAAAAATTATAATTCCACTAAAAAAAACCTCATTCGAAAACTTTCTTAAAACATGGCACTCGACTCTAACGCGAAATCCCAAAAATTGTCAAAAAATATCAAGCTTTTCTCACCAAAAACTATAATTCCACTAAAAAACCTCATTCGAAAACTTTCTTAAAACATGGCACTCGACTCTAACGCGAAACCCTAAAAATTGTCAAAAAATATCAAGTTTTTCACACAAAAAGCTATAATTCCACTAAAAAACCTAATTCGACAACTTTCTTAAAACATGGCACTCGACTCTAACGCGAAACCCCAAAAAATATCAAGTTTTTCACACAAAAAACTATAATTCCACTAAAAAACCTAATTCGAAAACTGTCTTAAAAGATGGCACAAGTGCACTCTAACGCGAAACCCTAAAAATTGTCAAAAAATATCAAGTTTTTCACACAAAAAACTATAATTCCACTAAAAAAAACCTCATTCGAAAACTTTCTTAAAACATGGCACTCGACTCTAACGCGAAACCCCAAAAACTGTAAAAAAATATCAAGTTTTCCACACAAAAAACTATAATTCCACTAAAAAACCTAATTCGACAACTTTCTTAAAACATGACACTCGACTCTAACGCGAAACCCCAAAAATTGTCAAAAAATATCAAGCTTTCACACAAAAAACTATAATTCCACCAAAAAACCTCATTCGAAAATTTTCTTAAAACATGACACAAGTGCACTCTAACGCGAAACCCTGAAAATTGTCAAAAAATATCTAGTTTTTCACACAAGAAACTATAATTCCACTAAAAAACCTCAGTCGAAAACTTTCTTAAAAGATGGCACTCGACTCTAACGCGAAACCCCAAAAATTATCAAGTTTTTCACACAAAAAACTATAATTCCACTAAAAAACCTAATTCGAAAACTTTCTTAAAACATGGCACAAGTGCACTCTAACGCGAAACCCCCAAAAATATCAAGTTTTTCACACAAAAAACTATAATTCCACTAAAAAACCTCATACGAAAATTTTCTTAAAAGATGGCACTCGACTCTAACGCGAAACCCTAAAAGTTGTCAAAAAATATCAAGTTTTTCACACAAAAAATTATAATTCCACTAAAAAAAACCTCATTCGAAAACTTTCTTAAAACATGGCACTCGACTCTAACGCGAAACCCCAAAAATTGTCAAAAAATATCAAGTTTTTCACACAAAAAACTATAATTATACTAAAAAACCTCATTCGAAAACTGTCTTAAAACATGGCACTCGACTCTAACGCGAAACCCCAAAAATTGTCGAACAATATCAAGCTTTTCACACAAAAAACTATAATTATACTAAAAAACCTCATTCGAAAACTTTCTTAAAAGATGGCACAAGTGCACTCTAACGCGAAACCCCAAAAATTGTCAAAAAATATCAAGCTTTTCACACAAAAAACTATAATTCCACTAAAAACCCTCATTCGAAAACTTTCTTAAAAGATGGCACTCGACTCTAACGCGAAACCCTAAAAATTGTCAAAAAATATCAAGTTTTTCACACAAAAAGCTATAATTCCACTAAAAAACCTAATTCGACAACTTTCTTAAAACATGGCACTCGACTCTAACGCGAAACCCCAAAAAATATCAAGTTTTTCACACAAAAAACTATAATTCCACTAAAAAACCTAATTCGAAAACTGTCTTAAAAGATGGCATAAGTGCACTCTAACGCGAAACCCTAAAAATTGTCAAAAAATATCAAGTTTTTCACACAAAAAACTATAATTCCACTAAAAAAAACCTCATTCGAAAACTTTCTTAAAACATGGCACTCGACTCTAACGCGAAACCCCAAAAACTGTAAAAAAATATCAAGTTTTCCACACAAAAAACTATAATTCCACTAAAAAACCTAATTCGACAACTTTCTTAAAACATGACACTCGACTCTAACGCGAAACCCCAAAAATTGTCAAAAAATATCAAGCTTTCACACAAAAAACTATAATTCCACCAAAAAACCTCATTCGAAAATTTTCTTAAAACATGACACAAGTGCACTCTAACGCGAAACCCTGAAAATTGTCAAAAAATATCTAGTTTTTCACACAAGAAACTATAATTCCACTAAAAAAAACCTCATTCGAAAATTTTCTTAAAACATGGCACTCGACTCTAACGCGAAATTCCAAAAATTGTCAAAAAATATCAAGCTTTTCTCACCAAAAACTATAATTATACTAAAAAACCTCATTCGAAAACTGTCTTAAAACATGGCACAAGTGCACTCTAACGCGAAACCCCCAAAAATATCAAGTTTTTCACACAAAAAACTATAATTCCACTAAAAAACCTCAGTCGAAAACTTTCTTAAAAGATGGCACTCGACTCTAACGCGAAACCCCAAAAATTATCAAGTTTTTCACACAAAAAACTATAATTCCACTAAAAAACCTAATTCGAAAACTTTCTTAAAACATGGCACAAGTGCACTCTAACGCGAAACCCCCAAAAATATCAAGTTTTTCACACAAAAAACTATAATTCCACTAAAAAACCTCATACGAAAATTTTCTTAAAAGATGGCACTCGACTCTAACGCGAAACCCTAAAAGTTGTCAAAAAATATCAAGTTTTTCACACAAAAAATTATAATTCCACTAAAAAAAACCTCATTCGAAAACTTTCTTAAAACATGGCACTCGACTCTAACGCGAAACCCCAAAAATTGTCAAAAAATATCAAGTTTTTCACACAAAAAACTATAATTATACTAAAAAACCTCATTCGAAAACTGTCTTAAAACATGGCACTCGACTCTAACGCGAAACCCCAAAAATTGTCGAACAATATCAAGCTTTTCACACAAAAAACTATAATTCCACTAAAAAACCTCATTCGAAAACTTTCTTAAATCATGGCACAAGTGCACTCTAACGCGAAACCCCAAAACTGTCAAAAAATATCAAGCTTTTCACACAAAAAGCTATAATTCCACTAAAAAACCTCATTCGAAAACTTTCTTAAAACATGGCACAAGTGCACTCTAACGCGAAACCCCAAAAATTGTCAAAAAATATCAAGCTTTCACACAAAAAACTATAATTCCACCAAAAAACCTCATTCGAAAATTTTCTTAAAACATGACACAAGTGCACTCTAACGCGAAACCCTGAAAATTGTCAAAAAATATCAAGTTTTTCACACAAAAAGCTATAATTCCACCAAAAAACCTCATTCGAAAATTTTCTTAAAAGATGGCACTCGACTCTAACGCGAAACCCCCAAAAATATCAATTTTTTCATACAAAAAACTATAATTCCACTAAAAAACCTAATTCGAAAACTTTCTTAAAACATGGCACTCGACTCTAACGCGAAACCCCAAAAATTGTCAAAAAATATCAAGCTTTTCACACAAAAAACTATAATTATATTAAAAAACCTAATTCGAAAACTTTCTTAAAACATGGCATTCGACTCTAACGCGAAACCCCAAAAATTGTCAAAAAATATCAAGTTTTTCACACAAAAAACTATAACTCCACTAAAAAACCTAATTCGACAACTTTCTTAAATCATGGCACTCGACTCTAACGCGAAACCCCAAAAATTGTCAAAAAATATCAAGTTTTTCCCCCCAAAAAATTGCACAGAACTTCCCTTCACCAAGTATCACAATCTGGAATGCAGATGGGTCAAAAAGCGATCAAAAGTCGAAGAATAACCACCCTATTGTGGGGGGAGGGGGGTCAAAGCTCGAAGCGAGCGTTGATACTATTTAAAACACCAGGGAAAAGCGTATAAGGCTATAAATAAGTTGATTAAACAAATGTTACGAGCTAGAGGGGGTCAGTCGAACGAGTGCGGATTTTAATCCTGATCGACGATGTTTAGAGTCTTAGTTGTACCCTTGTTGGCCGAAGCGGAGGCTCCTTTAACCCTTAAATGCATGATTTTTCCTTTTTAAATACAATAAATTGAAACAGGTAGATAATTAAACATAGATTAAGGGAAAAATAAAGAAAAATTTTTTTTTTCTAAAAAGTATATTTTTATAAAGAAAACTTACTGATGTAGATCTACATCAGTATGCATTACAGTTACTATTAATAATGTACCCTAAGTACTATTCTATTATACGATTGTCTTCGAATTAGGCTTACTGCAGTGAATGACTTTTTGCACGTAATAATACTATTTAGTATCCACTAAAATGAAATTACAATTTCACCGCCAAAGTGTGTATTTGAAAGTGTTGCGCCAAACTGCCAAATTTTGTCAGTTAAAAAAGTGAACTGCCATATCATGAAAGTTTGCGTTCAAAAACTAAGATAGATATTTTTAGCACCTATTAAAAGTAAAAAATACTGTGTTTGAATTACCGTTTAGAAATTATGTAAGGAAGAAAACACTGATGTACATATACATCATCATGCATTTAAGGGTTAACATTTAGAAGACTCTCGTCTATTTCAAGCTGCTGGCCCATCGATCGGGCAGTCGGCTTTTTCCGTACGAAACACGTATGGATGTGTGTATATACGCGCGAAGAGTAGCTGGTGAGGAGGGGGGCTGTGAGGGGGGAACGGGTGGGCGGTGGGGCTGGAGGGTTGCACAGGGGTCAAGGTTAAAGCAAGCACCACTCTTTCCCTTTCTCCGTCGTTCTCCATCTTGCTGGTTCTATGCTCCCTCCGTGACGCGAGTCAGTGTCAAGGGTCGGTGAACTTCTGTTTCGGGCCAACTCGCGCGACATTAGAAGCGAGCACTCGAACTTTCCAACGAACGATGACACAGTATACAGAGGCGAGCGTATGAATAGGGAAAATCTTCTGTTTATGTTTAATACAGCGTCCACAAAGTCGTATCGATGTTTATCCTATTAAGCCAGCATTTGTTAAGAGTAGGATTCTTGAGATTTAGTTGGGAGTAGAGTCTTTATGATTGAGTTTGTTTAGTAATTGATTAGTAAATGCATTGTTAGGAATTGGGGAGTATTTTAGGAGTAGTTGAATAGGGAAATGCAAGTTTCAATCTTTATTTTTGGGCACCTCAACAGAGCTAGCAAGCTTGGAACTGATAAGTGTGATGCATCTGGCGGCTCAAATCTCTTTCCACGCGGTTATTTTATAGAAATTGTTTACATTTGAAGGTTTTATCATTTTAATTTCTTTCTCTACATCATTCTAGATGTATTCAATCGGGTGATTGTGTCGACAAACGCCTTTTGATTACCTCAACACAGCTACCAAGCTTGGAATTAACAAGTGTGGCGCATCTGTCGGTTGAAATCTCTTTCCACGCGTTTATTTTATAGAATTTGTTTACATTTGAAGGTTTTATCATTTTAATTTTCCTCTCTACATCATTCTAGATGTATTCAATCGGGTGATTATACCTACCAACGCTTTTTGATCACCTCAACACAGCTATCAAGCTTGGAATTAGCAAGTGTGACGCATCTGTCGGTTCAAATCTGTTTCCACACGTTTGTTTCATAGAAATTGTTTACATTTGAGGGTTTTATCATTCTAATTTCCTTCTCTACATCATTCTAGATGTATTCAATCGGGTGATTGTGTCGACAAACACTTTTTGATTACCTCAACAGAGCTACCCAAGCTTGGAACTAACAAGTGTGATGCATCTGTCGGTTGAAATCTCTTTCCACGCGTTTCTTTCATACAAATCGTTTACATTTGAGGGTTTTACCATTTTAATTTCCTTCTCTACATCATTCTAGTGGTGTCTAATTGGGTGATTCTGCCTACAAACGCTTTTTGATCACCTCAACACAGCTAACAAGCTTGGAACTGATAAGTGTGACGCATCTGTCGGTTCAAATCTCTTTCCACGCGTTTCTTTCATACAAATCGTTTACATTTGAGGGTTTTACCATTTTAATTTCCTTCTCTACATCATTCTAGTGGTGTCTAATTGGGTGATTGTGCCTACCAACGCTTTGATCACCTGAACACAGGTACCCAAGCTTGGAACTAACAAGTGTGACGCATCTGTCGATTGAAATCTCTTTCCACGCGTTTATTTTATAGAATTTGTGTACATTTGAGGGTTTTACCATTTTCATTTCCTTCTGTACATCATTCTAGAGGTGTTCAATTGGGTGATTGTGCCTACTAACGCTTTTTGATCACCTCAACACAGCTAGCAAGCTTGGAACTAACAAATGTGATGCATATGTCGGTTGAAATCTCTTTCCACGCGTTTATTTTATAGAAATTGTTTACATTTGAAGGTTTTACCAGTTCAATTTCCTTCTCTACATCATTCTAGAGGTGTCTAATTGGGTGATTGTTCCTACCAACGCTTTTTGATCACCTCAACACAGCTAGCAAGCTTGGAACTAACGAATGTGACGCATCTGTATTCAAATCTCTTTCCACGCGTTTATTTTATAGAAATTGTTTACATTTAAAGGTTTTACTATTTCAGTTTCCTTCTCTACATCATTCTAGAGGTGTTCAATCGGGTGATTATACCTACCAACGCTTTTTGATCATCTCAACAAAGCTAGCAAGCTTGGAACTAACAAGTGTGGCGCATCTGTCGATTGAAATCTCTTTCCACGCGTTTGTTTCATACAAATCGTTTACATTTGTGGATTTTACCAGTTTAATTTCCTTCTCTACATCATTCTAGATGTATTCAATCGGGTGATTATACCTACCAACGCTTTGATCACCTCAACAGAGCTACCCAAGCTTGGAACTAACAAGTGTGACGCATCTGTCGGTTGAAATCTCTTTCCACGCGTTTATTTTATAGAATTTGTTTACATTTGAGGGTTTTACTATTTTAATTTCGTTCTCTACATCATTCTAGAGGTGTTCAATTGGGTGATTGTGCCTACCAACGCTTTTTGATCACCTCAACACAGCTACCAAGCTTGGAATTAGCAAGTGTGACGCATCTGTCGATTGAAATCTCTTTCCACGTGTTTATTTCATACAAATTGTTTACATTTGAGGATTTTACCAGTTTAATTTCCTTCTCTACATCATTCTAGATGTATTCAATCGGGTGATTATACCTACCAACGCTTTTTGATCACCTCAACACAGCTAGCAAGCTTGGAACTGATAAGTGTAAAGCATCTGTCGGTTGAAATCTCTTTCCACGCGTTTGTTTCATACAAATTGTTTACATTTGAGGGTTTTATCATTCTAATTTCCTTTTCTGCATCATTCTAGAGGTGTCTAATTGGGTGATTGTGCCTACCAACGCTTTTTGATCACCTCAACAAAGCTAGCAAGCTTGGAACTAACAAGTGTGACGCATCTATCAGTTGAAATCTCTTTCCACGCGTTTATTTCATACAAATTGTTTACATTTGAGGGTTTTACCAGTTTAATTTCCTTCTCTACATCATTCTAGATGTATTCAATCGGGTGATTATACCTACCAACGCTTTTTGATCACCTCAACACAGCTATCAAGCTTGGAACTAACAAGTGTGACGCATCTGTCGGTTCAAATCTCTTTCCACGCGTTTGTTTCATACAAATTGTTTACATTTGACGGTTTTATCATTTTCATTTCCTTCTCTACATCATTTTAGAGGTGTTCAATCGGGTGATTGTGTTGACAAACGCTTTTTGATCACCTCAACACAGCTACCAAGCTTGGAATTAACAAGTGTGATGCATATGTCGGTTGAAATCTCTTTCCACGCGTTTGTTTCATACAAATTGTTTACATTTGAAGGTTTTACTATTTTAATTTCCTTCTCTGCATCATTTTACAGGTGTTCAATTGGGTGATTGTGTCGACAAACGCTTTTTGATCACCTCAACACAGCTACCCAAGCTTGGAACTAACAAGTGTGACGCATATGTCGGTTGAAATCTCTTTCCACGTGTTTATTTCATACAAATTGTTTACATTTGAGGATTTTACCAGTTTAATTTTCTTCTCTACATCATTCTAGTGGTGTCTAATTGGGTGATTGTGCCTACAAACGCTTTTTGATCACCTCAACACAGCTACCAAGCTTGGAATTAACAAGTGTGACGCATCTATCAGTTGAAATCTCTTTCCAAGTGTTTATTTCATACAAATTGTTTACATTTGAGGATTTTACCAGTTTAATTTCCTTCTCTACATCATTCTAGTGGTGTCTAATTGGGTGATTGTGCCTACAAACGCTTTTTGATCACCTCAACACAGCTACCAAGCTTGGAATTAGCAAGTGTGACGCATCTGTCGGTTCAAATCTCTTTCCACGCGATTATTTTATAGAAATTGTTTACATTTGAGGGTTTTACCATTTTCATTTCCTTCTCTACATCATTCTAGAGGTGTTCAATCAGGTGATTGTGCCTACCAACGCTTTTTGATCACCTCAACACAGCTACCAATGCATTTGGATGCTCCTAATTCTATAGAAATAACAACATTTGATGTCTACCTGAGCTTTACTATGTTTCTCTGTAAAACAACTGTGTTTTTGCTTGTCTGCAAGCATCTAAACGTAATCTAAACAATAAAAATCGTTATAAATCAAAAACTTAAACTCTAATTATAAAAAGTTTTATTTCTAATATTTGGTAGAGTTTCCTTTACTGTTCTCTGCTTTTCTAAGTCTATTATTAATCAATTTAACTAATATCTTGGTAGATTCAGAAGAAATTTTATTCTATTTTCAAAACTTGGAACTAACAAGTGTGATACATATGTCGGTTAAAATCTCTTTCCACGCGTTTATTTCATACAAATTGTTTACATTTGAGGGTTTTATCATTCTAATTTCCTTTTCTGCATCATTCTAGAGGTGTTCAATCAGGTGATTGTGTCGACAAACGCTTTTTGATCACCTCAACACAGCTACCAATGCATTTGGATGCTCCTAATTCTATATAAATAACAACATTTGATGTCTACCTGAGCTTTATCATGTTTCTCTGTAAAACAACTGTGTTTTTGCTTGTCTGCAAGCATCTAAACGTAATCTAAACAATAAAAATCGTTATAAATCAAAAACTTAAACCCTAATTATAAAAAGTTTTATTTCTAATATTTGGTAGAGTTTCCTTTACTGTTCTCTGCTTTTCTAAGTCTATTATTAATCAATTTAACTAATATCTTGGTAGATTCAGAAGAAATTTTATTCTATTTTCAAAACTTGGAACTAACAAGTGTGATACATATGTCGGTTAAAATCTCTTTCCACGCGTTTATTTCATACAAATTGTTTACATTTGAAGGTTTTACCATTTTAATTTCCTTCTCTACATCATTCTAGAGGTGTCTAATTGGGTGATTGTGTCGACAAACGCTTTTTGATCACCTCAACACAGCTACCAATGCATTTGGATGCTCCTAATTCTATAGAAATAACAACATTTGATGTCTACCTAAGCTTTATTATGATTCTCTGTAAAACAACTGTGTTTTTGCTTGTCTGCAAGCATCTAAACGTAATCTAAACAATAAAAATCGTTATAAATCAAAAACTTAAACTCTAATTATAAAAAGTTTTATTTCTAATATTTGGTAGAGTTTCCTTTTCTGTTCTCTGCTTTTCTAAGTCTATTATTAATCAATTTAACTAATATCTTGGTAGATTCAGAAGAAGTTTTATTCTATTTTCAACGCTTCTTTTAATTGTTTTTTGTTTGTTATGGAATGTTGCCAAAACGCGTTAAAATTAAATGCAGATGTAACGATTCGTTTGAATATCAGGGGATCCAAGAAATATGGATTAACTGTGAAACTTTGTGCATTCAAGGCATTGTGTGTCCAAGAATAAAGCATCGCCTCTTTTCTATATGCACGAACAATAATAGAAAACCTTTCGCGATGTTGTATACCTGCCATTCAAATCGAGATGACAATAAGAGTTTAACAAAGCGTTTAGCGGCCGTTTAATTTTAAAGTAAGATACGCCTATCTTCTGTCAACGCACGCGCTCGCGTTTGTCGATGAATGACAAAAAAATTTACTCTTTTCTATATTGGTCCAACTAAATTCAGGAGGTGATGTATAATATATTGGGAAGATATTTGACTAACAAAATATTGGGTAAAAGAAATCGTGATATTTCGAGATAAATGGAGATTGATGGAAATTGAGTAGAAATTATTAACTGAAGAAATATTGCCATTTTAATAATATATGAAAGATTGAAATTAGATTTAACATTGTTGTTGTTATAATATATTAGAAAGATATTTTATTAACAAAATATTGGTTAAATGAATTCGTGATATTTCGAGATTGATGGAAATTGAGTAGAAATTGTTAATTGAAGAAACATTGCCATTTTAATAATATATGAATGATTGAAATTAGATTTTACATTGTTGTTGTTATAATATATTAGAAAGCTATTTCACTAACAAAATATTGATTAAAAGAAATCGTGATATTTCGAGATAAATGGAGATTGATGGAAATTGAGTAGAAATTGTTAACTGAAGTAGTATTGTCATTTTAATAATATATAAATGATTGAAATTAGATTTAACATTGTTGTTGTTATAATATATTAGAAAGATATTTTATTAACAAAATATTGGTTGAAAGATTTCGTAATATTTCGAAATTGATGGAAATTGAGTAAAAATTGTTAACTGAAGTAACATTGTCATTTTACTAACATTTGAAAGATTGAAATTTAGCATTGTTGTTGTTATAATTTATTAGAAAGCTATTTCACTAACAAAATATTGGTTAAAAGAAATTGTGATATTTCGAGATTGATGGAAATTGAGTAGAAATTATTAACTGAAGAAACATTGCCATTTTAATAGTATATGATTGTTAACTAAAATAACATTGCTATTTTGCTAATATATGAATGATTTAACTTAGATTTAACATTGTTGTTGTTATAATATATTAGAAAGATATTTTATTAACAAAATATTGGTTAAAAGAAATCGTAATATTTCGAAATTGATGGAAATTGAGT
Organism: Colletes latitarsis; assembly: GCF_051014445.1. Classification (NCBI taxonomy): domain Eukaryota; kingdom Metazoa; phylum Arthropoda; class Insecta; order Hymenoptera; family Colletidae; genus Colletes; species Colletes latitarsis. The sequence continues at coordinate 9,851,473 of NC_135146.1, forward strand.
AGTTATTGTTAACTAAAATAACATTGCCATTTTAATAATATATGAAAGATTGAAATTAGATTTAACATTGTTGTTGTTATAATATATTAGAAAGATATTTGACTAACTAAATGTTGGTTGAAAGAAATCGTAATATTTCGAAATTGATGGAAATTGACTAGTTATTGTTAACTAAAATAACATTGCCATTTTGCTAATATATGAATGATTGAACTTAGATTTAACATTGTTGTTGTTATAATATATTAGAAAGATATTTTATTAACAAAATATTGGTTAAAAGAAATGGCAATATTTCGAGTTTAATGGAAATTGAGTAGACATTGTTAACTGAAGAAACATTGTCATTTTGCTAAAATATGAATGATTGAAATTAGAGTTAACATTGTTGTTGTTATAATGTATTAGAAAGATATTTTATTAACAAAATATTGGTTAAAAGACATCGTGATATTTCGAGATAAATGGAGATTGATGGAAATTGAGTAGAAATTGTTAACTGAAGAAATATTGCCATTTTAATAATATATGAAAGATTGAAATTAGATTTAACATTGTTATTCTTATAATATATTGCATAGATATTTCACTAAATTGCTTAAAAGATATCGTGATCTTTCGAGATTGATGGAAATTGAGTAGAAATTGTTAACCAAAGTAACATCGTCATTTTACTAACAATTGAAAAATTGAAATTTAGCATTGTTGTTGTTATAATTTATTAGAAAGCTATTTCCCTAACAAAATATTGGTTAATAGAAATGGTGATATTTCGAGATTGATGAATATTGAGTAAAAATTGTTAATTGAATTAACATTGTCATTTTGCTAATATGTGTAATATTGAAATTAGATTTACCATTGTTATTCTTATAATATATTGCATAGATACTTCACTAAATTGCTTAAAAGAAATCGTGATATTTCGAGATTGATGAATATTGAGTAAAAATTGTTAATTGAATTAACATTGTCATTTTGCTAATATGTGAAATATTGAAATTAGATTTACCATTGTTATTCTTATAATATATTGCATAGATATTTCACTAAATTGCGTAAAAGTAATCGTGATATTTCGAGATTGATGAATATTGAGTAAAAATTGTTAATTGTATTAACATTGTCCTTTTGCTAATATGTGAAATATTGAAATTAGATTTACCATTGTTATTCTTATAATATATTGCATAGATATTTCACTAAATTGCTTAAATTAAATCGTGATATTTCGAGATTGATGGAAATTCAGTAAAAATTGTTAATTGAATTAACATTGTCATATTACTAACATTTGAAAGATTAAAATTTTGCATTGTTCTTTTTATAATATATTAGAAAGCTATTTCACTAACAAAATATTGATGGGTTAAAAGAATCTATGATATTTCGAGATTGATGAATATTGAGTAGTAATTGTTAACATTGTCATTTTGCTAATATTTGAAAGATTCAAATTAGATTTAGCATTATTGTTATAATATATTCGAAAGATATTTGACTAACTAAATATTGATGGATGAAAAGAATCTATGATACTTCGAGATTGATGGAAATTGACTAAAAATTGTTAACCAAAGTAACAGTGTCATTTTACTAACATTTGAAAGATTAAAATTTTGCATTGTTCTTTTTATAATATATTAGAAAGCTATTTCACTAACAAAATATTGTTGGGTTAAAAGAATCTATGATATTTCGAGATTGATGAATATTGAGTAAAAATTGTTAACATTGTCATTTTGCTAATATTTGAAAGATTCAAATTAAATTTAGCATTATTGTTATAATATATTCGAAAGATATTTGACTAACAAAATATTGATGGATGAAAAGAATCTATGATACTTCGAGATTGATGGAAATTGAGTAAAAATTGTTAACCAAAGTAACATTGTCATTTTACTAACATTTGAAAGATTAAAATTTTGTTGTTGTTATAATTTATTAGAAAGCTATTTCACTAACAAAATATTGATCGGTTAAAAGAATCTATAATATTTCGAGATTGATGAATATTGAGTAAAAATTGTTAACATTGTCATTTTGCTAATATTTGAAAGATTCAAATTAGATTTAGCATTATTGTTATAATATATTCGAAAGATATTTGACTAACAAAATATTGATGGGTGAAAAGAATCTATGATACTTCGAGATTGATGGAAATTGACTAAAAATTGTTAACCAAAGTAACATTGTCATTTTACTAACATTTGAAAGATTAAAATTTTGTTGTTGTTATAATATATTAGAAAGCTATTTCACTAACAAAATATTGATCGGTTAAAAGAATCTATGATATTTCGAGATTGATGAATATTGAGTAGTAATTGTTAACATTGTCATTTTGCTAATATTTGAAAGATTCAAATTAGATTTAGCATTATTGTTATAATATATTCGAAAGATATTTGACTAACAAAATATTGATGGATGAAAAGAATCTATGATACTTCGAGATTGATGGAAATTGAGTAAAAATTGTTAACCAAAGTAACATTGTCATTTTACTAACATTTGAAAGATTAAAATTTTGTTGTTGTTATAATATATTAGAAAGCTATTTCACTAACAAAATATTGATCGGTTAAAAGAATCTATGATATTTCCATTTTAATGGAAATTGAGTAAAAATTGTTAACATTGTCATTTTGCTAATATGCAAAAAATTGAAATTTAGCATTGTTGTTGTTATAATTTATTAGAAAGCTATTTCACTAACAAAATATCGATTAAAAGAAATCGTGATATTTCCATTTTAATGGAAATGGAGTAAAAATTGTTAACATTGTCATTTTGCTAATATGCAAAAAATTGAAATTTAGCATTGTTGTTGTTATAATTTATTAGAAAGCTATTTCACTAACAAAATATCGATTAAAAGAAATCGTGATATTTCCATTTTAATGGAAATTGAGTAAAAATTGTTAACATTGTCATTTTGCTAATATGCAAAAAATTGAAATTTAGCATTGTTGTTATTATAATTTATTAGAAAGCTATTTCCCTAACAAAATATTGGTTAATAGAAATGGTGATATTTCGAGATTGATGAATATTGAGTAAAAATTGTTAATTGAATTAACATTGTCATTTTGCTAGTATGTGAAATATTGAAATTAGATTTACCATTGTTATTCTTATAATATATTGCATAGATATTTCACTAAATTGCTTAAAAGAAATCGTGATATTTCGAGATTGATGAATATTGTGTAAAAATTGTTAATTGAATTAACATTGTCATTATGCTAATATGTGAAATATTGAAATTAGATTTACCATTGTTATTCTTATAATATATTGCATAGATATTTCACTAAATTGCTTAAAAGAAATCGTGATATTTCGAGATTGATGAATATTGAGTAAAAATTGTTAATTGAATTAACATTGTCATTTTGCTAGTATGTGAAATATTGAAATTAGATTTACCATTGTTATTCTTATAATATATTGCATAGATATTTCACTAAATTGCTTAAAAGAAATCGTGATATTTCGAGATTGATGAATATTGAGTAAAAATTGTTAATTGAATTAACATTGTCATTTTGCTAATATGTGTAATATTGAAATTAGATTTACCATTGTTATTCTTATAATATATTGCATAGATATTTCACTTAATTGCTTAAAAGAAATCGCGATATTTCGAGATTGATGAATATTGAGTAAAAATTGTTAATTAAATTAACATTGTCATTTTGCTAATATGTGAAATATTGAAATTAGATTTACCATTGTTATTGTTATAATATGTTGCATAGATACTTCACTAAATTGCTTAAAAGAAATCGGTGATATTTCGAGATTGATGAATATTGAGTAAAAATTGTTAATTGAATTAACATTGTCATTTTGCTAATATGTGTAATATTGAAATTAGATTTACCATTGTTATTGTTATAATATATTGCATAGACATTTCACTAAATTGCTTAAAAGAAATCGTGATCTTTCGAGATTGATGAATATTGAGTAAAAATTGTTAATTGAATTAACATTGTCATTTTACTAACATTTGAAAAATTGAAATTTAGCATTGTTGTTGTTATAATTTATTAGAAAGCTATTTCACTAACAAAATATTGGTTAATAGAAATGGTGATATTTCGAGATTGATGAATATTGAGTAAAAATTGTTAATTGAATTAACATTGTCATTTTGCTAATATGTGAAATATTGAAATTAGATTTACCATTGTTATTCTTATAATATATTGCATAGATACTTCACTAAATTGCTTAAAAGAAATCGTGATATTTCGAGATTGATGGAAATTGAGTAGAAATTGTTAACCAAAGTAACATTGTCATATTACTAACAATTAAAAAATTGAAATTTAGCATTGTTGTTGTTATAATTTATTAGAAAGCTATGTCCCTAACAAAATATTGATTAAAAGAAATCGTGATATTTCCATTTTAATAGAAATTGAGTAAAAATTGTTAACATTGTTATTTAGCTAGTATGCAAAAAAATTGAAATTTAGCATTGTTGTTTTTAGTTTGTAAACGAACGATACTTGTAAGCATTTGTATTTATGCTGCAATAAAATCGTTGAACAAATAGATAAATAAAAAAATAGGTTCGTAAACACGATAACGTTATCGTAATACGTGACTTTTATCAAACATTTTCTTGCATGCGCCGTATCTTCGCGAAGACTATGCAGTAGAGAAACTTGTTGCAGCACGTGCGTTTCTTCATTGCTCAGCAAATAGAAATAATGTATCTCAATCTGCGTATCAGGGAGCCTCTATTATCCGAACAGTATACATTTCGTTACAATCGAAATAATCCTCTGTTAGTTTTCCATATTTAGAAAGAGATGTTCTAGACATTTGACAGAAACTGAAATATACATAATTCTGTCAACTAAAATTTTTAAAATTGAGGGGGCAGTGTACCTTGCAAGATTTATCCATTTTTATTAATTTTTTTCAATTGAATGTTACATCTAACGCTATAATTTATTTTTGCAATTTATTTGACTATCTTTTGGGGATACAAAATAGAATTTTTCATTTATTTTTATTTACTTTTTGTTGCAATAGGGGGGCAGATTTACGTTGCTAGATTTAACCATCTTTATTAATTTTTTTCAACTAAGTATTACATCTAACGCTATAATTTATTTTTGCAATTAACTTAACTATCTTTGGGGAATACAAAATAAATTTTTCAATTATTTTTATTTACTTTTCGTGTTTTCATTCGTTGCAAAAGGGGGCAGTGTACCTTGCAAGATTTAACAATTTTTGTTAATTTTTTTCAATTGAATGTTACATCTAACGCTATAATTTATTTTTGCAATTTATTTGACTGTCTTTTGGGAATACAAAATAAATTTTTCAATTATTTTTATTTACTTTTCGTGGTTTTATTCGTTGTAAAAGGGGGCAGTGTACCTTGCAAGATTTAACTATGTTTATTAATTTTTTTCAACTAACTATTACATTTAACGCTATAATTTATTTTTGCAATTCACTTAACTATTTTTTGGGAATACAAAATAGAATTTTTCAATTATTTTTATTTACTTTTCGTTGCAATAGGGGGGCAGATTTACGATGCAAGATTTAACCATCTTTATTAATTTTTTTGAATTGAATGTTACATCTAACGCTATAATTTATTTTTTCAATTTATTTAACTATCTTTTGGGAATACAAAATAAATTTTTCAATAATTTTTATTTACTTTTTGTGTTTTTATTCGTTGCAAAAGGGGGCAGTGTACCTTGCAAGATTTAACCATCTTTATTAATTTTTTTCAATTGAATGTTACATCTAACACTATAATTTATTTTTGCAATTTATTTGACTGTCTTTTGGGAATACAAAATAAATTTTTCAATTATTTTTATTTACTTTTCGTTGCAATAGGGGGGCAGTGTACCTTGCAAGATTTAACCATGTTTATTAATTTTTTTCAATTGAATGTTACATCTAACGCTATAATTTATTTTTGCAATTTATTTGACTGTCTTTTGGGAATACAAAATAAATTTTTCAATTATTTTTATTTACTTTTCATGTTTTTATTCGTTGCAAAAGGGGGCAGACTTACGTTGCAAGATTTAACCATCTTTGTTAATTTTTTTCAATTGAATGTTACATCTAACGCTATAATTTATTTTTGCAATTTATTTGACTGTCTTTTGGGAATACAAAATTAATTTTTCAATTATTTTTATTTACTTTTCCTTGCAATAGGGGGGCAGACTTACGTTGCAAGATTTAACCGTCTTTATTAATTTTTTTCAACTAAATATTACATCTAACGCTATAATTTAATTTTTGCAATTTATTTAACTATCTTTTGGGAATACAAAATAAATTTTTCAATTATTTTTATTTACTTTTCGTGTTTTTATTCATTGCAAAAGGGGGCAGTGTACCTTGCAAGATTTAACCATCTTTATTAATTTTTTTGAATTGAATGTTACATCTAACGCTATAATTTATTTTTTCAATTTATTTAACTATCTTTTGGGAATACAAAATAAATTTTTCAATAATTTTTATTTACTTTTCATGTTTTTATTCGTTGCAATAGTGGGGCAGATTTACGTTGCTAGATTTAACCATCTTTATTAATTTTTTTCAATTGAATGTTACATCTAACGATATAATTTATTTTTGCAATTTATTTGACTGTCTTTTGGAAATACAAAATAGAATTTTTCAATTATTTTTATTTACTTTACAAGTTTTTATTACGCCCACAGTAAACATGTGTTTAAACAATGCTGTTGTGGCACAAATGCTTGTAACTTCTAAAGAAACTGATTTGAAGGAGAAACTTTTTGACATAATATATATAAAGGTTCTACAAAAATTACATTTAAAGAAATTAAATATTCAATTAATTTAATATATAAATTTCCAAATTGTATTTTTGTATTATTTTTGAAATATAATAAAATTATAAAGAGAAAATCCTTCAGTTAAAATTATTAAAATTAATAATATTAAAAATAAACTAATACAATCCACAATACTTGACATTTTTCTCTCAAAATTTAACAGTACATTGCTACAGTACAGAATATAAACATTGTCACTGCATGTTTGTGTGGTACAAATGCTTGTAACTTCCAAAGAAACTGATTTGAAGGAAAAACTTTGTGAAATATTATTCATAAATGTTCTACAATCCACAATACTTGACATTTCTCTCAAAATTTAACATTACATTGCTACAGTGCTGAATATAAACATTGTCACTGCATGTTTGTGTGGTACAAATGCTTGTAACTTCTAAAGAAACTGATTTGAAGGAGAAACTTTTTGACATATTATACATAAATATTCTACAATCCTAAATACATAACATTTATCTGAAAATTTAACAGTACATTGCTTCAGTGCTGGACATAAGCATTGTCACTGCATGTTTGCGTGGTACAAATGCTTGTAACTTCCAAAGAAACTGATTTGAAGGAAAAACTTTGTGAAATATTATTCATAAATGTTCTACAATCCACAATACTTGACATTTCTCTCAAAATTTAACATTACATTGCTACAGTGCTGAATATAAACATTGTCACTGCATGTTTGTGTGGTACAAATGCTTGTAACTTCTAAAGAAACTGATTTGAAGGAAAAACTTTTTGAAATATTATACATAAATATTCTACAATCCTAAATACTTAACATTTATCTCAAAATTTAACAGTACATTACTACAATGCTGAATATAAACATTGTCACTGCATGTTTGTGTGGTACAAATGCTTGTAACTTCTAAACAAACTAATTTGAAGGAAAAACTTTTTGAAATATTATACATAAATATTCTACAATCCACAATACTTGACATTTATCTCAAAATTTAACAGTACATTACTACAGTGCTGAATATAAACATTGTCACTGCATGGCTGCTGTGGTACAAATGCTTGTAACTTCTAAAGAAACTGATTTGAAGGAAAAACTTTGTGAAATATTATACATAAATGTTCTACAATCCACAATACTTGACATTTATCTCAAAATTTAACAATACATTGCTATAGTACTGAATATAAACATTGTTACTGCATGTTTGTGTGGCACAAATGCTTGTAACTTCTAAAGAAACTGATTTGAAGGAAAAACTTTTTGAAATATTATACATAAATGTTCTACAATCCACAATACTTGACATTTATCTCAAAATTTAACAATACATTGCTATAGTACTGAATATAAACATTGTCACTGCATGGCTGTTGTGATACAAATGCTTGTAACTTCTAAAGAAACTGATTTGAAGGAAAACTTTTTGAAATATTATACATAAATATTCTATAATCCACAATACTTGACATTTATCTCAAAATTTAACAATACATTGCTACAGTGCTGAATATAAACATTGTCACTGCATGTTTGTGTGGTACAAATGCTTGTAACTTCTAAACAAACTAATTTGAAGGAAAAACTTTTTGAAATATTATACATAAATGTTCTACAATCCACAATACTTGACATTTATCTCAAAATTTAACAATACATTGCTACAGTGCTGAATATAAACATTGTCACTGCATGGCTGTTGTGATACAAATGCTTGTAACTTCTAAAGAAACTGATTTGAAGGGAAAACTTTTTGAAATATTACATATAAATGTTCTACAATCCACAATACTTGACATTTATCTCAAAATTTAACAGTACATTACTACAATGCTGAATATAAACATTGTCACTACATGTTTGTGTGGTACAAATGCTTGTAACTTCCAAAGAAACTGATTTGAAGGAAAAACTTTGTGAAATATTATACATAAATGTTCTACAATCCACAATACTTGACATTTATCTCAAAATTTAACAGTACATTGCTACAGTGCTGAATATAAACATTGTCACTGCATGTTTGTGTGGTACAAATGCTTATAACTTCTAAAGAAACTAATTTGATGGAGAAACTTTTTGACATATTATACATAAATATTCTACAATCCAGAATACTTGACATTTATCTCAAAATTTAACAATACATTGCTACAGTGCTGAATATAAACATTGTCACTGCATGTTTGTGTGGTACAAATGCTTGTAACTTCTAAAGAAACTGATTTGAAGGAAAAACTTTTTGAAATATTACATATAAATGTTCTACAATCCACAATACTTGACATTTATCTCAAAATTTAACAGTACATTCTTAAATATATGTATATACTGTTGTAATCCGGGTGATCAAGTAATGCACTGTATTTATTAGAATATTTATTCATTTGCAATGGAATTTGGCTCTTGGATAAGGCGTTAACACCCTCTGGGGCCCCGTGGTCCTGGAATACACAATCTCAGCAATAGTAGGGTGGCAGGACCCTAGACCTAGTGACTAACGAGCCTTGTTACTGACTCAGAATGACTTGTCAACGTTTGGCCTACTAATCATCCAACAATACTTTAAAAAGAGTTTGTTTTAAATCTCACATGAGGCTACCCCTTAAGAGGTGTCTTTTCTTTGGTAGAAATAGTGAATATAATCAGTGGACACTTATGGTATGAATCTACGCGATTTTATCAACGATTTGTCCTTCGATGCGTCGATAAAAATCATATTAGTCATGATTCGAGAGCAGTGAAGCCGAAACAGTGTAAATATAATACGGCTGATGTAAGAGGCGCCTAAACGTGACACCATCCGCCACATGCTCTTAACGAAACCTTCAAAATCGACTAGAACGAATAGATATCTGGCCGAGATTTAGTTAAAAATAAAACAGATATGGCAACGACCGTGACTTTAACCACAGCTTCTTAAGATTCTCGTTAGAACGGTTATATTATTAGGATCTAATTACTATATCAGAAAAATAACGATTTCTAACATTAAACCTGTCTTAAACAAAAAAAAAAGTTGTTTATATCATCCCTTTGATTCTAATTAAATTCCATTTGTTATTTTCTTCAAATTCGATCATTGCTTCTTGGTCTAAATAAATAATTTCGATCTACATTTTAGTTGAGAATTACTCGCCCATAAAATTGAAAAAATAACGATTTCTAACAATTAATCCTGTCTTAAATAGAGGGAAAAATAGTTTCTATCACCTCTTTGATTCTAATTAAATTCCATTTGTTATTTTCTTCAAATTCGATCATTGCTTCTTGGTCTAAATAAATAATTTCAATCCACTTTTTAGTTGAGAATTACTCGCCCATAAAATTGAAAAAATAACGATTTCTAACAATTAATCTTGTCTTAAATAATAAAAAAAAAATTGTTTCCATCATCCCTTTGATTCTAATTAAATTCCATTTGTTATTTTCTTTAAATTCGATCGTTGCTTGTTGGTCTAAATAAATAATTTCGATCCACTTTTTAGTTGAGAATTACTCGACGATGAAATTGAAAAAACAACGATTATTAACAATTAATCCTGACTTAAATAGAGGAAAAAAATTGTTTCCATCATCCCTTCGATTCTAATTAAATTCCATTTGTTATTTTCTTCAAATTCGATCATTGCTTCTTGGTCTAAATAAATAATTTCGATCCAATTTTTAGTTGAGAATTACTCGCCAATAAAATTGAAAAAATAACGATTTCTAACAATTAATCCTGTCTTAAATAGAGGGAAAAAATAGTTTCCATCATCCCTTTGATTCTAATTAAATTCCATTTGTTATTTTCTTCAAATTCGATCGTTGCTTCTTGGTCTAAATAAATAATTTCGATCCACTTTTTAGTTGAGAATTACTCGCCCATAAAATTGAAAAAATAACAATTATTAACAATTAATCCTGTCTTGAATAGAGGAAGAAAATTGTTTCCATCATCCCTTCGATTCTAATTAAATTCCATTTGTTATTTTCTTCAAATTCGATCGTTTCTTCTTGTTTGAATAAATAATTTCGATACACTTTTTAGTTGAGAATTACTCGTCAATAAAATGGAAAAATAACAATTATTAACAATTAATCTTGTCTTAAATAGAGGAAAAAATTGTTTTTATTATCCCTTCGATTCTAATTGAATTCCATTTGTTATTTTCTTTAAATTCGATCGTTGCTTCTTGGTCTAAATAAATAATTTCGATCCACTTTTTAGTTGAGAATTACTCGTCCATAAAATTGAAGAAATAACGATTATTAACAATTAATCCTGTCTTAAATAGAGGGGAAAAATTGTTTCCATCATCCCTTCGATTCTAATTAAATTCCATTTGTTATTTTCTTCAAATTCGATCATTGCTTCTTGGTCTAAATAAATAATTTCGATCTACATTTTAGTTGAGAATTACTCGCCCAGAAAATTGAAAAAATAACGATTTCTAACAATTAATCTTGTCTTAAATAATAAAAAAAAAATTGTTTCTATCACCTCTTTAATTCTAATTAAATTCCATTTGTTATTTTCTTCAAATTCGATCGTTGCTTCTTGGTCTAAATAAATAATTTCGATCCACTTTTTAGTTGAGAATTACTCGACGATGAAATTCGAAAAACAACGATTATTAACAATTAATCCTGTCTTAAATAGAGGGAAAAAATTGTTTCTATCATCCCTTCGATTCTAATTAAATTCCATTTGTTATTTTCTTCAAATTCGATCGTTGCTTCTTGGTCCAAATAAATAATTTCGATACACTTTTTAGTTGAGAATTTCTCACCGATAAAAGTGATAAAATAGCGATTATTAACAATTAATCCTGTCTTAAATAGAGGAAAAAAATTGTTTTTATTATCCCTTCGATTCTAATTAAATTCCTTTTGTTATTTTTTTCAAATTCGATCATTGCTTCTTGGTCTAAATAAATAATTTCGATCCACTTTTTAGTTGAGAATTACTCGCCAATAAAATTGAAGAAATAACGATTATTAACAATTAATCCTGACTTAAATAGATGGAAAAAAATTGTTTCTATCATCCCTTTGATTCTAATTAAATTCCATTTGTTATTTTCTTTAAATTCGATCGTTGTTTCTTGGTCTAAATAAATAATTTCGATCCACTTTTTAGTTGAGAATTACTCGACGGTAAAATTGAAAAAACAACGATTATTAACAATTAATCCTGACTTAAATAGAGGGAAAAAATTGTTTCCATCATCCGTTCGATTCTAATTAAATTCCATTAGTTATTTTCTTCAAATTCGATCGTTGCTTCTTGGTCTAAATAAATAATTTCGATCCACTTTTTAGTTGAGAATTACTCGCCCATAAAATTGAAAAAATGACGATTATTAACAATTAATCCTGTCTTAAATAGAGGAAAAAAATTGTTTCCATCATCCCTTCGATTCTAATTAAATTCCACTTGTTATTTTCTTCAAATTCGATCGTTGCTTCTTGGTCTAAATAAATAATTTCGATCCACTTTTTAGTTGAGAATTACTCGCCCATAAAATTGAAAAAATGACGATTATTAACAATTAATCCTGACTTAAATAGAGGGAAAAAATTGTTTCCATCATCCCTTCGATTCTAATTGAATTCCATTTGTTATTTTCTTTAAATTCGATCATTTCTTCTTGGTCTAAATAAATAATTTCGATCCACTTTTTAGTTGAGAATTACTCGCCAATAAAATTGAAAAAATAACGATTTCTAACAATTAATCCTGTCTTAAATAGAGGAAAAAAATTGTTTCTATTATCCCTTCGATTCTAATTAAATTCCATTTGTTATTTTCTTCAAATTCGATCGTTGCTTCTTGGTCTAAATAAATAATTTCGATACACTTTTTAGTTGAGAATTTCTCACCGATAAAAGTGATAAAATAACGATTATTAACAATTAATCCTGTCTTAAATAGAGGGAAAAAATTGTTTCTATTATCCCTTCGATTCTAATTGTATTCCATTTAGTTGATAATTGATAAAATTGAGTCGTCTATTAGAATTGTTTAAATTATTCGTTATGTTAGCGATGAGTAGCCCCTCCTTAGCGCGATACAAAAATTGCGTCAGAAAATAACCACGTGCTTAATACGTACTTGTTGAACTGTGCAATCTATCGAGTAACGTAAATGACCGATACTAAACAAATATATAGCAAGAGTAATGTCTTGACGATGTTATTCAGAAAATATTAAGTCCCCTTTTAACAGTCGCCATTTAAGAAAACTGAATGAAAAAGGAATATTGGGGGAAAATAGCAGATAGCCTTGAAATATTTATTGTTATAAAATATATTATTTTTTACTATTTAATATATTTAATATTTCTAATTTACTATTTAATAGTTTTATATAATTGATGTAATTCGTTAATTTTTATATTAACATTAATAAGATTTTTAAGATTTATTTATTCTTCATTTTATTTAGTTATATTAATCATGGAATAATAAATTTTTACTTAAAAATTAAAGATCCTAAATTCTTAGAATTTTTGTAATCATTATACATTGATTACCTTTAAATTTTGTATTTTTAAATGTAGATTTATTTATATAATATAATATATATAAAATTTAAATAGTTTCAATTATAATATTGAATTGTGGATTCAATGAAATCGTGTTTCAATTGGAAATTTCATAGCACGGAATACGTATTTAAAACTTTATATTTAGTTATATTAATCATGGAATAATAAATTTATATTTAAAAATTAAAGATCCTAAATTCTTAGAATTTTTTGTAATCATTATACATTGATTACCTTTAAATTTTGTATTTTTAAATGTAGATTTATTTATATAATGTAATATATATAAAATTTAAATAGTTTCAATTATAATATTGAATTGTGGATTCAATGAAATCGTGTTTCAATTGGAAATTTCATAGCACGGAATACGTATTTAAAACTTTATATTTAGTTATATTAATCATGGAATAATAAATTTTTATTTAAAAATTAAAGATCCTAAATTCTTAGAATTTTTTGTAATCATTATACATTGATTACTTTTAAATTTTGTATTTTTAAATGTAGATTTATTTATATAATGTAATATATATAAAATTTAAATAGTTTCAATTATAATATTGAATTGTGGATTCAATGAAATCGTGTTTCAATTGGAAATTTCATAGCACGGAATACGTATTTAAAACTTTATTTTTAGTTATATTAATCATGGAATAATAAATTTTTATCTAAAAATTAAAGATCCTAAATTCTTAGAATTTTTTGTAATCATTATACATTGATTACCTTTAAATTTTGTATTTTTAAATGTAGATTTATTTTTAAAATGTAATATTTATAAAATTTAAATAGTTTCAATTATAATATTGAATTGTGGATTCAAAAAAATCGTGTTTCAATTGGAAATTTCATAGCACGGAATACTTATTTAAAACTTTATTTTTAGTTATATTAATCATGGAATAATAAATTTTTATCTAAAAATTAAAGATCTTAAATTCTTAGAATTTTTTGTAATCATTATACATTGATTATCTTTAAATTTTATATTTTTAAATGTAGATTTATTTTTATAATGTAATATATATAAAATTTAAATAGTTTCAATTATAATATTGAATTGTGGATTCAATGAAATCGTGTTTCAATTGGAAATTTCATAGCACGGAATACGTATTTAAAACTTTATTTTTAGTTATATTAATCATGGAATAATAAATTTTTATCTAAAAATTAAAGATCCTAAATTCTTAGAATTTTTTGTAATCATTATACATTGATTACCTTTAAATTTTGTATTTTTAAATGTAGATTTATTTTTATAATGTAATATATAGAAAATTTAAATAGTTTCAATTATAATATTGAATTGTGGATTCAATGAAATCGTGTTTCAATTGGAAATTTGATAGCACGGAATATATATTTAAAAGAAAAATTAAATACTTGTTAATCGAAGACGATTTTGACTTTGTTTTGGTGGACGCCATTTTATTATTATCGAATATAGGAAAGCATGCGTCAGTCAACCATATTGTAAATATTTTATTGTATTTTTAATTATTACGATGACTATTTAAATAATTAACAGTTTTTTTTAAATCTAGTTAATAGTTTTACTTTTAATATGATGAGGAATTTAATTTCTGCAACTAAATTCTAAATATTTTATGCTATTTTTAATTATTACGATGACTATTTAAATATGTAACAATTTTTTTAAATCTAGTTAATAGTTTCATTTCTAATATGATGAGAAATAGAGTTTCCACAATTAAATTGTAAATATTTTATGTTATTTTTAATTATTAGGACGATTATTTAAATAAGTAACAGTTTTTTTAAAATCTAGTTAATAGTTTCATTTCTAATATGATGAGAAATAGAGTTTCCACAACTAAATTGTAAATATTTTATGTTATTTTTAATTATTATGACGATTATTTAAATAAGTAACAGTTTTTTAAAAATCTAGTTAATAGTTTCATTTCTAATATGATGAAGTATTTAGTTTCTGCAACTAAATTGTAAATATTTTATGTTATTTTTAATTATTTAATAAATTTTTATTAATTTTTTTCAACTGAATGTTACATCAAACGCTATAATTTATTTTTGCAATTTACTTAACTACTCTTTGTGAATACAAAATAAATCTTTCAATAATTTTTATTTATTTTACAAGTTTTTATTATGCCCACAGTAAACATGTATTTAAACATTGACGTAGGTGATTGCAAGCTTTCAAGGTTGACTAAATAAAAAAAATTCATATTGAGTAGGTTTTCTTTTATTTTAATTCTAGTTAATAGTTTCATTTCTAATATGATGAGAAATTGAGTTTCTGCAACTAAATTGTAAATATTTTATGTTATTTTTAATTATTACGACAATTATTTAAATAAGTAACAGTTTTTTAAATAGTTTTATTTCTAATATGGTGAGAAATAGTTTCTACAATTAAATTGTAAGTATTTTATGTTATTTTTAATTATTACGATTATTTAAATAACTAAAAACTTTTTTAAAATCTAGTTAATAGTTTCATTTATAATATGATGAGGAATTTAATTTCTGCAACTAAATTGTAAATATTTTATGCTATTTTTAATTATTACGACAATTATTTAAATAAGTAACAGTTTTTTTAATAGTTTTATTTCTAATTTGGTGAGAAATAGAGTTTCTACAATTAAATTGTAAATATTTTATGTTATTTTTAATTATTACGATTATTTAAATAACTAAAAATTTTTTTAAATCTAGTTAATAGTTTCATTTGTAATATGATGAAGAATTTAGTTTCTGCAACTAAATTGTAAATATTTTATGTTATTTTTAATTATTACGACAATTATTTAAATAAGTAACAGTTTTTTTAATAGTTTTATTTCTAATATGGTGAGAAATAGTTTCTACAATTAAATTGTAAGTATTTTATGTTATTTTTAATTATTACGATTATTTAAATAACTAAAAACTTTTTTAAAATCTAGTTAATAGTTTCATTTATAATATGATGAGAAATTGAGTTTCTACAACTAAATTGTAAATATTTTATGCTATTTTTAATTATTACGATCATTATTTAAATAAGTAACAGTTTCTTTTAAATAAACTGCGGATATTTATGCGTTTATGGGAAATTAAAATCTCCAAAAAACTACAGAATGCACTTAATATGCCAAAATATAAGAAATGTTTCAAGTAAAATACAAATTATTGTATTTAGGGGTTGAGACAACCCTCATAAAGTTCCCATTTCATTAATTCTATTATATAAAAATATGAATTTGCATAAAGATTGACAGTCTAATGATGAGGAATTTAGTTTCTACAACTAAATTATAAATATTTTATGTTATTTTTAATTATTACGACGATTATTTAAATAACCAAAAATTTTTTTTTTAATCTAGTTAATAGTTTCATTTCTAATATTATGAAGAATTTAGTTTCTACAACTAAATTGTAAATATTTTATGCTATTTTTAATTATAACGATGATTATTTAAATAAGTAACAATTTTTTTAAATCTAGTTAATAGTTTCATTTCTAATATGATGAAGAATTTAGTTTCTACAACTAAATTGTAAATATTTTATGCTATTTTTAATTATTACGATGATTATTTAAATAAATAACATTTTTTTTTAAATCTAGTTAATAGTTTCATTTCTAATATGATGAGAAATAGAGTTTCTACAACTCAATAAATTGTAAATATTTTATGTTATTTTTAATTATTATGACGATTATTTAAATAAGTAACAGTTTTTTAAAAATCTAATTAATAGTTTCATTTCTAATATGATGAGAAATAGAGTTTCCACAATTAAATTGTAAATATTTTATGTTATTTTCAATTATTAGGACGATTATTTAAATAAGTAACAGTTTTTTTAAAATCTAATTAATAGTTTCATTTCTAATATGATGAAGAATTTAGTTTCTGCAACTAAATTGTAAATATTTTATGTTATTTTTAATTATTAGGACGATTATTTAAATAAGTAACAGTTTTTTAAAAATCTAATTAATAGATTTATTTCTAATATGATGAGAAATAGAGTTTCTACAATTAAATTGTAAATATTTTATGTTATTTTTAATTATTACGACGATTATTTAAATAATTAACAGTTTTTTTTTAATCCAATTAATATTTTTATTTCTAATATGATGAGAAATAGAGTTTGTACAATTAAATTGTAAATATTTTATGTTATTTTTAATTATTAGGACGATTATTTAAATAAGCAACAGTTTTTTCAAATCTAGTTAATAGTTTTATTTTTTATTTTGAAGAATTTAGTTTCTAACTTTATAAATTGAATATCAGAGTGAAACGTTTAAAATAAGCGACTCTGTGGGTAGATATGTAGATAGGTTGAGGCTGAATTTAGGTGCTATCGAGCTAGTTCGTTAACAATTGATAAATCAAATAAGGTCACAGAAAATAATGTTGATCGATTATAAATTTCTCGTGTGCAAAATTTAATATAAAAATTATCAATATCATTTAAATAATCAAAATCGATCTTGTATAAAATAATACAATTAATATATACCAATACTTGTCACAGTCGACGCCATTTTTCCCCTAGAATTACACGTTCGTAAGAGTCTGAAAGACCATTACATTCATTTTTAATTATTTTCGAATCGTTACTGTGATAAATATTACTGTCACAGTATTAATTATAGCTAAACTTTAATCTCTTCACATGTATTTACAAATATAACAGACGATACGTATTATTTTAATCGCTCGTAATTTATCATATTACGATCAGTCGTCGAGAAATCATATTTGTATAATATTACACTAAATTTCTCCAAACGAATACGATTCTTCCTTGTTAATTTATATAATTACAGAAATTGAATAAAATTTATTATTCAATTGAATGAAATTAATTATTCAATTTCAAAAATTTACTATTCAATTTCAAAAATTAAATTAAAATTCTTTACAATTGCTAATAGGGTCCAAATTAAATTAAAATTCTTTACAATTGCTAATGGGGTCCACCATTATTTATAATTACAGAAATTGAATAATATTTTCTATTAAATTGAATAAAATTAATTAATCAATTTCAAAAATTAAATTAAAATTCTTTACAATTGCTAATGGGGTCCAAATTAAATTAAAGTTAAATTAAAATTCTTTATAATTGCTAATGGGGTCCACCATTATTTATAATTACAGAAACTGACTGAAATTTATTATTACATTGAATGAAATTTTTTATTCAATTTCAAAAATTAGTTATTTAATTTCAAAAATTAAATTAAAATTCTTTACAATTGCTAATGGGGTCCAAATTAAATTAAAATTCTTTACAATTGCTAATGGGGTCCCCCATTATTTATAATTACAGATATTGAATAAAATTTAGTATTAAATTGAATAAAATTAATTATTCAATTTCAAAAATTAAATTAAAATTCTTTACAATTCCTAATGGGGTCCAAATTAAATAAAAATTCTTTCCAATTGCTAATGGGGTCCAAATTAAATTAAAATTAAATTAAAATTCTTTACAATTGCTAATGGGGTCCACCATTAGTTATAATTACAGCAATTGAATAATATTTTCTATTAAATTGAATAAAATTAATTATGCAATTTCAAAAATTAAATTAAAATTCTTTGCAATTGCTAATGGGGTCCAAATTAAATTAAAATTAAATTAAAATTCTTTACAATTGCTAATGGGGTCCACCATTATTTATAATTACAGGGATTGAATAAAATTTACTATTAAATTGAATGAAATTAATTATTCAATTTCAAAAATTTACTATTCAATTTTAAAAATTAAATTAAAATTCTTTACAATTGCCAATGGGGTCCACCATTATTTATAATTACAGAAATTGAATAAAATTTACTATTAAATTGAATGAAATTAATTATCCAATTTCAAAAATTAATTATTCAATGTCAAAACTAATTATTCAATTTCAAAAATTAGATGAAAATTCTTTACAATTTGGCAAGTAACAACTTTAATCTGCTAATGGGGCACACCATTATTTATAATTACAGATATTGAATAAAATTTATTATTCAATTTCAAAAATTTATTATTCAATTTCAAAAATTAAATTAAAATTCTTTACAATTGCTAATGGAGTACAAATTGAATTAAAATTAAATTAAAATTCTTTACAATTGCTAATGGGGTCCACCATTATTTATAATTACAGAAATTGAATAAAATTAAGTATTAAATTGAATAAAATTCATTATTCTATTTCAAAAATTAAATTAAAATTCTTTACAATTGCTAATGGGGTACAAATTGAATTAAACTTAAATTAAAATTCTTTACAATTGCTAATGTGGTCCACCATTATTTATAATTACAGAAATTGAATAAAATTTAGTATTAAATTGAATGAAATTAATTATTCTATTTCAAAAATTAGATTAAAATTCTTTACAATTTGCCAAATAATAACTTCAATCTGCTAATGGGGCACACCATTATTTATAATTACAGAAATTGAATAAAATTTACTATTAAATTGAATGAAATTAATTATTCAATTTCAAAAATTAAATTAAAATTCTTTACAATTTGCCAAATAATAACTTTAATCTGCTAATGGGGCACACCATTATTTATAATTACAGAAATTGAATAAAATTCAGTATTAATTTGAATAAAATTTATTATTCAGTTTCAAAAATTTACTATTCAATTTCAAAAATTAAATTAAAATTCTTTACAATTGCTAATGGGGTCCACCATTATTTATAATTACAGAAATTGAATAAAATTTACTATTAAATTGAATGAAATTAATTATTCAATTTCAAAAATTAATTATTCAATGTCAAAACTAATTATTCAATTTCAAAAATTAGATGAAAATTCTTTACAATTTGGCAAGTAACAACTTTAATCTGCTAATGGGGTACACCATTACTTATAATTACAGAAATTGAATAAAATTTATCATTAAATTGAATAAAATTCATTATTCTATTTCAAAAATTTACTATTCAAATTCAAAAATTAAATTAAAATTCTTTACAATTGCTAATGGGGTCCACCATTATTTATAATTACAGAAATTGAATAAAATTTATCATTAAATTGAATGAAATTAATTATCCAATTTCAAAAATTAATTATTCAATGTCAAAACTAATTATTCAATTTCAAAAATTAGATGAAAATTCTTTACAATTTGCCAAGTAATAACTTTAATCTGCTAATGGGGTCCACCATTATTTATAATTACAGAAATTGAATAAAATTTATCATTAAATTGAATAAAATTCATTATTCTATTTCAAAAATTTACTATTCAAATTCAAAAATTAAATTAAAATTCTTTACAATTGCTAATGGGGTCCACCATTATTTATAATTACAGAAATTGAATAAAATTTATCATTAAATTGAATAAAATTCATTATTCTATTTCAAAAATTTACTATTCAAATTCAAAAATTAAATTAAAATACTTTACAATTGCTAATGGGGTCCACCATTATTTATAATTACAGAAATTGAATAAAATTTATCATTAAATTGAATGAAATTAATTATCCAATTTCAAAAATTAATTATTCAATGTCAAAACTAATTATTCAATTTCAAAAATTAGATGAAAATTCTTTACAATTTGCCAAGTAATAACTTTAATCTGCTAATGGGGTCCACCATTACTTATAATTACAGAAATTGAATAGAATTTACTATTAAATTGAATGAAATTAATTATTCAATTTCAAAAATTAAATTAAAATTCTTTACAATTGCTAATGGGGTCCACCATTATTTATAATTACAGAAACTGAATAAAATTTATTATTAAATTGAATGAAATTAATTATTCAATTTCAAAAATTTACTATTCAATTTCAAAAATTAAATAAAAATTCTTTAAAATTGCTAATGGTGTCCACCATTATTTATAATTACAAAAACTGAATGAAATTTATTATTACATTGAATGAAATTTTGTATTCAATTTCAAAAATTAGTTATTCAATTTCAAAAATTAAATTAAAATTCTTTACAATTGCTAATGGGGTCCAAATTAAATTAAAATTAAGTTAAAATTCTTTACAATTGCTAATGGGGTCCACCATTAGTTATAATTACAGCAATTGAATAATATTTTCTATTAAATTGAATGAAATTAATTATGCAATTTCAAAAATTTACTCTTCAATTTCAAAAATTAAATTAAAATTCTTTACAATTGCTAATGGGGTCCAAATTAAATTAAAATTAAATTAAAATTCTTTACAATTACTAATGGGGTCCAAATTAATTAAAATTCTTTACAATTGCTAATGGGGTCCACCATTAGTTATAATTACAGCAATTGAATAATATTTTCTATTAAATTGAATAAAATTAATTATGCAATTTCAAAAATTTACTCTTCAATTTCAAAAATTAAATTAAAATTCTTTGCAATTGCTAATGGGGTCCAAATTAAATTAAAATTAAATTAAAATTCTTTACAATTGCTAATGGGGTCCACCATTATTTATAATCACAGAAACTGAATAAAATTTATTATTAAATTGAATGAAATTAATTATTCAATTTCAAAAATTTACTATGCAATTACAAAAATTAAATAAAAATTCTTTAAAATTGCTAATGGGGTCCACTATTATTTATAATTACAGAAACTGACTGAAATTTATTATTACATTGAATGAAATTTTTTATTCAATTTCAAATATTTGTTATTCAATTTCAAAAATTAAATTAAATTTCTTTACAATTGCTAATGGGGTCCAAATTAAATTAAAATAGATTAAAATTCTTTAGAATTTGCCAAGTAATAACTTTAATGTGCTAATGGGGTACGCCATTATTTTTATCTGAAACGTTTCCTTATCGCAACTGAAACCACTTGATGTTGTTTCATAATACAAACTACTAAATGTCGAATTAAATACTGAGTCATGGTCCCCCCCCCCCAGATTATATCTTTCGCATCATGCTTGCAAATCATAGAGTTTTATTTAACTACGGAATAATATAATTTTTATTTAATTAACAGAGTAATTCATTCGATATTCTCTCATTCAGCTGTGTCATTATTTATAATTACAGAAATGGAATAAAATTTAGTATTAAATTGAATAAAATTAATTATTCAATTTCAAAAATTAAATTAAAATTCTTTCCAATTGCTAATGGGGTCCAAATTAATTTAAAATTAAATTAAAATTCTTTACAATTGCTAATGAGGTCCACCATTATTTATAATTACAGAAATTGAATAAAATTAATTATTCAATTTCAAAAATTAAATTAAAATTCTTTACAATTTGCCAACTTCAATCTGCTAATGGGGTCCACCATTACTTATAATTACAGAAATTGAATAAAATTTATTATTAAATTGAATAAAATTAATTATTCTATTTCAAAAATTAGATTAAAATTCTTTACAATTTGCCAAATAATAACTTTAATCTACTAATGGGGCACACCATTATTTATAATTACAGAAATTGAATAAAATTTACTATTAAATTGAATGAAATTAATTATTCAATTTCAAAAATTAAATTAAAATTCTTTACAATTGCTAATGGGGTCCACCATTATTTATAATTACAGAAATTGAATAAAATTTAGTATTAAATTGAATAAAATTCATTATTCTATTTCAAAAATTTACTATTCAAATTCAAAAATTGAATAAAATTTAGTATTAAATTGAATAAAATTAATTATTCAATTTCAAAAATTAAATTAAAATTCTTTACAATTGCTAATGGGGACCAAATTAAATTAAAATTAAATTAAAATTCTTTACAATTGCTAACGGGGTCCCCCATTATTTATAATTACAGAAATTGAATAAAATTTATTACTAAATTGAATAAAATTAATTATTCTATTTCAAAAATTAGATTAAAATTCTTTACAATTGCTAATGGGGTCCAAATTAAATTAAAATTAAATTAAAATTCTTTACAATTGCTAATGGGGTCCACCATTATTTATAATTACAGAAATTGAATAAAATTTAATATTAAATTGAATAAAATTCATTATTCTATTTCAAAAATTTACTATTCAAATTCAAAAATTAAATTAAAATTCTTTACAATTGCTAATGGGGTACAAATTGAATTAAAATTAAATTAAAATTCTTTACAATTGCTAATGGGGTCCACCATTATTTATAATTACAAACTACTAAATGTCGAATTAAATACTGAGTCATGGTCCCCCCCCCCAGATTATATCTTTCGCATCATGCTTGCAAATCATAGAGTTTTATTTAACTACGGAATAATATAATTTTTATTTAATTAACAGAATAATTTATTCGATATTCTCTCATTCAGCTGTGTCAGTGTCATTGCATACGACTAGTTTTTGATTACGTTGCTCTCCTCGTGAACAGATTAAATCCGATCGCTCGTATTTCTACAAGATATCATCAGATTGCACGCGTGTTTTTCTACGAAATAAGTTGCATTACAAGCATTAACATGATTCTCATTTAAACGATTACCAACAGAGTACAAATCGCTTTCGTCAGTTCCATGTTTATAAATTTTAATTCTCATTTTTACGTGATCAGATAAATGGACTTAATCATGTAAGTATAGAGAACATTATTACAACACTATTACTATGTTGTTAATTTTGTTTCTTTGCAAATATTGTAAAACGAGACGAAGAAATGCCAGTTGAAGTAATTTGATGAAAATATTAAGGAAAATATATTGATTTATACGAGTCTCATTTTGACTGAGTCTTCATTAAAAAGTTATTAAAAAATTAAATTATAAAATTTCAAATCATTCTGAAAAAATTATATTTAGTTAGAGGGATCAATTATAAGAATTTTTGGTGAATAGACATGCCCTCGAAATCCAACCCACTTTCGAGAAAAAAATTCGAGTAGGTATTGAAATTTTTAAACGGAATTAAAAAATTTAAAATCATAATAAAAAAATTATATTTAATTAGAAGGGTCAATTACAATCATTTTTTATCATTAGACATACCCTCGAAATCCTACCCACTTTCGAGAAAAAAATTCGAATAGTTATTGAAATTTTTCGACAAAATTAAAAAATTTCAAATCATACTAAAAAAATTATATTTAATTAGAGGGATCAATTATAAGAATTTTTGGTGAATAGACATACCCCTGAAATCCAACCCACTTTCGAGAAAAAAATTCGAGAATACATTGAAATTTTTAGACGAAATTATAAAATTTAAAATCATTCTGAAAAAATTATATTTAATTAGAGGAGTCAATTACAATCATTTTTTATCATTAGACATACCCTCGAAATCCTACCCACATTCGAGAAAAAAATTCGAATATGTATTGAAATTTTTTGACAAAATTAAAAAATTTCAAATCAAACTAAAAAAATTATATTTAATTAGTAGGGTCAATTTTAAGCATTTTTGGTCATTAGACATACCCTCGAAATCCTAAACACTTTCGAGAAAAAAATTCGAATAGGTATTGAAATTTTTCGACGAAATTAAAAAATTTCAAATCATTTTGGAAAAATTATTTCCTGTTGCACCATTACTATGTTGTTAATGTTGTCTTTTTATAAATACTACTAAACAATACCAGATGAAGTGAAAGAAACTTAACAAAAACATTCATGAAAATGAAATATATGCAAAATATATTTATTTTTAATTCGTAATCGAAAAACTCAAGGAACATTATTACAACGCTATTACTATATTATTAATGTTGTTTTTTTTAATAAATACCATTAAACAATACCAGACGAAGTGAAAGAAACTTAACAAAAACATTCATGAAAATAAAATATATGCATTTATTTTTAATTCGTAATCGAAAAACTCAAGGAACATTATTACAACGCTATTACTATATTATTAATGTTATTTTTTTTAACAAATACTATCAAACAATACCAGACGAAGTGAAAGAAACTTAACAAAAACATTCATGAAAATGAAATGTATGCAAAATATATTTATTTTTAATTCGTAATCGAAAAACTCAAGGAACATTATTACAACGCCATTACTATATTATTAACGTTATTTTTTTTAACAAATACTACCAAACAATACCAGACGAAGTGAAAGAAACTTAACAAAAACATTCATGAAAATGAAATATATGCATTTATTTTTAATTCGTAATCGAAAAACTCAAGGAACATTATTAAAACGCCATTACTATATTATTAATGTTATTTTTTTTAACAAATACTACCAAACAATACCAGACGAAGTGAAAGAAACTTAACAAAAACATTCATGAAAATGAAATATATGCATTTATTTTTAATTCGTAATCGAAAAACTCAAGGAACATTATTACAACGCTATTACTATATTATTAATGTTGTTTTTTTTAACAAATACTACTAAACAATACCAGACAAAGTGAAAGAAACTTAACAAAAACATTCATAAAAATGAAATACATGCATTTATTTTTAATTCGTAATCGAAAAACTCAAGGAACATTATTACAACGCCATTACTATATTATTAATGTTATTTTTTTTAACAAATACTACCAAACAATACCAAACGAAGTGAAAGAAACTTAACAAAAGTATTCATGAAAATAAAATATACGCAAAATATATTTATTTTTAATTCGTAATCGAAAAACTCAAGGAACATTATTACAACGCTATTACTATATTATTAATGTTATTTTTTTTAACAAATACTACCAAACAATACCAGACGAATTGAAAGAAACTTAACAAAAACATTCATGAAAATGAAATATATGCATTTATTTTTAATTCGTAATCGAAAAACTCAAGGAACATTATTACAACGCCATTACTATATTATTAATGTTGTTTTTTTTTACAAATACTACCAAACAATACCAGACGAAGTGAAAGAAACTTAACAAAAACATTCATGAAAATAAAATATATTTATTTTTAATTCGTAATCGAAAAACTCAAGGAACATTATTACAACGCTGTTACTATATTATTAATGTTGTTTTTTTTAACAAATACTACTAAACAATACCAAACGAAGTGAAAGAAACTTAACAAAAACATTCATGAAAATGAAATATACGCAAAATATATTTATTTTTAATTCGTAATCGAAAAACTCAAGGAACATTATTACAACGCTATTACTATATTATTAATGTTATTTTTTTTAACAAATACTACCAAACAATACCAGACGAATTGAAAGAAACTTAACAAAAACATTCATGAAAATGAAATATATGCATTTATTTTTAATTCGTAATCGAAAAACTCAAGGAACATTATTACAACGCCATTACTATATTATTAATGTTGTTTTTTTTTACAAATACTACCAAACAATACCAGACGAAGTGAAAGAAACTTAACAAAAACATTCATGAAAATAAAATATATTTATTTTTAATTCGTAATCGAAAAACTCAAGGAACATTATTACAACGCTGTTACTATATTATTAATGTTGTTTTTTTTAACAAATACTACTAAACAATACCAAACGAAGTGAAAGAAACTTAACAAAAACATTCATGAAAATGAAATATATTTATTTTTAATTCGTAATCGAAAAACTCAAGGAACATTATTACAACGCCATTACTATATTATTAACGTTGTTTTTTTTAACAAATACTACTAAACAATACCAGACGAAGTGAAAGAAACTTAACAAAAACATTCATGAAAATAAAATATATTTATTTTTAATTCGTAATCGAAAAACTCAAGGAACATTATTACAACGCCATTACTATATTATTAATGTTATTTTTTTTAACAAATACTACCAAACAATACCAGACGAAGTGAAAGAAACTTAACAAAAACATTCATGAAAATAAAATATACGCAAGATATATTTATTTTTCCGCGTGTCGATTCCGCTTTACTTCTCACGACCCACAATGCTTTGCATGACAATAAACCAAAGAAATTCGAGCAATAATATATTTTTCCTCGTCTTTAATTCATAATCGAAATTATATCGCAATGTTATAAAGTTCAAGTCGAGAAATTAGCCAAAAAGAGCATGACGAAACGCCTGAAATGCATCGTTTTTATCTCGAATCGACACATCGTCGGCGAGACAAGCAGCCATTTTTAATTCGTTCGAAAATTCAAAAAAACTTGTTTCCTCCTAAGGTTCGATTCTCATCGAGAAACCAATGAAAATTGAAAATTTCTTATCGTGCATTTTATTCAGCAGTTCTCTCTGCTTTCTTCGCCGTTCCATGCATAATTATATTCATCGACTGCACAAATGCTTGTCACAACCCCACTCGAATCTTCCGACATCGTGGAAGGGAGGTGTCATGACATACATATATAAAAGTTGGACCGATACGCAACATCTGCTCAGTGTGAATTCACATCTATCGCGAGCAGCTCGCGAATCGATAATCGCTCGAACAATTCGCAACGGTGAAAAAAAAGAATAATCGACCTGGACGACGATATCTCGAAGAACCGAAAACATCGAATCGAAGGTAACAGTCGAATCGCTCTTAGGGAGATTAGGAATTCGTACGACCGCGTTATTAATGTCGCGCGATTAAAATGTCATAAACATTGCGTCATGGCCGCCTTCGAATCGCTCGATTAAACCGCGACGATGTAAACATTGTTGAAATAATTCGACTCGAACCTAACCTTTGTGCAACCGATATGATATCGATTAAATAATCGATCCCCTTTTTACTCGTATCCGTAATTGCTATTTTCGTATACTTAAAAAATTCTGATGCTTCCCACTAAAATGCGAAATTGTTTTCAGTTGGCGAGCACGTGGGGGAAAGGAGAAATTGAATTACGCGCCGATCGTCGACTCCCGGATGACCGGGCGTCACGTGACACGAGATTAGCCGAACGGAGCGACGACGGTTCCGTGGTTATAAATAGCGGCCGCCAGGGAGCGGGGAGTCTCTTTTACTTTGAACACTGTGCATAGTGCGTTTGCTCCGCGCTCTTTCGACTATTACGTTCCGTGGTGTGTAGGTGTCGGAGGATTCGCTCGTGAAATCGAAGTAGGGTGTAGATACCTTGGCTCCGGATCTCGGTCGTTTTGGTTAATCGTTATCCGACACCAGACGGAGTTAAACGTGTTTACGATACCGCGTCACGTGGCTTGTAACGTTGGAGGAAGAGCAGACGAGAGGAAGGTCCTCGACGACGAGTACGAAAAAGAAGGAAAATGCCGGAGACCGCTCACCATATGAACGGATACGCGAACGGGCACACGCCGCCCGAGCTGCAACAGGACACCAGTTTTCTCTTCACGTCCGAGTCCGTCGGCGAAGGGCATCCAGGTACGTTGTCGAAAAAGTGTGCCTTCGCCTCATGACTGGCTCGTATTTCAGCTGATCTCGTGTGCGGGCTGGCTCCGAGTTTCCATGCGCGGTGAGTCGCGTGTGCCGCCATGAAACTCGACGAACACGGTCACACATATATACCGCGTGCGCACGCCGCGCGCCTGCTACCCTTCCTTCGCGGTTTCTTAATTTCCTTAAAAGCTCCGAAATGCCGGGATGGTGTTACGTTGCACTCCTGGTGATCGTTTTCTCCCCATCGATCCCGAATGACCGTCGATCCACCGAATTGCAGTAAACACATTTTCACGAGCGTGTTGCTGCGAACTGATAGAGAAGAGACCCAAACACCTGCGGCGTCGCCATGTGCTCGATATTACAATTTACGGAGTCCACGATCCCCAACGGTCGTAATCTCGTTCCCACGTAGATCTATTTCGGTGGTCTGGTGGACCACGTGGACCCTTTCTCTGCAATGTTCTTGAATATTGGATGTTGTTTAAGATTCAGACTTGCTTTCGTACAATGCACAGATTGATTTTGCAAAACTAGCGTACGCATGTGGGGAACAGAATTCTTAGAGCTTCAATTTTAGCAAAGTTTTACCGTATCAAATAGAAAGAGTTTAGAAACGTTGTAATTGTTAAGAGACTTCCCTCCGCTAAATAACATTTATTTTGTACCAAACCACAAAGTCTATCTTGACGTTTTCAAATACCTCAACTCGTACGCTTTCTCAGCTAAAGTTCTCTGTGCTGAGTAACGTCGAAGCATCGAAAAGATGAAACTGATATTTTCAGACGTAACGCATGCAATGAAAAGAAATATTTAAAATTGTTGAAATCTTGCAACTCTAATTTCTTTCCAAAATCTGCTTCTACTTACACACATGATTGCTCGAATATCTAATCTAACCCACATTTTTCATCCTTTAGAGCGATTTTGGTCTAATTTTCTAACGAATTCGTGACCATTTTCGACCAAAACTGCCCACTCGTCGATATAACCTAAAATAATTATTTTCTATGTTTCCGAAATTATTCGTATTTAATGAATAAATTTATATTAATTCGCGATGCAACGTACATTTTGAAATAGACGTTAAATTCCCGCGATGAAAATTTTCCCGCTATTCTAATAACATGTTTGAATTTCCTTTTCTTTTAGATAAAATGTGCGATCAGATAAGCGATGCTATTTTAGACGCACACTTAAAGCAAGATCCTGATGCAAAAGTGGCTTGCGGTAAGATTTCTGGGATACTCTTAATTTTTCAATGATTCCAATCCGTGTTATAATCTCTATTTATAAGCTAGCCAATTCGACCTTGACTTCATTTTGAAACAGAACTCTAAAGAGATCTAATACTTAATAAATCACTTACAATTGTGTTTCTATTTCAGTCGATGCCTTCAATTTTATTAAATATGAAAAACAATTATAGCGTAAATAAATACAGTATCGTCGTTACATGCTTTTGCCAAACAGTCTTTCGGTACAATAGTAACGTGAATAAATTATCTTAATAGTAGCAATATTAATATTTATCAACTGTGTGGTATGAATGGTATCTCCTGCAAAAATTCTGATTTTGAGACGGTAACCAGAACTTCTTTTGTTATCGTCGAAGTATATTTAACTATAGAATTTATCAAATTCTCTTTAAAAAGCTTTGTCTCGTTTCCTCTGCTTGCGTTCCATTTGTTAACTTGATTTTCTATATAATTTAAAATGCATATATTAATTGTAACAGTATTGTACTTTTGAATTGTTCAGAAACTGTGACAAAAACAGGAATGGTACTGTTGTGCGGTGAGATTACATCGAAAGCTGTGGTAGATTATCAAAAAATTGTTCGGGACACTGTTAAGCACATTGGATATGACGATTCGTCGAAAGGTAAAAACACTTTCATTTGCATCTTGTAATTTCTTGTTTTCAGCGATGTATGTTTGTTAAACCTTTTACACCCTTAAAATTTTGTTGAATTTTTTTTCTTTTTATCTTATACATCTAAAACATTAAAGAAATTTTCCTCGCTAACATGAAAAGTTCTCCGCATCCTCTGTATGACGTACACATTGGCCCGTGGCTGGATGAAAAAAACTTTGTTATCTTGTCCCTCGTAAAATTCGCCTTCATTTGGTTCTCCAGA
The DNA here is from genome assembly GCF_051014445.1 of Colletes latitarsis. Taxonomy (NCBI): domain Eukaryota; kingdom Metazoa; phylum Arthropoda; class Insecta; order Hymenoptera; family Colletidae; genus Colletes; species Colletes latitarsis. The sequence goes on from NC_135146.1 coordinate 9,882,269, forward strand.
ATCAGATTTTACAAATACATGGTCGAATCATGGCACGAAAGCTTCCAGCACTATGTTATGAATTTTAATCGAAAGGATGTGATGTGCTTTACGCTACATACACGTTAGTAACATGTTGGACTTGAGGAAATTCCATGACTCGATCGATTGGATAACTAATATCCTGCTCATTATCTTTTGGAAGCAATGAGCAAAAGAATGCATATGAATATGTAACGTAAGCATATCGTGATCGTGGCAGGATTCGATTGGCGTACGTTGAACCTTTTGGTGGCGATCGAACAACAATCTCCAAATATCGCTGATGGTGTTCATGTGGACAGGGAAGAGAAGGACGTGGGTGCAGGTGATCAGGTACATAACCCATTCTCAGCCCGTGCCGCAGAGCAGCCATATAATTGAATGACATTGTTTCTTTTTTTGCTTTACCATTTCCCTTTTTTTTCATGACATATTTTACAAACCTTTTATAACATACACTCCCCTATGTTAAGTGTGAATGTGTGAATGCAGTTGTATAAATACATCTACTATAAATATTTTATAATATAAGAAAAATCTGTCAGGAAGTTTAATAGATAGGATTACTCACAAACTTCCAGGAAACTCGTTATTAAACAATCATCGCATATTTATTTATCATCGCAGAAAAGTTATCCGATACAAATGCATCTTTCAAGTAGGTTCTTGGTGTTTCGTTGTACATTAATCGTGGAAATGCATTTTCAATGGTATCATCGTACAAAATGGCTAGGTCGAAGTTGTTCTCAATTTCTTTACTTAATAATAACGAATTATTGTTGTGTTAAAATTGGTAAATTGAATACTTAGGATCGGTGTTATCTGAGAAAAATCGGTTACCTGGAATTAAGCACTGTTCGAAGTGTCAGTTGGATAAGGCAGCGTTTTGATATTCACGACAGTGAATATTTTTACCTTACTCGTGTAATTTCTACAGGTTTTGACTACAAGCTCTGCAGTGTTCTATTGGCGCTCGATGCTCAGTCGCCAAATATTGCAGCGGGAGTTCATGAAAACCGTAGCGATGAAGAAGTGGGCGCAGGAGACCAGGTCAATTAGTATTCTGATCGTTCGTTTGAAACTTTGCGTTCTTCTTTTTAATGAAATTTCTAATGCTATTTATTAGTTATCCCTTACTTTTCTGTATAACGTATGTATATATATAACTATAGTGTTCTTCCCACTTTTAACGTATGCTAGATGTTTCCACTACCATAGAAATATTAGCTACAGCGGCTATTGCTATATGCTATTTATTAGTTATCCCTTACTTTTCTGTGTAACGTATGTATATATAACTATAGTGTTGTTCCTATTTTTAACGAATGCTTAGATGTTTCCACTACCATAGAAATATTAGCTACAGCGCACTCTATATACACTTTTTTTTCTGCTATTTCTTCCCATTTTTGTAAAGGCTTTGGTACGTAAAATTTTAGTTTCTCATTCTTGCCTTAGCTTGGTGATGGTGAAGGCACGTATTGCCCATTAGAATATATTTTGTTTTTATATGATTGCATTGTCTTCAGAAATTTATCTATATTTCTACGCCAAGAATTCTCATCGTAAAATTGTGTGTGATGGTAATTCTTATTCATTCATATTCATATCATGACATTCATAACATTTCTGACTAACTGACCCTGAAATTCACACAATCTTTGCCAGTTTTGGAACTATTAAACGCAATTGCCCCCCAATGTTGCTCGTCAGAATTCTGCTCTGTGTGGCACCTTTTTTGGTATGGTATAAATTTGCACAACCGTGTTACAATTGTAGTTGGTGTTACGGTCAAGCAATGGCGTAACACCTTCTATCGAGCTCTATGTACATATACGTTGTCTTATGCTCTCTGTTAATGCTTAATCTCCTTTGTAGAAACTCGTATAATATCGCAAATTAATTAAAGATATTTATCAAATCTTTCGCCTGCTTCAAGTTTATATCTCGTAAATTTTAGCTGGAATAACTGAAATTCTTCTATCAGGGTCTGATGTTTGGATATGCGACAGATGAGACAGACGAGTGTATGCCGTTAACTGTTGTCTTAGCGCATAAATTAAATCAAAAGATTGGGGAATTGAGGCGAAGCGGTGAACTGTGGTGGGCAAGACCAGATTCAAAAACACAGGTCCGTTGAAATTTTTATTGATATGTACGTTTAAACCAGATCTGAGCATTTTGAGAGATTTAAAATTAATTTCCAGAGTTATTTGAAAAAACAATGCATTTTAAATGAAATTATAGATACATTTTGCTTAGGTCTGGGTTCGCTTAAGATATAGAATTCTATTCGATGATGTAATTTGTCGTATTTGCTACTCTTGAACGCCATGATGCGAAAATAGATTCACTGAGAGTATCTCACTGTTAAATTATTAGTTACACAATATATGGGGAACTATTCTTAATAGAAATTTGTATATCAGGTGACTTGCGAGTATCTCATGGACCATGGTGCTTGCGTACCTATAAGAGTTCATACAGTGGTTGTGTCGTTGCAACACTGTGCAAAAATTTTGAGCATTTTGAAAGATTTAAAATTAATTTCCAGAGTTATTTGAAAAACAATGCATTTTAAATGAAATTATAGATACGTTTCGCTTAGACCTGAGTTCGCTTAGGATATAGAATTCTATTCGATGATGTAATTTGTAGTATTTGCTACTCTTGAGCGCCATGATGCGAAAATAAATTCACTGAGAGTATCTCGCTGTTACATTATTAGTTACACAATATATGGGGAACTATTCTTAATAGAAATTTGTATATCAGGTGACTTGCGAGTATCTCATGGACCATGGTGCTTGCGTACCTATAAGAGTTCACACAGTGGTTGTGTCGTTGCAACACAGTGAAAAAATTTTGAGCATTTTGAGAGATTTGAAATTAATTTCCAGAGTTATTTGAAGAAACAATGCATTTTAAATGAAATTATAGATACATTTCGTTTAGATCTGCGTTCGCTTAAGATATAGAATTCTATTCGATGATGTAATTTGTAGTATTTGCTACTCTTGAGCGCCATGATGCGAAAATAGATTCACTGAGAGTATCTCACTGTTACATTATTAGTTACACAATATATGGGGAACTATTTCTGATTGAAATTTGTAAATCAGGTGACTTGCGAGTATCTCATGGACCATGGTGCTTGCGTACCTATAAGAGTTCACACAGTGGTTGTGTCGTTGCAACACTGTGCAAAAATTTTGAGCATTTTGAAAGATTTAAAATTAATTTCCAGAGTTATTTGAAAAACAATGCATTTTAAATGAAATTATAGATACATTTCGCTTAGATCTGGGTTCGCTTAAGATATAGAATTCTATTCGATGATGTAATTTGTAGTATTTGCTACTCTTGAACGCCATGATGCGAAAATAGATTCACTGAGAGTATCTCGCTGTTACATTATTAGTTACACAATATATGGGGAACTATTCTTAATAGAAATTTGTATATCAGGTGACTTGCGAGTATCTCATGGACCATGGTGCTTGCGTACCTATAAGAGTTCACACAGTGGTTGTATCGTTGCAACACAGTGAAAAAATTGGCTTGGATGAGTTACGCAAAACAGTTATGGAGAGTGTAATTAAAGAAGTAATTCCGGCAAGGTACCTTGACGAAAGAACGATCTTTCACGTGAATCCTTGCGGACTGTTCATTATCGGTGGACCTCAGGTAAGAACGAATATTAACTTTTGATTGAAATTTCGCTTAGGATGCACTGTGACGCGTTCATCTTTGATTACAGAGCGATGCTGGTCTTACTGGTCGTAAAATAATAGTAGATACCTACGGTGGCTGGGGAGCTCATGGCGGTGGAGCGTTTTCTGGTAAAGATTTCACCAAAGTCGATAGATCCGCTGCTTACGCGGCGAGATGGGTTGCCAAGTCCTTGGTGAAAGCTGGTATCTGTAGACGTTGTCTTGTACAGGTAATACAAAATTAAGAGATAGCTAATTTTAATCATTAGAAACGTTTCCCTACAATTAAACATTGTTTTTAGGTTTCGTACGCCATTGGCGTAGCAGAACCCCTCTCGATCACAGTCTTTGACTACGGTACATCCAAACTCTCTCAAAATGAACTTTTAGGTATAGTTAATAAAAACTTTGATTTACGGCCTGGGAAAATAGTCAAGTAAGTATAACGCGTTCGTGTCGTATTTAAAACAATTGATCGAAACCTTATTCAATGATGTTATATAGTATTTGCTACTCTTGAGTGCCATGATGTTAAAAACAAGTTCACTGAGAATAATTCTGATCAATTATTTTATACTATAGTTGGTATTAGGGGATTGTCTTTGAATTGTGTGATTATTCCAGGGAGTTGAACCTTCGTAATCCTATTTACCAACAAACCAGTACATACGGGCACTTTGGCCGAGAAGGATTCACTTGGGAGCAGCCAAAAACACTAATTCTCGATTGATGAGAGCCATAGATTTTAAATCAATTTGGCGTTTCTGATCTTGGAACGTCCACCAACTCGCTCTAAATATGCGTGTATATCCCGGAGCCATTTATCCGGGACTTTTCGACCTCCGCGCTTCATTCGCCAAGAGTCCATCAATTCCTTTTGCCAACTTAGTACTAGCAGGAAGAACGACATGGTAGTTTTTTCCCCACACGATGAGGTACTTGGTATTATGTGGTATAGTACAAATTTCATTGACCCAGCACACAGGTGAGGACAGTAAGTTTTCTTTTATTCCTTGACAAATGAATCCAAGTTTATCCATCATCAGGTGTCATGAAACTAGTGACAAAGGGAAAGATGATGAATTAAGCCTATCGTGAGTTCGTTGCCTACTCGTGCATTCGTTAGAATCGTGGAGGGTAGTTTGTTTACCAAATGGCACGATTTCTTTTTGTGGCTCGTAAGTGCTGTGTGTTGGAAATAATTATAGTAGAAAGAAAAAAAAAAAACATATTTAAACGAAAAGGCGATCGAGCATTCGAAAAATCTGTAAATTGGTAACATCGGGCCGTGCCTTTAAACGAAACTATGAGATGAAAATGTTCTCTCAGATTTTTAGCGGTATTAGTATTTTTCTAGGGGTGTGCGGGCATCTCTGGTCAACGAAAGTCTCAAATTTCCAAACCTAAATACTTCTCAGGTTTTTCACATAACCTCTTAGGCACGATGCGCCCCTATAGTGGCTCCCTCTAGTGGCTTACTCGGTCACTGTTTGAACTAAGTGACCGTTTTCATATGTTTCGTTTCACGCTATTTATGCCTTCACAACGTTTTATAACAATGTTAACAGCATACAGACAGATTATACAGTCTTTGTTTTTCGATACAGAGTCAAGTGTCGCTCCAACGTGCTCACGTAGAGAACAGGTACTGTGTAAAATTTAGCCCGCACCTAAGAGGTTAAGTTCAGACGTATATTCCGCAATACGTATTCCATAATACGTACGATCAAATTGTAACCCAAACCCAATATTTTTCTGGCTCGAATTTGGAATATCGAGCACACCCACGCACCCCTGGTATTTCTGCGAACGTACATGAAATTTCGACGTTTGTTCGTTTTGCTTGACAAGTGTAAGTGTAACATTTTTAATAGCCTGTGTTTACTTTTACCAGCAACTTCAGTCTCTAATAATCGAGCTTTCATGTATGTTTCCTCGTTAGAGTAATAATTAATCGTTCGAGTGGAAATGTAAACCCGATAATAATTACGTATATTAATTTTAGCAAAATGGGAAATCAATCGAAATGACCAAGATATGGGGCAAGCCTTAGTTTCTCATATTGTTTTAAATCTGTACGATGAAACAATAATGATGGGGGCAGAAGTTGTTAATAATATCGCGTTTATTTAAATTTGTTCTTGAGTATAATTTATCGTAACAGTTTCTTGATTAACGTTTGAATTTGAATAATAGCGATACTACTAACTCTTATATATTTATATACACACACACACATATACACACATAACACACGTGCGCGTTTCCCTCTTTGCTCCGTTTGAATAGATAATTGTAATAGACATTGTCGATCTTGCAATGTATAGCAAATAATGCAACATCGAAAATGTATTGACCTTTGTTTCGTAGAGGTTCGATATAAAAGAAAATCGTGTGGCGGAGCTCGAAAATTATATGACTTTTTCAATGTGTAGTGTGAAAAACAATCTGTGACTCACGTTTTAAACATTAACGAGAACTGTAAATTAAATTTTAGTCATTTCCTTCCGTTAGATTAATGTAACGATTTATTGTGTAACGGTATTGGCAGTGTAAAGATGAATAAGATCATCGTATACAAATCATAATAAAAAGAATTTTTTAATAAATTGTCATTCATTTCACTCACATTTCACTCCACGCTATTTACGAATCGAAAAAAAAGAAAACTCCTTGAGATTCCTTCGTAATGGTGTGGCGATGTATGATTTGGTTGAAACTTTTGAAATTAATGAGAGCTCTGTTGCACAGTAAACTGCGACTAGCTGTAATGGAACTATGTAAGTAATTTTTATACACATTGTTATAACAGTTTATGCTTTCCCTAAATAGCAAACGTTTTACGTAGATAGTTTTACTCGTCTTACACTTGTAGGTTGCACATTATTAAGTATTGTAAGTACTATATAGAAAATTTATAAAGTTTAGCAAATTCAATTGGTGTAAAACGAAGTAGAGTGTGGTGTAGATATAGTAAAAACTGACAAATTAATATTACTGTTAGGGTTGTGCCGGTTACCAAGAAAAAATTTCTCAAAAAGTTTCTTTTCTCAGGTTATCAGATTATGAAAGTAGCCAAGAAACAATTGTTTCATGAACAAACCCCCATAAAGAACACCTGCACACCTCTACTATCTACTTTTAGCACTATATTAACCCTTCGAGCACTATTATCAATTTGATACGTTGTTGTCTGTTCTATTAAGTTCCGTTTAAGTCTCAGTGATTTCTGGAGTCACATATAAGACGATAGAATCTGATTCTTGAATGCAGATACACATTGCAAAGAATTATGGATAGATACACCAGACTCAAAGGGTTAAAGCCGTTTGAAAATTTTATGAAAATAATGTGTACGTAAATCCTGAGTAAGACTCCTACTATTGGCTCCTAACATTGTAATACATTGCCTAAGAAGCAGAAACAGTTATTCCAACGAAGTAACCTAATATAGAAAATAAAATGGTACTCTATTATTGTACATACTTCATCCCCTGCTTAATAATAATGTGTAGAATATAAAGTGTGTATTATACTGCGTCCAACTCTCATAGAAAGCTTTTTATGAGTAATACCATACGATACCATTGCAAATGAATTTCATTGATCTTAGAAGAATTTAATGGGCCCAGAAAAATGAAATATCTGTGTACGTAGAAGTAAAGAATTATGGATAGATACACCAGACTCGAAGGATTAAAGCCGGTTGAAAATTTTATGAAAATAATGTTTACGTAAATCCTGAGTAAGACTCCTAATATTGTAATACATTGCCTAAGAAGCAGAAACAGTTATTCCAACGAAGTAACTTAATATAGAATATAAAATGTGTATTATACTGCGTTCAACTCTCATAGAAAGCTTTTTCTGACTAATACCACACGATACCATTGCAAGTGAATCTCATTAATCTTAGAAGAACTTAATGGGCCCAGAAAAATGAAATATCTGTGTACGTAGAAGAAATACTTATTTAAACGAAAGCAGGTTTTCGTCACATTTATCTAAGTGATATGTTCCCTTTTTAAGAATTATTTATTGTTTCGTGTTTTTTAAATATATTTATTTTATTGATATTCACATTGCAAAATGGCCACTTACGGTTAAATCTTTATTTAACGAAAATAACAATTTTTCATTATGTGTGAGCTTTTTAGTTAATTGTTAGTATTCTAATTTTTGTTGCTTTTTAGGTGTTGGGGTCCTGCTGCGTAGAAAAAAGAAACTAGAAACAAATTTTCATCGTTTCTTTGCAATTATCGAGGATCTGTTGGGTGTGGAGCTTCGGAAGTAGGAAAAGAAATTTAAAGAATGGTATTTTTCATTAAAATATATTCTGTTACTTTTTACATATTTCTCAAATCAATAACATGCGTTTAAAAAGAAAGGACCACTATATGGAGACTGTCAGAAGAAAACAAGGAATGTCCGTAAGCTTGCGATGGAAAAGATATCTTTTAAAGTTTTCGCAACATGTATTTCACTGTTTATTTTATTCTTTTAAACATTTGAACTATTAAACTGGGAATTAATAAGTTCATTGAAAGTAAATATTTTCCAACAGTCTCCATTTTTGATTGATAGTCTTTGTATGTATGCAGTCCTCATCGAAGTGGTTTATCAAGGACTGCGTATGCATATAATAAAATCGCTGACAATATATTACGAGTAATTGTTTGTTGAATTTTACAAATGTTATTGGGAATAATCAAAACCAGGGCCGTGACAAAGCTGGGTTGAAAAGTAAAAAAGATAAACAATATTTCTTTGAACTTCACAAAAGAGTGAACTACTTAACAATTGCGTGGAACTATTTTTGGCTACATTTTCATCTCAACTTAAAAGATTCATCCCTCGTAATGAAAAACCAGAATGGTTTGTTTCATCTGCTAAAACTTTTTCCAAAAAAATAATTACAATTCAAATTTTGTTTACGTTTCATTCGTGAATTAGAATCCAAATAACGAATTTATTCAAAAATATCTAGACACGGCCCTGATCAGGACAGAAAGAAATGTGCAGTTGAAATTCTTACGTGTAAATTTATACACCCAAGTATAATATAATTGTATATAATACAAACAATCAATCATGGGAATATATACAGGATATTTTAAAAAAAGAAAGAATGATAGAATGAAAGAAAGAAGAGATTACAAACTTTTAAAGCTTCTACTTAAATTCAATATTAAAACTTTCATTTTCTCTTTAGACAAACGCTATCGGAGCCCCAAAAGTTTGTAATCGTTTTTGTTAACACCCTTCCATGGAACTAGCATTTTATGACAAAATGTTTTGCTAGAATGCTAATTTCTATAATATTAATGAATCAGATAACTTAATTAAAACGTAAAGCGACGTTGTGTATGATGTACCACGCCAGGTGCATAAGTAAACCATCTTATTGCACATTTTTTTGAAAATTTTTCGTTTTAATACCTGGTACACGTACAATAGAAACGAAATATTTACATATAAATGTAAGTATATATATGTATATATACTTGGAATTGTTGAACAAACTGTTAGTGCATGATTATCGTTGAATACGATATATTATAAATTAGATAAAAAAAATTAAAAAATGTATATCACATGCTTAACGCGTTCGCTGTTGTTTTTAAATTGTTCTAGCTTCTTTATTTTCATTTCTTAGTCTTATCTAAAAATGATACATGAACGATCTTCTCGAAAGTGAAGAAATGTTCTCGTTTTTGCATTGAAATGTGTTTATGGTCCTCCCACGAGGCGTGTTTACATCCCCACTCCTGTTGCAGTCCGCTGATTGGCTCTCACCGATCGTTCTCGACCAATACCTGTGAGTCAGCCAGACTGCAACAGGAGTGGGGATGTAAACACGCCCTCTCGTGGAAGAATGGCACACTACAATAATTTGCTACGTAATTTTAGTTACATAGAATACGAAGAGACGTAGAAATCTAATAGAATGGCCCCCGAAACGTTTGAATATAATTCTGAGAAAAAATACGATCACAAGCAGCGAACGTGTTAACAATAAAACATTGAAGAACGTATTTCGTGAATGTGAATTTAGCGTCGACATTGTGATTCCGATCTAGAATTTACCGAATTAACTTAATTCGTTACTATCTTTTTAGGTGCGTGAATGCGACTGTGCCTCAACAGCGAACTCTTATCAGTGAAAGATTTTTCGCACTCCACGCACTTGTACGTTCTCCCGGTATGTGTGACCAAGTGTCTGCTGAGTCCAGACGCGTGGCAGAATGCTTTGGGGCAAAGTTGACAATGGTGCAATTGGATATCGTTTGGGTCCAATTTCTGGTGTCTTCGCATATGTACTTTCAGAGCCTCGCGTTGCGTGAAGCTCTTCTCGCAATGCTGGCATTGAAACGGTTTTTGCCCGGAATGCGTCATCAGATGACGAAGCAGAATTTCCTTTTGCGCAAATGCACGGTGACAAATGTTGCAACCGAATGGTTTCTCGCCTGCAAATGTCAAAAAGTGAATACTTGTTTCTACGACTATCACTAAACACCTTACGTACACAAGGTGTTCCACATTTCTGCGTACACACTTCAGCAGTGTGTTCTACAAGTAAAACAGGACAAGACGAGATGTTAAGTAACATAAACATGCAAATTACAATATGTTTACTGTCTTTTTAACATTGAGTCTCCATGACGGTCTCACACTGTACTACGAACATCAGCAGTCGTATGAAATGGGCTAGTTTCATCCTGCGTCACTTTGAAATTGAAACATAGGTGTATTCAACAGCATTTCCAACACATTTCACATTTTTTGTTAAATAACATTTTAGTCTTAACACAACGCTGAAGTGTGTATGGAAACATGTGGATACATAATAATTTACGTACCTGTATGAGTACGTTCGTGTCTCACTAAAGCTGACCTCGTGGGGAACCATTTCTCACAAGCCTGACACGTGAAACCTCTTTGCGTGGAGTGAACAGACTGATGACTTTTCAACATTATTCTTCTGGTGAATGCTTTTGGACATTTGTCGCATTGGAACACTTTCAGTTCTTCGTTAGCCTCGACTGTGAGAGATACAAGTTGAAAGATTTTCTTTCCACAGAAATTTCATACGTTAATTACCTATGGTATCTGCGATCGGTTGCAATTTCAGTGATTCTCCTTGACCGGAACTGTTGCTCTTGAGTTCCATCATATAAACGTTTTTCAAGTCTGCGTTCGCGATTGCCCTGTGTATCTCTTCTGCTTCTTCATCTGTGTCTTGTTCCTGCTTAATACGTGTTGTGCGTATCGTGCAACGTGCTTTAGCAGTACGTTCCTCTGCTGGCACTAGCGTGATGTTTTCTGGATCCACCGCCATAGTTTCTTCCATTTCCACATTCTCAGAATTCATCCCTACGATTAGGAAAATGAGTTGTTGTTTTATTCAACGAAACTAAGGTTATGCATACCTAAAATGTAACCACCGACAAGCTCCTCCTCCGTAACTTCGATAGGGTCACCATCCGTTTGTCCACTGTCATCTTTTATCGATACCAAATCGGCCAACAGTTGTTTAACTTGTTTAGATTTGCCAGTGTTGGAGGAATCTTTCAATTCTTCCCTGTTATTGTCTTGGTTCTCCCCCTCTCCATCCTGACCAGTTAATTGTTGTATCAGTTTCATGTGCTTCCGTAGTTTGGCATCAGCAGCCTCGCATTTCTTCTTGAACTGATACGACTTTTCCAATTGATACTTGCAGGGGTGACAAATCATGTTTGGTAGACCGTCTTCTTCGAAAACCTGTAACAGAAAATGTAGACATTAAATTTAGTAAACTCGAGTAGGTGTCAAAGTTTGCACATTTCAACTTTTGGAACAATTTACATAAATACTAGTAGCTAGGGGGCCTTAGACCACATAGTGAGGGCCTAAGTGTCGCCATCTTTAATATTTTAATTTGCTTGCTTATAACATATGTATATAGAAAATGAAATTCAGTGTGAAAGTCATGCTTCCAGAGAAGCGTGTTTACATCCCCACTCCTGTTGCAGTCCGCTGACTGATTGGTCGAGAACGGCGACGGAGATCGGCGACAGCCAATCAGCGGCCAGCAGCAGGAGTGGGGATGTAAACTGTGCCTTCTTCTCGCGGAAGGACGATAGTCGGGTCCCCAACCCTCGAGAGTTCAGTTTGCTATATCGTAGCTCGAACTATACAATTATCAGCGAAGAGATGTATCAAGGATTTTACGGAGGATTTTATTTTAAGGAGAAAGCAAATGATACGCGATTAATTGGAGAATAATTGCTGTTTGAGACTTGTAAATAAAAGACCACCCGAGTTGCACGTCGCGATCGATTATTCGGTGTATTTCGCGCGAGAGATAGCTGGATTTAAAGGGCGAACGAGGAACATTAGAGCCGCGGTTGTAATCTAATATTGCAGATTTCTATAAATTCGCAAGGTAAACGATCTGTAACGGAATGATACGTCTCGTCTAGATTCCTGTAATGAAAGAGAAGACGGTGGCGTCGACGTATCGCGGGACACACAAAGTCGATAACTCGGTAAAGCCGGTAGTTGCACACGGTGGCCACACTGGTTTGGCGTCTCGTACGCGTGTGTGAGTGACGCTCTCGGCTACAAGTGAAAATGCAATATAGCCAAGGGGGGGGGGGGGAGTAGAAAGAGACAGAATCCATGGCAGTGAGATAAACTAGATTCCTATTTTTCGATAAGTTCTCGATACGCGCAGGACGGACACGGACCCGCCGATGTCCGTTTAACGCAACTCCGGCGTGCACCACGGTTACTAAGGCTCGGAACTCACCTCCAAATTAACGCAGGCCATTATTCGTAGAGATAAGGGTACAGTTTCGTCGACGTAAATCGGCACCATCTCCTCCTCCTTTGCCAGGCACAGTCGGCACAGCTCGTTTACATGAATGATCACGTTGCTCGAGCTATCGCCTTTTTTCCGGCTGTACGTTTTCATTTCAACGCACGGCTCGTTCGTTCGACGATCTTCCCCGAATGTGTATCGCGTTTGGCGTCGAGGCGAGAACGGACTTTTTCGCGGAAAAGTGCAGAGAGCGGGACTCGGTCACACACAACGGAATCTATAATGGCGGCGGCGACGGTGGCGACACGGCGGTTGGCCAATGGCGAACGCGCGGCGCTGCAATTTCGGGAAAGATGGACGCTGCGATCGTGAACTTTCCAAGGAGCGCGAAAGGGAGAGACAGTCGAGGTGGAAAGAGAGGGAGCATCGTTTAGGGTATTCGTCATCGTAAAGTCGGTAAGGCCGGTAACTATTATTGATTTTCCATTCTTCCCAACGGCGGGAAACGATCTTCCAACCGCTACCATTGCGGCACATTCGAATTTTCTTACGGTTTAATTCCGTCACGACGTTGCTTTTACCCCGGATTTCCCAACGTTTCGTCGTCGTATCGAAGATAATGGAAAGTGTAAACACTCACCGCTAGTCTTATAGAAGACGCGATAGCAGTACCTATTTTTCAATCGATCGATCAGGATTTGTAATAATTAGAAGATAAATCTGACGAGGAGAGTATTAGTTTATTTTCATCCGGATACTGTGGACGAAATTTCTAGGAGAAAACTAGGTTATGTCGATAGATATCGATTTTCGATAGAAATTTCGTCCACTGTAGATAAGTTAAAATTAACCTTGTTCTTTCCCGTGATATAACCATGAAATTTCTGTTGCAGATGTACATAGGTGTCAGTAGTAAAAGCGATGGCTGAGAGTGAGGTATCGTAGGAAGAGTAATATAGCGTTAATGTTAATTTTATTTGATTCGAAGCGATGGACGTTAACGGAATATCGTTTTTAGGGGACGCGACGAGAGCATCATTTACAAAAATAAAGGAAGCGGATTATTCTTGTGTCACGGTCGGGAATTCGGCAACGAGCGTTGGAGGGCGGTCAACAATTTTCGAAAAGAGAATTTCAGGAAATGCAAATACGTTTACCGCGTTTGCCAGAAGCACATGACGAATGTCGCGATCGCCTTGGGGCGGGAGGGGGTCGAAAATAACTATGTCAGAGGAGGATTGGAGAGCGATTCGACGGTTGTTTGGACAGGGAGGGAGTGGTTCCCTTTTACCGGTAGTCCGGTGCTTGAGGTTTTACGAGTCCAGTGTGTTTCGCCACCCGAGGTACCCGCGTGCCTTGCGTTCTAGCGCGAAGGTAGGTGTCCCGTGATTGTTGTGACTAGTGATGGCTGTGATCCTCAGTCTTTCTGATGGGTTTCGAACAAATTGTTGAAATACTTGATTGGGGGAATTGGGGATTTGGAATTGAGTATGTTGGACTTGGGAAATATTGAATGGGATGGGAATAGAAATAGAATATGATTTAACGGAATGGAATAGAAATAGAATAGAATAGACTAAGAAATGGTATAGAAGTAGAATATAATTGGATAGATAGAATGGAATAAGAAATGGAATAGAAATAGAATATAATTGAATAGAATAAAATCGAATGAGAAATGGAATAGAAATAGAATATAATTGAATAGATAGAATCAAGTAAGAAATGGAATAGAAATATAATATAATTGAATAGAATAAAATCAAATAAGAAATGGAATATAATTGAACAGTATAGAATCGAATAAAAAATTGAATATAATTGAATAGTATAGAATGGAATAAAAAATAGAATAGAAATAGAAATAGAATAGAATGGAATAGAAATAGAAATAGAAATAGAATAGAATAGAATGGAATAGAAATAGAAATAGAATAGAATAGACTAAGAAATGGTATAGAAATAGAATATAATTGAATAGATAGAATCAAGTAAGAAATGGAATAGAAATATAATATAATTGAATAGAATAAAATCAAATAAGAAATGGAATATAATTGAACAGTATAGAATCGAATAAAAAATTGAATATAATTGAATAGTATAGAATGGAATAAAAAATAGAATAGAAATAGAAATAGAATAGAATGGAATAGAAATAGAATTAGAATATAATTGAATAGCATAGAATAGAATAAAAAAAGGAATAGAAATAAAAATAGAATAGAATAAATGATTGAATTGGATAGAATCGAGTATGAAATGCAATAGAAATAAAATATAATTGCATAGAATAAAATCAAATAAGAAATGGAATAGAAATAGAAATAGAATATAATTGAATAGTATAGAATCGAATAAGAAATGGAATATAATTGAATAGTATAGAATGGAATAAAAAATAGAATAGAAATAGAAATGGAATAGAATAGACTAAGAAATGGTATAGAAGTAGAATATAATTGAATAGATAGAATCAAGTAAGAAATGGAATAGAAATAAAATATAATTGAATAGAATAAAATCGAATAAGAAATGGAATAGAAATAGAATTAGAATGTAATTGAATAGCATAGAATAGAATAAAAAAAAGAATAGAAATAAAAATAGAATAGAATAAATGATTGAATTGGATAGAATCGAGTATGAATTGCAATAGAAATAAAATATAATTGAATAGAATAAAATCGAATAAGAAATGGAATAGAAATAGAAATAGAATATAATTGAATAGTATAGAATCGAATAAGAAATGGAATATAATTGAATAGAATAGAATCGAATAAAAAATGGAATAGAAATAGAAATAGAATAGAATGGAATAAGAAATGGAATAGAAATAAAAATAGAATAGAATGGAAAAAAATAGAATATAATTGAATAGATAGAATCAAGTAAGAAATGGAATAGAAATATAATATAATTGAATAGAATAAAATCGAATAAGAAATGGAATAGAAATAGAATTAGAATATAATTGAATAGCATAGAATAGAATAAAAAAAGGAATAGAAATAAAAATAGAATAGAATAAATGATTGAATTGGATAGAATCGAGTATGAAATGCAACAGAAATAAAATATAATTGAATAAAATAAAATCAAATAAGAAATGGAATAGAAATACAAATAGAATATAATTGAATAGTATAGAATCGAATAAGAAATGGAATACAATTGAATAGAATAGAATCGAGTAAGAAATGGAATAGAAATAGAATTAGAATATAATTGAATAGCATAGAATAGAATAAAAAACGGAATACAAATAAAAATAGAATATAATTGAATAGAATAAAATCGAATAAGAAATGGAATAGAAACAGAAATAGAATATAATTGAATAGTATAGAATCGAATAAGAAATGGAATATAATTGAATAGAATAGAATCGAATGAAATGGAATAGAAATAGAAGTAGAATAGAATGGAATAAGAAATGGAATAGAAATAGAAATAGAATAGAATGGAATAAGAAATGGAATGGAATAAAAATAGAATATAATTGAATAGATAGACTCGACTAAGAAATGAAATAGAAATAGAATTAGAATATAATTGAATAGAATAACATCGATTAAGAAATGGAATAGAAATAGAAATAGAATATAATTGACTTAGATAGAATCGAATAAGTAATGGAATAGAAATAGAAATAGAATATAATTGAATAGAATAGAATCGAATAAAAAATGGAATATAATTGAATAATACAGAATCGAATAAAAAATGGAATATAATTGAATAGTATAGAATGGAATAGAAATAGAAATAGAATAGAATGAAATAAGAAATGGAATATAATTGAATAGTATAGAATGGAATAGAAATAGAAATAGAATAGAATGAAATAAGAAATGGAATATAATTGAATAGTATAGAATGGAATAGAAATAGAAATAGAATAGTATGGAATAGAAATAGAAAGAGATTATAATTGAATAGAACAGAATGGAATAAGAAATGGAATAGAAATAGAAATAAAATAGAATATAATTGAATATTCTATTTTTATAATATAATTATATTCTATTTCCGTTCCATTTCTTACTCGATTCTAATTGAATAGAATAAAATCGAAAAAGAAATGGAATAGAAATAGAATAGAAATAGAAATAGAATAAAATTGAATAGCATAGAATGGAATAAAAATGGGAGTAGAAATAGAATATAATTGCATAGAATAAAATCGAATAGAAAATGGAATAAGAAATGGGGTAGAAATAAAAATAGAATAGGATGGAATAACAAGTGAATTTGAAATAGAATAGAATCAAATAACAAATAGAATAGAAATAGAAATAGAATGTAATTGAATAGAATAGAATCGAATAAAGAAAGGAATTGAAATAGAATTGGAATAGAATGGAACAGAAATAGAAATAGAAATAGAATAGAATGGAATAGAAATAGAAATAGTATAGAATAGAATAGAATACGAAATGGAATGGAAATAGGAATAGAATATAGTTGACTAGAATAGAATCAAATAAAAAATTAAATAGAAATAGAAATAGAATAGAATGGAATAAAAAAGTAGAATCGAAATAGAATAGAATCTAATAAACAATGGAATAGAAATAGAATAGAATGGAATAAGCAATGGAATAAAAATATAATACAATTGAATAGAATAAGATCTAATAAGATATGGAATAGAAATAGAAATAGAAATAGAATAGAATACATTAAGAAATGGAATGGAAATAGAAATAGAATTATAGTTGACTAGAATAGAATCAAATAAAAGATGGAATAGAAATAGAAATAGAATAGAATGTAATAAAAAATGAAATAGAAATAGCATAGAATCGTGTAGAATAAAATAGAATGGAATAATAAAAAGAAAGTCCGTGGAACGTCTAATTGTTAAGAACATTGTGGAATTGATAAATTTTTATTTTCCATCGATACTTTTCCCTGCAATACTAATACTTTCTTCGCTCCTTGCATCATGTTGACGCGTTTGAATGTGTTGATCAACAACCAAATTAGTAACTCGGAATTTATTCATCAACTCTAATAATTTTAACGTGTCGAGCAACTAATTTTTTAAATTCTTATCAAATAGAAATACGTTAACAACTGAAACGAGCAAATAACAAATATGGCGGCTAGGAAAGTCGAATATTGGTTCTATTGGAAAACTTTATCAATACATATTCATAGTTTTTACGATTTTATATACCGTCTAATGGTCCACTATGTTTTCATACCATCAATTATAATAATTTTAACGTGTTGAGTAACTAATTTTGCAAAATCTTATCGAATAGAAACACATCATATGACTGAAACGAGCAAATAACAAATATGGCGGCTAGGAAAGTCGAATATTGGTTCTATTGGAAAACTTTATCAATACATATTCATAGTTTTTACGATTTTAATTCGTCTAATGGTTCACTATGTTTATGTACGATCAATTGTAATAATTTTAACGTATCGTGCAACTAATTTTGCAAAATCTTATCGAATAGAAACACGTTAACAACTGAAACGAGTAAATAACTAATATGGCGGCTGGGAAAGTCGAATATTGGTTCTATTGGAAAACTTTATCAATACAATTTCATAGTTTTTACGATTTTATATACCGTCTAATGGTCCACTATGTTTTCATACCATCAATTATAATAATTTTAACGTGTTGAGTAACTAATTTTGCAAAATCTTATCGAATAGAAACACGTCATATGATTGAAACGAGTAAATAACAAATATGGCGGCTAGGAAAGTCGAATATTGGTTCTATTGGAAAACTTTATCAATACATATTCATAGTTTTTATGATTTTATATACCGTCTAATTGTTCACCGTGTTTTCATACGATCAATTCTAATAATTTTAACGTGTTGAGTAACTAATTTTGCAAAATCTTATCGAATAGAAACACGTTATATGACTGAAACGACTAACAAATATGGCGACTAGGAAAGTCGAATATTGGCTCTATTGGAAAACTTTATCAATACATATTCATAGTTTTTACGATTTTATATACCGTCTAATGGTCCACTAAGTTTTCATACGATCAATTATAATAATTTTAACGTGTCGAGTAACTAATTTTGCAAAATCTTATCGAATAGAAACACATCATATGACTGAAACGACTAACAAATATGGCGACGGAAAATCAAAGATACCATTTTTTTAAGTTTTATTGGAAACTCCTATCTATTCAATTTCATAGTTTTTACGATTTCATACTGCCTAACAGTTCACTGTACTTGGCGATGAGCTAATTGGAAAGAATCTCAGCTATTTTAAAATAATAGCTTTACGTTCGTGATAATTCTCTGGCGCTCGTCAGATGAAACAATAAACGTATCGCTGAACTTCCGCCTGTTCTGTTCGAATGAATCTTTTGTTATACACAATCTGGATAGAACATTGAAATATTTCTATCGATAGGAAGCGTGTTTTTCATCCATTTTTTTTGTTAAGTAGTTTGTTTTTTTTTTGGCGCGATGTTTAAAAATTTGTTGAAGAATGTAAACATATTTCGTTTATTTTTTCATAGAAAGAAATTCTAAAATTGTTTTAATTCATTTAAAATTGTACGAAAATCGTCCATCTTGGATAGAATTTAATTTGACCATTTTCATTGGCATAAATGGTACAAAAAAATCAGCCTATTTAAGAGTTATTGAAATTTTGAAGTTGTTTTCAATAAATACACAATAATGAGCAAATTGATGTTGCTATTATTATTGAAGAGTTTATTGAAAATCTCTAAAAACTTGTATTATGTAAAATTGAATATATTTTTAGTAGGAAGCCATTTTTGTCACGTTTTTCTTTGGCGCGATATTTAAAAATTTATTGAAGAATGTAAACATATTTCGTTTATTTTTCCATAGAAAGAAATTCTAAAATTGTTTTAATTCATTTAAAATTGTACGAAAATCCTCCATCTTGCATAGAATTTAATTTGACCATTTTCATTGGCATAAATGCTACAAAAAAATCAGTCTATTTGAGAGTTATTGAAATTTTGAAGTTGTTTTCAATAAATACACAATAATGAGCAAATTGATGTTGCTATTATTATTGAAGAGTTTATTGAAAATTTGTAACAATTTGTATCATGTAAAATTTGATATTTTTAGTAGGAAGCCATTTTTGGCGCGATATTTAAAAATTTGTTGAAGAATGTAAACATATTTCGTTTATTTTTCCATAGAAAGAAATTCTAAAATTGTTTTAATTCATTTAAAATTGTACGAAAATCCTCCATCTTGGATAGAATTTAATTTGACCATTTTCATTGGCATAAATGGTACAAAAAAATCAGCCTATTTAAGTGTTATTGAAATTTTGAAGTTTTCATTAAATACACAATAATGAGCAAATTGATGTTGCTATTATTATTGAAGAGTTTATTGAAAATTTGTAACAATTTATATCATGTAAAATTTGATATTTTTAGTAGGAAGCCATTTTTGTCACATTTATTTTTTTTGGCGCGATATTTAAAAATTTGTTGAAGAATGTAAACATATTTCGTTTATTTTTCGATAGAAAGAAATTCTAAAATTGTTTTAATTCATTTAAAATTGTACGAAAATCCTCCATCTTGGATAGAATTTAATTTGACCATTTTCATTGGCATAAATGGTACAAAAAAATCAGCCTATTTAAGTGTTATTGAAATTTTGAAGTTTTCATTAAATACACAATAATGAGCAAATTGATGTTGCTATTATTATTGAAGAGTTTATTGAAAATTTGTAACAATTTGTATCATGTAAAATTTGATATTTTTAGTAGGAAGCCATTTTTGTTACATTTGTTTTTTTTGGCGCGATATTTAAAAATTTATTGAAGAATGTAAACATATTTCGTTTATTTTTCCATAGAAAGAAATTCTAAAATTGTTTTAATTCATCTTAAATTGTACGAAAATCCTCCATCTTGGATAGAATTTAATTTGACCATTTTCATTGGCATAAATGGTACAAAAAAATCAGTCTATTTAAGAGTTATTGAAATTTTGAAGTTGTGTTCAATAAATACACAATAATGAGTAAATTGATGATACTATCATTATTGAAGAGTTTATTGAAAATTTGTAACAATTTGTATCATGTAAAATTTGATATTTTTAGTAGGAAGCCATTTTTGTCACGTTTTTTTTTGGCGCGATATTTAAAAATCTGTTAAAAAATGTAAACATATTTCGTTTAGTTTTTGATAGAGAAAAATTCTATTTAAAATTGTACGAACATCCTCCATTATGAATAGAATTTAATTTGACCATTTTCATTGGCATAAATGGTACAAAGTGTTATTGAAATTTTGAAGTTGTTTTCAATAAATACACAATAATGAGTAAATTGATGTTACTATCATTATTGTGTAAAATTTATTATCATGTAAAATTTAATGTTTTCAGTAGGAAGCAACCGGAAATTAAATTTCGACATCGTCTAACAATAACAAGAACGATATATTTATAATATTTCCCGATGCTTGGGAAAGCCAGTCATAACAGAAAACGAAGCCAAAGGTTTTTACGTTTTTGCGCCGTGCATCATTGTAGGAATAAGCATTAAAATAGATCGTGTTCACGCTTATTTAACAAACAGGGGCAAACCGTAGTTACATACAGGGTGTTCCCCATTTTTCTGTAGACACTTTTTTGCAAGTAAACACAATGTTCTGAAAAAATTATTTTCGGTTGCGGGGGTCAATTACAATCCCTTTTGGTGAATAGAAATACCCCCGAAATCCTACCCACTTTCGAGAAAAAAATTCAAGTAGGTGTGAAATTTTTTGACAAAATTAAAAAATTTCAAATCATACTAAAAAAATTATATATAGTTACAGGGCTCAATTACAAGCATTTTTGGTGAATAGACATACCTGTGACTTTCTACCCACTTTCGAGAAAAAAATTCCTTACCAAAAACATTACTGGAAAATGGTTCCCTAAAATTTTATGCATATTTTTAAAACGTCATAACTTTTGAACGGATTGAAGGATTCTAAAGTTTCAAAATGCAAACAACGCGTATTTTGATGCAGAATATGTAGAAATTCCAAAAATATCCGAACAGTTGTTCCTTAACCCAAAAAATTAGAAAAACCCCATAAAAATGGTCCAATTTTCAAACAGTCATAACTCCTATAATAGTGGATATATTTTAATGAAACTTTTTTTTGAAGTAGAGTTCATGGATGCCTACAAAAAAGTATTAGACAACTTTTCCGTAGAACGTCAAATAAATTTATTAAAAATCAAAAACGAATTCTTAATCAAAATCGACAGAGGGTCGGTGCCTAAATTTTTCGGCGAAAAAAAATTTCAAATCATTCTGGAAAAATTATTTTCAGTTATGAGGGTCAATTACAATTATTTTTGGTCAATAGACATACCCCCAAAATCCTACCCACTTTCGAGAAAAAAATTCAATATGGGCGGAATTTTAGACGTTAATAACTTTTTAACGAAGCCTCCATCAACAAATTAATATTCTTGATTTCCCTCTTATTTTGGCCTCTAGAATCTCTCATTAAAATTTTAGTGGTGGTTCATTATATAATTCAATTTTTTAATTCAACTTTCTAAATATCAATATTAAATATAAAATTAAAATTTAAAAAAAGTAAAGAAAAGCTAGTCTGTTATATGTTTAACAAAATAAATATTCGTTCAAAAATAAATATAATTACAAGAAAACAGAACTTAACAAGTAAAATAAAAATAAATAAAATAGATTGCAATTAATAGTAAAATAGAAAAGAATTTTTAAAATAAGGAAGTCTTTGGGGTCGTTTGGAGGCCCCTTTCGAAAGATAAAAAATTGACCTTGTAAATAAGCAACGAAAGTTATAATGAACGAATTATAATGGAGGATTTTAATGTTTAAAAAAACAAACTACGCGTATTTTGATGGGCAATATGTACAAATCGCAAAAATATTCCAAAAGTTGGCCCTTGACCTCGCAAAATAAGAAAAACTTCATAAAAATGGTCAAATATTCAAACAGCCATAACTCCTATAATAGTGAATATATTTCAATGAAACTTTTTTCTGAAGTAGAGCTCATGGATACCTACAAAAAGGTATTATCCAACTTTTCTCTACAGTGTCAAACGAAATTACTAAAAATCAAAAACGAATTCTTAATAAAAATCCATAGAGGGTTGGTGCCTAAATTTTTCAACAAAAAAAAAATTTCAAATCGTTCTGAAAAAAATATTGTTAGCTGTGAGGGTCAATTACAAATATTTTTGGTGAATAGACATACCCCCAAAATCCTACCCACTTTCGAGAAAAAAATTCAATATGGGCGGAATTTTAAACGTTAATAACTTTTTAACGAAACCTCCATCAACAAATTAATATTCTTGATTTTCGTCTTATTTTAGCCTCTAGAATCTCCCATTAAAATTTTAGGTGTGGTTCATTATATAATTCAATTTTTTAATTCAACTTTCTGAATATCAATATTAAATATAAAAATAAAATAAAAAAAAGTAAAGAAAAACTAGTCCGTTATATGTTTAACAAAATAAATATAATTACAAGAAAAACAGAACTTAACAAGTAAAGTAGAAATAAATAAAATAGATTGCTATTAATAATAAAATAGAATAGAATTTATAAAATAAGGGAGTCTTTGGGGTCGTTTGGAGGCCCCTTTCGAAAGATAAAAAATTGACCTTGTAAATAAGCAACGAAAGTTATAATGAACGAATTATAATGGAGGATTTTATATACGTAAAAAAGAAACGAATCGTGGAATCCGTGGGTCGAAAAACAGCCGTAGATTCCCGAGACTAATCGTCGCCCAAATGTTTCGAAAGGTTTTGGCCAGCTGTCCACTATATCCGTTATTCTGCTGTAATCTAATACGACCCAGAAGTATCATTGGTGGCTCGGGTCACGAGAAGGGGAGGGTGTGATGTAGAGATTTTGCGGACGATGTAGATATATTCGGAGGAATTTCATAGCAAAAATAACTGCGGTAGACTACCGGTGGCTGCCTCACTGAGAATCCGAAACTTTCATAAGATAAACGCGCGATTCGTCCCTGTTTCTCCTCCTTTTTCGATTCTTCGCTGCTCTCGACCATGTTTCCGGCCATTAAGGGGTAAACCAACTGTAAAAACCTGAAATAAAGCATTCTTTTGGGACTTTTCTTTTGGATGGGTGGAATGGTAAGATTAACCATGTCGTTAAGTGTTAAAAAAAAAAATATTTATTATAATATACTGTAAAATTATGATGGTGGAGCTATTCTTGCTGATCTCATCCATGTTTCTGGCTATTAAGGGGTAAAACCAACTGTAAAAACTTGAAATAAAGCATTCTTTTGGATGGGTGGAATAGTAAGATTAACCATGTCGTTAAGTGTTAAAAAAAAGAATATTTATTCTAATATAGTGCAAAATAACAATGGTGGACCCATTCTTGCTGATCTCATCCATGTTTTTGGACATTAAGGGGGGCAACATCACTGTAAAAACCTGAAATAAAGCATTCTTTTGGGATTTTTCTTTTGGATGGATGGAATAGTAAGATTCACCATGTCGTTAAGTATTAAAAAAAAGAATATTTATTGAAAAATAGTGTAAAATTATGATGGTGGAGCTATTCTTGCTGATCTCATCCATGTTTCTGGCTATTAAGGGGTAAAACCAACTGTAAAAACTTGAAATAAAGCATTCTTTTGGATGGGTGGAATAGTAAGATTAACCATGTCGTTAAGTGTTAAAAAAAAGAATATTTATTCTAATATAGTGCAAAATTACGATGGTAGAGCCATTCTTGCTGATCTCATCCATGTTTCTGGCTATTAAGGGGTGAGATCACTGTAAAAACCTGAAATAAAGCATTCTTTTGGGATTTTTCTTTTGGATGGGTGGAATAGTAAGATTAACCATGTCGTTAAGTGTTTAAAAAACGAATATTTATTGAAAAATAGTGTAAAATTATGATGGTGGAGCTATTCTTGCTGATCTCATCCATGTTTTTGGCTATTAAGGGGTGAGATCACTGTAAAAACCTGAAATAAAGCATTCTTTTGGGATTTTTCTTTTGGATGGGTGGAATAGTAAGATTAACCATGTCGTTAAGTGTTAAAAAAAAGAATATTTATTATAATATACTGCAAAATTACGATGGTGGAGCCATTCTTGTTGATCTCATCCATGTTTCCGGCCATTAAGGGGCAAAACCAACTGTAAAAACCTGAAATAAAGCATTCTTTTGGGATTTTTCTTTTGGATGGGTGGAATAGTAAGATTAACAATGTCATTAAGTGTTAAAAAAAAGAATATTCATTCTAATATACTGCAAAATAACGACACTGGAGCCATTCTTGCTGCTCTCATCCTTGTTTGTGGCCATTAAGGGGCAACACCACTGTAAAAACCTGAAATAAAACGTGTTTTTGTGATTTTTTTTGGGGGGTGGATGGAAAAGTAAGATTAACCATGTTGTTAAGTATTAAAAAAAAGAATATTTATTCTAAAATAGTGCAAAATAACGACACTGGAGCCATTCTCGCGAGGCGCGTTGAATTTGAGGCGTTCTACGTAACTTAGTGTAACTGATGCAAATTTGAATCTGGAAAAAAATAAAAAATTTTGTATTAATCTACACTAGTATAGTTAGAGAAATACGCAGGGAATTTTTGAAATATTAATTTTTGTGCGATTGGTGAGCATTTGCGCCTCGCCTCGTGATCTAGAATATGGAATATTTTCCAAGATAAATTAATAATGTAACCAATTATATAAACTAATACACAAGTCAGTTCTGCATATTTCTCTCAATGACTATAATTCGTGGTTACACGATAGAAAATGAACAATTTCGAAAAGTGGGTTAGGAATTACTATCGTTGAATTAAAAGATGTTATATTTCTGTTGAATTAAAAGATTGAGCAATACTATTCTAAAATAAATCTAAAAAAAATTTGGGAAAAATTTTAATGGGGAATTCTAGAGGCCAAAATAAGTCGAAAATCAAGAATACCAATTTGTTGATGGAGGCTTCGTTAAAAAGTTATTAACGTTTAAAGTTGCATCTGTAAATCGGCAACCTGCGCAGAGCTGTGTGCGCGTGATAGTGATTCCCACTCACAAGACTCGCGACTTTAAACGTTAATAACTTTTTAACGAAGCCTCAATCAACAAATTGGTATTCTTGACTTTCGTCTTATTTTGGTCTCTAGAATCTCCCATTAAAATTTTTCCCACAAGTAACTGAACACCCTGTATGTACACCCATGGGAAAAATTTTAATGGGGGATTCTAGAGGCCAAAATAAGACGAAAATCAAGAATAGCAATTTGTTGATGGAGGCTTCGTTAAAAAGTTATTAACGTTTATAGTTGCGCCTGTAAATAGGCAACCTGCGCAGAGCTGTGTGCGCGTGATAGTGATTCTCACTCACAAGACTCGCAACTTTAAACGTTAATAACTTTTTAACGAAGCCTCCATCAACAAATTGCTATTCTTGATTTTCGTCTTATTTTGGTCTCTAGAATCCCCCATTAAAATTTTTCCCAGGGTTACCGAACACTCTCTATAGTCATTCTGTTACGAAAATAAAACTTGTGGATCGTGATCCAGAATATGGAATATTTTCCAAAATAAATTAATAGTATAACCAATTATGTAAATCATTGCACAAGTCAGTTTAGCATATTTCTCTCGATGACTATAATTCGTGGTTAGACGAAAATGAACAATTTCGAAAAGTAGGTTACGAATCGCGATCGTTCCACTGTTCGAGAATGTTTGGTTATTCGATAGGTATCCAAACCGTAAGCAATCACTTGATCACGAGTTTCGCCTCGTTATTTTGGAACTCGTGCCAAGAAATATGCTCGACCTTATAGAGGCTGTGGAAACTGTAAAATTCGAGGAACCAGCATCCCCATCGATCACACTCGAATTTATCACTGTTCCTAACATGTTCTGCAAACCAAACAAAACCTATCTCTTCACACTTTAACGTATCTAAAAATTCTATTATCTGTTTAAAATGGTAATTAATTATCGTCGAAGAGATTCTGAATTTAGACTTGGTCAATTGGTTGGAATTAACTATGCTACTTTTCTGGGACTATGTATTTTCGCACCTTCGATCTTCAGAATTATTCGCGAGCCAATAAGGGCGAGCACGTACAATTAGTTTTTGGCAAAATTTCGAAACCGACGGTCACAGACGGTGAATTAATGTTCGATTAGTCGAACGATCGTGTCCAGTTGCCAAACAGTAATTATACTAATGCCTTATTTGTTTGTTTGCTCGAACCAATCCTTTGCCATAGTATGACGTGTCTGTTGGACTTGAAAATTTTTATATTTAACATTCTATATCAGTGTTTAACTAATTTACTTAGTTAATAGTCATTGATTTAACAAAGTTTGCTAAAATCAGTATGATAATGAAAAGGTACGAGGGTCTTTCGATAAGTCCTTAGAGTTCGACTTGAAAATTTTTATATTTAACGTTCTATATCAGTGTTTAACTAATTTAATTAGTTAATAGTCATTGATTTAACAAAGTTTGCTAAAATCAGTATGATAATGAAAAGGTACGAGGGTCTTTCGATAAGTCCTTAGAGTTCGACTTGAAAATTTTTATATTTAACATTCTATATCAGTGTTTAACTAATTTACTTAGTTAATAGTCATTGATTTAACAAAGTTTGCTAAAATCAGTATGATAATGAAAAGGTACGAGGGTCTTTCGATAAGTCCTTAGAGTTCGACTTGAAAATTTTTATATTTGACATTCTATATCAGTGTTTAACTAATTTACTTAGTTAATAGTCATTGATTTAACAAAGTTTGCTAAAATCAGTATGATAATGAAAAGGTACGAGGGTCTTTCGATAAGTCCTTAGAGTTCGACTTGAAAATTTTTATATTTAACATTCTATATCAGTGTTTAACTAATTTAATTAGTTAATAGTCATTGATTTAACAAAGTTTGCTAAAATCAGTATGATAATGAAAAGGTACGAGGGTCTTTCGATAAGTCCTTAGAGTTCGACTTGAAAATTTTTATATTTAACATTCTATATCAGTGTTTTACTAATTTACTTAGTTAATAGTCATTGATTTAAGAAAGTTTGCTAAAATCAGTATGATAATGAAAAGGTACAAGGGTCTTTCGATAAGTCCTTAGAAAAAGATAGAAAAGCAAATTATTTTGGGTAGATTTTTCTGTTATTTTTTTAACATAATCTCTTTTTAATTCTACACTTTTCCGAGTGTTTATCCAATTTTTTTAACCCCTTAACGTTCATGCAGGAGACTGACTGCTTTGAGAAACGATATTTCTTTAATCTAATGGTTGAAGGGACGATAATATTTCTTTTCTTTCAAATTATACGTTGGATACAACATTGGAAGTAACAAAAACTGTATTTTTAGAAACAAATTCAATAAAGAAGACTGATAATTCTTTGTTAATCTGAAAAATATGAGCGTTAAGGGGTTAAGTCGTCTAAAACTCAAGTCACTGGTTGACTGTAGGGGAACCCCCAAGTAAAACTTGACAGTGTTTGAATAGTTTTTCATTTTTAATAAATTTATTTGACGTTCTACGGAAATTTTGTCTAATACTTTTTTGTAGGTACCCATGAGCACTACTTCAGAAAAAAGTTTCATTGCAATATATTCACTATTGCAGGAGTTATGGCTGTTTGAAAAGTGGGCCACTTTTATAGGGGTTTTCTCATTTTATTGGGGTCAAGGAATAACTTTTTCAATATTCTTAGAATTTCTAAATATTCTTCACTAAAATACGCATTATTTGCATTTTGAAACTTTAAAATCTTCTAATCCGTTCAAAAGTTATGACATTTTAAAATTACGCTTTAAATTTCGGGGAACCATTTCTGGCCTCAGATTATATTTTCGGTAAGGAATTTTTTTCTCGAAAGTGGGTAGAATTTCGGGGGTATGTCTATTGACCAAAAATGATAGTAATTGACCCTCACAACTGAAAATAATTTTTCCAGAATGATTTGAAATTTTTTTTCACCGAAAAAATTTAGGCACCAACTCCCTGTCGATTTTTATTAGGAATTCGTTTTTTATTTATAGTAATTTTGTTTGACGCTCTACAGAAAAGTTGTCTAATACTTTTTTGTAGGTACCCATGAGCACTACTTCAGAAAAAAGTTTCCTTGCAATATATTCACTATTGTAGGAGTTATGGCCGTTTGAAAAGTGGGCCACTTTTATAGGGGTTTTCTCATTTTATTGGGGTCAAGGAATAACTTTTTCAATATTCTTAGAATTTCTAAATATTCTTCACTAAAATACGCATTATTTGCATTTTGAAACTTTAAAATCGTCCAATCCCTTCAAAAGTTATGACATTTTGAAATTACGCTTCAAATTTCGGGGAACCATTAGATTAAATTTTCGGTAAGGAATTTTTTTCTCGAAAGTGGTTAGGAATTCACAGTATGTTTATTCAATAAAAAAGATTATAATTGACTCCTGTAACTAAATATAATTTTTTTAATATGTTTTGAAATTTTTTAATTTCGTCGACAAAATTTGTCTAGTTACTTAATTTTTTTCTTGAAAATGGTTAGGTTTTCGAGGGTATGTTTATTCACCAAAAATGCTTGTAATTGACCCCTGCAACTATATATAATTTTTTTAGTATGATTTGAATTTTTTTAATTTTTCGAAAAATTTCACATATTCTCGAATTTTTTTCTCGCAAGTGGGTAGGATTTCGGGGGTATGTTTATTCACCAAAAATACTTATAATTGACGCCAGCAACTATATATAATTTTTTTAGAACGATTTGAAATTTTTTTTTTCGCCGAAAAATTTAGGCACCAACTCCCTGTCGATTTTGATTAAAAATTCGTTTTTGATTTTTAATAATTTTGTTTGACGCTCTACAGAAAAGTTGTCTAATACTTTTTTGTAGGTACCCATGAGCACTACTTCAGAAAAAAGTTTCATTGCAATATATTCACTATTGCAGGAGTTATGGCCGTTTGAAAATTGGACCATTTTTATGGGGGTCTTCTAACTTTACGGGGTTGAGAAATACCTTTTCGGATATTTTTGGAATTTCTACATATTCTGCATCAAAATACGCGTTATTTGCCTTTTTAAACATTAAAATCCCCCAATCCGTTCAGAAGTTATGACATTTTCAAGACACACTTAAAATTTTGGAGTGAACAACAAAACTATTTATCAACTTGGCTATTATACTTAACATACATACACAAAACAAGGTTGAGAAACACTGTTCTATATCGTTGATTGCTAAGTCTGGGTTAGGTACAAAACTACAATTCGAATAGAACAACAAAACTATTCATCAACATGACTATTATTATATTTAACATACATATACAAAACAAGGTTGAGAAACACTGTTCTATATCGTTGATTGTTAGCTCTGCGTTAGGTATAAACTACAATTCAAATAGAACAACAAAACTGTCCATCAACTTAGCTATTATACTTAACATACATACTCAACAAAGGTTGAGAAACACTGTTCTACATCGTTGATTGTTATTTTTCAGTTTTCTGAGTTAGTTATAAAACTACAATTCGAATGGAACAACAAAACTGTCCATCAACTTGATTATTATAATACACAAAACAAGGTTGAGAAACACTGTTCTATATTGTTAATTATTAGGTCTGGGTTAGGTATAAAACTACAATTCAAATAGAATAACAAAACAGTCCATCAACTTGACTATTATTATATTTAACATACATACTCAACAAAGGTTGAGAAACACTGTTCTATATCGTTGATTGTTAGGTCTGAGTTAGTTATAAAACTACAATTCGAAAAGATCAACAAAACTATTCACCAACTTGGCTATTATTATATTTAATATACATTCACAAAACAAGGTTGAGAAACACTGCTTTATATCGTTGATTGTTAGCTCTGAGTTAGTTATAAAACTACAATTCGAATAGAACAACAAAACAGTCCATCAACTTGACTATTATAATACACAAAACAAGGTTGAGAAACACTGTTCTATATTGTTAATTATTAGGTCTGGGTTAATTATAAAACTACAATTCGAAAAGATCGACAAAACTATTCACCAACTTGGCTATTATTATATTTAATATACATTCACAAAACAAGGTTGAGAAACACTGCTTTATATCGTTGATTGTTAGCTCTGAGTTAGTTATAAAACTACTATTCGAATAGAACAACAAAACAGTCCATCAACTTGACTATTATAATACACAAAACAAGGTTGAGAAACACTGTTCTACATCGTCGATTGTTATTTTTCAGAAACCAGATAACCAAATAACTAGCTAAAAAAAAAAGGCGAACATGTCGGCGCAGAGGGGGATGTTTGTGAACAAACAGTTCAACTCTCCAATAAATTTGTACTCGCCTCAAGCGATACAAGAAACTCTGGACAGGCAGACTCAAGTCTTGGCGAACGGTGCTGTCGGGTAAGCAGACTGAAAAAAATACAAATTTTACCCACCTAACCCAGACTCTAATATCTTCATTTATTTAATCAACTTATTCATAGCCTCATACGTTTTTTCCGACTATTTTAAATAGTATCGCTTCGACAGCGCCCCCCATTAGGGGGTGCCTTACATTTTCAAGTGTCACAATCCAGAGTGGGGGGGGGGGGGCGTAAAAAAAACTGTTGGCTGTAGAGCTCAATATATATATTGTTATAGGAAATATATATCTTTGAAGTATGCTATAATTTTGCACACACCCTCCTAAAAGAACCTCATCGAAGTAACCTCGATCTATGCCTACGTATTTGTGAATGATACGTCTTTATCGCTAAAAATTGCCCAAAATAATCCCCAACGCAAGAAAATAAAGACGTCATGCGCTACCATTTTGTCTGATAGCGCATGTTCGAGACTCTAACATCGCAAATGGTATCAGAATGTAGGGATCCTGTGTTTGGTAAGACGTTTGGCCCCACGACCACCCTAAAAATTGCCTAAAATAATCCCCAACGCAAGAAAATAAAGACAGTAGGCGCAACCATTTTGTCTGATAGCGCATCTTCGAGACTCTAACATTGTAAATGGATCCTGTGTTTTGGATAAGGCGTTTGGCCCCGCGACCACCCGAAAAATTGCCTAAAATAATCCCCAACGCAAGAAAATAAAGACATCATGCGCTACCATTTTGTCTGATAGCGCATCTTCGAGACTCTAACATCGCAAATGGTATCAGAATGTAGGGATCCTGTGTTTGGATAAGACGTTTGCCACCGCAACCACCATAAAAATTGCCTAAAATAGTCCCAACGCAAGAAAATAAAGACTACCATTTTGTCTGGTAGCGCATCTTCGAGACTCTAACATCGTAAATGGATCCTGTGTTTTGGATAAGACGTTTGGCACCGAGACCACCATAAAAATTGCCTAAAATAATCCCCAACGCAAGAAAATAAAGACTACCATTTTGTCTGGTAGCGCATCTTCGAAACTCTAACATCGTAAATGGATCCTGTGTTTTGGATAAGACATTTGTCACCGCAACCAGCGTAAAAATTGCCTAAAATAGTCCCAACGCAAGAAAATAAAGACATCATGCGCTACCATTTTGTCTAGTAGCGCATCTTCGAGACTCTAACATCGTAAATGGATCCTGTGTTTGGATAAGACGTTTGGCACCGCGACCACCCTAAAAATTGCCTAAAATAGTCCCAACGCAAGAAAATAAAGACTACCATTTTGTCTGATAGCGCATCTTCGTGACTCTAACATCGTAAATGGATCCTGTGTTTTGGATAAGACATTTGTCACCGCAACCAGCCTAAAATTGCCTAAAATAATCCCCAACGCAAGAAAATAAAGACAGCATGCGCTACCATTTTGCCTAATAGCGCATTTTCGAGACTCTAACATTGTAAATGGATCCTGTGTTTTGGATAAGACATTTGTCACCGCGACCAGCCTAAAAATTGCCTAAAATAATCCCCAACGCAAGAAAATAAAGTCAGCATCCGCTACCATTTTGCCTAATAGCGCATCTTCGAGACTCTAACATCGTAAATGGATCCTGTGTTTTGGATAAGACGTTTGCCACCGCAACCACCCGAAAAATTGCCTAAAATAGTCCCAACGCAAGAAAATAAAGACTACCATTTTGTCTGATAGCGCATCTTCGTGACTCTAACATCGTAAATGGATCCTGTGTTTTGGATAAGACGTTTGGCCCCGCAACCACCCTAAAAATTGCCTAAAATAATCCCCAACGCAAGAAAATAAAGACAGCATGCGCGACCATTTTGTCTGATAGCGCATCTTCGAGACTCTAACATCGCAAATGGTATCAGAATGTAGGGATCCTGTGTTTGTAAGACGTTTGGCTCCGCGACCACCCTAAAAATTGCCTAAAATAGTCCCAACGCAAGAAAATAAAGACTACCATTTTGTCTGATAGCCATCTTCGTGACTCTAACATCGTAAATGGATCCTGTGTTTTGGATAAGACGTTTGGCCCCGCGACCAGCCTAAAAATTGCCTAAAATAATCCCCAACGCAAGAAAATAAAGACAGCATGCGCTACCATTTTGCCTAATAGCGCATCTTCCAGACTCTAACATCGCAAATGGTATTAGAATGTAGGGATCCTGTGTTTGGTAAGACCTTTGGCACCGCGACTAGCCTAAAAATTGCCTAAAATAATCCCCAACGCAAGAAAATAAAGACAGCATGCGCTACCATTTTGTCTGATAGCGCATCTTCGAGACTCTAACATCGTAAATGGATCCTGTGTTTTGGATAAGACGTTTGGCACCGCGACCAGCCTAAAAATTGCCTAAAATAATCCCCAACGCAAGAAAATAAAGACAGCATGCGCTACCATTTTGCCTAATAGCGCATTTTCGAGACTCTAACATTGTAAATGGATCCTGTGTTTTGGATAAGACATTTGTCACCGCGACCAGCCTAAAAATTGCCTAAAATAATCCCCAACGCAAGAAAATAAAGTCAGCATCCGCTACCATTTTGCCTAATAGCGCATCTTCGAGACTCTAACATCGTAAATGGATCCTGTGTTTTGGATAAGACGTTTGCCACCGCAACCACCCGAAAAATTGCCTAAAATAGTCCCAACGCAAGAAAATAAAGACTACCATTTTGTCTGATAGCGCATCTTCGTGACTCTAACATCGTAAATGGATCCTGTGTTTTGGATAAGACGTTTGGCCCCGCAACCACCCTAAAAATTGCCTAAAATAATCCCCAACGCAAGAAAATAAAGACAGCATGCGCGACCATTTTGTCTGATAGCGCATCTTCGAGACTCTAACATCGCAAATGGTATCAGAATGTAGGGATCCTGTGTTTGTAAGACGTTTGGCTCCGCGACCACCCTAAAAATTGCCTAAAATAGTCCCAACGCAAGAAAATAAAGACTACCATTTTGTCTGATAGCCATCTTCGTGACTCTAACATCGTAAATGGATCCTGTGTTTTGGATAAGACGTTTGGCACCGAGACCACCATAAAAATTGCCTAAAATAATCCCCAACGCAAGAAAATAAAGACTACCATTTTGTCTGGTAGCGCATCTTCGAAACTCTAACATCGTAAATGGATCCTGTGTTTTGGATAAGACATTTGTCACCGCAACCAGCGTAAAAATTGCCTAAAATAGTCCCAACGCAAGAAAATAAAGACATCATGCGCTACCATTTTGTCTAGTAGCGCATCTTCGAGACTCTAACATCGTAAATGGATCCTGTGTTTGGATAAGACGTTTGGCACCGCGACCACCCTAAAAATTGCCTAAAATAGTCCCAACGCAAGAAAATAAAGACTACCATTTTGTCTGATAGCGCATCTTCGTGACTCTAACATCGTAAATGGATCCTGTGTTTTGGATAAGACATTTGTCACCGCAACCAGCCTAAAATTGCCTAAAATAATCCCCAACGCAAGAAAATAAAGACAGCATGCGCTACCATTTTGCCTAATAGCGCATTTTCGAGACTCTAACATTGTAAATGGATCCTGTGTTTTGGATAAGACATTTGTCACCGCGACCAGCCTAAAAATTGCCTAAAATAATCCCCAACGCAAGAAAATAAAGTCAGCATCCGCTACCATTTTGCCTAATAGCGCATCTTCGAGACTCTAACATCGTAAATGGATCCTGTGTTTTGGATAAGACGTTTGCCACCGCAACCACCCGAAAAATTGCCTAAAATAGTCCCAACGCAAGAAAATAAAGACTACCATTTTGTCTGATAGCGCATCTTCGTGACTCTAACATCGTAAATGGATCCTGTGTTTTGGATAAGACGTTTGGCCCCGCAACCACCCTAAAAATTGCCTAAAATAATCCCCAACGCAAGAAAATAAAGACAGCATGCGCGACCATTTTGTCTGATAGCGCATCTTCGAGACTCTAACATCGCAAATGGTATCAGAATGTAGGGATCCTGTGTTTGTAAGACGTTTGGCTCCGCGACCACCCTAAAAATTGCCTAAAATAGTCCCAACGCAAGAAAATAAAGACTACCATTTTGTCTGATAGCCATCTTCGTGACTCTAACATCGTAAATGGATCCTGTGTTTTGGATAAGACGTTTGGCCCCGCGACCAGCCTAAAAATTGCCTAAAATAATCCCCAACGCAAGAAAATAAAGACAGCATGCGCTACCATTTTGCCTAATAGCGCATCTTCCAGACTCTAACATCGCAAATGGTATTAGAATGTAGGGATCCTGTGTTTGGTAAGACCTTTGGCACCGCGACTAGCCTAAAAATTGCCTAAAATAATCCCCAACGCAAGAAAATAAAGACAGCATGCGCTACCATTTTGTCTGATAGCGCATCTTCGAGACTCTAACATCGTAAATGGATCCTGTGTTTTGGATAAGACGTTTGGCACCGCGACCAGCCTAAAAATTGCCTAAAATAATCCCCAACGCAAGAAAATAAAGACAGCATGCGCTACCATTTTGCCTAATAGCGCATTTTCGAGACTCTAACATTGTAAATGGATCCTGTGTTTTGGATAAGACATTTGTCACCGCGACCAGCCTAAAAATTGCCTAAAATAATCCCCAACGCAAGAAAATAAAGTCAGCATCCGCTACCATTTTGCCTAATAGCGCATCTTCGAGACTCTAACATCGTAAATGGATCCTGTGTTTTGGATAAGACGTTTGCCACCGCAACCACCCGAAAAATTGCCTAAAATAGTCCCAACGCAAGAAAATAAAGACTACCATTTTGTCTGATAGCGCATCTTCGTGACTCTAACATCGTAAATGGATCCTGTGTTTTGGATAAGACGTTTGGCCCCGCAACCACCCTAAAAATTGCCTAAAATAATCCCCAACGCAAGAAAATAAAGACAGCATGCGCGACCATTTTGTCTGATAGCGCATCTTCGAGACTCTAACATCGCAAATGGTATCAGAATGTAGGGATCCTGTGTTTGTAAGACGTTTGGCTCCGCGACCACCCTAAAAATTGCCTAAAATAGTCCCAACGCAAGAAAATAAAGACTACCATTTTGTCTGATAGCCATCTTCGTGACTCTAACATCGTAAATGGATCCTGTGTTTTGGATAAGACGTTTGGCCCCGCGACCAGCCTAAAAATTGCCTAAAATAATCCCCAACGCAAGAAAATAAAGACAGCATGCGCTACCATTTTGCCTAATAGCGCATCTTCCAGACTCTAACATCGCAAATGGTATTAGAATGTAGGGATCCTGTGTTTGGTAAGACCTTTGGCACCGCGACTAGCCTAAAAATTGCCTAAAATAATCCCCAACGCAAGAAAATAAAGACAGCATGCGCTACCATTTTGTCTGATAGCGCATCTTCGAGACTCTAACATCGTAAATGGATCCTGTGTTTTGGATAAGACGTTTGGCACCGCGACCAGCCTAAAAATTGCCTAAAATAATCCCCAACGCAAGAAAATAAAGACACCATGCGCTACCATTTTGTCTGATAGCGCATCTTCGTGACTCTAACATCGTAAATGGATCCTGTGTTTTGGATAAGACGTTTGGCCCCGCGACCAGCCTAAAAATTGCCTAAAATAATTTCCAACGCAAGAAAATAAAGACACCATGCGCTATCATTTTGCCTAATAGCGCATCTTCGTGACTCTAACATCGCAAATGGTATCAGAATGTAGGGATCCTGTGTTTGGTAAGACGTTTGGCACCGCGACTAGCCTAAAAATTGCCTAAAACAATCCCAACGCAAGAAAATAAAGACTACCATTTTGTCTGGTAGCGCATCTTCGAGACTCTAACATCGTAAATGGATCCTGTGTTTTGGATAAGACGTTTGCACCGCAACCACCCGAAAAATTGCCTAAAGTAGTCCCAACGCAAGAAAATAAAGACTACCATTTTGTCTGATAGCGCATCTTCGAGACTCTAACATCGTAAATGGATCCTGTGTTTTGGATAAGACATTTGTCACCGCGACCAGCCTAAAAATTGCCTAAAATAATCCCCAAACGCAAGAAAATAAAAACACCATGCGCTACCATTTTGTCTGATAGCGCATCTTCGAGACTCTAACATCGCAAATGGTATCAGAATGTAGGGATCCTGTGTTTGGTAAGACGTTTGGCACCGCGACCACCATAAAAATTGTCTAAAACAATCCCAACGCAAGAAAATAAAGACTACCATTTTGTCTGATAGCGCATCTTCGAGACTCCAACATCGCAAATGGTATCAGAATGTAGGGATCCTGTGTTTGGATAAGACGTTTGGCACCGCGACCAGCCTAAAAATTGCCTAAAATAGTCCCAACGCAAGAAAATAAAGACTACCATTTTGTCTGGTAGCGCATCTTCGAGACTCTAACATCGTAAATGGATCCTGTGTTTTGGATAAGACATTTGGCCCCGCGACCAGCCTAAAAATTGCCTAAAATAATCCCCAACGCAAGAAAATAAAGTCAGCATCCGCTACCATTTTGTCTGATAGCGCATCTTCGAGACTCTAACATTGTAAATGGATCCTGTGTTTTGGATAAGACGTTTGGCTCCGCGACCAGCCTAAAAATTGCCTAAAATAATTCCCAACGCAAGAAAATAAAGACACCATGCGCTACCATTTTGTCTGATAGCGCATCTTCGAGACTCTAACATCGTAAATGGTATCAGAATGTAGGGATCCTGTGTTTGGTAAGACGTTTGTCACCGCGACCATCCTAAAAATTGCCTAAAATAGTCCCAACGCAAGAAAATAAAGACTACCATTTTGTCTGGTAGCGCATCTTCGAGACTCTAACATTGTAAATGGATCCTGTGTTTTGGATAAGACGTTTGGCACCGCGACCACCCTAAAAATTGCCTAAAATAATCCCCAACGCAAGAAAATAAAGACTACCATTTTGTCTGGTAGCGCATCTTCGAGACTCTAACATTGTAAATGGATCCTGTGTTTTGGATAAGACATTTGGCCCCGCGACCAGCCTAAAAATTGCCTAAAATAATCCCCAACGCAAGAAAATAAAGACAGCATGCGCTACCATTTTGTCTAGTAGCGCATCTTCGTGACTCTAACATCGTAAATGGATCCTGTGTTTTGGATAAGACATTTGTCACCGCGACCAGCCTAAAAATTGCCTAAAATAGTCCCAACGCAAGAAAATAAAGACTACCATTTTGTCTGGTAGCGCATCTTCGAGACTCTAACATCGTAAATGGATCCTGTGTTTTGGGCAAGACATTTGTCACCGCAACCAGCCTAAAAATTGCCTAAAATAATCCCCAAACGCAAGAAAATAAAAACACCATGCGCTACCATTTTGTCTGATAGCGCATGTTCGAGACTCTAACATCGCAAATGGTATCAGAATGTAGGGATCCTGTGTTTGGATAAGACGTTTGGCACCGCGACCGCCTCAAGTGCCTAACACCTGGGTCCACGTGTCGTTTGACGGACTCGTGTCGATCGTCGTCAGAGAGGCGATGCTGACCGGTTGTTGGTCGATGAATCAGCGGCTCCTGCCGTCATTGCCGAGCCTCTGTTATTTTCAGATGGCCGAATCACGCGAGTTAGAAATAAACCCCGGGGTCCAGAGCCTAGCAGTTGCGCAAACCCCGCGAACGCCATCGTACTTGACTTAGTTTCGCGTTTGGTGGCCTCGGGGTCTGCACGTCGCCGGTTTTCTCGCGGGATTTCCCTTCTGTCGCGTACCCGATCAACATGCTTACCCAAAACAGGTGACCAAACGATACCAATAACCATCTTGCGCTATCGCAAACACTCGGAGGATCGTATTTCCCTCGATTTGCGAACGTTGACGCGGTCGCTGACACCAGTGACCGGTGACCAGTGTGACCAGTGACCGGTGAACAGTTTCGCGAAATTTTATATCTCTGTTCGTTCGAATATCGAGAAAATCTCATTTATTTAACGCTTTACCGACCGCTATTTAACATTCTGATACATAGGAATGTTAAATTGAAACTGTGAAAGTGCTTACTGTATTGTTCGCGTTCTATTATCATAGGGTAATTAAATCTAGTAACATTTTTTATTTTCGTGAGAACCGATTGATACCAGTCGGTATTGTCGGTAACTGTTGGGTGAAAATCGATTAAGTAAAATTTGATATTTGATATCTTTTTTACAGCATTAGAGTTTGATGGAACTTTTCGCCATACAAATTTTCGAGATATAAATATCTTTTTCTGTTACGTTTCGATCGACTTTTGGTGAAATAATAAATGTTACTTCTTGCGTACATTTTTCCCCTGATCTAAAATAAAAACGACATTTTGTTCATAATAATACTACGTATTACATGAACTACCATCCTTCGTAATAATAATTATTTAAACTATGTCCATCGCGTAATTAAATTGGAAATTGCAAGAATTATTTTCGACAATTTTGCATTTAAGTCGTTTTTTAATTCTATCATTATTTCATCCAAAGTCGATGGAAACGTACCAAAAAAAATAAAATTTACATCTTGAAATGTCAAGGAATATACGTGAAAAGCGACGAAAAGTTTTATCGAACTCTTATGCTGCAAAAAAATTGTCAAATATCTCGTTTTATCATTTTACATGAATCTCTCTTAATAGGCTACCGGTCGGTAAAGTGTTAACCGCGTATCTCACGTTGGTAATGTTTTCCACCATAAACCTAGTAATTTTTAGAGGGGTTTCCCCGAAAGTGTATACACGAAAGAAGTTAGATTTCACACAAGAAAGTTTCAACCAATCATTGTTAATCGCGAGTAACAAAGAGTGTTTCTTTCAGAATCGACTTCAATCAGTTAGCCAAGCCGTCGAATTTACAAAACAGTGCGGTTCTACGGATGCTCGAAGAGGAAGAGGCTAGGCAACGAAGCGGCCAGCCGAGTAAGCGAATTCTAATTTACAATCGGTTAATTTTTCGTTTCTTGCGAATTATATCATTAAATGCCTTACTAAAGCTATATCGTCGGAGAAACCATTTCTTTTTCACTATATTTACATTACTCGATACGTTTTTAACTCTTTGCGGCACTCATGTATAGAAATTTTATTGCGTTTTAAGATTGTCGCGATAAATCTTCCGCTTGCAGCAATTGGTGAACCTGTATTGGCATGTTCATCAATGTTGCCAACACAAACGAGCACATTTGTAACATTTGATGAGGATATTACCAACTGCTTTACGTAAATAAGACGAAATGTAAACCTATGCGCGCGCATGCAGCTGTGGGAGTCCCACCATGCATCACGGTGGGACACTTTTGATCCCAGCGTGCCCCAAAGAGTTAAAGAAACAAATGTTTGCGTCAAACATACAATTTCAAACCGTGTACACTTCTAATAATATCTTAAAAATGTATGCTCTGGCTGCCAGTGGCTGGCATAGTTCGCAAGAAACGACTCCGGACGTTGCGTACAGAGTCCAAGATAACATAGAACAAAACAAAGAACCTAATCCAAAGATTTCAGCAACCGAAGCACAAAGTCGCACATTAATCTAACGAAGAAGACTAACAAGAAGCAAATGTTGCAAGCTGCTAATTATGAGCGAGGGAGACTAACACCACTATCAGAAAAGCTGGTTTTGTCTATCAACAGAGAGGTGAACACTAACGTTACTTAAAATATACAGCGGGACAAAAATACAGCACGCTTTGGTAAAACCTCTTCGATGAACCTTGTGTGTTTAATAATACACATATGTTCTCCGTAGAATGTAGAAAGAAATCAACTTAAATGGTACTCAACGTCACAACAATTACAGTTGGACCATATACGTATAGAAAATGTGCTGTCTTTCGGTCCCATAATGTATGCTGTTCTGCGCTTGCTTGATAACAATTGGAGTGCAAGAATCACTTTCCGAAATTTTAACTCTAGTTTGTCATTATAATAGAACATAGAGTTGCAAATATACTAATCGTGTTTCCTTTTAGAGTTACAGATTGCTATTCGCATTGCATTTTTACTCTTTTATTTAATGGATATCAATTGCGTTTGTACGTTTAGTCATGTTCAATTATAAACACTTGTTGTTGTAGTAATATGGATTATTTTAACTCTATGGTATTGGGGGTTGGAGAGTTATTGAAATTTTAAGCTCTCCGTTCCTACCGGTGCCTTGTTAAAAGTCCCAATAGTCTGCGATTGGACCTTGGGAAAAATAATAGCAATAGAAATGTTTGTTTGGAAAGTGCCCCTGTCGAAATTTTTACCTTGCCCCTACCTATCTGTATCAACCCCCACTTTTTGGCCTGTGACCAGGAAAGCTCTAAAATCGGTGGCTAGGTCGTTTCTTCGATAATGAAAGGTACTTCTAGCGTTAGTTGTTGGCCAGTATTCGTTTTGGCAAAGTCGTTTCCTTCTTCTTCGTGTCCAAGTGACTTGTTTTAGAGAATTCGTGTTAAACAACAGTTTCCACCGGGGACAACTTTTCCAATTGTACGTACACCCAACATGCATGCATGACACAAATCCACAGTAAAGTAATGTCAAAAAACAATTGTTTAACATTTCTGTTAAAAGTCTGTCTAATGACAATCGTTTTGTCAAAATCAAACGATGATTATATTGTTTTGACAAGTTTTACGTAGCTTTGTTCGTAAGGATACTTTGGACTTTGAAGTTACGTTATTCTTTTATGTACTGTTGCGTTTGTAGATTTGTTTTTATTTTTAAATTGTGCGTTTATTTCCTTGGTCACGGGTTGATACCACCCAATATTCGTGCTTCCAAAAGAATCTAAGAATACAGCAAGGTCGTACCAAAATCGTGTCAATTCTTCAGCAATAATTGTGTAAATATAAACTTGGCTGCTGCCACTGCGGTGAATAATAATTCGTTTTATTGGCGCAATAACCACTCTTTTCCACGTTTCTTTCAATCAAACATGGGAAACGAAACATGATCCAACATTCACAGCCAAGTCCACGCAAGTGTGAAACGTACCAATCGATTGCACTTTTAGCATTTTCTATTTACCCATTCATCATTATGCATAGATTCATGATAATAAAAATAAAATAGTTGCTTGAATTATAAACGTTTAAAAGAATGCGAGACATACTAGAAAAATAAATAAACATCTCAATAGTCAGAGTCTAAAAATTTAGTATGACGCATCCGGTTTCGATCGAGTCATCAACTTGTATACGTATGTTGCTCGTAAATTGTTGTCACCTTCGAGAACAAAAATATACGCTCGCTATATATAAAGACTGTTTCCGCTACAGATAGTTTTCAACACGCAAGCAATATTTATGCTCAATATTTCGTTGAGTTTCCCAACGATAGGGAATATAATGCAGAATATTTCAAATAACATTGATACATTTGCAACGTATGGCTTTACAATTAATATCATTAATCCTTTCACGTTCCATTCTAGCATAATTGTTCCAATTATACTGACTTTTGTAATCGTTCGTAGGCCTGAAACGTGTGGCTTGGCCACCACCTCCGGAGGACCAGGACTTTGACTTTGTGGAACAAGGACCGGTGCAAGCGAAGGTAAATATTTCGGTTTGAACAAATTTTACCAGGAAGCCACGAATAGAGAGAAAGGACCTGATCCTTAAAATGGTGTATTAATACAATTCTTGCATCAACTGCCCTTACCCTAATAACTTTTATCAGATTCTAACGATTACTGTTAGGAAAGTGTTGTTTTTTTTATAGAATTAATTAGTAATGTTCAGTATCGATGGAAGAATCCTGTTTTCATTAAAAGTTTGTGATTTCCTTATTATCTTGCACTCGTCGTTTGCTCGTTGTTGCATACTAGGCGTTGATGATGTCCTTTTATGTTTCTTTTTGGGCCCTCCACGTTATCAATGTTATGTGCTTGTTACGTCGTAATTCGAGAAAATGTATCCTGCAATTTAGAAAAAGTTTGCGTTATTCGTAGTGAAATAAATGAATTAGTTAAAATTCAATGCTTGCAACGAGTGTTAGAAAGTTTTTGATTTACAAATTGAGTTCCAAATTGCGTGTACCCGCACGCCCCTGCTAAATGTACAATGGCGAGGAGGGAAAGAATTATTTATATCCGTATTAGAAACGAAGAATCATACTTTTGAGTACGCGGTTGACTACACCGTCGTGTCGAGGCGAATATACACAGTTAGGGACAAAAGTATGATGAAAAAGGATATCACTGAAATTGAATTAAT
Organism: Colletes latitarsis; assembly: GCF_051014445.1. NCBI lineage: Eukaryota > Metazoa > Arthropoda > Insecta > Hymenoptera > Colletidae > Colletes > Colletes latitarsis. The sequence continues at coordinate 9,925,454 of NC_135146.1, forward strand.
ATAGGATTACTAATTACTGTTAATGTTTAATGGCGATAATATATTTGGTAGTGGAAAACATAAGATAATATAAATTTGAGTATATAATTACATAGCATATACAGGGTGTTCGACCACCACTGGGAAAAATTTTAATGGGTTAAAAATTCCTTTTTAATTTTTAGTAATTTTGTTTGACGCCCTACAGAAAAGTTGTCTAATACTTTTTTGTAGGCATCCATGAACTCTACTTCAGAAAAAAGTTTCATTGAAATATATTCACAATTGTAGGAGTTATGACTGTTTGAAATTGGATCATTTTTATGGGGGTTTTCTCATTTCGCGAGGTCAAGGACCAACTTTTCGAATATTTTTGCGATTTGTACGTATTGCCCATCAAAATACGCGTAGTTTGTTTTTTTAAACTTTAAAATTGTCCAATCCGTTCAGAAGTTATGGCGTTTTAAAGATACGCTTTAAATTTCGGGGAACCATTAGATTAGATTTTCGGTAAGGAATTTTTTTCTCGAAAGTGGGTAGGATTTCGGGGGTATGTGTAATGACCAAAAATGATTGTAATTAACCCCCCTAACAGAAAATAATTTTTCCAGTACGATTTGAAATTGTTTTTTTCGTCGAAACATTTAAACACCTACCCCCTGTCGATTTTTCTTAAAAATTCGTTTTTCATTTTTAGTATTTTTGTTTGACGCCCTACAGAAAAGTTGTCTAATACTTTTTTGTAGGTACCTATGGGCTCTGCTTCAGAAAAAAGTTTCATTGAAATATATTCACAGTTGTAGGAGTTATGGCTGTTTGGAAATTGTACCACTTTTATGGGGTTTTCCAACTTTACGGGGTTAAGGGATAACTTTTCGGATATTTTTGGAATTTCTACATATTCTGCATTAAAATACGCGTTGTTTGCCGTTTGTAACATTAAAATTGTCCAATCTGTTCAGAAGTTATGGCGTTTTAAAGATACGCTTTAAATTTCAGGGAACCATTAGATTAGATTTTTGGTAAGGAATTTTTTTCTCGAAAGTGGTTAAGAATTCACAGTTATGTCTATTCACCAAAAAAGATTATAATTGACTCCCGTAACTAAATATAATTTTTTTAATATGTTTTGAAATTTTTTAATTTCGTCGACATTTGTTCACTTACTCAATTTTTTTCTCAAAAATGATTAGGTTTTCGAGGATATGTGTATTCACCAAAAATGCTTGTAATTGACCCTTGCAACTATATATAATTTTTTTAGTATGATTTGAAATTTTTTAATTTCGTCTAAAAATTTTAATACTTACTCGAATTTTTTTCTCGAAAATGGTTAGGTTTTCGGGGATATGTTTATTCACCAAAAATGCTTGTAATTGACCCCTGCAACTATATATAATTTTTTTAGTATGATTTGAAATTTTTTAATTTCGTCTAAAAATTTAGGCACCAACTCCCTGTCGATTTTTCTTAAAAATTCGTTTTCAATTTTTAGTAATTTTGTTTGACGCCCTACAGAAAAGTTGTCTAATACTTTTTTGTAGGTACCTATGGGCTCTGCTTCAGAAAAAAGTTTCATTGAAATATATTCACAATTGTAGGAGTTATGGCTGTTTGAAAATTGGACCATTTTTATAGTGCTTTTCTCATTTTGCGGGGTGAAGGACCAACTTTTCGAATATTTTTGCGATTTGTACGTATTGCCCATCAAAATACGCGTAGTTTGCTTTTTTAAATATTAAAATCGTCCAATCCGTTCAGAAGTTATGATGTTTTAAAGATACACATGAAATTTTCGGTAATGAATTTTTTTCTCGAAACTGAGTAGAATTTCGGAAGTATGTGTATTCACCAAAAATGATTGTAATTGACCCTCACAACCGAAAATAATTTTTCCAGAACGATTTGAAATTTTTGAATTTAATTGTTAATAACTTTTTAACGAAGCCTCCATCAACAAATTGGTATTCTTGATTTTCGTCTTATTTTGGCCTCTAGAATCCTCTATTAAAATTTTTCCCAGGGGTGGCCGAACACCCTGTATAAGACACAGAGTATGCATATATACATACATATACACATGATATATATATATATATATATATATATATATATATAATTACACAGTATAGCGTGCTTGGGGATTCCCCAATATGGCCGATCGCTACTCTGACAGAAAGCGCCATCTTGCGGACGCATGCGCGCCACATTTTTATTAATACGGGATTCACGCCATGCTCTACAAGATTTCAGTCCAATTTCATGCAATCTTCGTTTTATTGTTTTCGACACATCTGATCCTACTGCATACTCTTTGATACTTTATAACACGGTAACGTATCTCATTGAAATTTATTCTAAGTTAAGTCTAGGTTATGTCTCAGTCCAAAAGAATTAAATTTCGGATTTGATATAAAATTTCTGCTGTTTGTTGCATTTTTATATCGTCCAACGCTTAATGTTACTTGTAATTTGTATAAATATCTTGCCTCGCAGTAATGTATCAACTGCCTCACTGGGGTTGATTCCTTGTTTAAACTTAATTTTGTTATTTAAGTAATCCATACACTATAAAGGTAAATGTTAAAGGAAGCTTAAACCCGTAATCATAATGCTATAGTGATTAAATTTCATTGATATTCAGTATCATCATCTGTCCGCTTACTGTTGCCCTTAACTGTATACTGAGAATAATGTCTCCGAAGAAACCAGAAACGGGCAAACAAAATTCGTCGACCGAGGACACGGCAATGCGTACAAAAAGCCTCTGTTTTCCGTTTGAAAAGACCCGTGGAATAGGTGATCGCGCCTCGTACCAGAGCAGTCCCTCGTCAGGTTCGTCGCCTCAGCCGGCGTCGACGATCGCTCGTTCGTCGACTCAGGGCGCCGTTCCATCGTCCCCGTCGTCGATTAGTCCTGCTGGAACTCTGCGACAGCCTTCTTCTCACTTCCAACACCAACCTGTGCCGAAGGGCTGGGCGCCTGTAACGCCTCCTGCTACCTCTCCGATATCGCCACAACCGATTCAACCGGTTTCCTGGTCGGGACAACAGAATCACCATCCGCAGGTAAGTGATCCGGGGCATAGGTGTCGACTTCCTTCCGCCTTAGACTATTTGCAACGTATCTGGTACCACCTAACAACGGTTACAAAACAATTAATATATATTTGGATGTGATGGCACAGGAAAGCAAACAAAACTTAGAACCAATCGTATAGCACGGTGTGGAAGCTCTGTCATTGAATTGTACCGGACTGGAAGTCGACACTTGTGCATATATCAGATCGTCCCATGAATAATATCTTTAGAACGATCTGATATCTTGGACAGTTCTATCGACAGGTGGATCGCTTCGCAGGAGAGATGCACGATAAGGAAATATTAATGTTCATTTCCTCTGTATACATATATTCCTCTGTTCTGGAACGAGCGTGTAGTCAACAGGCGTGTTAATTCTTAAAATCCACTTCCCTTGGATTCCTATACGCTAATTCAATCGTGTTATTAATTACAGCAACACCCTCAGGATAGTTACTCGTCACAGCGACAACCGCAACTTCAAACAGCCCCTACTCCATTCGAACCACCACCCTCTACCATCACACTACGTCCGGAGCCTCCAATTTCACAGGTTCGTGAAACGTTTATTGATAATTTAATTTTTTCAGATTCCTATTGCTCGCTTCCAACGTATCTCATGAGGTACCAAGTTATCAAAAAAGTGTTCTGACAAAAGTTTTACTTAAAAGGGCACGTTATACATCATTTTCGTGTATGGTGATCATATAATGTGAATCTTTGAATAAAACAAGTTTTGTAAGAGTACTTTTTTGATACTTTCAATGAGATATTCCACTTTTTGCAGTTAAACCTTCAATGAGATATTCCACCTTATGAGATATCTCACCTTTCACAGATAAACATTCAATGAAATATTCCACCTTTTGCAGTTAAACCTTCAATGAGATATTCCACCTTTTGCAGTTAAATATTCAATGAAATATCCCACCTCGTGAGATATTCTACCTTTCGCAGTTTAACCTTCAATGAGATATTCTACCTCATGAAATATCCCACCTTTCGCAGATAAACATTCAATGAGATATTCCATATCATGAGATATCCCACATTTTGCAAATAAACCTTCAATGAGGTGTTCCACTTTATGAGATATCCCACCTTTCACAGATAAACATTCAATGAGATATTCCATATCATGAGATATCCCACCTTTTGCAAATAAACCTTGAATGAGGTATTCCACCTTATGAGATATCCCACCTTTCACAGATAAACATTCAATGAGATATTCCATATCATGAGATATCCCACCTTTTGCAAATAAACCTTGAATGAGATATTCCACCTTTCGCAGTTTAACCTTGAATGAGATATTCCACCTCATGAAATATCCCATCTTTTGCAGTTAAACCTTCAATGAGATATTCCACCTTATGAGATACCTCACCTTTCACAGATGAACATTCAATGAAATATTCCACCTTTTGCAGTTAAACCTTCAATGAGATATTCCACCTTTCGAGATATCTCACCTTTCACAGATAAACATTCAATGAAATATTCCACCTTTTGCAGTTAAACCTTCAATGAGATATTCCACCTCTTGCAGTTAAATATTCAATGAAATATACCACCTCGTGAGATATTCCACCTTTCGCAGTTAAACCTTCAATGAGATATTTCACCTTTCACAGTTAAACCTTCAATAAGATATTCCACCTTTCGCAGTTAAACCTTCAATGAGGTGTTCCACTTTATGAGATATCCCATCTCATGAGATATTTCATCTTTCGCAGTTAAACATTCAATGAGATATTCCACCTTTCGCAGTTACACTTTCAATGAGATATTCCAACTTTCGCAGTTAAACCTTCAATGAGATATTCCAACTTTCGCAGTTAAACCTTCAATGAGATATTCCACCTTTCGCAGTTTAACCTTCAATAAGATATTTCACCTTTTGCAGTTAAACCTTCAATGAGATATTCCACCTTTCGCAGTTTAACCTTCAATGAGATATTCCATCTCATGAAATATCCCATCTTTTGCAATTAAACCTTCAATGAGATATCCCACCTTTCACCGATAAACATTCAATGAAATATTCCACCTTTTGCAGTTAAACCTTGAATGAGATATTTCACCTTTTGCAGTTAAACCTTCAATGAGATATTCCACCTTCCGCAGTAAAACCTTCAATGAGATATTCCACCTCATGAAATATCCCATCTTTTGCAGTTAAACCTTCAATAAGATATTCCACCTTTCACAGATAAACATTCAATGAGATATCCCACCTCATGAGATATTCCACCTTTCACAGTTAAATCTTCAATGAAATATCCCACCTCATGAGATATTCCACCTTTCGCAGTTAAACATTCAATGAGATATCCCACCTCATGAAATATTCCACCTTTCGCAGGTAAACCTTCAATGAGAGAACCCAGCTTTCGCAGTTAAACCTTCAATGAGATATCCCATCTTTTGCAGTTAAACCTTCAATAAGATATTCCACCTTTCACAGATAAACATTCAATGAGATATCCCACCTCATGAGATATTCCATCTTTCGCAGTTAAACATTCAATGAGATATTTCACCTTTCGCAGTTTAACCTTCAATGAGATATTCCAACTTTCGCAGTTAAACCTTCAATGAGATATTCCACCTTTCGCAGTTTAACCTTCAATGAGATATTCCATCTCATGAAATATCCCATCTTTTGCAATTAAACCTTCAATGAGATATCCCACCTTTCACCGATAAACATTCAATGAAATATTCCACCTTTTGCAGTTAAACCTTGAATGAGATATTTCACCTTTTGCAGTTAAACCTTCAATGAGATATTCCACCTTCCGCAGTTAAACCTTCAATGAGATATTCCACCTCATGAAATATCCCATCTTTTGCAGTTAAACCTTCAATAAGATATTCCACCTTTCACAGATAAACATTCAATGAGATATCCCACCTCATGAGATATTCCACCTTTCACAGTTAAATCTTCAATGAAATATCCCACCTCATGAGATATTCCACCTTTCGCAGTTAAACATTCAATGAGATATCCCACCTCATGAAATATTCCACCTTTCGCAGCTAAACCTTCAATGAGAGATCCCAGCTTTCGCAGTTAAACCTTCAATGAGATATCCCACCTTTCGCAATGAAACTTTCAATGAGATATTCCACCTCATGAAATATTCCACCTTCCGCAGTTAAACCTTCAATAATATGATGTTCCACCTCATAAGATATTCTACCTTTCGCAGTTAAATGTAACATCCTCTCTGCGTATATTATCGAACATCTGAGCTTTTCCATGACTCCTTTCGTAACATCTGCTAGCGGCACAGCTTCCTCCTGGTCCTCTTGCTCCCAATATTGCTCTGTTTGCTCCCTTTCATAGTATTTTGGGAACTTTAGGCACCAGCGCCCGTTTACCAAGCTCAACCTGCCGCAACAAAGGCTCCAGTTAGCGGAAACATGAGGGGAGACTTGAAATGGCCACCGCCAGCGGTGAAAGCTCAAACAGAAGCGGAAAACAGAGCCAGGATGGAACTGGCGAGAGGACCAGCTGTCAGACCTCGAAGAGTAAAGAAGGATTACAGCGGTTTCTTCGCTCAGCACGCCTTGAACAGTTCGTACCCTGGCTATCGAGCTCCACCAGGCACTCAATACTTCACCCCAGCCTATCAACATTAGCGAATCTATTCAATAGTTGTTTACTTCTCTATCTATCTATCTATCTCTGGAAACGTCGTCCTGGGCTTGATTTTTGATCTCTCGTTGAAAATTACCCTAGGAATCTTCGCGAGGATGTCTCGATACATAGAAATCGCTCAGGGGCTGTTCTCGTTGGATTTCGAAATTTGTGCACACAGAGCACAGAGTAAAATGATGGATCGAATGATTGTTTCTCCAGGACTCGAGACTGTACACGGATTGTGTTTTCGCTTTTCCAGTTCTCGGGTCCGAATTGGCGCGATGCTTTCACGAGACAAGATGAACACCTTCATTGGGATTTCGAATTTCAACGTAACTTGTATATACTGAGACTGACAATTGCTTTTTATCCTCGTTACTTTCGTTCAAACGTAAAATTAAGCGTTCATTAGGACAAAATGTTTCAACCCAAATCTTCCCATCGTAGATGGGGTCACTTTTCAGCCAAATTTTTACACTTATTCTTTCAGATGCACCCCTAAGTTAGGTTTCAACCCACCTTTAGTAAAATGCTGATCAATAGCGTAGCTCTAAGTAATATTTAACGCGAAACGTTAGCGTACAAATAAAAAAAAACACTAATGCTTCTGAGAAAAGCTTTTTATCTCGTGAAAGAGTGGTAAACACTGAAACGTTGAGTAGTAGCGAAATAAGAAACGAATAAGATCGAATGAAAATCGAACAAAAATGTTGCGAGACATTGAGACGAACACGTCCTGATATCGCAAACGTTTTTGTAAAACGATTAAACGACCACGTGTCTATTGAATAACGTAACTTTGTAATAATGTAACATATTGATGTGTATAAATAAAGGATATTTACAAATTTAAACGTGGACCGTGAATTTTCAATCGTTTAAAAAAATTTATTTCAATATATAATGGAAATATAATATCGTAATTTGCTTTATAAATAAATATACAAAATATATATTCGTGTACTAAAAATGTAGACTATTTTGTACAGAATATATAGCAACGGTGAAAATTGAGAAGATTTTATTTGAAAATAAGCAATCGAGATTGTAGATTAATTCGTTAATCTGCAATGTTTATCCGTTATTTTTGAATAAAATTTTCCCAACTTCGCTAGTGGTGAATGCTTGGAAAAAAATCACATTTTTGTTCATTTGTAATCTTATAATTGAAAAGTAAGGTAAGAGAAACATTTACTCGCGACTAATAAATAAATGCTAAGAGTCCACCATTAACACTCTTTTTTTTGTTCGTGGTCTATCGTTTAAATAAGTATTAAACATGTACATTAAGGGCGATTATCTTACTCGTTAAAAGTAACACGTTTAATCGTTAAAAAAATAATCTATCAGGAATATGATCTTTGATTGGAGTTTATTTGCTAACAATTTTCCCTGAGATCATCTTGCTTTTCTTTTTAAATTCAAATTCATTCGCAGCATTATAAATATCCTATCGTTTCAAATAAACCTTGAATAGATCTTTTATAATACTCATATTTATAGAATTCTGTTTCGCTAAAGTGATGCATTCTCTTTTCCTAGCCCTTTCGTTGCACCGTACTGCATAATAATGTTACTCCAAACTCTTACTACGCTTGCAATTTTAGACTACGAAATAGCCTAATCTTTATATAAAATCAATTCATTCAATCTTGCAGTGTAAGATAACGAAATTCCGATTAAGATTTTACGCCATATTATGCAAATGTACAACTATATAGGAAAAAGTTTCAGACTAACGAAAAACCATGTGTTTGTTGTATAGCTTGTTGCAGCTTGTATCTTAATCTTTCTCGGGTTTGATATCGTGGGAGGTCGAGTAAATTGAAACACGTATGAGCGACGGGCAACATACGTTCATCACCCAATGGTTGTATCGTAATCTGGAACAAAACAAAACGCTTAATTGGAACAATTTAAACGTTTAAAAGTTGCATGTGTGGCGCTGCTTTGTTGCGGTAGGAACTGGAACTATCGTAGAAGGGCAGAAAAGGAAAACAGGGGGCGCTAGTGGGCCCATCAGTGAGGCTTCCTAGCAGGCCCAAACTGGGATATTGGAAATTTCTTATTATTATTCTCCTGTGTTGTTGCAGCACCTTGAATAGAGGCCCTATGATCTATATTTAAAGTAGAGGTTAGTATCTAGTAATGTTTATGTTAGTAATTACAGTTTCCCTCGTGTTAGAGCTTGAGATATGATGAGTATGGTGTTGGAGTTAGTTCATGATTAATCTGGAAGTTTTAATCTGTATCTTTCGTGGATTGTTGTCAGGATTGAAGCTCTTTAGCATGGTTAGCTTCATGACTTGCAAATGTATTCTATTTTTGCTTCCTCATGCAGTGAAGCGGTTGTGTGATATTGGAGTTTGTTAAGTATCATACGGTACCTATTTTGGATTACTTGGATTTTGGAAATGTGTACTTTTGTGTAGACAAAGTTTGAGAGAGGTAGAGAGTAGGCTGTCTCTAGAGATGAGTGTACGCAGGAGACTAATTCCTTTGCACGCTCAGTCTTGGATGTTATGCTGCCATTTTAATTCTGTGTCGAACCACATTCCCAAGTATTTCACCTTTTTGGACCAGGGGATGGATTGTCTATCGTGATGTTTGTGAGATTAGGTTTTAGTTTGTGAGTGAAGAAGACTGCCTCAGTTTTTGTTGAGTTTATGGTCAGTTTCCAGGTCCGTGAAGGATTCAAGTGAGCTTGAGCATACTTGACTGCGTGGTTGCGAGCCCATGAGGAGTAGATTGTAGTGTCATCGGCATAGAGGGCTTGGTATTGGGATTTTTGGGAATGTCGTTGATGTAGATGTTGAAAAGTATGGGACCCAGGACTGACCCCCATGTGAAGTGTTCTGGGAGTGGACTGTGTACCGTTGTAGGTTACTGATATAGTTCTGTTTGACAGGAAGCTGTGTGTTATTTTGATTTGGTGTTTAGGTAGGTTGATATGATGTAGTTTGAGCAGGAGTCCATTGCGTCAGACAGTGTCGAAGGTCTAGCAGGACTAGAGCTACAGAACTTGTTCGCTTCTAGTGCAATGTCTTCCTGCAGTCTGAGGGCTTGGTGGATAGTGGAATGGTTGGACTGAAAGCTGAATTTTTCCGAGATTAGGGTGTTGTTTCTAAGGTGAATTTTGATTTGGGTGAGAATGACTTTTCCCAGGATTTTATCGAGGAGATTTAGGAGGCTAATAGGTCTGTAGTTGTTTGGGATTAGTGTGAGCTTTTCCTGATTTGAGGAAAGGTACAATTTTTGTGATTTTCCATGCTTTGAGAAAACAGGCTAAGGTTATAGATTTGCCTGAGTAGTATAGTTGTAGGATCATTCTGTTAGGTAGGATTTTGAGTTGAATTGTAGTGATTTTTTCGTGTTCTCGGGATTTGCTGTTCCTTAAACTCTTGAGAAAATGAAATGATGAGAATGATGATGAGAAAATCAAGAATACCAATTTGTTGATAGAGGCTTCGTTAAAAAGTTATTAACATTTAAAGTTCCACTTATATTGAATTTTTTTCTCGAAAGTGGATAGGATTCGGGAGGTATGTCTAATGACCAAAAATGATTGTAATTGACTCCCGCAACCGAAAAAAATTTTTTTAGAATAATTTGACAAATTTAGGCACCAACCCCCTGTCGATTTTTATTAAGAATTCGTTTTTGATTTTTAGTAATTTCGTTTGACACCGTACAGAAAAGTTGTATAATAATTTTTTGTAGGTAGCCATGAGCTCTACTTCAGAAAAAAATTCCATTGAAATATCTTCACTATTGTAAGAGTTATGGCTGTTTGAAAATTGGACCATTTTTATGGGGTTTTTCCAACTTTACGGGGTTAAGGAACAACTCTTTGGATATTTTTGGAATTTCTACATATTCTTCATTAAAATACGCATAGTTTGCTTTTTGAAACGTTAAAATCGTCCAATCCGTTCAGAAGTTATGACCTTTCAAAAATACGCATGAAATTTTGGGGCACCATTTCTGGCCTCAGATTATATTTTCAGTAAGGAATTTTTTTCTCGAAAGTGGTTAAGATTAGAGGGGTATGTCTATTGACCAAAAATTATTGTTATAGATCCTCCTAGCTAAAAATAATTTTTTTAGACAGATTTCGAAATTTTTTTTTTCGTTGAAAAACTCAGGCTACCCTCCGTCGATTTTCCTTAAAAATTCGTTTTTTATTTTTAATAAATTTGGTTGGCGTTGTATGGAAAAGTTGTTTAGAACTTTTTTGTAGGTATCCGTGAGCTCTACTTTAGAAAAAAATTTCAATGAGATACATTCACTATTGTAAGAGTTATGGCTGTTTGAAAATTGGACCATTTTTATGGGGTTTTTCCAACTTTACGGAGTTAAGGAACAACTCTTTGGATATTTTTGGAATTTCTACATATTCTTCATTAAAATACGCATAGTTTGCTTTTTGAAACGTTAAAATCGTCCAATCCGTTCAGAAGTTATGACCTTTCAAAAATACGCATGAAATTTTGGGGCACCATTTCAGGCCTCAGATTATATTTTCAGTAAGGAATTTTTTTCTCGAAAGTGGTTAAGATTACAGGGGTATGTCTATTGACCAAAAATTATTGTTATAGATCCTCCTAGCTAAAAATAATTTTTTTAGACAGATTTCGACATTTTTTTTTTCGTTGAAAAACTTAGGCTACCCTCCGTCGATTTTCCTTAAAAATTCGTTTTTTATTTTTAATAAATTTGGTTGGCGTTGTATGGAAAAGTTGTTTAGAACTTTTTTGTAGGTATCCGTGAGCTCTACTTTAGAAAAAAATTTCAATGAGATACATTCACTATTGTAAGAGTTATGGCTGTTTGAAAATTGAACCATTTTTATACGGTTTTTCTCATTTTTCGGGGTGAGGACTCAACTTTTCGGATATTGTTAGAATTCCTACATATTCTTCACCAAAATACGCGTTATTTGCATTTTGGAACAATAAAATCGTCCAATCCATTCAGAAGTTATGACATTTCAAAAATACGCATGAAATTTTGGGGTACCATTTCTGGCCTCAGATTATATTTTCAGTAAGGAATTTTTTTTCTCGAAAGTGGTTAAGATTACAGGGGTATGTCTATTGACCAAAAATTATTGTTATAGATCCTCCTAGCTAAAAATAATTTTTTTAGACAGATTTCGAAATTTTTTTTTTCGTTGAAAAACTCAGGCTACCCTCCGTCGATTTTCCTTAAAAATTCGTTTTTTATTTTTAATAAATTTGGTTGGCGTTGTATGGAAAAGTTGTTTAGAACTTTTTTGTAGGTATCCGTGAGCTCTACTTTAGAAAAAAATTTCAATGAGATACATTCACTATTGTAAGAGTTATGGCTGTTTGAAAATTGAACCATTTTTATACGGTTTTTCTCATTTTTCGGGGTCAGGACTCAACTTTTCGGATATTGTTAGAATTCCTACATATTCTTCCCCAAAATACGCGTTATTTGCAATTTAAAACATTAAAATCGTCCAATCCATTCAGAAGTTATGGCGTTTTAAAGATACGCTTTAAATTTCGGGGAACCATTAGATTAGATTTTCGGTAAAGAATTTTTTTCTAGAAAGTGCGTGAGATTTCGAGGGTATGTCTATTCACCAAAAATTATTGTAATTGACCCCTGCAACTAAAAATAATTTTTCCAAAAAGATTTGAAAATTTTTTTTCCCCGTCGACAAAATTTCGCACCTTTTCGAATTTTTTTCTCAAAACTGGGTAGGATTTCAAGAATATATCTAATGACCAAAAATGATTATAACTGACCCCAGCAACTAAAAATAATTTTTGCCGAACGATTTGAAATTTTTGAATTTAATTGTCAATAACTTTTTAACTAGGCCTCCATCAACAAATTGGTATTCTTGATTTTCGTCTTAATTTGGGCCTCCAGAATCCCCCATTAATATTTTTCCCAGGGGTGGCTGAACCCCCTATATAGCAACTGAGGGAGGCAAGCACGGGAAACAACGCCACACATGCAATCATATCACCAACCTACCTTGATCGCTTTCATGCCTTGTATAGGTATTCTATCGCTTCCAGTTAAAAACAATAAAAACTTTTTCTTCTCCTCCAAAGACAGTTCACGAAATACTTGCCAAAACAATTGAATCGTAGGATCGTTTTTCGTATACCCTTCTTTATACATTGCATTCTTTTCCAACTCCTCCCAATCATAATCTTCATTTCCTACCACCACTGCCATTAATTCGTAACTATGAAACAACTCCAGCACTCTTCCACCGCAAACTTTATGGAAACCTTTGTGAAATTCTTTAAAATGCACTTCGACAGATTTGTTCAGTATATAATCTACGTACAAGTCAACGAACTGTTTTCTACAAACAATAACGACGCCATTATTTATAAGAACACACGCGTGTAAATAGAACAGAAACATTTGAAAATATGTACTTATTTTTCAATGTAACTGGAATTTTACTACCTCCTGGTATAAGTTCGTAAATTCTTTTCTCACCAAACGCTTCTCTGACAACTTCAAAGTTCAGACAAAAGATTTCTTCGAAATCCGGTTCGTCGTAATCGAGTACGCTTTGCATGCTCCTGCAACAATATTAATATCACCATAACGCTTGCATAGCTTCAGACAAGACCAGTATTTTATCTCGAGTGTTTTGCACCCTAAAATCCAACATATTTCAAAAATCATATCATACTTAGCGAGTACTGGGGACATTTCTTTAACATCGATCAGTCCAACTGGTTCGAGCAACAATTTCTTATATAAAGCCAGTGGGAATGGTAAATCAATAATAATGAAATTGTAAATTACAAGCCCACAGAGGACTCCGATGAGAAAATACATATTTTCATCCTCGAAAGAGTCTTCGCTGAACCAAATGATTCTGGTCTCTTCGTACTGTTTGAACATACCGTACTTTGGGTCAAGAATTTCTTTCAACAGAAGCATAAAGAACTCTTTCTTAACGCCTCCTGCATCTTCTGCTTCCTCACCGTGAAACTTTACCTGTAACAATTTCATTAATGAAACTTTAGATACTTAAACTCTTTTAGAATACTCACTCGTAGAGGTTTTTTCAAGTCTCTGGAATCATAGCGGGACAGTTCCAATAAAGTGTCTGCAACTATGTTTTCGCGAGACACGTTCAACAGCACAAATTGAATATTATGGTGCTCGTTTACAGAGAATGGGTACAAAAACATTTGATACGTGGCAGCTCGAGTAGCAGCTTCGTTCATTGCTGACTGCATCTAACGTAACATAGAGAAGTTTAAACATTGTAACATGTGCAACGTAAGCTTACTTTGTACCTGAATGGCTTGATCGGTCTCAAGCAGTATCGTCTTTGCTTGAGCGTCCAGAAGAAAAGGATAGTGACAGAAGACTTTCTGGCACTGAAACAAATTTGAGTTATTTAAGAGTCAAGATTGAGTAAATCGTAGATATATTCGACTTACAGAATAGTGTTCCTTCTCTACGATCCACTTCACATAATCGTCTCTAATGTCTATGTATTCTATCAATTCTGGTAAATGAAATGTAGCGTAGGGCACAATGTTCCTTTCTTTGCCTTCGTTATTCAATTTATTTAGTAAATGTAAGAAATCCAAAACAAGTTGGAGCGTAGCATCCCAGGGCACAACCTAATGAATTTAGTTCCTACAGTGCTACTGAAATAAGTGTTTCACTGTTTATCGTGACTATTACCTTTGTTGCTTTCGATTCCTTTACGTAATGAAGAACAACTGACTTATGAATTCTGACTAATCTTTCGAAATAGTGCGATGGCGCTTCGGCCCACCATTTAGATACAATTTCAAGAACCTCTGGTTTTAATGCTAAAACAGCTTTGCAAAATGGTTTATGCAATAAATTACGATTAATGGGATCTGCAAAACCGTGATACAAAGGTAATATTAAGAAGATTCTTAAAGATTCCAGACAATATATGCTAGATGGTAAGCTAGCATAGGATGGAATCAAGCTCTCTGATATGCAAGTAAATATCTAAAGAAGGAATAATTAATTCGTAGTAATTTAAAACGTCAGAGTATTTGAACTTTCGTAAAACGTGTTTTCGTGTATACCAGTTCCTGAATCGTGTTGTTATCCAATTCCCTAATAATTCCAAACGATCTGCTAGCTTGATTCAGATCCAGTCCGTGTTGTTTGCTTGAACATCCATAGTGATTATCGTTATTAAGCAAAAATGATCCGTTCAAACAAGCTTGGCTCTTAAATACGGTCTCTAAATATCTGTAAGAACATCGATTCACCGAATTTTATTATTTTTATCATTGATTATACAGGGCGACGAAACTAAGACTAAAAATGACATAGAGAGCACAGTGGAATTTTATTTTTTCTTAATTTTTAAATTCAATAGAATTAACAAGGGACCATCGCAAGGTGTAAATCTCCAATTTAGATGAAACTTCGCAATTATGTAGCTCTCACAAATCTATTAGACACGTATTTTTTTGTAGCTGCTAATATTCACTTTAAGGGGTTGAAATCAGCCCTCAAAGTTGGGGGTTCGAAACATACTTTGTTGAATATCTCGGAAACTATTAGAGATAGGGGTGTGCTTCAAATGGATGAAATTTATGTTTTCAAACGGCGAATTTGACGGTGTAAAGAGATTTGCAAAACTTTTATTTGTTTAAACAATATGTTAAAAAATAGCACATTTCTTTATTTTTCTCGTTGGATGTTAATGATTTTTTTTTCTCCGTTTGTACAGAGAAACTACACATCCATGTACAAAATACGGATAAATTGGAATTTTGATTTTTTCACGATAAAGAAAGATTTTATATTTGTAATTTTTTTCGTATCTCGTGTTTGGCCAACCCTGGGAAAAATTTTAATGGGAGATTCTAGAGGCCAAAATAAGTCGAAAATCAAGAATACCAATTTGTTGATGGTGGCTTCGTTAAGAAGTTATTAACGTTTAAAGTTCCAACAATACTGAATTTTTTTCTCGAAAGTGGGTAAGATTTCGAGAGTATGTCTATTGACCAAAAATTATTGTTATAGATCCCCCTGGCTAAAAATAATTTTTTTGACAGATTTCAAAATTTTTTTTTCGTCGAAAAATTTAGGCACCTACCCTCCGTCGATTTTCCTTAAAAATTCGTTTTTGATTTTTAATAATTTTGTTTGACGTCCTACAGAAAAATTGTTTAATACTTTTTTGTAGGTACCTATGGGCTCTACTTCAGAAAAAAGTTTCATTGAAATATATTCACTATTATAGGAGTTATGGCTGTTTGAAGATTGGACCATTTTTATGTAGTTTTTCTCATTTTATGGGGTCAAGGAATAACTTTTTCAATATTCTTAGAATTTCTAAATATTCTACACTAAAATACGCGTCGTTTGGCTTTTTGAACATTAAAATCGTCCAATTCGTTCAGGAGTTATGGTGTTTTAAAGATTCGCATGAAATTTCGGGGTACCATTTCTGGCTTCACATAATATTTTCGGTAAGGAATTTTTTTCTCCAAAGTGGGTAGGATTTCGAGGGTATGTCTATTGACCAAAAATAATTGTAATTGATCCCCCTAGCTAGAAATAATTTTTTCAGAACGATTTCAAAATTTTCATTTCTGCCGAAAAATTTAGGCACTTTGTCGAATTATTTTCTCGAAAGTGGGTAGGATTTCGAGAGTACGTCTACTGACCAAAAATTATTGTTATAGATCCCCCTAGCTAAAAATAATTTTTTAGACAGATTTCAAAATTTTTTTTTCGTCGAAAAATTTAGGCACCTACCCTCCATCGAGTTTCCTTAAAAATTCGTTTTTGATTTTTAATAATTTTGTTTGACGTCCTACAGAAAAATTGTTTAATACTTTTTTGTAGGTACCTATGGGCTCTACTTCAGAAAAAAGTTTCATTGAAATATATTCACTATTATAGGAGTTATGGCTGTTTGAAGATTGGGCCATTTTTATGGAGTTTTTCTCATTTTATGGGGTCAAGGAATAACTTTTTCAATATTCTTAGAATTTCTAAATATTCTTCACTAAAATACGCGTTGAATGCTTTTTGAAACATTAAAATCGCCCAATCCGTTCAGGAGTTATAACGTTTTAAAGATTCGCATGAAATTTCGGGGTACTATTTCTGGCTTCACATAATATTTTCGGTAAGGAATTTTTTTCTCCAAAGTGGGTAGGATTTCGAGAGTATGTCTATTGACCAAAAATACTTGTAATTGATCCCCCTAGCTAGAAATAATTTTTTCAGAACGATTTCAAAATTTTCATTTCTGCCGAAAAATTTAGGCACTTTGTCGAATTATTTTCTCGAAAGTGGGTAGAATTTCGAGAGTACGTCTACTGACCAAAAATTATTGTTATAGATCCCCCTAGCTAAAAATAATTTTTTAGACAGATTTCAAAATTTTTTTTTCGTCGAAAAATTTAGGCACCTACCCTCCATCGAGTTTCCTTAAAAATTCGTTTTTGATTTTTAATAATTTCGCTTGACGTCCTACAAAAAAATTGTTTAATACTTTTTTGTAGGTACCTATGGGCTCTACTTCAGAAAAAAGTTTCATTGAAATATATTCACTATTATAGGAGTTATGGCTGTTTGAAGATTGGACCATTTTTATGTAGTTTTTCTCATTTTATGGGGTCAAGGAATAACTTTTTCAATATTCTTAGAATTCCTAAATATTCTACGTTAAAATACGCGTCGTTTGGCTTTTTGAACATTAAAATCGTCCAAACCGTTCAAAAGTTATGGCATTTTAAAGATTTGCATGAAATTGCGAGGAAGCATTCCTAGCCAGAAATTATATTTTCGGTAGAGAATTTTTTTCTCGAAAATGGTTAAGATTTTGAGGGTATGTCTATTGACCAAAAATGATTGTAATTGGTCCCTGCAATCAAAAATAATTTTTTTAGAACGATTTAAAATTTTTTAATTTTCTTGAAAAATTTCACACCTTCTCGAATTTTTTTCTCGAAGGAGGGTAGGATTACGGGGATATGTGTATTCATGAAAAATGATTGTAATTAACCCCCGCAACCGAAAATAATTTTTTCAAACCGATTTGAAATTTTTTAATTTAATTGTTAATAACTTTATAACGAAGCCTCCATCAACAAATTGGTATTCTTGATTTTCGTCTTATTTTGGCCTCTAGAATCTCCCATTAAAATTTTTCCCAGGGTTGGCCGAACACCCTGTATGCGATCTGGTACTTCGTACAACACGAAATACAAAAAAAATTAGAAATATAAAATCTTTCTTTATCGTGAAAAAATCAAAATTCCAATTTATCCGTATTTTGTACATGGATATGTAGTTTCTCTGTACAAATGGAGAAAAAAAAATCATTAACATCCAACGAGAAAAATAAAGAAATGTGCTATTTTTTAACATATTCTTTAAACAAATAAAAGTTTTGCAAATCTCTTTGCACCATCAAATTCGCCGTTTAAAAACATAAATTTCATCCCTTTGAAGCACACCCCTATCTCTAATAGTTTCCGAGATATTCAACAAAGTATGTTTCGAACCCCCAACTTTGAGGGCTGATTTCAACCCCTTAAAGCGAATATTAGCAGCTACAAAAAAATACGTGTCTAATAGATTTATGAGAACTACATAATTGCGAAGTTTCATCTAAATTGGAGATTTACACCTCGGGATGGTCCCTTGTTAGTTGTTTCTAGAATCATCATGTAGAAATATCACTGGTCACTCAAAAGAACCACCCAAAGGAACGTAAAATCTATTTACGACATTTGGAATAATCTTAGGTACTAACTTTTCTACTCACGTCATAAGGTCATGATCAATTGGCGAGCCTGGTGGAACTCTCTGACATGCCATTAATTGTTCTTCGTTTATTTCAAGAATTTGATAAGAAGATCCTAATATTCTACAGTCGTCTGGTTCTATATTATCCTGCAGAAATTACATTATATTATAAATTATATCATTAGTAGTTACATGTGGATTCGAACAGTGGAAAACCAAGTACCTTCCGTGGGATTACGGTTGCGAAACAATGATCACCACCAGTAAAGATATGAGTAACTATACAGTCGATGCTAGAGAAACTGAATTCCTTATCAAGATCAATCATCGCAGTGCCATTAGGGGCAACCCATGGTCCATGTACTACCTGCGGAGTGGCTATACTACGTGTAACACGGTTGCCCAATTGTCCTGCCCCACCCAAACCCCATGCGTAAATTCTTCCACGAGATGGCACCAATGCCAATGTGTGTCTTTTACCACAGGAGATCTTGCAAAATAAACACTCACATAGCACCTTGACAATCAAGAGAAACAGTTTGTTTACAAAATTATTACATACCTGCGTAACTGTGCTACCCATAAGTTCCATAACTTGACGGGGCAAAATTTCATTCGAATTATTTCCATGCCCCAACTGACCGTACATTCCTGCTCCGCAAGTGAACACCCCACCATCCTAGAACAATGAGGCGTAACACAACAGTTTTTCAAATATTAATAAAACTTCATAGAACGCAGGTTGAAGATACTTACCAATGTCAAAAATACAGAAAATTCTTCACCGCATGCTGCGTAACATACTTTTGCATTCTGCAAGGTTTGCAACTGGCAAGGAATGTTCCTGTCCTGTGTGTTGTTTAGCCCCAACTGACCAAACGTATTTTTGCCCCAACCGAATATAGCTCCTGCGAAAGATTCATTTACCTTCACGTTTTATGAGAATGTTTCCTTTCTTGCTACTACGTTACCTGATTTCGATATGGCTATGCTGTGATACCCTCCGCAGGCAATAAAAGCAATAGGCACACCGACTAGACTACTTACAAGTTTAGGCTTTATTTCGTTTTTGATGTCGGAACCCAAACCAAGTTGCCCTTCGTTATTAGAGCCCCAACTATATAATTCGCCATTATTCGTCAATGCGAGCGTATGCTTCGCACCGCAAGCTATTTGCACAATTACGCTAGTACCAAGTGTTTTTACCATACGTGGCGTACACTCGATAATATTTTTGGAATTCAAACCTGCAAAGTTTGAAGTATTAACTGAACGAACAGCATCTAGAAATTATCGAAAGACACATTAATTTTGGTAATGTTACCTAGCTGGCCTTCTCCGTTAGATCCCCAACTAAACAGCTGCCCCCATTCATTTACTACTACCGTGTGATGTGCACCGCAAGCTACCTTTTTAAATACAAATGCATCTAAGTCAGGTACCAACTCTAAACATAAAACAATTTTGTTAATATTTGAAAAGTTATCTGAAGGAATAAGTGGCAAATTTGAGAAATAAGATTTGCGTCTCAAATGTTGCAAATTTTTCAGATTTAATCAATTCGAGGATTCACGTTTCTCATACTTACGAAATCTTTTTCTTCCCTTTTCGTGGCCAAGTTGTCCATAATCGTTATTTCCACACGAATATATTTGGCCATCATGGGTAATAATTATCGTATAATTTTCACCACATGCAACTAAAATTATTTCAAAGGTAACGATTATAAGAAAAATTGTTATGTGCGTTTTGGGTGAATTCACTCTTACTTTGTTCAATCTCTGCTGCTCTTTTAAAGTTTACTTCGTGGGGTATTAAAATATTCTCATCCTCGATACCACCTAAACCCAGTTCCCCGTGTATAGCACTACCCCAGCAAAACATATCTTTTGTTACTTCGAGTGAAGGATATTCCTCTGCTACAACAGGCTCACAAGCCAGACGTCGCTTTTTGGTCCAGTTTGCCTATGCAAATACCGGTACAGAAATCATAATTATCATTGCTTTCTTCTGTTTATATTCGCACTGTTTTACGGTACAGAATGTATTTGGTTTTTAAATATTAAACATGCACTATGTCTGAAGATATAAACTAAAATTAATTTGTTGCATTGTATTTACCATTTTCAATGGAATAAATTAAAAAATAGACGCAAGGAATAACTGTGATGCAAACAAATGACTCTAACATTAATGTAAAAATAAGATTAGAATGTCATGTAACAAAGAATCTATAAATATTGTAGACAGATTTGAAAACCCTGCTACGAGTGTAGACTCTTAGAGTACAAAATACCATTTGCGAGTGAACAAAAAACTAAAATTAATTTGTTGTATTGCATTTACCATTTTCAATGGAATAAATTTGAAAATAGACGCAACGAATGACTGTGATGCAAATAAATGAATCTAACGTTAATGTAAAAATAAGATTGGACTGTCATGTAACAAAGAATCTATAAATATTGTAGACAAATTTAAAAACCCTGCTGCAAGTGTAGATTCTTAGAGTACAAAATACCATTTGCGAGTGAACAAAAAACTAAAATTAATTTGTTGTATTGCATTTACCATTTTCAATGGAATAAATTTGAAAATAGACGCAACGAATGACTGTGATGCAAATAAATGAATCTAACGTTAATGTAAAAATAAGATTGGACTGTCATGTAACAAAAAATCTATAAATATTGTAGACAGATTAAAAACCCTGCTACGAGTGTAGATTCTTAGAGTACAAAATACCATTTGCGAGCGAACCATAAACTAAAATTAATTTGTTGCATTGTATTTACCATTTTCAATGGAATAAATTAAAAAATAGACGCAAGGAATAACTGTGATGCAAACAAATGAATCTAACGTTAATGTAAAAATAAGATTGGACTGTCATGTAACAAAGAATCTATAAATATTGTAGACAGATTTAAAAACCCTGCTACGAGTGTAGATTCTTAGAGTACAAAATACCATTTGCGAGCGAACAAAAAACTAAAATTAATTTGTTGCATTGCATTTACCATTTTCAATGGAATAAATTTAAAAATAGACGCAAGGAATAACTGTGATGCAAACAAATGAATCTAACGTTAATGTAAAAATAAGATTGGACTGTCATGTAACAAAAAATCTATAAATATTGTAGACAGATTTAAAAACCCTGCTACGAGAGTACACTAGAGCAGTCTATCAATCGATCAGTCTGTCATTGCCTCGTCGTTAGAAATAAAGTTGTTACCTCTCCGATTGTCTACAATATATAAATTTTTCTGTTCGTAAAGACATCTCAGTCTCATTTTAATCGCAGAATACCTCTACAACGTATCGTAACGTTAATTCTTGGTAAAAATAGAACAATCGTACCGCATGCTAAAACTTCTTCTGTTTTGCTTAATTAATACGCTTTAAAAATTGCGTTAGAAATGTTCCGAACGAGTAAGTTGTGAATTAACTTCAGAGGAAACGATCGAGTCTCGATTATGCAAGTTTCAAGCGAATCAGATGCATGCCAAGTTACACGTATAGTAAAGTAGTGAGTATCGATGATAACGTTTGGCTGAAAACAGGTATATCGGTGACTAACCATATTTTTCTGTTTCTCTCAAACTGAAAGCATCAGAGGTGCAGACGGGGCATGCTATTTATGAAAAACGTGAGGTATGTCCTAAAAATAACGTTCTTTATAATCCTCCGATAAGTTTGGAAAACATCTTTATAAAAGAAGAACATTATTTTTATATATCGGTTTATTTCTTTAGAAACATCGTGTATCATTAACGTTTCGATGCAGAACACACAGAAACGTAAAATTCCATTTAAACGTGAGTTATAGTTAAAGATGACATTGCGTAAAATGTTACGTTCGATGCAACGTACTTGGAAGAAGGTTCTATTCATTGTACCTGTTTATCCTGTCATAATCAGAATTTAAACGGGCTAGGTTAAGAGAAACGGAAGAAATTTGAGTAGCTTAAAACATGACAGTATTTACGGATCCGAATGGTAACAAATCAACAACGCAAGAACGTGAAATGCAGCAAATTTCAATTGTGAGTTGATAAGAATTTTTTTTAATAAAATACGTAACAGTCGTTTCGCTCGTTACTTACATTTCTCGTAGGTGCAATGTTTATGAAAAGCGTTTAAGTAGAATTATCAATCAGAAAATTTTTAAACGTGGTACGAATTTATTTTTAAGCCAAAAGATAAGTTTTCGATCTTAATGACCATTCACTGTTGGAAGATTACAATCGCAAGAATGGAAAAACCTAGACTGCAGTGTCGTAATAATACACCTACGAAATAATACTACCTAACAGTGTTTTTTCATATTTGACCCTTGACACACGAATGAAATTCATGAATCGTTTTGAAATATTAATCGAACGAATGTTTTTGAAAACAGAACGTTAAATAGTCAAGGATCGGAAAAGATGTTCCATAGTATTTTTCAGATAGTAATAAATTTCGTTTTCTAAAGGAATCGATAGAAACTTTTGAATTTCGACTGTATCTGTGCTTTGGGTAGTAATTAGGGGTTAAAGGGTTTAATATTTTTAAATTGAACATATCCAACGAGAATAGATATTTAATAATTCCCTATACAAATTCATGGATCCTCACACAATCGTGAGGTATTATGGGTATTTTGAAATGTTCATAACATACAGTCAGTCACGAAAGTCTTCGTGCATCCCTTAAAATAGTAATTTTAAAGAAAATAACAATTTCGTGTAATATTATATTCATTTATTATTATGTATGATATTATTAATTAAACTACATAAAAGTTTATTGGTTTTTTTAAGAATAAAAACGAAATTGTGCGTATCGTTCTTCCACGAAAAGAAGGCACAGCGTGTTTATATCCCCACTCCTGTTGCTGTCCGCTGATTGGCTGTCACCGATTTCGTCACCGTTCTCGACCAATCAGTGGACAGCAACAGGAATGAGGTTGTAAACACGCTTCTCTCGTGGAAAAATGGTACATTAACCTCTTAACGCTCATATTTTTCAGGTTAACCAAGAATAATCAGTTTTCTTTATTTAAAAATGCGGTTTTTGTTAATTACAATGTATCTAACGTATAATTTGAAGGAAAACAAATATTATCGTCCTTTAAATCGTTAGATTAAACAAATATCGTTTTTCAAATTTTTCGAAGGTAGTAAGTCTAATAAATCTAGTAAATTTTTGAAACATAATACTTGGGCTTCCCCGATAATGTTTTGTTTACATTGTCATAACGTCGTGATTTAGTTGAAAGACGTCTAACAATCATTTAGCAACAATGAGTGCTTCTAGGAGGGAAACAAGCGTTTAAATGCAGGGAATTAATTGTTAAATTATATAAGGAGAAGAAATCTGTAGGTGAAATTGCTAACATTGTAGGCAGAAAACATTCTACTATTCAGTACATAGTAAAAAAATTCAAAATAACTGGTAAATATGAAAATAAAACACGTAGTGGTCGGCCTAAAATCCTAAGTAATGCTGCAGTCCGCTGATTGGCTGTCTTCGTCACCGTTTTCGACCAATCAGCGGACAGCAACAGGAGTGGGGATGTAAACACACTGTGCCTTCTTCTCGTGGAAGAATGGTACCCCTTAACGCTCATATTTTTCAGGTTAACCAAGAATGATCAGTTTTCTTTGTTGGATTCGTTTCTAAAAATGTGGTTTTTGTTAATTACAATGTATCTAACGTATAATTTGAAGGAAAACAAATATTATCATCCATAAACCGTTGGATTAAACAAATATCGTTTTTCAAAGCAGTTAAACTCGGACATGAACCTTAAGAGGTTAAAATACGAAGCTAGTAAGTCTAGTAAATTTTTGAATGCTACAGAACACGTATGGGACTATTTGAAAACTTTAAAACTGCATTGGAGGAGGAATGGAAAGGAATTCCGTCTGATTTTACGACTAAATTAGTCCATTCTGTGCCAAGAAGATTAAAAACAGTTTTAGAGGCAAAATATTAACGTAACAAAAATTTACTAGATTTACTAGATGTATCGTCCTTCCACGAGAAGAAGGCACAGTGTGTTTATATCCCCACTCTTGCTGCTGTCCGCTGATTGGCTGTCTTCGTCATCGTTTTCGACCAATCAGTGGACTGCAACAGGAGTGGGGATGTAAACACGTTTCTCTCGTGGAATAATGGTACCAACTTCATATTTTAGTGTACAAACAATTTTGTAACATACATATTTCGCTTTTTTCTTATTGCATAAAATATTCTTAAAAAATAATACAGTTTTATATAGGTTAATTAATAATATTGTACATATTAATAAACAAACGTAATAATATATAAAATTATTACTTATTTTCTTTAAAAAGACCGTTTTAAGGGGTGTTCGAAAACTTTCGTGACTGACTGTAGATTTGTACTGGTTCACACTTAAAATTTTATGTTAAAGTATTTTTAACAAAATTATCTTAAAGTGATAGTAACTGGGCCTTCCATTTTTCTATAATATGTACATAAAATAGTAAATAATAATTGTTTAATTTATCCTATAATATCGTTTACAATATTTATGAATTGTTTTCGTCGATTTCTGTATCTGCCTTAAATCCATATTGTGGCTATATTCAAATATATTCGTGAACGAGGTGAATCAAATTATATATTTATTTATTCAATAATGTACACATGAAAACGTTACATAAACTCTGTGACAAAAACGTGGCAAAACTCAAATGATACGTATGTGGCGTGTGCACTTGTATATAGTTGAAGTTCTCAGAGAGAGTGGGTAGAGTGCGTGATTTTAGTGACGTAATTGTTTCGATTATTTGGCCACTAGAGGCGTGACGGTATCGACGTTGAAGCGCCAAAGTTTCGAATGGTGGCCACGATATAGTTCATGGCTGCCCCCCCTATCGGGAAGATCGAGCGACCGAGTGGGTAGGCGGCAGCCATATTATCAGTGAGGTGTCAGTATTGTCTGAACGTGACAGGATTTTAGGGTGTGGAACATACAATTTCCTGTCATTTTCTACTGCGGTTATAGTGCAAGTGCTAGTGCCACTGGCTTACTGTGAATGTGTGGCACGTGTGTTATAGGACACATATTTTATAATCACAATACTGTAAGTCCACAACTAATTGTTGCTTAGTACCGAACGATACAAGTATATTTCATAAATCTTAAAACAAATTGTCTCTTCCGTAACATCGAGATTCTACTTGTTCAATATTGTTCAATATTATTACGCCGATATGTACGTTTCCTTTGCTTTAGAAAACTAACCTCTTACTTACTAACCTACATAGTTTTTTTTTCAAATCATAAAATCGTCACTTATCGCTCTTCGATAACTTATTGTAAGGCCACATTTTTCTTCTCGTCCTGGTTTCGTGCTGGTTACATTTACTTAGTAGTTCCTTAAATATATTCCTACATAATTTCGTTCGCCGAAGGTGACATTGTACCACGTCCCAACTTTTTTTGCACCGAAGGCGTAAACATGCAAATGAAGAAGATTTCTTAAGCGTATATAAGTAATAAATTACTGGGTGGAACGAATCGAGGTTATATCGATATAACCATCGATATGTAAACACCAAAAGTTTAATATATACATGCTTACATTTCTGTCAGTCTCACGAATTTTTAGTCGTTAAAAGTTTCCCATACTTACGACAAATCAATTCAAAATTTTCTTTAAACCTATACTGTAATGTTTATGACATAAAGGTTGTACAATTTACGAGTGTAACGAGCAACCTCGAAGGACATTTTTAAGTCCTTTGTTTTACATTTGTTCGAATATTTCTAACGCGTTGCATCTCGAAATTTCTTCGAATTTCTTCCTCTTTGGAACACGCTGTTAGCGTTGTAAATCGAAGTAAAAATAAACTAAATTTATGCAGTAATCGGGGAGGGAAAAACGGCGTGTCGTGGACATGGATTTTACGAGTATTTTGGACTTCGGACGCGGCAGTCGGAAATGGAAACTTTATTAATAGATGCTTTCTATCTCCGTGCTTCTTGAAAACTTGGACGGATACGTCGCGCGAAACTTCTCGTTTTTCGTTCCTGTCGCTGACAAAAGTTGGGAGATACGAACGGTTCAACGGACGTGGTGGTCCTAGATAAAAGGAGAATGCTAGACGCGCTATACAGGCACTCCTTTCTGCCAGCGGATGTCGGTCACGCGGATTTACATTATAACCTGTCTCTTCTTCCAATATGGAGACATGCATGCAGTTCTCGAATGGATACGTGCCACTTTTTCCCCCTCGATTACTTTTTCCAATAAAGGTTATTGTCACGTCGATTTGTAAACATTTGTTAATGAATTAACATTTTAACGAATTAACAATTTTATTTGTATTTTAACGCCTTGCACGATTCGTCCAATGTAAATTCAGTTTTGAAAACGATATTCGTTCAAGTAGAATAGGACTTAAATATGATTAGAAGAATATTGGGATAAATCTTGTTTTTTAATCGTTCCTTAATATTTTGCTAAATGCTAAATTTATATTACTGTTTTTTCCATAAAAAATTTACATACGGAGTTCTTTTTATCGTGGATCATATATTGCAAGATGTAGAGTAAATTTTGTTAATACAGTTGTTTTTTATTACAGCGGATATTTTCATTGTTGAATACGGGAAAACAAAGCTGCCATAATGCCCAAGCCACCGGTACGTATCTTTTTTTTATATCGTTATAATTATTGTAAGTTATATTTGTAATAATAACAAATTATTCTTAAGTGTTTCACGTATAGTTTATAAGGTATTAATACTGTTGTAAATACATTATTAAATAAATGAATAATTAAAAAGAATTATTTTTGAATTCGAGAAACTGGTTTTTTTGAAATTGTATTATAGGTTAAAGATATATTATTATTATTATATAATTGCATTAGTCGACGTTACCTGAGATAAATAAATTATAATCTCGATATTTATGTTAAATGTAGGGTATGGTAGTGTTTTTAGCTAGGGACATTTTTGTTCACTATTCTGTCCCCTAATGAGATACAATGACGATACATAACCTATTTCGGAGATTATAAGGAAGCTAGTAATTAAATCAATCTAACGTTTTTCGGGATTATTAATCATGAACAGTTAGTCTCACAATCTTTACATGTTTTTTACGTATATTAAGTAACTAGATTAGCCAAAACTAAACGAAATATTCAAAAATAAATTTTTAAAGAGGTATTCTCGTATCGAGATACAATGACGATACATAACCTATTTTAGAGATTATAAGCTTAATGTCACAATCTTTACATGTTCTTTACATATATTAAGTAACTAGATTAGTCGAAACTAAACGAAATATTTAAAAATAAATTTTTGAAGAGGTATTCTCGTATTGAGATACAATGATGATACATAACCTATTTCAGGGATTATAAGGAAGCTAGCAATTAAATCAATTTTCGGGATTATTAATCATGAACAGTTAATCTCACAATCTTGACATGTTTTTTACATATATTAAGTAACTAGATTAGTCAAAACTAAACTAAATTTTTGAGGAGGTGGTATTCTCATATTGAGATTCAATGACGATACATAACCTATTGCAGAGGTTATAAGGAAGCTAGCAATTAAATCGATCTAATGATTTTCGGGATTATTAATCACAATCAGTTAATCTCACAATCTTTACATGTTTTTTACGTATATTAAGTAACTAGATTAGTCGAAACTAAACGAAATATTTGAAAATAAATTTTTGAGGAGGTATTCTCGTATTGAGTTACAATGACGATACATAACCTATTTGAGAGATTATAAGGTTAATCTCACAATCTTTACATGTTTTGTACATATATTAAGTAACTAGATTGGTCAAAACTAAACGAAATATTTAAAAATAAATTTTTAAGGAGGAGGTATTCTTGTATTGAGATACAATGACGATACATAACCTATTTCAGAGATTATAAGGAAGCTAGTAATTAAATTGATCTAATGATTTTCGGGATTATTAATCGTGAACATTTAACCTCACAATCTTTACATGTTTTTTACATATATTAAGTAACTAGATTAGTCAAAACTAAACGAAATATTTAAAAGTAAATTTTTTAGGAGGTATTCTCGTATTGAGATACAATGCTGATACATAACCTATTTCAGAGATTATAAGGTTAATCTCACAATCTTTACATGTTTTTTACATATATTAAGTAACTAGATTAGTCGAAACTAAACGAAATATTTGAAAATAAATTTTTAAAGAGGTATTTTCGTATTGAGATACAATGACGATACATAACCTATTTCAGAGATTATAAGGAAGCTAGCAATTAAATCAATCTAATATTTTTCGGGATTATTAATCATGAACAGTTAGTCTCACAATCTTGACATGTTTTTTACATATATTAAGTAACTAGATTAGTCGAAACTAAACGAAATATTTGAAAATAAATTTTTAAAGAGGTATTCTCATATTGAGATTCAATGACGATACATAACCTATTTCAGAGATTACAAGGAACCTAGCAATTAAATCGATTTTCGGGATTATTAATCATGAATAGTTAATCTCACAATCTTTACATGTTTTTTTACATATATTAAGTAACTAGAATAGTTAAAACTAAACGAAATATTTAAAAGTAAATTTTTGAGGTGGTATTCTCGTATTGAGATACAATGACGATACATAACCTATTTCAGAGATTATAAGGTTAATCTCACAATCTTGACATGTTTTTTTACATATATTAAGTAACAATATTAGTCAAAACTAAACGAAATATTTAAAAATAAGTTTTTGAAAAGGTATTCTCATGATGGGATACAACGACGATACATAACCTGTTTTAGAGTTTATAAGGCTAATCTCACAATCTTGACATGTTTTTTATATATATTAAGTAACTAGATTAGTCAAAACTAAATGAAATATCTAAAAATGAATTTTTGAAGATGTAGTCTCGTATTGAGATACAATGACGATACATAACCTATTTCAGAGGTTATAAGGAAGCTAGCAATTAAATCAATTTTCGGGATTATTAATCATGAACAGTTAATCTCACAATCTTGACATGTTTTTTACATATATTAAGTAACTAGATTAGTCAAAACTAAACGAAATGTTTAAAAATAAAGTTTTGAGGAGGTATTCTCGTATTGAGATAAATACAACTATAAATGGCCAACAGCTGGTCATATAAATAGCATTGAATAATAGTTATTAGCCGAATGACTAATTACTGGTTTTGAGGTTATGTTGACTGTATGACAGTGGCTGGCCTTTTATTTGATGATATGCTGTTTAATATCTATTTAATATTCGAAAAATTTACTTTATTACTGTTTACTATTTATATAGATTTATTATAGACAAATTATAAATTATAGACAAAAAATCTATAATTTTGTGAATAATAACAAAGTAGCTAATGTAGTTCATAACTCTGAAATTGATAATTTAGATATACCAATATTATAATAATACTTTCATATATGCTAGCAAAAGTAATGCTTGTAATACTAAAAGTAATAATACTAGAGATAAGAGTGTGTATGCAGTGATAGTAACAGATAAGACTTTAATTAATAATAACATGTATTAAAATGCTAACGAGACTGAGTATCAAAGTATTATAATTGACTTATCTCCAACGATTAATTAAAAAACAAACGAAGAGAAAAAATTCTTCTAACAGAGAATAGAAACAAACAAAAAGCAATTTAAAAAATCTGAAAATTTAAAGAAAAAGGATAAAAGCTGCAGGGGAAAATGGATAAAAATTTTTTCCATTATTGCATTTATTAACGTGAATCTTTAACTCGTTGGTACAGATTCGTTAAATCGGAAATAATAATTCATTATTTATACGACACTCTTCCTCAAAGGACCAATCAAAACGGACATGAACCGTTTTCGAAGAGAGTTCGTTTCTTTCGCGCAGTCGGCATCTCAGCCGAACGCTGATTGGCTGCGACTATACGACCGGCTTCGTCACGTGATCACTTTCGTATCCTCTTTCTCCCTCTCGCGGGTTCTGCCAACGAGTCGAACAGAGAGGGGATGAAGGTTGCACTATGGCGGTGAAGTGGGGGGAACGGGGGGAGGGGGAAGACGCTACCGGCTGCACTTGCCCCTTGGCCCATTGTCTGACTCGAGACCGGCAAAAGCTGACAGTCGAAAAATCTCGCTGTACGGGCGTTCGTTTCTCCTTCCAAGCGTCGTGTTCTTAACTTCTCCGTGCCTTGTAGAGACCATTTGTGCTCGAACGTCGTAACAAGTGGACGTCTATCAGTCCTGCAACGGTTTTATTTCTCTTTCGTTTGAATTCGCGTCGCAGCCATGGTCGTCGGTACTAAAATGGTAAGCCGTGGTACACGTTTCGTCGAAATATTTTCTCGGGTCTGAAACCGCTTATACGCCCACTCTTTGCGATCGTAACGCTTGGTGACTCGTACTTTTCGTTCCGGGGGAATAATTTTGTGAAACGTAGAAGCGTCGTTTTTGCATCTATCGGTTGACATCGTTCGCCGGAGTTTAATCCACGTCACTTATCTACGTTTCTTTTTCCCCGTATGTGAAGATGAACGTCAGGGTGACGACGATGGACGCCGAACTGGAGTTCGCGATCCAAACGACGACCACCGGGAAACAGCTCTTTGACCAAGTTGTGAAAACGATCGGACTACGCGAGGTGTGGTTTTTCGGGCTCCAGTACACCGACAACAAGGGCGACCTGACGTGGATTAAACTGTACAAGAAGGTAGGATGACTCGTTACTTATTATACCGATTATCTTGCGATTTACTTCGCTCGCGATGGCTCCCTTCTCTCATGTGATTCAATTTGGGCCATGTCGAATACCTGAGAGCTTTCGTGCTTGCTTCGATCCGAAATGTCCTGTATACATCAAGTATTATTCGTTGCTTCGTATAAATTAGACAAAATAATACTGTTATTTGTAGTAATTTCAGCATCGATTGAATCAGTGGCCCCTCCTTTTATCGAAACTTGGGTTAGGTTTGGGTCGGGTTCTAAGAGCTTTCGTAGTTGCTTCGATCCAGAATGTTTCATACGCAAAGATATTATTCCTTGCTTAGTGTAAATTAGCAGAAACCGTGCTGTTATTCGTAGCAAGCGCAGCATTAAAGATATCTTGCTTGAGTCAAGATATGTGTACAATGTATGTAATTGATCGTTTAACACGTTACGTGTTCGCATAGATAAACACTTATGCATTTGGAAGTTAATTATCGTAAGAGTAGGCCTACGAGAAATGTAAATAAAGTATATTACTCGCAGAGTCACTCGACTAGTCACAAAATTATTCGCATCGACAATGCGACAAAGGACATATTTTTTTATTTAGAAACATAATCTGCAATTCCATATAACAACATTGTAAAAACAGGTTTGAGAAATTGTTTGTGGTCACAGATAATCGAGTTATAACAATTCTGGATTATTATTTAGCAAGGTACTTTGTTTTATAACTTTGGCAACTCTTTCTTTCTATTCTAGTATTGTTTTTAAATAATTACTGTCTGTTTTTTGATGTTCTACTTGCAATCTATTCTATAATTCAATTTTGTTTGAACGTTTTTGCATTTCAACATGTTTACTATCATTCTTCGGTTGAAACCTATAATTTGTAGTAATTTTATTCAGCTAGGCGCATGCTTTCAATCGTGTACAAATTATAGTAAATAGTTCGACTGAATATTTTCAGTAAATGAACAGCTTTCATTCTTTTATACAATTTTGTTATATTGAGCTGCAAAACTGTGTTGGAGAGACTTTTGTTGTCTCATTATTCCATTCATCTTTGCCTCGAATAATTTTCTAACTAGCTGTATAGTATGTAATAATGACAGAGAATTAAGAGAAAAAAAATGGTCGTATTCGATTGATTTTATTCAGTGAGGCGCATGCTTTCAATCATGTACAAATTATAGTAAATAGTTCGACTGAATATTTTCAGTAAATGAACTTTGTTATATTGAGCTGTGAATTTCCAACTGTAAAACTCCGTTGGAGAGACTTTTGTTGTCTCATTCCATTCATCTTTGCCTCGAATAATTTTCTAACTAGCTGTATAGCATGTAATAATGACAGAGAATTAAGAGAAAAAAAATGGTCATATTCGATTGATTTTATTCAGTGAGGCGCATGCTTTCAATCGTGTACAAGTTATAGTAAATAGTTCGACTGAATATTTTCAGTAAATGAACTTTGTTATATTGAGCTGTGAATTTCCAACTGTAAAACTCTGTTGGAGAGACTTTTGTTGTCTCATTCCATTCATCTTTGCCTCGAATAATTTTCTAACTAGCTGTATAGCATGTAATAATGACAGAATTAAAAGAAAAAAAATGGTCGTATTCGATTGATTTTAATGCAACGGATACGTCGAGTACGTTTACGTCAACTCTGTGAAATAATGATCTACGGAGATATTGTAACACGGCGGATGCTGATGTCATCGACTTTTGTAGTTCCAGCCCGTACGTTTGGCTGAATTTCGCACTGGATTCTAATCCTTCAACATTTTAACATTTTACATTCGTGTAAATTCTGTCTGAAATTTTAAGACAGTTACGTATAGTATTTTTTTCATAAAAATTAATTACGGAAAAATGGCGCCTTACTCGGCGTCCCTTTCAACTGACGCGTAATTGTAAATTGAAGATTCGAGTATAAATGTCAAACGAATTGTTATCTTTCTTATCGCATTTTAAACACGTTATCTACAATATATTTTTGTATTGTGCGATTTTGAATTCAAAGTACAGTTACGGGCCCAAGTATAGATAACCCTGCTTTCACCGTGCGGTTGATGTAGTCGCGCCTTCACCTTGACACAGTCGCGTTTGGACTTTTATTGTCTAGTTGTTTTTCTCTTCTTCTGTTTTCACATTTCTGCGATCCGACTAAACACGATCAGTTTTAAACTACCGCGGTGCTTCCGCTTGATTATTTTTGTAAAAATCGAAAATGAATAAGGAATGTAAGAGTAGAGTAATGTTCGTTGCAGAAAGTAGGGTTAGGTCTGGGTTATCATTTAACTCGTCAAGAATATATTCTCTCGTATTGTTCGTCACATTATTCAAGGTCTTTTAATGTGAGAAAAGAATTAGAATCTTGAAATAGTGGGAGGCTAACTTGTAAGATTTATTTTAGGTTATCCTAATTGCTATTGGAAAAACCGTTTCGAATACGCTTGAATATGCTCGATTATTTTTGCAAAAATCGAAAATGAATAAGGAATGTAAGAGTAGCGCAATGTTCGTTGCAGAAAGTAGGGTTAGGTCTGGGTTATTATTTAATTCGTCAAGAATATATTCTCGTGTTGTTCGTCGCATTATTCAAGGTCTTTTAATGTGAGAAAAGAATTAGAATCTTGAAATAGTGGGAGGCTAACTTGTAAGATTTATTTTAGGTTATCCTAATTACTATTGGAAAACCCGTTTCGAATACGCTTGAATATGCTTGATTATTTTTGTAAAAATCGAAAATGAATAAGGAATGTAAGAGTAGAGTAATGTTCGTTGCAGAAAGTAGGGTTAGGTCCGGGTTATTATTTAATTCGTCAAGAATATATTCTCGTGTTGTTCGTCGCATCATTCAAGGTCTTTTAATGTGAGAAAAGAATTAGAATCTTGAAGTAGCGGGAGTCTAACTTGTAAGATTTATTTTAGGTTATCCTAATTACTATTGGAAAACCCGTTTCGAATACGCTCGAATATGCTTGATTATTTTTGTAAAAATCGAAAATGAATAAGGAATGTAAGAGTAGAGTAATGTTCGTTTCAGAAAGTAGGGTTAGGTCTGGGTTATTATTTAATTCGTCAAGAATATATTCTCGTGTTCGTCACATTATTCAAGGTCTTTTAATGTGAGAAAAGAATTAGAATCTTGAAGTAGCGGGAGGCTAACTTGTAAAATTTATTTTAGGTTATCCTAATTGCTATTGGAAAACCCGTTTCGAATACGCTTGAATATGCTTGATTATTTTTGTAAAAATCGAAAATGAATAAGGAATGTAAGAGTAGAGTAATGTTCGTTGCAGAAAGTAGGGTTAGGTCTGGGTTATTACTTAATTCGTCAAGAATATATTCTCGTGTTGTTCGTCGCATTATTCAAAGTCTTTTAATGTGAGAAAAGAATTAGAATCTTGAAGTAGCGGGAGTCTAACTTGTAAGATTTATTTTAGGTTATTCTAATTGCTATTGGAAATCCCGTTTCGAATACGCTTGAATATGCTTGATTATTTTTGTAAAAATCGAAAATGAATAAGGAATGTAAGAGTAGAGTAATGTTCGTTGCAGAAAGTAGGGTTAGGTCCGGGTTATTATTTAATTCGTCAAGAATATATTCTCGTGTTGTTCGTCGCATTATTCAAAGTCTTTTAATGTGAGAAAAGAATTAGAATCTTGAAGTAGCGGGAGGCTAACTTGTAAGATTTATTTTTGGTTATCCTAATTGCTATTGGAAAAACCGTTTCGAATACGCTTGAATATGCTTGATTATTTTTGTAAAAATCGAAAATGAATAAGGAATGTAAGAGTAGAGTAATGTTCGTTGCAGAAAGTAGGGTTAGGTCTGGGTTATCATTTAATTCGTCAAGAATATATTCTTGTGTTGTTCGTCGCATTATTCAAGGTCTTTTAATGTGAGAAAAGAATTAGAATCTTGAAGTAGTGGGAGGCTAACTTGTAAGATTTATTTTAGGTTATCCTAATTGCTATTGGAAAACCCGTTTCGAATACGCTTGAATATGCTTGATTATTTTTGTAAAAATCGAAAATGAATAAAGAATGTAAGAGTAGAGTAATGTTCGTTGCAGAAAGTAGGGTTAGGTCCGGGTTATTATTTAATTCGTCAAGAATATATTCTCGTGTTGTTCGTCACATTGTTCAAGGTCTTTTAATGTGAGAAAAGAATTAGAATCTTGAAGTAGCGGGAGGCTAACTTGTAAGATTTATTTTAGGTTATCCTAATTGCTATTGGAAAAACCGTTTCGAATACGCTTGAATATGCTCGATTATTTTTGCAAAAATCGAAAATGAATAAGGAATGTAAGAGTAGAGTAATGTTCGTTGCAGAAAGTAGGGTTAGGTCCGGGTTATTATTTAATTCGTCAAGAATATATTCTCGTGTTGTTCGACGCATTATTCAAGGTCTTTTAATGTGAGAAAAGAATTAGAATCTGGAAGTAGCGGGAGTCTAACTTGTAAGATTTATTTTAGGTTATCCTAATTGCTATTGGAAAAACCGTTTCGAATACGCTTGAATATGCTTGATTATTTTTGTAAAAATCGAGAATGAATAAGGAATGTAAGAGTAGAGTAATGCTCGTTGCAGAAAGTAGGGTTAAGTCCGGGTTATTATGTAATTCGTCAAGAATATATTCTCGTGTTGTTCGTCACATTATTCAAGGTCTTTTAATGTGAGAAAAGAATTAGAATCTGGAAGTAGCGGGAGGCTAACTTGTAAGATTTATTTTAGGTTATCCTAATTGCTATTGGAAAAACCGTTTCGAATACGCTTGAATATGCTTGATTATTTTTGTAAAAATCGAGAATGAATAAGGAATGTAAGAGTAGAGTAATGTTCGTTGCAGAAAGTAGGGTTAGGTCTGGGTTGTTATTTAATTCGTCAAGAATATATTCTCGTGTTGTTCGTCGCATTATTCAAGGTCTTTTAATGTGAGAAAAGAATTAGAATCTTGAAGTAGCGGGAGGCTAACTTGTAAGATTTATTTTAGGTTATCCTAATTGCTATTGGAAATCCCGTTTCGAATACGCTTGAATATGCTTGATTATTTTTGTAAAAATCGAAAATGAATAAGGAATGTAAGAGTAGAGTAATGTTCGTTGCAGAAAGTAGGGTTAGGTCTGGGTTGTTATTTAATTCGTCAAGAATATATTCTCGTGTTGTTCGTCGCATTATTCAAGGTCTTTAATGTGAGAAAAGAATTAGAATTTTGAAGAAGCGGGAGGCTAACTTGTAAGATTTATTTTAGGTTATCCTAATTACTATTGGAAAACCCGTTTCGAATAAATTATCGAACCGGTGTTCCCCTAGCGTTTCGTTAGACGCAACTTGAAATCTGCGAGAAGAGTATTTTCCTGCAGAGACTAGATGGTATGATTATACATGACCACATCATCCGTTTTCTTTTTTTTTCCTTAATGATATTTTTATCTTAAACTGTTGCACGTGTTAAGGATAAATATTCAAGGTAAGAATGGAACATTAAAATTGATAGACGTACCAGTTTGTGGTACGCAAAGTCCATTATATAACTCTTACGATGTAATGACACGTATTGTACTAATTATTTAAATTTCGATCGAACTCTCGGATCATTGTACCGATTTTAACTGGGAGTCGAAGTAATATCAGTTTCAATGCGTGATTCCGGTGACTAAAAAAAGGAAAAAGAAAAGAATTGCAAATGTTAATTATACAAGCTGGGGACTGGTAATTATGATATAATTTTATGCAAAAAAAAATCGTTTGTTCCATTATTTATTTGTGTAGTTCCTTAACAGAATTAGAGATTAGATAACGTAATTATGTTATTTATGATTAAAGATAGCGACGAATATTTTGTTAATAGTACATGTACAGAGTGTTCGGACAACCATGGGAAAAATTTTAATGGGGGATTCTGGAGGCCAAAATAAGACGAAAATAAAGAATACCAATTTGTTGATGGAGGCTTCGTTGAAAAGTTATTAACAATTAAATTCAAAAGTTTCAAATCGCTCGGGAAAAATTATTTTCTGTTAGGGGGGTTAATTATAATTATTTTTGGTGGATACACATATCTTCGAAATTCTATCCATTTTCGAGAAAAAAAATCGTGAAGGTGCCTAAATTTGCGAAGAAAAAAAAAATTTTGAAATTTGTCTAAAAAAATTATTTTTAGCTAGGAGGATCTATAACAATAATTTTTGGTCAATAGACATACCCCCGAAATCCTAATCACTTTCGAGAAAAAAAATCGTGAAGGTGCTGAAATTTTTCGAAGAAAAAAAAATTTTTGAAATCTGGTTAAAAGAATTATTGTTAGCTAGGAGGATCTATAACAATAATTTTTGGTCATTAGACATACCCCCGAAATCCTAATCACTTTCGAGAAAAAAAATCGTGAAGGAGCCCTAATTTTTCGACGAAAAAAAAGATTTTGAAATCTGGTTAAAAAAATTATTTTTAGCTAGGTGGATATATAACAGTAATTTTTGATCAATAGACATACCCCCGAAATCCTAACCATTTTCGAGAAAAAAAATCGTGAAGGTGCCCAAATTTTTCGACGAAAAAAAATATTTTGAAATCTGGTTAAAAAAATTATTTTTAGCTAGGAGGATCTATAACAATAATTTTTGGTTAATAGACATACCCCCGAAATCCTAACCACTTTCTAGAAAAAAATTCGTGAAGGTACCTAAATTTTCGACGAAAAAAAATATTTTGAAATCTGGTTAAAAAAATTATTTTTAGCTAGGAGGATCTATAACAATAATTTTTGGTCAATAGACATACCCCCGAAATCCTAACCACTTTCGAGAAAAAAAATCGTGAAGGTGCCTAAATTTTTCGACGAAAAAAAATATTTTGAAATCTGTCTAAAAAAATTATTTTTAGCTAGGAGGATCTATAACTATAATTTTTGGTCAATAGACATACCCCCGAAATCCTAATCACTTTCGAGAAAAAAAATCGTGAAGGTACCTAAATTTTCGACGAAAAAAAATATTTTGAAATCTGGTTAAAAAAATTATTTTTAGCTAGGAGGATCTATAACAATAATTTTTGGTCAATAGACATACCCCCGAAATCCTAACCATTTTCGAGAAAAAAAATCGTGAAAGTGCCCAAATTTTTCGACGAAAAAAAATATTTTGAAATCTGGTTAAAAAAATTATTTTTAGCTAGGAGGATCTATAACAATAATTTTTGGTTAATAGACATACCCCCGAAATCCTAATCACTTTCGAGAAAAAAAATCGTGAAGGTGCCCAAATTTTTCGACGAAAAAAAATATTTTGAAATCTGGTTAAAAAAATTATTTTTAGCTAGGAGGATCTATAACAATAATTTTTGGTCAATAGACATACTCCCGAAATCCTAACCATTTTCGAGAAAAAAATTAAATAAGTAGACAAATTTTGTCGACGAAATTAAAAAATTTCTAATCATTCTGGAAAAATTATTTTCTGTTTTGGGGGTTAATTACAATCATTTTTGGTCATTAGACATACCCCTGAAATCCTAACCACTTTTGAGAAAAAAATTCGAGAAGGTGTTGAAATTTTTCGAAAAAAAAATTCAGTACTGGCGGAATTTTAAACATTAATAACTTTTTAACGAAGCCTCAATCAACAAATTGGTATTCTTGATTTTCGTCTTATTTTGGCCTCTAGAATCCCCCATTAAAATTTTTCCCATGGTTGACTGAACACCCTGTATATACGACATAAACAATAAATAAAATAAACGTAAAACATGTCATCCTTTGACTCTTTAGGTCATGGACGGTTTAAAAGTTCTTAGTTGCAATAAGACGATAGTTAAAAATAAAAATTTTTATAGTTAATAAAGTTATAGTTAATATTTTTTATAGTAAATAAAAATTTCTCCGATTCTGATAAAGATATCAGTCTAAAATTAAAAATATTTCTTTACGTATCGTAACGTATCTTGTTTTGTAGATAATTTCAATATCCATAAGATTTACAGTTTACTTTTAACCTCAAAATCGAAGAAGCTAATTCTTTTTCTATTTATTAATAATTTAACCAACTACTGCTTATGGAACGCGTGGGTCGTGCGCCATTTTGTTTAATTTGAACAATTTTTGGACAATTCGGTACATAATTATAATTTTGAAAATAAAAGATAAAAATAAACTAGATTTTACCAACGAATTTTCATAGAATTCACTAGATTATTAAAATTCACTAAAAAATTTCGTTTTTCAATTCGAGTCGAATGAAAAATTTTGTATCGAGTGTATTTAATTAATCTTTTGTTGATTGGATAATTCGATATATAATTATAATTTTGAAAATAAAAGATAAATACAAACTCGAAACAATTTTTGAAATTGAAAGATAGAAATAGATTTTACCAACGAATTTTCATAGAATTCACTAGATTATTAAAATTCACTAAAAAATTTCGTTTTTCAATTCGAGACGAATGAAAATTTTTGTATCGAGTGTATTTAATTAATCCATTGTTGGTTGGATAATTTGATACATAATTATAATTTTGAAAATAAAAGATAAATACAAAAGTGAAACAATTTTTGAAATTAAAAGGTAGAAATAAACTAGATTTTACCAACGAATTTTAATAGAATTCACTAGATTATTAAAATTCACTAAAAAATTTCGTTTTTCAATTCTAGTCGAATGAAAAATTTTGTATCGAGTGTATTTAATTAATCTGTTGTTGTACAATGTTTGAAATTAAAAGATAGAAATAAACTAGATTTTACCAACGAATACTAATAGAATTTACTAGGTTTAATTTGAAATTCACTAAAAAATTTCGTTTTTCAATTCGAGTCGAATGAAAATTTTTGTTTGGAGTGTATTTAATTAATCTATTGTTGGTTGAATAATTCGATACATAATTATAATTTTGAAAATAAACGATAAATACAAACTCGAAACAATTTTTGAAATTAAAAGATAGAAATAAACTAGATTTTACCAACGAATGCTAATAGAATTCACTAGATTATTAAAATTCACTAAAAAATTTCGTTTTGAAATTCTAGTCGAATGAAAAATTTTGTATGGAGTGTATTTAATTAATCTGTTGTTGTACAATTTTTGAAATTAAAAGATAGAAATAAACTAGATTTTACCAACGAATACTAATAGAATTTACTAGGTTTAATTTGAAATTCACTAAAAAATTTCGTTTTTCAATTCGAGTCGATTGAAAATTTTTGTTTGGAGTGTATTTAATTAATCTATTGTTGGTTGAATAATTCGATACATAATTATAATTTTGAAAATAAACGATAAATACAAACTCGAAACAATTTTTGAAATTAAAAGATAGAAATAA
The DNA here is from genome assembly GCF_051014445.1 of Colletes latitarsis. Taxonomy (NCBI): domain Eukaryota; kingdom Metazoa; phylum Arthropoda; class Insecta; order Hymenoptera; family Colletidae; genus Colletes; species Colletes latitarsis. The sequence goes on from NC_135146.1 coordinate 9,966,016, forward strand.
ACTAGATTTTACCAACGAATGCTAATAGAATACACTAGATTATTAAAATTCACTAAAAAATTTCGTTTTGAAATTTAAGTCGAACGAAAATTTTTGTATGGAATGTATTTAATTAATCTATTATTGAACAAATCAGTACATAATTATAATTTTGAAAATAAAAGACAAATACAAACTCGAAACAATTTTTGAAATTAAAAGATAAATACAGAGAAGATTTTACCAACGAATTTTAATAGAATTCACTAGATTATTAAAATTCACTAAAAAATTTCGTTTTTCAATTTGAGTCGAATGAAAAATTTTCTATTGAATGTATTTAATTAATCTATTATTGAATAATTCGGTAGAAAATTGTAATTTTGAAATTAAAAGATAGAAATAAACAAGATTTTACCAACGAATACTAATAGAAAATTTACTAGGTTTAATTTAAAATTTGTGTTTTCTGGAACTAAAAAAAAAAAAAGAATTGTTGTATCGGACTATTTTATTTGTTAACGATGAAAATGATTACACGCAGCCGGAAAACGCAATAACGAGGGTGGTGAAGAAAGAGGTGAAAAAGAAAGTTCGAAAGCTGAGAGGTTATTCGGACTCTGATACCGACGACGACGAGTTTGAGGATGACCTGGTAAGTGATGGGAGGAAAGAGACTCCATTTTCTCACCATGGAGTCTCGAAATGGGACTATATCGACTTGGAATTATAAATCTGGGTTTGTTGGAATCATTTACTATCGCGAACAATCGTTACTTTATCTGGATCGACAACTCGTGTTAGTACCGAAAAATTTACAACTTGTTCTTGGGATGAATCATTCACTGACGTCAGCTGTGACAAGAGTATCGTGTAGACGGAGTTTGATAGCCTCGACTTCGTAGTATTTACTGTTGCAGATTTTTAGATATACAGTTTCGTCTATGACACATTTTACAATAATTGTATTCTTTTATTTTAGTAGAAAGAATAGGCTTGCAAAAGGCGAAACGATTTTTGAAATTAAAAGTAAATACGAAATTGAAACAATTTTTGAAAATTAAAAGTAAATACAAAATTGAAACAATTTTTGAAATTAAAAGATAAGTACTAAAGTGAAACAATTTTTGAAAATGAGAAATAAATACAAAATAGAAACAATTTTTGAAATTAAAAGATAAATACGAAAATGAAACAATTTTTGAAAATGAAAAATCAATACAAAATTGAAACAATTTTTGAAAATGAAAAATAAATACAAAATTAAAATAACTTTGAAAATAAAGGATAAATACAAAAGTGAAACAATTTTTGAAATTAAAAGATAAATACAAAAGGCGAAACAATTTTTGAAAGTAAAAGATAAATACGAAAATGAAACAATTTTTGAAAATAAAAGATAAATACGAAAATGAAACAATTTTTAAAAATGAAAAATATATACAAAATTGAAACAATTTTTGAAAATGAAAAATAAATACAAAATTGAAACAACTTTGAAAATAAACGATAAATACAAAAGTGAAACAATTTTTGAAAATGAAAAATAAATACAAAATTGAAACAATTTTTGAAATTAAAAGATAAATACGAGAATGAAACAATTTTTGAAAATGAAAAATAAATACAAAATTGAAACAATATTTGAAAATAAACGATAAATTCAAAATTGTAACAATTTTTGAAATGAAAGATAATTACAAAGAAGAGTTTACCAACAAATTCTAATAGAATTTACTAGATTATTAAATTCACTGAAAAATTTCGTTTTTCAATTTGATTCGAATGAGAAATTTTGTATTGAGTGCATTTTATTAATTTATTGTTGGACAATTCAATACATAATTATAATTTTGAAAATAAAAGATAAATACAAAAGGCGAAAAAATTTTGAAAATGAAAAATAAATACAAAATTGAAACAATCTTAGAAATTAAAAGATAAATACGAAAATGAAACAATTTTTGAAAATGAAAGATAAATACAAAATTGAAACAATTTTTGAAAATGAAAGATAAATACAAAATTGAAACAATTTTGAAAATAAAAGATAAAAATAAACAAAATTTTACCAACAAATTCTGATAGAATTTACTATATTATTAAATTCACTAAAAAATTTCGTTTTTCAATTTGAATCGAATGAAAAATTTTGAAAAAGTTTATTTAATTAATCTATTGTTGGATAATTCAGTACATAATTATAATTTTGAAAATAAAAGATAAATACAGAGAAGATTTTACCAACAAATTCTAATAGAATTTACTAGATTATTAAATTCACTAAAAAATTTCGTTTTTCAATTTGAATCGAATGAAAAATTTTGAAAAAGTGTATTTAATTAATCTATTGTTGGATAATTCAGTACATAATTATAATTTTGAAAATAAAAGATAACAATAAACAAGATTTTACCAACAAATTCTAATAGAATTTACTAGATTATTAAATTCACTAAAAAATTTCGTTTTTCAATTTGAATCGAATGAAAAATTTTGAAAAAGTGTATTTAATTAATTTATTGTTGGATAATTCAGTACATAATTATAATTTTGAAAATAAAAGATAACAATAAACAAGATTTTACCAACAAATTCTAATAGAATTTACTAGATTATTAAATTCACTAAAAAATTTCGTTTTTCAATTTGAATCGAATGAAAAATTTTGAAAAAGTGTATTTAATTAATTTATTGTTGGATAATTCAGTACATAATTATAATTTTGAAAATAAAAGATAACAATAAACAAGATTTTACCAACAAATTCTAATAGAATTTACTAGATTATTAAATTCACTAAAAAATTTCGTTTTTCAATTTGAATCGAATGAAAAATTTTGAAAAAGTGTATTTAATTAATTTATTGTTGGATAATTCAGTACATAATTATAATTTTGAAAATAAAAGATAACAATAAACAAGATTTTACCAACAAATGCCAATAAAATTTACTAGATTACTAAATTCACTAAAAAATCTCGTTTTTCAATTTGAATTTAACGGAAAATTTTCTATTGAATGTATTTAATTAATTTATTGTTGAATAATTCGGTAGATAATTGTAATTTTGAAAATAAAAGATAAATAAAAATTGAAACAATTTTTGAAAATAAACGATATATACAAAAGTGAAACTATTTTAAAAATAAAAGATAAAAACGAACAAGATTTTACCAACAAATGTTAATAGAATTCACTAGATTATTAAATTCGCTAAAAAATTCCGTTTTTCAATTTGAATCAAATGAAAAATTTTATATCAAGTGTATTTAATTAATCTATTGTTGGACAATTCGATACATAATTATAATTTTGAAAATAAAAGATAAATACAAAAGTGAAACAATTTTGAAAATGAAAAATAAATACAAAATTGAAACAATTTAAAAAATAAAATATAAAAACAATCAAGATTTTACCAACAAAATCTAATAAAATTTACTAGATTACTAAATTCACTAAAAAATTTCGTTATTCAATCAAATAAAAAATTTTGCATCGAGTATATTTAATTAATCTATTATTAAACAACTCTGTACATAAAAAAAAAAGAATATTACAATTTAGAAAGAAACAAAAAGCTCGTACCAAAATCTTTTAAGATGTCGTAACAAGCCTTTTATGATTGTTTAATATTTTTTTAACCGGCAGCTTATGGTTATCTTCGAAATTCGAAAGTATTTCCACGAATTTTTAAACTCGATAGAAATTTATCGATTTCACCGAGTCATTATTCGATGAATCTTTTTTTTTCATTCTCGAGTTGTGGAGCAGACGTTGAGACTTTTTTCTCGTTCGTCTGCTTACATTATACTCGGCACGGTTTGATCACGATCCACAAAGCAATTGTCAGAGTGCAAACAATCGTCCAGAAATTATGCTTCCTCAAAGAGGCGTTGGTAATCTCGCGCCGGAGTTATCTTTGTGCTTCCACCGATGACGTTGCCCTTTAAGTGTTTCGTAAAGTAAACAGCGACGCTGAAACGAGGAGATGTCGTCAACTGTTCTTTGGAAGTCTGCTTTATCGTGTTACGACCGCGATAAAAGGGAGAAACGTAATGGAGACACTGTGTATGTGTTAGATTATCTAATAAATTCTTGCTGAATTTATTTTTTGCCAGAACGTGAAACAAAATTACTGAATTTGATGAAAAATTGTCATCCTCGTTCGACAATTCCCTCTGATTATTTATTTATTTATTTATGGGATTAAATCTTAGGTATGGAGAGTAAAAGTCGTTAGAGAAGCGGATTTGTTAATAGGATGAGATTTATTTGATTTAAAATTTGATAGGAGATTCTAGAGGCCAAAATAAGTTATTGTAATTTGTTGATTGAGGCTTCGTTAAAAAGTTATTAACGTTTAAAGTTGCGAGACTTGTGAGTGAGAATCAGTACCACGCGCACACAGCTGTGCGCAGGTTGCCTATCTACAGGCGCAATTATAAACGTTAATAACTTTTTAACGAAGCCTCAATCAACAAATTGGTATTCTTGATTTTCATCTTATTTTGACCTCTAGAATCCCCCATTAAAATTTTTCCCATGGGTGTACATACAGGGTGTTCAGTTACCCGTGGGAAAAATTTTAATGGGAGATTCTAGAGGCTAAAATAAGACGAAAATGAAGAATACCAATTTGTTGATGGAGGCTTCGTTAAAAAGTTATTAACGTTTAAAGTTGCGAGTCTTGTGAGTGAGAATCAGTATCACGCGCACACAGCTGTGCGCAGGTTGCCTATCTACAGGCGCAACTGTAAACGTTAATAACTTTTTAACGAAGCCTCAATCAACAAATTGGTATTCTTGATTTTCGTCTTATTTTGGCCCCTAGAATCCCCCATTAAAATTTTTCCCATGGGTGTACATACAGGGTGTTCAGTTAATCGTGGGAAAAATTTTAATGGGAGATTCTGGAGGCTAAAATAAGACGAAAATGAAGAATACTAATTTCTTGATGGAGGCTTCGTTAAAAAGTTATTAACGTTTAAAGTTGCGAGACTTGTGAGTGAGAATCAGTATCACGCGCACACAGCTGTGCGCAGGTTGCCTATCTACAGGCGCAATTATAAACGTTAATAACTTTTTAACGAAGCCCCAATCAACAAATTCGTATTCTTGATTTTCATCTTATTTTGGCCTCTAGAATCCCCCATTAAAATTTTTCCCATGGGTGTACATACAGAGTGTTCAGTTACCCGTGGGAAAAATTTTAATGGGAGATTCTGGAGGCTAAAATAAGACGAAAATGAAGAATACTAATTTGTCGATTGAGGCTTCGTTAAAAAGTTATTAACGTTTAAAGTTGCGAGTCTTGTGAGTGAGAATCAGTATCACGCGCACACAGCTGTGCGCAGGTTGCCTATCTACAGGCGTAACTATAAACGTTAATAACTTTTTAACGAAGCCTCAATCAACAAATTGGTATTCTTCATTTTCGTCTTATTTTGGCCTCTAGAATCCCCCATTAAAATTTTTCCCATGGGTGTACATACAGGGTGTCCAGTTACCCGTGGTAAAAATTTTAATGGGAGATTCTGGAGGCTAAAATAAGACGAAAATGAAGAATACTAATTTGTCGATTGAGGCTTCGTTAAAAAGTTATTAACGTTTAAAGTTGCGAGTCTTGTGAGTGAGAATCAGTATCACGCGCACACAGCTGTGCGCAGGTTGCCTATCTACAGGCGCAATTATAAACGTTAATAACTTTTTAACGAAGCCTCAATCAACAAATTGGTATTCTTGATTTTCATCTTATTTTGGACTCTAGAATCCCCCATTAAAATTTTTCCCACGGTTGGCCGAACTTCCTGTATAACATGTAAAAAAATTCTAAAATATCTTTAATAAAAAGATGAGGATGAAAAGGAATTTTAAAAATATTACTATCTTTACCTATTGGATTATTTGAGCCATTTAAAAGTAAATAAAATAAATGTAAAATTACTATAAATAATGTAATTAATAGAAGAATAAAATGAAAGGGGAAAAATCGATTTAATGTAGCGTTATGAGTAATTATAATTTGAAAAATATAGAATATATTATACAGGGTGTTCGGCCAATCCTTGAGAAAAATTTTAATGGGAGATTCTGGAGGTCAACATAAGACGAAAATGAAGAATATTAATTTGTTGATTGAGGCTTCGTTAAAAAGTTATTAAAAAATTGAATTAAAAAATTTCAAATCATTCTGAAGAAATTATTTTTAGCTAGGAGGATGTATAACAATAATTTTTGGTCAATAGACATACCCCCGAAATCCTAACCACTTTCGAGAAAAAAATTCGAGAATGTGTGAACATTTTTGGCAAAATTAAAAAATTTCAAATCGCTTTAAAAAAAATTATTTTTATTTGCATGGGTTAATTATAGTCATTTATAATGAATAGACATACCCTTGAAATCCTACCCACTTTGGAGAAAAAAATTCTTTACCGAAAATATTATGTGAAGCCAGAAATGGTACCCCGAAATTTTATGCGAATCTTTAAAACGTCATAACTCCAGAACGGTTTGGGCGATTTTAATGTTTCAAAATGCAAATAATCCGTATTTTAGTGAAGAATATTTAGAAATTCTAAGAATATTGAAAAAGTTATTCCTTGACCCCGCAAAATGAGAAAAACCCCATAAAATTGGTCCAATTTTCAAACGACCATAACTCTTATAATAGTGAACATATTTCAATGAAACTTTTTTCTGAAGTAGAGCTCATGGATACCTACAATAAAGTATTAGACAACTTTCCTGTAGAGCGCCAAACAAAATTACTAAAAATTAAAAATCAAGTTTTAAGAAAAATCGACAGGGGGTGCCTAAATATTTTCAACGCAAAAAAAATTTCTAATCGTTCTGAAAAAATTATTTCTAGCTAGGGGGATCAATTACAATCATTTTTGGTCAATAGACATAATCCCAAAATCCTACCCACTTTCTAGAAAAAAAATTCCTTACCGAAAATATAATGTAAGGTTGAACTGTTTCCCCCAAGCGTACCTTTAAAACGCCATAACTTTTGAACAAATTGAAGGATTTTAATGTTTAAAAAAGCAATCAACGCGCATTTTAATAGAGAATATGTAGAAATTCTAAAAATATTCGAAAAGTTGGTCCTTGGCCCCATAAAGTGAGAAAAACTCCATAAAAATGGTCCAATTTTCAAACAGCCATAACTCCTACAATAATGAATGTACTTCAATGAAACTTTTTTCTGAAGTAGAGCTCATGGATACCCACAAAAAAGTATTAGACAACTTTCCCGTAAAGCGCCAAACAAAATTACTAAAAATTGAAATCGATGTTTTAAGAAAAATCGACAGGGGGTGCCTAAATATTTTCAACGAAAAAAAAATTTTTAATCCTTCTGGAAAAATTATTTCTAGCTAGGGGGATCAATTACAATCATTTTTGGTCAATAGACATACCCTCAAAATCATACCCACTTTGGAGAAAAAAATTCCTTACCGAAAATATTATGTAAAGCCAGAAATGGTACCCCGAAATTTCATGCGAATCTTTAAAACACCATAACTCCTGAACGAATTGGACGATTTTAATGTTCAAAAAGCCAAACGACGCGTATTTTAGTGTAGAATATTTAGAAATTCTAAGAATATTGAAAAAGTTATTCCTTGACCCCGCAAAATGAGAAACACCCCATAAAATTGGTCCAATTTTCAAACGACCATAACTCTTATAATAGTGAATATATTTCAATGAAACTTTTTTCTGAAGTAGAGCTCATGGGCACCTACAAAAAAGTATTAGACAACTTTCCCGTAAAGCGCCAAACAAAATTACTAAAAATTAAAAATCAAGTTTTAAGAAAAATCGACAGGGGGTGCCTAAATATTTACAACGAAAAAAAAATTTTTAATCCTTCTGGAAAAATAAGCTAAGAATAACTGACGCCCCGTAATGGCGTTATGAATCGAAAAGTTCAACCCACACAGGTGCGTTCGCTTACCTGTGGACTGTGGATTATTACGCAACGCGTTGCAGACTCCAGCAATTAGCAGGCGTTATTCCGAGCGCCATTAAAGCCAGCTCTTGGACGTCCCTTCTACGCTTTTTTTTTTTTCATTCTCTTTATAGCACTTGAAGTTATTTATGTTATCGGCGTGCGTTGCAAGGACGTTCCGTTGATAGCTTGGAGGCTCTAGACGTTGGTGTCGGGTTCCATGTACAGGGTGAACCACATTAATTGATCGTCGGATCGAATCCATAAAATTATCAACATCTTTTTCTATTATAATTACAAATGCAGTGCACTGCTTTTTCCTTTTGCAATTTTCTATCGTCGAAGGAAAAATAAAAAATCGTGGAATAAATTTTTCCCCCCCGTCGATTTTCGATTTATTTTATTTCAGTGAATAGTAATTTTTTACTGAAAATGTCAATTTAACGGAGGTTATTAGATTATTTTAAATAATATTTAACACTGAAGAGAGAGAAGAATTTGAATTCTTCTTGTTTCGCCTTTGTTTTTCCCGCTCGTCATTTCGTCTCTCTTCGGCCATTGTCGTTCGTCTTCGGCTATTGTCGTCGGTCTTCGGACGCCATACTCGGTCCACGAACTCATACACATGCATACACTGTTTCTTATGGAGGTTCTAGCGTTGGTGTTGGGTTCCATATACAGGGTGAACCACATTAATTGATCGTCGGATCGAATCCATAAAATTGTCAACATCTTTTTCTATTATAATTACAGATGCTGGGCACTGCTTTTTCCTTTTGCAATTTTCTATCGTCGAAGGAAAAATAAAAAATCGTGGAATAAATTTTTCCCCCCGTCGATTTTCGATTTATTTTATTTCAGTGAATAGTAATTTTTGTACTGAAAGTGTCAATTTAACGGAGGTTATTAGATTATTTCAAATAATATTTAACACTGAAGAGAGAGAAGAATTTGAATTCTTCTTGTTTCGCCTTTGTTTTTCCCGCTCGTCATTTCGTCTCTCTTCGGCCATTGTCGTTCGTCTTCGACTATTGTCGTCGGTCTTTGGACGCCATACTCGGTCCACAAACTCATACACATGCATACACTGTTTCTTATGGAGGTTCTAGCGTTGGTGTTGGGTTCCATGTACAGGGTGAACCGCATTAATTGATCGTCGGATCGAATCCATAAAATTGTCAACATCTTTTTCTATTATAATTACAGATGCTGAGCACTGCTTTTTCCTTTTGCAATTTTCTATCGTCGAAGGAAAAATAAAAAATCGTGGAATAAATTTTTCCCCCCCGTCGATTTTCGATTTATTTTATTTCAGTGAATAGTAATTTTGTACTGAAAATGTCAATTTAACGGAGGTTATTAGATTATTTTAAATAACATTTAACACTGAAGAGAGAGAAGAATTTGAATTCTTCTTGTTTCGCCTTTGTTTTTCCCGCTCGTTATTTCGTCTCTCTTCGGCCATTGTCGTTCGTCTTCGACTATTGTCGTCGGTCTTCGGACGCCATACTCGGTTCACAAACTCATACACATGCATACACTGTTTCTTATGGAGGTTCTAGCGTTGGTGTTGGGTTCCATATACAGGGTGAACCGCATTAATTGATCGTCGGATCGAATCCATAAAATTGTCAACATCTTTTTCTATTATAATTACAGATGTTGAGCACTGCTTTTTTCTTTTGCAATTTTCTATCGTCGAAGGAAAAATAAAAAATCGTGGAATAAATTTTTCCCCCCGTCGATTTTCGATTTATTTTATTTCAGTGAATAGTAATTTTTGTACTGAAAATGTCAATTTAACGGAGGTTATTAGATTATTTTTAACGAAATAAAGTAAAGAAATTTGAGGTTAATGGTACTTATTTTTAATGCAGAGTAAATGTAACGACTGTCATTGAAATTGAAGTTAAATTGTTGCTGGTAGGTAGATGTTTCCCTCGGAGTGTATAAGTGTGTACAACATACAGAAAACTTAGGTTCAACAATCTGCATACTTAATCTGTAACGTGAGAATATGCACTCGTTTTGTATAACAACTTTCTTTGTATCATTTAATGGCTCGTGGATATCACTATTCGTGTCAAAACATATGTTACACAGTATATAATCATTTTTTTCTACGAAAGAAATCTTTGTCGGACATTTTTTCCTTTATTTTTATTTAACTTAATAGGAAAACAAAAATGTATACAGTAGTGCCCACATAAGTGACCAAATTTTTGCCCACTTAAATGACCGTGGTTATTCTCATCAATTCTTAAAAGCAAAGTGGTTTCGAAAATCGAGTGTGTCGTTTGTCATTTTTTCCTTTATCTTTATTTACCTTAATAGGAAAATAAATCTGTATACTGTAATGCCCACATAAGTGACCGCGGTTATTCTCATCAATTCTTCGAAGTCAAGAGACTTCGAACCTCGGGTGTGTCAAGAATTTTTACTTTGATCTTTATTTACCTTAATAGAAGAATAGAAATATACGGAAAAATGCGGTCACTTATGTGGGCATTACTGTATACAGGGTGTTCGGCCACCCCAGGGAAAAATTTTAATAGGGGATTCTAGAGGCCAAAATAAGACGAAAATCAAGAATAACAATTTGTTGATGGAGCCTTCGTTAAAAAGTTATTAACAAATAAATTCAAAAATTTCAAATCATACCAAAAAAATTATATTTAGTTACACGAGTTAATTACAATCATTTTTGGTCATTAGACATACCTACGAAATCCTACACACTTTCTAGAATAAAATTTGAGAAGGTGCTGACATTTTTCGGCAAAATTAAAAAATTTCAAATCGTTCTAAAAAAATTATTTTTTGCTGTAGGGATTAATTACAATCATTTTTGGTGGATAGGTATACCCCCGAAATCTTGCGCATTTTCGAGAAAAAAATTCCTTACCGAAAATATAATCTAAGGCCTGAAATGGTGCCCCGAAATTTCTTGCGAATCTTTAAAACGTCATAACTTCTGAACGGATTGGACGATTTTAATGTTTAAAAAAGCAAACTACGCGTATTTTGATGGAGAATATGTAGAAATACTAAAAATATTCGAAAAGTTGGTCCTTGACCTCGCAAAATGAGAAAAACCCCATAAAAATGGTCCAATTTTCAAATAGCCATAACTCCTATAATAGTGAATATATTTCAATGAAACTTTTTTCTGAAGTAGAGCTCATGGATACCTACAAAAAAGTATTAGACAATTTTTCTGTAGGGTATCAAACAAAATTATTAAAAATTAAAAACGAATTTTTAAGAAAAATCGACAGGGGGTAGGTGCCAAAATTTTTCGATGAAAAAAAAATTTTGATATCTATTTAAAAAAATTATTTTTAGCTAGGAGAATCTATAACAATAATTGTTGGTCAATAGACATACTCCCGAAATCCTAACCACTTTCGAGAAAAAAATTCGAGTAGGTGCTGACATTTTTCGACACATTTAAAAAATTTCGAATCGTTCTAAAAAAATTATTTTTGGTTGCGAGAGTCAATTACAATCATTTTTGGTCAATAGACATACCCTCGAAATCCTAACCATTTTCGAGAAAAAAATTCCTTACCGAAAATGTAATTTCAGGCCAAAAATGGTTCCCTAAAATTTCATGCGAATCTTTAAAACACCATAACTTTTGAACGGATTGGACGATTTTAATTTTCAAAAAGCCAAACGTCGCGTATTTTAGTGTAGAATATGTTGCAATTATAAAAATATTCGAAAAGTTGAGTCTTGATCCCGAAAAATGAGAAAAACCCCATAAAAATGGTCCAATTTTCAAACAGCCATAACTCCTATAATAGTGAATATATTTCAATGAAACTTTTTTCTGAAGTAGAGCTCATGGATACCTACAAAAAAGTATTAGACAATTTTTCTGTAGGGTATCAAACAAAATTATTAAAAATTAAAAACGAATTTTTAAGAAAAATCGACAGGGGGGGTAGGTGCCAAAATTTTTCGATGAAAAAAAAATTTTGAAATCTGTTTAAAAAAATTATTTTTAGCTAGGAGGATCTATAACAATAATTGTTGGTCAATAGACATACTCCCGAAATCCTAACCACTTTCGAGAAAAAAATTCGAGTAGGTGTGAAATTTTTTGACAAAATTAAAAAATTTCAAATCGTTCTACAAAAATTATTTTTAGTTACATGGGTCAATTACAATCATTTTTGGTCATTAAACATACCCCCGAAATCCTAACCATTTTTCGAGAAAAAAATTCCTCATCGAAAATATAATTTCAGGCCAAAAATGCTTCCCTAAAATATCATGCGAATCTTTAGAACACCATAACTTTTGAACGGATTGGACGATTTTAATTTTCAAAAAGCCAAACGTCGCGTATTTTAGTGTAGAATATGTTGCAATTATAAAAATATTCGAAAAGTTGAGTCTTGATCCCGAAAAATGAGAAAAACCCCATAAAAATGGTCCAATTTTCAAACAGCCATAACTCCTATAATAGTGAATATATTTCAATGAAACTTTTTTCTGAAGTAGAGCTCATGGATACCTACAAAAAAGTATTAGACAATTTTTCTGTAGGGTATCAAACAAAATTATTAAAAATTAAAAACGAATTTTTAAGAAAAATCGACAGGGGGGGTAGGTGCCAAAATTTTTCGATGAAAAAAAAATTTTGAAATCTGTTTAAAAAAATTATTTTTAGCTAGGAGGATCTATAACAATAATTTTTGGTCAATAAACATACCCCCGAAATCCTAACCACTTTCGAGAACAAAATTTGAGAAGGTGCTGATATTTTTCGACACATTTAAAAAATTTCGAATCGTTCTAAAAAAATTATTTTTGGTTGCGAGGGTCAATTACAATCATTTTTGGTCATTAGACATACCCCCGAAATCCTAACCATTTTCGAGAAAAAAATTCCTCATCGAAAATATAATTTCAGGCCAAAAATGCTTCCCTAAAATATCATGCGAATCTTTAAAACACCATAACTTTTGAACGGTTTGGACGATTTTAATTTTCAAAAAGCCAAACGTCGCATATTTTAGTGTAGAATATGTTGCAATTATAAAAATATTCGAAAAGTTGAGTCTTGATCCCGAAAAATGAGAAAAACCCCATAAAAATGGTCCAATTTTCAAACAGCCATAACTCCTATAATAGTGAATATATTTCAATGAAACTTTTTTCTGAAGTAGAGCTCATGGATACCCACAAAAAAGTATTAGACAACTTTTCTGTGGGGCGTCAAACAAAATTACTAAAAATGAAAAACTGATTTTTAAGAAAAATCGACAGGGGGTAGGTGCCTAAATTTTTCGACGAAAAAGAAAAATTTCAAATCATTTTGGAAAAATTATTTTCAGTTACGGGGGTCAATTACAATCATTTTTGGTCATTAGACATACCCCCGAAATCTTGCGCATTTTCGAGAAAAAAAATTCAATACGGGTGAAACTTTAAACATTAATAACTTTTTAATGAAGCCTCAATCAACAAATTGGTATTCTTCATTTTCGTTTTATTTTGGCCTCTAGAATCCCCCATTAAAATTTTTCCCTGGGGTGACTGAACATTCTGTATACAGTAATGCCCACTTAATTGACCGCATTTTTGCCCACTTAAATGGCCGCGGTTATCCCCATCAATTCTTATTGTTAGAAGTCAAGTGGCTTCGAAAATCTAGTGTGTCAAGCATTTTTTCGTCTTTATTTACCTTAATAGGAGAATAAAACTGTATACAGTAATGCCCACATAAGTGACCACATTTTTGCCCACTTGAGTGACCGCGGTTATCCCTATCAATTTTTATAAATGGCTTTGAAAATCGAGTGTGTTAAGCGTTTTTCCCTTAACTTTATTTACCTTAATATGAGAACAAAAATATAGTATACAGTAATGCCCACATAAGTGACCAAATTTTTGCCCACTTAAATGACCGCGATTATCCCCACCAATTCTTAGAATCCAAGTGGTTTCGAAAATCGAGTATGTCGAGCATTTTTTCATCTTTATTTATCTTAATAGGAGAACAAAAATATATACAGTAATGCCCACATAACTGACCACATTTTTGCCCACTTAAGTGACTGCGGTTATCCCCATCAATTCTTATTGTTAGAAGTCAAGTAACTTCGAACATTGAGTGTGTCGAGCATTTTTCCCTTATCTTTATTTACCTTAATAGGAGAATAAAACTGTATAGTGACCACATTTTTGCCCACTTAAATGACCGTTGTTATCCCCATCAATTCTCAAAAGTCAAGTAACTTCGAAAATCGAGTATGTCAAGCATTTTTTCATCTTTATTTACCTTAATAGGGGAACAAAAATATAGTATACAGTAGTGCCCACATAAGTGTCCACGGTTATTCTCATCAATTTTTAAAAACAAAGTGGTTTCAAAAATCGAGCGTGTCGAGCATTTTTTCATCTTTATTTATCTTAATAGGAGAACAAAAATATATACAGTAATGCCCACATAACTGACCAAATTGTTGCCCACTTAAATGACCGTGGTTATCCCCATCAATTCTCAAAAGCCAAGTGTCTTCGAAAATCGAGTATGTCGAGCGTAATTTGACACCAATCATTATCAATACATTTGAATATATGTATATATATGGTTTCAAGTGCCAACTATATTGTATCTCAGTCACACTTATCCTCTTTCCATATCTCCGTTGAATTCTCAGAAATAACCATGCCCACATAAGTGACCACATTTTTGCCCACTTAAATGACCGTGATTATCCCCACCGATTCTTAGAAGCCAAGTGGTTTCAAAAATCGAGCGTGTCGAGCATTTTTTCATCTTTATTCACCTTAATAGGAGAACAAAACTGTATACAGTAATGCCCACATAAGTGACCAAATTTTTGCCCACTTAAATGACCGTTGTTATCCCCATCAATTCTCAAAGCCAAGTGTCTTCGAAAATCGAGTATGTCGAGCGTAATTTGACACCAATCATTATCAATACATTCGTATATATATATATGGTTTCAAGTGCCAACTATATTGTATCTCACTCACACTTATCCTTTTTCCATATCTCCGTTGAATTCTCAGAAATAACCATGCCCACATAAGTGACCGCGGCCAGTCCCTTACGTGGTCACGTATATGGGCATTACTGTAACTTATATACAGGGTGTTCCACATTTTTCCGTACACACTTCACAAGTGTGTTAAACAAGCAAAAATAAGACTAAAGTGTTATATAACAAAAAATTCATAAATGTTACGAAGTTATGACAAAAATATAAAATGTGATCTTTTTTTATTTACCAAACAAACAAATTGTTTAAACAAATAAATTTTTCTTATTTTAATATTCCGAATCTTAACTGAGTTTTACAGTTCATATTTTTGTTATAATTTCTAAACACAGCATTTATGGATTTTTTGTTATACAACATTTTAGTCTTAGTTTTACTCGTAGAACACACTTGTGAAGTCTGTACGAAAAAACACGGAACACCCTGTATATTATGCATTTAAAACAGTTCATAAAATGGAAAAATTTATAACAATGGCCATAAATGAGAAATGGAAAAGACCATAAATGGGATATCTGTTAAATAATTAATAGAACTTGATAAACAATTCGAATATTTTCGATCAGGAATCTCGTAATTTGTAAGTTTCTATCATCGTTAGCTTTCGAAGCCCGTCGAAAACACGAATAGTCTTCGAAATTAACGTGTTCAACTGGCTCTTATAACTTTTCTTTGCAATTATTGCAAGACTGTTGAATCTTAACTAACACAGTAATTTCAAGGACGAACTCGTGGTGGAGACAATTAAACAGCTTATTCGCATACTTAAACTTTATCGTATTTTGATTCTTTGGACGCATGCCAACCGCAATATTAACAACTGGAAGAGTGGATTACCATTCTTGTCTAGGGTAAGTTACAACGTGTTTAATTGGCATGATAAGTTACGTTAGTCGTTATGTTACCGCACGTAAGTACTAGAGTTGGACACACACACATTTTCCGAGCGTTCCGTGGTCGTTGGAAATATTAATTATTAGCAGTTTTAATTAAAGTTGCATCATTTTTATTGAATCCATTTGCCGATTTTCCGGTATGTTTATTGTGTAAATAACATCATTTTCAAGGATTAGTGTTTCATTAAAATAAAAAAGACTGAAAGGAAAATAATTTCAACTAATAATAACAACAACAACAATAATAGTAATAATAGTAGAGTTTTTAAAATGAAAACGATGTTTTAATTGTGGACAAAATTGAAAAATCATTTTATTTTAGCTTGAGATGAAAATTTCTTGTTTATACAATTTCTACATAAACATTTTTTAACAATAATAACAACAATAACAACAATAATAATAGCAGTTGTTTTTAAATCGAAACTATGACTTAATTGCAAACAAAATTGAAGAATTATTTTATTTTTAGACTCGAGATGAAAATTTCCTATTTATACAATTCAACATAAACCTTTTTTTAATAATAATAACAACAATAACAATAACAGTAATAATAACAGAGTTTTTTAAATGAAAACGATGTTTTAATTGTGAATAAAATTGAAAAATCATTTTATTTTAGCTTGAGATGAAAATTTCCTGTTTATACAATTTCAACATAAACCTTTTTTTAATAATAATAACAACAATAACAAGAATAATAATAGCAGTTGTTTTTAAATCGAAACTATGACTTAATTGCAAACAAAATTGAAGAATTATTTTATTTTTGGTCTAGAGATAAAAATTTCCTATTTATACAATTTCTACATAAACATTTTTTAGTAATAATAATAACAACAACAATAACAGTAATAGTAACAGAGTTTTTTTTAATAGAAACGCCATCTTAATTGCAAACAAAATTGAAAAATTGTTTTATTTTTGTTCGAGATGAAAATTTCTTATTCATACAATTTCTACATAAACATTTTTTAATAGCAACAACAATAACAGTAATAATAACAGAGTTTTTTAAATGAAAAAGATGTTTTAATTGTGGACAAAATTGAAAAATTATTTTATTTTTACTTCAGATGAAAGTTTCCTGTTTATACAATTTCAACATAAACCTTTTTTTAATAATAATAACAACAATAACAACAATAATAATAGCAGTTGTTTTTAAATGGAAACTATGACTTAATTGCAAACAAAATTGAAGAATTATTTTATTTTTGGACTCGAGATGAAAATTTCCTGTTTATACAATTTCTACATAAACATTTTTTAGTAATAATAATAACAACAACAATAACAGTAATAATAGTAGAGTTTTTTAAATGAAAACGATGTTTTAATTGTGAACGAAATTGAAAAATTGTTTTATTTTTGCTCGAGATGAAAATTTCTTATTCATACAATTTCTACATAAACATTTTTTAATAACAACAACAATAACAGTAATAATAACAGAGTTTTTTAAATGAAAACGATGTTTTAATTGTGAACAAAATTGAAAAATTATTTTATTTTTACTTCAGATGAAAATTTCCTGTTTATACAATTTCAACATAAACCTTTTTTTAATAATAATAACAACAATAACAACAATAATAATAGCAGTTGTTTTTAAATCGAAACTATGACTTAATTGCAAAAAAAATTGAAGAATTATTTTATTTTTGGACTCGAGATGAAAATTTCCTATTTATACAATTTCTACATAAACATTTTTTAGTAATAATAATAACAACAACAATAACAGTAATAATAGTAGAGTTTTTTAAATGAAAACGATGTTTTAATTGTGAACAAAATTGAAAAATTATTTTATTTTTACTTGAAATGAAAATTTCCTGTTTATACAATTTCAACATAAACCTTTTTTTAATAATAATAACAACAATAACAACAATAATAATAACAGTTATTTTTAAATGGAAACTATGACTTAATTGCAAACAAAATTGAAGAATTATTTTATTTTTGGTCTCGAGATTAAAATTTCCTATTTATACAATTTCTACATAAACATTTTTTAGTAATAATAATAACAACAACAATAATAGTAATAATAGTAGAGTTTTTAAAATGAAAACGATGTTTTAATTGTGAACGAAATTGAAAAATTGTTTTATTTTTGCTCGAGATGAAAATTTCCTGTTTATACAATTTTTACGTAAACATTTTTTAATAATAATAACAACAACAACAATAACAGTAATAATAGTAGGTGTTTTTTTAATGGAAACGATGTCAAAATTGAAAAATTATTTTATTTTTGGTCTCGAGATGAAAATTTCCTTTTTATACAATATCTACGTAAACATTGTTTAATAATAATAACAACAATAACAATAACAGTAATAATAACAGAGTTGTTTTAATAGAAATGGTGTCTTAATTGCGAACAAAATTGAAAAAATAATTTAATTTTTGGACTCGAGATGAAAATTTCCTGTTTATACAATTTCTACATAAACATTTTTTAATAACAACAACAACAATAACAGTAATAATAACGGAGTTTTTAAAAATAGAAACGATGTTTTAATTGTGCACAAAATTGAAAAATTATTTTATTTTCGTTCGATATGAAAGTTTCCTGTTTATACAATTTTTACCTAAACATTTTTTAATAATAATAACAACAACAACAATAACAGTAATAATAGTAGGGGTTTTTTTAATGGAAACGATGTCAAAATTGAAAAATTATTTTATTTTTGGTCTCGAGATGAAAATTTCCTTTTTATACAATATCTACGTAAACATTGTTTAATAATAATAACAACAATAACAATAACAGTAATAATAACAGAGGTTTTTAAATGAAAACGATGTCTTAATTGTGAATAAAATTGAAAAATTATTTTATTTTTGGACTCGAGATGAAAATTTCCTGTTTATACAATTTCTACATAAACATTTTTTAATAACAACAACAACAATAACAATAACACTAATAATAACAGAGTTTTTAAAAATAGAAACGATGTTTTAATTGTGAACAAAATTGAAAAATTATTTATTTTTGGTCTCGAAATGAAAATTCCCTATTTATACATTTTCTACATACACATTTTTTAATAACAACATCAATAACAACAACAATAACAATAGTAGAGTTTTTAAAATAAAGACGATGTCTTATTTGCGAACAAAATGGAAAAATTATTTTATTTTTACTTAAGATGAAAGTTTCCTGTTCATACAATTTCTACATAAACATTTTTTAATAACAACAACAACAATAACAATAACAGTAATAATAACGGAGTTTTTAAAATAAAAACGATGTCTTAATTGCAAACAAATTTGAAAAATTATTTATTTTTGGTCTCGAGATGAAAATTTCCTATTTATACAATTTCTACGTAAACATTTTTTAATAACAACAACAACAACAACAATAACAGTAAAAATAGCAGAGTTTCTTCTAAATAAAATATAAAAATGCAATCTCATACAATTACACAAAGATTTTGTATTTTTTCCAATATTTCTAATTCCTTCAATCAATAAAAATGAATTAAAACATTAGTATCGTTAAAGTGTAGTAAAAAGTAATTCTGTTTTTAAAATTAAACAATTTTCCGTCACGAAGTAGTGCAGTAAGAACGATTTTTTTTCTTCTCGCTCTTCGTCTGTTAATGCAAGATTAAATAATTGGTTCCGTGTATATGTATATGTAGTTGCATGTAGCATAATTTCATGTTTTCGAATCTGACTGGTACGATTTATCGACGTCCTTGGAGCACGCTTCTAACGTCTGCCGATCGTACAATAGTTCATTTACTTAGAATGGATCGGCATGTTTTGGAAAACATACTTTGCAAGGAAATTTATTCGAAACGATACGTTGATAATTATTCGTTATCCAATTTCAAACTGTTTTTTTTTTTTTTTTTTTTTGGAATCGATATAATTGCGAAACGAAGATTAAAACATATCTGAATACGTTCAGATAATCATAATTTTATTAATTTCAATGTTTTTTCATTTTTAGCCATTCGAACTGTCCTCGATCTGTTTCATTTTCGATTTTAAAGGGGCATTCTAGTTTAAATATCAATTTTTTACGTTTTCTGTGGAATATAAAAAAACAATAAAATATCCTCGTTTCTATATTCAAAAAGCATTTTATTATTTGTGTAAAAATATTAAAAAAACTAATTTTTACAGAACTTATTTTGTACTGGTTTTGAGAAAATGGCGTCTTACTGGTTAACAGCCATATTAAATCTGCCATATCGACAGTTTCTCGTACTAATTTCTATAACCTCAAATTCAAATCTATTTTTTTTGCAAAGGTTTTTGACTAGAATGCCCCCTTAAAGGAAATGCCACGCATTATTTGACAATTTCGGCGATAATTGCAGGTGGTTCCGTGCGGCCTTCGAAAATTCTGGCACGTAAGACTGCAATTAAAATTTTCTAACCCCTAAACGATAAAGTATCGCCCTCTAGCGCCTGGATTTAAATCCTCGAACCGAATCGAAGGGAATTCTCGTGCAATAATATCGAATATTAACTTCGTTACTATTTAATATCGATAGAAATTGCGCGAATAATTTTTCAGTCTTAACTAACAGTCTAGCAATTGTTCGGTTGTGTTTGAGTATATAATTAGCCAAGTTTTACATGTGTGAGATATGTTAATTCTTTTTTCTTGTACCAAGAACAAACATTGTAATAATTCCCTGCGTGTCACGATAAACTAACAATTCACGTTCATTCATCGATCGGATATCGTACTTGTAATATTTAATGAGGAAATATTAATCGAGGATCGTTATCTCGGCGCTCGCAAAAAGCCTCGTACAAGTACAAGACAAACACTGCAATTACTGCTTTTTCATTATGCACTTACCTCGAGAGGACAACAATAATTTTGGTGGACGCTAAATTATCCGTTCAGGCATAAATTTTTACTTATCGATATTGACGTGTATTATTTATTTATCGACAGAGTTATATTAACCTTTAAATGCACGAAATTGTACAAATATTTTTTGAGGTTAGGTAATAGAAAATTTACTAATCTTCGTTTATTTGGTTTTCATAGCATCGATAGAGGTTTCTTAAAATGTTCATTGTTGAAAAATATTCAAGTAACTTTTTGTTTAAATGCACGCATTGTAGAAATATTTTTTGAGGTTAGGTAATGGAAAATGTAGACATCTTCGTTTATTTAGTTTTCATAGCATCGATTAACCTTTAATTTCACGCATTATACAAACATTTTTTGAGGTTAGGAAATGGTAAATGTACCGATCTTCGTTTATTTAGTTTTCATAGCATTGATAGAGGATTCTTAAAATGTTCATTGTTGAAAAATATTCAAGTAACTCTTTATTTTAATAACCTTTAAATCCTCGCAATATTTTTTGAGGTTAGGTAATGGAACATGTACTGGTCTTCGTTTATTTAGTTTTCATAACATTGATAGAGGTTTCTTATAATGTTGACAAATATCCAAATAACTCTTTGTTTAAATGCACGCATTGTACAAATATTTTTTGAGGTTAGGTAATAGAAAATTTACTAATCTTCGTTTATTTGGTTTTCATAGCATCGATAGTGGTTTCTTAAAATGTTCATTGTTGACAAATATTCAAGTAACTTTTTGTTTAAATGCACGCATTGTAGAAATATTTTTTGAGGTTAGGTAATGGAAAATGTAGTCATCTTCGTTTATTTAGTTTTCATAGCTTCGATTAACCTTTAATTGCACGCATTATACAAATATTTTTTGAGGTTAGGTAATGGAAAATGTACCGATCTTCGTTTATTTAGTTTTCATAGCATTGATAGAGGATTCTTAAAATGTTCATTGTTGAAAAATATTCAAGTAACTCTTTATTTTAATAACCTTTAAATCCTCGCAATATTTTTTGAGGTTAGGTAATGGAACATGTACTGGTCTTCGTTTATTTAGATTCCATAGCATCAATTAACCTTTAATTGCACGCATTCTACAAATATTTTTTGAGGTTAAGTAATGGAAAACGTACTAATCTTCGTTTATTTAGTTTTCATAACATCGATAGAGGTTTCTTATAATGTTGAAAAACATCCAAATAACTCTTTGTTTAAATGCATGCATTGTACAAATATTTTTTGAGGTTAGGTAATGGAAAACGTACTGATCTTCGTTTATTTAGTTTCCATAGCATCAATTAACCTTTAATTGCACGCATTATACAAATATTTTTTGAGGTTAGGTAATGGAAAAGTTTACTGATCTTCGTTTATTTAGTTTTCATAGCATTGTACAAATATTTTTTGAGGTTAAGTAATGGAAAAGCTACTAATCTTCGTTTATTTAGTTTCCATAGCATCGATAGAGGTTTCTTAAAATGTTCATTATTGAAAAATATTCAAGTAACTCTTTGTTTAAATGCACGCATTGTACAAATATTTTTTGAGGTTAGGTAATGGAAAATGTACTGATCTTCGTTTATTTAGTTTCCATAGCATCAATTAACCTTTAATTGCACGCATTATACAAATATTTTTTGAGGTTAGGTAATGGAAAAGTTTACTGATCTTCGTTTATTTAGTTTTCATAGCATTGTACAAATATTTTTTGAGGTTAAGTAATGGAAAAGCTACTAATCTTCGTTTATTTAGTTTCCATAGCATCGATAGAGGTTTCTTAAAATGTTCATTATTGAAAAATATTCAAGTAACTCTTTGTTTAAATGCACGCATTGTACAAATATTTTTTGAGGTTAGGTAATGGAAAATGTACTACTGATCTTCGTTTATTTAGTTTCCATAGCATCAATTAACCTTTAATTGCACGCATTATACAAATATTTTTTGAGGTTAGGTAATGGAAAAGTTTACTGATCTTCGTTTATTTAGTTTTCATAGCATTGTACAAATATTTTTTGAGGTTAAGTAATGGAAAAGCTACTAATCTTCGTTTATTTAGTTTCCATAGCATCGATAGAGGTTTCTTAAAATGTTCATTATTGAAAAATATTCAAGTAACTCTTTGTTTAAATGCACGCATTGTACAAATATTTTTTGAGGTTAGGTAATGGAAAATGTACTGATCTTCGTTTATTTAGTTTCCATAGCATCAATTAACCTTTAATTGCACGCATTATACAAATATTTTTTGAGGTTAGGTAATGGAAAAGTCTACTGATCTTCGTTTATTTAGTTTTCATAGCATTGTACAAATATTTTTTGAGGTTAAGTAATGGAAAAGCTACTAATCTTCGTTTATTTAGTTTCCATAGCATCGATAGAGGTTTCTTAAAATGTTATTATTGAAAAATATTCAAGTAACTCTTTGTTTAAATGCACGCATTGTACAAATATTTTTTGAGGTTAGGTAATGGAAAATGTACTGATCTTCGTTTATTTAGTTTCCATAGCATCAATTAACCTTTAATTGCACGCATTATACAAATATTTTTTGAGGTTAGGTAATGGAAAAGTCTACTGATCTTCGTTTATTTAGTTTTCATAGCATTGTACAAATATTTTTTGAGGTTAAGTAATGGAAAAGCTACTAATCTTCGTTTATTTAGTTTTCATAGCATCGATAGAGGTTTCATAAAATGTTCATTGTTGAAAAATATTCAAGTAACTCTTTGTTTAAATGCACGCATTGTACAAATATTTTTTGAGGTTAGGTAATGGAAAATGTACTGATCTTCGTTTATTTAGTTTCCATAGCATCAATTAACCTTTAATTGCACGCATTATACAAATATTTTTTGAGGTTAGGTAATGGAAAATGTACTCATCTTCGTTTATTTAGTTTTCATAACATTGATAGAGGTTTCTTATAATGTTGAAAAGTATCCAAATAACTCTTTGTTTAAATGCACGCATTGTACAAATGTTTTTTGAGGTTAAGAAATGAAAAGTCTACTGATTTTCGTTTATTTAGTTTTCATAGCATCGATAGAGGTTTCTTATAACCCTGAAAAATATCCAAATAACTCTCTGGTCGTAATTTGCAATTTTATTTAATTATTTATTGAACAAAAGTGTAGTTGTCTAACAATATATATTGTAGGTTAATAATTGTAATAGTAAATACAAAGGCAGTATATGACGTAACTAGTGACAATATTTCTCGTCTAATATGCAATCGTTTGACAAATAATTTACTATTTCAACAGCCTCGGTTCACAAGTCTATGTTAATTAAGTATTTTTGTTCATTATTGCTTGTGCTATGTCTCAAAATTCTCGAAAAGTCATTTTATATTTCATTTAAACACGTTTGACTGTAAATATAAATAGCAGGACCACGAAAGAGTTACGATAATTGATTTTGAGGTTATAGTTATGAAAACGATAATAGACAGCTGTGTAACATAGAATATTCAGAAGAAATTTTAGAATTTTAGGTAGCAACGACTAATTCAAGTTGATTTGATTCGTCATAATGTTGCAATCGAATGCATTTAAAGGTTAATCACGGTTAAACCTAATGAAAACCATAAAGAAAGGATCACGTTAGTTCCTCTTAATCCCTTCATACTCACCAAACTCAATGATACTTATCAAAATTTTTTACTGTGTATTTTTTCTTTTATCAATTATATTCTTTAAGGTTGTTACATATACAATTTCTTAATACGACGATAAAAGAATCTAGGTTATATATTTCTTAAATTATTATTTCGTGCAGTGTCGCCACCTATAAGACCGATTCGAATGATACTTTCCCGCGCGAAGTCTAGAACGTTGGTTATGTCTTTTTCATTTTCTAAAAGTTACACTAGTCTTAAAGTATTATCAAAGTAATAATGAGTTACCCAAACTATAAAAGAATCTAGGTTATATATTTCTTAAATTATTATTTCGTGCAGTGTCGCCACCTATAGACCGATTCGAATGAGACTTTCCCGCGCGAAGACTTGAACGTTGGTTATGTCTTTTTCATTTTCTAAAAGTTACACTAGTCTTAAAGTATTATCAAAGTAATAATGAGTTACCCAAACTATAAAAGAATCTAGGTTATATATTTCTTAAATTATTATTTCGTGCAGTGTCGCCACCTATAGACCGATTCGAATGAGACTTTCCCGCGCGAAGACTTGAACGTTGGTTATGTCTTTTTCATTTTCTAAAAGTTACACTAGTCTTAAAGTATTATCAAAGTAATAATAAGTTACCCAAACATTTCTAAGTCAGATTTACATGAAAGAAAGTCTGTTGGATGGTTGTAAAATAAAAATAAATATCGAAGCATGGAATTTCGTTGAATTTTCAGTTATTGAACTTTTGTAAAGATTGAAAAAAGAAAAAATACAAACGAATTATAGTATGAAGGGGATTAACAGTGAAAAGAGATCATTCTTTTGTAGAATCTCGAGCAAGAACTCTGTAACTGATTTCAATATTACCCTATCATTAGCCGGACACGTGTCAGTTCTGATTTAACGAGTTAAGTGTATACGCTGTCCATCAAAAAACGTGTCCCGCAAAAGTTCACACGCTTGTTGTACCTGCAATGTCCGTACACCGCCCATTTTTGTTTTTAATCGCGAATTCTTCGCTCCCGTCTTGTGAAATTATGCAACCATGCACAGGTATCAATAATGATTATGAAAAATCGCGTTACTGGCATTGGATCGAGATGTCAGCTGCGGTCAAGGCGACCGTGTCGAGAGATCCGATTGACACTTCCGTACTAGGACTACCTGATGAGTCAGGCTTCATAAATGATACTCTCGTTTACGACAAATTCACTTACGAGCACGCTTCTAGCATATGTATTTAAAAAAAAAAAGGTGTACCTGTAAATACTGGTCACATCAGTTAAGATAAAAGATAAGATAATATTCTGCAACAGATCATGACCAATAATAGAAATATAAGAGCGTGCAACCTATCTCTGATGATCACAATCAGATTCAATTGGAGTGTACGGTCGAGATTCAGATAAATAATCCTCTATATTTCTGTTTCTATTGATAGTATAGAATCAGTAATTGAGAATTCACCAGAAACGATGCCTGCTGTTAAAAATAATGAAAACTCATTGTACTATTTACATTTAATCCTTTACACACGGTGATAAGATACGTGTACACTTGCACGAATGTAGATAATAATCGTGTCTATCGAAATGTCATTAAATCATTGTTTATCATTAATGAAACATTTTCAATCGTTTCTGTCGCGTTTACGTATCTTTCATGGATACTAAGAGAACCTAACCTCTAAATTCATTAGCTTCTTTCAATCCTAGATGACAATATAATCGATTTGTTTTCAATTCAAAGTTCTTATAATACTTCACAAATAATATATAAATTATATGAATCGTTGTTTATCATTAATAAAACATTTTCAATCGTTTCTGTCGCGTTTACGTATCTTTCATGGATACTAAGAGAACCTAACCTCTAAATTCATTAGCTTCTTTCAATCCTAGATGACAATATAATCGATTTGTTCTCAATTCAAAGTTCTTATAATACTTCACAAATAATACATAAATTATATGAATCGTTGTTTATCATTAATAAAACATTTTCAATCGTTTCTGTCGCGTTTACGTATCTTTCATGGATACTAAGAGAACCTAACCTCTAAATTCATTAGCTTCTTTCAATCCTAGATGACAATATAATCGATTTGTTCTCAATTCAAAGTTCTTATAATACTTCACAAATAATATATAAATTATATGAATCGTTGTTTATCATTAATAAAACATTTTTACTCGTTTCTATCGCGTTTACTTATCTTTCACCGATACCAATAAGAGAACCTAACCTCTAAATTCGTCAACAGCTCTTAATCCTAGATGACAATGTAATCGATTTGTTCTCAATTCAAAGTTCTTGTAATACTTCATAGATAATATAATATAAATTGTATCAATCGTTGTTTATTAATAAAACATTTTTACTCGTTTCTGTCACGTTTACGTATCTTTTATGGATATCAATAAGAGAACCTAACCTCAAAATTCATCAGCAGCTCTCAATCCTAGATAACAATAAATAAAATCAATTTGTTTTCAACTAAAAGTTCTTATAATACTTCACAAATAATATATAAATTATATCAATCGTTGTTTATCATTAATAAAATATTTTTACTCATTTCTTTACATATCTTTCACCGATACCAATAAGAGAATCCAACCTCCAAATTCATCAGCAGCTCTTAATCCTAGATGACAATAACTAAAATCAATTTGTTCTCAATTCAATGTTCTTGTAATACTCCACAGATAATATAATATAAATTTTATCAATCGTTGTTTGTCATCAGTTAATCTTTGAATTATGTTGTACGTAACACACCTTTGCACGTTCTTCTTTTTTCTGATTATGTTTGCTGTTTATTTTTCGACCGTTTTAATATTTATGATTATTAATCGTACAATGCACGTTTCAGGTGATGAACCAGGAAGTCAAAAAGGAAACTCCGTTGCAGTTCAAGTTCCGTGCCAAGTTCTACCCCGAAGACGTTGCGGAGGAATTGATTCAAGATATTACTTTGCGTCTGTTCTATCTTCAGGTACGAAAAACTAAACAATCACTAATAAATCACTAATTCCGCGCTCATATATAGTTTATATATTTTTTAAGAACATTCCTAGCAAACGAACATTCTTAGAAATAAGTGACTGTCGTTACTGTGTTCATAGTGTAAATTATAAATGTCAGGTAGTCAAATGCTAATTTGTTAAACATGTATGCATAAAAGTCATTTTTTTATGCACATACTATGCAGGAATAGGTCGGGTACAACCTAACTCAGCTACAGATGTCTTAAAATTAACATATATGCTAACGTACAATTATGGGCAATGTCATATTATTATATAACTAAAATTAAATAAAAATACTGTTGTCGCAGTGGTCTTATTTTATAGGACAAATAATAGTCGATCGGCTGTATAATTTCTGCACAGCAATTGGAAGGGTAGAGAAGATTGTCATCAACATTTTGTCATAGAAAATATCACAGAGGCCATTTGAAAATTAACCACAGCGTCAATTTTAAAGATTACTGATGTTTACATAAATTAAATTGACACCACTCGGAGGCATGCCACACATTCTTTACTCTTTTTCATAACATATAATACTATCAATATTTTATATTTTCAAGAAGGGTAACTTCATTCGATACCTGAGCCATTACGTATTTAGTAAATGTACCTAACAGGAAAATGGGGATTTATTGTTGTATTTCTTTCTTAAAATAACAGATTTATTTATAATAACATACAAAAAGCACCGTAACTAAAACCTTAACAACTATGTATCTCCCTTGTTCTGCGTAACTCTTTTGTCTCCTCGACACTCATCATCCCTACCAACTTCCACAACCAAATCACCATCGATGACATTCACAGGAGATTATCCCCTAACATTTATTCAATGAAAAATTAGCATTTGACTTCCTGGCATTTATAGCTTACACCATGAACGTTTTTACTGCAACTTTCCAAGTTTAAACAAAAATAACGAATTTCTGTAAATAATGAAATGCATATTAATAATGTACTGAATCAAATCGAATGTTGCTAGGGATATACCATTTTTTATTGTATTATTTGTACAAAAAGAGGAATAAAACCGCTAAATAAAACATATTTTTTTAGGTGAAAAATGCCATTCTCACGGATGAAATCTACTGTCCCCCGGAAACATCTGTATTGTTAGCCTCCTATGCGGTCCAAGCGAGACACGGAGATTTCCAAAAAGGTACGCACACTGCCGGTTTTTTGATTAACGATCGTTTGCTGCCACAACGTGTAATGGATCAGCACAAGATGAGCAAAGAAGAGTGGGAAAGTTCGATCACCAATTGGTGGCAAGAACATCGTGGAATGTTACGCGAGGATGCTATGATGGAATATCTGAAAATTGCTCAGGTAACGATTCCAAATTGTGTACGAAAAAACTAGAAGAAAGAAAGGGAATATTAACATTTTCTTTTGCAGGATTTGGAAATGTACGGAGTGAACTATTTCGAAATTCGTAATAAAAAAGGCACGGATCTCTGGTTAGGCGTGGACGCTTTGGGTTTGAATATATACGAGAAGGACGACAAATTGACACCGAAAATTGGTTTCCCATGGTCGGAGATTAGGAACATTTCGTTCAACGATAAGAAATTCATAATTAAACCGATCGACAAAAAGGCGCCGGACTTTGTCTTCTTCGCGACTAGAGTTAAAATAAACAAACGAATTCTGGCACTGTGTATGGGGAATCATGAACTTTACATGCGTAGGCGTAAACCTGACACGATCGATGTGCAACAGATGAAGGTACATTTTCTCAGTGTCTGTGCGTTTATTCTCTTTTCCTATTAGTTTCAAAAGGTCTAAATACCTTTCGTTTACGATCAAAAGGCTCAGGCGAGGGAAGAGAAAATTGCAAAGCAGCAACAGAGAGAGAAGTTACAGTTGGAAATAGCCGCGAGAGAACGCGCGGAGAAGAAACAGCAAGAATACGAAGAAAGACTCAGAAATATGACGGAAGAAATGGACAGGCGGCAGGCTGAACTGAACGAAGCTCAGGAAATGATACGGCGTTTGGAAGAGCAGCTCAAACAATTGCAAGCGGCTAAAGAGGAGCTAGAAGATCGTCAGAAAGTATATATATTAGAGACAGATCATTTTTGTGAAGGGTGTTTGAATATCACGAAATTTTCCTTTCTAATTCGTTCGTAGGAGCTCACAGTCATGATGGAGAAGCTTGAACTGTCGCACGAAATGGAGGCAGCGGAGCGTGCTAAACTCGAGCAAGAAATAAGAGCCAAGCAAGAGGAGGTGCAACGCATACAGTCTGAAGTGGAGGCGAAAGATGCAGAAGCGAGAAGACTGCAAGAGGAGTGTGAAGCAGCCAAGTATGACAAGTTTTCTATTTTCTGTAGAGGGGGGAAACATACAGTTGAAATTGGATAATTTTTTGGGATTAGGTTGAGGCAAGAAGAAGCTGATAGGGCGTATCAGGCCAGCACAACGCCTCATTATCATCATGTCGAAGAGAACGAAGAAGGCGAAGAGGAAGGCGAAGACGAGATTCCTCACGGCGACGTTACTAAAGATCTTGCAACCGACGAGTCAATAATCGATCCTGTGGAGGAACGACGCACTCTAGCTGAAAGAAACGAACGTCTTCATGATCAGCTTAAGGTATGTGTCTTTGTATTCGTGAATATCGTGCACCCATTGCAACGAAAATATGTTTCAGGCATTGAAGCAAGATCTAGCACAGTCACGCGACGAGTCAAAAGAAACTGTTATGGATAAAATCCACAGGGAAAACGTCCGTCAGGGTCGCGACAAATATAAAACGCTCCGTGAGATTCGTAAAGGCAATACTAAACGTCGCGTCGATCAGTTTGAGAACATGTAAATTATATATCCGTTTGCCTGTTTGTCTATTCGCCTGTCCATTTCATCCTGCCTTTAAATTCTCCTCCAATTTTCTGTACGAGGACAATTTTTTTTTGAAAACTTGTCAGATATTATTTTAGAGTAATATTTTTTTCTTTTTTTGTTTTGAGATGCTCTTCGAGTAACGAACCACTTCCAATTTGCAACGATGTAAAGTTTACAACGTGCATTGCTATTTTTCGACGTTGATTCTATACTCTCGAGTACAGTAGAAGCTTTTTCATAAATAGCAAGGAACGCGACGAGCGACCAACTTGCGCCGTCTTCCATTCATACCACAGTGTGTCCGCTGTTAAACAGTTTTTCGTAAAAGATAATATTCGTGTACAGGGTGTTCCACCTAAATATTCTGATACGAAAAATAATTTTTGTGTAATTTAAATGTTACCAGAAGACCAATGCCTTTGCAAAGAACAGTTTATTTTTCGCATATAAGTGCATATTTTTATGTGGCAAGATATCAAAATGATCTTCGACGTGTAAAATTAAAATTAAACTTGAAATTAAAAGAATATATATCTGCATTAGTCTCTGGATAACATTTAAATGTTTTTTGTGGTGGAAATATTTGGATGGTTTAGATGAGACATCCTGTATAGTATATATATATATATATACATATACATATATATTTTGTTTAATAGAAGTAAATTTTCTTGCTATTTTAGCTGCGAAATATTTAAAGTAACTTGATAATAACCGCGTTGGCTAACGTTGTTTCTTTTTTTTAATAATCCTCGCTAAAATAACAAGAAAATTTGTTACATAATTTTTGAATATTATTTTAAATTTGCCCGTTACGTACGAATTTGTAAACACCGACGCATCAGTATTTTCTTTTTCAAAGTATTGCTGTCGGTCATCAATACATACAATCTGTCCGAAAATATTCAAATAATAGTATACTTTTAATAATTACGTATTTTACTTGAATACGCAGCAAAGAAAGAGAATATTTCATGCTTTGTTACCGCATACTTTCAAAGTTCACGAAAATGCAAATACTCGTGATCTATTATACACGATTTTTTGAGCAATAGGAAAGAGCTAAATTTATAAATTAAAAATAGAAGTTTCTGATCGAGGATTAATATTTTGTGAGGTATCGATTTTGTTGCAATCAATCTATATTGATATTTTTTGACTCAGATCCCATTAAAAACTTATCCAAAAAGAGTTATAAAATGTGTCGCGAGAATTATA
Organism: Colletes latitarsis; assembly: GCF_051014445.1. Classification (NCBI taxonomy): domain Eukaryota; kingdom Metazoa; phylum Arthropoda; class Insecta; order Hymenoptera; family Colletidae; genus Colletes; species Colletes latitarsis. The sequence continues at coordinate 9,997,500 of NC_135146.1, forward strand.
CTACAGTGACGTTAATTATTTAAAAAGAAACTATTTTCAATTGGGCAACACGCAACATGGATTTCCCACGAATCATTAATTTTTAATCGAAAACTGATTTTTATTTTATAAGTTTCATCTGTCCAGTGTCTGAACTATTTTCTGGAATTGTTTAGTTTTGTGGTTCTTTTTTATTATTCAAAAAGTAATTGCATTTTTATTGGCCAGACACTTGTTTCTGTTTAATGTGTATTTCATTAAAACACAGATCATAATTGTTATAATAGTATCGTCTTTCTACGGGAAGAAGGCACAGCGTGTTTACATCCCCACTCTTGTTGCTGTCCGCTGATTGGCTGTCACAGATTTCATCATCGTTTTCGACCAATCAGCGGACTGCAACAGAAGTGGGGATGTAAACACGCTGTGCGTTCTTAGCGTGTTTACATCCTCACTTTTGCTGCTGTCCGCTGATTGGCTCTCACCGATCTTCGTCACCGTGATCGACCAATAGTGAACCAGCAGACTGTAACAGAAGTGGGGGATGTAAACACGCTTCTCTCGTGAAAGAACGGTAGTGTCGGAATATTTTCAAAGCAGATTGTCAATTCTTATTTTCTTATCACGTCATCGAATATAGTCCGTCCTTGATAAGGATTCGCCCGAGAAATATTTCGTATAAATATTTGCGTCATAAAATTTATCTATAAGATTGCTTTCGTCAACAGTGGTCGCTATACAGTTACGATGTATACATTTCTATTATGATTTCGATTTTTTGCAACACAGAATGAGCAATAAATAAATTAACCCATCAGGTACCACACAACTTTCAATCTCGAGCGATACGATGATTTTTAACTCTTTGTGGCGCGGGAAATAGATGTTGCATAGAAATTTTATTGCGTTTTAAATTAAACGAAATTGGTATATTTTTATTAACGAACGTAAAAAAATCCGCTTGCAACAGTTGATGAACCTGTATTGGCATATATACAATGCATTTGTAACATTTGTAACATTTGTTGAAGATATTACCAACTGCGTTACGTAAATAAGACGAAATGTAAACCTATGCGCGCGCATTGCAATACAAAAATTTCCCGCCATGCATTACGGGTGCACCAAAAGGGCGGGACACTTTTAATCCCAGTGTGCTCCAAAGAGTTGAAGGAGTCACGTCAGAGAAAAGATGTCAAGAATTAGATAAACATCGATAACTGATCAAAATTTATAGATTACACGATACTTGAAGGGTTAATATTTTTGAAGATTTTTGAAGTATCCAGCATCGTTTTGCAACAACTCAAAACTAATACATTGGCCATAGATCGATAATGTACTTAGATATGCGACCACTCGATGTATGAATGTACGAAATCGGTAATGTCCGTCTTGACGATAAATATTAGAAACGTTAAGCACGATGTACGAACTATTTGCAAAATGTGCGAACGAATATTCAACTAATAATTTTGTATTGAACACACTCGTGGCCTTTATTGATATACATATATTGAAATAATAGATACTAATATCGAATAATAGGATCTAGGAAGACCTAGGGATAACGCGTGACTCTTTGTATTGCATACCTTCAACATAAGGTAATCGCGTGGTTCCTAGAAAAAAGGTTAGGTACCTATCGAGCAAGGGATGAGCGGGTATTCGACAGATTTCCGGTTTGTTTACAATTGTTTCTTTGGCTACTTAATTCTAGAATAGAATTGAAAATTTGTAATCTGAAAAGTTACGCTTTTAGCGTTATACTTATGGTCGTAAACAAACTTGGAAAATACCCTAACTGGAGGCTTCGGGTACCCGCGCACGCGTATTATAATAACGATTTTTGAAAGCATGGAAAGAATGAATGTGAGAGAGAATGTAACAATAAAGAATGGTAGAACATGTATAATCTGTGGCAGTCTGGTACGCCATATAAATTTTAAAGCAGTCCATTTTTTTTTTTGTCTGAAAAAAAAAGATTGTATCGACAATGACGTTTAAAACTAAATGTAACGGTCTTCAAATGCTGCCAATTTTTCGACGGAATGCAAACAAAGAGCATTACTATGAAATGAAATACAATCTTTGCGTTAATTAAAGGAGCATTGCTGTCTAGGCTGTCGTTTCTTCGACCTTTTTTTGTAATTTTTTTTTTAACGACAGGTAGATTGTTTTGTATTGAAATTTTGCAGATATATTTATTTGTCTTCTAAGTATGTATAGTATTTTTTTCGTTAAAAAATATTGAAAATTGCGAGAGTTATAGCTTCTTGTTTAAAAAAAACGCATTTGAACTGGCTTTCATGATATTTCAAGATCTAGCAAACCGATTGACTTCAAATTTGGAGAGAATATTCAGCAGACACGCCTTTTATAGCTGGAACTAGAGATTTAAAGAAATATTGAGGTTTACTATTTTTTTTGATACGCTAAAAGACAAAGGAATGATTAACAAATAGAAATTCGAAACTTGAAGCGTCGCCATTTCTTTATTTATCAGGATTTAGGCTTCTCCCTAGTTCCTGCTGTAACTACAACCTTCCTTATGAAGATACTTGAACCCCCTCTGTTTCAAATTATCTGGAATCCTGGAAGCGTTTGGAGCAGCCATTCCAAAAGAGCCATTAAATAAGAAGTCACAATTCCCACGATTTTTAATATTTTTCCATGAAAAAAATACTGTATATGCTTATAAGATGAATAAACATATCTGCAAAGTCTCAGCACAAAAGAGTCTATATATCATTAGAAAAAAAATCACAAAAAGGGCCGTGAAAGGAGCATTGCTGTCTAGGCTGTCATTGCGTCGACCTTTTTTTGTAATTTTTTTTTTTAATGATAGGTAAATTGTTTTGCAGTGACATTTTGCAGATATATTTATTTGTCTTATAGGCATGTACAGTATTTTTTTCATCAAAAAATATTAAAAATTGCGAGAGTTATAGCTTCTTGTTTAAAAAAAACGCATTTAAACTGGCTTACATGATATTTCAAGATCTAGCAGACCGATTTACTTCAAATTTGGAGAGAATATTCAGCAGACACGCCTTTTATAGCTGGAACTAGAGATTTAAAGAAATATTGAGGTTTACTATTTTTTTTTGATACGCTAAAGACAAAGAACGATTAACAAATAGAAATTCGAAACTTGAAGCGTCGCCATTTCTTTATTCATCAGGATTATGACTTCTCCCTAGTTTCTGTTGTAACTACAACCTTCCTTATGAAGATACTTTAACCCCCTCTGTTTCAAAATTATCTGGAATCCTGGAATCCGTTGGAGCACCCATTCCAAAAGAGCCATTAAATAAGAAGTCACAATTCCCACGATTTTTAATATTTTCCCATGAAAAAAATACTGTACATGCTTATAAGATGAACAAACATATCTGCAAAGTCTCAGCACAAAACAGCCTATATATCATCAGAAAAAAAATCACAAAAAGGGCCGTGAAAGGAGCATTGCTGTCTAGGCTGTCATTGCGTCGACCTTTTTTTGTAATTTTTTTTTTTAATGATAGGTAGATTGTTTTGCAGTGAAATTTTGCAGATATATTCATTTGTCTTATAGGTATCTACAGTATTTTTTTCATCAAAAAATATTAAAAATTGCGAGAGTTATAGCTTCTTGTTTAAAAAAAACGCATTTAAACTGGCTTACATGATATTTCAAGATCTAGCAGACCGATTTACTTCAAATTTGGAGAGAATATTCAGCAGACACGCCTTTTATAGCTGGAACTAGAGATTTAAAGAAATATTGAGGTTTACTATTTTTTTTTGATACGCTAAAGACAAAGAACGATTAACAAATAGAAATTCGAAACTTGAAGCGTCGCCATTTCTTTATTCATCAGGATTATGACTTCTCCCTAGTTTCTGTTGTAACTACAACCTTCCTTATGAAGATACTTTAACCCCCTCTGTTTCAAATTATCTGGAATCCTGGAAGCCATTGGAGCAGCCATTCCAAAAGAGCCATTAAATAAGAAGTCACAATTCCCACGATTTTTAATATTTTCCCATGAAAAAAATACTGTACATGCTTATGAGATGAATAAACATATCTACAAAGTCTCAGCATAAAATAGCCTATATATCATCAGAAAAAAAATCACAAAAAGGGCCGTGAAAGGAGCATTGCTGTCTAGGCTGTCATTGCGTCGACCTTTTTTTGTAATTTTTTTTTTTAATGATAGGTAGATTGTTTTGCAGTGAAATTTTGCAGATATATTCATTTGTCTTATAGGTATCTATAGTATTTTTTTCATCAAAAAATATTAAAAATTGCAAGAGTTATAGCTTCCTGTTTAAAAAAACGCATTTGAACTGGCTTTCATGATATTTCAAGATCTAGCGAACCGGTTGACTTCAAATTTGGAGAGAATATTCAGCAGACACGCCTTCTATAGCTGGAACTAGAGATTTAAAGAAATATTGAGGTTTACTACTTTTTTTGATACGCTAAAGACAAAGAACGATTAACAAATAGAAATTCGAAACTTGAAGCGTCGCCATTTCTTTATTTATCAGGATTATGACTTCTCCCTAGTTCCTGCTGTAACTACAACCTTCCTTATGAAGATACTTTAACCCTCTCTGTTTCAAATTATCTGGAATCTTGGAATCCATTGGAGAACTTTTTCCAAAAGAGTCATTAAATAAGAAGTCACAATTCCCACGATTTTTAATATTTTTCCATGAAAAAAATACTGTACATGCTTATGAGATGAATAAACATATCTGCAAAGTCTCAACACAAAAGAGCTTATATATCATCAAAAAAAAAAAATCATAAAAGGCCGTGAAATGGACAGTCTGGACAGCAATACTTTAAATAGGGAAGATGATGAAAAAAAAATGAAAAGAAAAAAAAACACTGATCATTGTATCGGAACCTTTATTCTTAATTATCATCATCGCATGTTACAATAAACAAGAAGGGAAAAAAGAAAGAGTACAGGAAAAATAAGGATAGATATTTTTTGATTATATTTAATACTACAATTTACAAATTGGTAGTGTTTTATTATTATTATTATTATTATTGTTGTATTAATATTTACAATCTAGTAGCGTTATTATTATTGAGATAATATTACATGAAAGAGCAATGTATTTTATAGTCAGTCTATTTGTACTCTTAAGGAAGTTATTAAAATTTGCGTCGTGACAACTAAACATATTTCGTACGATGCGAAACGTCATGTTCTATTCAACGATGTAGATGAATACTATTTTTATAAAAATCTCTCTGGATATTCTTCCCCACTGAACACATTCGGCGCGAGACACTTTTGAGACATTCCAAAAATGAAATGAATTTTGTGTAAATTGTTTTTTCTCTATTTTTTCCATCCATGTTGGGGTTTTTCGATCGTGCACGGGATCTGTAACAACGTTTCGAATGTACTTAAAATAAGTATATTTATTTGAAAGAATGGTGGCATGTCTTATATATATATATATATGCATAATTCATATATAAAAAAAAACAAATGTATGAAAATCCCTAACGTGGATTCACGAACGATCTATGTTCTTTATGAAGGTAATGGATATACGAGATCATTTCTAATTTTTCTTTTTTTTTTTTTCCACGTGTAATAACTGTAAATATGTAAATTAACTTGCTGAACTTTTGGCTTGAAATGCGACATGTACAAATTGGTATTGCATACCTTCATGAGGTCATTGACAAAGATTAATTTACACCTTACACTTATGGTGCGCATCGCGTTGGACATATTTCGGTGCTAGCATCTCTCTATATACATATCCAAGCATGTAAAAGTAAAATGCATTTCCGGTTCTCAAGAAATTTTTTATAAGTTCAAATGGTCGACGACATTTTCTGATCGAACGATATAAGTACGACCAAGAATTCTAACCGAACGTTTCGTTTTTATATTGCAAAAGAGATCGTAATAGCGTTATTGAATACTTTGAAACGGGAAAGCATATGAAATATACAAGGTACGAATCACGGAGACGCATAGACATTGTATTTTATTGAAAACAATATTATATGTTGGTGCGAGGATATGTGAGAATCACTTGTACTTTGCAGACAAAGTTAAGCATTGTTTAAATAAAAAAAATCATATCATAGTTTTTCAATACATTATTATTGTATCCTCTGTGTGATTCGTTTAAGAAAAAGTGTGGTTTGATAATTTTAAAAGAAAAGGAATTTTTGTTAAATTGTAATTCTTCAATATTAATTTTACATATTGTGTTGTTGTGTTAATTACGTTGTTTCCAATGGAAACATTGTAATTAGTTAATTATCGAACAGTGGTTCCATTTATCAAAATGGCGGTAGTGTTGTGGCGACAGTTGCGGTCTACATTACCGACTGAAGGTTTGAAATCAAGCTTGTTATGTTGGAAATGTTAATGTTAATGATTTTGTTTATTGCTAGGAGACGATTACAATTGTTTAATAGATAATAAGAATAAAGTCAGAATTCTAGTGTATCGATTATGTCGCCATCTACGGTAGAACGTCGAAGTTTGTCGAGAAATAGTACTCTGTCTTCGCCACTAGATGACGACGCAATTAACCTAAAAAGAGAGGCTCACAGCCAGAGATTCCAGATGGAAGTCTGAGTGCATCATGAACACTTCATTGCACTTTTTCACAGATGCCAGATGATGCATAAGTGAGCTCGTAGAGTTTCGAAGAGTCGACAAAGGCAACTGACACATTCTTTCTCGATTCTTCGAAGCTGCTCGAAGTAATTTCGGACCGTCTCGTGAGAGTCGAGAGAGGATCACATTTGCCTTCTCATTCTTGAACAACCCGATCTCATGTCAACGCCATGCTATTTGCAATCTCGACTGCCCAGGTATTTTAACTTTACGACCTATGTAGGCTCACGTAAGCAAAGTACCATAATGAAACAAAAATTTTGTGAAATTATATGTTTTAACCATTGAAAAAAAAAGATATTTTTATTTAGTATTCGTATCCATCAGTGTACATATGTATGTGCATTATTGATACAAGTATAAGTGAATGAGTGAATTTAACTGCAAATGCACGAATGCAACTGCGATCAGAATTGACCACTGCAGTTACTGAACTCTGCAAACAACTCTTGATTTCTAATTGCCCCTGCCGGCCTCTGATGACCAGTGCTGGCAAAAGAAGAACACTCCTGAGAACTAATGACATCATAGAATGATTGCTAGACTCTGCTGGACTCTGCTAGTATCTTTCAACATCAGCTGACAATTGATGACCAGTGCTGACAAAAGAAGAACACTCTTGAGAACTAATGACATCATAGAACGATTGTTGGACTCTGCTGGACTCTGCTGGACTCTGCTAGCATCTTCCGACACCAGCTGACAACTGATGACCAGTGCTGACAAAAGAAGAACACTCCTGAGAACTAATGACATCATAGCACGATTGCTGGACTCTGCTGGACTCTGCTAGCATCTTCCGACATCAGCTGACAACTGATGACCAGTGCTGACAAAAGAAGAACACTCCTGAGAACTAGTGACATCATAGAACGATTGCTGGACTCTGCTGAACTCTGCTGGACTCTGCTGGACTTTGCTGACCTCTGCTAGCATCTCCCAACATCAGCTGACCACTGATGACCGTTGCTGACAACTCTTCGAACAGCTTCAACCAACGTCTTCAAGATATAATATAGTATAATATATTTATATGTATTAAAGCTTTGTCTAATGTAACTCTATGGCAATAGATGATGCAATTTCAATAAAAATTTCCTCTCTACATTAGTCCCTTAGTTATAAGATACATGCCATCACTTGACATGATATAATATAATGTAATGTAGTGTAATGTAATATAATATAATATAACATAATACAATGTAATACAATGTAATATAATGTAATATAATGGAATATAATTGTAATATAACATAATACAATGTAATATAATATAATATAATTGTAATATAACATAATACAATGTAATATAATGTAATATAATTGTAATATAACATAATACAATGTAATACAATGTAATACAATGTAATATAATGTAATATAATTGTAATATAACATAATATAATTGTAATATAACGTAATACAATGTAATATAATGTAATCTAATGTAATATAACATAATGAAATGTAATATAATATAATATAATTGTAATATAACGTAATACAATGTAATATAATGTAATATAATTGTAATATAACATCATATAATTGTAATGTAATGTAATCTAATGTAATATATTGTACCATAACTGAATAAAATGTAATATTACGAAATATTCCGAATCTTTTAAAATTTTCTAAGTTCCCCGGAAAGATTTCAAATTTCCCGCCTCCGGGAATTTCTGCGAATTCCTGGAAATTGACGTCATTTCCAAGAATTCCTGGAAATTCTCGGTTTCCTGAAACTTAACTAAGTCCCTGAAACTTCTCGGAATCCCTGAAATTTCCAAGAAGTTTCAGGCGGCGGCTAAAACTCCGGCCTGAATTTTTCGGCAAAAATGTTACGTAATATTACGTAATATTACGTAATGTTACGTAACATTACGTAATAGCACTTGGAAATTTCTCGCGGCCGGAATTTTTCGGCCGCGATTACGTAATGTTACGTAATGTTACGTAATGTTACGTAATGTTACGTAATATTACGTAATAGCGCTTGGAAATTTCTCGCGGCCGGAATTTTTCGGCCGCGATTACGTAATGTTACGTAATGTTACGTAATGTTACGTAATATTACGTAACAGCACTTAGAAATTTCTCGTGGCCGATATTTTTCGACCGCGATTACGTAATGTTACGTAATGTTACGTAATGTTACGTAATATTACGTAATAGCACTTGGAAATTTCTCGCGGCCAGAATTTTTCGGCAGAAATTACGTAATGTTACGTAATGTTACGTAATATTACGTAATATTACGTAATAGCTCTTTAAAATTTTTGCCGAAAAATTCTGCACGAGCCTTTTCTTGAGGATTCCGAGAATTTTGCGGAATTCTTGGAAATGACGTCATTTCCAGGAATTCGCAGAAATTCCTGGCGGCGGGAAATTTGAAATCTTTCCGTGGAACTTATAAGACACTCCGAGACCTTTTAAAAATTTTCTAACTAAGGGAATGATTTGAAGAGAGAAAGAGGGGTAAAAAATGATGAGAACACATAGAATTCTTTGAAATTATATCATTTATTAATATAAATTTACATTATACAACAGTTTAATACATATAAACATATTATATTACATTATATCATGACACAAGTTGTCAGCAACGGTCAGCACTGGTCAGCAGTGGTCAGCGATGGTCAGCTGACGTCGGGAGATGTTGGCAGGGGTCAGCTGAGGCCAGGAGATGCTGGTAGAGGTCAGCAGAGGCTGGCAGTAGCCAGTAGTAATCGTTATACATTGTCAGAAGTATCAGGAGTGGTCAGCAGCGGTCAGTAAAATCCAGTGGAGGTGACAGAAGTCAGTAGTAATCATTATACGTTGTCAGAAATATAAGCAATGGTCAGCAGAAGCCTGGAGAGGGCGACAGTAGGCAGTCGTAATCGTTATACATTGTCAGAAGTATCAGGAGTGGTCAGCAGCGGTCAGCAGAGGCCAGCAGAGCCCTGTAGGAAAATTCAAAAGTACATGTAGTCAGACCTAGTACCTCGTACCCTTTACCTTATACTTTAGGTGAAAAGAGATACAACTGGGTAAAACAGTTTTATGAGATTACCTGCAAACTGAAGTTAGTCATCAATAGAGGCATGTAGGGACCAGCAGTGGTCAGCAGAGGCCAGTGGAGGCTGGCAGAAGTCAGTAGTAATCGTTATCCCTTGTCAGAAATATAAACGGTGGTCAGTAGAGGCCAGCAGAGGCTTGAAGAGGGTGACAGTAGCCAGTAGTAATCGTTATACATTGTCAGAAGTATCAGGAGTGGTCAGGAGCGGTTAGTAGAATGCAGTGGAGGTGACAGAAGTCAGTAGTAATCGTTATACGTTGTCAGAAATATAAGCGATGGTCAGCAGAAGCCTGGAGAGGGTGACAGTAGGCAGTCGTAATCGTTATACATTGTCAGAAGTATCAGGAGTGGTCAGCAGCGGTCAGTAGAATCCAGTGGAGGTGACAGAAGTCAGTAGTAATCGTTACACGTTGTCAGAAATATAAGCGATGGTCAGCAGAAGCCTGGAGAGGGCGACAGTAGGCAGTCGTAATAGTTATACGTTGTCAGAAATATAAGCGGTGGTCAGCAGAGGCCAACAGCCAGGAAAGGCCTGAGAGAAAATATTTGTTTCATTAGGGTACTTTGCTTATGTACGCCTACATAGGTTTGGAAAGTAAAAATGCCTGAGCAGTTGTTTTTAGTATTGTCTCCTTTAATCGATGAATTATCAATTTTTCTACAATGACACTCAATAACATTCAAGGACCAATTTTGCAAAGTTACTTGCTCTAATTAATTGGTTATTAGTAATTTATTAATAACGCATGACATGGTTAAAATAAGTAACCTTGAATCTTATCAAGGGTCGATATTATATTTTTAAATTCTAAAAATTCATAATTTAATCCCAAGAAAAGGAGTAATTGTACGTAACCTGTACTACGCATAGCTCCTTAGTATTCTGTGATCCTGTCACGATTGTAGCAGTTCGAATTCCTGACACTGGACGGCGACACTATCTTCAGCGCTTTTTCGCGCAATATTCAAATGACTCTCGCCTCCAGTAATCGTTTACAACTAATTACATGAAATAATGTACAGAGAAATGGTTGAAGAACTTAATTTGACTGGAATAATATTTGAAATGTTTTAATGAATTATACAATCTAAAGCCTAATGGTATAATTTCAGTATCATAGATGATTTTTAATTAAACAGATGTACTTTCGTCTAGTCTCCTCTTGTGGCATAATTTGATTTTTCATCTTGTATTGCTTTTTGTAAACGTTCAACCAATTTTCTACACGTCATACACTTTGTTGCTGTATGGATTTCGCTTGCTGTTGACATCGTATCTAGAAAAATAATTGTAACTGTTTTTTGAGATTTGTAAATGCATTACAGATCTTACTTGAGCTTGACGAGCTACTTCAAATTCAATAAAGTCATCTTGCTTTTGGACACAATTATTTCCTACTATATTCAAGATTTCCTTTGATCGTTTTGTAATCTCAGATAACAATTGTCTGAAAGCAGTGTGAGCTCCCTAAATAATGAATGATTCATATTGTATTAATTTAGTAATGTGCAACAGTTAAAACGTGATCAGGGGTCTCAAAGCGTGTATTTCTGTAAAAGAAATTGTTTCAAAAAATTTTATTTCCATATAGACTTCATAACAATTTGTAGAAATATATGATTCTCATTGTAAAATACATAAATTTATTATATATATATATAAAAAAAAAAATGTATATATATAACAGTATGATTGAGTAAAACATTTCATCAAAAATAAATTCGAGCGTAATATAAAATGCAAATTATAACATAGTTGCAGTGCTGTAGAGATTCAAAATAACTGCACGATCTTTTATACCCATATATCCAATTAATTCACTTGTAAGCACTTGAAACAAGCATGTTTTCCACAATTTGTACTAAATACTTTAATTTCGTTCCAATTATGTAGAAACAAGCGAAAGGAGAGCTCTCTTATAATCTCCGGACGTATCTCCCTAAAATTTTAAACATTTATATAGTTCGACACACGTAAAAATATATATTTTAATTACTACGTATTAATTTAATATAAATAAAATATAAATATAAAAGCAATTTATCTAAAATGGTAAAGATACATACAGCGATCCAGCTTTCCAGTGACTTTCCATATCGTTCTTCGAAAGCTTTTTTAATATCACCTAAATCGATCTCACTTCGAGAAACAATAATACGTATTAACGTTCTGTCTTTTGTTCCTATGCCATGCATACTGTCGTATAATCGTTCAGCAAAGAAACCAACTTTTGATTTCACACACTTCACTGTTACGTAAAAAGAAATGATGTCAATACATAGAAAAACAAAATTCTTAAAGACGGAACAAATAATCTCACTCAGACAATAATTGCAAATACCCATGGTTCATAATTATTAGTACGTGAATTATTTTTAAACCTACTGCAATTAAAACCAAAGTATCTATATCAGAAAAGTTAATAAATGCTATTATTAAAGTTATTAGAAAAAGAAGCTTTTCTACACGATTAAGTTACTAATTATTGAATATATAAATCTGTATAAACGAAACAAATAGAACTTTTCCTAAATGTTACACATTCTCAAAAAGAAAATAGTTACCTATCCCAAGAAGGCCTTTTTCGAGATTTCCAGAGAACTCCTTTTTGATAGCAACTTCAATATCATGTCCAGATATTTTCTCATACTCGATAAAAGTCTGTCTTAATTGTTGATAACTACGTGTTATTAAAATAGCATTGAACTGAGATTCATTCGTGCCCCACTGTTTCTCACCTACAATAAAATAAATTATCAAACTTACGTAGATGTATCTAACTTGCGTATAAAATTTATTCTGTTTTAATTGTCACAGTAGTTCTATCATTTTACTTGTTGCTATTAAAAAGAATGTGTCAATCCAAGTTTGTATCGATATAACACATACCAGCATCGTAAAGAGCCTGTGCATCCGTTGCAGCTTCGCCATGATCTATACTTTGATTCTCATCCCTATTCGCTTGCACAAGCGAAACCAACAATCTCTTGAAATGTCCTGACGTGTCTCCTTTCAAGTCACTTTCCAGAGTTTTTCCATATACTATCAAAACATAGTTAATGAAATTAATGTAAAAGTGTTCGGTACTACACTCTGTGTAACACGACTACTAAATTTAATACTTAAGATAATAAAGCAAGGTTTAAACAAGGTTTGAAAACAAGGTTTAAGACTTTTGGGGCTTGTAATACTCTTAAAGTATTTTTGTATCGACAAGATTGATTTTAGACTTGTTTGTTTTTAGAGTATTTTTGTATCGACAAGATTGATTTTAGACTAGTTCGTTCTTAGAACATTTTTGTATCAACAAGATTGGTTTTATATTAGTTTGTTTTTAGAACATTTTTGTATCGACAAGATTGATTTTATATTAGTTTGTTTTTAGAACATTTTTGTATCGACAAGATTGATTTTATATTAGTTTGTTTTTAGAACATTTTTGTATCGATAAGATTGATTTTAGACTAGTTTGTTTTCAGACTTAGTCTCATCTCAGACTAGTTTGTTTTTAGAACGTTTATAGTCTAATGAGTGTTAACATTACGTCTTAAGAGATTCTCTTAATTATCGATCGATGAACTTACAGTTTTCATAAAATGCTGCAATCGTACGTATACCATAATTGCTTAAGGTACATAAAATTTCTACGATTGCTTCTTCGTCAGTCCCCAATCCACTAACTGCATCGTGCAATTCCTTAGCATAGTAATGAGGTAACGGTGTCATAAGAGCAATAATAACGTCTTCCAGTTTCCCTGTAAGCTCACTTTTTAAATCGCTAATTAGATCTTTTCCATATAATGTTTTATACGCTTCTGCGACCTCTAGTCGCTGAACGATTCCTCTCTTTGTGAGCACATCGATAATGGTCTTCTCGTCCGTGCCAAAACCTTTCATCGCTTTACGCAATAGCGAAGCATCTGCGTTTGCGTCGAAGGGTTCCGCAGGATATACAGTTGGAGTACACTGAAACGCAAGGTATGCATTTGTGTAATAATTTTAATACAAAGAAATACAGACACAAACAACGACTTTGAATGGGAGATTTCCACTACGAGTGACTACAAGTTTCAGCGTTAAATGCATTTTACCCTTTTATTCCCAATATTGAAACTTGTATACAATTGTAAGGAACTAAATTTAGGTAATTCATACTATATAAATCAATTACATCGACGTGGGCTGATACGTTCGAACAAAGTAACGCTAAAAATACAGTTGACCAATACTTGAAGCCATAAATAGATCTATTTGATTGAAGCTGTAGATAAAAAAAATTCCACTCAAATTCCAAGGAATTGTACTTACTTTAAACGGATAATATTGTTGTTGTGACATTTTGATTCCTGCAAAAAGCGATCTGGAATTAATGGAAATATCGATTTATTAAGTAACGATCGTTCGACTAATGATAAGTGGTAGAATTTATCGTAAGATATTACAGAGATGATATTTTTTATCTCTTTTTCAGAATTTTTATCATTCGTGTATGACATATACTTACGACGAGTGTATTCAAGTAAATTTTAGAGATTGTTTTTGGTAAGTAGAATCAGATCTTTCGTGCACGACTGCCGGCCAGTCAATAATGGGCACAGTCACACCCATGTCGCATCACGTCATCCATAGTTGTTTCAAGGTACTATACCAGCGCAGAAAGAGTGAGTAATAAGTAAGAGAAAAAAGGTTACGATACGAATAATATTATGGATGACAACATCGTGATACATATATAGAGTGTTCGATAGATGTATACATGTGTAAGTGTAATATTTGTATTCATGTATGAAGATCGATGGGGGGGTAGGTGGTGATATTTTTTGGGGGGATTAATAAATTTTAAATTGTTCTGGGAAAATTATTTTTTGTTGCGAGGGTCAATTGCAAACATTTTTGGTTAATAGATGTACCCCTGAAAATTTGTGCATTTTTGAGAAAAAAATTCGGGAAGGGGGACAAATTTTTGGGGGAAATTAGAAAATTTTAAAATGTTCTAGAAAAATTATTTTTTGTTGCGAGGGTCAATTGCAAATATTTTTGGTTAGTAGATGTACCCCTGAAATTCTATGCATTTTTGAGAAAAAAATTCGAGAAGATGTTGAAATTTTTCGACGAAATTTAAAAATTTCAAAACATTCCGGAAAAATTATTATCGATTGAGGGGGACAATTTCAATCATTTTTGGTAAATAGACGTACCCCTGAAATTCTATGCATTTTTGAGAAAAAAATTCGAGAAGGGGGACAAATTTTTTGGGGAGATTAATCAATTTTAAATTGTTCTAGAAAAATTATTTTTTGTTGCAAAGGTCAATTTCAATCATTTTTGGTTAGTAGATGTACCCCTGAAATTCTATGCATTTTTGAGAAAAAAATTCGAGAAGATGTTGAAATTTTTCGATGAAATTTAAAAATTTCAAAACATTCTGGAAAAATTATTATCGATTGAGGGGGTCAATTGCAATCATTTTTGGTGAATAGACATACCCCCGAAATTCTACGCATTTTTGAGAAAAAAATTCGGGAAGGGGGACCAATTTTTTGGGGAAATTTGAAAATTTTAAATTGTTTTAGAAAAATTATTTTTTGTTTGCAAAGGTCAATTTCAATCATTTTTGGTTAGTAGATGTACCCCTGAAATTCTACGCATTTTTGAGAAAAAAATTCGGGAAGGGGGACCAATTTTTTGGGGAAATTTGAAAATTTTAAATTGTTCTAGAAAAATTATTTTTTGTTGCAAAGGTCAATTTCAATCATTTTTGGTTAATAGATGTACCCCTGAAATTCTATGCATTTTTGAGAAAAAAATTCGAGAAGATGTTGAAATTTTTCGACGAAATTTAAAAATTTCAAAACATTCTGAAAAAATTATTATCGATTGAGGGGGTCAATTGCAATCATTTTTGGTGAATAGACATACCCCCGAAATTCTACGCATTTTTGAGAAAAAAATTCGGGAAGGGGGACCAATTTTTTGGGGAAATTTGAAAATTTTAAATTGTTTTAGAAAAATTATTTTTTGTTGCAAAGGCCAATTTCAATCATTTTTGGTTAGTAGATGTACCCCTGAAATTCTATGCATTTTTGAGAAAAAAATTCGGAAAGGGGGACCAATTTTTTGGGGAAATTGAAAAGATTCAAAAAATTCTGGAAAAATTATTATCGATTGAGGGGGTCAATTTCAATCATTTTTGGTGGAAAGACGTACCCCTGAATTCCTACGCATTTTTGAGAAAAAAATTCGAGAAGGGGGACCAATTTTTTGGGGAAATTAGAAAATTTTAAAATGTTCTAGAAAAATTATTTTTTGTTGCGAGGGTCAATTGCAAATATTTTTGGTTAGTAGATGTACCCCTGAAATTCTATGCATTTTTGAGAAAAAAATTCGGGAAGGGGGACAAATTATTTGGGGAAATTGAAAAGATTCAAAAAATTCTGGAAAAATTATTATCGATTGAGGGGGTCAATTTCAATCATTTTTGGTGGAAAGACGTACCCCTGAATTCTTACGCATTTTTGAGAAAAAAATTCGAGAAGGGGGACCAATTTTTTGATGAAATTTGAAAATTTTAAATTGTTCTGGGAAAATTATTTTTTGTTGCGAGTGTCAATTGCAAACATTTTTGGTTAATAGATGTACCCCTGAAAATTTGTGCATTTTTGAGAAAAAAATTCGGGAAGGGGGACAAATTATTTGGGGAAATTGAAAAGATTCAAAAAATTCTGGAAAAATTATTATCGATTGAGGGGGTCAATTGCAAACATTTTTGGTGAAAAGACATACCCCTGAATTCCTACGCATTTTTGAGAAAAAAATTCGGGAAGGGGGACCAATTTTTGGGGGAAATTAGAAAATTTTAAATTGTTCTGGAAAAATTATTTTTGATTGCGAGGGTCAATTTCAATCATTTTTGGTTAATAGATGTACCCCTGAATTCGTACGCATTTTTGAGAAAAAAATTCGGGAAGGGGGACAAATTATTTGGGGAAATTGAAAAGATTCAAAAAATTCTGGAAAAATTATTATCGATTGAGGGGGTCAATTTCAATCATTTTTGGTGGAAAGACGTACCCCTGAATTCCTACGCATTTTTGAGAAAAAAATTCGAGAAGGGGGACCAATTTTTTGGGGAAATTTGAAAATTTTAAATTGTTTTAGAAAAATTATTTTTTGTTGCAAAGGTCAATTTCAATCATTTTTGGTTAGTAGATGTACCCCCGAAATTGTATGCATTTTTGAGAAAAAAATTCGGGAAGGGGGACCAATTTTTTGGGGAAATTGGAAAATTTTAAATTGTTCTAGAAAAATTATTTTTTGTTGCAAAGGTCAATTTCAATCATTTTTGGTTAATAGATGTACCCCTGAAATTCTATGCATTTTTGAGAAAAAAATTCGAGAAGATGTTGAAATTTTTCGACGAAATTTAAAAATTTCAAAACATTCTGGAAAAATTATTATCGATTGAGGGGGTCAATTGCAATTATTTTTGGTGAATAGACATACTCCTGAATTCCTACGCATTTTTGAGAAAAAAAATTGTGAAGCTGGACAAATTTTTTGGGGAAATTAAAAAATTTCAAAACATTCTGGAAAAATTATTTTCGATTGTGGGGGTCAATTACAATCATTTTTGGTAGATAGACATACCTTCGAAATCCTAGCCACTTTCGAGAAAAAAATTCTTTACCAAAAACATTACTGGAAAATGGTTCCCTAAAATTTCATACGTAACTTTAAAACGTCATAACTTCTGAACGGATTGGACGATTTTAATGTTCAGAAATCCAAACGACGCGTATTTTAGTGTAGAATAAGTAGAAATTCTAAAGAAATTCGAAAAGTTATTCCTCGACCCCCTAAAATGAGAAAACCCCCATAAAAATGGTCCAATTTTTAAACAGCCATAACTCCTATAATAGTGAATATATTTCAATGAAACTTTTTTCTGAAGTAGAGCTCATGGATACCTACAAAAAAGTATTAAACAACTTTTCTGTAGGGCGTCAAACAAAATTACTAAAAATGAAAAACTGATTTTTAAGAAAAATCGACTGGGGGTAGGTGCCTAAATTTTTCGACGAAAAAAAAAATTTCAAATCGTTCTGGAAAAATTATTTTCGATTGCAGGGCTCAATTTCAATCATTTTTGGTGGAAAGACGTACCCCTGAATTCCTACGAATTTTTGGGAAAAAAATTCGAGAATGCGCTGAAATTTTTTGGCGAAATTAAAAAATTTGAAATCATTCTGGAAAAATTATTTTCGATTGTGGGGGTCAATTTCAATCATTTTTGGTGGAAAGACATACCCCTGAATTCGTACGCATTTTTGAGAAAAAAATTCGTGAAGATGGACAAATTTTTTAGCGAAATTAAAAAATTTCAAAACATTTTGGAAAAATTATTTTCGATTGCTGGGGTCAATTTCAATAATTTTTGGTGAATAGACATACCCCCAAAATCCTACGCATTTTTGAGAAAAAAAATTCTTTACCAAAATTATAATGTAAGGTTGAAATGTTTCCCTTATGCTTATCTTTAAAACGTCATAACTTCTGAATGGATTGAAGAATTTTCATGTTTCAAAATGCAAACGACGCGTATTTTAGTGAAGAATATATAAAAATTCCAAAAATATTGGAAGACTTGTTCCTTGATCCCGTAAAGTGAGAACCCCATAAAAGTGGTCGAATTTTCAAACGGCCATAACTCCTATAATAGTCGATGGATTTCATTGAAATTTAGTTTGTAGGTAGAGCTCATGTATACTTACAAAAAAGTATTAGCCAACATTTCCGTACAGCGTCAACCAAATTTATTAAAAATGAAAAACGAATTTCTAAGAAAAATCGACAGGGTCCCTTTTTTTGGGGAAATTGAAAAGTTTCAAATCATCCTGGAAAAATTATTTTCCATTGCAGGGGTCAATTACCATCATTTTTGGTCATTACACATACCTTCGAAATTCTACGGACTTTCGAGAAAAAAAATTCTTTACCGAAAATATATGTTGGCCAGGAATGTTCCTGTAATTTAATTTTCTGTCTCACTCCCTCTTGTGTTAATTTGTATAACTTGTTGGTAATATTGCGAGTGATTCGAAAATATGGTAATGAGTCTCTAGAGCCCCAGGAAAATAGGGCAGAGAAAATACATTGGATGGTAAAAAGGTACAAGACGAGGTATACGAGTAGACTACCATACCGACCTGAAAAATTCGGAGGTAATTTCATAGAGCGCCCTCTTCTCCTGGATGGGCGGTCAGTTGAGGAACTATTCACTGAATGAGGAAACTAGGAGGAAGTCCACTCTGCGGTAGGAACTGGAACTATCATAGCAGTGTAGAAAAGGGAAAGGGCGCTGCTTCGTTGCGGTAGGAACTCGAACTATCATAGCAGTGTAGGAAAGGAAGAGTGCATATTTAGCAACCGAGAGCTCTACAAAGCTAGAAGGTGACACCACACACCTAAACATTATTTTTAGCGAATTTTTTCGTA
Organism: Colletes latitarsis; assembly: GCF_051014445.1. Taxonomy (NCBI): domain Eukaryota; kingdom Metazoa; phylum Arthropoda; class Insecta; order Hymenoptera; family Colletidae; genus Colletes; species Colletes latitarsis. Next base: position 10,016,701 of record NC_135146.1, read on the forward strand.
CTTCTCAATATTGGATACGAATATCTGTCCCACTGCTCTACTACGCCACTATTTCAGTTACAACGAGGACTTAATCGTTCTACTATCACGAAATGAAAACAAATGCATTCTGATGCTTCCAATTTAATCGAGGGGACAGAATTTGATGCTTAGCTGCGTTCTATTATGTTTCTCTATAAAACAATACAGCGAGAGAATTATTGGTACAGGACAGAGTTAAAAACTTGTTGATCGAATGGTATAAGTTCTTTTAATACTCTTTTCTCAACGAAACACAGTTTCGTGGGTGAATAAATAACGAGAAATGGTAACGATATTTGTTGGAAATGGACGAAAGTAACGATTTAGAAGATAATATGGTATTTTTCGATCTTTTTCAGAACAATGTGAATTTTGGAGGTTAACACGCGAGAGTACGATTTATTTACACGACGATGTACATACGCGTGCGGTAGCGCCTATGAGTAATACTCTGCAGACTAATTAGGACCGGGATCGATAGTCGAGGATCATTTCGAGCGCCCTCCGGTTCACGGAATTGATTGTTCTCAGCGCCGGAAATAAAGTTCCCGCGCAATACGATCTTCGTTTTGCGTGAACCAAACTATACATATCTGTATAGTCCGGGCCAAAATATAACGAGGTCGTAAACTAAGCTCTTGAGGGTGCTTTTCTGAATGTTTTTCTATGTCCGTAACTGTACTACCTATTTTCATTTTCTACATGCACATACAGGATGTTCACCCACCCCTGGCAAAAATTTTAATGGGAGATTCTAGAGGCCGAAATAAGACGAAAATGAAGAATACCAATTTGTCGATGGTGGATTCGTTAAGAAGTTATTAACGTCCAAAGTTCCGCCAGTAGTGAATTTTTTTCTCGAAAGTGGATAAGATTTCGAAAGTATGTCTATTCGCCAAAAATGATTGTAATTGACCTCCACAATCGAAAATAATTTTTCCAGGACGATTTGAAATTTTTTTTTCGTCGAAAAATTTAGACACCCCTGTCGATTTTTCTTAAAAATCAAATTTTCATTTTTAGTAATTTCGTTTGACGCCCTACAGAAAAGTTGTTTAATACTTTTTTGTAGGTATCCATGAGCTCTACTTCAGAAAAAAGTTTCATTGAAATATATTCACTATTGCAGGAGTTATGGCTTTTTGAAAATTGGACCATTTTTATACGGTTTTTCTCATTTTTCGGGGTCAAGACTCAACTTTTCGAATATTTTTAGAATTTCTGTATATTCTCTAGCAAAATTCGCGTCGTTTGCTTTTTTAAACATTAAAATCCTTCAATCCGTTCAAAAGTTATGACGTTTAAAAGATTCGCATGAAATTTCGGGGAACCATTTCAGATTATATTTTCGGTAAACAATTTTTTTCTCGAAAGTGAGTAGGATTTCGGCGGTATGTCTGTTGACCAAAAATGCTTGCAATTGACCCCTGCAACTAAAAATAATTTTTTCAAGACTATTTGACAGTTTTTTTTTCACCCAAAACTTTCAACACAACCCTTTGTCGATTTTTCTTAAAAATTCGTTTTTCATTTTTGATAATTTTATTTGACGCTCTACAAAAAAGTTGTCTAATACTTTTCTGTAGGTACCCATGAGCTCTACTTCAGAAAAAAGTTTCATTGAAATATATTCACTATCGTAGGAGTTATGACTGTTTGAAAATTGGACCATTTTTATGGGGTTTTTCGTACAGTATGGGGTCAAGGAACAACTTTTCGAATATTTTTAGAATTTCTACTTATTCTACACTAAAATACGCGTCGTTTGCTTTTTTAAACATTAAAATCGTCCAATCCATTCAGAAGTTAGGACGTTTAAAAGATTCGCATGAAAATTCGAGCAGACATTTCTGGCCAGAAATTATATTTTTGGTAAACAATTTTTTTCTCGAAAGTGAGTAGGATTTCGTCGGTATGTCTATCCACCAAAAATGATTGTAATTGACCCCTGCAACTAAATATAATTTTTTTGGTATGATTAAAAATTTTTTAATTTTTTAATTTCTTAAGAACTTATATAATCAACATCCGTAAATCTAGTGTTAAAAAGCGTGTCACTATTGTTGTACGCACTGCATCTCATAACACACGCAAGAGACTTTTACAAATATCATGCAATTGCATTATATTGAAGAGTATAAAAAACTCGTAAATAAATAAATAAAATATATTACGCATTTTTGAGAAAAAAATTCGGGAAGGTGGACAAATTTTTTGGAGAAATTAAAAAATTACAAAACATTCTGGAAAAATTATTTTCGATTGCGGGAGTCAATTCCAATTATCTTTGGTGAATAGACATACCCTCGAAATCCTAGCCACTTTCGAGAAAAAAATTCTTTACCAAAAGCATTACTGGAAAATGGTTCCCTAAAATTTCATGCGTATCTTTGAAACGTCATAACTTTTGAACGGATTGAAGGATTTTAATGTTTAAAAAAGCAAACGACGCGTATTTTGTTAGAGAATATATATAAATTCTAAAAATATTCGAAAAGTTGAGTCTTGACCCCGAAAAATGAGAAAAACCGTATAAAAATGGTCTAATTTTCAAACAGCCATAACTCCTGTAATAGTGAATATATTTCAATGAAACTTTTTTCTCAAGTAGAGCCCATAGGTTCCTACAAAAAAGTATTAAACAACTTTTCTGTAGGGCGTCAAACAAAATTACTAAAAATGAAAAACTGATTTTTTAAGAGAAATCGACAAGGGTAGGTGCCTAAATTTTTCGGCGAAATTGAAAAGTTTCAAATCGTTCTGGAAAAATTATTGTCGGTTGCGAGGGTCAATTACAATCATTTTTGGTCATTACATATACTTTCGAAATCCTATCCACTTTCGAGAAAAAAAATTCTTTGCCGAAAATATAATTTAAGGTTGAAATGTTTCCCCCATGCGTATCTTTAAAACGTCATAACTTTTGAACAAATTGAAGGATTTTAATGTTTAAAAAAGCAAACGACGCGTATTTTGCTAGAGAATATATAGAAATTTTAAAAATATTCGAAAAGTTGAGTCTTGACCCCGAAAAATGAGAAAAACCGTATAAAAATGGTCCAATTTTCAAACAGCCATAACTCCTATAATAGTGAATATATTTCAATGAAACTTTTTGCTCAAGTAGAGCCCATAAATACCTACAAAAAAGTATTAAACAACTTTTCTGTAGGGCGTCAAACAAAATTACTAAAAATGAAAAACTGATTTTTTAAGAAAAATCGACAGAGGGTAGGTACCTAAATTTTTCGACGAAAAAAAAAAATTTCAAATCATACCAAAAAAATTATATTTAGTTACAGGGGTTAATTACAATACTTTTTGGTCAATAGACATACCCTCAAATTCCTAACCATTTTCGAGAAAAAAATTCAATACTGTTGAAACTTTAAACGTTAATAACTTTTTAACGAAGCCTCAGTCAAGAAATTGATATTCTTAATTTTCGTCTTATTTTGGCCTCTAGAATCTCCCATTACAATTTCAGTCTACAAATTCAACGTTTGTATACAATAGTCATGGCAGAAATGACAACATAGCTATTTATACATCTCACGTTTACCTATAGCGAATCATTAATAGATGCTACAATTAGTATTAATCAGTAATTCTGAAATATTCTTGACTGACAGGTTCTATGAAATTTAATGTCAAATTGTTAACACTAGATTTACAGAAGATTTTAATGTTAAAATTGCAGAACACATAAATATTATTTTTCAACAGCTCATGTTGAATTTGATTGATGCAATGGCATGAATACATATTCTAATTAAAAGAAAAATCGTATTTTAAGGTAATCGTCAACATGAGAAGTATCAATAAATATACTTCTTATCAATGCCCCTAAATCCAGTATTAAAGACCATCTTGCACTGTTGTGCATTCATTCTCAGCTTATAAATTGACCTTAAGTAACAAACATGATCAACAATCTCTCGACAATATTGAAAAAATAATCGTAACACATTACAATTTATTATGTAAGTAACAATATTAATTATTAATTAATTATATTTTAAATATATTTGGAATATTATTAATTCATGTTTGACATATGTGACTAACATATTTTTACATATTTTACAGACTAATAATTAAAAATGCTGCATGGAAACGCAAGAACAGCGCTTGTAGCAGTTTCTCCAACGAACAAAGTTCATTTTTGATATTTGTTATCTTCTTTTGGGAAGAATTTGCTCGCTGAAAGCGTCAAAATTTCGCTGTTAATAAATGCGGGGAATCACCACGCGGGGAACACAGATGGTCGCCACATGGAAGACGTGGATTTTACATTGTAGTATTGAGAGGGATGATTATATTTAGCACGGTGTATAGGTGTTACACGCTATCGATAAAATATCGACGAGACCTTCTCCGCAAGGTTGGCCGGCCGTCTCCTCGTCGAAGCTTAAACACGACGCGCTAAACGGGAATAATTAATTTCGTAATTAACCTTGCGAAATAACCAATAATAACGTTTCGCCTAACGAACCACCTTAATCCCAGGATTAACGATTCCCGATTTACGGGCTCGCGAATTGTACGAATCATTTTAAGGGGTAAGACCATTGCAAAAATCTGAAATGAAGCATTTTTCTAAGATTTTTTTTTTTTTGATGGATGGGAAAGTAAGAAGATAATGATATTCAAGATTGTTATTAATTGAGTGTTAAAAAAAAAATGTTTATTGAAATGTAGCGGAAAATAACGACGCTGGAGTCATAATCGCGAGGCGTGATGAGTTTGAAACACGAAAAATGATTGTAATTGATCCCCTTAACTGGAAATAATTTTTCCAAGACGATTTGAAATTTTTTTTTTTCGTCGAAAAAAGGTACTAAGTAGATTTGCGGTAAGGAATTTTTTTCTAGAGAGTGGGTAGGATTTCAGGGGTATGTCTAATGACCAAAAATGATTGTAATTAACCCCTGTAATTAAATATAATTTTTTTAGAACGATTCGAAATTTTTGAAGCTTGTCGAAAAATGTCAGCACCTTCTCAAATTTTTTTCTAGAAAGTGGGTAGGATTTCGAGGGTATGTCTAATGACCAAACATGATTGTAATTAACCCCTGTAACTAAATATAATTTTTTTGATATGATTTGAAATTTCTTAATTTCGTCTAAAAATTTTAATATCTACTCGAATTTTTTTCTAGAAAGTGCGTAAAATTTCGTAGGTATGTGTAATGACCAAAAATGATTGTAATTAACCCCTGTAACTAAATATAATTTTTTTTTTATATGATTTGAAATTTCTTAATTTCGTCTAAAAATTTTAATATCTACTCGAATTTTTTTCTAGAAAGTGGGTAAGATTTCGTAGGTATATGTAATGACCAAAAATGATTATAATTAACCCCTGTAATTAAATATAATTTTTTTAGAACTTTTTGAAGTTTGTCGAAAAATGTCAGCACCTCTCAAATTTTTTTCTAGAAAGTGGCTAGGATTTCGAGGGTATGTCTAATGACCAAAAATGATTGTAATTAACCCCTGTGACTAAATATAATTTTTTTAGTATGATTTGAAATTTTCAAATTTAATTGTTAATAACTTTTCAACGAAGCCTCCATCAACAAATTGGTATTCTTGATTTTCGTCTTATTTTGGCCTCTAGAATCCCTCATTAAAAATTTTCCCAGGGGTGGCCGAACACCCTGTATATAACATACGTTTTTGCAAAAAATATGCAAAATATGGAAAACAAAAAATATATTTTTAAGGACCTCTAGCGATGAAACAATCTTAGACAAAAGCGTGGAACTTAAATAGAAGCTTGTTTCGTCACTAGGGGTCTTTAAAAATATACTCTTTACTTTCCATATTTTGCATATTTAAATGGAGTACTATGATTGAAGAACTATTTAAGTTCCACTCTTTTATCTATTTCTTAGAGTCATCCATTTGCATAAGCATCTATTAATCATTATAAAACCAATAACATCAACAAATACTAATGCAAACATAAGCAATTCTACCATTCACGAAACGAGGGGGAAGTTTTCTCGTTTAAAAAATTTAAATAGTAATAAGAATTCAAAAATATATTTTTAAGGACCTCTGGCGATGAAACAAACTTAGACAAAAGCGTGGAACTTAAATAGAAGCTTGTTTCATCACTAGGGGTCTTTAAAAATATACTTTTTACTTTCCATATTTTGCATATTTAAATGGAGTACTATGATTGAAGAACTATTTAAGTTCCACTCTTTTATCTATTTCCTAGAGTCATCCATTTGCATAAGCATCTATTAATCACTATAAAACCAATAACATCAACAAATACCAATGCAAACGTAAGCAATTCTACCATTCACGAAACGAGAGGGAAGTTTTCTCGTTTAAAAAATTTAAATAGTAATAAGAATTCAAAAATATATTTTTAAGGACCTCTAGCGATGAAACAAACTTAGACAAAAGCGTGGAACTTAAATAGAAGCTTGTTTCATCACTAGTGGTCTTTAAAAATATACTTTTTACTTTCCATATTTTGTATATTTAAATGAAGTACTATGATTGAAGAACTATTTAAGTTCCACTCTTTTATCTATTTCCTAGAGTCATCCATTTGCATAAGCATCTATTAATCACTATAAAACCAATAACATCAACAAATACCAATGCAAACGTAAGCAATTCTACCATTCACGAAACGAGGGGGAAGTTTTCTCGTTTAAAAAATTTAAATAGTAATAAGAATTCAAAAATATATTTTTAAGGACCTCTAGCGATGAAACAAACTTAGACAAAAGCGTGGAACTTAAATAGAAGCTTGTTTCATCACTAGGGGTCTTTAAAAATATACTTTTTACTTTCCATATTTTGCATATTTAAATGGAGTACTATGATTGAAGAACTATTTAAGTTCCACTCTTTTATCTATTTCTTAGAGTCATCCATTTGCATAAGCATCTATTAATCACTATAAAACCAATAACATCAACAAATACCAATGCAAACGTAAGCAATTCTACCATTCACGAAACGAGGGGGAAGTTTTCTCGTTTAAAAAATTTAAATAGTAATAAGAATTCAAAAATATATTTTTAAGGACCTCTGGCGATGAAACAAACTTAGACAAAAGCGTGGAACTTAAATAGAAGCTTGTTTCGTCACTAGGGGTCTTTAAAAATATACTTTTTACTTTCCATATTTTGCATATTTAAATGAAGTACTATGATTGAAGAACTATTTAAGTTCCACTCTTTTATCTATTTCCTAGAGTCATCCATTTGCATAAGCATCTATTAATCACTATAAAACCAATAACATCAACAAATACCAATGCAAACCTAAGCAATTCTACCATTCACGAAACGAGAGGGAAATTTTCTCGTTTAAAAGATTTAAATAGTAATAAGAATTCAAAAATATATTTTTAAGGACCTCTAGCGATGAAACAAACTTAGACAAAAGCGTGGAACTTAAATAGAAGCTTGTTTCGTCACTAGGGGTCTTTAAAAATATACTTTTTACTTTCCATATTTTGCATATTTAAATGAAGTACTATGATTGAAGAACTATTTAAGTTCCACTCTTTTATCTATTTCTTAGAGTCATCCATTTGCATAAGCATCTATTAATCACTATAAAACCAATAACATCAACAAATACCAATGCAAACGTAAGCAATTCTACCATTCACGAAGCGAGGGGGAAGTTTTCTCGTTTAAAAAATTTAAATAGTAATAAGAATTCAAAAATATATTTTTAAGGACCTCTAGCGATGAAACAAACTTAGACAAAAGCGTGGAACTTAAATAGAAGCTTGTTTCGTCACTAGGGGTCTTTAAAAATATACTTTTTACTTTCCATATTTTGCATATTTAAATGGAGTACTATGATTGAAGAACTATTTAAGTTCCACTCTTTTATCTATTTCTTAGAGTCATCCATTTGCATAAGCATCTATTAATCACTATAAAACCAATAACATCAACAAATACCAATGCAAACGTAAGCAATTCTACCATTCACGAAACGAGGGGGAAGTTTTCTCGTTTAAAAAATTTAAATAGTAATAAGAATTCAAAGTTTACAAGTTTTTTAAACGATTCCATAAAATTTCCTTGCATCAGAGGGTTCTTCATTCTTGCAGAGGGTTGCATCCCCTGTATTGATTGTTCCAAAAATTCGAATCACTTGTTGCGTGTCTTTAAATTTCGTTAATTTAAAACGACCCTCGTACAACGTATGCGTTGGCGAGTGCTTGAAAACATCCTGAAATGTTTCAGGTCTCCCTCTAAAAATGTCAGTGGTCGAGAAGAAAGGTCAAAGGTGTTACGACAACGGCGCAAATGGAAATAAATCGCGACGCGTACGTAAACTAAAGATACTATTCTCTTAACTATTAATCAATGGACTTGCAGTTTTCATAAAATACTACAATCTTATACCATAACTAATTAAAATATATAAAACTTCTACAATTGCTTCTTCGTCACTCCCCACTCCACTGCATCATGCAATTCATCAGTATAATAATGAGATAATGGTGTCATAAGAGCGATTATAATAAAATCCCCATTTTCTGCATTTCGTGGGCTATTTTCATCAGTTTGATTTTTCTTAATTTCGAGGATTTTGTCGTTTGGTACCATTCGTTTAATCCAGGGAGCAGAAATCACTGGAAAATAGAAATAATTTTGTTTAAGTTCTCGCTAGATGTTTAAAAGTTTATTTGTATACATTTTAAGGTACCAAAAGTAATACAGAAAAAAGTTTCGTTGAAATATATTCACTATTGCAGGAGTTATGGCTGTTTGAAAATTGGACCATTTTTATGGGGTCTTTCTAACTTTACGGGGTTGAGGAACAATTCTTCGGATATTTTTCGAATTGCTACATATTCTACATTAAAATACGCGGCGTTTGGCTTTTTGAAAATTAAAATCGCCCAATCCGTTCAGAAATTATGGTGTTTTAAAGATTCGCATGAAATTTACTGGAAGCATTTTTCGCCTGAAATTATATTTTCGGTAAGGAATTTTTTTCTCGAAAGTGGGTAGGATTTCAGGGGTATACCTTTTGACCAAAAATGATTATAACTGACCCTAGCAACCGAAAATAATTTTTTTAGAACGATTTGAAATTTTTGGAATTTGTCGAAAAATGTCAGCACCTTCTCAAATTTTTTTCTAGAAAGTGCTTAAGATTTCGGGGGTATGTCTAATGACCAAAAATGATTGTAATTAACCCCTGTAACTAAATATAATTTTTTTAGAATGATTTGAAATTTTTTAATTTCGTCTAAAAATTTCAGTACTTTCCCGAATTTTTTGCTCGAAAATGGGTAGGATTTCGGAGATATGTGTATTCACCAAAAATTATTGTAATTGACCCCTGCAATCGAAAATAATTTTTTCAGAACGATTTGAAATTTTTTAATTTCGTCTAAAAATTTCAGTACTTTCTCGAATTTTTTTCTCGAAAGTGGATAGGATTTCGGAGGTATGTGTATTCACCAAAAATGATTGTAATTAACCCCCACAACCGAAAATAATTTTTCCAGAACGATTTGAAATTTTCAAATTTAATTGTTAATAACTTTTCAACGAAGCCTCCATCAACAAATTTGTTATTCTTGATTTTCGTCTTATTTTGGCCTCTACAATCCCCCATTAAATATTCCCCCATGATTGGTCGAACACCCCGTATATTTTTATTAAAAAGTTTGCAGAAAAAAATTACATTGCAATTTCTAATTTAATCTTCCACCATTTTGTTTCCACCATAAACTAATTAATTTGCTTACTAAACCTTGAGACCTCTAATCACCTACACCAATATTTAAAAGTGACAAAAAATTCTCAAAAAATTAATTTTTTATTCCCCAAAGATATTCAAGAATATTTAAAAAATAAATTATATCCTTACATGTAACGTTTAGTTAAAAAAAGAAATAAACAAAGACCTTTAAATTTTGCAACGTGCACTGCTCCCTTAAAGTAGCTAATCACTCGGTCTTTATGAAACTTGGCACAAATATTGTATAAATAATTGGCCTCAGCATGACGAGCTCCGATTTTTTATTTTTGTATTTAAAACACTGATATTAACAATTGTTCATAAAATAAAAATCCTTCATTTCTTCAAAACTTCGCCATTTTTGCAATTTTGCAAATTTTAATAAAAGAAAAACGTCATGCTGAGCGTTCTTCCGTAAACTAAAGAATCCATCTTAATTTTTTGGTTTCAGATCATTTTTGAAGCCTGTACGCTGCACGACGCATTTACAAAATGCCATTTTCAAGCCGCCATTGTACCGTTCTTATTAACAATTACAGCTTAAAAAAAATACACGTGTTACATTATAATATTAATAAACGATACCTCAAATTTTAAATCAATCTATGCGTTACATTTTTCACAAAAAATTCTTGAAAAACAGGCCATTTATGTGAGGTTCCCCTCTTATAGTTAGAGTCGACGTAATGGTAGACTTAGTCCATCTTAATTTTTTGGTTTCAGATCATTTTTGAAGCCTGTACGCTGCACGACGCATTTACAAAATTCCATTTTCAAGCCGCCATTGTACCGTCCTTATTAACAATTACGGCTTAAAGAAAATACTCGTGTTACATTGTAATATTAATAAACGATACCTCAAATTTTAAATCAATCTATGCATTACATTTTTCACAAAAAATTCTTGAGAAACAGGCCATTTATGTGAGGTTCCCCCTTTAAAGTTAGAGCCGACGTAATGGTAGGTTTAGTCCATCTTAATTTTTTGGTTTCAGATCATTTTTGACGCCTGTACGGTGCACGGCGCATTTACAAAATGCCATTTTCAAGCCGCCATTGTACCGTCCTTATTAACAATTACGGCTCAAAAAAAATACTCGTGTTACATTATAATATTAATAAACGATACCTCAAATTTTAAATCAATCTATGCGTTACATTTTTCACAAAAAATTCTTGAAAAACAGGCCATTTACACGAGGTTCGCCCCTTAAAGTTAGAGTCGACGTAATGGTAGGTTTAGTCCATCTTAATTTTTTGGTTTCAGATCATTTTTGAAGCCTCTACGCTGCACGGCGCATTTACAAAATTCCATTTTCAAGCCGCCATTGTACCGTTCTTATTAACAATTACGGCTTAAAAAAAATACTCGTGTTACATTATAATATTAATAAACGATACCTCAAATTTTAAATCAATCTATGCGTTACATTTTTCACAAAAACTTCTTGAAAAACAGACTATTTATGTGAGATTCCCCCCTTAAAGTTAGAGTCGACGTGATGGTAGGTTTAGTCCATCTTAATTTTTTGGTTTCAGATCATTTTTGAAGCCTGTACGCTGCACGGTGCATTTACAAAATTCCATTTTCAAGCCGCCATTGTACCGTTCTTATTAACAATTACAGCTTAAAAAAAATACTCATGTTACATTATAATATTAATAAACGATACCTCAAATTTTAAATCAATCTATGCGTTACATTTTTCACAAAAAATTCTTGAAAAACAGGCCATTTACACGAGGTTCCCCTCTTAAAGTTAGAGTCGACGTAATGGTAGGTTTAGTCCACCTTAATTTTTTGGTTTCAGATCATTTTTTAAGCCTGTACGCTGCACGGCGCATTTACAAGCCGCCATTGTACCGTTCTTATTAACAATTACGGCTTAAAAAAAATACTCGTGTTACATTATAATATTAATAAACGATACCTCAAATTTTAAATCGATCTATGCATTACATTTTTCACAAAAAATTCTTGAAAAACAGGCCATTTACACGAGGTTCCCCCCTTAAAGTTAGAGTCGACGTAATAGTAGGTTTAGTCCATCTTAATTTTTTGGTTTCAAATCATTTTTGAAGCCTGTACGCTGCACGGCGCATTTACAAAATGCCATTTACAAGCTGCCATTGTACCGTTCTTATTAACAATTACAGCTTAAAAAAAATACTCGTGTTACATTATAATATTAATAAACGATACCACAAATTTTAAATCGATCTATGCATTACATTTTTCACAAAAAATTCTTGAGAAACAGGCCTTTTATGTGAGGTTCCCCTCTTAAAGTTAGAGTCGACGTAATGGTAGACTTAGTCCATCTTAATTTTTTGGTTTCAGATCATTTTTGAAGCCTGTACGCTGCACGGCGCATTTACAAGCCGCCATTGTACCGTTCTTATTAACAATTACAGCTTAAAAAAAATACACGTGTTACATTATAATATTAATAAACGATACCTCAAATTTTAAATCAATCTATGCGTTACATTTTTCACAAAAAATTCTTGAAAAACAGGCCATTTATGTGATGTTCCCCTCTTAAAGTTAGAGTCGACGTGATGGTAGGTTTAGTCCATCTTAATTTTTTGGTTTCAGATCATTTTTGAAGCCTTTACGCTGCACGGCGCATTTACAAGCCGCCATTGTACCGTTCTTATTAACAATTACAGCTTAAAAAAAATACTCGTGTTACATTATAATATTAATAAACGATACCTCAAATTTTAAATCAATCTATGCGTTACATTTTTCACAAAAGGTTCTTGAAAAACTGGCCATTTATGTGAGGTTCCCCTCTTAAAGTTAGAGTCGACGTAATAGTAGGTTTAGTCCATCTTAATTTTTTGGTTTCAGATCATTTTTGAAGCCTGTACGCTGCACGGCGCATTTACAAAATGCCATTTTCAAGCCGCCATTGTACCGTCCTTATTAACAATTACGCCTTAAAAAAAATACTCGTGTTACATTATAATATTAATAAACGATACCTCAAATTTTAAATCAATCTATGAGTTACATTTTTCTCAAAAAATTCTTGAGAAACAGGCCATTTATGTGAGGTTCCCCCCTTAAAGTTAGAGTCGACGTAATGGTAGGTTTAGTCCATCTTAATTTTTTGGTTTCAGATCATTTTTGAAGCCTGTACGCTGCACGACGCATTTACAAAATTCCATTTTCAAGCCGCCATTGTACCGTTCTTATTAACAATTACGCCTTAAAAAAAATACTCGTGTTACATTATAATATTAATAAACGATACCTCAAATTTTAAATCAATCTATGCGTTACATTTTTCACAAAAAATTCTTGAAAAACAGGCCATTTATACGAGGTTCCCCCCTTAAAGTTAGAGTCGACGTGATGGTAGGTTTAGTCCATCTTAATTTTTAGGTTTCAGATCATTTTTGAAGCCTGTACGCTGCATGGCGCATTTACAAGCCGCCATTGTACCGTTCTTATTAACAATTACAGCTTAAAAAAAATACTCGTGTTACATTATAATATTAATAAATGATACCTCAAATTTTAAATCAATCTATGCGTTACATTTTTCACAAAAAATTCTTGAGAAACAGGCCATTTATGTGAGGTTCCCCCCTTAAAGTTAGAGTCGTCGTGATGGTAGGTTTAGTCCATCTTAATTTTTTGGTTTCAGATCATTTTTTAAGCCTGTACGCTGCACGGCGCATTTACAAAATGCCATTTACAAGCCGCCATTGTACCGTTCTTATTAACAATTACGGCTCAAAAAAAATACTCGTGTTACATTATAATTTTAATAAACGATACCTCAAATTTTAAATCAATCTATGCATTACATTTTTCACAAAAAATTCTTGAGAAACAGGCCATTTATGTGAGGTTCCCCCCTTAAAGTTAGAGTCGTCGTGATGGTAGGTTTAGTCCATCTTAATTTTTAGGTTTCAGATCATTTTTTAAGCCTGTACGCTGCACGACGCATTTACAAAATTCCATTTTCAAGCCGCCATTGTACCGTTCTTATTAACAATTACAGCTTAAAAAAAATACACGTGTTACATTATAATATTAATAAAGGATACCTCAAATTTTAAATCAATCTATGCGTTACATTTTTCACAAAAAATTCTTGAAAAACAGGCCATTTATGTGATGTTCCCCTCTTAAAGTTAGAGTCGACGTAATGGTAGGTTTAGTCCATCTTAATTTTTTGGTTTCAGATCATTTTTTAAGCCTGTACGCTGCACGGCGCATTTACAAAATGCCATTTACAAGCCGCCATTGTACCGTTCTTATTAACAATTACGGCTCAAAAAAAATACTCGTGTTACATTATAATTTTAATAAACGATACCTCAAATTTTAAATCAATCTATGCATTACATTTTTCACAAAAAATTCTTGAGAAACAGGCCATTTATGTGAGGTTCCCCCCTTAAAGTTAGAGTCGTCGTGATGGTAGGTTTAGTCCATCTTAATTTTTAGGTTTCAGATCATTTTTTAAGCCTGTACGCTGCACGACGCATTTACAAAATTCCATTTTCAAGCCGCCATTGTACCGTTCTTATTAACAATTACAGCTTAAAAAAAATACACGTGTTACATTATAATATTAATAAAGGATACCTCAAATTTTAAATCAATCTATGCGTTACATTTTTCACAAAAAATTCTTGAAAAACAGGCCATTTATGTGATGTTCCCCTCTTAAAGTTAGAGTCGACGTAATGGTAGGTTTAGGCAGGTGTGTCCGCGCCTTAATCGTGAACCGAGTGGGTGGCCCCCGACGGGGTGGTTTATCGACCAGGATACGAACCTCTGGAGGCTCAGTATTCGCGGGACCTCCACCCCGTCGAAGCGATCTTACGTAGTAGCGAGACTCCCGGTGGTTCGCGTTGTGACAAGCTCTCTTCGATGTTCCTCTGATCGTGAAAACCCAAGTCCTGTCTCCAGCGATTCTCCCGGTGAATCCCGGATTTTCACGCAGGTTCCTCGACTCTCAGCAAAGTAAGTCGATCTCTAACTCTTAACATGGCTCGAACCACCGACCACCGACCGGTCGACGAACAGATACTCTTGGAAAACACGATTACCATTGTGACATCAATCGGTACTTCCCCTTAGCTATCACAAACACATCTCATTTGCTCTAATTGCAACCCGTTGGTAAATAAAATCTGTTTAGACGCGTCTACCAGGCTCGTCAGGCGATCTTCGTTGCCCAAACGTTGGTGTTTCGAGCCACGATATAGACTCGACTCGAGTTTCACCGATCTACCTAGATATTAGACTATCCCCCGAGCATAGTTCGCGCGCGTCTAGTGTGTACGTGTGTTGATTGTTCTGATGTAGATAAATAAACAGAGATTTAATAGCTTTGGCCGTTCGATCGTTCCTGGCAATCGAGTGACCCAGTTGACGATCGAATACTCGTGGATACGCGAGATACTGCCCGACGACCTACAGTGACCCATTTATCGATTCGCCAGATTTTAATCAACTACTCCTACAATTGTTTTCGTCCCGTTCACCTCGATGCACACATTACATAGGTATATACAGCAACGCACACACTGTATTGTTCCTATCGGTCCAAGAGTATCGAGTGTTCGATGGATTCTCACGACCAATAAAAGCAGAAACTCGAGGGGTAGGCCTCCAAGGTCAACGTTATTTAAAAAGTAGAAAACGTAGACGATAGGGTCTTCCTCCACCCTCTCTGATCTCCTGACTGTATCGAGCCTGAAACTATTGAATTAGTTAGGGAGAGACAATTGACAAAGTGGGTAAAAAGGGCGCGTTCGAGCTGCTCTAGAAATAGGCACGAGAAAGCAACGGGGTACACTGACCTCGATTACCAAATCCATCCAAACGGATATAGGTGGTGTATGGCGCTGGAACGGAGCCAGCCAAAGTTGCAACTGCATTTAGTGCGACTGGCGATCGTGAGTCAACGTACGAGGAATTTCTCCTCGAATTTCACGTCCATAAATCAATGGCGTTCGGCGTTCACAAGGATTCCGGCCATTCGCACGGTCGATAATTAGGTCTCCGTGATTCGGTGCTGACAAACCTACGATGGGGCCATTTACCCCCCTCTCTCTCTCTCTTTCTACGAGCAAAACCCATTTATGTAATTACAATCTTTATAAAAAGTGCTTATTACTATGGTTTCTATTTTGTTTAAACGTCGTTTGGCTTTTGGCGATACATATCTTCAATTTCTTGCATTTTCTAATAAATGAAGAAACAGTCAGGTGAGGAGTTAGTTTAGCTTGCTTCTAGACTGGTGATTTGGGTGCTGACAAACCTACAATAGGGCCATTTACTTCCCCTCTCTCTCTGAAACAAACAAAACCCATTTATGCAATTACAATCTTTTTAAAAATTAAACCTCCTTGTTACCAGGTGAGAAGGATTAGAAGTGGGTACCATAGATTGCAAACTAATAATTTGGAAGTTAGTTTAGTGTGTTTCTAGACTGGTGATTTGGGTGCTGCAAACCTCCTACAATGGGGCCATTTACCCCCCTCTCTCTCTCTCTTTCTATGAGCAAAACCCATTTATGTAATTACAATCTTTATAAAAAGTGCTTATTACTATGGTTTCTATTTTGTTTAAACATCGTTTGGCTTTTGGCGATACATATCTTCAATTTCTTGCATTTTCTAATAAATGAAGAAACAGTCAGGTGAGGAGTTAGTTCAGCTTGCTTCTAGACTGGTGATTTGGGTGCTAACAAACCTACAATGGGGCCATTTACCCCCCTCTCACTCTGAAACAAACAGAACCCATTTATGCAATTATAATCTTTTTAAAAATTAAACCTCCTTGTTACCAGGTGAGAAGGATTAGAAGTGTGTACCATAGATTGAAAATTAATTATTTGGGAGTTAGTTTAGTGTGTTTCTAGACTGGTGATTTGGGTGCTGACAAACCTACAATGGGGCCATTTACTCCCCCTTTCTCAATCTGAAACAAACAAAACCCATTTATGCAATTACAATCTTTTTAGAAATTAGACCTCCTTGTTACCAGGTGAGAAGGATTAGAAATACGTACCATAGATTGAAAAATAATCATTTGGGAGTTAGTTTAGATTGCTTCCAGACTGGTGATTCGGGTGCTGACAAACCTCCTACAATGGGGCCATTTACCCCCCTCTCTCTCTCTTTCTATGAGCAAAACCCATTTATGTAATTACAATCTTTATAAAAAGTGCTTATTACTATGGTTTCTATTTTGTTTAAACGTCGTTTGGCTTTTGGCGATACGTATCTTCAATTTCTTGCATTCCCTAATAAATGAAGAAACAGTCAGGTGAGGAGTTAGTTTAGCTTGCTTCTAGACTGGTAATTTGGGTGCTAACAAACCTACAATGGGGCCATTTACCCCCCTCTCACTCTGAAACAAACAGAACCCATTTATGCAATTATAATCTTTTTAAAAAATAAACCTCCTTGTTACCAGGTGAGAAGGATTAGAAGTGTGTACCATAGATTGAAAACTAATCATTTGGGAGTTAGTTTAGTGTGTTTCTAGACTGGTGATTTGGGTGCTGACAAACCTACAATGGGGCCATTTACTCCCCCTTTCTCAATCTGAAACAAACAAAACCCATTTATGCAATTATAATCTTTTTAAAAAATAAACCTCCTTGTTACCAGGTGAGAAGGATTAGAAATGCGTACCATAGATTGAAAACTAATTATTTGGGAGTTAGTTTAGTGTGTTTCTAGACTGGTGATTTGGGTGCTGACAAACCTACAATGGGGCCATTTACCCCCCTCTCTCTCTCTTTCTACGAGTAAAACCCATTTATGTAATTACAATCTTTATAAAAAGTGATTATTACTATGGTTTCTATTTTGTTTAAACGTCGTTTGGCTTTTGGCGATACGTATCTTCAATTTCTTGCATTCCCTAATAAATGAAGAAGCAGTCAGGTGAGGAGTTAGTTTAGCTTGCTTCTAGACTGGTGATTTGGGTGCTAACAAACCTACAATGTGGCCATTTACTCCCCCTTTCTCTCTCTGAAACAAACAGAACCCATTTATGCAATTATAATCTTTTTAAAAAATAAACCTCCTTGTTACCAGGTGAGAAGGATTAGAAATGCGTACCATAGATTGAAAACTAATTATTTGGGAGTTAGTTTAGTGTGTTTCTAGACTGGTGATTTGGGTGCTGACAAACCTACAATGGGGCCATTTACCCCCCTCTCTCTCTCTTTCTACGAGTAAAACCCATTTATGTAATTACAATCTTTATAAAAAGTGATTATTACTATGGTTTCTATTTTGTTTAAACGTCGTTTGCGTTTTGAGCGATACGTATCTTCAATTTCTTGCATTCCCTAATAAATGAAGAAACAATCAGGTGAGGAGTTAGTTTAGCTTGCTTCTAGACTGGTGATTCGGGTGCTGACAAACCTACAATGTGGCCATTTACTCCCCCTTTCTCTCTCTGAAACAAACAAAACCCATTTATGCAATTACAATCTTTTTAAAAATTAAATGTACTTGTTACTACGGTTTTTATATTCCTTCTATTTCAAGAATTTTATATTAGAGTGATACTTTAGAATATGCACTCAGTATTTATACATGTAGATGTAGAGGGATTTCACATAGGACTCAGAGATGTTTTTTGGTAATCAATTTATCAGAAGGTACTTTTTAAATATATACAGTTTGTAACAGTGTTGCCAAAATTGAAACTCTTACAAGTGTACCAACATTGTATTCCAATATAACAACAGTGGTACCAATATTGCATTCCACTATAACAACAGTGGTACCAACATTGTATTCCCGTATAACAACAGTAGTACCAACATTGTGTTCCAATATAACAACATAGAGAATTTATATTTTCAATTTCTTGTATTTTCTAATAAACGAAGAAAGTCACGTGAGGAACCATAGATTGAAAATTAATCATAATTAAACGCCCAAAATTGAACGTCTCTACAAAAACACGTGTTTTTCGAAAACTGATTTCTAGATTCGTGTCAGGGAATCGGAGCTCTACAAAAATTCCTGTTGAACAGCGTTATTTGGGAATTAGTTTAGCTTGTTTCCAGACTGGTGCATCGGTACATTCCGCGAAAGGGTGAACCACCTTGGTGTCGTGCCACCTTCGATAAAACCGACTTGCATGCGCCATGCGAACGCGCCTATTTGCATAAATACTTGCCAAGCTACTTTCTTTTATCGTTGATACTCCAAGCCTCCCATGGTTACGTCGATTAAACGGGGAAATTTTGAAAAAGTGGCTCGACGACCCCTACACCCAAGATTCGTAGCTAACGTACCCCAGTGATTGATACAAATTACATAAACAAATGTCGAGTACAATAGCAATTGTTTACAATTTACAATTTAGGGTAAATAAATGACAATTGCCCTGTAAATTATGCTTAGAATGTTGAGTCGTTCATAATCTCGCGGCCAAGTGGCGCCACCTATAATAAAGTTGAAGATCTTGCGGGGATTCCCGTGGCTTCTGCTCGAGTCGAGTCGTTTCTTCGAGTCTCATGGTCGACATTACAGCAATTTATTTATATTAACCTACGTAATATCTAAAGAACAATTAAAGTAGTTGTGTTTAACATTCTAATATTGTCTACATATATTTATACAATCAGTTTCTATGCAAGAGAACAAAATGACAAAAATATTCGTAGCAAACGAACGATAAAAATTACAGAAAGGAACAAGTGTCCAGTAAAGTGGCAATTGTTTACAATTTACAGGGTAAATAAGTGAAAATTGCTCTGTAAATTATGCGTAGAATGTTGAGTCGTTCATAACCTCGCGGCCAAGTGGCGCCACCTATAATAAAGTTGAAGATCTTTCGGGGATTCCCGTGGCTTCTGCTCGAGTCGAGTCGTTTCTTCGAGCCTCATGGTCGACATTACAACAATTTACTTATATCAACGTACGTAATATCTAAAGAACAATTAAAGTAGTTGTGTTTAACATTCTAATATTGTCTACATATATTTATACAATCAGTTTCTATGCAAGAGAACAAAATGACAAAAATATTCGTAGCAAACGAATGATAAAAATTACAGAAAGAAACAAGTGTCCAGTAAAGTGGCAATTGTTTACAATTTACAGGGTAAATAAGTGAAAATAGCCTGGTAAATTACGGTCAGGAAAATAATTATTCTCGGTCAGGCGATAGACGGAGATAATCGGGAATTAATAACGCGTGTGTGTTCGTCTTGGGGAAAATTGTAGAGGAAAGTAGAGCAGCGTGGGTGGTGGTGGAAAACAGACGAGTCCACTGTGTTGGCGTTACGCGGAAATATTAATCCGAGGTGTACCCCCCCTCTGCTCTGATTTCCTCTCCCCTTTTCTTTTCTACGACGACGGGAATCCCAAAGCTTTTGGCAGACGTCCAAGACGGAGGGAAACGGGTACTGGTTGCACATTCGTGTGTCTATACTGCCGCTCGTTCCACTCTCGGTGCACATGCACATGCAGCTGCAGCCATGACACTAGGAATCAGACCACTGTCCCAGTTTACGCCTTTCCGAGCAATAAAGGTTACCCCTTCGTCGTGCACGTAACCGACTCGTTGCAAAAACCAACGCTCGATCCATCTGAAAAATATCAAATCGAACGTCAGTCGAATAATTATTTTTAATAAAAATTGAAATTCTAACACACACTATGCAGAGTGTTTGGCCACGTTTGGGAAAAATTTTAATGGGGGGTTCTAGAGGTCAAAATAAAAGGAAAGTCAAGAATAGTAATTTGTTGATGGAGGCTTCGTTAAAAAGTTATTAACAATTGAATTCAAAAATTTCAAATCGTTCTGGAAAAATTATTTTCGGTTAAGGGGGTCGATTGTAATCATTTTTGATGAATAGATGTACCCACGAAATCCTACCCAGTTATGAGAAAAAAATTCGAGAAGTGAAATTTTTTGAAAAAATTAAAAAATTTCAAATCATACTAAAAAAATTATAGTTAGTTACGGGGGTTAATTACAATCATTTTTGGTCATTACATATACCCTCGAAATTTTACGCACTTTCTAAAAAAAAATTCGAGTAGATATTGAAATTTTTAGACAAAATTAAAAAATTTCAAATCATACTAAAAAAATTATAGTTAGTTACGGGGGTTAATTACAATCATTTTTGGTCATTACATATATCCTCGAAATTTTACGCACTTTCTAGAAAAAAATTCGAGTAGATATTGAAATTTTTAGACAAAATTAAAAAATTTCAAATCATACTAAAAAAATTATAGTTAGTTACGGGGGTTAATTACAATCATTTTTGGTCATTACACATACCACCGAAATCCCACGCAGTTTCGAGAAAAAAAATTCTTTACCGAAAATCTAATTAGGCGCCTTGACGAAAAAAAGAAATTTCAAATCGTTCTAGAAAAATTATTTCTGATTGCAAGGGTCGATTATAATCATTTTTGGTCAATAGACATATCCCCGAAATACTATCCAGTTTTGAGAAAAAAATTCGAGAAGTGAAATTTTTTGAAAAAATTAAAAAATTTCAAATCGTTCTAAAAAAATTATTTTTGATTGCAAGGGTCGATTATAATCATTTTTGGTCAATAGACATACCCTCGAAATCCTGGCCATTTTCGAGAAAAAAAATTCCTTACCGGAAATATAATTTCAGGCTAAAAATGCTTATGCGAATCTTTAAAAGACCATAACTTCCGAACGGATTGGACGATTTTAATTTTCAAAAAGCCAAACGACGCGTATTTTGCTAGAGAATATATAGAAATTCTAAAAATTTTCGAAAACTTTACCCTTGACCCCGCAAAATGAGAAAACCCCCATAAAAATGGTCCAATTTTTAAACAGCCATAACTCCTATAATAGTGAATATATTTCAATGAAACTTTTTTCTGAAGCAGAGCCCATGGGCACCTTCAAAAAAGTATTAGACAATTTTTCTGTAGGGTGTCAAACAAACTTATTAAAAATTAAAAACGAATTGTTAAGAAAAATCGACAGGGGGTAGATGCCTAAATTTTTCGACGAAAAATAAAAATTCCAAATTGTTTCAAAAAAATTATTTTCAGTTGCAGGGGTCAATTACAATCATTTTTGGTAAATAGACATACCCCTGAATTCCTACCCACTTTCTAGAAAAAAATTCGAGAAATTTTTCTTCGGAAAAAAAAAATTTTAAATTGTTTCAAAAAAATTATTTTCAGTTGCAGGGGTCAATTACAATTATTTTTGGTAAATAGACATATCCCTGAATTCCTACCCACTATCTAGAAAAAAATTCGAGAAATTTTTCTTCGGAAAAAAAAAATTTCAAATCGTTTTGGAAAAATTATTTTCCGTTGCGTGGGTCGATTATAATCATTTTTGGTGAACAGACATACCCCCGAAATCTTGCGCATTTTCGAGAAAAAAATTAACAAACAAAATCAAATAGTATAAGTTTGAAAAATGATTAGGAATTAAATCGTATTTTAAGGGGCTAAATCGAAATTTACTCGAACTATAGCTAATGTTATCTAATTAAATGCAGAATATCGTTACAAAGATTCTCCTGAGATCTTTTGTTCACATTACATCGATCAATTTCCATCGTATTTGCACGATTCCATGGGATTCCCCTATCTATCTAGCCTGTCAATCCCAAATTTCAAATTTTTATCTAATTAAATGCAAAATATCGTTGCAAAGATTCTCCTAAGATCTTTTGTTCACATTACATCGATCAATTTCCATCGTAATTGCACGATTCCATGGGATTCCCCTATCTATCCAGCCTGTGAATCCCAAATTTCAAATTTTTATCTAATTAAATGCAGAATATCGTTACAAAGATTCTCCTAAGATCTTTTGTTCACATTACATCGATCAATTCCCATCGTAATTGCACGATTCCATGGGATTCCCCTATCTATCCAGCCTGTGAATCCCAAATTTCAAATTTTTATCTAATTAAATGCAGAATATCGTTACAAAGATTCTCCTAAGATCTTTTGATCGCATTACATCGATCAATTCCCATCGTAATTGCACAATTCCATGGGATTCCCCTATCTATCTAGCCTGTAAATCCCAAATTTCAAATTTTTATCTAGTTAAATGCAGAATATCGTTACAAAGATTCTCCTAAGATCTTTTGTTCACGTTACATCGATCAATTTCCATTGTAATTGCACGATTCCATGGGATTCCCCCATCTATCTAGCCTGTAAATCCCAAATTTCAAATTTTTATCTAATTAAATGCAGAATATCGTTACAAAGATTCTCCTGAGATCTTTTGTTCACATTACATCGATCAATTCTCATCGTAATTGCACGATTCCATGGGATTCCCCTATCTATCCAGCCTGTAAATCCCAAATTTCAGTGCAGTTGAATAGCCCTGTTCGTAGAACTCATGGCAATTGCAGGGAGAATCGGATCGCGTGTCGTTCATCTCTCGTCCTTCGCGAACGTAACCGTGGGCACGCGAGATCGATCGTGTTTATCGTTAACACGTGCGGAATTATTCTTTCGGAAGATTAACGATCGAATACATTTTCCACGAGCTCTTCAAACGGAACCGCCGCCTCACAGAGCTTCTCGAGCAACTCTCAACGTTCAATCGTCAGCCTTGTAACCGCTAGGCGATACGCAAACGAAGAAAAAGGTAAACACTGTCCATCGCTAGGCACGATGAAGTCGAAAGGTCATCCGCAGGATTCGCTAAACCCGTTACTATCGCAAATTACCACCATTTCCCTATTTATGGATCACTGCTACCTCACAAAGAGATTAACCACCTTGATGGCTTCGTTAATTCCTCAGGATCATCGTTAAAAAATACCAGAGAGTATCAAAACGATTTTTGCAATAATTTAAAGTTGAAATTGTTGGAAAGAAAAACTTTCTTACCTTTGGGTTTAATGTCGCCATGTCAGTAGCGACAGGTGCAGCTATTTTTTGGGTCATTCTGTTTTATTACATAATTGGGATTCTCTCAGATAGTTCAAGTTCCTGATGTGGGTCCTCTGAAGTCAATGTTTCTAGATGGAGTCCATATTTTCATTGAACAGCAAATCTCTAGCACTCATACAGTAGATGGTGTGTTGGTACTAGTTACAAAGGTTGTAGATCTGATTTTAGTAGCAAGTATTCATGAGCAATCAGGAAAAATCAAAAGGAATCAAAAGGATTTAGTTAATTTTCTTTTCTAGAATAATTCTCAGAACTGGACACTCAAGTTGAAATTGTTGGAAAGAAAAACTTTCTTCCCTTTGGGTTTAATGTCGCCATGTCAGTAGCGACAGGTGCAGCTATTTTTTGGGTCATTCTGTTTTATTGTATAATTGGGATTCCCTCAGATAGTTCAAGTTCCTGATGTGGGTCCTCTGAAGTCAATGTTTCTAGATGGAGTTCACATTTTCTTCGAACAGCAAATCTCTGGCACTCATACAGTAGATGGTGTGTTGGTACTAGTTACAAAGGTTGCAGATCTGATTTTTGTAGCAAGTATGCATGAGCAATCAGGAAAAATCAAAAGGAATCAAAAGGATTTAGTTAATTTTCTTTCCTAGAATGATTCTCAGAACTGGACACTCAAGTTGAAATTGTTGGAAAGAAAAACTTTCTTCCCTTTGGGTTTAATGTCGCCATGTCAGTAGCGACAGGTGCAGCTATTTTTTGGGTCATTCTGTTTTATTGCATAATTGGGATTCCCTCAGATAGTTCAAGTTCCTGATGTGGGTCCTCTGAAGTCAATGTTTCTAGATAGAGTCCATATTTTCTTCGAACAGCAAGTCTCTAGCATTCATACAGTAGATGGTGTGTTGGTACTAGTTACAAAGGTTGCAGATCTGATTTTAGTAGCAAGTATTCATGAGCAATCAGGAAAAATCAAAAGGAATCAAAAGAATTTAGTTAATTTTCTTTCCTAGAATGATTCTCAGAACTGGACACTCAAGTTGAAATTGTTGGAAAGAAAAACTTTCTTCCCTTTGGGTTTAATGTCGCCATGCCAGTAGCGACAGGTGCAGCTATTTTTTGAGTCATTCTGTTTTATTGTATAATTGGGATTCCCTCAGATAGCTCAAGTTCCTGATGTGGGTCCTCTGAAGTCAATGTTTCTAGATGGAGTCCTTATTTTCTTTGGACAGCAAGTCTCTGGCACTCATACAGTAGATGGTGTGTTGGTACTAGTTACAAAGGTTGCAGATCTGATTTTAGTAGTAAGTATTCATGAGCAATCAGGAAAAATCAAAAGGAATCAAAAGGATTTAGTTAATTTTCTTTTCTAGAATAATTCTCAGAACTGGACACTCAAGTTGAAATTGTTGGAAAGGAAAACTTTCTTCCCTTTGGGTTTAATGTCGCCATGTCAGTAGCGACAGGTGCAGCTATTTTTTGGGTCATTCTGTTTTATTGCATAATTGGGATTCCCTCAGATAGTTCAAGTTCCTGATGTGGGTCCTCTGAAGTCAATGTTTCTAGATGGAGTCCATATTTTCTTTGAACAGCAAGTCTCTAGCATTCATACAGTAGATAGTGTGTTGGTACTAGTTACAAATGTTGCAGATCTGATTTTTGTAATAAGTATTCACGAGCAATCAGGAAAAATCAAAAGGAATCAAAAGGATTTAGTTAATTTTCTTTCCTAGAATGATTCTCAGAATTGGACACTCAAGTTGAAATTGTTGAAAAGAATAACTTTCTTCCCTTTGGGTTTAATGTCGCCATGCCAGTAGCGACAGGGGCAGCTATTTTTTGGGTCATTCTGTTTTATTGTATAATTGGGATTCCCTCAGATAGTTCAAGTTCCTGATGTGGGTCCTCTGAAGTCAACAATGTCTCTAGATGGAGTCCACATTTTCTTTGGACAGCAAATCTGTAACACTCATACAGTAGATAGTGTGTTGGTACTAGTTACAAAGGTTGCAGATCTGATTTTAGTAGCAAGTATTCATGAGCAATCAGGAAAAATCAAAAGGAATCAAAAGGATTTAGTTAATTTTCTTTCCTAGAATGATTCTCAGAATTGGACACTCAAGTTGAAATTGTTGAAAAGAATAACTTTCTTCCCTTTGGGTTTAATGTCGCCATGTCAGTAGCGACAGGTGCAGCTATTTTTTGGGTCATTCTGTTTTATTGTATAATTGGGATTCCCATGGATAGTTCAAGTTCCTGATGTGGGTCCTCTGAAGTCAATGTTTCTAGATGGAGTCCATATTTTCTTTGAACAGCAAGTCTCTAGCACTCATACAGTAGATGGTGTGTTGGCACTAGTTACAAAGGTTGCAGATCTGATTTTAGTAGCAAGTATTCATGAGCAATCAGGAAAAATCAAAAGGAATCAAAAGGATTTAGTTAATTTTCTTTCCTAGAATAATTCTCAGAACTGGACACTCAAGTTGAAATTGTTGGAAAGAGAAACTTTCTTCCCTTTGGGTTTAATGTCGCCATGTCAGTAGCGACAGGTGCAGCTATTTTTTGGGTCATTCTGTTTTATTGCATAATTGGGATTCCCTCAGATAGTTCAAGTTCCTGATGTGGGTCCTCTGAAGTCAATGATTCTAGATGGAGTCCATATTTTCTTTGAACAGCAAATCTCTAGCATTCATACAGTAGATGGTTGTTGGTACTAGTTAGAAAGGTTGCAGATCTGATTTTAGTAGCAAGTATTCATGAGCAATCAGGAAAAATCAAAAGGAATCAAAAGGATTTAGTTAATTTTCTTTCCTAGAATAATTCTCAGAACTGGACACTCAAGTTGAAATTGTTGGAAAGAAAAACTTTCTTCCCTTTGGGTTTAATGTCGCCATGTCAGTAGCGACAGGTGCAGCTATTTTTTGGGTCATTCTGTTTTATTGTATAATTGGGATTCCCTTGGATAGTTCAAGTTCCTGATGTGGGTCCTCTGGAGTCAACAATGTTTCTAGATGGAGTCCATATTTTCTTTGGACAGCAAGTCTCTAGCATTCATACAGTAGATGGTGTGTTGGTACTAGTTACAAAGGTTGCAGATCTGATTTTAGTAGCAAGTATTCATTTGCAATCAGGAAAAATCAAAAGGAATCAAAAGGAGAAAATTAACTAAATCCTTTTGAGTCCTTTTGATTTTTCCTGATTGCTCATGAATACTTGCTACAAAAATCAGATCTGCAACATTTGTAACTAGTACCAACACACCATCTACTGTATGAGTGCTAGGGACTTGCTATTCAAAGAAAATGTCAACTCCATCTAGAAACATTGACTTCAGAGGACCCACATCAGGAACTTGAATTATCCAAGGGAATCCCAATTATGCAATAAAACAGAATGACCCAAAAAATAGCTGCACCTGTCGCTGATGACATGGCGACATTAAACCCAAAGGGAGGAAAGTCTTTCTTTCCAACTATTTCAACTTGTGTGTCCAGTTCTGAGAATTATTCTTGGAAAGAAAATTAACTACATCCTTTTGATTACTTTTGATTTTTCCTGATTGCTCATGAATACTTGCTACAAAAATCAGATCTGCAACATTTGTAACTTGTGCCAACACACCATCTACTGTATGAGTGCTAGAGACTTGCTATTCAAAGAAAATGTGGACTCCATCTAAAAACATTGACTTCAGAGGACCCACATCAGGAACTTGAATTATCCAAGGGAATCCCAATTATACAATAAATCAGAATGACCCAAAAAATAGCTGCACCTGTCGCTACTGACATGGCGACATTAAACCCAAAGGAAAGAAAGTTATTCTTTCCAACAATTTCAACTTGAGTGTCCAGTTCTGAGAATTATTCTAAGAATGAAAATTAACTAAATCCTTTTGATTCCTTTTGATTTTTCCTGATTGCTCATGAATATTTGCTACAAAAATCAGATCTGCAACATTTGTAACTAGTACCAACACACCATCTACTGTATGAGTGTTAGAGACTTGCTGTCCAAAGAAAATATGGACTCCATCTAGAAACATTGACTTCAGAGGACCCACATCAGGAACTTGAACTATCCGAGGGAATCCCAATTATGCAATAAAACAGAATGACCCAAAAAATAGCTGCACCTGTCGCTACTGACATGGCGACATTAAACCCAAAGGGAAGAAAGTTTTTCTTTCCAACAATTTCAACTTGTGTGTCCAGTTCTGAGAATTATTCTAGGAAAGAAAATTAACTAATTAAACAATTGTCATAGGTAATAATTTAAGATAAGTTAGATTATAAGCAAGAGTGGACAGATGCAGGGTTGATAATGGAGAAGTTCCTTCAGTCAGTGATTTTTAGTGGCATGTACCTAGGGGGTGAAGCAAATACGAGGCCAAAAGTGGGATTCGCGATAGTTTTCTAGCGGTGCAGCTGCACCCGGTGCAACTCTCCTGTTCGATAACCGAGGTGCAACGGCCCCAAGAGCGTATCTAGGCCACCAGCACCAGCATTTCCACCTCCACGCCGCCATCGATATCACTGCTACACCCGCCACAACCATCGTGCATTAATACTACAACAACGTTTATTCTCCATTTGTTCGCTTTGAAGTCTACAAACAATTTCTCCAACAAAGTGTATAGGGGTCTGGATAACGCAAAACAATGGAAATTGTTCTTTCCAAATTGTGTCCGCATGGATGACACAGATTACCGCGCGACTGAACAGAGAAATTAAAATGAGATGATATATTAACGTTGCTATAAATGATGAACGATAACAAATTATTCTTCAAACGCTGTGAAAACCGAATAAACCGTGTTTGTGGACTCATCAATAAGGCTTCCTATCAGGCCCTGTCTTAGACGACTGGGATATTGGGGAGTCGTTCGAGGAGTGTTTATATAGCAACGGAGGGGTCGGTCGAGCGCTTGTGAGCGCGCGATCCCTCTGGTGGCGAGCATGAGAGGCTACGTCAGAGTATCTAATTGTTAGGCGACTGGGATATTAGGCAGTCGTTCGAGGAGTGTATACAGGGTGTTCAGCCACCCCTGGGAAAAATTTTAATGGGGGATTCTAGGGGCTAAAATAAAACGAAAATCAAGAATATCAATTCTTTGACTGAAGCTTCGTTATAAAGTTATTAAAAAATTAAATTAAAAGATTTCAAATCGTTCTAAAAAAATTATTGTCGGTTGCAAGGGTCGATGACTATCATTTTTGGTCATTACACGTACCCTCGAAATCCTACGCATTTTCGAGAAAAAAATTCCTTTACGAAAATACAATGTCTGACCATGAATGACGATTCCACTGAAATTCGGCGTAATTGAAAAGTTTCAAATCGTTCTAAAAAAATTATTTTCCGTTGTAGGGGTCGATTACAATCATTTTTGGTCATTACACATGCCCTCGAAATCCTATGCATTTTCGAGAAAAAAATTCCTTACCGAAAATCTAATGTGAGACCAGATGCTTCTTTGAAATTTCATTCGAATCTTTAAAATGTCATAACTCTTGAATGGATTGGACGATTTTAATTTTTGAAAAGGCAAACAACGCGTATTTTAGTGGAGAATATGTAGAAGTCGCAAAAATATTCGAAAAGTTGATCCTCGAACCCGCAAAATGAGAAAAACCCCATAAAAATGGTTCAATTTTCAAACGACCATAACTCTTACAATAGTGAAGATATTTCAATGAAACTTTTTTCTGCAGTAGAGCTCATGGATACCCACAAAAAAGTATTAGACAAAATTTCTGTACAGCGTCAAATAAATTTTTTAAAAATCAAAAACTAATTTTCAAGAAAAATCGACAGGGGGTAGGTGCCTAAATTTCTCGGCGGAAAAAAAAAATTTCGAATTGTTACAAAAAAATTATTTTCTATTGCAGGGATAAATTATAATCATTTTTGGTCAACAGACATATCCTCGAAATCCCAACCATTTTCGAGAAAAAAAATTCTTTACCGAAAGTATAATTTCAGGCCAGAAATGCTTCCAGTAAATTTCATGCGAATCTTTAAAACACCATAACTTCTGAATGGATTGGACGATTTTAATGTTTAAAAAAGCAAACAACGCGTATTTTGGTGTAGAATATGTAGAAATTCTAACAATAATAAAAAAGTTGTTCTTTGACCCCGTAAAATGAGAAAAACCATATAAAAATGGTCCAATTTTCAAACAGCCAATACTCCTACAATAGTGAATATATTTCAATGAAACTTTTTTCTGAAGTAGAGTGCATAGTTACCTACAAAAAAGTATTAAACAACTTTTCTGTAGGATGACAAACGAAATTACTAAAAATGATAAACGAATTTTTAAGAAAAATCGACAAAGGGGTAGTCCCTTTTTTGGAGGGGAAATTGAAAAGTTTCAAATCATTCTAAAAAAATTATTTTTAGTTGCGAGAGTCAATTTTAATTTTTTTTGGTGAATAGACACACCCCTAAATTCCTACGTATTTTTGAGAAAAAAATTCGGGAAGGTGGACAAATTTTTTGGAGAAATTAAAAAATTACAAAACATTCTGGAAAAATTATTTTCAATTGCGGGGGTCAATTCCAATTATTTTTGGTGAATAGACATACCCTCGAAATCCTAGCCACTTTCGAGAAAAAAATTCCTTACCAAAAACATTACTGGAAAATGGTTCCCCAAAATTTCATACGTATCTTTAAAACGTCATAACTTTTGAACGGATTGAAGGATTTTAATGTTTAAAAAAGCAAACGACGCGTATTTTGCTAGAGAATATGTAGAAATTCTAAAAATATTCAAAAAGTTGAATCTTGACCCCGAAAAATAAGAAAACCCCCATAAAAATGGTCCAATTTTGAAACGACCATAACTCCTACAATAGTGAATATATTTCAATGAAACTTTTTTTTCAAGTAGAGCCCATAGGTACCTACAAAAAAGTATTAAACAACTTTTCTGTAGAACGTCTAATAAATTTATTAAAAATGGAAAATGAATTTTTAAGAAAAATCGACGGGGAGTAGGTGCCCAAATTTTTCTAAAAAAATTATTTTCCATTGCAAGGGTCGATTATAATCATTTTTTATGAATAGATATACCCCCGAAATCTTACCCACTTTCGAGAAAAAAACTCAGTATTGGCGGAACTTTAAACGTTAACAACTTCTTAACGAAGCCTCCATCAACAAATTAGTATTCTTCATTTTCGCCTTATTTTGGCCTCTAGAATCTCCCATTAAAATTTTTCCCACGGGTAACTGAACACCCTGTATATACACCCATGGGAAAAATTTTAATGGGGGGTTCTAGAGGCCAAAATAAGATGAAAATCAAGAATACCAATTTGTTGATTGAGGCTTCGTTAAAAAGTTATTAACGTTTATAGTTGCGCCCGTAGATAGGCAACCTGCGCACAGCTGTGTGCGCGTGATACTGATTCTCACTCACAAGACTCGCAACTTTAAACGTTAATAACTTCTTAACGAAGCCTCCATCAACAAATTAGTATTCTTCATTTTCGCCTTATTTTGGTCTCTAAAATCCCCCAGTAAAATTTTTCCCATGGTTGGCTCAACACCCTGTATAGCAAAGGGTCGATCGAGCGCTTGTGAGAGCGCGATCCCTCTGGTGGCGAGCATGGGAAACGACGCTAATGTCTAAGAAAGCTTGCGTTTCTAACACTGAAGCTTCTCGTTCGGAACTGTTCAATTATTAATCTTCCCCATAATGGGAATCGAACGATAAGGAATCGGTGGAACGATTCGCTGGGAAGTACTCGCTGCGTTTGCCTGGTGGGCGATTTTGAAACGTATCGACTTCGGAGTTGTCGGACACGTAGGTCGGAGTTCGCGCGACGCCCACGCCTCCGGGTAGATGGGAATTTAAATTACGGATAGCAGATCGTGTAATTGTCAGTCTGTTATTTCTGCGAGAAATTCCCCATTATTGATTGCGTCACTTCGTTTTACGATGGGTACAGCATAATTATCTTCGAAGCAATTACGCATGATTCGACTAAAATACAGATCGATGGAAAATAAACGTTGTTGAGCACTATGATTGGCACTGGGAAAAATTTTAATGGTGGATTCTAGAGGCCAAAATAAGACGAAAATTAAGAATACCAATTTGTTGATGGAGGCTTCGTTAAAAAGTTATTAACAATTAAATTCAAAAATTTCAAATCGTTCTGAAAAAATTATTTTCTGTTGCGGGGGTCAATTACAACCATTTTTGGTGAATACACATAACTTCGAAATCCTATCCACTTTCGAAAAAAAAAATCGGATATGAAATTTTTCGGCGAAAAAAAAATTTTTCGAATCGTTCTAAAAAAATTACTTTCGGTTGCGGGGGTTAATTACAATCATTTTTGGTCATTATATATACCCTCGAAATCCTACGCACTTTCGAGAAAAAAATTCCTTACCGAAAATTTTATTTGATGCCTAAATTTTTTGGTGCGAATCTTTGAAACATCATAACTTCTGAACGGATTGAAGGATTTTAATGTTTAAAAAAGCAAACTACGCGTATTTTGATGGAGAATATGTAGAAGTTGCAAAAATATTCGAAATGTTGATCCTTGGACCTGCAAAATGAGGAAAACCCCATACAAATGGTCCAATTTTCAAACAGCCATAATTCATACAATAGTGAATATATTTCAATGAAACTTTTTTCTGAAGTAGAACTCATGGGTACCCACAAAAAAGTATTAGACAATTTTTCTGTGGGACGTCAAGCAAAATTAATAAAAATGAAAAACCAAGTTTTAAGAAAAATCGACAGGGGGTAAATGCCTAAATTTTTTGGCGAAAAAAAATTTTTCCAAATCGTGCTGGAAAAATTATTTTTAGCTGGGAGGGTCAATTGCAATCATTTTTAGTGAACAGACATGTCCCTAAAATTCTAACCATTTTCAAGAAAAAAATTCAAATATGTTTGAAATTTTTAGACGAAATTAAAAAATTTCAAATCATACTAAAAAAAATATATTTTGTTACAGGGGTCAATTACAAGTATTTTTGGTGAACAGACGTAACCCCCAATTCCTACGCATTTTCAAGAAAAAAATTTCTTAACGAAAATCTAACGTGAAGCCAGAATTGCTTCCCTGAAATTTTATGAAAATCTTTAAAATGTCATAACTTTTGAACGGATTGAAGGATTTTAATGTTTAAAAAAGCGAACGACGCGTATTTTGCTAGAGAATATATAGAAATTCTAAAAATTTTCGAAAACTTTACCCTTGACCCCGCAAAATGAGAAAACCCCCATAAAAATGGTCCAATTTTCAAACAGCCATAACTCCTACAATAGTGAATATATTTCAATGAAACTTTTTTGTGAAGTAGAGCTCATGGGTACCCACAAAAAAGTATTAGACAATTTTTCTGTGGGACGTCAAGCAAAATTAATAAAAATGAAAAACCAAGTTTTAAGAAAAATCGACAGGGGGTAAATGCCTAAATTTTTTGGCGAAAAAAAATTTTTCCAAATCGTGCTGGAAAAATTATTTTTAGCTGGGAGGGTCAATTGCAATCATTTTTAGTGAACAGACATGTCCCTAAAATTCTAACCATTTTCAAGAAAAAAATTCAAATATGTTTGAAATTTTTAGACGAAATTAAAAAATTTCAAATCATACTAAAAAAAATATATTTTGTTACAGGGGTCAATTACAAGTATTTTTGGTGAACAGACGTAACCCCCAATTCCTACGCATTTTCAAGAAAAAAATTCCTTAACGAAAATCTAACGTGAAGCCAGAATTGCTTCCCTGAAATTTTATGAAAATCTTTAAAATGTCATAACTTTTGAACGGATTGAAGGATTTTAATGTTTAAAAAAGCGAACGACGCGTATTTTGCTAGAGAATATATAGAAATTCTAAAAATTTTCGAAAACTTTACCCTTAACCCCGCAAAATGAGAAAACCCCTATAAAAATGGTCCAATTTTCAAACAGCCATAACTCCTACAATAGTGAATATATTTCAATGAAACTTTTTTCTGAAGTAGAGCTCATAGGTACCCACAAAAAAGTATTAGACAATTTTTCTGTAGAACGTCAAGCAAAATTATTAAAAATGAAAAACCAAGTTTTAAGAAAAATCGACAGGGGGTGGGTGCCTAAAAAAAAAGATTTCAAATCGTTCTAAAAAAATTATTTCCGATTGCAAGGGCCGATTATAATCATTTTTTATGAATAGATCTACCCCCGAAATCCTACCCAGTTACGAGAAAAAAATTCAGTATTTAAACGTTAATAACTTTTTAACGGAGCCTCCATCAACAAATTGATATTCTTGATTTTCATGTCATCAATTTGACCTTTACAATACCCCATTAAAATTTTTTCCAAGGGTGGCCGAACACCTTGTATAATAATGGATATTTCATCGATTGTGTTTTTCTTTAGAATGATCACGGCGTTGCCAGTGCCCTCGGTGAAGGTCTTCCACAAAACGTATTACCAGGAAAAGGGATCCAGGATAGCTAGCAGTCAACCTGGTAGTCCGTTGGCCGAAAGCGAGGCAGTTTTAACGTTAAACTACAAGGATCCTCCAGAATACTACATCTGCGGCAAGGTAAGAGTTATTCCATACCTAAAACTGTGAAAAGAATGTTCATTTATTCGTATGCTTCAAACAGTAAATGGGAAGATTAATAAAAATTTGACAATGATGCTAATAGGATCTGGAAACGATAGCAACGCCCACGCAAAATAAGTTATTCATTTCCAACTACATCGTTTAAGTTTGGACTAATAATCGACCTTTCGACGAACAAACATAATCGTAGGAATAGTCTTAGTCATCCGTCGCGCAATTTAACGCAATAATTTACACGATTCTCAACTTTGAGTTGGGTAAACTTTGTAATTTGTTATTTCTAATTACAATTTGGGCAACTCTGTCGTTGTTTAGGACGGCCATCTTTGTCTCAATGACGAACTTTTATGGCTACATTAAACCCCTTAATGTACGATTTAATTTCTAAATTATTTTTTAAACGTGTACTATTTCATTTTGTTTAACTTTGTTTGTAGAAGGAATGGCCACGAAAAAGAATAGATTTGTTTTATTAATATCTCGTGAATGTTGAAATGTAAGGGGTTAATCTAACAGTTTCGAGTTACCCTTCAAAGAAATTTAATTGTAATTATTTTTGGAATCTCAACTTTGTTAGAAATATGTAATTATATTCGCCTAAACAGTCCAACGGTTGCTCAGAGATGGGCAAACTTTATAATCCGTTATTTTAATTACAATTTGGGCACCTCTGTCGTTGTTTAGGACCGCCATCTTTGTCCCAACGACGAACTTTTATGGCTACATTAACCCCTTAATATACGATTTAATTTCTAAATTATTTTGCAAACGTGTACTATTTAATTTTGTTTGTTCGTAGAAGAAATCACCACGAAAAAGAATAGATTTGTTTTATGAATAACTCGCGAATATTAAAATGTGTTGACTTCAGTATATAAAACTTAATGACAAATGAGTAGCCTCATGATTAACACTAGGTTTACGGACACTCGTTGCGCATATTTTTATTATAATTCGCTACGTTGACAGTTGCATTGAAATGCAGTTTTTTCTTTTAATTAGAGTATACATCCATATCGTTACATCAATTCAATTCAACATAAATTGCTAACAAATAATATTTATGAGTCCTATAACGTTAAGTTTAGAATCTGAATGCGTCAAATTGACGCGTAAACCTAGTGTTAACAAAACTTGACATCAAGAACACTAATCAGACTCGACATTGTAGAGTAAGGGGTTAATCTAACAGTTTAAATTTTCCCTTCAAAGTTTAATTTCAAACATTCTTCGAATCGTTAGAACGAGCAAAAGTAAGATTTCAACTTGCAGAGAGAACATACGTCTCGTAAACGTTCGCCTAAATGAAACTTCTAATGTACTTAAAGCTTGTAAAACGTGGGAAGCATCTTTGGTGGTTTCGACAGTTTAGTCGCGTGATTCATCTGCCTGGGACACGTATACGAATTACTGGGAAATCTTTCTTCTGCGCTTCGAAACGCGTTATACGCTATGTAGCGGTTGCTGCCGCAGATTGGCTGTGTGAAATGGCCGACGGATGACGTCATTCAAAACGCGTGGGCGTTTAAAGGCATTAAGCAGCCCGTCGCCACATAATAAACCATAATATACCTCCACTCCCAGCCATCTTTAAAATTCTCATTACTTTCTTCTTAAACATCCTTTCACCGTCCGTTCAGTTCCCTGGAAAGTATCGAGGAAGTACCGATTCCTAAAAAATAGAAAACTCGTTAGAAAAGTAAAAAAACTGTTTCTAATATTTTGTAAGGTGAACTCTTTGCACGTGGTGGTTGGCTCGTTGTTGCTGGGTACCGTAGTATTGATCGTGGGTCTGGTGCAGCTTGCACCTGGAGCCGAGGCTGCACAAAACTCGACTTCCCTGATAGTCGTCGGGAACACGTTGTTGGCGATCGGCGGCCTCCTCGCGACGGTCAGAGCTCTGTGCATCA
This sequence comes from Colletes latitarsis, assembly GCF_051014445.1. Taxonomy (NCBI): domain Eukaryota; kingdom Metazoa; phylum Arthropoda; class Insecta; order Hymenoptera; family Colletidae; genus Colletes; species Colletes latitarsis. The sequence goes on from NC_135146.1 coordinate 10,052,882, forward strand.
AGAAACAGAAGGCTGCACAGAAGGATGGAACCCATCAGAGAAGTGTCACCAGCATAGACATGCTGTTGGCCCAACACAGGTAACTCGAGCACAATTTTATTTTTAATTTACAGATACAGGGGAAAATTTTACTGGGGGATTCTAGAGGCTAAAATAAGGCGAAAATGAAGAATACTAATTTGTTGATGGAGGCTTCGTTAAAAAGTTATTGACGTTTAAAGTTGCGTGTCTTGTGAGTGAGAATCAGTATCACGCGCATACAGCTGTGCGCAGGTTGTCTATCTACAGGCGCAACTATAAACGTTGATAACTTTTTAACGAAGCGTCAATCGACAAATTGGTATTCTTGATTTTCGTCTCATTTTGGCCTCTAGAATCCCCCATTAAAATTTTTCCCATGGGTGTACATACAGGGTGTTCAGTTACCCGTGGGAAAAATTTTAATGGGAGATTCTGGAGGCCAAAACAAGACGAAAATGAAGAATACCAATTTGTTGATGGAGGCTTCGTTAAAAAGTTATTAACGTTTAAAGTTGCGAGTCTTGTGAGTGAGAATCAGTATCACGCGCACACAGCTGTGCGCAGGTTGCCTATCTACAGGGGCAACTATAAACGTTAATAACTATTTAACGAAACCTCAATCAACAAATTGGTATTCTTGATTTTCGTCTTACTTTGGCCTCTAGAATCCCCCATTAAAATTTTTCCCATGGGTGTACATACAGGGTGTTCAGTTACCCGTGGGAAAAATTTTAATGGGAGATTCTGGGGGCCAAAACAAGACGAAATTGAAGAATACCAATTTGTTGATGGAGGCTTCGTTAAAAAGTTATTAATGTTTAAAGGTCCGTGCACGCCGCGTGCACGGTTACCGACTCATATGTGAAGCTTCAAATGTTAATAACTTTTTAACGAAGCCTCCATCAACAAATTGCTATTCCTCATTTTCGTCTCATTTTGACCTCCAAAATCTCCCATTAAAATTTCTAATTCATGAATCATTCACTGGTGGCAGAATTATTTTACCAAAAATCAAAAAGGTCGTAAATCTTCCAGAGTTCTTAGGATCTGGGTCAGATTTTTTCGAAGCACGGAGGATTTACGTCCAAAATTCTTCTTCGACACATGTGGTATTATAACGCAGATTAAATAATACGTACTCGTATTAAAATCGTACTGGATTCGTGCATACTAATTTTTTAAAAAGTAAATTAACCAGTTAACTGTGTCGCTCCGTGTTGAAAGTGCGAATTTCTGTGTGTCACAAAAATCAATCGATGACGAGTATAGTCTTCAAGCATAAAGTAAGTGTCGCTGTTAAAATATTGCATCAAAAAAGATAGGTTTCTTTTATAAAACTCGTCATGACAAAAAATCCTAGCACTTCTCCATGACGAGTATACTCGTCAAACATAGTTAACTGGTTAAAATATCTGGGTCGACGGATTTGTTTAAATTCATGAAATGGTGGGTGAATTATTAATATTAAAATTTTAATGGGAGATTCTGGAGGCCAAAATAAGACGAAAATGAAGAATACCAATTTGTTGATGGTGGATTCGTTAAAAAGTTATTAACATTTAAAGTTGCGAGTCTTGTGAGTGAGAATCAATATCACGCGCACACAGCTGTGCGCAGGTTGCCTATCTACAGGCGCAACTATAAACGTTAATAACTTTTTAACGAAGCGTCAATCGACAAATTGGTATTCTTGATTTTTATCTTATTTTGGCCTCTAGAATCCCCCATTAAAATTTTTCCCATGGGTGTACATACAGGGTGTTCAGTTACCCGTGGGAAAAATTTTAATGGGAGATTCTGGAGGCCAAAATAAGACGAAAATGAAGAATACCAATTTGTTGATGGAGGCTTCGTTAAAAAGTTATTAACGTTTAAAGTTGCGAGTCTTGTGAGTAAGAATCAATATCACGCGCACACAGCTGTGCGCAGGTTGCCTATCTACAGGCGCAACTATAAACGTTAATAACTTTTTAACGAAGCGTCAATCGACAAATTAGTATTCTTGATTTTCGTCTTATTTTGACCTCTAGAATCCCCCATTAAAATTTTTCCCATGGGTGTACATACAGGGTGTTCAGTTACCCGTGGGAAAAATTTTAATGGGAGATTCTAGAGGCCAAAATAAGACGAAAATGAAGAATACCAATTTGTCGATTGACGCTTCGTTAAAAAGTTATTAACGTTTAAAGTTGCGAGTCTTGTGAGTGAGAATCAATATCACGCGCACACAGCTGTGCGCAGGTTGCCTATCTACAGGCGCAACTATAAACGTTAATAACTTTTTAACGAATCGTTAATCGACAAATTAGTATTCTTGATTTTCGTCTTATTTTGACCTCTAGAATCCCCCATTAAAATTTTTCCCATGGGTGTACATACAGGGTGTTCAGTTACCCGTGGGAAAAATTTTAATGGGAGATTCTGGAGGCCAAAACAAGACGAAAATGAAGAATACCAATTTGTTGATTGACGCTTCGTTAAAAAGTTATTAACATTTAAAGTTCCGTGCACGCCGCGTGCACGTTTCCCGTCTCACAGGCGCAACTTTAAACGTTAATAACTTTTTAACGAAGCGTCAATCGACAAATTGCTATTCTTCATTTTCGTCTTATTTTGGCCTCCAGAATCTCCCATTAAAATTTCTCCCAGGGTTGATACGTCAGTTCATATTTTACATTTTACGAGCAGAGACTTCACGGTTTTGACGCCCGACGAATTCGAGGACCTCGTCGCCCGGTCGACCTCCGCCCTGGAGAGCAACATCCGCAAACAGGGCCACAATACCTAGGTACTGTCGGCCTCGAAGAAGGCCCATCCATCGTCACCACTGTGCTCGAACACGCCATCGTCGTCGACGTCGCCAGGAACTAGCTCATCCATTCTCTACACGCATCGTTACGATTCTCGTGAACACAGTCTGGTTTAAAAGAGAAAAACTGGCGTCAGCCACCAGTTTAGTTCATTCCTTCTGTTTCTTTCGTTCGAATGAAACTTCATTTGATTTTCACTATCGTGCACGCTGCTGCCTTCAGCTTGGCGCAAGCGGCGATCTCTGCGAAACGTCGCGGATAGATCGACGCGACTCGCGGTGAGCAATCGAATTGCCTGCGATTCCGCGTACGATCGTCGAGATTCATCCACGGAGAAACGAACGCGTTTGTTCTCGATCGCGAAAGACGAAAAAACTAAAAAGGGACCTAATCACCGATCGATCCGGCTGCCTTTGTTCGCTACGAGATCTTCGATCGAGAAAGAAAGATCCTGGAATTCACTTTATTCCGGAGTATTTCTTTTTTCTTTTTCGTATTTTCAGTTTCTCGTTTTTCTCCAGCTCGATCGAAGGACCGACTTTTTCGAGTTCGTCGAGGATCGATGAAGGCTGCTTCACGGCTAACGATCACTGAAAGTTTTCGATTGTTCGAGACCAAAAACTAAAATTTCGTAATTTCGTAGTTCCGTTCGAGACTTGATTGTGTTCAAATCGCCAAGATACAAGTCTGACAGTATGTTAATCGTTAACGTTAATAGGAGAGAAATTCTATCGTAAAGTCTTTTGTACGAAATTTAGATTATCGACGGTATTTGATTGTAATTCATTGTATCATCTTCGTATCGGTGGAAAATGGGCAAGAACAGGGTGTCCCTTAGGGTGGTCCTTATTTGTCGACGATTACTTTTTGAGGCAACCCTTCAGATTGTGACGCTTGGTGAACCATAAGTTCTGAGCAATTCAGCGATATTAGACAACAGGAACACGTGGTGCATTTGAATTGAAATTTTGGAATTTTTATGATTTCGATTTTAAGAGTCGATTGTACCATTTTATACCAAAATTGTTGACTGATATTTTTTGATCAAATTAGAATTCTTTGTGTCTAAAAGAATAATGTGAGTGTGATTTTTATTGTTATGTTTAGAATCTTATAGAATGCAGAGTGTGGAGTAGGTCTGGAGAAAAGTATGAGTAGAAAAGTATCTATCCTATTAAATTATGACATTTTGAGAGAAAATAACATGTGTAGAATTTTAGAGTGATTGGAAAAAGGGAACCTGTGACGCGTTTGGGGTAACATTTTTAAATTATAGTTGATTTCACGTCAATGGAAGGTTCTAGAGGCTAAAATAAGACGAAAATCAAGAATAGCAATTTGGTGATTGAGGCTTCGTTTAAAAATTATTAACGTTTCAAGTTCCATACTAAAAAAAAATTTTTTGACGAAATTAAAAAATTTCGAATCTTTCTGGAAAAATTATTTTTAGTTGCTGGGGGCAATTGCAATCATTTTTGGTGAATAGGCATACCCTTGAAATCCTATCCACTTTCGAGAAAAAAATTCTTTAACGAAAATATAATGTAATCCTTCATGCATATCTTTAAAACGTCATAACTTTTGAACAAATTGAAGGATTTTAATGTTTAAAAAAGCAAACGACGCGTATTTTGCTAGAGAATATGTAGAATTTGTAAAAATGTTCGAAATGTTGAGTCTTGACCACGAAAAATGAGAAAAACCGTATAAAAATGGTCCAATTTTCAAACAGCCATAACTCCTGCAATAGTGAATATATTTCAATGAAACTTTTTTTTGAAGTAGAGTCCATGGATATCTACAAAAAAGTTCTAAACAACTTTTCCATACAACGCCAACTAAATTTATTAAAAATAGAAAACGAATTTTTAAGAAAAATCGACAGGTGGTAGGTGCCTAAATTTTTTGACGAGATTAAAAAATTTCAAATCGTTCTGAAAAAATTATTTTTAGTTGCAGGGGTCAATTACAACCATTTTTTGTGAATAGATATCCCTCTGAAATCCTATCCACTTTCGAGAAAAAAATTCTTTAACGAAAATATAATGTAATCCCTCATGCGTATTTTTAAAACGCCATAACTTTTGAACAAATTGAAGGATTTTAATGTTTAAAAAAGCAAACGACGCGTATTTTGCTAGAGAAAATGTAGAATTTGTAAAAATGTTCGAAAAGTTGAGTCTTGACCACGAAAAATGAGAAAAACCGTATAAAAATGGTCCAATTTTCAAACAGCCATAATTCCTGCAATAGTGAATATATTTCAATGAAACTTTTTTTTGAAGTAGAGTCCATGGATATCTACAAAAAAGTTCTAAACAACTTTTCCATACAACGCCAACCAAATTTATTAAAAATGAAAAACGAATTTCTAAGAAAAATCTTTTTCAGCCAAATTGAAAATTTTCAAATTATTCTAAAAAAATTATTTTTAGTTGCGAGGATCAATTTTAATTATTTTTGGTAAATAAACATACCTTTGAAATCCTACCCCCTTTCGAGAAAAAAATTCCTTACCAAAAACATTACTGGAAAATGGTTTCCTAAAATTTCATGCGTATCTTTAAAACGCCATAACTTTTGAACAAATTGAAGGATTTTAATGTTTAAAAAAGCAAACAACGCGTTTTTTAATGAAGAATATGTAGAAATTCTAAAAATATTGAAAAACTTTTTCCTTCACCCTGTAAAATAAGGAAAACCCCATAAAAATGGTCCAATTTTCAAACGGCCATAACTCCTATAACAGTCGATGGATTTCACTGAAATTTATTCTGGAGGTAGAGCTCATATATACGTACAAAAAAGTATTAGGCAACATTTCCGTACAGCGCTATGCAAATTTATTAAAAATGAAAAACGAATTTCTAAGAAAAATCAATGAGGGTAATCCCCTTTTTCAGCGAAATTGAAAATTTTCAAATAATTCTGGAAAAATTATTTTCGGTTGTGGGACTCAACTATAATCATTTTTGGTGAATAGACATACCCTCGAAATCCTACCCACTTTCGAGAAAAAAATTCGTTTAAGGTGAACAAACTTTCTTAATAATTTTTAACAATAATTGTGTTAATAACTTTTTAACGACACCACAATCAACAAATTGCTATTCTTCATTTTCGTCTTATTTTGGCCTCTAGAATCTCTCATTAAAGTTAATTTGTACATTACTTTCAACAATAAGACAATAGGAACAAAAATCTCTTATTTAATAATCGTTAAGAGTTCGACGTGTGCATACAGAAAGTAAATATATACAAAACTAGTCTCTTTGTCCTTTAAATTGAGAATAATCGTAACAAACCTACATTTTAATTTCCCTACATAAAAAAAAACCCACCAATTATGACTCACTCCCCATATTATAAACTATAATTTATTAATAATAAATTCAACGATGATATAGGAGATCACCTATAATATTATTATATTAACACTAAAGGAATTATAATTTGATCAAAAAATATGAATTAATAAATTTCGAATAAGACGATGCAAGTATGAAAAATCATCATAAAATCATAAAACAAAACCCACCAATTATGACTCACTCTCCATATTATAAACTATAATTTATTAATAATAAATTCAACGATGATATAGGAGATCACACATAATATTATTATGTTAACACTAAAGGAATTATAATTTGATCAAAAAATATGAATTAAGAAATTTCGAATAAGACGATGCAAGTATGAAAAATCATCATAAAATCATAAAACAGAACCCCCCAATTCTGACTCACTCCCCATTTTATAAACTATAATTTATTAATAATAAATTCAACGATAATATAGGAGATCACACATAATATTATTATATTAACACTAAAGGAATTATAATTTGATCAAAAAATATGAATAAATTTCTAATAAGACGATGCAAGTATGAAAAATCATCATAAAATCATAAAACAAAACCCACCAATTATGACTCACTCCCCATATTATAAACTATAATTTATTAATAATAAATTCAACGATGATATAGGAGATCACACATAATATTATTATATTAACACTAAAGGAATTATAATTTGATCAAAAAATATGAATTAATAAATTTCTAATAAGACGATGCAAGTATGAAAAATCATCATAAAATCACAAAATAAAACCCACCAATTCTGACTCACTCCCCATATGATAAACTATAATTTATTAATAATAAATTCAACGATGATATAGGAGATCACACATAATATTATTATATTAACACTAAAGGAATTATAATTTGATCAAAAAATATCTCTCAATAAATTTCGAATAAGACGATGCAAGTATGAAAAATCATCATAATTTAAAAACTTCAACTCAAATGCAACATGTTCCATTTGCCCAATCACGCAGAGGACATAAATGATTTCTTCCCCAAGTATCATAATTTTACCTGCGTCAAAAAGAAGCTAAAAAAGAAAATTTTGACCCCTCTAGCTAAGGATCGCCCTAGTGTCCCTCCGAGTCTCGACAAAATGGAGTCTGATCACGCCACGACACGATTCCGTGGAATGTAAGAGTTGTCTGGTTCAACCGTAATTATCTTAAATCTTCCAATCGCGTAAAAACTAACTATCGTCGTCGGATTACATTTTGTTCGACTCTGGTGTCCCTGAAAATGATGTGCAAGTGAACACCAAGCGATTCCTAATGAAACATTTCGAACAGTATTTATTTACTACTTCAAAAATACATGCAAACGGTCCCAAACGTACACGCATACGTCGATAATAGGAAAAACGAAAATGTTAGAAGTTTCCTTTTCTATATTTCGGTAGGTTTTTGTAAGGAATCGCCTGGTGAGGTTGGAAAACGATCAAGCGAATCACGTAGCTTGGAGCGGCCTTGTCACAGTCGAAAGACTCTACGAATATAATCGCGAAATAACTTTTACTCGAGTTCTCGAACCCAAGTCACTTGCCGCTATAGTACGTTTAAGTAAACTACTTTCACACCGCCATGCATTTACACGCACATATCTTCGAGCATTAATTAGACACCGTACAAAACTGAGGAAGATTAACAAACGAATCCGGAGACTCTCCGGAATCGTCCTTAACGCGTCGTCGACTCTTGCTAGTGCCAGTTTTCCACCCAACTGCACCACCCCCGCTTCTTCTACAAGTTACACTTTCACTACGATAATTGGAACAGAGATTCTCTAACATTGTGTTGCAAAAAGAAAAAATATGGTACAAGCAACATTGTTCAGATGGGGGGAGGCAGTTGAAAATTGCCTTGAGAAGCTTGGACTGAAAATATCTGCACTCCTAACCTAACCCATCTTTCAGCTAACAAATCACCGAAAAACGGTGTTTCGATTAATTTGTTATTGTGCATTTGGGTGGCTGGCTTAACGACGACGTAGTAAATAAAATATTTTTATGACGAAAGTGAAAAGAAGAGAAACCTCGGTTTCCCATCTTTTTAATTAGATGATAATTTAACGAGCTCCCGGGAGAGCTTTCGTTTCTCACCGTAACTCACCGGTTACGTTCATTTTCGCAACGTAAATACGTATGTAGCTACATACGTATACTGTATATTCTCATTTTCGTCCAGACACACCATAACGAATGACAGAGACGAACGTGACGCGAATTAGAATAATGTAACTCGCGAAGTAAGCATCGTCGAAGCAGGATTTAACCTAAACGCAAGGACCACGGAACGATTTCGTGGTCTTCGTTGATCCAGCGACGATTAAACGACGATTAGACGCGTGTTGGCCGATCGACGGGGCCGCACGAACGCTGAAACATACCGAAGATGAATATTATAATAATGTGCTTCATATTACGAAACATAAATCGATGTTTAGGCTTAGCTAACATAGGCGTTTAAGGCTGCTCGTGTGTTAAGGACAAAGAGACAGAATTCTCCAAGGAAAACGAAACTATCGAATGCGAGGGAGTGATTGCTCGAAAAATGATCGTAACCGATCCCAGAAAGGCTGTTGTTAGAATCGTACAACATTTTCTATTTCACGCATAACGCAAACATGATTCATGGACGTAGGCCAGATTTGCGATACGCGACCAGTCGGCGGTAATTATCGATTCAATTGGTCGTACAAATTGAATACTTTTTACGTATAAACTATTATAAATATCTATGCGCTAACAGTGTTTATTCAACTTCACTTTTCGCTCATGTTGGTACTTGGTGGCGCTGCTTCGCTGCGGTAGGAACTCGAACTATCGTAGGAGGGTAAAAAAGGAAAGAAGGGGCTTCCCAGCAGGGGATCGAGCGCCTCTGGTGGCGAGCATGGGAAGCAACGCCACATATTTGTTCATATATTTTGAAAAATTCAATAACGATACCAGAAAAGACACGCGAGGAGAAACTTTTGTAAAATTTTTTAAGGAACAGTTACACGTGTACAACAAAGCTATATTTATAAAACTAATAAAAATTGTTTTCGATCACCGTCGATTGGCCGCACACAGTAGGGGTAGATCCGTACGATCGTCCAAAGGATTTATCGTTCGAAATTTTTATCGACTTTTTCATCCTTTAACCCTTTCGAAAACGATTCGTTAATTTCCTCAAATGCGTACTGCTTGGTTTACTTCGTTCGTGCAACGCCCACGGAAAAGGAACAGATTTCTTTCATAAATCGACGAGTCAGACTCGTCGACTATAGTCGTCAGTCGTATCGAAAGGGTTGGAGTCACTCGACGCGACGTGCAGCTTAATTTTCCGTGTTTCGTTAATATGTACATAGATACGTCGCGATAACGCCGTCAGTTTCGTTTCGAAACGATTATTGATTAATAATTAACGATGACAAAGTGAAAAACTAAACCGTAAACGTAAGCCGATAACGTAAGCTTAAGTTAAGGAAACATAGAACGTGGATAGACGCATACTACGTAGCGTTAATTTCAAGCAAATTCTGGAACAAGTATCGTCGGTTTTGTTTCTAGACCAACTTAATCCTCGATTCTTTGACATTAAAATTTTAATCAAATAACGAGAATAACGAGAACAATTGAGGATTAAACGAGCCAGGTTTTCTTTCCTTTCTGGAAGACGCGAACAACAATTTCGAAGGAAACATATCTATCGAGCAACCGATACAGTAGATAACTATTTTTTCATTGCCATTAGTGTAAACAGCCGAATGGAGTAACGGGGGAAAGAACGATTTAGCCATTCGTTTATCGTCGTACGGTTTCCTTCTACGGTGCAGACGTTTCCCTTCGTTTCGAACGTGTCAGCTTCCTTCCTTTATACGTGTACAGCGAGGAGCATACCTGAAAACATATACGACATTTTAACAAAAATGATTTTTCATTCAATATTTGCATGTAGAATACAAAAGAAACAAAATAGTGTTATCTACAATCTTTTGGCTCTTCAAAATAAGTTTAATATTTGTGATATCGTTATTATTTCGCTTTATAAAATTTTTGTGTAGTCGACTTTGCACAGCGACTAATTTTGAGTAACATTTCAGATGTTGGCACACTCAATATTTTGACCCATGTAGCATAGAAATTTTATTGCGTTTTAAATTAAACAAAATTGGTATATTTTTATTAATAAAGGGATTATATAATGTAAAAACATAAAAAGATAATGGTTTGATTAAATTTGTCGCAATAAACCTTCAGCTTGCAACAATTGGTGAATCTGTATTGGCATTTTGAATGTTGCAAACACAAGTGAATGCATTTGTAACACTTGTTGAAGATAGTACCAACTGCTTTACGTAAATGAGACGAAATATAAATCTATGCGCGCGCATGCAGCTATTGCAATAGCGTGGGAGTCCCACTATGCATTACGGTGCATCGCAAAGGTGGGAGACTCTTAATCCCAGCGTGCCCCAAAGAGTTAACTTTGATAATTGCATTAATACGTTTAAACATACTTAATACTACACTTTTGCAATACTCTGGTGCAATAGAATCGCATCAATATAATGTAATGCAACCATTATATAAAGATATGAAGAATAATATTATATTCCAATTCGAAACTGAGTTTATCAACGCAAGTAATTGCTAGAAAATTTACTGTTAGTTAGGGAGTCGTACATAAAATATGGAGAAAATGTAATGAAGTCCCTGCATCTTTTGGAGGTCATCCAAAATTATTATCTAGTCAGAATAAGAGAAGATTGACGAGATACTTTAATTCAGAAATTGTAACGATAGTTTCAATGACTGCAAAGCTATTAGAAAGCGATGTTGGAAAGGAAACTAGTGGGTGGATAATTTGAGAGCACTAAAAGAAGCTAATTTTACAGCAATTAAGAAGAAAAAATACCTGTTCTATCAAAAAAGAATGTCAAGGAACATCTGAATTTTTCAAAAAAACATTTAAGCTGAAATATTAAACAAACTTAATAATACATTTTCGCAATACTCTGGTGCAATGGAATCGCATCAATATAACGTCATGAAACCACTAACTAAAGCTATAAAGATTAATATTATATTCCAATCCGAAACTGAGTTTATCAACACAAGTAATTACTAGAAAATTTACTGTTAGTTAGGGAGTTCTACATAAAATACAGAGATAATGTAATGAAGTCCCTGCATCTTTTGGAGGTCATCCAAAATTATTATCTAGTCAGAATAAGAGAAGATTGACGAGATACATTACTTCAGAAATTGCAATGACAGTATCAATGACTGTAAAGCTATTAGGAAGCAATGTTGGAAAGAAAACTACTAGTTGGACAGTTTGAGACCACTAAAAAAAGCTAATTTTACAGCAATTGTAAAAATACCTGCCCCTATCAAAAAAGAATGTCAAGACCTGACTGAATTTTTCAAAAAAACATTTAAGCTGGAATATGGAGCAATGGAAGAAAGTAATTATTCCCAACAAATCAAAAATCAATTGAATTTCATAGGATGAACATTGTTGGTGTTGGAAAAAGCAAGACGAGTCTCTTTTACCTTGTCATGTGTAGCAAACAGTGAAATTTGGTGGTGTACATCGTACCACATACATATGTACATATGTACATACAGTTTGGAGGTGTATTACTGCGTAGGGTGTAGGTTGAGTACATCGAATAGAAGGTACAGTGAACCAGTGTACGTATAAGGATATTTTCGAAAAACATTTAGTAGAAACAATTGAAAATATGCTGGTACCAGAGCGTGACGATGTATTCCAACATAATAACGCTCTTAGGCATCGTACGAATAGCGTGATGAATTGGCTGCAAACCTAAAAATGAAGTTGGAAAATAAATACAGTACTCCCTCAACAACGATAACTGGTTCGTGGCAAAGAACAATAGTATTCTATTACACCAGAGTATTACAAAAATATAATATTAAGTATATCTAAACGTATTGAAGCAATTATCAAGGTTAAAGGTTCATGAACGTAATATTATGTGTAAATCTGAAATATCAAAATTAGTTGCGGTGCAAAACTGACTACACGAAAGAAAATTGTACGAAACGAAATAATAATATCAGAAATGTTAAATTTGTTTCGAAGAGCCAGAAGATTGTACATAATACTATTTTGTCTTCTTGTAATATGCAAATATTGGATAAAAATTATTTTTGTTAAAACGTCGTTTGTGTGTTCAGTTTAGTATCTTTACTGTATCTTAGAACAAGTTAGCGAACACGAATAGTTTCGTCGAAGAATAGTACCATACCCCGATACCTATTTAGGCGAACGAACAATTATTTTCGAATGCGACGCAAGTTCCAATAGAGGTAAGAAGCGCGACTGGAAATATTTTTGGGGGGGAATCGTTCGTTTCATCGGTGACCTTTCTCATACTTTTATTATTCGCGCTTCAATCACCGCGACAGTTTCAATTTTCTCCGTTCGGATATTCGCATATAATACACGTAGGTACTATACAGAGATGACTTGTTGCCTATGCACCTGCAAACTAAACGGTGCAAGGGCAAGGAGAGGTCTTCGCGCCATCTTGTTCCAACTGGAGAGGCTGCATAGTAGTACTCCATAACCACAAAAGATACATTTTCGTCCTATTCACGACTAATATTTTTAAGGTTACGTCAATGCCTCTCAGTCTTGTCCAATCCTACTTTGTCCATATACGTTTCGTTCACGTCATTTGTCCATGGAATTGTAGTTGTGAGCGGCTCAGCCAATGACAATGTCGGTACTATTACGCTACGGCCAATCAGCGTGCCGTAGCCATCAAGCCATCTCTGCATAGTACACCTACGTAGCACATACGCAAATTAAAGCTGCAACCAATGAAAATTTTGCGGGACAATTGAAACTGTACTTGCAAGAAAAGTAAACAAACGATTCGAGGACTTGTAAATCTCGACTACTGTGAATAAATGAAACCGTGTCGATGCGACGGCAGGAACATTAACCGCGTTAAACAACGAGTTAATAAATTTTCCTTTCTATCGTTTGAAATTGTTAAACGATCCTTTTCTTATTGTTTAACGTTCCGACGTTTCTCCCCTAAATATTGTCCCCCACGGTAGTACTAATATGGCGCGAATTCTGGATAAAGTGCAACAAGGAATCAATCGAAATTCTAACCTTATTTTTTCCAAATTAATTAATGAAGAACTCTTTCTCATCGGTTTTTCTGTGGCATAATTACGATATTAACCCTTTGCACTCAATTTTTTAAATGCTGTAGTGCGAGTTCTAAAACTAACCAAAAATGTATAAACGCCAATAATTTAAATTTTATTCGTGTATTTCGTAAATAGAATTTCTGTTGCTCAAAATGATACTTGAATGAAGTTATGATACAAGTAATAACAATAATAGCATTTTATTAATATTACAAAAAAAGAAAAATTTTTTAGATAAAAAAATCAAGTATAAATTTGAAAATTAATTATTTGTCAAATTAAATGTTATTTTTTAAGTAATATATATACTCATATCATGTACATACGTACGTATACGGTATGTATCGTCGTAGCGACGCGATTAGAATGCAAAGGGACTTAAAATTATTTGCAAGATGGAGCAGTTTCCTTGTTGCGCGTGTCCAACTTAATATTAAGTCATTCAACGCACACACATAGCTGTAAGGGTTTTTATAATGGTGCTCTATGAGATCGTCTCTGCCGTCGAATACGATATCATTGCTCGTCTCTTTTAAACATGAGATCACTTCTTTTCGCCGCTTGTATAACGCTGGAAGAAGGAATCGAGGGACACATTGCGCGCGAATCTTCGACTTTACTCCATAGAACACCATAGGTACAGTCAGCGCCACGACACAGCGTGGTAGTAAACTGAACTATTGGAAGACGATACCGACTGCTGCACTCAGGGCCGTACACGACATCTTGCATAAGGGTGTCATACAGGGAAAAATTTTAATGGGGGATTCTAGAGGCCAAAATACAACGAAAATGAAGAATACCAATTTGTTGATGGAGGCTTCGTTGAAAAGTTATTAACAATTAAATTCAAAAATTTCAAATCGTTCTGGAAAAATTATTTTCAGTTGCAGGTGTCAATTACAATCATTTTTGGTCATTAAAAAATTCGAAAAATTCGAAAAAATGTGAAATTTTTTGACGGAAAAAAAAAATTTCAAATCGTTCTGGAAAAATTATTTTCGTCTGTGGGGGTCAATTACAATCATTTCTGGTGAATAGACATAACCTCGAAATCCTGCGCATTTTCGAGAAAAAAAATTCAATACTGACGAAACTTTAAAATTCTTATTTTATAGGTGTTCTTGATTTTCGTCTTATTTTGGCCTCAAGAATCTCCCAATAAAATTTTTCCCATGGTTAGCTGAACACCCTGTATATCATGAATTAACTCGTTGACTGCCACACCAAAACCATACAATTTTTTACGAGATTAAAACCTCCATTTTGGTCAGTTGTAAACCGCGTAATTTGAAATTTGCCTTCGGTACTCATTTTCGTAACCTCGCTAAATTCGTCCTATTCAAATTTATTTAACATTTCAATTTCAGAATGAATTGTTTTAGTTCCATAGTGGAAAAGTCTATCCATATATGGTTGACGTGGTAGCCAAAGTGTTAAAATATTAAAGACTCGAGTAAGACCTGTAACGGTACCTCTAAAAATGGCGACACTGGACAAAACATTTCTTCGTACGGTCCTGACTATGGTCTAAGGTCCTCGTCTGCTCTTATTTCTTTCAATGTCCCGGTAAAACATGTTTGCTTTGATGCTTACCCGATTTTACGAGCTCGCTATATCGCGGCCCGGACTGTACCTACACGCCGAGTAAGTACTTGTAAATATTAGAGTTGACGGAGGTTGGAAAATGAGAAGAGACAGGAACAGGTTCCATGGCGCGCAATTGACCACTGTTCATTGGTCGTCGGGAATGTTCGATGGCCGTAAAGACGATTATTGTTGTTATTGTATAGGTAGCCGTTCAACGACCAACCGGGACACGACGTGGAAATCGTTCGAACGAATTTCGGTTAGGGTTACTGGCTGGACGATGTTTAATCCGTGTCTGATGAAAAAAACTATTCCTATCCAAACACTAGTTATACCTTAGTACGAATTCAAAAGGTGTCTTTGTCACAGAAACAATGTCGATCGACGATTCTTTCGTTAATTAACCAAGCGTGTATGCATCGTCCTTCCACGAGAAGAAAGCACAGCTGTTTACATCTCCACTCTTGCTGCTGTCCGCTGATTGGCTGTCACCGATCTTCGTCACAGATTTCGACCAATAGTAAGTCAGCGGACTGCAACAGGAGTGAGGATGTAAACTGCGCCCTCTCGCGGCTAATTTCAGAAACTATTTGTCAGACACGAATTAACGAGGCGCTGCGCGCGTCGCACAGGAATTTACAAGAAAAAAAAACGGCTTAAACGCAAGAAATTTTGTAACGGCACCGATACACTATCGTTGTATTGCCGATTAGTACACGTAATCGAGAAAGTTCTATCGATAAGTTTAACACTAGTGGTATCACGATAATGTCTACGGAATAATGGTAAAACGTTCACGATGGCGTAACTCCTCATCGTTACATCCGATCTAAGTTTGCCCGACGTTCCACGATGATATCTGCATTGAGACAGTCACCTTTACCAAATGTTGCCCATTCTTCTGCTTTTAGTTAAACGCTGGGAACAAGCAACGATGGAAACGATACCGAGTCAATGTCGTTCCCATTGAAGCTTACTTCATTTCCCAATAACGTTTTATTCGTGTATTAGACTCTATTATTGGATCCTTTCAGACACCACATGACTTCGAAATCTTCCTTATTTGGAAATGAAATATGTTCAATTATGATTGAAGAATAGCACTCTCGAGAACCAACTGGGATAAAGCAAACTTTTTGCGCGAAAAGTTTAGTCTGTTTTATCACCGCCAGAGGGCGCGATCAGAGAAATTCTGGAAAACTGTAATTCTATAATTCGACATCGAAATTTTAAATTCTTTGAGGGGGGCGAAAGAAAATACCGACTACTCGAATAAGTTATTAATTACAATGGAACGAAAATCTGATAAAAACGATCAAATACCGATGTTTCCTTTCGCCATCGTAAACGTGTTGAAGCTACTACTGGCTAATGGCTATTATACATTAAAAATATTTTATCGGGAATATTATTACCTTGTCGCTTGGAAGTTGTGTTAATCTGTATATTTTGTAAGCAAAGATTATCGATAGAGATTAATAAAGATATTATTACGACAGAAATCATTACTTCAATTATAACAAACCCAACTATAAATTTAAAATACGTATTCAAGAAACATTTTGTCTGCTTGAAACCATGATCGTGAAGCTCGATTAATGCATTCGACCAGAAAAAATGTTAACAAATAATTTATTATACAAAAATATATTATAAACAATTTTATACATTTAATCGGATATCAAGTTTGTAACAATTTCGAGACGTATCAAGTATCATCTGAGATTCTGGGAAAATTGTTTGTTCAACGATACCTGAGCTTTCCTTTCTTTTACATTCGACGATCGAACAGGCGACTGAAAATCTAACGATACTCGTTTCGAGCTATTATTCAGTACAATTGGAGACAAGCTTGATGGTTCTCCGTAATACTGGAGCCTTTCCAGACGTTTCTTAATAGCAACCGACTTAACAGTTTCATTGTTCGTTAAACTCATTCCTGAAAGTTCTCGTAACGTATTATTACCACTCTCGTTGGACGAGATCTTATCGAAACTATTTCTATTCGGCGTATACTGATCCGACGTTCTAGTTACCGATTTCTTTTCCACTTCCTCCGAAATTTCCGCTGCACACGCGGCAACGTACGCACCATTGTCCTTAAAAGCATTTACGGATTATTATACCACCAGTGAATGATTAATCAGCATTTGGATACAGAAAAATAGTAATGTTTTCTAAATATTAACACATTAACGACGGGGCATTTTTCTTAAAACTTTCCTATGATTTTAATGAAATTGAATTCCTTCAACGCGTGTATACTAAAAATGTGATGAGTATTTTTGTAATTAATATAGTTCATTAAAATTTTCAGAAGCTATATGTGGATAATAGAATTCTTTTCTTGCGTTGTCGGAGAAATTACTAAAAAAAGTCGGTAATGTGTTAACATTCTGTACGCGTACCATGATCGAACGCTTTAGATCTTCGAACGGCTGCTGGAAATGACTTTGGCGAGGATTTCGCGTAAAGGTGGTTCGTTCTGTGCAATACGCCATTGGTATACTCCACGATGTGGCTCGTCGCCATTCTAAATTGCTACAAGCAATGAAAGAACCGACCCTCAGAATTTCTGCGTATCCGTGAGAGGCTATTCCGTGCCAAAACAGCACTGAGAGATACCAAGACCGAGAATTCATCGACGGATATGCGAAATACACGGCTTCGAAGTTCTTCATACCCTGTGAAATATTACAGAAACATGGATTTGATTTTATCATGACTACGCAGATGGTTAAACTGTTAACGTACGTATGGCTCGTTTCCAACAGAAACAACGATTCCTACTGTGTCAAATTCTCCGTAGGCTGGAGCGAAACTTGCTTCCTTCACCTCACATAACGCTGTGTAAGCTCTCCGTGGATATACAATGTTCGAAACATTTATTTGGTCGAACATTGTACTTCGATTCGTAGTCAGTTGCACTTCGCCACATCTGTCAACGTTCAATAGAATATGAGTTAAAATTCTATGCTTTTTCTACACTAGCAATCACTTTTCTATCGTGATATATATCAAGGTAATCTTTAACAAAATAAATACCTTTTCGCCAAGGGCATAACATTGGAAATTGATACGTAATTTCCCTCTTTCAAAATGTCCGTTGTTTCTTCGTTGGAGGACCAAACAGAGAGGATTGCACTCCTCTCATCCTCGATTATACGAATTTTTAAAACGGGCGTGACTTGTCGCGGCGCTGGTAAACTTTCCTGCAACCGAGACTCCAACGTTTTTCTGAACTTTTCCGCTTTCAAACGACGTTCGTTCATTAGCTGTTCTTGCTCTTGCTTTGTTACGAATTCCTGCAACCAATGTGACGTGCCTTGTGATTTGTAAATAAAAGAAAACACTTAAATCTCACGCGACTGTCTACCATTCTTCCACGAGAAGAAGGCACAGCGAGTTTACAGCGTGTTTACATCCCCACTCCTGTTACTGTCTGCTGATTCACTATTGGTCGATAGCGGTGACGAATATCGGTGACAGCCAATCAGCGGACAGTAGCAAGAGTGGGGATGTAAACACGCTGTGCCTTCTTCCCGTGGAAGGACGGTACTTACGCCCTAACCTAATAGTGCAAGAGTTATAATACCTTAAAATTTACTAAATTATTTCACTTTAGACTGTTATAATTCTTGAACTATTAGTCCAAAACATTTTGTAGTATATAATGATACGTACTTATGCCCTAACCTAATAGTTCAAGAGTTATAATACCTTAAAATTTACTAAATTATTTCACTTTAGACTGTTATAATTCTTGAACTATTAGTCCAAAACATTTCGTAGTATCATCAGCGATTTTAAAGATATTCTCGAGGGAGTCAATTTAAATGATAAACGAGCAGTGCAAACAATTTTTTTAATAATTATAAACATTCGTGTATCGTCCTTCCACGAGAAGAAGGCACAGCATGTTTACATCCCCACTCCTGTTGCAGTCTGCTGACTCACTATTGGTCGATAGCGGTGACGAGGATCGGTGACAGCCAATCAGCGGACAGCAGCAAGAGTGGGGATGTAAACACTTGTAGTTAGCTGTGCCTTCTTCTCGTGGAAGGACGACACATACCTCTCTGGACAATTTTTCATAATCTTCGTCCCACTCGATCGATGCTAAATCGATGCCCTCCGGATTCTGATTACTTTTTCTTCCCCCGGTAGAATAATATTTCTCTGCTTTCGCGTAAAATGATTCTATCATCGATCGACATTCTTTCTCGTAAGCAATGTTGGCTTTCTCCTCGCACCTCGTATTACGGAATACTAAAATTGTTCAATATAAACACTTAACTATAATGTTCTTGGAAGAAATATACAGTTGCGGACAGAATTAAGTAAACAAGTAACGGAAATAAGTATAAATTAAATGTAATCAAAGTAGTATAACTATTATGCATTTTTATACAGGGTGCTCGATCATTCCTGGAAAAAATTGTAATAGGGGATTCTAGAGACCAAAATAAGACGAAAATCAAGAATACTAATTTGTTGATGGAGGCTTCGTTAAAAAGTTATTAACGTTTAAAGTTGCGCCTGTAGATAGGCAACCTGCGCACAGCTGTGTGCGCGTGATACTGATTCTCACTCACAAGACTCGCAACTTTAAACGTTAATAACTTTTTAACGAAGCCTCGATCAACAAATTAGTATTCTTCATTTTCGTCTTATTTTGATCCCCACAATCTCCCATTAAAATTTTTCCCACGGGTAACTGAACACCCTGTATGTACACCCATGGGAAAAGTTTTAATGGGGGATTCTAGAGGCCAAAATAAGACGAAAATCAAGAATACTAATTTGTTGATGGAGGCTTCGTTAAAAAGTTATTAACGTTGAAAGTTCCACCTGTACTGAATTTTTTTCTCGAAAATGCGCAAGATTTCGGGGGTATATTCATTCACCAAAAATGATTGTAATTGATCCCCGCAATCGAAAATAATTTTTCCAAAACGATTTGAATATTTATGGACGAAATAATATACCAAAATCTGAAATGTTACTAAAAATTAATCGCTGTACAAAGCCGACTACACGAACAAAAATTTTACGAATCGAAATAATAACGATATCACAAACATTAAATTTGTTTTGTAAAGCCAAAAGATTGTAGATAATACTATTTCGTTTCTTTTTTATTCTACATGAAAATATTGAATTATTTTTGTTAAAATGTCGTATATGTGTTCAGTTTTGCTCCTTACTGTATACTATTTTGATTAAATTTAATTCATACTTATTTTCCCTACCTGTCCACTCAATTTTGTCCGTAACTGTATATGTATATATATACATATTATCTCACTAGATTCGCCAACACCAGTTTTTTCGTAGTACAAAATTGGATACACTCTTGCGATTAAAACTTTAATTCTCCCAATTAAACCGCCATTTGGACAAATGCTTCTTAATTTAACACACATCGGCCCTGTGGGAACTGTGTAACCCAATCTTGCGTCCCATCTAGCTCTTCTCGTCGAATTTGTATGTATTTTTAAAGAAACGTTCTCCGGTACCTACCAATCAATTTCCAAATTAACTTTCGTCGACAGACTAAGTAACATCCGAGAAATTATATTTACTTCAAGGGGCGAATATCCTTGATCGCAATCTAATAATTCAGATCCATACATCACGAGTTTTGTCCCTTCTTTCACTTTCCCAGACGTTATATTTTTAATCATTGCCTGATCAATCAACGCCTGAACACTGTACCACCCATCCGTTACAATTAATTTCTTCGACGATAATTTCAACGGATTTAAATTTACAGCAGAGTCATTACACTATAAAGAAATACTATACACATGCAATAACACTGACTGATTTATAATTTATTATTAGAACAGAAAATTACCTCCGTGATAGACGACACGCATAAAATCATTCTCTTGGACGGAACATCGTCCTTTTCCAAAATTTTTCTCAAAGCAGATCTTTCGGATCTGTCGATTTCTCGATCGTAACGATATTTTAACTCCATCATTACTCTATCAGGAGTCAACGCTCTACAAAGCAATCGTAGATTTATGTTGAATCGTAATTGAACCATTCGTTTGCCAAATCGATTAACTCCAGAAAAAGAAAAATACATTCTTTCTTAGGTTTCCTTTTAAAAGTTTAAATTTCCTCACTAGGCATAATTAGTAGGAAAATTTATTTTAAATATAAAAATCTATCTATCAAGTGTTTTGGCACTAAAATTTTTAAAAGTTCGAAACTGTTCGAAATAAAGCGCCATTTATTTCTGCGCCATCTAGAGTTCTTCTGACGTACTACTATTGTACCATGTGTCTTTTGGCTGTAACGAAGCCTCGTGCTAATTAAATGTGTGTTACTGAGAGGAAGTCGAGTTTTGCTCATTTGAACCCCCAAATTTCCACAGGTTATGAGGTTCAAATGAACAAAACTCGACTTCCTCTCAGCAACATACTTTAAACGAGCACAAGGCTTCGTTACAGTCAAAAAACACACGGTACAATAGTAGTAAGTTAGAAGAACTGTAGGTGGTGCAGACAAGCAAATGGCGCTTTATTTCGAACAGTTTCGAATTTTTAAAAACTTTAGTATCAAAACACTTGATAGATAGATTTTTATATTTTACAAATGGCGCTTTATTTCTAACAGAAACCTGGTATTAATCACTCTGGCGTGTAAACGATTCGATTTGAAAATATTAACGCAATTAAAGTTTCTACCTCGGCAAAATCACGGAGCCTAACATTATTCTGTCCATCGACGCTAATTTCCATACGATCCACCTATAATGATTTTTCACCCACCCAGTGGGGACCAAATTAGGATCTACGCCTGGACTCGCTAAAAAAGCTCTCATGATCTCCGTTATTCCTGCATAGCCATTTTCATCCAGAATTAAATACGCTCCGTCCTCCAATTGTATACCTTCGATATTATTTTGTACCACATCCTGTCTAAATATGTATATCACAGTTTAATTTATCACTCGTTTGAAACGAAATTAATTATTGAGCGAAACTTTTCTTACTCATAAATATCTTTACATTGAAATTTGTATGATTCTGCATTATCAGCTGTAATATCCAAAATTTCAGGCGGCAATTTTCGCTCGATAAGCTGATAACAATTCAATTAATTATTACTAGTTGATTCATTTGCAATTTAATATTATCTTTGTCTTGTTCTAATTACCTCTTCGTATGTGCATGGGACAGGTGCATTTCCTTTACTAATTTCTCTCCAAGATCTACGATTATTATGATTAGCCTTTCGATGGGAATACAGCACACCGATCGTTGGCTTAGGCCTATTTCTCTCTTTCAAATTAATCTGCATTTCCTACAAGTACCACAACAAAACAAATTATAACACACGGTACAAACACAGCAAAGTCCATTTTGTCATTTTTTCAAGTGCGTGTTACAACTTACCTGTTTCGAAGCAGCTTCTAAACGTTTTTCTACTATGTTCGCAGACTCATCGATAAAGTCTATCATTAATTGCGTATATCCAAAGTTATTAACGACAGAAGTATCGTGTTGTTCTTCCTCAATAATCGACTTTTGTTTTTCTGTTAATAAATTACTGTCTTCTTCTAAATTCTGTACGTAAACAGATTTCTGCATTTTATTCTTCAAAGCGTTTAAACTTCTCCTGTGTCCACCTATACTCTTACGCTTTCTGGGAACAAACTGTCTCCCTAATACAGGACTGGATGATTCGTTCGCAGTATCTTTGTTTTCTACGTTCTCAACTGGTGAAATCCATCGTTCGAAGGAATCTGAACTCTTTTCATCCGCCAACAGTGCAGCTGCACTCTCTACAATTTCATGGGAAATCAAGTGATTATCTTCTACCTCCTCGTGCTCCTTATTCACTTCTGTTTCATAAATATCACTAATAAATTTATCAACATTGTTGTTCGAAGGTAAAATCTCGACTGCCCGATTCTCACTTTTATCATCATTCGTTGCATTCTTCTTAACTTCAAATTCGCTGCTGAATCGTAACTTTTTAAACTGATTGGACATTACTTGCTTATTCGCGATTGCATCGTCATTTAAATCTACAATTTTGCGTTTCTGCAGCAGTTTCTTTGACGAGGCACTGCTCTCAAAATCTTCCAAACTTTCTTCATTAAACAATGCTTTTGCTTTCGATAGAGCTTCCTCTGGAACGTTCACACACTGACCATTTGCTGTTTGAAACCCAACAGCTTTAACCGGTGTTTTATAATTACTAGATTGTTTATCAACCAAGCATGTTTCTTTAAATGTGTTTGTGTCTTCCAAATCATTTACAAATAGCT
Source organism: Colletes latitarsis (assembly GCF_051014445.1). NCBI lineage: Eukaryota > Metazoa > Arthropoda > Insecta > Hymenoptera > Colletidae > Colletes > Colletes latitarsis. Next base: position 10,076,152 of record NC_135146.1, read on the forward strand.
GCATCGCTTTCGTTACAGCCGTTTCGGAAACATTGATCGAACTGCCTCTGGCAGTACTGAAACCTATCGAAGACATTGCATCTTTTGTATCGTTTATGGTTCCTTTATGAAATAACGTTTCTATGCTTGGCACTGCTTGTTTCATTGACTCAAAACGTTGATCACCCATAGCTTGAAATCCATTATACGTTTCGTCATTCTCAAATTGTTGTATGGCTTTTGATAAATCTTCATCGGAGATGCAGAGTGAATTAGAGCTGGCAGAAACGACATTCCTTGTGTTAACTGATGTTTTCGCAGGACACGATGCTTGCCTTTTTAGTAATGCTCCACTTCTCGTATCAAGTTGTACATTCGTTTCAAGTAGAGCATTCGGTATTTTCACACGAGATTCATTCGTTCGTGTTTGAATCTTGAATGGTTCTTGATGGCTATTGTCAGTAACCTCTAAATCGTCTTTAAAAAATTGCTGTGCTTTCGACAAAGCTTTATCGGATACTTTGATAGAACTACCGCCAGCAGTGGTAAATCCGAACGAAAAGGCAGCATCTTTATTACGAACATTCATGTTTATCGAATCTATTTTGTGACCCATGCGAGTATTTTCAACGAGAATGCTTGCCTGATATCAGTTATGAAAATCATTTATTTTACTATACCGACACGCGATTTATAAACATTTTACGCGTTTATTGTACTCTAATGCGTTTAAATCAACGGCTTCGATGTGTATCTATTTACTACTTACTGCTTACGATTTTTAGGTTCGTGTTGAGGAGTCACTAATAACAATGGCAACGGTACATCGATGTTTCGAATTATTAAATATAGATTGCATACCTTCGATATTCTTTCTTATTATTAATTACTTCATTTTAATCTAATTCTCCTACAGTTAATTATTGCGAAAGTTACTTTGAATGTTGTAAATTGTAAAGTGTGGTTTACACAGTGACACTGACAGCGCCCTCAGTGGAAATTCAAAGAATTAGAATTACTTACAAACGCGCCAAATTTAAATTGTATAGTAATGTAGTCTAAGCAATGAAAAAGGCTAGGTTAGGTCTGAATTATCATTCAAAAATAACAACATGGATAATTTTGACAATATTCTTTTGACAATTCATCTAATATTTCCTACTTTGTACCTCTACTCTGCATACCTTCTTTAGTATTCTGTAATCCTGGCACGATTTTAGTACTTCGAATCTCTGATATTAGATGACAACATCGTATCTGTATTTGAAGGGATCGGAGGTGCCCGTGTAAGAAAGAAATTAGAGACTTTCACTTTTATAAAATTATTGTATATTGCGATGCGTGAACAAAGCGCGGAACCGACTTACGCGGACAACGGACAGGAGCGTAATCACCCTTCCACGCGCTCGCTAGAAGTTCTAGCCTACACCAACGCGACCGAAGCGCCAACGCGACGGTAGCGCCACCACGAACAACCCTAGGGGGAAATCCCCATATATTGAATAATACATTTGTCACGTGGGGAGCAATGTAAATTGCAAAAGTGCAGTTGTTGATTTAGCGCGTGAAAGCGCGAAAATAAATAAAGATGTGAGAAATTTTTATATTGCAAAGTGTATTTTAAAGTGTTATAACTATGGTGTCGTATCCATCAATTAATTTGGTAGATTTAACCATTGACGAGGTTGCATTAGAAGGTTTGGATGGTATCACTTTAGAAGGTTAGTCTACACATTAATTTGTGACTACGAACCAATAAATGTTTTATTAAATAGTATTGTGGTTTTTTGAGATATTTGTGTCAAGTGCTTATTATAAATATTTATATTCTCAATGTATTGTAGCTAAGAATAATTCAATTTCTTATATAGTGAATTTATATTACAGGAAAGAAAATTATTAAATATTTTATTTCGTATTGCACATCTAGTATTGCCCATAATTTCATCATTCTCCAATTTTTGTTGCATAATATTTTCTGTCGAGTATGCAAAGGTTATATTTCTAATGTTTAATTCCTTTTGTAGCACTATGGTCACGTTTGGCGCAACGACTTCACAATCCATTGCCATTTTCGAAACCATTTATGATTCAAATATGGTCGATATGTGTGCAAATCAGAGAATTTGGATTTTTTAAACTACAAACTGCAAGAGAGCCGCTCGTAATTTACGATCGTTATGAATTTGTGGATCCTGATTTAGGTATAATATTAGAACCAGTAAGTATTTCAGGAGAAATTTGGTGACGGTAGAACTCCATTTGTATGAACCTAATCAAGGACACGCAATTCATGTAACTGAGTATAATAGGAATTCATGAATTATCCCTGTTACTTTTAATTTGTTCTAGTTTTGTTTTTGGGACGAGGAATTCTACTACGAGAGTCGTCTGAAAAGATTTGAGTCTAACATAGAAACAAGTATTTTTGCAGTTAAATTTAGCTTTAGTTTTCAACATAGTCTCCTCTTAAATCAATACACTTTTCCCGGCGATGCTGTAACCCTTTTAATCCTTCCGAATAGTGGTTGGTGTCTTACCCTGCAAAGTAGGCATTTACTTCTCGTTCAATGGAAATCTCTGTCCTCCTATTTTAAGCTTAGGAAAGAGGAAAAAATCGCTGGGAGTCAGATCTAGTGAATATGGTGGGTGGTCAATCAATTGGAAACGTAGTTCGTGAATTGTGGTCATGGCCAAAGTGTGAGCTGGTCTATCTTTTCAAAAATACTGACATCGACTGACACAAACGACTGCCAAACGACAACTGAGCGTCCAAAATGGTTTTGACGAACAGCGCCACCTTCATGTCGAGGCTCAAAACTTTTCAAACGACCCTTGTATGAATATTTAGTAGATATTATGAAACAAAAAAAAAAAGTTTTAATTTGTAATACGAGTCCAGCAGAAGATCACAAATAGAGTTCTACTGTTCATTATTAGATTACACACAATATAAGATTACTATTTTTATAGGATAATGTACCACCAGACATTTATCCACATTGTCCTGTACATGACATTACCAAAGGCATTATAGGATCTTGCTCTGCATATTATACTCGTAAAGAGATCACAGAGATTGCAAGGAATCTCAGTTTAGACGAGATTACAGAAAAATATGGAAATAAATTAGTTATCGTTGCATCGCAATCTGCAAGAAACTACGCGTTAATGGGAGTTGAAGTATCACCGACGCTTGAATTAAATGTAATACAATATTGTTTTCTAGAGAGAGTGGGTAGATCACGCTATCACGGTGAAATTACTCAGGGAAAGCTCAGTCTGAATGCATTAAAAGAAGATCCTAAGAGTCTGTTCTATCATAGAAAGTTATTGTTACGGCATAAATTAATAACGAAACAGATACATCATCAGAAAAGTGGCAGTCATAGTTGTAACGGAAGTCTTTTACATCTTCCAAGGTTCTTCATTGAGAGGAAACCGAAGGCAATTTTCTTAGCCGAGGAAGTTATCAAAATTCTTAAATCGAAACCTAATTGTGTTGCAGAATATGATGAAATAAAACGCAAGTTACAAATTGAAAATGCAATAAGGAAATTGTTTAAAACATCGTTCTTTCAGAAAGTCGTAAAAACGGATATAGTAAGTAACAAATGTTGTATACTTCTCAAATTGATAGATTCGTTGGTATCGGTGTTATTTAGATCATTTGAGAAAAATGTCTGTATTTCTAAATAGAGGGTACCATATAGAACTTTGTATCCAAATGCTAAACCTACAGAATGGCAACAAAAGAATGATCCGACAAAGGAGAAGAAGATTAAAGTAGTGCAATTGCTGCATCCCAATATTGATATTATCGAAGCATGGACTAAAGATGACGCGCAAGAGGAGGACGAATTGCATGGTAAGTTTATTAATTTTTTGTTATTGGCTATGTCTCACATGGGAAAAATTTTAATGGAAGATTCTGGGGGCCAAAATAAGACGAAAATCAAGAATACCAATTTGTTGATCGAGGCTTCGTTAAAAAGTTATTAACGTTTAAAGTTCCGTCTGTAGAACGGCAATCTGCGAACAGCTGCGTGCGCATAACAATGGTTCTCATTCAGCATGAGAAACTCTACTCACTGGCGTATCGACAGTCTTACAGTTTTATGAATGAGAACCACTATCACGCATGCGCAGTCGTTCTCAGATCGCCGTTCTACAGACGGAACTTTAAACGTTAATAACTTTTTAACGAAGCCTCGAACAACAAATTGGTATTCTTGATTTTCGTCTTATTTTGATTCCTAGAATCTCCCATTAAAATTTTTCCCAGGGATGGCCGAACACCCTGTATAATTCTTAAAATGGTTCAGTAACGTTAGTCCTTGTTAGTTTTATCTTTATTGTTCTTATTATCTATTGCATAATTATATTATTTTAGTCTAATTCGTTTAATACATTATGATTTGTAGAATTGAATATTTCAAGCCATAAATACGGTATACCCTATTTAAAACAAGCAAATATAGTAATCGAAGCTAGTGGAAGCGAAGGTGTATGCCAGGGAAGTTTGGCAAAAGTGATGGGATTGACCAAGCTGCAGTCGCGAACGATTTTGCGAAACATAGTTAAAAGAGACATTGTTGCTACTTATATGAATGATATAGGTAGACAAAGACTTACAAAATATGTATCAAAAAGGCTCGAGGAAGACAGTAAGTTGAGCAAACAGTTTCAAGAAGAAATGCATAAAATCAAAGAGCTTACGAAACAAATTGTAACTGAAAACGATGGTTTGCAAAAAAGTATGACTGCAAAACAAGAAAAGGAAAGTACTGTTATTAAAGATCAGGAAAAGAATGTACAAGTAACTAAATCCAATGTAACTAGCGAAGGCACTGAGAACAATTGCGTAAGAATGGAAGAGGCATCAATTTCATCTACGACAGACATAGAAGCAACATTTTATGCTGTTAATCGAATATTATATAAGTATCATTTAACAAAATGCAGACATAAATATAAACGAACGTTCTCGAATTTTCAATCAATTAAAATTAACAAAGTACAAGCGAAAGAAGAAAATACAAATTCTAATATATTATTCAAAATTTCTGAGCTATCGAGAAATGAAAGGGCAGCAGCTGCGTATAAGAACATAAAAGTTAACTTAACAGTTTTAACACCAACAGATGAAGTTAAATCGGAGAACGAAGTATTTGGATTCATGGAAAATGTACAGAATAGTGAAAAGAAGAATATGTCAAATATTACGTACAGATTATTGCGAAGAGCTAATATGATTATAGAGTCGGTTAAAGAACATCAAGTTATCGATGATATGACAAAGTTGATGAAGGTAGGATAATAAGGAAATAAGAATTCTTCCTTAAATACGTAAGCAACTATTATCTGTGTAGTGCTATGTACTTAGTTAATTAATACAAATGTATATATTATTATTAAATACAATTTGTATTTCATCTCAAGTAATTTTTTGTAGATGATATGCGAAGAAGAAGACAAAGAAGGATATGATGTGAAAATTGATAAAAAGTCCTTGATAAGATTGTTACAAAAGCTTGCGAAAGACAACTTGGTAAAAAGTATAAAAATAACACTCAGTGGAAATGGAAAAGAGAAACATTTGACATTTATATGTAATCCAAACTTGGACATTGACAGTGCTGTCATTCAATCAGCCGTGGAGCAAGCGAAATTAAAGTTCTATGTATTATCGTCTCAGAAAACCAAATCATTTACAAAAAAGTGTTCAGAGAAGTCAGCGTCCAGTAAAAATAGCAATGCTGACGATGCAGCAAACAAGTCTTCATCGAAACAATTTAAAACAGTAGCATCTTGTAAATGTGGCCCTGTATGTATTTATTTTGTCTTCGATTAATGGAAAATTTACATAATGATACGAATCTCTTTCCTTTATTTCAGAGAGGATCGAAAAAGTATGGATATAGTCCAAAGTTTATACGCATGCAAGCGTTACATATTCTTTTGTTTTACTTAATTTATGATCATCCTGGCGAACAAACCCTTTCAAAGGAGGAACAAATACAAGCATTGCGAAATAACGATTTTACAATCACGGATGAATTGGCAAGTGAATTCAGTACAATTTACACAAAAGATATTAGTTGGAAAACGTTCATTCCACCTTTACCAAAGTATACTGGTAATTATAAATACTATATTACTCTTTTAAACATTTTACCCAGTTCTCGTGAATCTAAATTATTGCTTTTCAGGCTGGCCTCAAGGATGGGCGTTAATGTGCGATATTCTATTGCGTCTACCGTTGTCGATATTTTTAAAAATTCATTTTCTTTCTTTCGTCATACCCGAGTTAGAGAAATACGCAAACCATCCGATTCGTAAGCATTACTTGGTCAGAGATCTACCAAACGATACCCGGAATGCTTTGTTATATGCACGGAAGTACATATTTAACGTTCACGAGACGGTGACGAGATTATGTTACATCGGACTGGTACAATTTGGCCCTCAAAGATTGAAAGAGAAGGACCAAGTGTTCATTTATTTGAACCGACGTACGGAATTAATGGACACGACTTCGTCTGCGCCGAGTTATCACATAATCGAGGATAAATCCTATCCTGTAACCAAATATAATTTCAATGGAATACAGGTGGTCGAGAAATACTGGTACGATATGTGGAATATATGTATGAATACGTCGTTGGGTGGTCGGCTTGTTGTCCAAGGTAAAGACATAGTATTGGAGGATGTGAATAAAAAAAGTGACATGGTTGAAGCGGTGGTAGCTCGATCTCCGGACGAAGCTGTGAAATTGGATACTGGCAAAGTGCCTGGCGATCATAAAGGCGCTGCTGGAACAGATTCAGCCTGTTTCGCCCATCTCAAGCGTAACTGGAACTGGGGCATTGGCGGCAACACGAAGCAAACAAAGTGCCAACAGAATGTGCAGTACGAAAGGGATATGTATCTTTCCAAGATAAAAGCGAAACCTATAAAGTTCACGGAGTTCCCTGGCTTGAAGAGAGTATTTGGCCCTCCTTCTGTGACCGCGGCGGATCTGAAAAAGAAAGTACAGTTTAAAACCGACGAGGGATCGAGCCAGCAGAAGAAGTACGAAGCATTACCGTGTTATCGGAATTTGAAACAGAAATCCTTCGTGAGAAGAGTATTGCCGCGTAAATCTAGCAACAAGAAACGAACAAAGTACGATGAAATTGATTACCGAGCGTTGCAACGAATGCATAAATTGCGGGTAGATTGGGACCCGCAGGAGGATAAGATTTTGCTCGTTTGTAAGGTCGCTATGGTGTACCTCTGTCCGAATTCACGTAAACAAGTGATAACATTTTCTATGGTGAGAGACGTCTTGAGAACATACTCGATCATTTCGTATAACAAGACGTCGAGAGCTTGTCAACGACGACTTTTGTACATGCTTAGAAAGCAACAGACTCTTAACACTATCGCCCTAGGCGTCGAGGAGATCAAACAGAACTTTTTTATTCGAAAACGCTTCGATGGTATTATAGACAAGATCAAAGAGGAACATAAAAGTTATTATGAATTTGAGAAAGAAGTTGCAGAGACATTCAAATCACTTGTTGCTTACATTGCAAAGAAATACTTTGCTATTTCGGATGTTGAAGCGAACGAACCCCTCCCAGTGCCAACGTCGATGCAAGAATTTAATGTATTTTATAAAGTGGTGCATCCTACAAAACAGTTTGGTAATCGTGGATTCGTTAAAGACATACAAAACGTTAACGATATACATTCTGCGGTCATCAACTCTGTCATTCATAGTTCTATGTGTTGCGGGAAAGACAGAAGATCATGGGCGTACCAATTGTTCAAAGTATACCAACAGTATCCGGAGATGCTTCTACGAAACGCTATGGCAAAGATTCGAAGCGATCAAATGGTTACAGTTAAAAAGACCCAATTGCCTACAATAAGGAAGTATGGAACCTACATGCCGATGAGCAGCTCCCAGTATCAGTTGAGCAGTAATTACATATATAAATTTCACACTAAATGGCCATACGACGTGTTCAAAGAATCGTACGATGTTTTTTTTAAACTCAGCAATTGGTATTGTCAAAATCAAAGCAATATTCCAAATAATTCCAACGGCATAGAAGTGTTGCCGGTTACTGGTGGCTTGATAGCGACAATACATGATTTTGTTATACGAAATCAAATGGATTTTGATATTGAAATACCTCATCAAGTAATAATGCTTGATCTAAGGTTGAAAGAAAAAGATGAAACTCATTTTAGAATTGCTAAAAGGTATCAGGATGTTTTAGCTAGCTTGGACAACTTGAAATTTGTGAAAGAGGCTTCTTTTCAAAATGGCGGTGCTATTTCTGATCTTTTGCAGAGCAATGAACGTGAGAAACTTTCAAAGAATAACGATGGAAAATTGGATAAAGATGGCTTCTCAGATCTGGAAGCTGATAGAAGAAATTTCGAGGATGCGAAAAATTCTGTCGACTATAACGATTTGATGACTTTTGATAGTGACGAAGATAATGGTCGCAACGTAGTCGATGATGAACATAATATAATCAGGTTTCAAGATGGAACTAAAATCGTATTAAATAAAGATGATCTCGAACGTTCTAGATTTTGTGATGACGATACGACAATGGAAACGGAAGAAATTAAAACATTCGAAGTGGATTGCAATAACGCTAAACTTCATAGTCAAACACAAGTACAAAATAAACTTCAAGATAATAGTACATTGAATATAGAAAATTCAAATATGGATGCACAGAAACAATTAATTACATCTAAAAATAAAAGAGCGAGAGATAATGAAACATTTGACGAGCCTGTAACAAAGAAAGGAAAATTAGATAATGAAATTTCAGATGCTGTAAACAATGAGAAGAATGATGCCATGTCGACTGAAATATTGAATCAAGATGATGGTTTAAAAAAACAATCTATTAAAGAGAACGGTGCAACACAAAGCACTGATGGTACAAAGGCTAACAACGAAGAAACCATTCCAACCATTTCAGAAAGCAAAAGCACTTTGCTGTCGAAGAAAAATAATGAACAGGCTTTTACACGTGTCAGTGATATTCTGAAAAATACACAATCTGAACACAATTATTTGTATCAGTACTGTAAAAGTGACGATCCATCCGATGAAAAGAAAAGGTATACTCGTATAGCTTTGCTGAGAATGAGAGAAGAATTGAGCGAACTCACAGCAGCTGACAGCCATCATGCGCATGATTATTTTGCTGTAAACATGTTTAAAATATTTTATTCTCTGTACACATTGAATTCAGAAAATTCCAATGGAAATGAAATTTTTAGAGGTCTTTCGATGCCTCCAGAATTATTGCCTCTAAGATTGAACGCTGCATATAATCTCATTCAGGAAATAAACAAATTTATTGTTTTTCCTAAAGACACCATCTCTTATTCTGATTTTAAGAAAAGCTTGCCCAGCAACTTTTCATTAAGTTTTAATAATATGGACGCTGTTTATAAGTTTGTACGTGATAAAAAAGAACTTGGAGCCAGTATTCAGGAATTGATGAACGAATTTGAAAGTACTATGGGAGAAGATTTACCTCGCATTACATCACTTCTCACTGAACACCGGTTATTCTTGCGATCTGGTGTAACGACTGTTCGTTATATACACCATCGTCATGCCGATTCTTGGCTCATACGTTCATATAAAATTTATCGTCTTGAGAAGGAGTCGCTTATGCCGATGTCCAAGGAGACAATGTTTGTAACAGAACCCGAGGTAATAATAACTGAAGGCAATGACTTAAATCTGGTCGAGGAATCCAATGAGAATCCTAGTTTTGCAACAAAAAACGAATCATTAATGGTTACCAATGAACAATCCATTGAATCTGATATTCAGTTTGAAGTAAAAACTAACAAAAATGGAGATTGTGATAAGGATTCATCTAGTCATAGCGATGAAGACTCTAATATGCAAACAAAGAAAAGAATGCAAAGGAAGAGGACTCTTTTACTACCTCAAAGGGATATATCTAGAGCTGCAAAGCAGTTAGACTTTACGTGAGTTTCTTCTTGTACAAAATTTGCATTGAATAAATTTCATTGATATTCATTGCATGTTTCGTACTTTGTTACAGCACGAAAAAAGAAATAAGGGTCGTGATAAAACCGTGGATACGAATAGATGGTGCTTTAAATCGTAGAGTCCTTGATCGCATGTTAGGAGCAGTATTATTGTATTGCTTGACGCACCCGGGTATAGCATTAACTAAAGTACAAAATAGATTTGTTCCTGCTCTTCAACCGTGTCATACAAGGGAATTGGTTGAGGTAATTAATTATTATGTCTAGGTCTATTCTACGTAATTTTATCACATCTATCCACAGGACATGTATCGTCCTTCCACGTGAAGGAGGCACTGCGTGTTTACAGTCCCCACTCCTGTTGCAGTCTGCTGACTCACAGGTATTGGTCGAAAACGGTAACGAAGACAGCCAATCAGTGGACTGCAGCAGGAGTGGGGATGTAAACACGCAGTGTCTTCTTCTCGTGGAAGGACATTCATTCATGGCCCTGTCCGTGGCGATGTAACACGCGACTGCACTATATTGATTATTCTTCTGACAAAATTGTTATTTTCTTTTATTCTATAGTGAAATATTTAGAATTCTTATATAATTTAATAATATTTTTTGCAACAGATGCTGGAAAAATTGAAATGCCTGGAAAAAATAATATTAAAAAAATCCCATGTAAACTTATTTTCAAAGCCATCACCAGTCGAGCCAAGTAAGCGAGACACAATTATTTTATTAAAGACAATTCTTCAGTTTGTGCTTCCTACGGTAATGAAAATAATCATAAATTCTATATATTTTTTTAGAGATTACAAATAATGATTGGGTCGTTGAAGAAGAGATTTTCCTTGAACCTATGAATGGAGCAATGTTAAAATTCGGCGTGTTTTTGAGCACCAAGATGTATAAATCGGACTATATTACATAATTATAAGGCAATTAAATTCTGTAAGAATAGACCAAATTTGTATATTTAAATTTTATATACTATTATCGTCGAAAAATAATTTCGTGTATTAATTTTTTAAATAAAGTAATATTCTGTTGTTTTGAATTCTTATTATCTTTCAAGATATTTAAACACACTGTTAATAGAAAAATAATCTGTAAATACACGTAATACATAGTTAATGTTTGAAGTAAGATTAGAAATTAATCATAGAAAGTAAATTGTTGAGAATATTATGTTATATGATTTATCTAAGTAAATGTCCACGGAATTAAGTTCATATTTAAAGGAAAGCACACGTTTAATTATGCTTATATTGTTGGTATAAATTTCATAACAGTTTTTGTAAAAAATAGAAAACTTTTATTTAAAAAAAGTTTAACAAATAACAAGTTTTCTGCACTAGAATGATACAAACATACCATAAAAGACACCAAAATATTTATACAATGTTAACAATTTTTGTAAATTCTCATCGATGCATTATTGAGTCACCTGATATCTACTAATTACCTTAAATCAAGGTACCGTGCTTCCACGAGAAGAAGGCACAGCGTGTTTACATCCCCACTCCTGTTGCAGTACGCTGACTCATAGGGATTGGTCGAAAACGGTGATCGGTGACAGCCAATCAGAGGACAACAGCAAGAGTGGGGATGTAAACACGCTGTGCCTTCTTCCCGTGGAAGGACGATATATTAGGCTGTATTGTATCTTCATTAATGAAACAATAAATCGATTTAAATTGGAGTATAGTATAATTGTCACATCAAATATAACATAATGTAAATAAGATATTAAATAGATGAATACTGTTGAAGTATCTCTTACGAAATACGATACTATGTATTACGGTTTCAGAAACAATTTAATTATGTCCACAAATATTTGATGTGTACGAAGCAATAGTATAATGTATGGATATTTGGAATAAATCGATTTTAGGCAGAATAGGGGAATACGTTTTCATGTGAATCGATAAAATACAATTTACTTTTAAATTTAGAATTGATTGTTTCCAAAAGTATTCGTTTTTTTTCTTTGTTTAAAAACATAATTATTTTATAATTTCGTACACATACATTTAATAACTTTATGATGTGTATATGTATATATATACATTATAAAGTTTATGTATATTAAACTTTTTAAGGATGTTGTCTCAAATAAGGATGAAAAATTAATAAGTGGAAAATAATGTATCTATTTCTTACGATGTTATTAAATGTGACTATGGAAGTTCAGTATTTTTACAATTGCCCATACTTCCTTAATTAGGATAATACATTCCACATGGTTACAAATCTGCACATTACCATCCAGAAAGTTTACTACTTCACCTATTACAGATTAAGACAATAGCTAAGAGTGTAAGAATTACACTGTTTTTATATGATAAATGAAAATATTTATATAATTTACATTTTAACTAATTTCTGTCGAAAATTCATTTACATTCTAGTTTAATCATAAACGTAAACTGTAATGTTTTTCTTGAATTGATAAATTAACGTTGAATTTTAGATTTAACAATGATATTATTATTATTGAAATGAATAACATTATGAAACATAATGAATCTAACAAAGACACGAAATATTTATACAGCATCAATTTTAATAAATATTTCGTATGCATATTTAGAGTAGCAACGCTATTTTTATATTCTTATTTAATATATTTATTTTGTATTTAATGATTACTATTTAATATGACATAGTATTGATATATTAACTAAAATCGTTGGCACTGATTATGCGAGTAAATTATGATATGTCAAATATTTAATAACCAAAGTAGATAATATTAGATGGTAATGTGTTATAATGAAATATTTCATAAAAATAATAATGGAATGTTTCATTGAATCATAACGTCTATATTCGTTATTATAAATATATATTTTTATCATGGAAGTTTCTTAATGAAAATGTTAAATATCCTGTGTAATAACGCACATATTTGTATATACTTGATAACAAAGACGGTACACGAACAACAACATATAGTAAAATATAGATACAACAGTATAACGTGTATAACAGTGGCTAGATTTCAAATTAATAGTTATACCCAGTTTGTTACAAAATACATATTTTATTTACGTTTTGTGCTATGTATAATTCAATATATAGTAGTTTATATGGAATTGAAGATTCCCAAGGTACATACAATATGTACATTTTGTGCATCTTCTTTTCTAGAATACACATTTTTCTTTTTCTCAAAATATTTATCTTGGATTTTTAGAAATATAAATTAATTATTTCTTATATAATTTGTATTACAAAATGTGATGTAATTTCAAAATGAAATGATTGCAAAATTTATGCAGGATGTAGAATTAATAATAAAGAACATTATCAATTCTAATTGTGAAAATATGAAATTCGCCTTATTTTTAAGTCGGAGATCTTTTGTTCTATTTTTGATACAACGCATTTCATACGTTATTAAGATTCTATTTCCGAAAATATAAGCTCATAAAAGATAATGAAGCGAGAATTATAATAATTTAATTATTTTTGAAAAATACATCAACGTAAAATAAGCCTTTTGATTTAATATAGTGAAGATGAAAAACCTTTCCTCACCTTGATGATGCACTTGTAAAATTGTTAAAACAAAAATTGTTCCCATGGATTTTCTTTCGTAAAAACGTAACTTAAAATCGAATGTTTCTTTGTTGAATTTGATCGTAAATTTCAAGGGTTAATAACTGGTATCCCAATTTTTCACTCAAATAATACAACTTGTCTTGTATCCTTTTAGGATCATATCCCTCTTCTACAAGATCCTTCTTCTTTAATTTGAATGTACCTACAATTATTATTTATAAATGAGTTTCTTAAATATGTTTTATAATATTATGATAAAATACTTCGATTACAAAAGTAATAAATCGTATATATATATATAATTAATTTCTGTATAATTGCATAAGATATACGTATAAATAATTCCAACTAATGTGAAGAGAAATATTAAAATACTTTTTCCGATGTATCTGTATCATCGTTTAAAAAGGCAGTTAATATATAACTCTGTGTTGATAAAATATTAAAATATAAGTTGTTTATCTTTGTAAACACAAATTCTTCATTATCACTATTACCGAGTCTGATGAAGTTTACTAATAAAATTACCTGTGAGATCAATTTTGGTTAAAACCCTAATAAATCTAGGTATTGCATAAAATGCTAGGTGTTCTTTCAGGTCAACTGACAATTTACTAATGTCTAACGTAGCATTTGCGTCGTATATTGCTGCCATTCCAGCTTTACCTTCAATACCTGGGACCTAGCAAACAATTCAAAGATATAAAGAGTTAAATATATAAAAAGATAATAAGCTTTTGTGTATTTATTTAATTATTTACCTCAACTCCATATACAATGCAGTCTCTATAACTAACAACATTACTAATAATAGCTTCGACTTCAGATGTAGAAACATTTTCTCCCTTCCATCTAAACGTGTCGCCTGTTCTATCTTTAAAATATAAATAACCAAACTCATCTGCGATCAGAATGTCACCTATAAAGAGAAATGTAAAAATTATTTTTGACATTCATTTCTATATTTATTCTACAACGATGCATACTCATTTGTAACTAGATTCGTTTGTATACACAGTTTAAGAGTTAAAATTAATAATTCTGTAGAAAGTCTACAAAAATTTATACCGGATATAAATGCTGAATCGCCTTTCGTAAATACATCACGAACTATTTTCTTTTCGGATGCTTTCTCGTCTACATATCCTAAAAATGCTCTAGATGGATTGCTGGGTATAATTTTTCCAACAAATACACCTGGTTCGTCTGAAAATAACAATATAAATAAAAATATTTTACTAAATATTTAATCGTCTTGCGATATGTTGAACAAAAACTGAAATATTTTAATTAAACTACTGGCAAACCATTGTAAAACGTTAGAAAAATTAAAAAATTGAAATAGAATACTTACTCGGTTCACACACTTGACATAAACCTTTTGCATTTCTAATAGGTTCTCCATCAGCATTTGCTTTCAAAATAGAAATAGGATAAACTGATGGAATGATTCGAGACATAAAACCAATAGCTCCAACGGTATTATCAGTATTTACTAAAAGAAAACAATGTATTAATAAAATAGTAAAATCTTATCGTATTTACGCATAAAAACCATGTAGAATGTATGTAAAATACGGTAATTAATTTACCAATGTTAGCATTCCCTTCTGTTGCTCCATAAAACTCAGCAACTCGTGGAATATTAAATCGTTCTACAAATTCAGGCCATATCTGCGGCCTCAAGCCATTTCCAAACATCAGTCTAATATTATGTTTCTTGTCCTCTGGTTTTGGAGGTACAGCTAAGATGTACCTACACATTTCTCCAATATATTGGCCAACCTAAAAACAAATTACATCGATTTGCTCGTACTGAAATTATTTATGCATTATTTTCAAATATTTGAATTCTTTTTTATAGAAAATTGTATTTGCAAATTATATAATCGAAAGAAACTTGTTTTTTTTTGTAATATTAATATTTGATTAATTCTTTAGAAAGCTTAGTTTATTTTCCAAATAAAAGATCTTGCAATGAGTTTGAGATATTTTTGTTTAATAAAAATACAATTAGAGATAACTCACTGTACAATTATATTTGATGCAGTCAGTAAAGTAGGAGCTCGCTGAAAACTTCTTCCTAATTACTGTAGTCGCTCCATGAAGAAGAGTTGCACCTGTGGTCATTGCACCAGCTGCAGTATGATACAATGGCAATGGCGTATAAAACCTATCTGTACTTTTGAATTGCGCCATCATAAAAATACCAGTCGCTATAAACATATACCTGGAAAGGCAAAGAAACCAGATTTAAAACGATGCTATCAATAAAAAATAATTTTTGATAGAATAGATTCGAACAGTGTATAAGTGTATTTAAAATTTTAACTAATTTCAGTGATATACTACGTTGTGTTGTATATTTAAAGAATGATTTAGTAGATGAGAAAACTGTAAAAATTAGTTCTTTTCAATAATCGTTTTCCTAAAATAGAATCTGACGGTAGTTTAAATAAGTTTAAAAATTAGTTGTTTCTTACCTAGAGTTAGTTATAACTGCTGCTTTAGGAAGACCAGTTGTGCCGCTGGTGAAAATGTACAATAATTTATCATGGTGACAGCCTTTTTCTTGAAGAACCGGTGGAGCAGGAGAAATGTCAGCCAAAATGGCGTTTAAATCTTTCTCGTTAAGTTTTGACGTTTTGGAACTTGGCAAATTGCCAAATCTGTACAGTGTGAATTTTGGATCCAACGAGTCCATGATATCTGACACAGCTGGAACAAATATTTTATCATATTACAGAGACGTTTGAACAAATATCTTTGAAATAAAACAAATTAAGAACTAAGATATTTATACATATGTATCATTAATATGTGCTCCATCAAATGTGAGTTGAATTCTGAAGAAACGTGCACGTACCCCAAACAGTTTCAGAATAGAATATCTTGAAAACCAAGTCTCTCCCCAAAAAAATTTATACCACACTTTGAGGAACACCTTGTACCTTTAAACCTTTTATTAATTTTCATTAATCCGAGCAGTCTGATGTAAGAAAAGTATAGTGCAGCGAAGAAAACAGTCTATCGTTAATTATATTTTTAACTCTAAATATAAAGAATTGTATTTCATTGTAACTTTCGATAAAAGAAATTACTTTTTAGTAAAAAAATTTCAATAGAAATATTCCAGCTTAATTATGATTGATTGCTTGAAATTCTCATGAGCTAAATTTCACGTGCAATGCCTCCAATAAATAATTCCACGTGCACACTTCGTACTTAACTGATGTTGCGCAATCATTTATAAAATGGTCCTTGCATTGAATCGACGACAGCACGCAACCGAACACCTAATTTTCTTCCATTCCGAAGTAGTTAGTTCTATTTCCTATTATTGCATCAATCATTAGAGCAAGGACTATATACCTACAGTATAGTACTAGTAGGAAATTATGACTGTAAACATTTCGAGGAACGCGTTAAAATGGTATTCGTGTCTAGATAATGCGTATACATATTTGAGGCGTTTTTCTCTTTTTTTACAAATATTTCATTCGTGTATCCATTAACTGTGAATAAAATTTCAAGTAATTATATTACTTGAATGAGTAATTATAGACGTTCTTTTTTTTACAAAATTTCATTCGTGTATCCATTAACTGTGAATAAAATTTCAAGTATTTATATTGCTTGAATGAGTAATTATAGACGTTCTTTTTTTTACAAATATTTCATTCGTGTATCGATTAACTGTGAATAAAATTTCAAGTGATTATATTGCTTGAATGAGTAATTATAAATTATTTATGTTTAGTTAAAAAGACCCAGGTAACACACTTTATTTACAATGTTCGTTAGATTTAATAGTAGAAACTGATACAGATGATCAAGTTTTGAAAATTGTAAGAAACAAACAGTTGATGGTACAATAATTGAGAAATGGTCAATTATTATACGATTGTTATGCTTACCATCAGTGAAGTCTGATCCGTAAATGAGGGCTTGACATTTAGACACATTGATACTGTGGAGGAGTGCAGTTTTCCGAAGATTTGTGTTAATGAGGGGCGTTATAATTCCCAGCTTACTCAGACCAAGCCAAATTGCAATGAATTCCACTCGATTTTCCAAAAGCACGGCGACCACGTCTCCTTTACGATATCCATCGGTTTTGAACATCGTTGCAATTTTGTTACTATAATCCTCCACCTGGAAGCATGTTAAATTAAATTAGAAACTCTTTCGAGTCAAAAATCTAACGTTTTGAAACTATTAGATAATAATCTGTTTAACACGTTAAACGCAGAGCTAATTTCATTTCACTTTCCACTTTGTTGGACGACGTGTGAATAGAGAAAATGCGTTTATTTTAAAGAAAGCTGGATCTCTCACTTTGAACATTCATTTAAACATTTATCGATGTTTATCAATGTTTATTTACAGTGGGTATTGTCAAATAATGATAGATGCGTAATTTGAATAATAAGATAAGAGTACACACAATGAGAGTAACTATTTAAGGAAATGCAATTAATATTTTAGCAGTGGTTATGCAAAATCCTCGTGTTAGAGAGACAGCTTTAATGTAACAGTGACAAATATCCGGTAATCCAAGTGTTTTGCGAATGCTTTGTCATAAATTTCATCCTTTCTATTTGTCTCTTCATCTAGAATTACACAATGTCGATTAAGATCTAAGCCCTTTCAAACACATAAAACACCAGATACGTTAAAGTTTATATACAAAAACAAAATTCGTACGATAAATGTAAAATGTACCATGTGTATAAATTATACAGGGTGTTCCCCATTTTTCCATACACACTTCAGCAGTGTAAAAACTAAGAGTAAAATGTTATATAACAAAAAATTCATAAATGCTTTGTTAAAAAATTATAACAAAAATATGAACTGTGAAACTCGGTTGAGATTCAGAACATTAAAATAAGAAAGAAAATCTATTTAAGAGTTTCTTTGCAATTTACTGAACATAAACTTAAATAGTTCAAAATTTTATAACAACAAGAAATTATCATTAAAGAAAGAATACTTCAGCCCAAGCTAAATGATAGAAACTAAACTCTGATAAAGAAAATTATTTCTACGTTAAAAATATTTTGTTAGTTGCTCTCTTTAAACAAAAATTTCATTAAATGTCTTTGTTTAGCAAATAAAAGAACATCGCATTTCATATTTTTGTTATAACTTCTTAACGAAGCATTTATCAATTTTTTGTTATTTAATCTTATTTTTACTTGTAGAACACACTGATGAAGTGTGTATACAGTTATTTTATATCTAACAAGAAGCATCAACTGTTAATTTATGAATAAAAGAATGTATTAAACGGCAGAAGAGTAACAAATCCATCAGTATTAGAAACCCGTTGTGTTGCATTAAAATGAAGGTTTTTCTTTTAATTAGAGTATGCATTTATATTGTTATATCAATCAAAGTAATTTAAACTAGTATCTTGCATCAATTATGAATTCCATTAGAGTCGCTGCCAAGAAAATGAAAAGAAATGGGTAAGAACCATTGGTGTAGACAATTTCAAGTTCATTAAAGTTTTCCTAGAGGGAAAACTGTCTATAAATACTACGACGCGTCTTGCCTGTTGAAACGTCCATTCTTCATCTTCATAAATAAAACAAATTTTGTTGGGATGCCTGGCGACATGCTGTCGAAATACATCAGCGACGCTTCGATCCTTTTTCGCGTGACAACAAATTGTCCAAAGAATTTTCAAATACCCTGTGATGGCTCTGAAATTAACAAAAATATTTCTATTAATTATTAAAATTTAAATATTTTTATTAAGATGCACATATTTATAAATGTACGATGTATCGTAAAAATGATAGCATTTCTTTGTAAAAAATATTCGACACAAATACGACTACAAAGGTTATGTGTAATTTAAGAACTTAAATGCGCATGCGTCCTAAAGGAAACCCGTGTCGAGTACTTAGTTTATTCAATAGCCAGTTAAAGGAATGAGGGAAACCTGTATGCCACGCATATCATTTTAAACTATTCACGGCTCATTGACACTAAATTTTATAATATCGTACGCATACCGAACATGTGTACAATAGTTAACCATTCATATGTGCACTAAAAAATCAAGGTTTCAACTTCATCTATGTTTGCCTATTTCAATAGGAACGTGTCATTTGAGTAATACTTGAGATAGCAAATTAAACAACCTACTACGCCCAATAAATATTCATTTCCACGTCAAATATGAATGAAAGAGCATCGAACACGGACTTTTGAATATGCATCTCTATACTATCTTCTAAAACCATGTCTCTTTTTTTATATTATACAAATACAAATTACTTGAGATAAAAAAATAAACAACCTATTATGTCCAATAAATATTCATTTTCAGGTAAAATATGAATGAAATAGCATCGAACATGGACTTTTTAATATACATCTCTGTATACTTTCTATTAAAACGATGTTTCATTTTTTATTTCAAACAAAATGAAACGAAAATCAAGAATATCAATTTGTTAATGGAGGCTTCGTTAAGAAGTTATTAACGTTTAAAGTTCCGCCAGTAATGAATTTTTTTCTCGAAATTGGGTAGGATTTCGAGGGTATGTCTAATGACCAAAAATGATTGTAATGGACCCCTGCAATTGAAAATAATTTTTCCAGAATGATTTGAAACTTTTCAATTTCGCCCCCGTCGATTTTTCTTAAAACTTCGTTTTTAATTTTTAGTAATTTTGTTTGCCACTCTATAGAAAAGTTGTCTAATACTTTTCTGTGGGTACTCATGAGCTCTATTTCAGAAAAAAAGTTTCATTGAAATATATTCACTATTGCAGGAGTTATGGTGGTTTCAAAATTGTACCATTTTCAGGGGGGTTCTCTCATTTTGCGGAGTCAAGGAATAACTTTTTCAATATTGTTAGAATTTCTACATATTCTTCACCAAAATACGCGTTGTTTGCATTTTGAAACATTAAAATCGTCCAATCCGTTCAGGAGTTATGATGTTTCAAAGATTCACATGGAACCATTTCAGGCCTGAAATTACATTTCCGGTAAGGAATTTTTTTCTCGAAATTGGGTAGGATTTCGAGGGTATGTCTAATGACCAAAAATGATTGTAATGGACTCCTTCAATTGAAAATAATTTTTCCAGAATGATTTGAAACTTTTCAATTTCGCCCCCGTCGATTTTTCTTAAAACTTCGTTTTTAATTTTTAGTAATTTTGTTTGACGTTCTATAGAAAAGTTGTCTACTACTTTTCTGTAGGTACTCATGAGCTCTATTTCAGAAAAAAGTTTCATTGAAATATATTCACTATTGTAGGAGTTATGGTGGTTTCAAAATTGTACCATTTTCAGGGGGGTTCTCTCATTTTGCGGGGTCAAGGAATAACTTTTTCAATATTGTTAGAATTTCTACATATTCTTCACCAAAATACGCGTTGTTTGCCTTTTGAAACATTAAAATCGTCCAATCCGTTCAGGAGTTATGATGTTTCAAAGATTCGCATAGAACCATTTCAGGCCTGAAATTACATTTCCGATAAGGAATTTTTTTCTTGAAACTGGGTAGGATTTCGAGGGTATGACTAATGACCAAAAATTATTGTAATCGACCCCTGCAATTGAAAATAATTTTTCCAGAATGATTTGAAACTTTTCAATTTCGCCCCCTTGTCGATTTTTCTTAAAACTTCGTTTTTGATTTTTAGTAATTTTGTTTGACTCCGTATAGAAAAGTTGTCTACTACTTTTCTGTAGGTAGTCATGAGCTCTATTTCAGAAAAAAGTTTCATTGAAATATATTCACTATTGTAGGAGTTATGGTAGTTTCAAAATTGTCCCATTTTCAGGGGGGTTCTCTCATTTTGCGGAGTCAAGGAATAACTTTTTCAATATTGTTAGAATTTCTACATATTCTTCACCAAAATACGCGTTGTTTGCATTTTGAAACATTAAAATCGTCCAATCCGTTCAGGAGTTATGATGTTTCAAAGATCCGCATGGAACCATTTCAGGCCTGAAATTACATTTCCGATAAGGAATTTTTTTCTTGAAAGTGCGTAGGATTTCGGAGGTATGTGTAATGACCAAAAATGATTGTAATCGACCCCTGCAACTGGAAATAATTTTTTTAGAACGATTTGAAATTTTTTAATTTTATCGAAAAATTTTATACCTTCTCGAATTTTTTTCTAAATAGTGGGTAGGAATTCAGGGGTATGTCACTTGATAAAAAATAATTGTAATCGAACCCTGCAACTGAAAATAATTTTTTTAAAACGATTTGAAAAATTTTTTTTCGCCGAAAAATTTCTGCACTTATCCGAATTTTTTTCTCGAAAGTGGATAGGATTTCGAGGGTATGTCTATTCACCAAAAATGATTGTAATCGACCCCTGGAAATAAAAATAATTTTTAAGAAGAATTTGAAATTTTTTAATTTTGTCGAAAAATTTCATACCTTCACGAATTTTTTTCTAGAAAGTGGGTAGGATTTCGGGAGTATGTCACTTGATAAAAAATGATTGTAATCGAACCCTGCAACTGAAAATAATTTTTTTAAAACGATTTGAAAAATTTTTTTCACTGAAAAACTTCTGCACTTACTCGAATTTTTTTCTCAAAAATGGGTAGGATTTCGGGGGTATGTCTATTCACCATAAATGATTGTAATTGACCCTCACAACCGAAAATAATTTTTCCAGAATGATTTGAAATTTTTTAATTTAATTGTTAATAACTTTTTAACGAAGCCTCAATCAAGAAATTGATATTCTTCATTTTCGTCTTACTTTGGCCTCTAGAATCTCTCATTAAAATTTTCCCCAGGAGGTGCCGAACATCTTGTATAAATAGGCAAAATTCTAATTAATAATTAAAAATACAATAACGCGTATAAAAAGTATAAAAAACAAATAAAATACGATGTAAAATGTAGTAACAGGAAGCCACTGAAGCACCGCAGAAAGATATCCAAGTAACAGAAATCAATTTTATCACAGGTGACCGTAAATAATACCAATGTTACGCAATAAGATAAACCGCATTGCGCGATTCTCGATTCTCAGATTGTTAGCGACATTGCAATTAATATTTTCTCGATGCATGAGAACTGGTCGCGCGCATGAATTTAATTGAAACGTGCGACTATTTATTCTAAGTTTGGGGACTATTTATTCCTTCTATTAAAAATCCCATTAATCTACATGAATTCTAGTAACTTCAATAAAAACAGTATTCTTATAGAAATGCATCGTTGCATTTAAAAAAGAAAGCTATTTCATGGCATTTATCTTTTTCCTTGACATTCTTTCGTAAATGCATTGATAACGGAGTTGTGGCCTGAAACGATTACACGAACCAACTTGTAAATTTCAATGTTTTCAGATTAAAACAAACCATGGATAAAAGGTTATTACAGTGTTTGCAAAAGTATTACATATCTACTGTTCACAATAGAATGGAATAAGCTGTTATTTCGACAATGTAAATAAAAGTATAACGGGTGATACTGCTACGTCATAGTGGGAAACGAGAAAGTATATACACTGCCATTCAATGATAATTAGTATTTTTTATGAGCAAGCTAAAGCACCAGATAGTTACTCGTACGCGATTGCCACAATAACTACGTTCTATTACGTGTTCGTAATCTAAGAAGCATGCATTAACACGTCCATTATTGACAGTTTTCCTCGTTCACGTTTAAGGATTTAAAAGTGAGAAACGTCCACAAGCAAGAAACAAATGTTTACTCGACACACAGCATATCCCGAAACATTAACAAATAAAAAAAAACGAAACTGAAATTAACGAACGTTGCCTTGCGAAAGGTTAACAGTTTTGTGGCCTACCTAACCCTAATCCCGACAAAATTCTGTCATAGTGATGACAAGTAACTGGAATGTGACTATTTATAGGAGACGATGCGTAGGAATTTGTGATGAATTCCTTCAATGCAGTCTATTATGATTACTTTAACAATTTTCACCTGGACAGGAAATAAAAAATACTCGGCGGCCGCCATTAGAGTGTGGTGTCGCTTCCCATACTCGCCACCAGAGGGGTCGCGCTCTCACAAGCGCTCAACCAACCCCTCGGTTGCTATACAGGGTGTTCAGCTAACCATGGGAAAAATTTTAATGGGGGATTCTAGAAGCCAAAATAAGACGAAAATCAAGAATACCAATTTGTTCATGGAGGCTTCGTTAAGAAGTTATTAACGTTTAAAGTTTTGCCCATATTGAATTTTTTTCTTGAAAATGCACAAGATTTCGGGGGTATGTCTAATGACCAAAAATTATTGTAATGGACCCCTGCAAATGAAAATAATTTTTCCAAAATGATTTGAAACTTTTCAATTTCGCCGAATTTAGGCATCCCTACCCCCTTGTCGATTTTTCTTAAAACTTCGTTTTTGATTTTTAGTAATTTTGTTTGACTCCGTATAAAAAAGTTGTCTAATACTTTTTTGTAGAGGCCCATGAGCTCTACTTCAGAAAAAAGTTTCATTGAAATATATTCACTATTGTAGGAGTTATGGCTGTTTGAAAATTGGACCATTTTTATGGGTTTTTTTCTCATTTTGCGGGGTTAAGGACAAACTTTTCGAAAATTTTTGCGATTTGCACATATTCTCCACCAAAATACGCGTAGTTTGCTTTTTTAAACATTAAAATCGTCCAATCCGTTCAGGAGTTACGATGTTTTAAAGATTCACATGAAATTTCAGGGAACCATTTCAGATTATATTTTCGGTAATGAATTTTTTTCTAGAAAGTGCGTAGGATTTCGGGGGTATGTGTAAGGATCAAAAATGATTGCAATTTATCCCCGCAACCGAAAATAATTTTTCCAAAAAGATTTGAAATTTTTTTTTTCCGTCGAAAAATTTCACAACTTCTTAAATTTTTTTTTAGGAAGTGGGTAGGATTTCAGGGGTATGTGTAATGACCAAAAATGATTGCAATTGACCCCTGCAAATGAAAATAATTTTTCCAAAATGATTTAAAACTTTTCAATTTCGCCGAATTTAGGCATCCCTACCCCCTTGTCGATTTTTCTTAAAACTTCGTTTTTGATTTTTAGTAATTTTGTTTGACGCCATATAGAAAAGTTGTCTAATACTTTTTTGTAGGTACCCATGAGCTCTACTTCAGAAAAAAGTTTCATTGAAATATATTCACTATTGTAGGAGTTATGGCTGTTTGAAAATTGGACCATTTTTATGGGTTTTTTTTCTCATTTTGCGGGGTTAAGGACAAACTTTTCGAATATTTTTGCGATTTGTACATATTCTCCACCAAAATACGCGTAGTTTGCTTTTTTAAACATTAAAATCCTTCAATTTGTTCAGAAGTTATGACATTTTAAAGATTTGCATGAAATTTCAGGGAACCATTTCATATTATATTTTCGGTAATGAATTTTTTTCTAGAAAGTGCGTAGGATTTCGGGGGTATGTGTAAGGATCAAAAATGATTGCAATTGATCCCCGCAACCGAAAATAATTTTTCCAAAAAGATTTGAAATTTTTTTTTTCCGTCGAAAAATTTCACAACTTCTTGAATTTTTTTCTCGGAAGTGGGTAGGATTTCAGGGGTATGTCTAATGACCAAAAATTATTGTAATGGACCCCTGCAAATGAAAATAATTTTTCCAAAATGATTTGAAACTTTTCAATTTCGCCGAATTTAGGCATCCCTACCCTTGTCGATTTTTCTTAAAACTTCGTTTTTGATTTTTAGTAATTTTGTTTGACTCCGTATAGAAAACTTGTCTAATACTTTTTTGTAGGTACCCATGAGCTCTACTTCAGAAAAAAGTTTCATTGAAATATATTCACTATTGTAGGAGTTATGGCTGTTTGAAAATTGGACCATTTTTATGGGCTTTTTTCTCATTTTGCGGGGTTAAGGACAAACTTTTCGAAAATTTTTGCGATTTGCACATATTCTCCACCAAAATACGCGTAGTTTGCTTTTTTAAACATTAAAATCGTCCAATCCGTTCAGGAGTTACGATGTTTTAAAGATTCACATGAAATTTCAGGGAACCATTTCAGATTATATTTTCGGTAATGAATTTTTTTCTAGAAAGTGCGTAGGATTTCGGGGGTATGTGTAAGGATCAAAAATGATTGCAATTTATCCCCGCAACCGAAAATAATTTTTCCAAAAAGATTTGAAATTTTTTTTTTCCGTCGAAAAATTTCACAACTTCTTAAATTTTTTTTTAGGAAGTGGGTAGGATTTCAGGGGTATGTGTAATGACCAAAAATGATTGCAATTGACCCCTGCAAATGAAAATAATTTTTCCAAAATGATTTAAAACTTTTCAATTTCGCCGAATTTAGGCATCCCTACCCCCTTGTCGATTTTTCTTAAAACTTCGTTTTTGATTTTTAGTAATTTTGTTTGACGCCATATAGAAAAGTTGTCTAATACTTTTTTGTAGGGGCCCATGAGATCTACTTCAGAAAAAAGTTTCATTGAAATATATTCATTATTTTAGGAGTTATGGCTGTTTGAAAATTGTACAATTTTTATGGGGTTTTTCTCATTTTGCGGGGTTAAGGACAAACTTTTCGAATATTTTTGCGATTTGTACATATTCTCCACCAAAATACGCGTAGTTTGCTTTTTTAAACATTAAAATCCTTCAATGCGTTCAGAAGTTATGACATTTTAAAGATTTGCATGAAATTTCAGGGAACCATTTCAGATTATATTTTCGGTAATGAATTTTTTTCTAGAAAGTGGGTAGGATTTCAGGGGTATGTGTAATGACCAAAAATGATCGTAATTGACTCCCACAACCGAAAATAATTTTTCCAAAACGATTTGAAATTTTTTTTCCGTGGAAAAATTTCACAACTTCTCGAATTTTTTTCTAGAAAGTGGGTAGGATTTCAGGGGTATGTGTAATGACCAAAAATGATTGCAATTGACCCCTGCAAATGAAAATAATTTTTCCAAAATGATTTGAAACTTTTCAATTTCGCCGAATTTAGGCATCCCTACCCCTTTGTCGATTTTTCTTAAAACTTCGTTTTTGATTTTTAGTAATTTTGTTTGACTCCGTATAGAAAAGTTGTCTAATACTTTTTTGTAGAGGCCCATGAGCTCTACTTCAGAAAAAAGTTTCATTGAAATATATTCACTATTGTAGGAGTTATGGCTGTTTGAAAATTGTACAATTTTTATGGGGTTTTTCTCATTTTTCGGGGTCAAGGACCATCTTTTCGAAAATTTTTGCGATGTGTACATATTCTCCACCAAAATACGCGTAATTTGCTTTTTTAAACGTTAAAATCGTCCAATCCGTTCCGGAGTTATGATGTTTTAAAGATTCACATGAAATTTCAGGGATCCATTTCATATTATATTTTCGGTAATGAATTTTTTTCTAGAAAGTGCGTAGGATTTCGGGGGTACGTGTAATGACCAAAAATGATTGCAATTGACCCCCGCAACCGAAAATAATTTTTCCAAAAAGATTTGAAATATTTTTTTTCCGTCGAAAAATTTCACATTCATGAATTTTTTTCTAGAAAGTGGGTAGAATTTCAGGGGTACGTGTAATGACCAAAAGTGATTTTAATTGACCCCTGCAACCGAAAATAATTTTTATAGAACGATTCGAAATGTTTTAATTTTGTCGAAAAATTTCACATCTTCTCGAATTTTTTTCTAGAAAGTGGTTAAGATTTCGGCGGTATGTCTATTCATCAAAAATTATTGTAATTGACCCCTGCAACCGAAAATAATTTTTCCAAAACGATTTAAAATATTTTTTTTCCGTCGAAAAGTTTCACATTCACGAATTTTTTTCTAGAAAGTGGGTAGGATTTCAGGAGTACGTATAATGACCAAAAATGATTGTAATTGACCCCCGCAACCGAAAATAATTTTTCCAGAACGATTTGAAATTTTTGAATTTAATTGTTAATAACTTTTTAACGAAGCCTCCATCAACAAATTGATATTCTTTATTTTCGTCTTGTTTTGGACTCTAGAATCCCCCACACTATTTCAGTCGTCTAAAACAGGGCCTGCTGGAATGTCTTACTGACTAGCAGGCCCTGAAGAAAACGTGCCCCCTTCTTTTCTTCCTTTTCTGTCCTACGAATTCTCACGAGTACCTATCTCCAGAAAAGCAACGCCACAGTTCAAAGTCACTCCGTGCCACGCGATAGAATATTCAATGTTTGTTCTAAAACGAGACGCAGCCGGAATATTTTTCCACTTGCGTAAAAAATTTAAAAAAAACGCAAGCGGAAATGGAAATGTGTTCGATAGTAAATTCCACGTGACTGATACAGGGAAAGAAAGTAAGATTAATCGAAAATATAGTAACCATTCTTGACTAGCGAATTACGCTTGTACAATATATACATTGTCTCGAAACCTTTAATTTTTTATTCTTTTTCATTAATAAAAATAAAAGAATAACACAAAATTCAACTCTAACAGTAAATAATACACAGTATCATAAACAAATGATCCCTGCAGTATTTTAAAATACTTAACAAAACGAATAGCAGAAATATTTTGTTATCTTTCGTTAAAAGTTAAAACGTTCGATAAATAGCGTTCCATAGATCACTTAAAACAGAATAAAAAATATAAAGTTGCAAAAAAAAAAAAAAAAAAAATAGATATAATGTTAGAATAATTAGTTGAAGTGATAATGTTCACGAATACCTTAAAATCATTTATCGACTTATCAAAATCGTTAATGAGTGGACATTCTACCTTGTTTATCATGCTGCATCTATTATCGCGCGCGCATATTAAAAGATTCTTATTTGAATACGTTCTTCGCGATCATATAAAACGTCATTATTGTGTAACAACTATAATATCTAATAGTGCTACTTTAAAAATCAATTCTCCCACAGGGAAACGCAATGTTATGCTTTGATCGTCGATTTGCTAAATTGTAGGTACCCATATCATGTGATTCTACCCCTAATGCATCGCGATCAGCAAAAATGATTGGACGCGTTTCTTTTTTTTAACAAGGTGAACCATTTCAATATAATACGTGTCATATAAGCATATTTAAGATTCTATATCGCGACTGAACCATTTAATTTATTGTTTAAAAATTATAAAAATATTTATAATTATCAAAACATTCTTTTAACAAGGTGAACCATTTCAAGATAATACGTGTCATATAAGTATATTTAAGATTCTATATCGCGACTGAACCATTTAATTTATTGTTTAAAAATTATAAAAATATTTTTAATTAACAAAACATTCTTTTAACAAGGTGAACCATTTCAATATAATACGTGTCATATAAGCATATTTAATATTCTATATCGCGACTGAACCATTTAATTTATTGTTTAAAAATTATAAAAATATTATTAATTAACAAAACATTCTTTTAACAAGCTGAACCATTTCAAGATAATACGTGTCACATAAGCATATTTAAGATTCTACATCGCGACTGAACCATTTAATTTATTGTTTAAAAATTATAAAAATATTATTAATTAACAAAACATTCTTTTAACAAGGTGAACCATTTCAATATAATACGTGTCACATAAGCATATTTAAGATTCTATATCGCGACTGAACCATTTAATTTCTTGTTTAAAAATTATAAAAATATTTTTAATTATCAAAACATTCTTTTAACAAGCTGAACCATTTCAAGATAATACGTGTCATATAAGCATATTTAAGATTCTATATCGTGACTGAACCATTTAATTTATTGTTTAAAAATTATAAAAATATTTTTAATTAACAAAACATTCTTTTAACAAGGTGAACCATTTCAATATAATACGTGTCATATAAGCATATTTAATATTCTATATCGCGACTGAACCATTTAATTTATTGTTTAAAAAATTATAAAAATATTTTTAATTAACAAAACATTCTTTTAACAAGTTGTACCATTTCAAGATAATAAGTGTCATATAAGCATATTTAAGATTCTATATCGCGACTGAACCATTTAATTTATTGTTTAAAAATTATAAAAATATTTTTAATTAACAAAACATTCTTTTAACAAGGTGAACTATTTCAAGATAATACGTGTCATATAAGTATATTTAAGATTCTATATCGCGACTGAACCATTTAATTTATTGTTTAAAAATTATAAAAATATTATTAATTAACAAAACATTCTTTTAACAAGGTGAACCATTTCAAGATAATACGTGTCATATAAGCATATTTAAGATTCTATATCGTGACTGAACCATTTAATTTATTGTTTAAAAATCATAAAAATATTTTTAATCAAATACGAAAAATTAAAAATTAAAATAATTTTCGTCGCGGAATTTCGTTAAAGTACAAGTTTCGATTGTTAGTTCAATTTCCCCTGCAATCTTTTTTGTAAATGACATTTAAACCGTTGACGTAATAGCAACTGTAGAAATATTAGTAACAGCTTAACGTACTTTAAATATCATTAAGAATATTACCAGCAAAATTAATTATATCTTCGTAACATTCAAACGAATTATTCGAATGGATATTTATGTATACATAGATTTATTGTTCAAGTTTAATAAAATGTTATTTCTGATTTGTACGCGCTATCCGTTGTCCAGATAAAATTTTGATCGACTCTGATCAGTATCGAGGTGTAGATAAATTACGTATCACAAAGATAATGTATGTGGATGTTTTGCATAAGAGCAAAGTGCTGAAGAAACACTTTTATCGCGATAACAACCCTAAACATTGATCAAGATTTAAATTAGTACAGGAATGGTTGTACAATCGTTCGAAAATATTGAAAACTTCGTCTAAGTCCCCTTCAGTTGACGTCGAAATACCCAAACTAAGTTGTAAAACAATTTACAAGATAAATGATAAAAAATAAACGATTATTTGAAAACAGTAGTACAATCGGTGCCAAAAAGACTTGCCCAAGTTATAAAACAAAAATAATATCCCATTATACGTTAATTTTATTAAAATAATGGAGGTTTTTCTCTAATTTTTTATGTATTTAATACATCGGTAGATGAAAGATCTAGAAAACCGACGCACGGAACGACCCGGTTTCCGTTCAGTGAGGATGACAGAATAAAATTCCGATACATCGTGCTGCCATTGTCGTAGAGATCCATATCGATGGATCGTTTCGTGCACCACTATTAGTCGATATAAACAACGATAAATCGTTGAACTTCATCGAAGGCTTTGGCCAACGGATCGATATGCATCTGAAGACGTGAAAGAAGTTGTTACTCACATTACGTCCCTGGGCAAGGTTCTGAAGGCTACGTAAAACCATCTGAAACGTCCGCCGGAGACTAGGTACGCGACGAGAACAACCACAAGCAGCTGCACGAGGAAAATGGAGCCCGCGTATATGGCGATCAGCGCCAAACAGGCGACCAAGCTCGCCAGCAGCATCATGATGAGCGCCAAGCGGCGAAGCAGGCGGCCGACTGCTTTCCACCGGCTCGGTTCGCCCGTTTCCGTTTCTGTTCCCATTCGCGTCCTCGTCTTCGCCGTTGTCGTTGCCGTCGCCTCCGTCCCCGCTCCTGCACACAAGACAACGCGTTAGAACCGACCGTGTCCGCGACTCCCGTTCGTCCTCCGCGTTCGACGTTACCTATCATCGGTTCATTGTTCGAGGCGACTTCCACTTCCACCTCTACGCTCGCGACGTTCGGTCCATCTCTTGGTTCGTCCTCGAGCTCGACCCTGCTCTCGGCCGACGTCGACGTCCGCGACGATGAGAGGCCTACGGCGTCCGAATGGAGCTCCCCCTTTTCTACATCCTGCAACAACCATCGAACAAGGACCATGTGACATATTCGCGCGCAGTAACAGAGAATATCCACGGCGAGAGAGGGCCCCCGTCTAATTCTGGATACCAAGTGTTTCCCGATGTTTTTCTTGCTCCTCCGAGACGTGCCACTTTCGCATACCGCCGCCGCCTCCGAGCAAATCGGGTATCGCGTTTCTACACAATGCAGGAGATAAAAAGGACACGAACGAGGGAACGCGACGCGTGTCTACGTACGACGACGTTTGGAGACTGCGATCTGCAAAGCCAGTGTGTCTTGCGACGAGTGAAGCGATCTGTGTTTTTACATGGTGTTTGTACAAATATAAGCGAAATATGGAATACAATTTCGTTTATACGCAGTTTCCTTGTTGTGTTTATGGTTAATGGCACGGTTTTTAACGTGTACTTCACGCATGCGCACTTGTTTACGTACGCACGTGTGTAGTTGGTAAATATATATATAGATATACGGGTATTCAAATACACTACTCTAGTGGGGAGTAGAACACGAGTGGTTCTCAACCAGTGTCGGGCAAAAGTTATTTAAAACAAATACAATAGTATAAATCACGAATAACGAATAAATTAGAATTATTCATTGTTTTGTTCGAAATCTGCAAATAACAATTAATTTTATATATATATACACTACTCTAGTGGGGAGTAGAACACGAGTGGTTCTCAACCAGTGTCGGGCAAAAGTTATTTAAAACAAATACAATAGTATAAATCATGAATAACGAATAAATTAGAACTGTTCATTCTTTTGTTCAAAATCTGCAAATAAAAATTAATTTTATATATATATACACTACTCTAGTGGGGAGTAGAACACGAGTGATTCTCAACCAGTTTCGGGCAAAAGTTATTTAAAACAAATACAATAGTATAAATCACGAATAACGAATAAATTAGAATTATTCATTGTTTTGTTCGAAATCTGCAAATAACAATTAATTTTATATATATATACACTACTCTAGTGGGGAGTAGAACACGAGTGGTTCTCAACCAGTGTCGGGCAACAGTTATTTAAAACAACAAATACAATAGTATAAATCACGAATAACGAATAAATTAGAATTGTTCATTCTTTTGTTCGAAATCTGCAAATAAAAATTAATTTTATATATACATATATACACTACTTTAGTAGGGAGTAGAACACGAGTGGTTCTCAACCAGTGTCGGGTAAAAGTTATTTAAAACAAATACAATAGTATAAATCATGAATAACGAATAAATTAGAATTATTCATTTTTTTGTTCGAAATCTGCAAATAAAAGTGAATTGTTAAATAATACTCAATAAATTCTTTAAAAAAAATGAAGTCTTAATATTTCACCGCTCCTGGGAAAAATTTTAATGGGGGATTCTAGAGGCCAACATAAGACGAAAATCAAGAATACCAATTTGTTGTTCGACGCTTTGTTAAAAAGTTATTAACGTTTAAAGTTTTGCCCATACTGAATTTTTTTCTTGAAAATGCGCAGGATTTCGGGGGTAAGTCTATTCACCAGAAATTATTGTAATTGACCCCTGCAAACGAAAATAATTTTTCCAAAACGATTTGAAATTTTTTTTTTCGTCGAAAAATTTAGGCACCTACCCCTGTCGATTTTTCTTAAAACTTCGTTTTTGATATTTAAAAATTTTGTTTGACGACATATAGAAAAATTGTCTAATACTTTTTTGTAGGTACCCATGAGCTCTACTTCAGAAAAAAGTTTCACTGAAATATATTCACTATTGTAAGAGTTATGGCTGTTTGAAAATTGTACCATTTTTATGGGGTTTTTCTCATTTTGCGGGGTTAAGGATCAACTTTTCGAATATTTTTGCGATTTGTATATATTCTCCACCAAAATACGCGTAGTTTGCTTTTTTAAACGTTAAAATCGTCCAATCCGTTCAGAAGTTATGATGTTTTAAAGATTCACATGAAAGGGTATAGCCGAATAAGGGGGTCAAATGTGCCCCCAAACCGAATTGAACGAATGATAGGTCATTCGATAGCTTATCCAAAAAAAACCATGTGTGCAAATTTTTAACTTGAAATCTCGACCGTGGGGGTAGTAATGGGGTGAAAACGAAAATCATGTTTTTGAGCAATTTCTCTTAACCTACTGAGTAAAAAAATGTAAAAAAATTCAGAGACACTTCGGGTACTGGGACACATATTTTGGAAGATTTTCAGATTTTTTGATCGAAGAACCAGGTAGTAAAAAATAAAAAACCGCAAAAAATGCCGAAAAATGCCAATTACGTATCGAAGGAGGCCCGGAACTACTTTTATACTTTTACAGTAAACACGTATTGCTATTACTATTATTCTCAATTTTTTTCAGATTTTTCATTTTGGTGCGCCGCAGTGAAAAAAAATAAAAACCGATTTTTTCCTCATTTTCTGCGTATTAGAGTAACTTACACGTTGAATTTTTATGCATTCTTCAATATACGAGTGTTTTGTACACTGTTTAATGTTTCTACACTAAGCAGAATTACATAACAATTGAAAGAAATAAAATAAACCAACCGTTGAGCGCAACATATCCTAAAAAATCAACGATATTTTCAACAGGATCGTTGGCACAGCGTTAGAGTGTCCGACTGTGGAACCGCTGGAAGTTTTTTTACCGTAGGTTCGAGTCTCCCTTTGGGACTTAGAATTTTTTTTTATTCGTTATTTTTTTTTCCAAATGCTAACTATATAACAATGGTTTATATTTATTTATAAATATTCTAAAGGCATTTTACAAATATTTTAACCTGAAATATCTATAAATATAATTTTGGAGCGATTTTTGCATAGGATGATTTTCTTATCTCCACATCATTTAAAAATAATTTCAAAAAAATTAAGGATACATATTGTTAAACTATAGCAATATTTAATATACTGTTAAAATCCAAAGTGATTTGAGAATTCGGTTTATGACACAGTTTTCTGGTACATTGTAGTTATTAGGAATCGTTTTTTTCGTAAGATTATTTTTCGTTATTAGTCACTCTTTAGCAAGTTACTCTGTAGCAAACATTCATATTTATCAAAGAAAGAGAAAAAAAAGGAAAGATCTGCTTGATCGAAGGGGGAGAAGAAGTAATAGTAAGCCAGTATAGAATCTTCTGTTCTAATCCATTCACAATAGTCAAAGGTAAGAGATTTGATAACTAACATTTCACATTAAGTTCAGTTTAAGAGATGTTAAACAATAATCGTGGTTGACAAAAAAAATAAGGACGCAAAGACGCTCCAAAATTATATTTATACATATTTCAGGTTAAAATATTTGTAAAATACCTTTAGAATATTTATAAATAAATATAAATCATTGTTATATAGTTAGAATTTGAAAAAAAAATTCTAAGTCCCAAAGAGAGACTCGAACCTACGGTAAAAAAACTTCCAGCGGTTCCACAGTCGGACACTCTAACGCTGCGCCAACGATCCTATTCAAAACATCGTTGATTTTTTAGGATATGTTGCGCTCAACGGTTGGTTTATTTTATTTCTTTCAATTGTTATGTAATTCTGCTTAGTGTAGAAACATTAAACAGTATACAAAACACTCGTATATTGAAGAATGCATAAAAATTCAACGTGTAAGTTACTCTAATACGCAGAAAATGAAGAAAAAATCGGTTTTTATTTTTTTTCACTGCGGCGCACCAAAATGAAAAATCTGAAAAAAATTGAGAATAATAGTAATAGCAATACGTGTTTACTGTAAAAGTATAAAAGTAGTTCCGGGCCTCCTTCGATACGTAATTGGCATTTTTCGGCATTTTTTGCGGTTTTTTATTCTTTACTACCTGGTTCTTCGATCAAAAAATCTGAAAATCTCCCAAAATATGTATCCCAGTACCCGAAGTGTCTCTGAATTTTTTTACATTTTTTTACTCAATAGGTTAAGAGAAATTGTTCAAAAACATGATTTTCGTTTTCACCCCATTACTACCCCCACGGTCGAGATTTCAAGTTAAAAATTTGCACACATGGTTTTTTTTGGATAAGCTATCGAATGACCCATCGTTCGTTCAATTCGGTTTGGGGGCACATTATACCCTTTCGAGGAACCATTTCAGATTATATTTTCGGTAAGGAATTTTTTTCTCGAAACTGAGTAGGATTTCGGGGGTATGTCTGTTGACCAAAAATGCTTATAATTGCCCCCCACAACCGAAAATATTTTTTCCAAAACGATTTGAAATTTTTTAATTTTGACGAAAAATTTCACACCTTTTCGAATTTTTTTCTCGAAAGTGTGTAGGATTTCGAGGGTATGTCTAATGACCAAAAATTATTGTAATTGACCCCCGGAACCGAAAATAATTTTTTTAGAACGATTTGAAAAATTTTTTTCCCCAAAAATTTCAGCACCTGTTTGATTTTTTTTCTCAAATGTGGATAGGATTTCGAAGGTATGTGTAATGACCAAAAATTATTGTAATTGCCCCCCGCAACCGAAAATAATTTTTCCAGAACGATTTGAAATTTTTGAATTTAATTGTTAATAACTTTTTAACGAAGCCTCCATCAACAAATTGGTATTCTTCATTTTCGTCTTATTTTGGCCTCCAGAATCCCCCATTAAAATTTTTCCCACGGTTAGCCGAACACCCTGTATAAAGGGAAGGTGAAATTTGAGAAATACTGGTCCAGCTTACATAATACGTTAGAGCCCTTGAAATGCTGGATACTTTACGTATAGTAGTTCGTATTAATAACGTTACAGACTTAAACTATATTTATTTAAGTTGTATACATTACTAATACTACGGAGTAACTATTTCATTATTTTCAGTTATGTATATTAATATTACCAATTTAAGCGAAGGGTCTAATTTCTTCGAGCAATATATATATTAGTATCGTTTCACATACAAATAAGCGTGTCTCGAATCATCTTAGCATTATGAATACGTTATAGATTCGAGGATTATCAATTAAACTTATGCGTAGTATCTATAATTAAATATTACGAAACAATTATTATCTTCTTTAAATATTTTTCTGTTGTATACTATCTACAATTATCCGATACACACGTCAAACATAAA
Source organism: Colletes latitarsis (assembly GCF_051014445.1). Taxonomy (NCBI): domain Eukaryota; kingdom Metazoa; phylum Arthropoda; class Insecta; order Hymenoptera; family Colletidae; genus Colletes; species Colletes latitarsis. The sequence continues at coordinate 10,112,561 of NC_135146.1, forward strand.
CGACAGTTATACATTCTCCATTCAACGAATTTGAATACTAGATTATAATAACGTTAATAGCATTTTATAATTATTCATTACACGAACAAATTTCCAAACAATGTGTTATTCTGCCACAGCAAATTCTAATTTTTTTTATTGATTTACAAAATGGAAGAATTGCTGCAAATGTGTTTGTGTTCCTTTTTCTTAAATATTGCCTTTCATATCTGCTAGGATTTCTATACTTTCTACTTTCTCCTCGAGTTTCTCTCGTAAGATGCACCGTTCCAAAAATATCTCTTTGTTATTAATACAGATTTTAATAATAAGCTTTCTTTGTTTCTGAAATTTTACTAATAAAAAATTATTATTTCGTTATTTAATGTTTTTCGATCTCTTTTTAGCGCCCCCGGACAAACAATGCACTTTAAACATGTTTGTCTCCATTACAATTGTTTGAACATATTTACTTTATATTTATAAACACAATTTATTACTATGAATTATTAAAAATACTAATGTCATTATGCTCTGATGTTTCAAATTAAAACAAAGTTGTTTGTTAAGCCACTTTATCAATGTACAAATTTTCCAATATTTTAATATAATATTTACGAGAACCAGAAATTTGAAATTGAATTGGCTATAGGAATACCTTTTTAAACAAATATTTATTGAAATATCATACATTTTATTTTTGTAATATTCTATACAGAATTACAATTGATGTCTATATATATTTGTAATTTTTTATTGCACCCTTATTTATAGTACGATCGAAGCGGCGCAGTCATGCCATTCGAACAATTGTTAGTTGCAGAGTTACCGATAATCGGTAACAGAATCTCTGTAACAAAATTATAAACATACACATTTCACATATTCCTCTTGCATTGTTTCTTTCTATAACAAATTCGAAGTATACAGGGCTATTTCCTAAACACAAATTACTCTATTCCCTATCTAACGACTGTGCCAATAGAACAATTTATTAAGATCGAAAGGTACAAGTAAACCAACAGAAATATACCAAAAGCAAATGTAAACACACCGTTCATTTAACACTAGGTTTACTAGGTTTTATTCAGATTCTAAACTTAAGGTTATAGAACTCATAAATATTATCTGTTAGCAATTTATATTGAATTGATGTAACGATATGGACGTATCCTCTAATTAAAAGAAAAAACTGCATTTCAATGTCAACGCAGCAAATTGTGATAGAAATATGCGCAACAAGTGGCCGTAAACCTAGCATTAAACAGTTCAAAGATCAGAGAATTCTTCAACTTTTAAATTCCTGTATATGTATATAGCATCATTTTATTTCTGAACGTTTCAAAGGGGCAATAGATTATTACTACTTATCGTTCGCTGTAATTATAATTGTACTTCTATAAATTTACAGAAAAAGAGTCGATAAAACTGACCTCTGACAAGGCGTACTAAACGAATACGAGACGCTAAGCATGATAATAAAAATAGCTAATACGACAAGTGAGGTATTTTATCTTCCAGTTTAGAAATTATCTATTGCGAACAACGTAGCATTATCAATTACATTTATAGCTCGTTTTCATATATCAACTTGATATGATAATTTTTGCTTGTTTTTATTGTTTCCTATACGTTATAAAATATTGTTTGTTTCATTATTTACCTTTTTCTTTATCATTTCGTTTATATTTAAACTACATTTTTATATCATGCATTTTACAGGTTATGTATCATTTTTTTATTTAAATCCTTTCCAAGCAAATTTTTTTTAATTGTATTATTATTATGAGGTTTATATTTTTTTATTTAACTTTCGTACTATGCTATTGTTAACTTGATAAGCGTTATTTAGTAAATTTTATATTACATTGTTCCTAATTCGTAATTATAATTGAAAGTTTTTGCATTTTTTAGGCCTTCGTTATATATTTTTCGAAGAGAATATTTTATTTATTATCATTGATATGAGAACCAAAAATCACTGTTACTTTGTAATTTAAATATTCTTTGATAATTTGGTTGCAATAATGTCGAAATTTTGAAGTATTTCAACGTGAAAGAGGAATTCTTACTCACCCCAAAAAGATATTTATGACTTTGGTTAACCGTTTGATACAAGGCTAGGACACATTTTTGTAGGACTCGTTTCAGTCGCGTATTTGCAGTGTATAGTGAACATGCATTGAATATACTTCCTCGACTATGAAAGTGTACGATTTCCTCACTGAACCGATCAGAAACGATACTTGTTTCCTAAATAGAATTTATAAAAACACAGGGCTCGTAATATCTTGCAATCACCCCTCACGATGGGACTTAATCAATAACCTTACGTTACTGCTATCGCGAGGGAAAATTCGGAAGCTTCTTGTCACTACTCGACGAACGTTATCCCCACAAAATCAATTACAAACATAAGTTTTAAATATACAGTGTTCGGTTAACAGTGGGAAAAATTTTAATGGGGGATTCTAGAGGCCAAGATAAGACGAAAATGAAGAATACCAATTTGTTGATGGAGGCTTCGTTGAAAAGTTATTGACAATTAAATTTAAAGATTTCAAATCGTTCTGGAAAACTTATTTTTGGTTGCGGGGGTCAATTACAATCATTTTTGGTCATTATACATACCCCCGAAATCCTACGTACTTTCGAGAAAAAAATTCTTTACCGAAAATTTAATAATTAGACGCCCAAATTTTTCGACGAGAAAAAAAAAATTTCTCGACAATAGTCGATGGATTTCATTGAAATTTAGTTTGGAAGTAGAGTTCACCAATACCTACAAAAAAGCATTAGACAACATTTCCGTATAGCGTCAAACAAATTTATTAAAAATGAAAAACGAATTTCCAAGAAAAATCGACAGGGGGTAGTCCCCCTTTTCGACAAAATTAAAAAATTTCAAATCGTTCTGGAAAAATTATTTTCGGTTGCGGGGGTCAATTACCATCATTTTTGGCCATTACACGTACCCACGAAATCCTACTCATTTTCTAGAAAAAAATTCGAAAACGTGTGAAATTTTTCAACGAAAAAAAAAAATTTCAAATCGTTCTGGAAAAATTATTTTCGGTTGCGGGGGTCAATTGCAATCATTTTTGGTGAATACACATACCCCCGAAATTCTACGCATTTTCGAGAAAAAAATTGTTCACCGAAAATCAAATCTGAGGCCTGATATGGTTCCCCAAAATTTTATGCGAATCTTTGAAACGTCATAACTTCTGAACGGATGGGACGATTTTAATGTTTAAAAAAGCAAACTACGCGTATTTTGGTGGAGAATATGTATAAATTGCAAAAATATTCGAAAAGTTGGTCCTTGACCCCGCAATATGAGAAAAACCCCATAAAAATAGTTCAATTTTCAAACGACCATAACTCTTACAATAGTGAATATATTTCAATGAAACTTTTCCCTGAAGTAGAGCTCATGGGCCTCTACAAAAAAGTATTAGACAACTTTTCTATACGGCGTCAAACAAAATTACTAAAAATCAAAAACGAAGTTTTAAGAAAAATCGACGGGGGGTAGATGCCTAAATTTTTCGGCGAAATTGAAAAGTTTCAAATCATTTTGGAAAAATTATTTTCATTTGCAGGGGTCGATTACAATAATTTTGGGTGAATAGACCTATCCCCGAAATCCTACCCACTTTCTAGAAAAAAATTCGCGAAGGTGTGAAATTTTTCGACGAAATTAAAATATTTCAAATCGTTCTGAAAAAAATATTGTTAGCTGTGGGAGTCAATAACAATAATTTTTGGTGATTACACCTTCCGCCGAAATCTTACCCACTTTCGAGAAAAAAATTCGAGAAAGTGTAAAATTTTTCGTCAAAATTAAAACATTTCTAATCGTTCTAAAAAAATTATTTTCAGTTGCAGGGGTCGATTACAATAATTTTTGATGAATACACCTACCCCCGAAATCCTACCCACTTTCGAGAAAAAAATTCGAGAGAGTGTGAAATTTTTCGACGAAATTAAAATATTTCAAATCGTTCTGAAAAAAATATTGTTAGCTGTGGGGGTCAAGTACAATCATTTTTGGTGATTACACCTACCCCCGAAATCCTACCCACTTTCTAGAAAAAAATTCGTTACCGAAAATATAATCTGAAATGGTTCCCTGAAATTTCATGTGAATCTTTAAAACATCATAACTCCTGAACGGAATGGACGATTTTAACGTTTAAAAAAGCAAACTACGCGTATTTTGGTGGAGAATATGTAGAAATCTCAAAAATATTAAAAAAGTTAGTCCTTGACTTCGTAAAATGAGAAAAACCCCATAAAAATGGTCCAATTTTCAAGCAGCCATAACTCCTACAGTAGTGAATATATTTCAGTGAAACTTTTTTCTGAAGTAGAGCTCATGGGCCCCTACAAAAAAGTATTAGACAACTTTTCTGTAGGACGTCAAGCAAAATTACTAAAAATCAAAAACGAAGTTTTAAGAAAAATCGACGGGTGGTAGGGATGCCTAAATTCGACGAAATTGAAAAGTTTCAAAACATTTTGGAAAAATTGTTTTCATTTGCAGGGGTCGATTACAATCATTTTTGGTGAATAGACCTATCCCCGAAATCTTAACCACTTTCGAGAAAAAAATTCGAGAAAGTGTGAAATTTTTCTTCGAAATTAAAATATTTCAAATCGTTCTGAAAAAAATATTGTTAGCTGTGGGGGTCGATTACAATAATTTTTGGTGAATAGACCTACCCCCGAAATCCTACCCACTTTCGAGAAAAAAATTCATTACTGGCGGAAGTTTTAAACGTTAATAACTTTTTAACGAAGCCTCCATCAACAAATTGGTATTCTTAATTTTCGTCTTATTTTGGCCTCTAGAATCCCCCATTACAATTTTTCTCCAGAATTATGCATCTTATGAAAGATCGTATCAAACTAAAAATACTAAAAATATCAAAAAGGATAAGGCTACCCAGAGAGTAGTTTCCCTATGATGTTATTTATTGAATATGACACTACGAGTCTGGTAATAAAGTTGGTATTGCCACATAAAGATATAATGCGTTGTGTACGCCTTAATGTATCTTATATTGATTTGTGAATCAAAACTGTAAAACCGATAGTCATTGATTGCGTGACAGATCACGACCTCTATTAAGTATTCCTGTTTTAATGATTCTGTCGCTGAAGGAACATTACCTAACAATATAGCGCATGGAAAACTTTTACGAGATCAACGATCATTTGTTCTAAATACGATGACGAAAAATTCACTCTTAACTTTTAATAATTTTCATAAAAAAACACTACGAGTTTTTGGGGTAATTAGTTCCAAGTCTCTTCTTTTCCCATTAAGTGCTCTTAACTACCTATTTATGCATACGATTTGCAATGGTTCATAAAATTTAATTGAATTCATCCTCGTTAAACATGAGTATTGAAAAAAGGTATGTAACAATATAACGTTCAACGTTTATTAAGTTTTTCTGCGCTTTAAGAATATACAATTGTTATTGTTGGGCATTAACTTTTTACTCTAATGCGTTTTAACATTTATTATACATTTAATATTTAATATAATATTCAATATTTAATATAATATTCAATATTTAATATAATAATATTAATATTTAATATGTAACTTACGTACGTTTTACAAAACATATCAAACCGGAAGAGAGGGTAACCACCGCGTGGGGGCATCCTAAGTGGCGCCAACACAATATAACAAACCATTGCCAACCTAAACTATCACCAACAGTTCTAGAGTTTTCTTAATTTTAACGATGGAAGAAAGTTACCAAATTCTCTGATTGTTTAAAAAATGTAATAAAAAATCTTCGACTTGGAATAAAAGTAACGTGAAAAATGCAACATTTTTTTATAACGTCCTTCCAAGAAATTGCATCTGTTGCAGTAAAAATACCATCATAATTGCGGCCACCAAGATGTTTCGTAAGAAAAAGGAACTACAGCAAAACCAGTTAATATGCCCCAGTTGCCGCAAAGAAACGCATACCGTTATATGCGTTTCTTCTGTTTTTAACGCTAAATGTTTACGAGACATTTTTAGAATTTTACTTTGTCGAAATATTATGCATTAAAATGCGTCTAATGGCAACGATACAGGCACAAAATCGAGGTTTTAGTCTGGTATTTAATTAGAAGGATTATTTCTTCTAAAAGTATTTTATGTACTTTGTATGTGATCACTTTTTTGAGGTTAACAATGCATGGTTTCGTGCTTGGAAAATATTATCGTTGGGAATCTTATTCCAAGGCAAACGTGTGATTCTTGATCGTAAACTAACGGCCAGCGGAAAATGCTCAACAACCATCGTGATTACCTCAATATGGAAGTCTAGAACCACGCGGCGTAGCACGCTTTCTATTACGTCCGACGTAATCGCGCAGGAGTAACGCACTCTACATAATCGCACTAGCTAACATAATCGTCCTCCATTTTCCAACAAACATTCGACTTCCTCAAGTACACTATTCTCAGCCTTCTCTTAAATAAAAATCCAAATAACGAAAGAATAATACCACCTTCCATTTAAGATGAAAGAAAAAATAATAGATTAATATACAGGGTGTTCGACCAATACTGGGAAATAATTTAATGGGAGATTCTAGAGGCTAAAATAAGACGAAAATCAAGAATACCAATTTGTTGATAGAGGCTTTATTAAAAAGTTATTAACGTTTAAAGTTCCGCCAGTAATGAATTTTTTTCTCGAAAATGGGTAGGATTTCGGGGGTAGGTGTATTCACCATAAATGATTGCACTAGCTAACATAATCGTCCTCCATTTTCCAACGAACATTCGACTTCCTCAAGTACATTATTCTCAGCATTCTCTTAAATAAAAATCCAAATAACGAAAGAATAATACCACCTTCCATTTAAGATGAAAGAAAAAATAATAGATTAATGTACAGGGTGTTCGACCAATACTGGGAAATAATTTAATGGGAGATTCTAGAGGCTAAAATAAGACGAAAATCAAGAATACCAATTTGTTGATGGAGGCTTTATTAAAAAGTTAGTAACGTTTAAAGTTCCGCCAGTAATGAATTTTTTTCTCGAAAATGGGTAGGATTTCGGGGGTAGGTGTATTCACCATAAATGATTGCACTAGCTAACATAATCGTCCTCCATTTTCCAACGAACATTCGACTTCCTCAAGTACACTATTCTCAGCCTTCTCTTAAATAAAAATCCAAATAACGAAAGAATAATACCACCTTCCATTTAAGATGAAAGAAAAAATAATAGATTAATATACAGGGTGTTCGACCAGTACTGGGAAAAAATTTAATGGGAGATTCTAGAGGGTAAAATAAGACGAAAATCAAGAATACCAATTTGTTGATGGAGGCTTTATTAAAAAGTTAGTAACGTTTAAAGTACCGCCAGTAATGAATTTTTTTCTCGAAAATGGGTAGGATTTCGGGGGTAGGTGTATTCACCATAAATGATTGTAATTGACCCCCGCAACTGATAATAATTTTTCCAAAATGATTTGAAACTTTTCAATTTCGTCGAAAAATTTAGGCATCTACCCTCCGTCGATTTTTCTTAGAACTTCGTTTTTGATTTTTAGTAATTTTGCTTGACGTCCTACAGAAAAGTTGTCTAATACTTTTTTGTAGGGGCCCATGAGCTCTACTTCAGAAAAAAGTTTCATTGAAATATATTCACTATTGTAGGAGTTATGGCTGTTTGAAAATTGCACCATTTTTATGGGGTTTTTCTAACTTTGCGGGGTCAAGGACCAACTTTTCGAATATTTTTGCAATTTGTACATATTCTCCACCAAAATACGCCTAGTTTGCTTTTTTAAACGTTAAAATCCTTCAATCCGTTCAGGAGTTATGATGTTTCAAAGATTCACATGAAATATCAGGGAACCATTTCAGATTATATTTTCGGTAATGAATTTTTTTCTAGAAAGTGAGTAGGATTTCAGGGGTATGTGTAATGACCAAAAATGATCGTAATTGACCCTCACAACCGACAATAATTTTTTTAGAATGATTTGAAATTTTTTTTCCCCGTTGAAAAATTTCACACCTTCTCGAATTTTTTTCTAGAAAGTGGGTAGAATTTCGGGGATAGGTCTATTCACCAAAAATTATTATAATCGACCCCTGCAAATGAAAATAATTTTTTTAGAACGATTTGAAACTTTTTTTTTTCGTCGAAAAATTTAGGCATCTACCCCCCATCGATTTTTCTTAAAAATTCCTTTTTCATTTTTAGTAATTTTGTTTGACGCCGTATAGAAAAATTGTCTAATACTTTTTTGTAGGTACCCATGAGCTCTACTTCAGAAAAAAGTTTCATCGAAATATATTCGCTATTGTAGGAGTTATTGCCGTTTGAAAATTGGACCATTTTTATGGAGTTTTTCTGATTTTGCGGAGTCAAGGAATAACTTTTTCAATATTGTTAGAATTTCTACATATTCTTCACCAAAATACGCGTTGTTTGCCTTTTGAAACATTAAAATCGTCCAATCCGTTCAGGAGTTATGATGTTTTAAAGATTCACATGAAATCTCGGGGAACCATTTCAGATTATATTTTCGGAAAGGAATTTTTTTCTCGAAAATGCGCAGTATTTTGGGGGTATGTCTATTCACCAGAAATGATTGTAATTGACCCCCGCAACCGAAATTAATTTTTTTAGAATAATTTGAAATTTTTTAATTTTGTCGAAAAATTTCATACCTTCTAGAATTTTTATCTCGAAAGTGGGTAGGGTTTCGAGGGTATGTGTAATGACCAAAAATGATTGTAATCGACGCCTGCAACCGATAGTAATTTTTTCAGAAGGATTTGAAATATTTTTTTTTCGTCGAAAAATTTCACACCTTCTCGAATTTTTTTCTAGAAAGTGGATAGGATTTCGGGGGTATGTCTATTCACCAAAAATAATTGTAATTAACCCCCACGAAGGAAAATAATTTTTTCAAAATGATTTGAAATTTTTTAATTTCATTTTTTAATAACTTTTCAACGAAGCCTCAATCAACAAATTGATATTCTTGATTTTCGTCTTATTTTGGCCCCTAGAATCTCCCATTATAATTTTTCCTACGGTTGGCCAAACACCCTGTATATCTAATTCATAATAAACACGAGGGACTGTTTTATTTAAAAACAAAATAAATCTTCATTTTTCTTTACGAAAACGGCTTGTAACACGTCACAAAGGTCTTTTTTTACCGTTGATTAATTCAACAAGATGTTAATTACAACTCATAAAATCGTATATCTAATAGATGTGTTCAATATTCATATTGATTAATTATAACGTTAAAAAAATAAATTATTCGTTTAGGTCACGTTAGTATCGTTTCACATTGATACTTTTGGCAATTCATCAACTATGTTGACATGACTTTCTTTTTACTATACTTTGCCACTTGACTGACATCTCTTAGATCGATTATTTTTTTCGAAAATATTCATGCAATTTTATTTCGATAAATAATCCTCTAATTTCAACGAACAATGCCTAATAATCCACATAAAATCATAATAATAATAATAATTAAAAAATAAGGATAATTAGAATAATAATAAGAAGAAAATAATAATATTTAAAAATAAGAATAATAAGAAAATAAAGTATAAGAAAATAAGAAAATAGAGAATAAGAAAATAAAAAAATAAAGAAAATAAGAAAATAAAGAATAAGAAAATAAAAAAATAAAGAAAATAAAAAAATAAAGAAAATAAGAAAATAAAGAATAAGAAAATAAAAAAATAAAGAAAATAAAAAAATAAAGAAAATAAGAAAATAAGAAAATAAAGAATAAGAAAATAAAGAATAAGAAAATAAAAAAATAAAGAAAATAAGAAAATAAAGAATAAGAAAATAAGAAAATAAAGAATAAGAAAATAAAGAAATAAAGAAAATAAGAAAATAAAGAATAAGAAAATAAAAAAATACAGAAAATAAGAAAATAAAGAATAAGAAAATAAAAAAATAAAGAAAATAAGAAAATAAAGAATAATAATAAGAAGAAAAATAATAATAATAATAATAATAAAAAAATAAGAATAATACTCAAAAAGAAGAATCATCTAAGTACACTAAGTACACCTAGGAAAATCTGTATCTCCAAAATGATTTAAAATAGAAAAAATCTCATAAGGCAAAATTAAAATTAAAATTTCGAATTTACTACTTTCTCGATTTCTAACTGTTTTAGAGATGTACCTTTCCCCAGTTGGTTGGAACACCCTGTATGACGTGTATTTTCTATCATGAATTAATTCATATAGTCATAATCGTGTAATGCATAAACGAGAGCAAATAGTACGTATGCGTACTTGTTATTGCAACACGCATAATTGCACAAAAAAATGTTTGCAGACTGTGCATGCACAGTGATAATTACTGTCGCGGATTAATAGTATTTCTTCGAATTGTTTTGCAATTAAAATACCTATTTACACATATGATGCAATTAAGTATGCATATATTTTCAAAAAGACAATGATGAACAAAACTGAACACACTTTATAATATTTTTCAAATATAAATCGTTAAAAAAAATGTGTAGATTCGTTTAACAATGTATGAATAACATTAAAAAATATGATTTTTAAAAGGGTGATGTGTAAATCGTAATATCAAAGTAATGTTTTGAATATTAGGACTTCTTTGGGTCACAGTCCTTCCGCCATTTTTTTTTTTTACTTTCTCGTCGTAATGTGAGAGGTTTCAAAATGCTAGCGCGATTGAATTGAAAGAAAACCAGAGTTTATAGGGGCACTTGGTAGGGGGAAACTACCGTTCTCCTACCGCAGGAGTTTAGTATTCAGAGAATCATAATTTACAATCAAATAACGGAAATGACACAGTTAATATACTTAGTTGTGTTCATTTATATTTTCATCGAATGGCCAAGGACGTAAATCAAAACGAGAATAAACTCAAAGAAACGTTGCTAAAAAATTAAGTATCGTTGACAAGACATTAATTATTTATTTTATCTTACGATATAGATAAATTTTATTTATCGTTTATTACGAATAAATAAGATTGAAATGTCAGTCGAGCAAAAAACATAGTAATGAATAGTAATAGTACAATTTTTCACTTTCGATGAAGCGTTATATTTCATCGAATTTGTCGAAAATTGATTAAGAATTTTAAAAAAATTTTAATGAGAATTCTAATCGAGAGTTTCGAGTTTCGAGAATTGAAAAATTAAATTTCGATCGATTTCTACTTTATCGTGTAAGTCGATACACTTTTCGTGCGTTTAATAAGAGAAAGGCCTCGAATGTGGAACGTTACCGATCAAACGTTGCTATTAAATTGTTTTCCTCGTTAAAATAAATCGTGCACTGATTTAGCGTTCGTGATACTTACGCGATCCTTGTCAGGGATTGCATTGGTCCCGTTCCCCACGTTGCTTGTCTTCGAGATCGCAGGTGACATGTTCAGACTATTTTCCAATAATTTTAACACCGGTCATTAAGTCCAACGTGTATGTGCGATTGTGTCGACACACCGAAACTCGTCTCAAATCTCCGCTCGCCGAACAAAGTTTCACCTCGTACAGTATACATGCACTGCAATAGTTGTTTAACGGTTTGGTAAAGGTATAAAAAATCAACTGTCGATACACTATTGCGAATCTTTCGTAGAGAAACGCTTCTTAATCTTTTCTTTTCGTAATGTCGTACACCGCGAAAGGTCCAGTGTTTACTTTCCACCAATAACCTACAGCTCTCTCAAGGAGAGATTGCAATCGCGACCGTCTCGTTCGAGATGGAACAAAAACTTGTCGAACGAAGAGAACACGCGAATAGGTACGTGGAACATGGAAAGAAAAGAATCCCCTCGTGTGTACACTGACCACACGGTGATGTTAGTTAGCCCGCGTACTAAAGCGGAATACGTACCAGTACGAAGTTTGCTAGGTCGATCATACAAGCCGATCTCCCTCCATCGTTTCACAACCTGCTGTTGTAGATGCCGGTGCTGAGAGCCACTTTGTACGCATCTTGGACTGAATTTTTTAGGTCCATCTTCCTGCGGAAGAAAGCTGAAGGTAAATACGACCGTATTACACGGAAAAAGTAGGTGAATTGCATAAATGTTTCATAAAAGTCGCTGGATTTGTCCTTTAAAAATAACTTGACGATTTACGTCGTTTTTGAGAAATACAAATTTTTAATAAATTTAAATTCTTCTAATACGTTTCGAACAATATCGAATTATTTGTTCGTTATGAATTGTGATATTAGGTTTGATACTTATTATTAATGTTCCATATATTTGATATATAAAAAATTACAGTTAGAGAAAGTTAAAATTGTCTGATCATAGAACTTTCTATGGCTTGAATCCCAAAGTTGGAATATGAAATTGGAGGTTATAATTAAACGCAACAAGTCTAATGTTTAAATGTAAAATTATAAAGGATTTTTTGAAATCTAAACTATATCTTTTTAAGCGCAATACACGATTAATGAAATTTCAAAGAAGAAATACGAAATTGGAGGTTATAATTGAATGCAACAAGTCGAATGTTTAAATGTAGAGTTACAAAGGATTTTTTGAATTCTAAACTGCATCTTTTTAAGCGTAATACTTGTTTAATGAAATTTCAAAATTGAAATACGAAATTGGAGGTTATAATTAAACTCAACAAGTCGAATGTTTAAATGTAGAATTATAAAGGATTTTTTGAAATCTAAACTGTATCTTTGAAGCGTAATACAAGTTTAATGAAATTTCAAAGTTGAAAAACGAAATTGGAGGTTATAATTGAATGCAACAAGTCGAATGTTTAAATGTAGAGTTACAAAGGATTTTTTGAATTCTAAACTGCATCTTTTTAAGCGTAATACTTGTTTAATGAAATTTCAAAATTGAAATACGAAATTGGAGGTTATAATTAAACTCAACAAGTCGAATGTTTAAATGTAGAATTATAAAGGATTTTTTGAAATCTAAACTGTATCTTTGAAGCGTAATACTAGTTTAATGAAATTTCAAAGTTGAAAAACGAAATTGGAGGTTATAATTGAATGCAACAAGTCGAATGTTTAAATGTAGAGTTACAAAGGATTTTTTGAATTCTAAACTGCATCTTTTTAAGCGTAATACTTGTTTAATGAAATTTCAAAGTTGAAATACGAAATTGGAGGTTATAATTAAACTCAACAAGTCGAATATTTAAATGCAGAATTATAAAGGATTTTTTGAAATCTAAACTGTATCTTTGAAGCGTAATACTCGTTTAATGAAATTTCAAAGTTGAAATACGAAATTTGAGGTTATAATTAAACTCAACAAGTCGAATATTTAAATGCAAAATTATAAAGGATTTCTTGAAATCTAAACTGCATCTTTTTAAGAACAATACTCGATCTTTTAATGAAATTTCAAAGTTGAAATACGAAATTTGAGGTTATAATTAAACGTAACAAGTTGAATGTTTAAATGTAGAATTATAAAGGATTTTTTGAATTCTAAACTGCATCTTTTTAAGCGTAATACTTGTTTAATGAAATTTCAAAGTTGAAACACGAAATTGGAGGTTATAATTAAACGCAACAAGTCGAATGTTTAAATGTAGAATTATAAAGGATTTTTTGAAATCTAAACTGTATCTTTGAAGCGTAATACTCGTTTAATGAAATTTCAAAGTTGAAATACAAAATTAGAGGTTATAATTAAACACAACAAGTCGAATGTTTAAATGTAAAATTATAAAGGATTTCTTGAAATCTAAACTGCATCTTTTTAAGAACAATACTCGATCTTTTAATGAAATTTCAAAGTTGAAATACGAAATTTGAGGTTATAATTAAACTCAACAAGTCGAATATTTAAATGCAAAATTATAAAGGATTTCTTGAAATCTAAACTGCCTTTTTAAGCGTAATACACGTTTAATGAAATTTCAAAGTTGAAATATGAAATTGGAGGTTATAATTGAATGCAACAAGTCGAATATTTAAATGTAGAGTTATAAAAGATTTTTTGAAATTTAAACTGTATCTTTGAAGCGTAATACTAGTTTAATGAAATTTCAAAGTTGAAACACGAAATTGGAGGTTATAATGAAAAGGCAACAAGTCGAATGTTTAAATGTAGAATTATAAAGGATTTTTTGAAATCTAAACTGTATCTTTGAAGCGTAATACTCGTTTAATGAAATTTTAAAGTTGAAATACGAAATTGGAGGTTATAATGAAAAGGCAACAAGTCGAATGTTTAAATGTAGAATTATAAAGGATTTTTTGAAATCTAAACTGTATCTTTGAAGCGTAATACTCGTTTAATGAAATTTTAAAGTTGAAATACGAGATTGGAGGTTATAATTAAACGTAACAAGTTGAATGTTTAAATGTAGAGTTATAAAAGATTTTTTGAATTCTAAACTGCATCTTTTTAAGCGCAATACTCGTTCAATGAAATTTCAAAGTTGAAATACGAAATTGGAGGTTATAATTAAACTCAACAAGTCGAATATTTAAATGCAGAATTATAAAGGATTTCTTGAAATCTAAACTGCATCTTTTTAGGAACAATACTCGATCGTTTAATGAAATTTCAAAGTTGAAATACGAATTTAGAGGTTATAATTAAACCCAACAAGTCGAATGTTTAAATGTAGAGTTATAAAAGATTTCTTGTAATCTAAACTGCATCTTTTTGAGCACAATACTCTAATGAAATTTCAATGATACCGTTAAATCTAAAAGTGACCACAATAAATGGGACACCCTGTATGCTTAAAATCGTATTGTTAGATCTCTGTCCTGCTTTCTCTTGCAATTGTTTCCGGTACGTAAATGTGTAGTTACTTAAGCATTAATGGGGCGATATAAATAAAATAAGTGTTTTAAGGTCACTCTATACACATTTGATTAATGTAAATTTGTATTTTCTTTGTAATTATATATGTTAAGATTTTGGTTAGGAAGAAATTGCTTAATCTAAGAAATAAATTTTGCGAGGGATGACGTTCTTTAAATTAAAATCAATTTTTATGTAAAACTCAATTAAATGTCCCGCTTTAACACATGCGCACAAGTAGTATGAAATCAAGTTATCTACATATATATAGTAACAGGTGTATCGATGTATCTTTTCACTGAAAACGTTGGTACTTTCTACGTTGTACGTTCAATGCAGTTAAGAGTAATATTTTTGTCGATAAAACCAGAATTTAACCAGAATTTTCTAATAGTAGAGTAACAATTTTAACCTTTGTGTAATTTAGAAACATCAAGAAATACGGAAATAATCGTGACGTATCGTTTCGGAGTAAAGTACAAGATCAAATATTTGTCAAGAAATCATAGAAATTTCAATTTGGTTTAGTAAAAGTCTATTTAAATTTCAAAGAGATACACTTTAGTCATACGTAACTATAAGAGTAATAATAAATGATAAGAATGTTTAAGTTTTTGGTAAGTTTAACCAATTATTTTTATAATTTCGTACACGATAGAAATATTGAAAATATTCTTTGTTTTTCGTTCAGATAACCTTAAGCATTGGAGTTTATGCTGGTATGTACATAAGCCAAAATTACGAGGTAAGGCACTTTCAGTTCTCTGATATAACGTATTGAATTGGCTATATAAAGAGATGATTACTAAAATTGCAAAATAATTTTTGATCTATTTAAGGTACCTCGTGTGGATGACCCTTCTAAGATAATTGAACGAATAAAGGAATTTACAGATGAATATAAAAAAAAGTAATAACTAGGATACCTTGACACATACACGCACACACATATATGTATATACAAATGTGATGATATATATATATATGTATTATGTTGACAGAATATATTTAAATGTATTTTACACATATGTATATAACCATGTAACACACAGTCATAACGCATAGTCTTTTTGATTTTATTTTAATAAAACATTTTTATATAATGTGTGTAACTTTTTATAATTTATGCACAAAGTAAAATATACCTAAATTTACAACAGTTATCTTTCCTTAAGTATATATATAACACTTTCAATTTAATTATATCTTACGTCATACATATATAAATCCACCACCAGAATATTCCAATCGTGCCTGTGGTTCGACGAATGCCAACCAATCGGATGCATGCGTCGGAAGTAGTCCCATAGATTGACATTTATACAAAGCCAATGCAATGTTTACCAGCTGCCCCAGAAAGTACACAAATTTCTGGCCAAAAGCATGAGTTCCTTCGATTACTTTAAATGCTATAAAAAAGTACAATTTTCAAAATAATAGCACAAATATTTCTGTTCGCCCCTATTTAACTTCTACTGGCTTCCATACAATGGACAATCAATAACACGTAGAAAACTTAACCCTTAACGCTCCATTGCTCTCTCGTGCACAAATGTACTTTTGGATCGTTATCGGTAATTGTTTACAAATAAAAAGTGTCTTGTTTGTTCACCAAAAGGAAGTAACGCGGTGAAAAAACAGTTTTCTACTGTGAGATCTGTGAACGCAAACCCGGTTTGCATCCCAATGAATGTTTTAAAAAATTCCACACGTTGCTCAATTATAATTAATATAAATATTGTAATCAAAATTATATTGCTTCTGAGATGAACAAAAATTGTTTTGAATGATTTTAATATTGTTATTTACATGTTATTGTAGCATTTCAAATCTGACAGTTAAAAACTTGCGAGTCTAAGTATGACGAGAATAAGTTGGAGTTGCCGGTCGATATACATGATTAAAAGTCGGGCCGTTAAGGGTTAATACTACGTATTATGGAATGTTGTATATATAAAAATACATAGTAATATAATACTTACTTTGTTGAAGAGTAAATAGCGCTTTCACTGGCCTGATGATCAACATACCAACCATCATAATAGGAAATATTGCGATAGAGTTACCTGCCATATATATAATAAATAAATTCATTGGAACTTGTTTCAAAGGACCTAATGCTAGATCCCATGACTTTTTCATTATCAAATGATTAGAATCTGTTTCTCTGATAGAATCTGCTGCATGGAATGAAGCAACGGGTGTATAACCTGGTGGAAAGGGGACGTCCGCATTTTTGTCTTGTTTGCTTCTACAAAAGACATTATAAGTTTTGTATCCATAGCAACCAAATGTTAACAAAATGTACAAATAAGAATAATTACATTTTATTAACTCTCAGATGAAAAACTTAAGATTAACATTTTAATTATAAACGCTTTCAATTTTTAATTAGTTCACAATATGACGCGAGGCAACTACATAATTAATATCGTATTTCATAACCTATACACTTGTTAATTATGTATTGAAATCTACGATATAATTGAGAAACAATTTTCATTGATACATTTAGTTTCTATGAGTAATATCATACGCTACATAGAAATTTCAGACGATTTCATGCAATTCGATGTATTGCAAGAAATTGTAATTAGTAAACATAACGATTTTTACTTCAAAGACGTAAATTGAATAGGATGATTACTAACTTATGTGCAAAATCCAAAGCCCATTTCGACCGTTTTGTGTTTTGCTTAACTGCAGCCATTACCATTACATGTAATTTATATTTCTTATATTATTATTGCTGTCCCTTTACAATTGTATATCACTCTTCGATACACACATTTATACACGATAGACACAATATGGCTACGACTATATATATTAGTGTCTACTAAAGATGGCGTCAATTGCCACTTTTGAATCACTCGTGATTCGATCACGTTCATTCCCAATCGTGGTGATTTTTCACTTTTCACGAATTATATCTTTAGACTGTATATGTATTATATTATAATGTGATCTAAAAGCAATGTTAACATAATTTTCTTATTAGGAGAAAGAAAAAGAAAAATTAAAAGTAATAAATAGATGTAAGTGTAAGTTTTATTTCTCATTGTTTCAACATTCGTTTCATAAATGTTCGTAAAATTATTCGACAAAGTAATGTATATGCAAAACTAACCTGTTTGTAATTTTAAATTCTAATTCATTTTTTTATAATACAAATATATACAAAATGTCGTATTAAATGCATGATATGTATGTTTTCATAAAATGGACATGAGAATTTTCATTACTGATGGTTTTATACTTTTTCGTATTTCTAAAGCGAATGTTTTACAATGCTTCTTTTTCGTGGCAACAAACTTATCATTTATTTAAACAATCGACTGAAAGAATTTGACATTTGAAATGTACAAAATATGCAATTAAGCTGCCTTTTTCAGTGCTCAGACTACATTACTATTCAATTTAAATTTGGCGCGTTTGTAATTCTTTGAATTTCCACTGGGGGGAGTTAGTGTGATAAATCACTGTTAGTGATTTTGCACGCCATCTTTAATATCTACTATGACATGAACTAATTAGCTTACTAGAGAGATATGGATATTTAAAATGTTCACAAATCAGCTATAATCAATTGTCAATGGAAAAAAGAGGTAGTCCTGTATGAATCTAATCATAAAATGATTAGAACAAATTATGACGTCTTCAAAATAAAAACATAATCATACTATGTTTTGTCATTTTGTTGTAATATTGATTTCGATTAATTTCTAATATGCCAATACAGTTTAGTTAATAATTTCATATTTTACGCGTGGATTTATCTATTTAATTAATAATGGACAATTATTGTACAAATAAACAAAATGAAATTTTGAGTAGAACTGAAGAAAACGGAAACCTTTTTAACAAGAAATTCATAAGCAAAGTTCGTTAAAATTTATTACATTAGTGTCTTATATATAGACATAAACAATTTTTTATAAAAATTAATATAAAATGCAAGTAGAGTTAACATTCACGTTTATTGGAAACATTGTTAAAATGTTAATATTAATTCTTTAATTACATTACATTTTACTTTATTATTTAATGTATGGTTATAATATATTATAACCATATAGTATTATAGTATTTATATATTATTATCATTATGAGTCAATTATTACTACTTATTTTTAATAGGTTTATGATTTTTTATATGTAGACGAAAAATGATATTTCACTGTCCGGTGTTAAAGACTGTCTCACAGAATATTCGTTAGAAGACAAAGTTGAAGCTTTGAAAAATACCCTCGTCCATAATGAAAAACATAAGCACGAACTACTATCATGCAGGAATATAATGCACGATGCTAAAAACAAAACTGGGGTAAGAGTTTAGCGAACAATAATTAGTTTTATTCCAGATTGATCCATACAAAATCATCTCTCTTTAATCCATACGATTCTTTTCATTTATTCAAGGTAAAAGAATGTCTACAAGCAAACGAAGAAACACCATTTCAAACACTTATCTCCGAATTAAGAAACACTGTGATGAATAGCTACTGGAATAATGAAATTGGTAGAACACGTTACCAGGTTCCAAATCTACCAGTGGGTATGAACCCATTAGAAACAACTTTTGGGAAAAAAATTGAATCTGGTATAAATTTATTATTATTTGTATCATCGTGCATTACCTTATACTTGCTAGATATTTTTATAGAGTAAATAAGGAGTATAATATTAAATAATTTTAATGGGAGATTCTAGAGGGCGAAATAAGACGAAAATCAAGAATACCTATTTGTTGATTGAGGCTTCGTTAAAAAGTTATTAACGTTTAAAGTTCCGCCTGTAGAATTAGCGAACAGCTGCGTGCGCATGATAGTGGTTCTCACTCAGCATGAGAGACTCTCTCACTGACGTATCGAGAGCCTTACAATTTTATGAGTGAGAACCACTATCGCGCATGCGCAGCTGTTCTTAAGTTGCTGTTCTACAAGCGGAACTTTAAATGTTAATAACTTTTTAACGAAGCCTCGATCAACAAATTGGTATTCTTCATTTTCGTCCTATTTTGGTCTCTAGAATCTCCCAGGGGTGGCCAAACACCCTGTATTTATAAGAAAAAATTAATAACTATACTGTAGCATTTAAAGTAAATCTCAGAACATTTTTATTATTAATAAAATGTTCTTTATTAATTAGAAGCAACTATGGCTGAATTACTTCAAGCGAAAACAAGTCAAATTGATATTTTAAACAAAGATGTTCTTGCAATGTATAAAAAAAGTCATAACAGTTATCAGCCTGGAGAGCAAATTAAGAGACAGTATGAGATAAAATTATAAATTGGTGTTTATTATTTCGTACCATACAGAACATAAATTCTGTTTTCAGCTACAGAGAACCATTCGATCAAAGTCTTGTATTTGGGAAATCAAGAAATATTAATATCGATGGGTCACGAGTCAAAAAGCTACTAACATGGATCAATTCTGATCCTACCACAGTAGTTAATTCTATTTTAGCAGATTTTATGGAACGTTCACATTCTCGGGTTGGAGAAGTAAGGTATAATAAATACTAATGACAAATTAATTTTAACAAAGTTGCTAAAACGTTTTTTATATAATAATTCGTAATATTGATGTACATATAACAAAAATATTACTTTTATTTCGTAAATTAAATTAAAATAATATTTATGTTCTGTTTAAGTTATTAAAATTAATTTTGTCAGGAATATCAAAAATGCACATTTATATACGTCTATGATACATGGTAAAGCATATGAAAGAAAAGAAACAAATGAAATGGCAACTGTTTTAAATAACTGCTCTATAAACAATGATGTAACGTTGCAACAAAAATACTTGCAATATATAAACAGTTTACGCCAGAAACTTAAAAAACGTATTCCAGAAATTCCATTTTTAGATATTTACGAGGATTTGTTGTGTCTTGATAAAGTAATGCATTTTTTATTTTATACTCCTATATCAAATTCTAAACTTAAATACAAAATTTAACAATAAATTCAAAAATCAATTTTTTAACACAATATATTAATTATAAGAATTTTAGTACTCTTTGATATAATTATATTACTTTCATGAGAAGACTTTTTACTGAAAATACAACCAATCGAATTTAAATATTTTTTAATTTCGAGAAAGGTATTTAAAAAGAACCTAAGTGATTAATATAGAAAGTTGTTTTCATCCAATAAAAACAAAAATCTTCGGATTCTTATTGACGATTAATTTAAGTAATTAAAGAAAATTAATGTATGCATAGGATTATGTGGGAAACTTACCAGAAGACAATGTTATTTCTACATTAGCTAAATATAAAATATATATAAATAAAGTACTTTTAACACCACTATTGGATCTCCTTCAAATACGTAAAAAAAATAATGTGAATTACAAAGAATTACTAAATCTGTTAAATTGGAAATATGATTTTCCTACATTACCAAAAGTAGAAAGTAATATATTTTATTTCTAATAACATTTTAATCAAATATAATACATCAATACGCTCAGTCAAGGCTTTTAAAAATCAAAATTTTTCAGAGATACCTCTAGAATGTCAATACTATAGTACTACATATAAAGAGACAATAGGAAATATGGATGCAATAGACACTGCAAGTTAGTACATTTTTGATGTATACTTTATATATATCTTTTATTAAAACAAGCATCAATTTTAATGGAAATGACTTTGAAATGTGTTATCGAAGATGTTATTTTGAATAACTTTTATACATTTTGAATATTTTTTAGATGTATCTGAAGTAGAAAATTTAGTAATTTAAATTTAAATATTTACTTTTATAGATATTCCTACAGCAGGGATCTCGTCTGGAGATTTTGAAGAGAGGACTTCTGCTTACAGCCTTATATTTCCAAACATCTTTACAAGACATGGTCTAAGTCACACAGATCTCTTCAAAGTATGTATAACAAAAAGATTAATCCGCGTAATAATATTTCGAACTATAAACTTGGGAGTTCGAGGAATAATAATTAAATTCGACATTTATTAATAATATTCTATAGCTTAGAAGCAAAGAAGAAATAAGAAGTATATTTGAAAATATTGGAGTTGATTTTTCTGATAACAGTTTTGATTTGCTATGGGAAAAAGGATTAAAAAAGGATGGCACAGACTCTCTATCTGTTGAAACGTTTAGGTCCTTACTTGACGAACACGATTCAATGATTAACAAAATAAATTAATAATCTCTTATATTTGAAACGTAACGTTCATTTCAACTATATACATAAATATAAATTTTCTGTACTTTTGTACACTGCGTAGTGAGTTTTGAGATCATGTTAAACAAATATTATTAAATTTATTTCTACTGTATATCTTTCTCAAAGTCATACAATTCTTTTGTAAGCAGCATTTTTTCCCTATAATTTAAAATTATGAAGATATAAAGATGTGTATTTCTATTACAGTAGGGCACACCCTCGCTCTCTATGCGCGCGCGAGTGTACACAGAGTGTTCGACCATCCCTGGGAAAAACTTTAATGGCAGATTCTAGAGACCAAAATAAGACGAAAATCAAGAATACCAATTTGTTGATCGAGGCTTCGTTAAAAAGTTATTAACGTTTAAAGTTCCGTCTGTAGAACAGCAACTTGAAAACAGCTGCGCATGCGCAGTAGTGGTTCTCACTCATAAAATTGTAAGGCTGTCGATACGTCAGTGAGTAGAGTCTCTCATGCTGAGTGAGAACCATTATCATGCGCACGCAGCTGTTCGCAGATTCTACAGACGGAACTTTAAACGTTAATAACTTATTAACGAAGCCTCGATCAACAAATTGGTATTCTTCATTTTCGTCTTATTTTAGCCTCTAGAATCCCCCATTAAAATTTTTCCCACGAGTGACCGAACACTGTATATTTATATACCATTCTTCCGCGAGAAGGCACATTTACATCCCCACTCCTGTTGCAGTCTGCTGACTCACAGGTATTGGTCGAAAACGGTGACGAAGATCGGTGACAGCCAATCAGGGGACTGCAGCGAGAGTGGGGATGTAAACACGCTGTGCTTTCTTCTCGTGGAAGGACAATACAAATACTTATCATTCGTAAATATCGCTAATCTTGAGGTTTCAAAAATTTTGGTCTTTTCGGTAGCGGTTCATCACTATTTTCTTTCAATGGTTTTTCATACTTATATTCGTGTTTTACGTTTTTTCTAAAAGCTTTAAAATGTTCTGTCATTTGTTCATCCGATACGTCTGTTTCTTTTTTCGGTTCCACTAAGCTGTGTTCATTGTTCCACTCCGCTTCCATTAGTTTCTCTATTTCAGGATTCATACCTTGGAAACTTACTCTACCTTCCATTAATTTCTCACAGAAAACATAGCTAGGTTCAACGATGAATCTGTCTCTTGAATAAAAAATGAAACATATGTTTTATTTTTATTTTATATATAATTTTGTTACGTTTCGTGTCAAATCATGTTTTATTGTTTCCAATCGATTTTAGTTTAATTATAGTTATTAACTCCTTGCAGTTTATAGCGCAGCATATAGGGGCATAAGTATTTTCATTACAATGTAAAAAAGAACTTACGAGTCCGTCTTCATGAGCTTCGTCAGTTCACTTCCGAAATATTCTTCACCTTCTTCTTGAAATTGTTGTTTTTCTACTTTCTCTTTTGTTCGTTTCATAAACTATTTGTACAAATAATACATAGTTTAATACTATAATAATTGCGTACAAATTTGAATAATAGAAAAAACTGTAGTGTTAACCTCTTTAACTTACTTTCATCTCCAGAATACTTTTTGATAATTTTGCTTTACTCGATTCCATTGCTTTATTTTAAGATACAAATAGAAAAACTGAATTATTGCTATTATATCCTGAATTATATTCAAATGAAAGTATATGTAACAATTATTGTTTTCGCGTTACAAATACACATTATTAGTTTCACGCGAATACGAAATGTGGCCAAACAAAGCCACGTGACTGCAAGCTGCGCACTATACATGCGTAAATGAGCTCGTGAAGTTTCGGAGAGTCGAGAGACAGACTGACACTCGCCCTCTTTCTCGGTTCTCCGAAGTTCCCCGAAGTTCCCCGAAGTGAGCGCGGATTCACTTCGGGTAATCTCGAGGGAGTCGAGAGAGAAGACAAATGTGAACTTTTCTTCTCGCTCTCGAAACAATTGAAATTCGATTTCACGTCAAGGGCATAAGATTAACGATTGTTATTATGAAGAATTATAATAATACTGTAAAGTGTAAGGAAAGATTTTTGTTCTATTCATGGTTAGTATCTTGAGCGCGCGGTGGCGCCAATGTCGCTAACTCTTGTTCTATCCTACTCTATCTCGATACATTTCGTTCGTGTTCTTCGTCACGCGATGGAACTGTAGATACGAGCGGTCCAGCCAATCACGATATGTTGAGAATGGGCGTTACTATTACGCTACGGCCAATCAGCGCGCTTAGCCAACAAGTCATCTCTGAATAGTAGGTACGATGCCTACTTTGGGATTTGAAACACTCGAAATAGGTTCAAATTTATATAGATATATTACAAATGATGAAATGTGCAATACTTTCCTTAATAAAATAAAAAAAAAAGTATTTTAAAATATATTTTTAATAAATCAATTCTATTTTTATATTCCAAGTACAAAAAATACGAAAATTTTGTTATGAATAAATGTAACACATTATTATTCGTAAAAACGAATACTATAGACATCGTTACACATAAATTATAAAAAATATAAAACACATTCTTAGTTTTTATAAACTGATAATATGTTTAATATTATATATGAATGTAAAAGTAAAACAAAACATTATACGTTTTAAATATACTATTCATGTGTGAAGTTCGAAGGTCGAAGTTGTTACGGATTAATCGTTTTTGGTTCAAGTGTCGATATAACACAATAGAAAAATTTCGTTCTATAAAATTCATGTTCCCAAATATGATAACAAAAGAAAATAAAAATTCAAAAGTTTTCATGAAACATACGCATTTAAGGTAAAAAACTAAGCAAAATTGTTTATAAGTATCTAATACCGATATTTACGTTCTCCATTGTTTACAATAATTTTCTAACTTTTAAAAATCGTTTGCTGGTCTATTTGTTATCACTGAACTGAAACGATGATTCGAAATTGTAACTAAAGCATTCAAGAACAACTTTCAAACGTGCATGTAGAAAAACAGTTATATAGAGGAGCTCGTTAACTTGAATATTTCCATAATATTTAAAAGTATGGAAAAACTTTATTTACTAGAGTTGTGACTATGATGAGAGTCATACTAAACAACTTTTGTAAATAAGATTTTTCTATATTTTTAAAAATAATGAAGATATTAAAATCGGTTAAAATTATTGGGCCATCCAGTATATAACGAAATTAATTGCTTAATAGTTTATGTAAATGAAATTCATTCTTGGAAGATATTTAAAATGAAAATATTGTTTATCAGTATAGGATACAAGTATTAGCTATTTACATTTGGTGTTTCATGTGTTACTGTTTTACTTATTTATATGTGTATCATAGATCCTTATACGTAATAAATTATTGATATTACAAATTCATTACATGCAGGAAGTATACACTTCGCTGAGAAACATCGATGTACATTCACACAATTCGCGAGTATCCGTAGTGTACTTTACAATTTAATAAGTTCAACAATATAATTACGATATTAATCTTCTAATAACACGAAATTGAAGATATCAGTCTATAAAGTAGTCAATTTTTAATATACAGACATTTGTGTTTTTTTTTATCATAATATTTTACAATTTCACATACTTGTATGCTTTTTCTTCACTTGGCAAACATAGTTTAATTTAATATTATAAATTGTACAATTCGTATCTATATGAAATTTGATTCAACCAATTTTTAAGAAAAAATAATCTCTTAAAATTGTCACAAAATTTTTGAAATAATATTTACATACCCTGCTTGCGAAGGCAATTGAAACAAATATTTTATCTACTATTTTATTATTGCACTTTAATTAATGAATTGAAATTGTGTATAGAACAGTGGTTCTCAACCTGGGCCCCAAAAGGTTCGTAGATTTCTGGAGGTTCATGAACTTACACACAGAAAGATTAAATATTCATTTTTGTTGCAGACATTATACCTAAAAGTGAAACGAAATTCCACTCGAAAGGTCTCCAAGGATTTTGACATTCCTCAAAAGAAGTTTATCTTCGTCTTTGACATTAATTTTAATAATAATTAATGTTATTTTGAGAGAGGATCCACGAGCTCCTGTTAGCAGTGTTGTGTAGATGAAATGAACTACTTTCATACCGATATCTTCAATTCCTGGCAATAAATCTCTTTTCTTTCGTTAAAACAATATTTTACGCACACGTATATGCCTTCGTACATGTGTCTATTTATACAGATACACATATATGTTTATATGTAACAAATTGTATTACCTAAGCCTCGATGCGCGCGAGCGGCGCATCGTCGTTGCCTTTCTGTGTTTCTTGTTTTGTAATTAAAACAACAAAGCCAGACAAGGCCAGCGTTCCTACGTCTGGCCTGGTTGTTCTAACCTCTTAGGCACCTATTCTAACCTCCTGGCTGTTTTTTTATACAGCCCAGTGAGCAAACTATGAGTTTAGAGCCACTATAGTGGCGCATCGTGTCTAAGAGGTTAAGTTTCAAGAGACAACATAGAAACGCGATGGCGACGTACCGCTCGTATGCATCTAGCATAAATTAGACGCATAGTTTAGATAAGATTTTGTTCTGAAAATATCGAGTAAGTTTGTAGATAAATTTTCTATAGCCATTATTTTATATTTAACGAATGCTGTCAGATGTTCGTCTTACTGTAATGTAATGGACATGACTGCAATGAATGATAGGAATCGTAAAATACAGACACTTCACTTCATATCAAAATTGTCAGGAACCTTACAATTTCTTCCACAATTCCTGACAGTAATGTGTTATTGTCACCTTTGCCTTCGATTGCCAAATTGCGCGATGATCTCTGCAAAAAGCAATTTCATCAGAATCATTCGCTTGCAAGTTAATATCATTTTGCACTCACATCGTATTTCCATAAAAGGCACACATGATGTCCTTTCAGAGATTGTCCATACAGGGCCGCGGTATGGCCAATTCTTTCCACGACAATGAAATTGAACTTACAGCAGATGAAATTTAAAGTGACACGAAAATCTAGAGAAAGAACTACATCTTTTTTTACTTTGTATACCAGTTCGCTTTTAAGTATTAATTCCGTCGGTATATCCTTGTGTGAAAAAGGACGGAACATAAACGCACTACATGGCAGCGTCATAGTAAAGTCAATTTTCTCCTGCAAAGTACTTTCCTTGTTTTCTATCATGTATGTAAGCGTGCCTCTCAATTTCTGAGCAAATGTCACATCTGAAATTATAATAGTAAATTTCTTGTCGTTAGTAGTCTCCGGAGGCAGTTGGAATGGCACTTTTATACCAAATTCATCTCCAACCTGAAAAAGAAAAGAGAGAAAAAGAAATATGTTACAAAGTTCGATCGTCATACTTGGTAAATATTGTACATAATATAAGGATTAGTAAATTAGCATTATTTCTCTTTATTCAAAGCTGCCTTGTGCTAACTTACATTTCTCATTAATCTTAGCGAGGATGTATCTAGAACATCGAAAACTAATTCCTTTACAGGATTTTCACAGTGATTTATAATAATTACTGTCGCTAGTAACTTATTTGACTCGTGAGGAATATGTTCCAATCGATACATCATGGAAATCACTTTATTTTTAGCTAACTCTTCGTACGGATTCAAGAATTCCGTGAACGGTTTCTTCTCTTCGGAATTTGTGAAACTGTATCTCAAATCTGGTAATATTTCTTTTGACGGGGTCGAGATTCCTGCTGTTTCTTCGTAATCTGAAGATTTCTTGTCCCTTTTACTTTTAGACTTCTTTGACTTTCGATGTTTCGTGTCATCGTCAGTTTTCTTATGCTTCTTCTGGCTTTTTGATTTTTTATGTTTAACATCCTTCTGTTCCGATTCTTTATCACCGAATACCTGTGTATATTCATTGATAACAGAAGACTGAGTATTCTCCGAAGGAATATTATTTTCCAACCACATGTCAGTAAGTTCCAGCTGATTGTCATGTCGTTTCTCTTTGATTTCTTTAACTTTCTTCTTAGACTTCTTGTGTCCCTAGTAAACAAAATTTAAGGTAAATTACATCGCATTATATTCAACTGTTTAAAACATAAACAAGCAGAGAACAAAAAGTTACTTTTTCTTTTTTGTTTCCTTTGATTTCAGTACTTTCTTGAATCAAATTGTTTTCAAGAACTCTATGCTCCAGGACAGGCAACCTTTCATCTTCCCTCAAAGGCATATCTAGGTCGATATTTAGAGCTCTGTGAGGATCATTCGCATCCACTTTATCGTAATCATCGCTATCGCTTAGTTCTGCACCTGGTGGAAGTTCACCTATACCTGTATTCACCACTTGAATAGGATAATCATCGTCTTGCTCGTCTTCTGAGGCAGATTTTTTATCTATTCAAGATTAAATAATTAAAATTAACTCTCAAGTATCTTGAAACACGAATGGAGATTAATATAAAATTCAAACGTACTTTTCTTGGATTTCTTCTTCTTTTTACCGTGCACTTTATACCTCTTATGATTGTTCACGATCTTCAAAGAAACCGGAATATCCAACTCCGCGACAGGAATGTTTTCAAACTCTTCGTAAATGTTCGATGAATTATGATATGATCTGGAGTTCTTAAACGTGCCTTTTAAGTAATGTGGGTTGTTTTGTTGCTCCAATTTTCTAGCTTCGCGACGCTTTTCAAGTTCTTCCGCCGACGGTTCATTAAATTCTCGTTTACAATAAGCATCATTTGTTTTATCTGTTTTAATAAAAATATCATTCATATCTAAATCTTCTGAATCTGAACTTTCTGACGGTGGATCGTTAATCCATGAATCTAAGTCCAGATCCTCAGGAATTGGCACCTAAGGAAAAACAAGATAGTTTATATAATTTTATAACTCACCTTTATTATACAGGTTGCCCAATTTTAGTCTATAAATGCAAATTATTTGTAAATTATCCACTATATAAAAGAAATGGTTCACGCAAAAATTTAGTAGCTTCAAAGGGAACATAATTTTTGGTTCTTTTTTTTAGACACATTATTTTTACCATGCCAGACAATCTTTATATAACTATTTCAAGTAATCGTTACCTTTCGTTGTGCTTTGGGTGCAACAGGATTAAGTTCACCTTCGAACGCTTCCATAAGTTCTCGTGCCAAACCAGGATTTTCTTTCAAACATTCAAGTAAAACCAGTGCAGAACTAGATCTTTCTTGAACCTCTAAATCCCCACTGCACACAAAAGCTGCTATTTTATCTTTCAGTTCATAAATCTATAAAATACAAAACCATTTACGTACTCTCACGACGTGCTAATTCTTGACAAGTATTATATAACATATCGTAATTTACATTATAAGAGTGGTGGATTTTTGCAATGGAGAATTAACTATTGGAGGAAAATAAATTGAATATATATACAGGGTGTTCGGCCACTCCTGGGAAAAATTTTAATGGGGCATTCTAGAGGCCAAAATAAGATGAAAATCAAGAATACCAATTTGTTGATCGAGGCTTCGTTAAAAAGTTATTAACGTTTATAGTTGCGCCTGTAAATAGACAACCTGCGCACAGCTGTGTGCGCGTGATACTGATTCTCACTCACAAGACTCGCAACTTTAAACGTTAATAACTTTTTAACGAAGCCTCGATCAACAAATTGGTATTTTTCATTTTCGTCTTATTTTGGCCTCTAAAATCTCCCATTCAAATTTTTCCCACGGGTAATTGAACACCCTGTATGTACACCCATGGGAAAAATTTTAATGGGGGATTCTAGAGGCCAAAATAAGATGAAAATCAAGAATACCAATTTGTTGATCGAGGCTTCGTTAAAAAGTTATTAACGTTTATAGTTGCGCCTGTAAATAGGCAACCTGCGCACAGCTGTGTGCGCGTGATACTGATTCTCACTCACAAGACTCGCAACTTTAAACGTTAATAACTTTTTAACGAAGCCTCAATCGACAAATTGGTATTCTTCATTTTCGTCTTATTTTGGCCTCTAGAATCCCCTATTAAAATTTTTCCCAGGAGTGGTCTAACACCCCACTCTCACTCTCATCGTTCACTACATCCTTCACTCCTACACGAGTAAAGTAAAACGTTTTACGTAACACACCATTAAAACTTAAAATCGAAAGTAACGTTTACATAATTTTGTTGCATCAGTACACAAAGTGTACAAAGAAATGAAGAATTTACGGTTCATTTTACCTGGTTCATTTTGTCAATATCCTCATACATTTCAGCTGTACACAATGTCGCTGTAGTAAGTTTTAAAATGTTATGAACATAAACAGCTTGAATATGTCCTGGTAAGCTAGAAGCTTGCGATCGTAACATCGAATGTAATGTTGCTAGAGGATCTTCTAATTCGCTGTCAATTTAATGGGTTATTAATTATATTTCAATCAGAATATTTATTTGAAACAATATAGGGGACCGTATGATACCTGGAGAACTCTCCACAAATCCATGCAGCAGCATATAGAACTTCAGACATCGTTGCTCTTGGCTGACCTGTTAGAAGGTATGAATTCTCTAGCAGTAAGGCACATTGTTGAACTGCATATTTTCGTATAGCTTGTACACGAATCGCTACGTCAAGTAATTGAGTTGCTACTAATGGTCCATGTTTGGTACCTTCCATTCGTGTAAGTTCAACCAATACAGATATGTACCTATAAATGTAAATAGGTATTATACAAACCATATAGCCGAACAAAAATTAAGCATGTTCTATACATCATCGCTTTACCATTCAAAGTAAGTAACAAATTGATAATTATTTTGCGAACAGATCTGTATAATTTTCGAGAGCAGTTCGTCCCTGTAAGCAGTGCCCTCAGCTTTATCCATATGCACCATTAACTTCTTAACTATTTCCATTAAATTTTTCTTCGAGACCATCCCATATAGTAAATCCAAGGCACGCAATCTTATACTTTCATCTTTATCATCCAAACACTGCATTATAAGATCTTTGTGAGCTTGCACGCTCTTAGGATGAGTCTTCAGAATTTTCGACATTGCTAGCAGCCCCAAGTACTTCAGATTTTGATCAGAATCTTCTATCAGTATCCTTAACTTTTGAACGCACAGCTGTATTGAATCAGAGTGATTCGGCATGCCAGATGAAATCGAAATTAATACAGCTATTACTGTATTTATACATTCGTATAACAGAGACATTGCTGATGTACTAAAAACCAGTAATATCACGTAATTAGTACTAAATTGCATATTCTATATATATGTATTGCTATACTTACATAATTAACAGTTTAGAAAATTAAAATAAATCTCGCAACAAAATACTGAAAGATTACGAAAAAAAAAAAATATTCAAATAAAATTTAAAAGCCATTATACAAGCAGCAATCAAATCTGCCGGTGCATTGTATTTCGTTATAATTATCGATAAAAATACATTAAATACCTGTGTATCAAATTTGTAAGGGGTTCTATTAATTTTTTGCCAAGCCTAGGTTCTAGAGGTGTCAACGCGCCAAACTGTAAATATAATTACAATCTAAGAAATATAACGAGACTTAACGTACAAATATTTCTAAACATAATTTACACACAACATACAAAGTAAACGCTCACAGGTAAGTATGAAAAGTAAACACAGGCTACTAACGCATACTGCAACTAATGTCTAGAACTTTACTATATCATCGTGAGAAAAATAATCAACTAGTATGAAAACCTTGAAATCAGGTCAATTAGTGGTTGAGTGAGTCGCCGACCCATTTTTGGCTCAATCAGTGTTATAGTGGAGAACTGAGCACGTGAAACAAGACCAATATTACTTGGCTCATATATATATATATATTTAAATATTCATTAATTATAACAGTGAGCCTACATTTTCTTTAATCTGTTTCACCTTATTTTTATAAAATCGAGAAATAGCATCCACTCACCAGTTTAATAATTTTTATCAGCATCCAATTATTGGTAGACGTTGTCATAAGCTTGAAGAAGACCGGTGCTAGACTTAAATAGTTTTTTGGATTCTTTCTTGCCAATTCGCAAACTACATTAACTGCAGCGCTTTGCACACCACTGTCCGGATCTTCCAACTTTTCTTTCAATCTTGGAAACGCAGGCCGTAAAGCCTCTGGGAATCGCAAGAAAACTTTGTACATCATCAGTACAGCTTTCTTACGCAAGTACGGCTTCGTAGATGTCAACAATGTCATTATGTCATTAACTAGGTCGCGTGCAAGATCTGAGCTTATAAAGCAGGACAGACCGCTCAGAGCTAAACCAGCGTCGTACTGATTTTGGCTGTTCAGATCTTTACGAATCATGTTGGTGGTTAACATCAAAAGCTGTAATAAATTATCGTATCGATTATTACATCATAAAATCGATATTATATTATTTAATACTTAAATGATGTCATACTTCCGTATCTGCATGAAAACTCTGACTTCCTGCTAAATAACCGATTCGTTTATACGTGAATTTTGCTGATGACATCACTTCGATTATGTTGAAACCGGCCCAACTAATATCATACCCCAACATTTGAAGCTAAATAAGTTTAAATAAATTACGTTAGTAGTATGAAAAATTTAACCGATTGCAAATTATGTGCACGTTAAACTTACATATGTTAGCTTCGCTACAGCATTTGCTTTGACCGCAACATTGTCTTGTCGTAATTCTTGTTTGATCTCTTCTATACATTGTGCAATATATTTTGCCTATAATAACGTTGATATATTTATTAATAAAAACGAAAAGTAATTAAGACCCTTAATGCAAGTACGAATGAGGTTAGGTCGTCGTAATTGATACTCGAAACCAATCTACGATACGTAATTATCAACGTACCTCGTTTTCCTTGTTGTTCCTAATTCCACGTACTAAATCCGTCAGATTTTTGTCGAACATACGTTCGAAATTTCCTTTTACTTTACGAAGAGCCATAATGGCATTTAAAAAATAGATGATATATTTTCAATACCACTTAAAAGGTTTCTCTCTACATCCGTCCAATATTCCGACTTAATCGGATAATTTGCTTTGATTACATTACCGTATGTTAGAAACCTTAAACTTTAATCACAGTCTTACATTTACATTTTTTGACAGATCGGCGGATAAGAAAGTCTCTCGACGATCAAACCTAAGAATTATCGCAAATAGACAAACTACTCAACATTTCATTCATTAGAAGAAATTCGTGCGAACACAAAATTCCCAAGTTTTGCCAAATTATAGATTTGCTAGTTACAATTCATCTGTTTTGATTGGTTACCTAGCATGAACAGTGACACTATATTATAGTTGCATAGAGATGGCGTCAATTGTTACTTTTGAATCACTCGTGATTCGATCACGTTCATTCCCAATCATGGTGTTAAATTAAAAGTGATAAATAGATGTAAGTATAAGTTTTATTTCTCATTGTTTCAACATTCGTTTCATAAATGTTCGTAAAATTATTCGACAAAGTAATGTATACGCAAAACTAACCTATTTGTAATTTTGAATTCTAACTCATTTCTTTATAATACAAATATATACAAAATGTCGTATTAAATGTATGTTTTCATAAAATGGACATGAGAATTTTCATTACTGATGGTTTTATACTTTTTCTTATTTCTAAAGCGAATGTTTTACAATGCTTCTTTTTCGTGGCAACAAACTTATCATTTATTTAAACAATCGACTGAAGGAATTTGACATTTGAAATGTACAAAATATGCAATTGAGCTGCCTTTTTCAGTACTCAGACTATATTACTATACAATTTAAATTTGGCGCGTTTGTACTTCTTTGAATTTCCACTGAGGGGCGTTAGTGTGATAAATCACTGTTAGTGATTTTTGCACGCCATCTCTAATCGTTAGTGCTAATTCCCCTCAGTGGAAATTCAAAGAATTACAAACGCGCCAAATTTAAATTGTATTGTAATGTAGTCTAAGCAATGAAAAAGGCTGATAATTTTGATGGTTTTAAATTATCTATGTTGTTATTTTTAAATAATAACCCAGCCTTTTTCATTGCTTAGACTACATTACTATACAATTTAAATTTGGCGCGTTTGTAATTCTTTGAATTTCCGCCGAGGGGCGTTAGCGGAACACTAAAGGTCACAGTTAACGTGACCCGCTACTAAAACGCCATCTTTCGGATCACAATTCATTATTTAAAACTATTCAAATTATCTATGAAATATTTTTTTGTACAGTTACAATTAAAGGAAATATGTAATCAGGTGATTTGTTTCGAATAGAATATTTTATATATTGAAAAATATTCTATAAATTTGTTCTTATTCACAACCATATTATTACGTTTTATTATTAATTGCAACCAGAGATGGCGTGCAAAACCACTAACAGTGATCACAAGCTCGTGATTAAACTCCATTCACGACCGTGATCCGAAAGATGGCGTTTCAGTAGCGGTTCACGTTAACTATTGAAAGAACATCACAATCTATGTATCATTGGTATAGTAAACATCACCGTCAAGAGACATAATTTACACATAAATTAATTCTGGAGTTCTAGGTTGTTTTAGAGTCATATTATAATAACCGAATGCATACTAATGTCAAATATAACGTGCAATAGAAAACAATATACATTCAAATAAGACATTGAAGATCGATAGAAACTTTGCAAAAAAAAAAAATGATATTTGAAAGAAAACTTTTCCTGCGATATAATCGCTATTTAGAATCGTTAAAATCTTGTATGAAACATTTTTTCGTATCGTCGCGAATTAAAGAGATAATTATGCGAGCTGTTTCGAACGAGACACCCTGTATATCTTGTTACGCCTCTTATTATAGGCCGCATCTAACTTCTTATATCGCGCGGTTGTATTCTATTGCATACACGAAACAAAACCGTCGCGTGTAGCGCCAATTGTCAAAGTGTACGTCCATGTATTACACGGTTTTTCTTTGTATTGACCCATCCAATACTCTGTTTCGCAAGTCCTCTATACGCTTATTTGCGAGTTCGTTTCAGATTGCTCTCAACTTTCGTAGTAAGCTTAACGGATATTTAGAGAAGCCATCGGAACAATAGGGTAGAGAAGTGTTAAAATTTTTTCCGTAAAATGGTGTCACGAAAACAACAAGCGTACAACTAACGATGAAACGCGCGACGTTGTTCCATGGCATACGGTAAAAATTTCATGGAAACTGTGCGTCGTAATAAGTCGGGAAACATATAAACTGTTCGAAGAAGCTTCACGTTAATTCGTCTGGGCATCACTGCTAAGACATTGTCTCACATCGTGGCATGTTTTCGTGGTGCACAAAAGAGCCGAAGGTTGAGAACCTCCCATTTTTGTACATTAATGTTTTTTTTTATTTGCGTTAAAAAAATACGTATATTTAGAATAACATGATCGTGGCTCGTACGTGTATCTTCACGTTTCGTACACATTACTGACCGTACTGACGCATCTGAAAACGTACTTTGTCACAAACATGAATAGTTTTTTAAATATCTACCACAATCATAGAAGCATTTATGAGTTCTATTGTAATGCATTTCTGCTTTTTTACTAACAGTAATATGTTGTTATCGTACTAGATAAAATGTTTAAATATGTGCTGCTCACGCATAGGTTTGAATTTTATAGCAACTTAATGTTTGTACCGTAAAGTGTTTTCTTTTTTCTGATCGGAAAATAACGAACAATAAAGACTGTAAAAGTATAGAAAGTGAGAGGAAATATTTTATTAAAAATGTATACTTGTTAGCGAAACTGCTATGTAACATGTCGATCGCTTGTATACAACAGATAAATTATTTTTTACTTTCAGTAAGCAATGACAGGATACTTCGATTTGCCGTTTAATATGGACAGAATATGCAGAATTTGTCTTACAGAGGGTACTAATTTATCCCCTATTTTTTGTGGAGATCAAGAAGTAAGTGACTTTTCGGGTCTTCCACAAAAGATACAAATTTGCGGGTCGATAGAAATTCACGAACAAGACGGATTGCCTTCGTTAATTTGTGATATTTGCATTTACAAAGCAAGCGTTGCTCACGAATTTAGACAACAGTGTCAACATTCTGATGCCAAGTTGCGAATGTACTATAATAAACCATCGAAGACTACGAACATGGTAAATATGATGCGATTCGTTTGGAGTTTATGTGAAACGTAGCATGCGTACGTATATTTTCTTAAATATTTTAGGACACGCA
The DNA here is from genome assembly GCF_051014445.1 of Colletes latitarsis. Classification (NCBI taxonomy): domain Eukaryota; kingdom Metazoa; phylum Arthropoda; class Insecta; order Hymenoptera; family Colletidae; genus Colletes; species Colletes latitarsis. Next base: position 10,148,701 of record NC_135146.1, read on the forward strand.
TATGCAAACAGACTCAAAGATAAGGACAGCAACACCAAAAAAACAAGTCACAGAGGGGGATTATTTTGTGAAAGAAGAAGTGCAAATAGCATCGAATTCTCAAGAGTACGTGCAAAGGAATTCGTACGAGTCAAGAGATGAATCTAGCTTAAACACGGAAGAGATTACTATACAAGATGAAAAACTGTTCATATGTTCTATCGGATTCGAAGGATCTAAGGAAACCGAAAAGGAACCTTGCATTCCGGAGAATAATATACACGAGACTTCTCTGACGCAAGGAAATAGCAATGATATTACAGAAACTATAGGTGCGCAAAGTAAATTAGAGGAGAATCAAGATATTAATCAGAATACAGACGAAACTGACAAGAAACAAGAAAATGAGTTTCTCAGTGAAAGTATATTAAACGATAACGTTACAGAAGAAGGAAGAATTCCACAAAAACGTACATCGACTCGGAAAATGAAATCAGTGTCTAATAAAACTTATAACAAAGATGAAATCGATGACAATTATTACGATCCAGGTAGCGATAGCCAGGATTCTGGAGAATCAAAATTTAAATGCAAAGTGTGCTCGAAACATTACAGCACACAAAAGGGCTTAAAAAAGCATTCCCTTGTTCACGAAAAAAAGTATAAATGCGACATCTGTTTGAAAATGTTTTACAAGCAGGAGAATATGGAGACCCATAAAAAGATACACGCAGCGAAACCACTTGCATGTAAATTATGTCACGCGTCTTTCTCTAAACCTCAGGGCTTTGCGCGCCATCTGAAGTCCCATACGGAGAAACTAAACAACATGATTAAACAAATCAACACGGACGAACAGAAAGATAACAAAGAGCCAAAAAAAGAAATGAAAGTTGAAGACGATACAGATGACGAGAGTGGTACCGTAAACGAAATCGATGAGTTCGAGAATGCACCTGAGTTGTACAAATGTGACGTTTGTAGTCAGTATTGTTCTTCTTTAAAAAATCTGAAAAGACATGCTCTCGTGCATGGGGACAAGAAGTATTCCTGTACCGTGTGTAAGAAATGGTTCTTCAGACCAGATACACTTAAGAAACACGCAGAGAAACATGGCCATGGATTATTAGACAATTTAGTAGACAATAATAAATTCTTCGATTCGGATGATGATCCCTTCCCAGATACTACGAGGAATGCTTTGCAAGAGAACGAAAGCGTTAAGAAGGAAGAAAGCGACGAGGATGGTTCTGGCGAATACAAATGTCAACACTGTGATAAAATCATGGCAACGAAGAAGGGTCTCAGACGTCATGTGTCGATGCATAAGCCAAAACCCGAACCAGTTACGTGTGAAATTTGTAGGAAAGTCTGTGCTAGTCAAGCCCGTCTTGTTCTTCATCAAAGGACACATAAGCCAAAAGAGAAGGTTCCCAGAGAGTACTTGTGCCACATCTGTAGTAAAGTATATCCCAGTAATTCTTCTCTCACGTATCATATGAGAACTCATACTGGTGTGAAACCACACGTATGTAAAACATGTAACAGTGGATTTACCACAACGACCAGTTTGGCGAATCATATTAGAATCCATACGGGTGACAAACCATTTGTTTGCCACGTCTGTAGCGCAGCGTTCGCTGTAAGTTCGGCTTTTAGGCGACATTTGACCAGACATACAGGCGAGGCAAACTATCTTTGTAAAACGTGTGGTAAAGCATTCAAAAGACTTAGTACGTTGAAGGAACATACTTACACGCATTCTGGTGAAAAACCATACGTATGCAAAACATGTGGCGCCGCCTATAGTCACAGTGGTAGTTTGTTTGCGCATCAGAAGCGTTGTCGAGCTCAATATGGTGAGATGGTTGTGGATGAGCATCACCACGCGGTTGCTCATCACATTCACGTGAATAATGTACAATCTGCAGTGCGGTCACTTGCTGTGATAGGACAGATGTTTTAGAAGACTAACGATTCATCGTATCAGAACTAATGATTTGAATTGTGCATCATAATGAATTATATATAGACTGTTAAAAGACTATAGAGCGTGCTACGATTTTCATAGTATATAATACAGCATTATTGTAGAGATCGTGCACTTGTGTAAATATATAAGCAGCTCCTTTTTTACAGAGAAAACAATTATTTAAATACTCATACGATAATTAATCAACCTATCCAGACTAGTGCTTTATCGCAAAAAAAAAAGAAGAATTTATCTATTTGCGTAGTAAGTAAATATTCAGTGTACGAACATTTTTCTTTTTAAATCTAGTTAGTATTGACTCCAATAATGATTGTATAACTTGAGTATGTAATACACGTAACTTAAATGCATTCCGTACATATTTTTTGCATTTCTTTTCTTTCTCTTTACGTCGAGAGATTCTTATCCGTGGTAAACTTTATATCACGTATATCTGCATTACTGGACGCTTTACTTTTCATGTTATACATCATTACTGCATTCATAACATCAAAGCACTAGTTTAGGCATGTGATTAAGATGTGAAGATTTAATACAAAAAAAAAAGTGAATGTACAAGGTAAATAATCAAAATTAAACCTACGTATTAGCCTCGCAAATATATTTTATTTTGAGTTATACTTAAAATTACAATTCATATTTAATATATAAATAAATTTGTACACACGTAATGAGAAATGTACAAAAATCTACAAATATTAGTTGCTATTAATAGATTGAGAAAAAAAAAAAGAGACTGATTCTCATTTATATAAATGCATTAATGATGAGAGAACATTTTATAACTCTTGTATCGAAAGTAATTAAACTAAAATCATTAGATGATCATTCCCAAAAATTGTTATATCTTTTTATTTTATATAAGTATTAGTATTACTTAGTCTTCAGTCTTTAATGCAGTCTGTGTTATATTTAATTCATTAAAAGACATTAGCTTTATGTTTACTTCGAATATTAGTTCTACGTTAATTTAAAACAAATTTATTCGAAGTACTACTACTATTACATTCGTTGAATGTAAGTATAAATCTATCATTGCTAATATGTATCATCCGTCAACTATGCAAATTTTTTATGTACGTTCTAATATTTTCGTATGTCAATTTCTCAAGTACAAAGTTCTATAATTTTTATTATAAATGTACAAAAATATCTTACACTTTAATGCATCATTTTATATGCTTAATTATTCACATATAATCAACACATACATACCATAAATAGTAATTCATTGTGCCATCCAGATAACATAAATGACGTGAACTTAAAAAATATCGTTTGAGTTATTATTTTATTTTTTATTATATTTTGTATTTATGTACAAGATATTCTTTACTTTATATTAAATTTCAATATATGCACATTCACCTTAATTAAGATATCAGTAAACTTAAAGTTTCGACAAATGGATGCTAATATTTAGATAAGTAAATAAATATATATCTTAAACAATAACATCTTTCACTGGGCAATGCGTAATCAAAACTTATTTAATATTGAAGTAATTTATATTAATTACGGCACATTCATTTACAGATACAATTTATGTGTATGTATAGAACAGTAATACTACAAAATAAAACGGAAAGCATTATCATGAAATATTACCATAAATCAATAAAGTGTAACGAATTGCTTAGGCATTTTTAAATGTACATAACTAAACCATTACTATTTTCATTTATTAAAATAGTAGATAACAATCTATAGATTTATCATATTATAGTAGACAAAGTAAAACATAATAATTATACAGGGTGTCACGTTTAAGTGCTAAAGATGGAATATCTCACCAGGTATTAAAATGATCAAAAATGTGTTCTGATGAAAGTTGTTTTATTTAAAAGGGCACATTATGTAATATAAATAATTTTTGTGTGAGGTGGAGTGGTGGGGGAGATTTCAAGGTCAAACTACTTTTTTTTAAATGGAATCATATATTTTTTTGTTAATAATATGATAGCGTTTGTTGAGATTCAACGATCTACCACAATTGTGAGTTTGTTAAAATGAATCCTGCGTAATTATACTATTTGCTTGTGCCGGATCCAGTTTTTAATCAGTTTTTTCTAAGATCGTAGAGATGCCAATCCTACAATTAATATGAGAAATTATGAATTATTTCAAATATTATAAATGATTGTTTTTAATTTTTACTTGTTATACTAGTTTGTAATAACAAGAATTAATTAATGACGTTGTATGTATCGTCTTCTCACGAGAAGAAGGCACAGCGTGTTTACATCCCCACTCCTGCTGCTGTCCACTGATTGGTCGAAAACGGTGACAGCCAATCAGCGGATTGCAGCAAGAGTGGGGATGTAAACACATTGTGCCTTCTTCCCGTGGAAGGACCTTATCCTTCAACATGTCCATCATTGTTGAGTATGTTAAGTATAACTAAAAACACTAAAAAATAATATAAAAATGCTACTATTATAAATTAAAACGTTCTTTCTTCGACTTAACTCTTTGTGGCACAGGATTTCAGATAATAAAATAGACCCATGTTGCATAGGAATTTTATTGCGTTTTAAATTAAACAAAATTGGTATATTATTAATAAAGGTATCATATAATGTAAAAACATAAAGAAAATAGTAATAGTTTAATTAAACTATGAACCTGTATTGGCATGTTGAATGTTGCCAACACAAGTAACATTTGATGAAGATATTACCAACTGCTTTACGTAAATAAGACGAAATATAAACCTATGCGCGCGCATGCAGCTATTGCAATATAAAAATGTCCCGCCATGCATTATGGTGCGTTTTTAATCCCAGCGTGCCTCCAAAGAGTTGAAGTGACTATTCAAAGTCGAAAGTATCAACTTAGAGGCCTAAGTGGAGACAAAGATCTCGATTTTTATTATTAGAGTACGACTAATAATTGATCTGACTCGTAATATCATGTAGTAGGTCGTTGAATTTGTCTTAACAAATGCTACCATGTTATGAACAAAGTAATATATGGTTCCATTTAAAAAAATTAGCTTGACCTTGAAATCTCCCCCCACCACACCACCTATAAAAAAATCATTTATATCGCATAATGTGCTCCTTTAAATAAAACAATTTTTGTAAGAATTCTTTTGATATCTTCAATACATGAGATATTCCACCTTTCGCACTTAAACGTGACACACTGTATACAGGGTGTTCGGCTACCCTTGGGAAAAATTTTAATGGGAGATTCTAGAGACCAAAATAAGTCAAAAATCAAGAATACCAATTTGTTGATTGAGGCTTCGTTAAAAAGTTATTAACGTTTAAAGTTCTGCGTACGCAGCGCGGACGGTTGTCGTCTCACAGGCGGAGCTTCAAACGTTAATAACTTTTTAATGAAGCCTCGATCAACAAATTGGTATTCTTGATTTTCGTCTTGTTTTGGTCTTTAGAATCCCCCATTAAAATTTTTCCCATGGGTGTACATATAGGGTGTTCAGTTAACCGTGGGAAAAATTTTAATGGGAAATTCTAGAGACCAAAATAAGTCAAAAATCAAGAATACCAATTTGTCGATTGAGGCTTCGTTAAAAAGTTATTAACGTTTAAAGTTCTGCGCACGCAGCGCGCACGGTTGCCGTCTCACAGGCGGAACTTTAAACGTTAATAACTTTTTAACGAAGCCTCGATCAACAAATTGGTATTCTTCATTTTCGTCTTGTTTTGGCCTCTAGAATCTCCTATTAAAATTTTGCCCAAGGATGGTCAAATACCCTGTACACAACAGCATTGAAAGGTAAGGTAACATGTGAAAAATTAAAGATTGATACGAAGATTTCAAGGATTTAAAGACACTCACATTAAAGAAAGCAACACAAAAGCTAATACATGTTGATGTACGAGTCTCTTATTGTCACTTTTTATTCCTTGCTGCGCTGCCGTTTTTTCTTGAGTATCTTGTAGCGACGCCAAATAGAAGCTCGCGTTCGTTTTAGAACTTTTGCCAAATCTGAATATTTCCGTTTCTCATCAAGTTTTGTATTGTGTTCCAGGTGATCTAGAATCATTCTGTCTTCGTCTGGAAGGAACCTTAAAAATTGAAATAAAATATTCTTATATAATAGACAGAAATTATAATTAGGATAATTCTAAGCTCGATGTTGTTTACCAACGATTATTTTGATTTTTAAAAGAATTTTGAAAATTGTGTACATAAAACAAGTAACTACTGTCGTGTGTTCCTAGATTAAAATATATATAATATTTCTACAATGCTCCTTTATTTTTAAGAATTAAATGCTTTACCTTCTTTGCACGTGGTTTGCATATAAAACTCTAAATCTATGATATACACTGTACAAAGTTCGATTGGGTAAGCCGTCTGCTAAAAATTGAACAAATTTTCTTCTTTCTCTCTTGCTACGAATATACGTTTTATTTTGTTCTCTTAAAAGCAAAAATGGCTGAACTTTTTCGTACTTCCAATTATGCAACTATATAAAAGAGTAGAAATATGTTTAAATTAATGAAAAACACAATTTTATTGTACAGAAACCATAGAAAATACAAATATTATTAACAAACCTTACAAAACGATTGCCAGTTGCTAGTGATTATTTCATCTTCTGATGGATCATAGCATCCCCTTCTAAGTGGACTTATTTCTTCAAACCTTTTTATTTCATAATGTGTCGGAGGACGAGATCCAGCTCGTGATTCAATTTCATGCTGTGGCAATACAGGGTTTCTTAACTGTATTTGTAAATATCGTAGAACCTATAATAATGAAATAACATTGTAAAATAACATACATAGTGTATACAAGAGAAAAGTATATTCCCAATTTATAAAATATTAATGTCAAAGAATTGTTAAACATATTACCTCCGCATCTGTGTTAGAAAGCTTATTTTCTTCTCTGATTTCTTGTGCAAGTATATTAACATCATCGAGTTCCATCTTACAAGCTTCTTACTTTAACCACGACTAGTCTAAATGTTTGAAAAAGTAAAAACGTAAATACAATTATATCTAGAAGGTCCTACACCAACTGAAGTCTAACCAAATTAATAGAACAAATTTTTCATTTTTACCATGATATTATACATTTAAAACCGAAAATATAATTATGGATGTATTTATATTGTGTTAAAAACGGATATTGTATGATTCTCTGATTGATTTAAAAAATTACTCCAAAACGAACACAGGAACAAAACGAGAGATAAATGGTGAAATAATGGTTAATTAAACATTTTACATGGTATAAATTATACAGAATCATATGTTTACTGTTAAAATAACTTACCACTTATTTAATTAGAAAACAAAAATACAACTGAATACAATCGACAGTAGTGTGGCCAGATCGACCATAATAGAACGCACAAAAAACGATTGGAGTAACGATGAATTTGTTATAACCCCTAACGAACGTGTTTACATCCCCACTCCTGTTGCAGTCCGCTGATTGGTCGAATACGATGACGAAATCGGTGACAGCCAATCAGCGGACTGCAACAGGAGTGGGGATGTAAACACGTTATGCCTGCTATCCCCACCACTCCGTCAGACGCTAAGGAAGTTCGTCATTACTAATGTCATCGTCGATGCATTCAGTCATGCCACATTTGGTCACCCTGTACGAGCTGTGATGCGTGAGCTCGACACTTCGCGCAACATTCGAAAGAAGATACGCGTCACGTGTGTTTTAGTTAATTATAAGAATAATATTGATAGAAGAAAATGGGAAAAGCAAAGAAATTAAAAGTTTCCAAACGTGAAACGAAACAATCAAAAGTGGCCTTGTTGGATCAAATAGAAGAAGAGAAAGTAGTGAAATCGAAAAATAGAAACAAGACCAGAATTCGCAACGATGGAGACGAAGAGGTTAATTTATATTTGACAATTTTATATCGTTAATTTAAAATCTTACACTGTATCAATCTTAAATATATTGTTTCATTTTATGATTTGTAGTTTGTGGATTCTTCTCTTTCAAAGAAGATTTTGTCGCAAGCTAGACAACAGCAAATAGAAATCGAGGAAGAAATTGGAATGGTGCAGTCATCGGTTACAAAAAGTCCAGTAGTAAAGCTTTCCACCGAATTCAGCGATACAGAGGACCACTCGAGCGAAGATGAATACGATGGTTCACATTATTATGAAAATATTGAAATAAACGAGGAGGATGAGCGAGCTATAGAAATGTTCATGTCTAAAGATGCTACGCCTACGAAAACATTAGCTGACATAATACTGGAGAAGTTAACAGAAAAGAAAACAGAAATTGAAACTCAATTCTCGGACGTAGGTTCTATTCAAATGCAAGAATTGGATCCAAGAGTGAAAGCAATGTACGAAGGTGTTAGAAATGTTTTGGCAAAGTATCGCAGCGGAAAGTTACCGAAAGCATTTAAAATTGTTCCCACTTTGAGAAACTGGGAACAAATATTGTACATCACAGATCCACCGAAATGGTCGGCTGCAGCTATGTATCAAGCTACTCGAATATTTGCTTCTAATCTTAAAGAGAAAATGGCACAGAGATTTTATAACTTAGTGCTGTTGCCCCGTATCAGAGACGACTTGGTAGAATATAAAAGACTTAACTTTCATTTGTATCAAGCGTTACGAAAAGCATTGTATAAGCCTGCTGGTTTCATGAAAGGATTTTTACTTCCCCTGTTAGAATCTGGAACTTGTACGTTAAGAGAAGCCGTTATCATTGGATCTGTGATCGCCAAGAATTCAATACCAATTTTACATTCTTCGGCAGCAATATTGAAGATCGCAGAAATGGATTACACCGGTGCAAATAGTATTTTTCTTAGGATATTTTTAGATAAAAAATACGCACTTCCGTACAGGGTCATAGATGGCGTTGTGTTTCACTTTCTTAGGTAAAATCATATTTAATTTAAATCACATGTTATCGTATTTAAAAATTAATATTTGCTTGCAGGTTTGAAAGTGATCCTAGGGAATTACCAGTTCTATGGCATCAGGCATTATTAACTTTTGCACAACGTTACAAAAGCGATATTAGTTCTGAACAAAAGGAGGCTTTATTAGGATTATTAAAGAAGAAATTTCATCGTACGATTACACCTGAAATACGAAGAGAATTGCAGCATGCAAAATGTAGGGATTTAGAAATCACAGAACCTAAACCAGAACCAATGGTATGTTGAAGGTTCCGTATAAAAATTGTAAGTTGCATTTCTTTGGAAAGAAAAAAATTCGTTGATCTTTTACGAACCAAATTGAATATTTTACATCACATTGGTATACGAAATATACACAAAAAAATGGTTGTACTATTAAATTTATTTTAAAAATCGCAATATAGAAGTACTCAATTACAGGTATTAATGAATATCGCATAATATTATATAAACTTTTCAATCATACATAATTATTGTTTGCAGTTCGTTTAAAAATAAAAATAAAAATTCTGGTATCCTTTATAACGAATATGTAATACTTGATGAACGTTTAAGGTCACATTCGTGATCCTCGATTGCTATAAATTATAAAGTTAAAATCACATTAAAAACTCTATTAAAAATAATAAAAATAACTTTCGTATTTAAATCTAACAAAATGTAAAAAACAATAGAAGTATATTTTTAATATTAGGGTATTTATATCTAAATTGACGTATTTTGTTTAAGTATTTGTATACCTTCTCGCAATATATTTTATATATATACAGAATTTAAATACAATAATTATTTAAATAAACGCTGTTTGCATTTAAGTTTAGAGACATTGCAATATAAAAATACCTACCAATAAAGTATAAAAGAAAATTACCTCTCTATCGTTTAAACAACTATTTGACAAGTAGTTTTACATACTTTTGCATCTATTTCTACAATGACAACGGTAAAAATCATACTAACACAAATCATATATATATATATTACAATATTCGAAATTTTAAACGTTTGCGGTGCTTTAACTTTCTACAACCGTTTAAAGTTTATTTCTTTTTGAAAAATGTGGTAATATTTTTGGATCCAGCAGCTGCCTTTTGCCTGGCTAACTCCTTTTTACCGACAGTAGTTTTCTGAGGCTGCGTAATACAAATATCGTAAGAATACACACGGATCAGAATATTATTTATACATATAGAAAAGAAAATATTACCTTTTCTGATTTGGGCAAATCAGGAACTTTTGGTTTTAATATTGACTCATTTTCAGTTAAATCTTTCTTAGATCTCTTCTCACTCGTGGCGTCTTTAGGACTACTTAATTTTCGTTTCTTAGTTTCAGTTTCATCCGGTATATTTAAATGTTGTGCTAACTTTTTGGACAAATCTTCTGAAAGATATTCCGATACTATACCATGTGCGTATTTTAAATACTCTGTAGAAAAAGATAAATGTATATTGTTATTTACACTTTCAATTATAAATATACTTTTTCATTGTATTAGCTATTATGGATGAATAGAATTCACATTTGTTAAGAGGATATAGCCGAATAAGGGGGTCAAATGTGTACTTGAATTAAATTTGACATACGATGGATCCATCGATAGATCATCAGGAAAAAACATTCCAAATTTCAGCCCTCTATCTTGTTCGGAAGGGTAGTTATTGAGAAAATCCGGATTAGCGAATTAGTGCCTATTTCCTCTATTTAATCGAGTAGGAAAATTATGACAAAAATCTGGTGCATTGTGGTTATCGAGATACGTGTTTGAGAATTTTTTCCGATTTTTCGTTTCCAAATTCTAGGTGTGAAAAATTAAAAACGCAGGAAAATACCAATTTCGTATTGAAGCTTTCGAGACACTGGATTTATATAATTACTGTAAATGCGTATTGTCATTGATTATGTCCCTGAATTTTTTCTGGGCTGAGGGCTGAAATTGGAATGTTTTTTTGATACCCTTTGATACCTTTTCAATAGAAGTTTAATATAGACTAATTTTAATTCTTACCCACTTCCGAAGCATTCTCAAGCTTAACACTTTTAACATAAGTAGCACTAATAGCACCCTGGGACACATGAATACCCTTTTGTTTTAACACATCCGCTACTCTTTCTACTTTCTTTTGTAACCAGATTAAAGTCTTTTCTTCGTTAAATTTGTAAGCCTGCAACGACTCGTCTCCCTTACGGTCGGCCACTAACGTCAACTTTAAACTCTGACATTGAGCGAGACGAGACGTTTCTGGGAAATCCTCGTCCCAAAGACATTGATCTAATGGTTGTGCTTGTTGCGACTATGAATGTAACATTTAAGATTATTAATCCTAGATCAGCAAATTGAAGCATCATAGTAGGTTAAAATAATATCCTCATAACATGGTTAACAGATTGAAACGTTACCTTTCTTAAATAAGGTAGTACTAAGAATATTGGATCGATAGGAGTAGATAAATGCATCTTTCCATCTGACTTCACATTGTCGTCTATAAACCACGATCTCTTATTCTCATCGAACGTTAAAACTTCTTGTACCGTTAAGTTTCCAGGACTGAAGACGAACATAGCAGGTTGATTCGAAGCTGGGTGTCTTAATTTAATTACATCAGGTATTCCTCCGTGTGTATTATCTAAACCATCACCTAAAACATTTAAAACATGCCTTAAAAAGGATAATCTAAAAAACGACGTGAAAATGTAAAATATTCGCAAGTGTCAAAGAAACCATAGAGAAAATACCGGCAAATATCTAACTGCGATACGAATGGTTAAGGCATGAAGTTAGAATGAGAAATTATTTTCACCCATTTATTCACCTTTCATAAGAAAAACCCACGTATTTGTACCTGGATACGAATTGGTTGTTTTGACGCACTTTTTTGGCGATGCTTTGGTACGCGGCATATTTACGCGCGTTTTACACGATCGATATCACGTTAGGTTATTTACACCTCACGCACAATTTCCACCGTGCATTAATCCATACACGTAAAACAAATTTAGCGATCAGCCATTTTTGGTAAAAGGACCGACTCTTAATTTCGTGTTACTCGTTAATCGTTCTATGCTACACAGCGTGTCTATTTCGGTAAACGAGTACGTTAGACGCGACATGCCGCTGGCGTTACACGGGATAACATTTGAAATCTCGATGCGTGGTCGAACGTCAGCGAATGGTCGATGATCGGAGAACCGGGCCGAGAAGAGGCGTTGCCGCGCTACGAGCCATCTTTTGAAAAAGAGAAGTGCATCGGAATCGTGCTCTAGCGTGAAAGATTTAAACTAAAACGCATAAAATTTCTATCGATAAAAGCATATTGAGTTTTTTTTTTTTTTTATTAACCACAGCTAAGCCTCTCTCAGGCTTATGTGTCCCTTTGGTTGGTACATTGATTATACATTGTTTTTATTATTTTAATAATTGCACTTATGAATGTATGTACATACCTTGAGGTATTAGCCTACTTAGCCTAGTCAGTCTTAGATTATTTGTACTTATTTTACTACTTATGTCTAGGTTATAATAACAGTCTATGGTGGAGTAGGAACGCATCAATGATAAGGAGCGCCTTAATGTTGGGTTGTTGTAGATATGTCAGGTGTTATATTCTAGGTCTCTTGTCATGCTTTCCCTCTGCTCTTTCGTCAGGGGGCAGTCCCACAGAATATGATTTAGGGTCTGCTCACTGTACCCGCAGGTGCAAGCCGAGCTTGCAGCGATGTGGCACCTTGCAAGAGAAGCAGCAAGATTGTAGCGACCAGCCCGAGCTCTGTTTACCTAGACTGTGGTCCGTCTTGGAAGTTTCGTGTTGTAAAGGGGTGTCTTGATCTGTGGTAGAACTCCCTAAAAATCCCTTTATAGATTCCCTGCGCTTTCCACTCCTCCTCTGAAACACGGTCAATTTTCTCTTTTCAAGTGAGTCAGCAAGCTCGTTGCCTTCAATTCCGCTGTGCGAGGGAACCCACACGAGTGTGATCTCCCCCTTTTTTGTTTTTTCACTGAATGTTTTAAGTCCTTGTTTGATTTCTGCTATATATTTGTTGGATCGAGGTGTAAGCGGAACTTTTTGCAGACTTTGTACCAAACTGAGCGAGTCAGTGCATATTAAATATCCACTGCCATCTTCATGGCTGCGCATTCTGCCGTGAAGACAGAGGCAGACTTTGGAAGTGTCGTTGTGGTACAACGCAGGCTGCGCCAATGGCGGGACTATCCTCCGATTTGGACCCATCAGTGAACATCGCTGTGTGGTTTCCGAAGAAGGTATTTATAACATCCAAAAAGACTTCTGCTGCTCTTGCAGTGGCTTGAAGAGATCTGGAAAGGGAAGTGGCTATTTCTGGCTGAAATACAAGTGTGGAGTAGTCTGTAGAAAATCAAGTAGAATATCTATGAGAGGTATAAAGTCTTCTATTGCTTTTAGGCTTCTTACTAGAGGTCTGTCCTTACGTGAGTGCGGGTTACTTCTACGCTGCTGCATTCTGTAGACCTCGCAGAACTGCAATGCAATGCTGAGAAATATTGAGTTTCTATGGACTCATACGCAAGTGGCCCTTTCTAACGAGCACTTGCAACGAAAGAAGTTCCACGTATAATTAAAAAACACTTTTACATGAACAATGCTTACCCATCTTAATGAAGATACAAATTTTTAACATGTTTTTTTTTATTCGTAATAATTATATTAATTTTAAAGATTTCTAGTTATTTCATGGAACATTTATTTTAACTTTACGACAAAATTAGAAATATTGAAATTTTGTTGGGGTAAATTGTGGATCTGAAGAATGATGTATATGTATTTTAGGGTTTGGATTTCGGTTGGAAGGGGAAACTTTCAAAATATCAGCCATTTTCCTGTATTTGGGGTCGTCAACTCCTCAACGTCTCAACGTTAGAAGCAGTGTGGACAGATTTGGCATAATTGATGCATCGACGACACTGGAAACGACAGACTTTGTCAGCGTTTAAAGAATGCTGGGGAAAGCAAACATATCCTATAATATGATACGTGAGCCTGATATTTTGGGCAATTTTAGGAAATGGAGAAAAAAATGTGACTGTGAAATTTAACCTCACAATTGGCATATGATTTTTGACTAGAGACCATCGAAACGACGTGCATTTCTATGTTCTTCCTTGTCTTGCAATTGAAGACTCTTCTCATGTTTGTCTTTATTATTTTCAAACGTAAGACGAGGAAAAATATAAAAATGAACGTTGTTTCTATTGGATTATTACATTTGCATTGTGTGCTGACATCTGGCGGATGATGTGTCGGATCCTTTGTTTAAATTCTCTGACAGAGATGCCAGATTCAGCACCCGGTGCATTACTCACACGTGCCAGACCACGCGTGCGTGAGCTCGTGGAGTTTCGGACAGTCGACAAAGGCAACTTTTCGATTCTCCGAAACTACCCGAAGTGATTTCGGACCGCCTCGTGGGAGTTAAGAGCCGGCCAAGTTTGCGTGGAATAGTTCGTTATTTTCAACGATAGATGGCGCTTATTTATCGACCTCTATGGCAGACTTTGTGCCAAATTAAATAGTCATTAATTAAACGTTAAACATTGAACATTTTATTAACAACGAATGTAAATGTGTTTGTACATCAAGAGCTTGTGACAGACTGCATTCAAACTATTATTTAAATTAATAAAAAAGAATAAATACCAAACAAGTGAAATAAATATATAAATCTTCTTTACCAACAGTAACTCGTAAAACCCAATTTGTATAGATGCCTCCAGAATCATTATTCTAATAGGCACCACAACCTCGAACCCTCTGGTGCTAAAACGCCCAAGTTCGTCGTGGAATAGTCCATTACCTTCAACGATAGATGGCGTTTATTTATCGACTTTGAACCCTCTGGTGCTAAAACGCCGAAGTTTGTCGTGGAATAGTTCGTATCGCACGCGCTAGATGGATTTCTCGACAAGCTTGGGCGTTTTAGCACCAGGGGGTTTGAGGGCGGGAAATAAGCGCCATCTAGCGTTGAAGGTAACGAATTATTCCACGACAAACTTGGGCGTTTTAGCACCAGGGGGTTTGAGGTCGGGAAATAAACGCCATCTAGCGTTGAAAGTGACGAACTATTGCACGACAAATTGGGCGTTTTAGCAGCAGGGTGTTTGAGATTGTGGTGCCTGCTAAAATAATGATCAGGGAGGCATCTATGGAATCTAGCAGGGATTAAGAATTTGCAAGTTACTGTTGGTTGAGAAGATTCAAATATATATTTCACTTGTTTTTATTCGATATTTATTTATTTATTAATTAAAACAAGAAGTATTCATGCAGTCTGTCACAAGCTCTCAATGTACAAATTTATATACATTTGTTGTTAATAAAATATTTAATTAACATACCTATTTGATATAAAGTCTGGCATAAGGTCGATAAATAAGCGCCATCTAGCGTTGAAGGTAACGAATTATTCCACAACAAACTTGGGCGTTTTAGCACCAGGGGGTTCGAGGTCAGAAAATGAGCGCCATCTGGCGTTGAAGGTAACGAAATATTCCACGACAAACTTGGGCGTTTTAGCACCAGGGGGTTTGAGGTCAGAAAATGAGCGCCATCTAGCGTTGAAAATAACGAACTATTCCACGATAAACTTGCGCGTTTTGCTATCCGGATATCCAAAATGCCCGGAATATTTCCAAAATACTGACGGCTTTGCGAAGAGGTGGCATGTATCTTATAGCTAAGGTAAGGTATAAGAGGCCCGTAGGAAAATTCAAAAGTATTTAAAGTATTTTGATTTTGGAAAATCGTATTAATAATATCCATATGTATCCTTATATATAGGAATAATACAAAAGAATTTCTTTTTTTTTTAACGTTTTAAAGATACACATGAAATTTCTGGGAAATCTAACCTCACATTATACTTTCAGTAATGAATTTTTTTCTCGAAACTGGGTAGGATTTCGGGAGTATGTCTGTTCACCAAAAATGATAGTAATCGACCTTCTCAACCAAAAATAATTTTTTCAGAACGATTTGAAATTTTTTCATTCTTGATTTTCGTCTTATTTTGGCCTCTAGAATCCCCCATTACAATTTTTCCCAAGGATTAGGTCGAACACTCTATATAACGATGATTTACACCTTTTGCATTTAACAATGCAGTTTTACTTAACGGGAAGGTGATTATAAATTAAAAATTGTCCGTGTTTGTTAGTGAAAACGTTTCATTAAACTCTGAAAGTTACAATAGCAGTAGAGTTTGTCTGTTATTCACGATTATTTCTTTACTATAGAATCACATATAAGGTTACAGTACTTGAGGCCCCCACCATGCGTTATAATTGCGACCTACTTCTCTGCGAACCTTAAATTTCGTCGTAATTCCGTGTTCACGATCTCGTTTAAAAAAACCAAGAAACAATTCAGTCTTTCGAAATCATTTTCCCAATGCTTTTGGACGAACATCGCTAGCAAATTACAATACATGAAATCAAACCGTTCCAATACGATCGACGATAAAAGATTTCATGATTTTTCCAGTTTAAGATACAGATTTCTTGCTGGATCGTGCGCCGTAAAATAATGAAAACTAGATTTCTTTCGAAGAAAGGAAGATTTACGTACAAAATTCTTGTTAGACACGTGTGGTATTATAGTACAAAGTTAAATAATATTCACTCGTTAATTATCGTATTAAAATCGCACTGGACTCGTGCACATTAATTTTTAAAAAAGTAAATTAATGAAATGGTGGGTGAATTATTAATATTAAAATTTTAATCTTAAATTTTTATGGGAGATTCTGGAGACCAAAATAAGATAAAAATCAAGAATACCAATTTGTTGTTTGAAGCTTCGTTAAAAAGTTATTAATATTTAAAGTTCCGTGCACGCTGCGTGCACGGTTGCCGTCTCACAGGCGCAACTTTAAATGTTAATAACTTTTTAACGAAGCCTCAATCAACAAATTGCTATTCTTCATTTTCGTCTTATTTTGGCCTCTAGAATCTCCCATTAAAATTTTTCCCACGGGTAACTGAACACCTTGTATGTACACCCATGGGAAAAATTTTAATGGGGGATTCTAGAGGCCAAAATAAGATGAAAATCAAGAATACCAATTTGTTGATTGAGGCTTCGTTAAAAAGTTATTAACGTTTATAGTTGCGCCTGTAGATAGGCAACCTGCGCACAGCTGAGTGCGCGTGATACTGATTCTCACTCACAAGACTCGCAACTTTAAACGTTAATAACTTTTCAACGAAGCCTCAATCGACAAATTGCTATTCTTCATTTTCGACTTATTTTGGCCTCCAGAATCTCCCATTAAAATTTTTCCCACGGGTAACTGAACACCTTGTATGTACACCCATGGGAAAAATTTTAATGGGGAGTTCTAGAGGCCAAAATAAGACGAAAATCAAGAATACCAATTTGTTGATTGAGGCTTCGTTAAAAAGTTATTAACGTTTATAGTTCCGCCTGTAGATAGGCAACCTGCGCACAGCTGTGTGCGCGTGATACTGATTCTCACTCACAAGACTCGCAACTTTAAACGTTAATAACTTTTTAACGAAGCCTCAATCAACAAATTGCTATTCTTCATTTTCGTCTTATTTTGGCCTCCAGAATCTCCCATTAAAATTTTTCCCACGGGTAACTGAACACCTTGTATGTACACCCATGGGAAAAATTTTAATGGGGGATTCTAGAGGCCAAAATTAGACGAAAATCAAGAATACCAATTTGTTGATTGAGGCTTCATTAAAAAGTTATTAACGTTTATAGTTGCGCCTGTAGATAGGCAACCTGCGCACAGCTGAGTGCGCGTGACACTGATTCTCACTCACAAGACTCGCAACTTTAAACGTTAATAACTTTTTAACGAAGCCTCAATCAACAAATTGCTATTCTTCATTTTCGTCTTATTTTGGCCTCTAGAATCTCCCATTAAAATTCTTAATTCCAGAAACATTCACTGGTGTATTTTACCAAAAATCAAAATGGACGTAAATCTTCCATATTTCTTAGTATCTGCTCGATAAAAGGCACGAATTTACGACGATCTCGTATACGAGAAGAAAACGAACGATTATGCCATTCGTTGATGCGTGCGAACGCCAGATAATTTCGCGGACAAACGTAACCACGCGTGTTTTATGGCTCTGTGCGTGGGCGTGTGTGTAAACATTGAGGGATCTCCCTTTTTCTCGGTGTTTCCCCTCCGATTTCATTCTCTCAGCCACGCACTCGGATGAAAAGTCTGTTGCAGTTGGTCGTGAAACGAAAATTTTGGGGGATTCGTGCGCGATTACTTTGATCTTGTACAATACTAATTATTCTGCTACGGTTTCAGCGTTCCTGACAGAACACGCGGAGCGTTACACGACAGAGGCGAGTATATATAAAATATAACATACTTTTTAGAAGCTAGAAGATCACATAATCTCGCGAGAAATAGAGTTTCTGTTACGTTGTGCACGGCGAACGTTTTCTCCATCTTTTCGTCGACGCTTATTTTCTTATAATGTATAGTGTGTACAGAGACGAGGATTCGGAGTACCTCGGACGATGATCAAAAAAGGAGATTACAACAGGTTTTTGCATATCAACATTCCATCTTTAGCAAATTGAATTCACCTTTTTTTAAAATTTTCTAGCAGAGATCACATTGAATGCTTTGTTCTTAAAATAGACAGTGGACGAAATTTGCATGGAGACATCGTGATTTACTAATATACATTGATTACAATTACAAATTTTTGTTAGCTAGAAGTTGTAAAAAAGTTGAAGATTTCAAATGGTTTTGGAAAAATTATTTTTGGTTGCGTGGCTCTATTACAATCATTTTTGGTGAATACATATACCCCTGAAATCCTACCCAGTTTTGAGAAAAAAATTCGAGAAGGTATTGAAATTTTTGGACAAAATTAAAAAATTTCAAATCATACTAAAAAAATTATATTTAATTACAGGGGTTAATTACAATCATTTTTGGTTATTAGATATACCCTCGAAATTCTAGCCAGTTTCGAGAAAAAAATTCGAGAAGGTACTGAAATTTTTGGACGAAATTAAAAAATTTCAAATCCTACTAAAAAAATTATAGTTAGTTACAGGGGTTAATTACAATAATTTGTGGTCATTAGATATACCCTCGAAATCCTATGCATTTTCGAGAAAAAAATTCTTTACCGAAAATCTAATTTGAGGCCAAGAAATGCTTCCCTGAAATGCGAAATGCGAATCTTTAAAGTGTCATAACTCCTGAACGGATTGAACGATTTTAATGTTTAAAAAGGCAAATAACGCGTATTTTAGTGGAGAATATGTAGAAATTCTAACAATATCGAAAAAGTTGTTCCTTGACATCGTAAAGTGAGGAAAATCCCATAAAAGAGTTCCAATTTTCAAACGACCATAACTCCTACAATAGTCGATGGATTCCATTGAAATTTAGTTTGGAAGTAGAGTTCATCAATACCTACAAAAAAGCATTAGACAATATTTCCGTCCAGCGCTAACCAAATTTATTAAAAATGAAAAACGAATTTCTAGGAAAAATCGACAGAGGGTAGTCCCCTTTTTCGACAAAATTAAAAAATTTCAAATCCTTCTGGAAAAATTAGTTTCGTTTGCAGGGGGCAATTACAATAACTTTTGGTCATTAGACATACCTTCGAAATCCTAACCATTTTCGAGAAAAAAATTCATTACTGAAAATATAATCTGTGGTCAGAAATGTCACTCTACAAGCATATCTTTAAAACGTCATAACTTCTGAACGGATTGAACGATTTTAATGTTTAAAAAAGCAATCAACGCGTATTTTAGTAAAGAATATATAAAAATTCTAACAATATTGAAAATGTTATTGCTTGACCCCGTAAAGTAAGAAAAACCACATAAAAATGGTCCAATATTCAAATGACCATAACTCCTACAATAGTGAATATATTGTAATGAAACTTTTTTCTGAAGTAGAGCTCATGGGTACCTACAAAAAAGTATTAGACAACTTTTCTATAGGGCGTCAAACAAAATTATTAAAAATGAAAAACGAAGTTTCAAGAATAATCAACAGCGGGTAGTCCCCTTTTTCGACAAAATTAAAAAATTTCAAATCCTTCTGGAAAAATTATTTTCGGTTGCAAGGGTCAATTACAATAACTTTTGGTCATTAGACATACCCTCGAAATCCTAACCATTTTCGAGAAAAAAATTCATTACTGAAAATATAATCTGTGGTCAGAAATGTCACTCTACAAGCATATCTTTAAAACGTCATAACTTTTGAACGGATTGACGGATTTTAATGTTCAAAAAAGCAATCAACGCGTATTTTAGTAAAGAATATATAAAAATTCTAACAATATTGAAAATGTTATTGCTTGACCCCGAAAAGTAAGAAAAACCACATAAAAATGGTCCAATATTCAAATGACCATAACTCCTACAATAGTGAATATATTTTAATGAAACTTTTTTCTCAAGTAGAGCTCATGGGTACCTACAAAAAAGTATTAGACAACTTTTCTATAGGGCGTCAAACAAAATTATTAAAAATGAAAAACGAAGTTTCAAGAATAATCAACAGCGGGTAGTCCCCTTTTTCGACAAAATTAAAAAATTTCAAATCCTTCTGGAAAAATTATTTTCGTTTGCAGGGTTCAATTACAATAACTTTTGGTCATTAGACCTACCCTCGAAATCCTACCCACTTTCGAGAAAAAAATTCATTACTGACGGAACTTTAAATATTAATAACTTTTTATCGAAGCCTCCATCAACAAATTGATATTCTTGATTTTCGTCTTATTTTAACCTCTAGAATCTCCCATTAAAATTTTTCCCAGGAATTAGGTCGAACAACCTATATAATCATCCATTTAATTATTAACTATTGTTTATAAACAAAACCAAAGGAGGTTTTTTGTTTGTTAAAATGTCATTCTATTTCTTATCATTCCCTCATATATCTGACTTTGAATTTTATTAATACTTAATTTCATTTATTAAAAAATCCCTATATATCCCTATATATCCCTACATATCCCTATATATCCCTATATCCCTATACAAATTTCGTCCACTATATTTACAATTTTACTATACATTTAATCGATCAAACGAAGAACATAAGATCGATTGAAATGCATTATTTACGAAACAGCAATTAACCAACTTGAAACAATTATTTTTTAAATTGTTCTTCGATCAATATATAATATATCGAATGTACGATAAATCATCGTTCGAAACGATGAATTCGATCTGCAAAAAATGTAAATTCGCCATGCTGAACCTGCACCTTTGTTAAAATCAGATATCCAAAGGGCAATTGTTACTATTTTTATCGCTCACGCGTTAAATTAATTAGTCGAAACTCGTCCATCCAAGGTATCCCGTCCATAGGCTCGTTTACAACTCTCGCGTTACGCTACAATTTCTTTTTTCTTTTCTTTTTTTTTTTAATACTACCTAAGAGAAACGTTAACGCTGTGTGTGTGTGTTTACCCTTACAGATTACGAATTTACCGACTAGCGATTCTATAATAAATTCTATTCTAGCTTATAAATGAAATTCTTTAAATATAAAAATCAATCATTCCCTTAACAACAATTTGATTTATAAATATTTTCAACGCAGAACTCAAATACAATCGATTATGGAAAATTTATAAGCTATACTTGATAGAATTTATTATTAAACAATAACTATTACATATATTTTCATGTAATGAAATCGAATATTTTTTATTAAACAATGTTAATATCACCTATGTTTATAAGGATATCATGGTAGTAAAAATAAACAATGGCGTCCATATGCTGCGTAAGATATCGACATAACTTTAATATCGAACTTTAGTATCGAAACATCGTCTATTTACTGTTTTAAATTGTTTATGAACTGAGCCAATTATCTGTTAATAAATACAAATAAATACACGTTATTTTGATATCTATTTCTTTGTTGAAAATGGCGCGAAATATTTAAAATAAAGAAAATGTGAAACAGTTTCGCGTAATTTCTTTCTCCCTTCAGATATACAATTAATTAATAATACAATACAAATATAGAGGCCAAAATAAGACGAAAATCAAGAATGCCAATTTGTTGATGGAGGCTTCGTTAAACAGTTATTAACGTTTAAAGTTCTACCCTTAATGAATTTTTTTCTCGAAAACGTGTAGGAATTCGGGGGTATGTCTAATCACCAAAAATTATTGTAATTGACCCCCACAGCTAACAGTATTTTTTTCAAAACGATTTGAAATTTTTCAATTTTTCCAAAAAATTTCTGCACCTTCTCGAATTTTTTTCTAGAAAGTGGGTAGGATTTCGAGGGTAGGTCTATTGACCAAAAATGATTGTAATTGACCCCCACAGCTAACAGTATTTTTTTCAAAACGATTTGAAATTTTTCAATTTTTCCAAAAAATTTCTGCACCTTCTCGAATTTTTTTCTAGAAAGTGGGTAAGATTTCGGGGGTATGTCTAATCACCAAAAATGATTGTAATTGACCCCCACAGGTAACAGTATTTTTTTCAAAATGATTTGAAATTTTTCAATTTGTCCAAAAAATTTCTGCACCTTCTCGAATTTTTTTCTAGAAAGTGGGTAGGATTTCGAGGGTAGGTCTATTGACCAAAAATGATTGTAATTGACCCCCACAGCTAACAATATTTTTTTCAAAACGATTTGAAATTTTTCAATTTTGCCAAAAAATTTCTGCACCTTCTCGAATTTTTTTCTCGAAAACGCGTAGGATTTCGGGGGTATGTCTAATCACCAAAAATGATTGTAATTGACCCCCACAGCTAACAATATTTTTTTCAAAACGATTTGAAACTTTTCAATTTCGCCAAAAAATTTCTGTACCTTCTCGAATTTTTTTCTCGAAAACGCGTAGGATTTCGGGGGTATGTGCAATGACCAAAAATGATTGTAATTGACCCCCTCAACCAAAAATAATTTTTTTAAAACGATTTAAAATCTTAAATTTAATTGTTAATAACTTTTTAACGAAGCCTCCAACAACAAATTGATATTCCTGATTTTCGTCTTATTTTGGTCTCTAGAATCCTCCATTAAAATTTTTCCCGGGGGTGGGAAAAATTTCAAGCACCCTATATTTGAAAAAGAAACCATAACTGTTTTTTTTATTTATTATGTGTGTTTAATTTAGTCGAAAGGTCCATATCTTACGAAGCATCCCGTGAATACCATGATTCTGTTATGATTACACTGTAACATCGCATGTAATTAGATCATATTATGATTAGAACAAGGCAATAAATTCCAAAGACACAATCTACGATAAAATAGTAAAAAATACAATATAGCGCGAATGTACAGACCCGATTTCAATTGTTAAGTCTGGTTGTTCGCGAGGGACGAAGAAAGTTGGGAAACGTGGCGAGAAAATGATGAATCGTGGTCGTTTCGAAATTCTTACGAAGTCTTCGGTGTCCTCGTTTATAAAATGGTTCGAAAAAAAACATTCGAACTTTCGACAAAAGTCAGGAATTATCGCGGAGAAAGCAACGAATCCCAAGTAAGCGTAATCGTTTGGAAGAATTGGACGAAAATGAACAAAAAAACTAAACGCAATTTGTACGATAAACTGCCAGGATTTGTTTAAATATTCTTTTAACCCTCAAGCACACAACTGGTTCTCTATAATAATCTAGAGAAGGGAATTAAAATGGTAAAACCTTCGAATGTAAACAATTTGTATAAAATTGTTGAGAATAGTCGTGTTTCGTAAATTCTAAAATGCATTGTAAAGCAGTATGCGCGGGAGACGAGTGCGCATACAGTGAGTGGGAGATCGAGGAATCCCCGAGAAGCGCGCATGCGCAAAGACGTAGGTCAATGATCCTAAACACTCGTCTGGGAAAGCTAAACAAAAGCTAGAAAGCTAATTTTTGGAGTATAATATTAATGTGATGCGTTGGCCAGCATAATCACTCGATTGAACACCTCTGTAATGATGTAGAGAAGGGAATTAAAATGGTAAAACCTTCGAATGTAAACAATTTGTATAAAATTGTTGAGAATAGTTGTGTTTCGTAAGTTCTAAAATGCATTGTAAAGCAGTATGCGCGGGAGACGAGTGCGCATACAGTGAGTGGGAGACCCGAGGAATCCCCGAGAAGCGCGCATGCGCAAAGACGTAGGACAATGATCCTAAACACTCGTCTGGGAAAGCTAAACAGAAGCTAGAAAGCTAATTTTTGGAGTATAATATTAATGTGATGCGTTGGCCAGCATAATCACTCGATTGAACACCTCTGTAATGATGTAGAGAAGGGAATTAAAGTGGTAAAACCTTCGAATGTAAACAATTTGTATAAAATTGTTGAGAATAGTTGTGTTTCGTAAGTTTTAAAATGCAATGTAAAGCAGTATGCGCGGGAGACGAGTGCGCATAGTGAGTGGGGAGACCCGAGGAATCCCCGAGAAGCGCGCATGCGCAAAGACGTAGGACAATGATCCTGAACACTCGTCTGGGAAAGCTAAACAGAAGCTAGAAAGCTAATTTTTGGAGTATAATATTAATGTGATGCGTTGGCCAGCATAATCACTCGATTGAACACCTCTGTAATGATATAGAGAAGGGAATTAAAATGGTAAAACCTTCGAATGTAAACAATTTGTATAAAATTGTTGAGAATAGTCGTGTTTCGTAAGTTTTAAAATGCAATGTAAAGCAGTATGCGCGGGAGACGAGTGCGCATACAGTGAGTGGGAGATCGAGGAATCCCCGAGAAGCGCGCATGCGCAAAGACGTAGGAGAAATGTAACCGTGTGTGCTTGAGGGTTAAGATTGCTATTGGGACAAATTTTGAGACTATGGAAGACAGCTTGAAACCTAGAATCAGGCTGAAATCGAATAAATACGATGTAAATAAATTTGGAAAATTCATCGCTTACTTCTTACGCGTTAATCGGTACATTTTGTACCTTTTAGGTCTACGAACATCATTTTCTTTGCCCAACGGTCGCCGACAATAAGTCGAAAACGTTAAAAACGATCGTGTTCCTTCGAACGAAAAATAATTACTTAAAACTCGTTATTTTTCAATGTCTCCTGCAACTTTGTCCCCCGTCGAGAACTCGTTATTGCAAAACGGCGCAAAACAGTCAAAAACTCGCGGACCCAACGCGTAGAAAAATCGTACAGAAGACTATCGATCAGCCAACCTAAATCGTTAAACTATTTACAAGAAAAATCGTTCCAAGTTCTTAAATGTAGTATATCGGCTTACGATTAGATACAGATACCTTATCAGAAGAAAAAAAAAAACCAAAAAAACTCGCGTGTACCGCGTTATTCGCTATAGTATTTTTATATCTATATACTTGTATATGCATTATGTTTTTTTTTTTTTATTTCTTTATATATGTATATATCGTTATATTATATGTATATCACCGCACTAGGTGAGCGAGAAGAAACTCGTAGATCACGTTCCTTCGATTTCCTCTTCGTTCACCTAGTGCCCATCGCTTTTGTAAAATACCTTATAACTGTTCATTATACGTTTAGATATAACGTTTTTTTTAATAACTTTAAGTGGACCCGAACGGTAGTCGAACGTGCACGCCTGTGCATCGGGAACATAATTCGACACCTAACAAACCCAAACTACTTTCATTCCTTAATTTTATTTAACGTCTAAAGAGAAGGTACGAGTTAGGCAATTGTCTGAAATGTCGTGTCAAACTTTCAAATTTGTAATATCAATGGTGTTCCTAACAAGAAAAAATAGAAATAAATCCACTACAAGTCGAATATGTTAATGAATAAAAAGTGTTGGGCCATTTCTGGGAAAAATTTTAATGGGGGATTCTAGAGGCCAAAATAAGACGAAAATGAAGGATAGCAATTTGTTGTTTGAAGCTTCGTTAAAAAGTTATTAATATTTAAAGTTTCGTGCATGCAATGTGCATGTTTGCCGTCTCACAGACGCGACTTTAAATGTTAATAACTTTTCAACGAAGCCTCAATCAACAAATTGCTATTCTTCATTTTCGTCTTATTTTGGCCACTAGAATCTCCCATTAAAATTTTTCCCACGGGTAACTGAACACCTTGGATATACACCCATGGGAAAAATTTTAATGGGGGATTCTAGAGGCCAAAATAAGACGAAAATCAAGAATACCAATTTGTTGATTGAGGCTTCGTTAAAAAGTTATTAACGTTTATAGTTGCGCCTGTAGATAGGCAACCTGCGCACAGCTGTGTGCGCGTGATACTGATTCTCACTCACAAGACTCGCAACTTTAAATGTTAATAACTTTTAAACGAAGCCTCAATCAACAAATTGGTATTCTTCATTTTCGTCTTATTTTGGCCTCCAGAATCTCCCATTAAAATTTTTCCCACGGGTAACTGAACACCCTGTATGTACACCCATGGGAAAAATTTTAATGGGGGATTCTAGAGGCCAAAATAAGATGAAAATCAAGAATACCAATTTGTTGATTGAGGCTTCGTTAAAAAGTTATTAACGTTTATAGTTGCGCCTGTAGATAGGCAACCTGCGCACAGCCGTGTGCGCGTGATACTGATTCTCACTCACAAGACTCGCAACTTTAAATGTTAATAACTTTTTAACGAAGCCTCCACCAACAAATTGGTATTCTTCATTTTCGTCTTATTTTGGCCCCTAGAATCTCCCATTAAAATTTTTCCCACGGGTAACTGAACACCCTGTATGTACACCCATGGGAAAAATTTTAATGGGGGATTCTAGAGGCCAAAATAAGACGAAAATCAAGAATACCAATTTGTTGATTGAGGCTTCGTTAAAAAGTTATTAACGTTTATAGTTGCGCCTGTAGATAGGCAACCTGCGCACAGCTGTGTGCGCGTGATACTGATTCTCACTCACAAGACTCGCAACTTTAAACGTTAATAACTTTTTAACGAAGCCTTAATCAACAAATTGGTATTCTTCATTTTCGTCTTATTTTGGCCTCCAGAATCTCCCATTAAAATTTTTAATTCATGAAACATTCACTGGTGGGTGAATTATTTTACCAAAAATCAAAAAGGACGTAAATCTTCTTGAGTTCTTAGGATCTGAGTTAAATTTTTTCGAAGGAGGATTTACGTTCAAAATTCTTCGACACGTGTGGTATTATAATGCAGATTAAATAATATTCACTCGTTAACTCCTTAACGTTCATGCCCGAGTCTGACTGCTTTGAAAAACGATATTTAATCTAATAATTTAAGGGGTGATAATATTTGTTTTCTTTCAAATTATACGTTGGATACAACATTGTAAGTAACAAAAACCGCATTTTTAGAAACAAATCCAATAAAGAAAACTGATCATTGATTAACCGAAAAATATGAGCGTTAAGGGGTTAATTATCGTATTAAAATCGCACTGTACTCGTGCATAGTAATTTTTTAAAAAGTAGATTAAAATATCTAGGTCGACAGATTCGTTTAAATTCATGAAATGGTGGGGTGAATTATTAATATTAAAATTTTAATCTTAAATTTTTATGAGAGATTCTGGAGACCAAAATAAGATAAAAATCAAGAATAGCAATTTGTTGTTTGAAGGTTCGTTAAAAAGTTATTAATATTTAAAGTTCAATGCATGCAACGTGCACGGTTGTCTCACAGTCGCAACTTTAAATGTTAATAACTTTTTAACGAAGGCTCAATCAACAAATTGGTATTCTTCATTTTCGTCTTATTTTGGTCCCTAGAATCTCCCATTAAAATTTTTCCCAGGGCTGGCCCAACACCTTGTATATTGGTACGACCAATTTTCATTTAAATTTAAATAACTTTTTACGGTTTCGTAGAGTTTTAAATAGACTAATTTCGAAAGATGATTAGCACGATCTTCTCGATGCACAGGCACAGAAAAATTTGTTTAACTGTTTTAGTATAAATATTGCAATTGTAAATAGATAATTTGAATATTCCTTACCCCGAAAGACACATCTAGAGCGCAATTTATGTTGCGCCGTAAAATCTTTGGAAATATTACTTCTCGTTTTGAAAATGTTCCTCGAAAAAATAACATCGAAGTTGGGTGCAGGTGCTGATGCAATTACGTTTATCGACAAGGTGTAAATATTCGTAGCGACGCTCGTCAATTCATTCTCGATTTCCTATTCATTCTTCTATTTAGTTTCTTTTCACTTTTTTTTATTATTTTTTCTTCGTTTTCGTTCTTTAGTCTGTGTTTCTCTAATCGATTTACGTACAAGGCTCTTCGAGAAAGATACCGGTCAATTAACATACAGAGCGTCGAATTAAAAGCGTTTAACAATTTTATATAACACAGTGTCCAAAAAGACAAAACTCACAGAAACAGATAACAAATTTTTTAACGTATTCCACTGTTTTAAATTTCTCCAAAAGATCCTTTATACATCCATTTGTCGACACAAGTTTCCCTCTACAATTTTTTACAACAACAACTTGCAGAATTTCCAAATAAAGTGTAAGTTTCAATTACCCCAATTCTTCTAAGAGAATTATTGTACTTTCTTTGCTCTTCTAGGCCAGTACTATGTATATCCTACAATGTTTCAGAGATTGATATTTACAAAATAAATGATTCGAGAATCGATGGACTTTTTCAAAACATTTGACATTAATAAACGAACCCCAAAAGAAACTTTTGCAAACGTTTCAAGCATGAATCTTGTTTCTGTGAAGATACATAGATCACTTTTCATACAAATATGGACAACCTTGTATATTACAAAATTTACTCGTTTCAGGATATAACGCATGTTTTCGAATTCTTAAACGGTTTCTTCCAACGCTCTGATCATCGAGGATCATGAAAAATGCATCCGTGAACACGTGCCAGATAACTTTCTTCCATTTTGTTTCATGGAGACTTCTAAACAGGTAAAAAATGGTGCTCGGGCAAGGAAGTCATTCGAGAACGAGTTCACAGAGGAAAGGAAACTCTCGAGACGCGATATCTCATATCACGCGACTATTTCTATAGTAAAAGTTACAAATCATACACGATCGAACGGTGTCTGTAAACATCTAATTGGTCGAGACAGAAGTTTATCGACAGTAACGATATACATATGTATAGAAAAACGAATCTAACGACTTTCGTGCGTTCCATTTCTTTTTTTTTCCTAAAACAATCGCGACACTGGTAGGCCTTACAAAATAATTGTCTGAAGAGGATCGTGCGTTTGATAAATCATGCAAAATAGTCGATTTGAAGCTGTCGGGAAAGCTTTCGAATTTCGATCGTTCAAACTTGTTGTTTAACATTACTTTCCTACAAATATCACAGGATCCAAAGCAAAGGATTTGCCAAACGAGGATATCTGTTAGTAGGCCCACGAGACGAACATAATTTGGTGACAAAAGTTTGGAAAAACCACCTAGGCCAATCTTGTTAAATTTATACAGCGTGTTCGGCCATTTTGAGGGTCAATTTTAATTCTAGAGACCAAAATAAGACGAAAATGGAGAACACCAATTTGTCGATCGAGACTTCGTTAAGAAGTTATTAACGTATAAAGTTTCGTGCACGCAATGTGCACGGTTCCCGCCTCACACACGGAATTTTAAATGTTAATAACTTTTTAACGAAGCCTCGATCGACAAATTGGTATTCTTCATTTTCGTCTTATTTTGGTCCCCAGAATCTCCCATTAAAATTTTTCCCACGGGTAACTGAACACCCTGTATGTACACCCATGGGAAAAATTTTAATGGGGGATTCTAGAGGCTAAAATAAGACGAAAATCAAGAATACCAATTTGTTGATCGAGCCTTCGTTAAAAAGTTATTAACGTTTATAGTTCCGTCTGTAGATAGACAACCTGCGCACAGCTGTGTGCGCGTGAGACTGATTCTCACTCACAAGACTCACAACTTTAAACGTTAATAACTTTTTAACGAAGCCTCGATCGACAAATTGGTATTCTTCATTTTCGTCTTATTTTGGTCCCCACAATCTC
Source organism: Colletes latitarsis (assembly GCF_051014445.1). NCBI lineage: Eukaryota > Metazoa > Arthropoda > Insecta > Hymenoptera > Colletidae > Colletes > Colletes latitarsis. Next base: position 10,178,533 of record NC_135146.1, read on the forward strand.
CCATTAAAATTTTTCCCACGGGTAACTGAACACCTTGTATGTACACCCATGGGAAAAATTTTAATGGGGGATTCTAGAGGCTAAAATAAGACGAAAATGAAGAATACCAATTTGTTGATTGAGGCTTCGTTAAAAAGTTATTAACGTTTATAGTTCCGTCTGTAGATAGGCAACCTGCGCACAGCTGTGTGCGCGTGAGACTGATTCTCACTCACAAGACTCGCAACTTTAAACGTTAATAACTTTTTAACGAAGCTTCCATCGACATATTGGTATTCTTCATTTTCGTCTTATTTTGGTCTCCAGAATCTCCCATTAAAATTTTTCCCACGGGTAACTGAACACCCTGTATGTACACCCATGGGAAAAATTTTAATGGGGGATTCTAGAGGCCAAAATAAGACGAAAATGAAGAATACCAATTTGTTGATTGAGGCTTCGTTAAAAAGTTATTAACGTTTATAGTTCCGCCTGTAGATAGCAACCTGCGCACAGCTGTGTGCGCGTGACACTGATTCTCACTCACAAGACTCGCAACTTTAAACGTTAATAACTTTTTAACGAAGCTTCCATCGACATATTGGTATTCTTCATTTTCGTCTTATTTTGGTCTCCAGAATCTCTCATTAAAATTTTTCCCATGAGTTAGGCCCAACACTCTGCATAAACTGGCTTTTCTGCCAATTGTTATTATAAAAACTTCTGTTCGCTTCGCGTAGTCGCGCAGGAAGCGTTATATTACCGTCAAAAATCTCTCAAGCTACTTTAAGACATTTCCACGAGTCGACGATAAACAATAGCCATAATTTTCCAAGTAAGATTAACAGTTCACAGCAATGAAATATCTGTAACGTGGTTTTAAGTATTAAACTGCCTCCAACGTAGAGTAATACGTACATATAACGCACCTATTCTATGTGTATAACACGTTTTTGTACAGAGCTTTCTTTGGTTTCTCGAAAAGAAGAATCTTAGTCTTTCATTGACCGTTTTCGACCGTTTGCGAGGCGTTCGACGATTTTTCCTCTCGTTTCGCGCCCTGGTTCGATTTTCCCCATCCTGGTCGACGATTTTCGTCTGCAAATCTCGATCACAGCAAGATCGACCAAAATTCACAGGAATGGCGACGGAAAGGACACCGAAGGACGATTACCCGTAGAGAGGATTCGTGCATATTTATCTTTTTGCATCTCAGAAACATCAACGACCAGAGTTTTTCGGATCGAGGGTTCGAACGCCGCGCAAACGACGGAAAAATGGCGACTTTCTTCAGCGGCGACGTTCCATACTGAGTGCACGTTTATAATATGCGTACGATACACAAAGCGTCTGCATTTTCCGTTCGTATTTTCACAGTGTTTTTCCTGAAATGGTTCGTAAACAATTTCAAAATTTCTACTCAAAAAAAACAATTACAACTTAAAGAGAACTGTTCGAGCACTAGCGGACATTTTTTTTATCTTCGAACTGTGAACATGAACGGAGAAGTGCTGGACACTCTGTGTAAATATAGATATATATATATATATATATTTAGAAAGTTACAAAAGATAAAAGAATCGAGTATAATGTATACGTAGAGATCGCCCCAGGGGACGACCGTGTCCCCCCGTCCCCCTAAAATGGGTCGTGGCTTTACTTTGACAGAAGCTTCCGTCTACTCTTCGATCTTTGCAATTTGGTCTGCGGGGCCATGTACCTACTTTCATCGTACGACTGACTGTCCAGAGTAACCGTCGATTTACTCAGGCATCGTCGGAGTGGGAGCACTGGGAGCTGCGTTTCTTCTTGTGGTTGTCGTGGTAATGACGATGCTGATGATGGTGGTGCTGATGGTGGTGCTCGGTGTGCATGAGGGCGTCGGTTTCCGGTTGATTCTGATGGCCTACCAACAGGTCCAGGGTACTCCTGGGTAGTCCAGGCTGGTTGGTGGCTGCTGGCGGGAATGGCGTCGCGACTGGCGACTCGCTTGGCAACGGAACGCAATGCAACACGTAACATCTCACGGCTGCGAGAATTATACCTGTCACAATGGGGAAAATACTTTGTAGACTTGTACATCATGCACATATAGAGTGTTCCACGTTTTTTCGTACACGATTCAGCAGTGTGTTCTGCGAGTAAAACTAACAAGGAACCTTCGTGAAACACTTATAAAGCAGCCAAGAATAACTGATAGGTATTTTTCTTTAACTCCAGTTTGAGGGTTGAAACCACCTCTTAATATATTTCAATGAAATTTATTTCTTTCAACAAAAATTACTAGAAATTGTAAATGGAAATTCTGGAGGCCAAAATAAGACGAAAATGAAGAATACCAATTTGTCGATTGAATCAGTATCACGCGCATACAGCTGTGCGCAGGTTGCCTATCTACAGGCGCAACTATAAACGTTAATAACTTTTTAACGAAGCCTCAATCGACAAATTGGTATTCTTGATTTTCATCTTATTTTGGCCTCTAGAATCCCCCATTAAAATTTTTCCCATGGGTGTACATACAGGGTGTTCAGTTACACGAGGGGAAAATTTTAATGGGAGATTCTAGAGGCCAAAATAAGACGAAAATGAAGAATACCAATTTGTCGATTGAGGCTTCGTTGAAAAGTTATTAACGTTTAAAGTTGCGAGTCTTGTGAGTGAGAATCAGTATCACGCGCACACAGCTGTGCGCAGGTTGCCTATCTACAGGCGCAACTATAAACGTTAATAACTTTGTAACGAAGCCTCAATCAACAAATTGCTATTCTTGATTTTCATCTTATTTTGGCCTTTAGAATCCCCCATTAAAATTTTTCCCATGGGTGTATATACAGGGTGTTCAGTTACCCGTGGGAAAAATTTTAATGGGAGATTCTAGAGACCAAAATAAGACGAAAATGAAGAATAGCCATTTGTTGATTGAGGCTTCGTTAAAAAGTTATTAATATTTAACGAAGCCTCAATCAACAAATTGCTATTCTTCATTTTCGTCTCATTTTGGCCTCTAGAATCTTTCATTAAAATTTTTAATTCATGAAACATTCACTAGTGGCTGAATTATTTTACCAGAAATCGAAAAAGTCGAAATTTTCCTGAGTTTTCAGGATCTGAGTTGAATTTTTTCGAAGGAGGATTTACGTTCAAAATTCTTCTCTGACACGTGTGATCTAACGCAGATTAAATAATATTTTTATACTGGACTCGTGTACTGGACTCGTGACATATTAATTTTTTAGAAAGTAAATTAAAATATCTAGATTGACAGATTCGTTTAACACTAGATTTACGGGCACTAATAGCACGTATATTTATTGATACCTTTCATGTTGACGATTACCTTAAAATACGATTTTTCTTTTAATTAGAATACGTATTCATGCCAATGCATCAATAAAATTAAACATAAGTCGTTAAAAAATAATATTTACGTGTTCTGCAATTTTAAATATGGAATCTGACATCCGTCAAATTGACGGCTTTCGTAAATCTAGTGTCAAATTCATGAAATGGTGGGAGAATTGTTAATATTAAACTTTTACTCTTAAAACTTTTATCTGAGATTCTAGAGGCCAAAATAAGACGAAAATGAAGAATACCAATTTGTCGATTGAGGCTTCGTTAAAAAGTTATTAACGTTTAAAGTTCCGTCTGTGAGACGGGAACCGTGCGCGTTGCGTGCACGGAACTTTAAACGTTAATAACTTTCTAACGAAGCCTCCATCAACAAATTGCTATTCTTCATTTTCGCCTTATTTTGGTCTCCAAAATCTCCCATTAAAATTTTTCCCACGGGTAACTGAACACTCTGTATGTACACCCATGGGAAAAATTTTAATGGGGGATTTTAGAGGCCAAAATAAGATGAAAATCAAGAATACCAATTTGTCAATTGAGGCTTCGTTAAAAAGTTATTAACGTTTATAGTTGCGCCTGTAGATAGGCAACCTGCGCACAGCCGTGTGCGCGTGATACTGATTCTCACTCGCAAGACTCGCAACTTTAAACGTTGATAACTTTTTAACGAAGCCTCAATCGACAAATTGCTATTCTTCATTTTCGTCTTATTTTGGCCTCCAGAATCTCCCATTAAAATTTTTCCCACGGGTACCTGAACACTCTATACGTACACCCATGGGAAAAATTTTAATGGGGGATTCTAGAAGCCAAAATAAGATGAAAATGAAGAATACCAATTTGTTGATTGAAGCTTCGTTAAAAAGTTATTAACGTTTATAGTTGCGCCTGTAGATAGGCAACCTGCGTACAGCCGTGTGCGCGTGATACTGATTCTCACTCACAAGACTCGCAACTTTAAACGTTGATAACTTTTTAACGAAGCCTCAATCGACAAATTGCTATTCCTCATTTTCGTCTTATTTTGGCCTCCAGAATCTCCCATTAAAATTTTTCCCACGGGTAACTGAACACTCTGTATGTACACCCATGGGAAAAATTTTAATGGGGGATTCTAGAGGCCAAAATAAGATGAAAATGAAGAATACCAATTTGTCGATTGAGGCTTCGTTAAAAAGTTATTAACGTTTATAGTTGCGCCTGTAGATCGGCCACCTGCGCACAGCTGTGTGCGCGGGATACTGATTCTCACTCACAAGACTCGCAACTTTAAACGTTGATAACTTTTTAACGAAGCCTCAATCGACAAATTGCTATTCTTCATTTTCGTCTCATTTTGGCCTCTAGAATCTCCCATTAAAATTTTTAATTCCAGAAACATTCACTGGCGGCTGAATTATTTTACCAAAAATCAAAAAGCTCGTAAATCTTCCTTCTTAGCGGATTTTTTTTTGTATTACATTGTACTCGTAGAACACAGTGCATATGGAGGAAGATCGTACGCTCACCGAGGAGGAGCAAAACGGAGCCCGCTACGAGGAGAGCAAGTCTATGGTCGGTGGTCGTTGCACCCGGAGCGAGTTGTACCAAACCAACGACCAGCACCACTGCACCCAACAGTAGGCACACCACCACTGCGTGGAGCCCCGATATCTGCAAAGAACGATGCTTTCGTTAAATAATTTTCCATTTCAAATAAGAGAAAACAGCAACTTACGTAAAGTATTACCTTGCCACATAGATACAATTCGGGTAATGGCTCCAAGTGGTTGTTGTGGCCGTGGGGACTGGGTGTGGGGGGCGAGCCCTGAGGCGGCGGCATCCATTGGCCCCCCAGGTGCAGGGTCAGGTAGAGCTTGCTGGGCCGTTCTAATCTCTTCTCCTGTCGCTTCCGTTCGTGGCGAACCGCCACTGCTGGCATGGCGCCGATCATCCTACGAAACAGTCGCAGCTACGTTAGTATACGTATCTAGAAAATATTTTTCCTAAAAAATGAAGTTGAAATAAAATATTCGCCTGAATATCCGAAGAAAGACTAATTCTTGTCGATTTTTTCACTTCGTGTGGCCATTTGTCTGCGATCGGGCTAAAGCAATGTTTCTGAACTCATCTTACGAGGAACGTTCGAGAACTTCTTCGGCTTCGATTTTGATGAAACTTCGTACACTTATAAATCAGCCAAAAATAATCGACACGTATTTTTTTTTAGCTGCGGTAACTCGAGTTTAAGGGGTGAAACCACCCCTTGAAGTTTTGCACCAAACGGCTATCTCGAAAACGGAAAGACATACGAAAAAATTGTTAAGGGGCGAGGTTAATGGTTTCTTATGTACGATAACATGGTGTTAAAAAATTTAACAAAATAGAATTTGTTTATAACAAAAAAAAATTTATTGACTTAATTTTTCATTTTATTGAGATTTTCATAATGACAGAAAATGACGAGCATTTTATTCCAAATCCATTGGTATGTAATTTTTTAAAATTGTTTCCCACAGTTTTGCAGATTTTTAAGGTTTACATCTTGCGAGCACATCCACTATGCTGATAGCCGTTCTAATTTTGATTTTAATGAAGCATTGTAAGCTTGCACTAAATTATACAATATAATTTTAAACTTAAATATTATATTTTAAACTGAAAATAATTTTTCCAGAACGATTTGAAATTTTTTAATTTTGTCGAAAAATTTCACACTTTCTCGAATTTTTTTCTCCAAAGTGGGTAGGAATTTGAGGGTATGTCTATTCACCAAAAATGATTGTAAGTTTGCCCAGCAACCGAAAATAATTTTTTTAGAACGATTTGAAATCTTTTTTCTTCGCTCAAAAATTTAGGCACCTACCCCCTGTCGATTTTTCTTAAAAATTCGTTTTTAATTTTTAATAATTTTGTTTGGCAACCTACAGAAAAATTGTCTAATACTTTTTTGTAGGTACTCATGAGCTCTAGTTTAGAAAAAAGTTTCATTGAAATATATTCATTATTGTAGGAGTTATGGTAATTTGAATATTGACCCATTTTTATGTGGTTTTTCTTATTTTACGTGGTCAAGGAATAACATTTTCAATATTTTTAGAATTTCTACTTATTCTCTACTAAAATACGCGTTGATTGCTTTTTTAAACATTAAAATTCTTCAATTCGTTCAGAAGTTACAACGTTCTAAAGATATGCATGAAATTTCAGGGAACCATTTCTGGCCCCCCATTAGATTTTCGGTAAACAATTTTTTTCTCGAAAACGCGTAGAATTTCGGGGGTATGTCTAATAACCAAAAATGATTATAATTGACCCCTGTAACTAAATATAATTTTTTTAGTATGATTTGAAATTTTTTAATTTCGTCTAAAAATTTCAGTACCTATTCGAATTTTTTTCTCGAAAGTGCGTAGGATTTCGCGGGTATGTTTAATGACCAAAAATAATTGTAATTGACCCTCCTAACTAAAAATAATTTTTTCAGAATGATTTGAAATATTTCTTTTTGCGCTGAAAAAATTTAGGCACCTACCCCCTGTCGATTTTTCTTAAAAATTCGTTTTTAATTTTTAATAATTTTGTTTGGCAACCTACAGGAAAATTGTCTAATACTTTTTTGTAGGTACTCATGAGCTCTAGTTTAGAAAAAAGTTTCATTGAAATATATTCATTATTGTAGGAATTATGGCTGTTTGAAAATTGTAATATTTTTATGGGGTTTTCCTCATTTTTCGGGGTCAACGAGTAACTTTTCCAATATTTTTAGAATTTTTACATATTCTCTACTAAAATACGCGTTGATTGCTTTTTTAAACATTAAAATCCTTCAATTCGTTCAGAAGTTACGACGTTTTAAAGATATGCATGAAATTTCAGGGAACCATTTCTGGCCCCCCATTAGATTTTCGGTAAACAATTTTTTTCTCGAAAATGCGTAGGATTTCGGGGCTATGTGTAATGACCAAAAATGATTATAATTTACCCCTGCAACAGAAAATAATTTTTCCAGAACGATTTGAAACTCTTTTTTGTCGTCGAAAAATTTCAGCATTTAATTAGATTTTCGGTAAACAATTTTTTTCTCGAAAACGCGTAGAATTTCGGGGGTATGTCTAATAACCAAAAATGATTATAATTGACTCCTGTAACTAAATATAATTTTTTTAGTATGATTCGGTTTAAAATTAAAAATTTAAGTTTAAAATTATATTGTATAATTTAGTGCAAGCTTACAATGCTTCATTAAAATCAAAATTAGAACGGCTATCAGCATAGTGGATGCGCTCGCAAGATGTAAACCTTAAAAATCTGCAAAACTGTAGAAAACAATTTTAAAAAATTACATACCAATGGATTTGGAATAAAATGCTCGTCATTTTCTGTCATTATGAAAATCTCAATAAAATGAAAAATTAAGTCAATAAATTTTTTTTTGTTATAAACAAATTGTATTTTGTTAAATTTTTTAACACCATGTTATCGTACATAAGAAACCATTAACCTCGCCCATTAACAATTTTTTCGTATGTCTTTCCGTTTTCGAGATAGCCGTTTGGTGCAAAACTTCAAGGGGTGGTTTCACCCCTTAAACTCGAGTTACCGCAGCTAAAAAAAAATACGTGTCGATTATTTTTGGCTGATTTATGAGTGTACGAAGTTTCATCGGAATCGAAGACCGTTCGCGAACGTTCCTTGTTCCCGCGGTATTAGCGAATTTTTAATTCGCGGTATTGGAAAATTTTACGTCGAGCACGCTGCAACGCACCTGATCCCGTTTTTCCAAGCGTGGAATTATCTGATGCGTGCCAGTTAATCAGTCCGCTCCAATTTCCAATGTTTACACAAGATCTCAGCGTTTATCTTCCATACGCGTCAAAGTAAAAACGACACGTATCTGAACCAAAGTGGCGATAATAGTAATTGAGATTGCATCTACTAGCGTATCTGATAGCCTGATGGCCCTATCTTTTCGAACCAACTTGCTATCAAGTTTCTGGCTCTTGATTTATAACAGGACAATTTTGTTATCCACGATTAAATTGATAGGAAAGGATTTTTGGCGTCGTCTGGAAATGAAAAATTCATGCAGAGTCTTTCAGAGTGTCTCCCAAGGAACAAAAAATGTCCTTATCGCTTTTCCGAGAAACGACGGGGAAGTTGTATAAAATACGTTCAAAGTATGAATGTGATGATAATGGAACTTACGTATCGTTCTGGAAAAATTATTTTAGATTGCAGGGGTCAATTACAATCATTTTTGGTCATTAGACATACCCCCGAAATCCTACGCATTTTCGAGAAAAAAATTGTTTACCGAACATCTAATGGGGGGCCAGAAATGGTTCCCTGAAATTTCATGCATATCTTTAAAACGTCGTAACTTCTGAACGAATTGAAGGATTTTAATGTTTAAAAAAGCAATCAACGCGTATTTTAGTAGAGAATATGTAGAAATTCTAAAAATATTGGAAAAGTTGCTCGTTGATCCCGTAAAATGTGAAAAACCCCATAAAAGTAGTACAATTTTTAAATGACCATAACTCCTACAATAGTAAAAGTATTTCATTGAGATTTTTTTCTGAAGCAGAGCCCATGGGCACCTACAAAAAATTATTAGATAATTTCTCTGTAGGGTGTCAAACAAAATTACTAAAAATCAAAAACTAATTATTCAGAAAAATCGAGGAGGCCTTAATTTCGGCAAGATTTAAAAATTTCAAATCATTCTGGAAAAATTATTTTAGATTGCAGGGGTCAATTACAATCATTTTTGGTCAATAGACATACCGCCGAAATCCTACCCATTTTCGTGGAAAAAATTCCTAATCGAAAATGTAATTTATGTTGCTCGAAAATTTCATGCGAATCTTTAAAATGTCATAACTTCTGAACGGATTGAAGGATTTCCATTTTCAAAAAAGCAAACGACGCGTATTTTAGTGGAGAATATGTAGAAATTCTGACAATATTGAAAAAGTTGTTCCTTGACACCGTAAAATGAGAGAAACCCCATAAAAATGGTCCAATTTTTAAACGGTCATAACTTCTACAATAGTGAATATATTTCAATGAAATTTTAGGGTGAAGTAGAGTTCATGGATACCTACAAAAAAGTATTAGACAACTTTTCTGTAGGGCGTTAAACAAAATTACTAAAAATGAAAAACGAATATTTAAGAAAAGTCGACAGGGCATAGGTGCCTAAATTTTCAAGCGAAGTAAAAAAATTTCAAATCGTTCTGAAAAAATTATTTTCGGTTGTGAGGGTCAATTACAATTATTTTTGGTCATTACACATATCCCCGAAATCCTACGCATTTTCAAGAAAAAAATTCGAGTAGGTACAGAAATTTTTAGATGAAATTAAAAAATTTCAAATCATACTAAAAAAATTATATTTAGTTACAGGGGTCAATTATAATCATTTTTGGTCATTAGACATACTCTCGAAATCCTACGCGTTTTCGAGAAAAAAATTGTTTACCGAACATCTAATGGGGGGCCAGAAATGGTTCCCTGAAATTTCATGCATATCTTTAAAACGTCGTAACTTCTGAACGGATTGAAGGATTTTAATGTTTAAAGAAGCAATCAACGTGTATTTTATCAGAGAATATGTAGAAATTCTAAAAATATTGGAAAAGTTACTCGTTGTCCCCGAAAAATGAGGAAAACCCTATAAAAATATTACAATTTTCAAACAGCCATAATTCCTACAATAATTAATATATTTCAATGAAACTTTTTCCTAAACTAGAGCTCATGAGTACCTACAAAAAAATATTAGACAACTTTTCTATAGGACGTTAAACAAAATTACTAAAAATCAAAAACTAATTATTAAGAAAAATCGATGAGGGGTAGGTGCCTTAATTTCGTCGAAATTTAAAAATTTCAAATCGTTCTGGAAAAATTATTTTAGATTGCAGGAGCCAATTACAATCATTTTTGGTTAATAGACATACCCTAAAATCCTACCCACTTTCGTGGAAAAAATTCCTAATCAAAAATGTAATTTATGTTGCTCGAAAATTTCATGCGAATCTTTAAAATGTCATAACTTCTGAACGGATTGAAGGATTTCCATTTTCAAAAAAGCAAACGACGCGTATTTTAGTGGAGAATATGTAGAAATTCTAAAAATATTGGAAAAGTTGCTCCTTGATCCCGAAAAATGTGAAAAACTCCATAAAAGTGGTCCAATTTTTAAACGACCATAACTTCTACAATAGTGAATATATTTCAATGAAATTTTAAGGGGAAGTAGAGTTCATGAGTACCTACAAAAAAGTATTAGACAATTTTTTCATACAACGCCAATCAAATTTATTAAAAATAAAAAACGAATTTTTAAGAAAAATCGACAGGTGGTAGGTACCTAAATTTTTTGACGGGATTAAAAAATATCAAATCTTTCTGAAAAAATTATATTTAGATACAGGGGTGAATTACAATCATTTTTGGTGATTACACATACCTCCGAAATCCTATCCACTTTCGAAAAAAAAATTCTTTACCGAAAATATAATGTGAGGTTGAAATGTTTCCCTCATGCGTATCGTTAAAACGCCATAACTTTTGAATAAATTGAAGGATTTTAATGTTTAAAAAAGCAAACGACGCGTATTTTGCTAGAGGATATATAGAAATTTTAAAAATGTTCGATAAGTTGAGTCTTGATCCCGTAAAATAAGGAAAACCCCATAAAAATGCTCCAATTTTCAAACGGCCATAACTCCTACAATAGTGAATGTATTTCAATGAAATTTATTTCTGAAGTAATATTCATGGATACCTACAAAAAAGTATTAGACAATTTTTCTGTAGGTTGCCAAACAAAATTACTAAAAATGAAAAACGAATATTTAAGAAAAATCGACAAGGGGTAGGTGCCTAAATTTTTCAGCGAAGAAAAAAAATTTCAAATCGTTCTGGAAAAATTATTTTCGGTTACGAGGGTCAATTACAATCATTTTTTGTCATTACACATACCCTCGAAATCCTATCCACTTTCTAGAAAAAAATTCGAGAAATTGTGAAATTTGTCGACGGGGGGAAAAAAAAATTTCAAATCGTTCTGGAAAAATTATTTCCTGTTGCAGGGGTCAATTACAATAATTTTTGGTTATTAGACATACCCCCGAAATCCTGCCCATTTTCAAGAAAAAAATTCAAAACGAGCGGAACTTTAAACGTTAATAACTTTTTAACGAAGCCTCCATCAACAAATTGATATTCTTTATTTTCGTCTTATTTTAACCTCTAGAATCTCCCATTAAAATTTATCTAGAAATTGCCGAACACCCTGTATACGTAAGTTCCATTATCACATTTATACTTTGAACGTATTTTTAACAACTTTCCCATCGTTTCTCGCAAAAACGATAAGGACATTTTTTGGTCCTTTAGAAACACTCTAAAAGACCCTTGTTAGGAAATGAATTTATAATCCGTGCCGCGTAATTGTACTAAGTGAAGTAATTTCATTAGTAACCAAAGTGTTATTGATAATTGATTGTCTGTTATTATTCTTGTTGGCATGATTCACATGATTTGTAGTATATGGAATTTGGATTAATATATATAATATTTATTCAAATCTAAAAACCCTGCATGAATTTCTACATATTCCCTACTAAAATACGCGTTGATTGCTTTTTTAAACATTAAAATCCTTCAATCCGTTCAGAAGTTACGATATTTTAAAGATATGCATGAAATTTCAGGGAACCATTTCTGGCCCCCCATTAGATTTTCGGTAAACAATTTTTTTAATTGTACTAAGTGAAGTAATTTCATTAGTAACCAAAGTGTTATTGATAATTGATTGTCTGTTATTATTCTTGTTGACATGATTCACATGATTTGTAGTATATGGAATTTGGATAAATATATATAATATTTATTCAAATCTAAAAACCCTGCATGAATGTTTCATTTTTAACACCCTCCTTTCGCCGTGCAACACTCAAAAACAAATCACTCGATCTTTAAGAAACTTGGCACAAATATAAATAATTGGCCTCAGCATGACGATCTCCGATTTTTCTTTTTTATTTAAAACACTAATATTAACAATTGTCCATAAAAAAAATTCTTCTCTTCAAAACTTCTCCATTTTTGCAATTTTGCATATTTTAATAAAATAAGGTCACGCTGAGCGTTCTTTCATAAACTAAAGAATACATTTCAGATCATTGTTTAAACCTGCACGCTGCATTGTACCGTTCTTCATTAACAATTTAAAAAAAATATGTTACATTATAATATTAATAAACGATACCTTAAATTTTAAATCAATCTACGCGTTATATTTTTCGCAAAAAATTCTTGGAAAACAGGCCATTTACACGAGGTCCCCCCCTTGAATAATCTGGAAATTGAGTTGAAAAACAGAGGGCAACAAAATTCATTTTTACGTTTCACGTTAGGGTCGAAGGGATGAAATGACGTTGGATCAAGAAAACAGTCGTTTTTTAACGATACGAAATAACTGCTTCGACGAGTTCGTGAACCAGGAGTCGCTATGAACTTTGGTGACCCCAGGTGACCCCTGAGCCAACCCCGTCGGTCGATACGTCACTATATCCACACCCCGTTACCCGCTGGGCTCGCCAGGTCGCTCGAATGTTCGCAATTTTCATGGGGGTTGCACTGCAAAACCCGCCAGAAACCCTTCTCATCCTTTTTCCCAACAATCACGCAAGTTACATGAACAAGAATGAAAAATAATTAAACTAAAAAGCAACGAAAACGTATTAAACTGTTTATCGAGTTTGATCAAAATGATACGATCAACGAGAATTTTCACGGTTACTTGGAAAAGTGTAATGATTTCGAACTGTTTATTAATTGAATTCATTGGAAGAGGTTTTATTTGGTAAATTGGAGGATGGTTTGGTGAAAGAGCGTTGAAATTTGAATAATTGAAACTCGAAATATTGCTGGAAGCTTCGAAGCATTAGCTTCGTTTCGATGGGATCGGTTTAGTTGATAATTTTATGGTAAATTGCATGAATTTTGCATTTATATTGCATTTATTATGCATATACTGTGGTCGAATAAATATCTACGATTAGTATTGCTTGTCTGACTGTTTCTCGGTGTTTCTACTTGCTTCGATGCAAGTAGTAATTTCGAGTATAGTCAGACGAGTCGACCAATAGATTTTCACGGTTACTTGGAAATGTTTAATGATTTCGAACTGTTTATTAATTGCATTCATTGGGAAAAGTTTCATTTGGTAAATTGGAGGATGGTTTGGTGAAAAAGCGTTGCAATTTGAATAATTGAAACTCGAAATATTGCTGGAAGCTTCGAAACATTAGCTTCGTTTCGATGGGATCGGTTTAGTTGATAATTTTATGGTAAATTGCATGAATTTTGCATTTATATTGCATTTATTATGCATATACTGTGGTCGAATAAATATCCACGATTAGTATTGCTTGTCTGACTGTTTCTCGATGTTTCTACTTGCTTCGATGCAAGTAGTAATTTCAAGTATAGTCAGACGCGTCAACCAATAGATTTTCACGGTTACTTGGAAACGTGTAATGATTTCGAACTGTTTATTAATTGCATTCATTGGGAAAAGTTTCATTTGGTAAATTGGGGGATGATTTGGTGAAAGAGCGTTGAAATTTGAATAATTGAAACTCGAAATATTGCAGGAAGCTTCGAAACATTAGCTTCGTTTCGATGGGATCGGTTTAGTTGATAATTTTATGGTAAATTGCATGAATTTTGCATTTATATTGCATTTATTATGCATATACTGTGGTCGAATAAATATTCACGATTAGTATTGCTTGTCTGACTGTTTCTCGATGTTTCTACTTGCTTCGATGCAAGTAGTAATGACGAGTATAGTCAGACGAGTCGACCAATAGATTTTCACGGTTACTTGGAAACGTGTAATGATTTCGTACTGTTTATTAATTGCATTCATTGGGAAAAGTTTCATTTGGTAAATTGGGGGATGGTTTGGTGAAAGAGCGTTGAAATTTGAATAATTGAAACTCGAAATATCGCTGGAAGCTTCGAAACATTAGCTTCGTTTCGATGGGATCGGTTTAGTTGACAATTTTATGGTAAATTGCATGAATTTTGCATTTATATTGCATTTATTATGCATATACTGTGGTCGAATAAATATTCACGGTTACTTGGAAACGTGTAATGATTTCGAACAGTTTATTAATTAGAATTCATTGGGAAAAGTTTCATTCGGTAAATTGGAGGATGATTTGGTGAAAGAGCGTTGAAATTTGAATAATTGAAACTCGAAATATTGCTGGAAGCTTCGAAACATTAGCTTCGTTTCGATGGGATCGGTTTAGTTGATCATTTTATGGTAAATTGCATGAATTTTGCATTCATATTGCATTTATTATGCATATACTGTGGTCGAATAAATATCCACGATTAGTATTGCTTGTCTGACTGTTTCTCGATGTTTCTACTTGCCTCGATGCAAGTAGTAATTTCAAGTATAGTCAGACGAGTCGACTAATAGATTTTCATGGTTACTTGGAAAAGTGTAATGATTTCGAACTGTTTATTAATTGAATTCATTGGGAAAAGTTTCATTTGGTAAATTGGGGGATGGTTTGGTGAAAGAGCGTTGCAATTTGAATAATTGAAACTCGAAATATTGCTGGAAGCTTCGAAACATTAGCTTCGTTTCGATGGGATCGGTTTAGTTGCTAATTTTATGGTAAATTGCATGAATTTTGCATTCATATTGCATTTATTATGCATATACTGTGGTCGAATAAATATCCACGATTAGTATTGCTTGTCTGACTGTTTCTCGATGTTTCTACTTGCTTCGATGCAAGTAGTAATGTCGATTAATAGTCAGACGAGTCGATTTAATAGATTTTCGACAACAGAGGGGCCATTGCACGTGGTAAAAAGTGGTTTTATACAAATATACCCACAATAAGATAATAATTCACTAATAATGGGCCAAGATTTTGTGTAATTTTGTTGATCACTTGTTCAATCTCAAAATCATCAAAAATTATAATCGTTTATTGTTGGTTTGGTTTTTTAAACTAAATGATGAGTTATTGGATTAAGTTTACTTATTAAGTATTCAGATTAGAAGTATACTTTTATATTTTTAATATTATTTGAGTTATAACTAATTGTATATGTTCAGTTTTCTTTTTAGTTTTTAATTGTGAATGTAGGGTAATGCAGTGTCCATTTTTAGTTATTTCTTGTGGGGTTTTACGTTTTTTTTAATAAAAGAATTAGAATTTAGGAAACGATGCATTGTTTTTATTTTCAATAATACATTAAAAATAGGAAACAATGTATAGATTCTATTGTTTTCGCCTTGAATGCTATAAAAGCATAAAAGAATCATGAATTTGAAGCATTTGTCGTTTGACGTCCCTAAGTTGTAAGCTGTGAGTGACATATACAGTCTTAAAGTAATGGAGTTTCCAAGTGAAGCCCATAAAAGTTTCAATATTCAAATGACTCTACCTCCTACAGCAGTCGGTGGATTTCATTGAAATTTAGTTTGGAAGTAGAGTTCCTCCATACCTACAAAAAAGTATTAGACGACATTCCTGTACAGCGCTAACCAAATTTGTTAAAAATGAAAAACGAATTTCTAGGAAAAATCGACAGGGGGTAGTCCCCTTTTTCGACAAAATTAAAAGGTTTCAAATCGTTCTGAAAAAATTATATTTAATTACAGGGGTTAATTACAATCATTTTTGGTGAATAGACATACCCCCGAAATCCTACGAACTTTCAAGAAAAAAATTCGAGTAGTTGGAAAAATTTTTCAATAAAATTAAAAAATTTCAAATCATACTAAAAAAATTATATTTAATTACAGGGGTCAATTATAATCATTTTTGGTCATTACACATACCCCCAAATTCCTACGCATTTTCGAGAAAAAAATTCCTAATCAAAAATGTAATTTATGTTGCTCAAAAATTTCATGCGAATCTTTAAAATGTCATAATTTCTGAACGGATTGGACGATTTTAATGTTTAAAGAGGCAAACTACGCGTATTTTAGTGGAAGATATGTAGAAATCGCAAAAATATTCGAAAAGTTGATGCTTGACCTCGAAAAATGAGGAAAACTCCATAAAAATACTCCAATTTTCAAACAGCCATAATTCCTACAATAATGAATATATTTTAATGAAACTTTTTCCTAAACTAGAGCTCGTGAGTACTTACAAAAAAGTATTAGACAACTTTTCTATAGGACGTCAAACAAAATTACTAAAAATCAAAAACTAATTATTAAGAAAAATCGATGGGGGGTAGGTGCCTTAATTTCGTCGAAATTTAAAAATTTCAAATCGTTCTGGAAAAATTATTTTAGATTGCAGGGGTCAATTACAATAATTTTTGGTCAATAGACATACCCTCGAAATCCTACCCACTTTCGTGGAAAAAATTCCTAATCGAAAATGTAATTTATGTTGCTCGAAAATTTCATGCGAATCTTTAAAATGTCATAACTTCTGAACGGATTGAAGGATTACCATTTTCAAAAAAACAAACAACGCGTATTTTAGTGGAGAATATGTCAAAATTTTAAAAATATTCGACAAATTGATCGTTGACATCGTAAAGTGAGAAAAACCCTATAAGAGTGGTACAATTTTCAAACGACCATAACTCCTACAATTGTGAATATATTTCAATGAAATTTTTTTCTAAACTAGAGCTCATGAGTACCTACAAAAAAGTACTAGACAATTTTTCTATAAGGCGTCAAACAAAATTACTAAAAATCAAAAACTAATTATTAAGAAAAATCGATGGGGGGTAGTCCCCTTTTTCGACAAAATTAAAAAGTTTCAAATAATTCTGAAAAAATTATTGTCAATTACAGGGATTAATTACAATAATTTTTGGTGAATAGACATACCCTAAAATCTTACCCACTTTCAAGAAAAAAAATTCGAATAGATGAACAAACTTTTCAATAAAATTAAAAAATTTCAAATCATACTAAAAAAATTACATTTAATTACAGGGGTCAATTACAAGAATTTTTGGTGAATAGACATACCCTAAAATCCTACCCATTTTCGAGAAAAAAATTCGAATAAATGGACAAATAAATCACTTTTTACTGTATTTGGCGTGCAATGGCCCCACTGTGCGTTGCGTGGAAAATATTTATCCTGCACATTTTTAATAACAATCCGATTACTCTGTACATTGGTACGAAATACTCTACAGGGTGTCTAGTGCGCCACGAACCTCGTGAAACAAGATATTAATACGTGAAAACTAAAAAAAAATCACCCTAATGTACTGCAAAAGTTCCATTGTAAACTGATAAGAATTGAGAATTTATCACACAGTATTTGTTTAAATAAATAATATATTTAATACAACAGGAAATGAATAAATAAATATACTGGCTGTTGCAGCTCGTAATGCAAATCAAAACGTAACATAAGAGAAACGTCGCAAGATGGCGTCTCCAAAAAGAAACAAAACCGTCAACGATGTGATTGAATCTCAACGACCTATTTAAATCAAACACATATAGATCGCTTTCTCCCATAAACTAATCAGGAAGCTCATGGAAAAAATCCAGATAGAACAGCCAAGTTACAAAAGACTGGAGCGTTTCATAAAGATTTATTCTCGAAAAGTCGTGCATTCAGGTGTATATAAGTGGTACAATAGAGAAACGGCATAAGAAAGCTTAATAATTCCTATTCATACAATAGTTGCAGTAATAATAAGTATTGCAATAGTGTACGCAAGAGCTATAATTATAACAATGATAAAGATCGTCACTGCCCGCCCACCTTAGCCATTCTCCTCCCTTCTATTCGTATTTTAAATCGTAGAGCACATACAATAAGATTACGCGTTAAATTACTCGATCACGAGGATTCGTTTCGATCCTCAGACCTTGGTACACGCTTCCCTCCGCACGCATAATTCCTCCCTCTCGCGCGAGAAGAAACCCCCCCCCCCCCCCCCCAAAGAAGCAAATCGTTCCCTCTTAGCGTTTTAAATTCTCTCCATTCCGTTTCAACGGACATCCTTAGAGCGTGTATCATCGATCTTCGAGGGAATCGTGATAGCGACGATACTCCTTAACGATCGACAGATTCCTTATTACTAAAAAATTCCGATACGCGAGGGAATTCGTTCCCCATATCAACTGGTCGAATCGACATACACCGTGCGCGAACACACTTATGCGAATTTATTAGAGTCCCTGGGGGACCGTTCACCTACGTGGAACACGCAAAAACACGGTCCTCTCGAGTTGGCTAGTAGTAATCAACTACGCTCGTTACTAATCGTATTTAATCGAGTAATCATCACAGAGAGCAATCTAATAATTATTACGCGTATACAGAGTGTTCGACAGAAAATTTTAATGGGGGATTCTGGAGGCCAAAATAAGACGAAAATGAAGAATACCAATTTGTTGACTGAAGCTTCGTTAAAGAGTTATTAACGTTTATAGGCAACCTGCGCAAAGCTGTGTGCGCGTGATACTGATTCTCACTCACAAGACTCGCAACTTTAAACGTTAATAACTTTTTAACGAAGCCTCAATCGACAAATTGGTATTCTTCATTTTCGTCTTATTTTGGCCTCCAGAATCTCCCATTAAAATTTTTCCCACGGGTAACTGAACACCTTGTATGTACACTCATGGGAAAAATTTTTATGGGGGATTCTAGAAGCCAAAATAAGACGAAAATCAAGAATACCAATTTGTTGACTGAAGCTTCGTTAAAAAGTTATTAACGTTTATAGTTGCGCCTGTAGATAGGCAACCTGCGCACAGCTGTGTGCGCGTGAGACTGATTCTCACTCACAAGACTCGCAACTTTAAACGTTAATAACTTTTTAACGAAGCCTCGATCAACAAATTGGTATTCTTCATTTTCGTCTTATTTTGGCCTCCAGAATCTCCCATTAAAATTTTTCCCTCGGGTAACTGAACACCTTGCATGTACACCCATGGGAAAAATTTTTATGGGGGATTCTGGAGGCCAAAATAAGACGAAAATGAAGAATACCAATTTGTTGATTGACGCTTCGTTAAAAAGTTATTAACGTTTATAGTTGCACCTGTAGATAGGCAACCTGCGCATAGCTGTGTGCGCGTGACACTGATTCTCACTCACAAGACTCGCAACTTTAAATGTTAATAACTTTTTAACGAAGCCTCGATCAACAAATTGCTATTCTTCATTTTTGTCTTATTTTGGCCTCCAGAATCTCCCATTAAAATTTTTCCCACGGGTAACTGAACACCTTGTATGTACACCCATGGGAAAAATTTTTATGGGGGATTCTGGAGGCCAAAATAAGACGAAAATGAAGAATACCAATTTGTTGACTGAAGCTTCGTTAAAGAGTTATTAACGTTTATAGCTCCGTCTGTAGATAAACAACCTGCGCACAGCAGTGTGCGCGTGATACTGATTCTCACTCACAAGACTCGCAACTTTAAACGTTAATAACTTTTTAACGAAGCCTCGATCGACAAATTGGTATTCTTCATTTTCGTCTTATTTTGGCCTCCAGAATCTCCCATTAAAATTTTTCCCAGAAGTAGTCGAACACCCTGTATAAAAACGAAATTTAATATTCTCTACCGGTACCCGTTGGCAAAAGGAGTCTTTTTCGTTCAATACACGTCGTTGTCATTTTCAACTCCTTACGAGAGATTATTGTCGTATGCAACAATAATAAATTATCAGATATAACATTTGAAAGCAACCTATTCACTTGCACAGTAAAGGGAAATTAATTTGTTCCGACTATATTCGAAAACTGAGTAAATAATGTTTTTAAAAAATAATAATAAAGTACTCATTCGACTGTAGTCGAAAATGTGATGCCATATTGAATTAATCGTGACCCTCGATTACTTCTCCAACTCAGTAATCAATGATTATCGATTATTTAATAATCAGTAATCACGATTAATAACATGATTTAATTAGATTACGTTTTCCCAACTCTGTTCCACACACTGATTATGGTCGAGGTGGAAAACGTTTAGTGTTGTGTCAAAATTCTAATAATGAACTAAAAGTAGACGACTATTTGCACCAGCGATTTTTTCATACTTTCACATTTATCCTAAAAATGTTATAAATATATAAACATAACTACTTATTTCTCCTTTCTTGCTTTTAACAAAAATTATAATAATTAATACGTTGTTTGAATCCAAGAGAATTAAAGCTAGTGATTTCAAATGAATTTTAACAGTTACTCGTTTCTATCCAATACCTCTTAATAATCAAAATGACGTTAATTGATATGGTTTCGCTTTGTTTCAAAACGCCAGTTTCAATTCCCTCGAATGTCAAACGAATATTAATTACTATCAACAAAGTGTGATCGATTCCAAACCCAATTAGTAATATTGTAGCATTAACATACTTGATCTTTTAATCAGTACTACAATCAGGACATTTTTGGAACGAAATTGATACTGTTTCTGTAGTAAATTTCAAAAAAATTCCTTTTCAAAGGTGAGATCGTCCAGATAGAGTAACTTATGGCTGACTTTGGACACGCCAATTGATCATACCTCGACCATAACCGAGTCACTGATTTGCAAAGCGTGTTCGTTAATTAGAACTCGAGTAATTCTTTCCACGAGCCTCGAATTCACAATCGCGAGGCAAAGAATAGTCGAGCGACTGATAGAATTCCGTACAAGTCTTGATGAAATTCCTCGCAGAATGTTCTGTGCTCGAGGCTCCCTTCGACGCCATCTTTCTTATTTCCGGCGCTGACCAAGATATTTCCTTATTAATATTAAACATTCGTTGAAACAAAAAAACCTTACAAACAAGCGATAGACCAACATGCGTAGATTAGAAAAACAGCTCTGCATTTACTATTCGTAACACAGTAACGAGCAAAACTGAACACACAAACATTTTAACAAAATTAATTTTTTATCCAATATTTGCATATTACAAGAAGACAAAATAGTATTACCTACAATCTTCTGGCTCTTCAAAACAAATTTAACATTTCTGATACCATTATTATTTCGTTTCGTACAATTTCTTTTCGTAGTCAGTTCTGCACCGCAACTAATTCTGACTAAACATTTTGGATTTGGGTATACATATTTCGTTCATAAACCTTTAACCTTGATAATTACTTCGATATGGTTAGACATACTTAATAGTATTATTCTTGCACTCTTTGCAACAAACCAGTTATTGTTGATAATAGTTGAGTTTGTTGAGTTATCGTTGATAAAAGTTGAGTTTGTAGCCAATTCTTTACTTTATTTGCACAATGCTTGGGAGCGTTGTCATGTTGAAATACATCACATTCTGGTACCAGCATATTTTCAATTGTTTCTACTAAATTTTTTTCCAAAATATCCTTATACATACACTGGTTCACCATAACTTCTATTCGATGAGCTGAACCTACACTTTATGCATTAATACACCTCCAAACTGTGAGCGAACCACTATCAAATTTCATTGTTAACTTCACATGACAAGGTAGAAGAGACTCGTCTTGTTTTTTCCAACACCAACAACATCCAATGAAATTCAATTAATTTTTGGTTCGTTGGAAACAATTACTTTTGTCCATTGCTCTATATCTCAGCGTAAATCTTTCTTTAATAATTCAGCCAGGCCTTGGCATTCTTTTTTAATAAGGCAGATACTTTTTCTTCTCGATTGCTGTAAAATTGGCTTCTTTTAAACTGTCCACCTGCTAGTTTCCTTTCCAACATCGCTTTCTAATACCTTTGCAGTCATCGATGCCATCGTTGCAATTTCTGAAGTAATGTATCTTGTCAATCTTCTCTTGTTCTGACAAGATAATAATTTTAGATGGCCTCCAGAAGATGCAAGGACTTCATTACATTTTCTTCATATTTCATGTACAACTCTCTGACTAAGAACAAATTTTCTAGCAATTGCTTCCATTGATAAACTCAATTTTGATTGGAAAATGATATTATCCTTTATATCTTTATGTTAACTGGCAAGAATGAATACTGCACTTTATTCATTCGAATATAAAGCTTATATTTCTAAATTTACATTTAAAGACTTGTAACTCCAGTCTAATGTAGCTTTACATACAATGTTTTGCTGTAGAATACTCCAGGAGAAGGGGAAGCACACGTGGTGATTCCCCATATTTATGTCTGATCCCCACCAGGGATACCAACTGCTGAACTTGTAACTAGTGTTGGGACGCAGTGACTTTTATTTTAACACTTTAGAATGGTTTCATGACGTTATATTGATGCAATTCTATTGCACCAGAGTATTGCAAAAATGTAGCATTAAGTACAGAAATTGTTATGAAATAATTAATACGTACAGAAAAAAATTACTAAATAATAAAACAAAAATTATTTGATTTTCAACTGATCAATGAAAATTGAATATGTTTAAACGTATTGAAGCAATTATCAAGGTTAACTCTTTTTGGGGCATGCTGGGATTAAAAGTCTCCCATTTTTTTGATGCACCGCAATGCATGGTAGGACATTTTTAATTGCAATAGCTGCATGCGCGCGCATAGGTTTATATTTCGTCTCATTTACG
Source organism: Colletes latitarsis (assembly GCF_051014445.1). Classification (NCBI taxonomy): domain Eukaryota; kingdom Metazoa; phylum Arthropoda; class Insecta; order Hymenoptera; family Colletidae; genus Colletes; species Colletes latitarsis. The sequence continues at coordinate 10,201,437 of NC_135146.1, forward strand.
TGAAGCAGTTGGTAATACCTTCGACAAGTGTTACAAATGTATTCACTTGTGTTGGCAACACTGAACATGCCAATACAGGTTCACCAATTGTCGTTATCGCGACAAATTTAATTAAACTACTTTTTAATGTTTCTACATTATATAATACCTTTATTAATAAAAACATACCAATATAGTTCAATTTAAAACGCAATAAAATTTCTGTGTAACATGAGTTAAAGGTTTTCATGAACGAAATATCGAATGTACCAAAATTTGAAATGTTTGCTAAAAATTGGTCGCGTTGCAAAACCTATTACACGAAAAAGAATTGCATGAAGCGAAATAATGGTGATATTGTTGGAAATGCAACCTCTCATACCAACCAACTCTTCGTCAGTCGTGCCACACGGCCAATGGCGGCGTTGTTGGCAGGCTGTAGTCGATGGTGGCGCCGCCACACGTGGTTCTTCCCCGTTCGAGCGTTAGTTAAAGATTGTAGACAATACTATTTCGTTTCTTTTGTATTCTACATGCAAATATTGAATAAAAAATTATTTTTGTTAAAATGTATGCGTGTTTTGCTCCTTACTGTACATGAAAATTTATTAACTTGTAATTTGGGGTCGATAGCGTTGTAAAAACTATCAAAAACATGTAAATGTCTCCTCGAAGGGACCTTCGACCACAGCGCCGACTTCGTTTCCGTTAAAAGCTCGAAGCTTTTAGGGTGTGCGCACGGTACTATGTTTAAAGTAATCGTACCACTTATCTTAGGACATCTCCGTAACCCGCAATTAATATGTTACCCTTAACCTTAAATATAGTCCCATCTCCTATCGACGAGTAGATATATGCGTGTATATATATGTATACGATATATACATATATAACAGGAAATCTGTCGTGCATTAAAAATTCATTACAATATACAGCAATAAAAAACGTTACGATCCATACAATGTAGAGTAAGTTCGCTTCCGGAGAAGATAAGTAGATCTTTAAATAAACACGTGATAAGTACACAAGTATACCTATCGTTAAAGTTAATTTGCAGTTTCTTCAGCCTTTCAGTTTCGAAGGAATGCAACGAGCAAATAAATCGTCCAAACTATGACGTTTCTATCAAACAATAATACAAATTAACTAACGCAATTGTACACGTTTAATTGCTCACGTTAAATAGTCGAACGTGAGGGCAATAAAAACTATTGGTAACTTGGACTATTCTAAGCAAAATTTTCAATCAACTCGAAACAAATTTATTCAAAAAAAATATTAAAAATCTTCGACGTGATTCGTGGCACGCTTAAAAGGGGGTAAAATAGAATTCCACCTATCGGTGGTTGCGCGAACTGAGAAATCACTGAATTCACCGCGACGCGCGCCACCGCGCAGAGAATGCACGATATCTCCTTTACCCTGGCTTTTACGAGAAAAAGGCAAGGGACCAAAGTTATTGGAAATTAAATTTCGAAGGTTGATTGTCCTTTAGGTATTTTCGATAGGGTCGATCCTAACCGAGATATCGGCACGTCAATACCGCGAATCACGTTCGAGCAACAAAAGAAGTTTTTAAGAAATTCGTTGAATCTCGCGGTGAAAATCGGTAAAAAGATCGTCGATCGAAAGCAACCGGTTCCCTTCACCACCGAAAAGCCACGGGAGGAATATGAAACACATCGTAAAAGGCACTTTCACTCAACATTCGAACGACACTTCTCTCACACAGCTTTGCAAGAGCATACAAAAAGTTGGAATTGCACGGAACGCGAAAACTCGGGGCGCCGTTTCTTTCTTTACTTTCGCTATCTTTGGTTTCTCGCGGCGCCCCGATTTAAAAAAGGTTTCTTGAGATGTATAATAATATATGTATATGTACAGAGTAAGATTCCTCGAAAGAACATTATTCACGTTTCCTCGGTATATGAGTTTCATTAAATTTTTTCATTGGATCACAGAATGGTAGCGCCCGAGCGTGGCAATTTTCTTGTTAAAGGCATTCGAAAACGACCAGGGACGAGGGATTCCCGCCTCTAAAGGTTCTTTAGGTGTCCGCCTCCGATTGTTCTGAATTTTCGATACGTTTTAAAGGACCGAAAAATAAGATACACGTATTTTTTTATATCGGCCCGTTTTCATATTTAGGGGGTGAAACGACCCCCCAAAGTTTCAGCTACAATAGACTATCTCGAAAACTATCGTAGATAGAAGAAAACTTCTTGAGGGAAAGTTTCATGGTTTTTTATGCACATACAAATGCTGGTCATCGATTTTGTAAAAAATAATTTGTTTATAACAGAAAATTTGTTTATAACATTATTTTAAAAGAAATCGCAATTTACATAATGACAAAAAAGAACGATTTCTTTTCTGAATTCGTTGATATATCACATAGTATGTTTGCCTCTTACAATTTTCTGTATTTCAATATTATACAGGGTGTTCAGCCACCCCTGGGAAGAATTTTAATAGAAGATTCTAGAGGCCAAAATAAGACGAAAATTAAGAATACCAATTTGTTGATGGAGGCTTCGTTAAAAAGTTGTTAACAATTAAATTCAACAATTTCAAATCGGTCTGGAAAAATTAATTTCGGTTGTGGGGGTCAATTACAATCATTTTTGGTGAATACACATATCCCTGAAATCCTATCCACTTTCGAGAAAAAAATTCGAGTAGACACTGAAATTTTTAGACGAAATTAAAAAATTTCAAATCATACTAAAAAAATTATATTTAGTTACAGGGGTTAATTACAATCATTTTTGGTGATTACACATACCCCCGAAATCCCACGCATTTTCGAGAAAAAAATTCATTACTGAAAATATAATGTGAGGTTGAAATGTTTCCCTCATGCGTATCTTTAAAACGCCATAACTTTTGAATAAATTGAAGGATTTTAATGTTTAAAAAAGCAAACGACGCGTATTTTGCTAGAGAATATATAGAAATTCTAAAAATGTCCGAAAAGTTGAGTCTTGACACCGAAAAATGAGAAAAACTGTATAAAAATGCTCCCATTTTCAAACGGCCATAATTCCCACAATAGCAAATGTATATCATTGAAATTTTTTTCTGAAGTAGAGTTCATGAGTACCTACAAAAAAGTATTAGACAATTTTTTCATACAACGCCAATCAAATTTGTTAAAAATAAAAAACGAATTTTTAAGAAAAATCGACAGGGGGTAGGTGCCTAAATTTTTAAAAAAAAGTTATTAATGTTTAAAGTTCCGTCCGTACTGGATTTTTCGGGGGTATGTCTATTCACCAAGAATGATTGTAATTGACCCTCGCAATCGAAAATAATTTTTCCAAAACGATTCGAAATTTTTTTTTTCCGTCGAAAAATTTCACACCTTCTCGAATTTTTTTTTAGAAAGTGGGTGGGATTTCGGGGGTATGACTATTCACCAAAAATGATTGTAATTGAACCCCGCAACCGAAAATAATTTTTCCAGAACGTTCTGAAATATTTTCTTTTCGGCGAAAATTTAGGCACCTACCCCCCATAGATTTTTCTTAAAAATTCGTTTTTGATTTTTAATAAATTTGTTTGACGTTGTACGGAAATCTTGCCTAATACTTTTTTGTAGATGCCCATGAGCTGTACTTCGGGAAAAAGTTTCATTGAAATATATTCACTATTGTAGGAGTTATGGTCGTATTGAAGTTTTGACCATTTCTATGCTGTTTTTCTCATTTTGCGGGGTCAAGACTCAACTTTTCGAACACTTTTAGAATTTCTACATATTCTCTACTAAAATACGCGTTGATTGCTTTTTTAAACATTAAAATCCTTCAATCCGTTCAGAAGTTACGACGTTTAAAAAATTCGAACGAAATTTCGGGGTTACATTTCTGGCCAGAAATGATATTTTTAGTAAGGAATTTTTTTCTCGAAAGTGGGTGGGATTTTGGGGGTATGTCTATTCACCAAAAATTATTATAGTTGAGTCCCATAACCGAAAATAATTTTTCCAGAATTATTTGAAAATTTTCAATTTCGCCGAAAAAGGGGATTACCCCCTGTCGATTTTTCTTGAAATATCGTTTTTTATTTTTAATAAATTAGTTTGACGCTGTAGGGAAATGTTGTCTAATACTTTTTTGTAGGTATCCATGAGCTCTACCTCCAGAATAAATTTCAATGAAATTCATCGACTATTATAGGAGTTATGGTCGTTTGAAAATTGGACCATTTTTATGGGGTTTTCCTTATTTTACGGGATCAAGACTCAACTTTTCGAACATTTTTAGAATTTCTATATATTCTCTAGCAAAATACGCGTCGTTTGCTTTTTTAAACATTAAAATCCTTCAATTTATTCAAAAGTTATGGCGTTTTAAAGATACGCATGAGGGAAACATTTCAACCTCACATTATATTTTCAGTAATGAATTCTTTTCTCGAAAATGCGTAGGATTTCGGGGGTATGTGTAATGACCAAAAATGATTGTAATTAACCCCTGTAACTAAATATAATTTTTTCAGAAAGATTTGAAATTTTTTAATCTCGTCAAAAAATTTAGGTACCTACCCCCTGTCGATTTTTCTTAAAAATTCGTTTTTTATTTTTAATAAATTTGATTGGCGTTGTATGAAAAAATTGTCTAGTACTTTTTTGTAGGTACTCATAAACTCTACTTCAGAAAAAAATTTCATTAAAATATATTCACTATTGTAGGAGTTATGGCCGTTTGAAAATGGGAGCATTTTTATACGGTTTTCCTCATTTTTCGTGGTCAAGACTCAACTTTTCGAACATTTTTAGAATTTCTATATATTCTCTAGCAAAATACGCGTCGTTTGCTTTTTTAAACATTAAAATCCTTCAATTTATTCAAAAGTTATGGCGTTTTAAAGATACGCATGAGGGAAACATTTCAACCTCACATTATATTTTCAGTAATGAATTTTTTTCTCGAAAATGCGTAGGATTTCGGTAGTATGTGTAATCACCAAAAATGATTATAATTTACCCCTGTAACTAAATATAATTTTTTTAGAAAGATTTGAAATTTTTTAATCTCGTCAAAAAATTTCAGTACCTACCACTTGTCGATTTTTTTTATAAATTCGTTTCTTATTTTTAATAAATTTGATTGGCGTTGTATGAAAAAATTGTCTAATACTTTTTTGTAGGTACTCATGAACTCTACTTTAGAAAAAAATTTCAATGAGATACATTCGCTATTGTGGGAATTATGGCCGTTTGAAAATGGGAGCATTTTTATACGGTTTTTCTCATTTTTCGTGATCAAGACTCAACTTTTCGAACATTTTTAGAATTTCTATATATTCTCTAGCAAAATACGCGTCGTTTGCTTTTTTAAACATTAAAATCCTTCAATTTATTCAAAAGTTATGGCGTTTTAAAGATACGCATGAGGGAAACATTTCAACCTCACATTATAATTTCAGTAATGAATTTTTTTCTCGAAAATGCGTAGGATTTCGGTGGTATGTGTAATCACCAAAAATGATTGTAATTTACTCCTGTAACTAAATATAATTTTTTCAGAAAGATTTGAAATTTTTTAATCTCGTCAAAAAATTTAGGTACCTACCCCACCTGTCGATTTTTCTTAAAAATTCGTTTTTTATTTTTAATAAATTTAATTGGCGTTGTATGAAGAAATTGTATAATACTTTTTTGTAGGTACTCATGAACTCTACTTCAGAAAAAAATTTCAATGAGATACATTCGCTATTGTGGGAATTATGGCCGTTTGAAAATGGGGGCATTTTTATACGGTTTTTCTCATTTTTCGGGGTCAAGACTCAACTTTTCGAACATTTTTAGAATTTCTATATATTCTCTAGCAAAATACGCGTCGTTTGCTTTTTTAAACATTAAAATCCTTCAATTTATTCAAAAGTTATGGCGTTTTAAAGATACGCATGAGGGAAACATTTCAACCTGACATTATATTTTCAGTAATGAATTCTTTTCTCGAAAATGCGTAGGATTTCGGGGGTATGTGTAATCACCAAAAATGATTGTAATTAACCCCTGTAACTAAATATAATTTTTTCAGAACTATTTGAAATTTTTTAATCTCGTCAAAAAATTTAGGTACCTACCCCCTGTCGATTTTTCTTAAAAATTCGTTTTTTATTTTTAATAAATTTGATTGGCGTTGTATGAAAAAATTGTCTAATACTTTTTTGTAGGTACTCATAAACTCTACTTCAGAAAAAAATTTCAATGAGATACATTCGCTATTGTGGGAGTTATGGCCGTTTGAAAATGGGGGCATTTTTATACGGTTTTCCTCATTTTTCGTGGTCAAGACTCAACTTTCGAACATTTTTAGAATTTCTATATATTCTCTAGCAAAATACGCGTCGTTTGCTTTTTTAAACATTAAAATCCTTCAATTTATTCAAAAGTTATGGCGCTTTAAAGATACGCATGAGGGAAACATTTCAATCTCACATTATATTTTCGGTAAAGAATTTTTTTTTCGAAAATGCGTAGGATTTCGGTGGTATGTGTAATGGCCAAAAATGATTGTAATTCACCCCTGTAGCTAAATATAATTTTTTCAGAAAGATTTGAAATTTTTTAATCTCGTCAAAAAATTTAGGTACCTACCCCCTGTCGATTTTTCTTAAAAATTCGTTTTTTATTTTTAATAAATTTGATTGGCGTTGTATGAAAAAATTGTCTAATACTTTTTTGTAGGTATACATGAGCTCTACCTCCAGAATAAATTTCAATGAAATCCATCGACTATTATAGGAGTTATGGCCGTTTGAAAATTGGACCACTTTTATACGGTTTTTCTCATTTTTCGGGGTCAAGACTCAACTTTTCGAACATTTTTAAAATTTCTATATATTCTCTAGCAAAATACGCGTCGTTTGCTTTTTTAAACAATAAAATCTTACAATTTATTCAAAAGTTATGGCGTTTTAAAGATACGCATGAGGGAAACATTTCAACCTCACATTATATTTTTAGTAATGAATTCTTTTCTCGAAAATGCGTAGGATTTCGGTGGTATGTGTAATCACCAAAAATGATTGTAATTCACCCCTGTAACTAAATATAATTTTTTTAGTATGATTTGAAATTTTTTAATCTCGTCTAAAAATTTCAGTGTCTACTCGAATTTTTTTCTCGAAAGTGGATAGGATTTCAGGGATATGTGTATTCACCAAAAATAATTGTAATTGACCCCCGCAACCGAAATTAATTTTTCCAGAACGATTTGAAATTGTTGAATTTAATTGTTAACAACTTTTTAACGGAGCCTCCATCAACAAATTGGTATTCTTCATTTTCGTCTTATTTTGGCCTCCAGAATCTTCGATTAAAATTCTTCCCAGGGGTGGCCGAGCACCCTGTATAATATTGAAATACACAAAATTGTAAAAGGCAAACATACTATGTGATATATCAACGAATTCAGAAAAGAAATCGTTCTTATTTGTCATTATGTAAATTGCGATTTCTTTTAAAATAATGTTATAAACAAATTTTCTGTTATAAACAAATTATTTTTTACAAAATCGATGACCAGCATTTGCATGTGCATAAAAAACCATGAAACTTTCCCTCAAGAAGTTTTCTTCTATCTACGATAGTTTTCGAGATAGTCTATTGTAGCTGAAACTTTGGGGGGTCGTTTCACCCCCTAAATATGAAAACGAGCCGATATAAAAAAATACGTGTATCTTATTTTTCGGTCCTTTAAAACGTATCCAAAATTCAGAACAATCGGAGGCGGATACCTAAAGAACCTTCAAGACGTCTCGTCCTTTACGCACGCGCGACGAGAACGGACCAGTGGTTCTCAACTTTCTGTAACTTTCCCTTTATCCCAGCAGGGGGACACGAGTAATTATAAACAATCGAAGGTCGTCGTTTGGCTGAGATCGTGGGTGTAAACTTGACACGATACGTAGAATCGGATCGTTTTCGAAGTACCTCGCCGTCTAAAGCTAGCATAATTAAATAGGTATTATAAAATGGAATATAGCGTAAACTTACAGACTATCTTAACTACTGTCAGTCACTGGACACTCGGTGTTCCCAATAAGCAATCTTGGAACGCCAAAGAACAGATCGGAGCTGCCTTTGTTTAACAATTCGACGTCCACAGCGAACGAAATAATAAACGAACGCAAATTTTTAATTTTAATCGCAGCTCGAACGACGAAAGAAAATTATTCTTTGGCGAGAAAAAGTAAATTAGGTTGGAATGTAAGCTCTCCTAGTTCGAATACAATTGTTAACGTAAACTTTGAGAAGTGACTAGGCGGTATAAATAAATTAAAGATGATCTGCAAGTGCAATGACTGATATCGAACCCGAGAACGTCGGGGGAATTCCCTTAAACGTTAAAGGACATTCGTTTCGATAAATTGTGCTTCCAAAGACACGTGGGCCCCGAGCATTACGATATAACTATTAACAAGGGACCACCCCGAGATGTAAATCTCCAATTTAGATGAAACTTCGCAGTTATGTAGTACTCATAAATCTATCAGACACGTGTTTTTTTGCAGCTGCTAATATTCACTTTGAGGGGTTGAAATCAGCCCTCGAAGTTGGGGTTCGAAACATACTTTGTTGAATATCTCCGAAACTATTAGAGATAGGGGTGTGCTTCAAATGGATGAAATTTAGGTTTTTAAACGGCGAATTTGATGGTGTAAAGAGATTTGCGAAACTTTTATTTGTTTAAACAATATGTGAAAAAATAGCACATTTTTTTATTTTTCTCGGTGGATGTTAATGATTTTTTTTTCTCCGTTTGTACAGAGAAACTACACATAGTTGTACAAAATACGGATAAATTGGAATTTTGATTTTTTCACGATAAAGAAAGATTTTATGTTTGTAATTTTTTGAGTATTTCTGTACAACAGGCCAACCCTGGGAAAAATTTTAATGGGAGATTCTAGAGGCCAAAATAAGACGAAAATGAAGAATACCAATTTGTTAATGGTGGCTTCGTTAAGAAGTTATTAACGTTTAAAGTTTCGCTTTCACACTTTCTTGAATTTTTTTCTCCAAAGTGGGTAGGAATTTGAGGGTATAGCTACTCACCAAAAATTATTGTAATTGACCCCTTTAACCGAAAATAATTTTTCCAGAACGATTTGAAAAATTTTTTTTTCGTCGAAAAATTTAGGCACCTACCGCCTGGCGATTTTTCTTGAAACTTCGTTTTTGATTTTTAATAATTTCGCTCGACATCCTACAAAAAAGTTGTTTAATACTTTTTTGTAGGTACCTATGGGCTCTACTTCAGAAAAAAGTTTCATTGAAATATATTCATTATTGTGGGAGTTATGGTCGTTTCAAAATTGGATCATTTTTATGGGGTTTTTTCCATTTTGCGGGGTCATGGATCAACTTTTCGAATATTTTTGCGATTTCTACATATTCTACACTAAAATACGCGGCGTTTGGCTTTTTAAACATTAAAATCGGTCAATCCGTTCAGAAGTTACGACAGTTTAAAGATACGCACCAATTTTTAGAGTGACATTTCCAGTAAAGAATTTTTTTCTTGAAAACGCGTACGAATTCAGGGGTATGTCTATTGACCAAAAATGATTGTAATAAACCCCTGCAACCTAAAATAATTTTTCCAGAACGATTTGAAATTTTTTAATTTCGCCGAAATTAAGGCACCTACCCCCCATCGATTTTTCTTGAAACTTCGTTTTTTATTTTTAATAAATTAGTTTGACACCCTACAGAAAAGTTGGCTAATACTTTTTTGTAGGTACCGATGGGCTCTGCCTCAGAAAAAAGTTTCATTGAAATACATTCACTATTGTATGAGTTATGGTCGTTTGAAAATTGGACCAATTTTATGGGGTTTTTCACATTTTTCGGGATCAAGGAGCAACTTTTCGAATATTTTTGCGATTTCTACATATTCTCCACTAAAATACGCGTTGTTTGCCTCTTCAAACATTAAAATCGGTCAATCCGTTCAGAAGTTACGACAGTTTAAAGATACGCACCAATTTTTCGAGTGACATTTCCAGTAAAGAATTTTTTTCTTGAAAACGCGTACGAATTCAGGGGTATGTCTATTGACCAAAAATGATTGTAATAAACCCCTGCAACCAAAAATAATTTTTCCAGAACGATTTCAAATTTTTTAATTTCATCGAAATTAAGGCACCTACCCCCCATCGATTTTTCTTGAAACTTCGTTTTTTATTTTTAATAAATTAGTTTGACACCCTACAGAAAAGTTGGCTAATACTTTTTTGTAGGTACCGATGGGCTCTGCCTCAGAAAAAAGTTTCACTGAGATACCTTTAGTATTGTAGGAGTTATGGTCGTTTGAAAATTGGACCATTTTTATGGGGTTTTTGTCATTTTGCGGAGCCAAGGATCAACTTTTCGAATATTTTTGCGATTGCTACATATTCTACACTAAAATACGCGGCGTTTGGCTTTTTGAACATTAAAATCGTCCAATCCGTTCAGAAGTTATGGTATTTTAAAGATTTGCATGAGATTTCGAGCAAACATTTCTGGTCAGAAATCATATTTTCGGTAAGGAATTTTTTTCTCGAAAATGCGTAGGAATTCGGGGGTATGTGTAATAACCAAAAATGATAGTAATTGACCCCTGCAACTAAAAATAATTTTTTTAATACGTTTTGAAATTTTGTAATTTTTCGAACTATTTCATTTTTACTCGAATTTTTTTCTCGAAAGTGGATAGGATTTCGGTGGTATGTCTATTGACCAAAAATGATGGTAATTCACCCCAGAAATCAAAACTAATTTTTTCGAAACGATTTGAAAAAATTTTTTTTTGTCGAAAAATTTAGGCACCTACTCCCTGTCGATTTTTCTTAGAAATTCTATTTTATTTTTAATAAATTTGTTTGACGTTGTACGGAAATATTGTTTAATACTTTTTTGTAGGTACTCATGAGCTCTACTTCAGAAAAAAGTTTCATTGAAATATATTCACTATTGTAGGAGTTATGGCTGTTTGAAAATTGGACCATTTTTATGGGGTTTTGCACATTTTACGGGGTCAAGGGTCAACTTTTCGAATATTTTTGCGATTTCTACATATTCTACACTAAAATACGCGGCGTTTGGATTTTTCAACATTAAAATCGTCCAATCCGTTCAGAAGTTATGGTATTTTAAAAATTTGCACGAGAAGCATTTTTGGCCTGAAATTATATTTTCGGTAAGGAATTTTTTTCTCGAAAATAGTTAGGATTTCGGGGGTATGTCCATTGACCAAAAATTATTATTATTGCTCCCTGCAATCAAAGATAATTTTTTTAGAACGATTGAAAATTTTTTAATTTTTTCGAAAAATTTCAGTTTCTCGAATTTTTTTCTCCGAACTGGGTAGGATTTCCGGGGTATATCTATTCATCAAAAATGATTATAATCGACCCTTGCAACCGAAAATAATTTTTCTAAAACGATTTGAAATTTTTTTTTTCCATCGCCAAATTTCATACTTTTTCAAATTTTTTTCTTGAAAATGCGTAGGATTTCAGGGGTACATCTATTCATCAAAAATGATTATAATCGACCCTTGCAACCGAAAATAATTTTTCTAAAACGATTTGAAATTTTTTTTTTCCATCGCCAAATTTCATACTTTTTCAAATTTTTTTCTTGAAAATGCGTAGGATTTCAGGGGTACATCTATTCATCAAAAATGATTATAATCGACCCTTGCAACCGAAAATAATTTTTCCAAAACGATTTGAAATTTTTGAATTTAATTGTTAATAACTATTTAACGAAGCCTCCATCAACAAATTAGTATTCTTCATTTTCGTCTTATTTTGGCCTCTAGAATCTCCCATTAAAATTTTTCCCAGGGTTGGCCTGTTGTACAGAAATACTCAAAAAATTACAAACACAAAATCTTTCTTTATCGTGAAAAAATCAAAATTCCAATTTATCCGTATTTTGTACATCTATGTGTAGTTTCTCTGTACAAACGGGGAAAAGAAAATCATTAACATCCACCGAGAAAAATAAAAAAATGTGCTATTTTTTCACATATTGTTTAAACAAATAAAAGTTTCGCAAATCTCTTTACACCATCAAATTCGCCGTTTAAAAACCTAAATTTCATCCATTTGAGGCACACCCCTATCTCTAATAGTTTCCGAGATATTCAACAAAGTATGTTTCGAACCCCAACTTCGAGGGCTGATTTCAACCCCTCAAAGTGAATATTAGCAGCTGCAAAAAAACACGTGTCTAATAGATTTATGAGTACTACGTAACTGCGAAGTTTCATCTAAATTGGAGATTTACATCTCGGGGTGGTCCCTTTAAGTATGAGTACGTTGGCGTCGAATTTATCCGCGGATCCCTTAAACGTCTACCAATACAGACGATCGATCAGTTTAATTATTGATATCCTCGTCGACTTCCTTCCATCCTCGTCACCCTCGTCCTCCTCAATAATTCTCTGCCATTCCTCTCGAATTAATTAAATCTTGGTCCTTGAGTGCATTTTACTTTTTCCTCTTCCTTAAGTCGACTCCTAATCGGCTTCGATAATCGATGTTTACGCGCCTAATGCCGCGAGAACCCGGACAATTTTCAATTGCGCCTACTTCGTACGCCTAACTTCGTCTCTCAAAGAATCCAACCTGATCGTAAAGTTTTAAACTTTCCCTACGGTTAAGAAAACCTCGCGAAAGCTACGATGGACGAACATTTTTTTATTTCTCTCGTCTTGGTTACCCTTGTGGATTTAACAGAGCGTCGAATTCGCGTCGAAAGCTGCGTCTCCACTGATTATGTACGTCTAAGTGACGAAACACTTTTTCATTCGATTAATAGTGAAAATGATGTTGATTTTGTTGAATTTAGCGGTAATTAGCGAGTCCAGGTATTGACTGCAAACGTTTTGTTTTATTGATTGCCTGTGGTGTTGCTTGTTCAATTCTGTTCAGCTGACTGGCATCCATGTTTTTCTGTTACAAACTATTATTATCTATTTTTCTATTTCGTCCACAATAAATAAATTCTAACAGATTTTTCTCATTATAACAATTTTTTTTTCTTCAATAATAAAATTAAGATCACCTTGATTCTTTCAGTAAAATTGTATTTTTGTTATTTTTTTATAAATTGATGTATATTTGTATCCTTTTGAAAAAGCAATGGAGGCTTTTGAGTGGAAAATTGAATAGTTTAAGAGTTATGTTAGATTAGTCCTGAATGAAATTTTAATGGGAGATTCTGGAGGTCGAAATAAGACGAAAATGAAGAATACCAATTTGTTGATGGAGGCTTTGTTAAAAAGTTATTAATGTTTAAAGTTTCGCCAGTAAGGAATTTTTTTCTCGAAAATGGTTAGGATTTCGAGGGTATGTCTAATGACCAAAAATTATTGTAATTGACCCCTGCAAATGAAAATAATTTTTTTAGAATGATTTGAAATTTTTTAATTTTGTCGAAAAAGGGGATTGTCCATTTTTCTTGAACCATCGTTTTTGATTTTTAATAAATTAGTTTGACGACCTATAGAAAAGTTGTCTAATACTTTTTTGTAGATACCCATGAGCTCTACCTCAGAAAAAAGTTTCATTGAAATATATTCACTATTGTAGGAGTTATGGTCGTTTGAAAATTGGACCATTTTTATGGGGTTTTTGTAATTTTGCAGGGCCAAGAATCAATTTTTCGAATATTTTTGCGATTTCTACATATTCTCCACTAAAATACGCGTTATTTGCCCTATGAAACATTAAAATCCTTCAATCCGTTCACGAGTTATAATTTTTTATGGATATTCATGAAATTTCAAGGAATCATTTCTGGTCATACATTATCTTTTTGGTGAAGAATTTTTTTCTCGAAAATGGTTAGGATTTCGAGGGTATGTCTAATGACCAAAAATTATTGTAATTGACCCCTGCAAATGAAAATAATTTTTTTAGAATGATTTGCAATTTTTTAATTTTGTCGAAAAAGGGGATTGTCCATTTTTCTTGAAACATCGTTTTTGATTTTTAATAAATTAGTTTGACGACCTATAGAAAAGTTGTCTAATACTTTTTTGTAGGTACCCATGAACTCTACTTCAGAAAAAAGTTTCATTGAAATATATTCACTATTGCAGGAGTTATGGTCGTTTGAAAATTGGACCATTTTTATGGGGTTTTTCTCATTTTCCGGGATCAAGGACCAACTTTTTGAATATTTTTGGAATTTTGACATATTCTCCACTAAAATACGCGTTGTTTGCTTTTTTGAAAATGGAAATCCTCCAATCCGTTCAGAAGTTATGACTTTTTAAAGATATGCTTGAAATTTTGAAGTGACATTTCTGGCCTGAAGTTATATTTTCGGTAAAGAATTTTTTTCTCGAAAATGGTTAGGATATCGGGGGTATGTCTGTTGACCAAAAATGATTGTAATGGATCCCTGCAATCTAAAATAATTTTTTCAGAACGATTTGAAATTTTTTCATTTCATTTCAGCACCCCCCATCGATTTTTCTTGAAACTTCGTTTTTGTTTTTTAGTAATTTTGTTTGACACCCTATAGAAAAGTTGTCTAATACTTTTTTGTAGGTACCCATGAGCTCTACTTCAGAAAAAAATTTCAATGAAATATAATCACTATTATAGGAGTTATGGTCATTTGAAAATTGTACCATTTTTATGTGGTTTTTCTCATTTTGCGGGGTCAAGGACCAACTTTTTGAATATTTTTGGAATTTCTACATATTCTCCACTAAAATACGCGTTGTTTGCTTTATTTAAAAATGGAAATCCTCCAATCCGTTCAAAAGTTATGACATTTTAAAGATTTGCATGAAATTTTCGAGCAATATTTCTGGCCCCCCATTAGATTTTCGGTAAACAATTTTTTTCTCGAAAACGCGTTGGATTTCGGGGGTATGTATAATGACCAAAAATGATTGCAATTGCCCACTGTAACTAAATATAATTTTTTTAGTATGATTTGAAATTTTTTAATTTAATTGTTAATAACTGTTTAACGAAGCCTGCATCAACAAATTGGTATTCTTCATTTTCGTCTTATTTTGGCCTCACCCTGTATAATTGATTTAAAAAATATATTTAATGAAAAAATTCAAACAAGTGTTAATTCTTTATTCTTTAACCCAAAACTCCATTTATCCAGTGATTAATTCGATTCTAATTCTTGATAAACTGACAAAAAATTCGCCAACAAAAATTCCTCGGTAATTATGACAACAAATGGTAAACGAAAAAATTAGCAAAAACCTTTTCATTCAATAAAGAATCACCTTAATGTTTTTAATAAAATTATATCTTTTTATCTCGATGATGGTTTTCGAACGTTCACATGAAAAAATTCAAACAAGTGTTAATTCTTTATTCTTCAACCCAAAACTCCATTCATCCAGTGATTAATTCGATTCTAATTCTCGATAAACTGACAAAAAATTTTCCAACAAAAATTCCTCGATAATTATGACAACAAATGGTAAACAGAAAAAATTTGCAAAAATCTTTTCATTCAATAAAGAATCACCTTAATGTTTTTAATAAAATTATATCTTTCTATCTCGATGATGGTTTTCGAACGTTCACATGAAAAAATTCAAACAAGTGTTAATTTTCTATTCTTTAATCCTATACTCCATTCATCCAGTGATTAATTCGATTCTAATTCTCGATAAACTGACAAAAAATTTTCCAACAAAAATTCCTCGATAATTATGACAACAAATGGTAAACAGAAAAAATTTGCAAAAATCTTTTCATTCAATAAAGAATCACCTTAATGTTTTTAATAAAATTATATCTTTCTATCTCGATGATGGTTTTCGAACGTTCACATGAAAAAATTCAAACAAGTGTTAATTCTTTATTCTTCAACCCAAAACTCCATTTATCCAGTGATTAATTCGATTCTAATTCTCGATAAACTGACAAAAAATTTTCCCACAAAAATTCCTCGATAATTATGACAACAAATGGTGAACAGAAAAAATTGGCAAAAATCTTTTCATTCAATAAAGAATCACCTTAATGTTTTTAATAAAATTGTATCTTTCTATCTCAATGACGGTTTTCGAACGTTTATAAAAAAATTCAAACAAGTGTTAATTCTTTATTCTTCAACCCAAAACTCCATTTATCCAGTGATTAATTCGATTCTAATTCTCGATAAACAGACAAAAAATTTTCCAACAAAAATTCCTCGATAATTATGACAACAAATGGTAAACAGAAAAAATTAGCAAAAACCTTTTCATTCAATAAAGAATCACCTTAATGTTTTTAATAAAATTGTATCTTTCTATCTCAATGACGGTTTTCGAACGTTTATAAAAAAATTCAAACAAGTGTTAATTCTTTATTCTTCAACCCAAAACTCCATTCATCCAGTGATTAATTCGATTCTAATTCTCGATAAACTGACAAAAAATTCCTCGGTAATTATGACAACAAATGGTAAACGAAAAAATTGGCAAAAACCTTTTCATTCAATAAAGAATCACCTTAATGTTTTTAATAAAATTATATCTTTCTATCTCGATGATGGTTTTCGAACGTTCACATGAAAAAATTCAAACAAATGTTAATTCTTTATTCTTCAACCCTATACTCTATTTATCCAGTGATTAATTCGATTCTAATTCTCGATAAACTGACAAAAAATTCCTCGGTAATTATGACAACAAATGGTAAACGAAAAAATTAGCAAAAACCTTTTCATTCAATAAAGAATCACCTTAATGTTTTTAATAAAATTGTATCTTTCTATCTCGATGATGGTTTTCGAACGTTTATGAAAAAATTCATCAAATTCATTCTTCAACCCAAAACTCCATTTATCCAGTGATTAATTCGATTCTAATTCTCGATAAACTGACAAAAAATTTTCCCACAAAAATTCCTCGATAATTATGTAACAACAAATGGTAAACAGAAAAAATCAGCAAAAATCTTTTCATTCAATAAAGAATCAAGATCACCTTAATTTTTTAAATAAAATTCTATCTTTGTACAAAAAAATTTTGAATCTCCATACGTTGAAGACTCGACATACTGATGCACTCTGCATTTTTGTTTGTTTTTTTGAAACACAGAAGCAACAAAAGTCAATAGCAAGTCTCGTACTTAGGGTGTCGATTGGCCAATGGAGACGCAGCTTTAAACTCGCTTGGTGAGCCAAGTTATCGAGATCCTGCAAGCTGGGGGGCTCAATGCAAAGGTACAACAGCGATCTCGCCCGTAATTCGTCGCGGAAATTGATTTCCAACCGTCGACGTCCAAAGACTCGTTCCTCCGACACATAAAAGGACATCTTGTCCTTCCACGGTATCGTTGCAACTGGACTTCCTGGCAGGAAATTGCTTCGAGTAGAATTACGTTCGACGCGAGCAATTGCCGATCGAGCACAAATCCTAACGCTTTAACACCTTCAATCTCGCTATCAGCTGCGTTTTACGTGTCTCGATAACTGGCCACGTGCCTCGCTAGGCTAGAAGACGATTAGAAAGTTCCGGAAACAAGGTCCTCGTACAGATCAAAGATTAAACGATATACGCGGAATGCAACAGTTTGGCCTGGCTCGACATTACAGAGTGAAAAAGTTAAAAAATAGTCTGAACGAGTCGCCTGGCGACGATCGAAGATCGAAGCTCGGGCACAGCTAGCGAATCGAGTACAGCCAGCGATCGTTTCATCTCTCCTCGATCGATTCGTCCCCGACTCGAGATCTCGTCGCGGGGTAAATGGCTCGAAAGGTCCCCTGCTTAGATCCTGGACACGTAGAGGGGTCGATGAGCCTGTTGGGGGTTGCCGTTCTGCTTGGAGTATCGAGGATTCTGCAACAATTCTCTGGTCTCGCTGGGTGAACCGGGACTGAGACTATTGGTGGTGGACGTTTCGACGCGATCGCTGATGATCTCCTCCTCGGTGATCTGCTCGAGGTAGAGGGCCGAGGGGACCACCTGGTGGTCCCCGTTCATCGTGGGTGGCGGCGAGTAAGCCGGAGGGGGGCTCCTAGGCGGCGACGTCGAGTCCTTTTCGTTCTCCGTCTCGATGGACGCGCTGGAAGCCACCTGCTGCATCTGCCTCGCCCTTCTGGCGTGTTTGGTGGTCAGGCCCCCGGTCTCCGCGTCCCTCTCCAGCCTGTGCCCCGACCTGGACCTGGTCAGCTGCCTCTGCACGTACTCCTCCAGGTCGTTCTCCTCCTTCTTGGCGATCACTCGGTTCAGGATGATCAGGAAGACACCTACCAGGATGGCGAACAGCCCGATGGCTACCAGCTCGTTCCACCAGCCTCCGGAGGCCTTGGTGCCCCACTGGGCCAGGTCTCCTGGCAGCAGCCCGCTCATGAGGAGGAACGCACCGAGGACCAGGAACACCACGTCGATGTGGAGCATCCCGATCGACGACCAAAGACTTGTTCCTATAAAAGGACATCTTGTCCTTCCACGATATCGTTGCAACTGGACTTCCTGGCAGGAAATTGCTTCGAGTAGAATTACGTTCGACGCGAGCAAATTGCCGATCGAGCACAAATCCCATTGAGACTCGCGACTCCCCAAGGATCCTAACTCTTTAACACCTTCAACCCCGCTATCAGCTGCGTTTTACGTGTCTCGATAACTGGCCACGTGCCTCGCTAGGCTAGAAGACGATTAGAAAGTTCCGGAAACAAGGTCCTCGTACAGATCAAAGATTAAACGATATACGCGGAATGCAACAGTTTGGCCTGGCTCGACATTACAGAGTGAAAAAGTTAAAAAATAGTCTGAACGAGTCGCCTGGCGACGATCGAAGATCGAAGCTCGGGCACAGCTAGCGAATCGAGTACAGCCAGCGATCGTTTCATCTCTCCTCGATCGATTCGTCCCCGACTCGAGATCTCGTCGCGGGGTAAATGGCTCGAAAGGGTCCCCTGCTTAGATCCTGGACACGTAGAGGGGTCGATGAGCCTGTTGGGGGTTGCCGTTCTGCTTGGAGTATCGAGGATTCTGCAACAATTCTCTGGTCTCGCTGGGTGACCCGGGACTGAGACTATTCGTGGTGGACGTTTCGACGCGATCGCTGATGATCTCCTCCTCGGTGATCTGCTCGAGGTAGAGGGCCGAGGGGACCACCTGGTGGTCCCCGTTCATCGTGGGTGGCGGCGAGTAAGCTGGTGGGGGGCTTCTAGGCGGCGACGTCGAGTCCTTTTCGTTCTCCGTCTCGATGGACGCGCTGGAAGCCACCTGCTGCATCTGCCTCGCCCTTCTGGCGTGTTTGGTGGTCAGGCCCCCGGTCTCCGCGTCCCTCTCCAGCCTGTGCCCCGACCTGGACCTGGTCAGCTGCCTCTGCACGTACTCCTCCAGGTCGTTCTCCTCCTTCTTGGCGATCACTCGGTTCAGGATGATCAGGAAGACACCTACCAGGATGGCGAACAGCCCGATGGCCACCAGCTCGTTCCACCAGCCTCCGGAGGCCTTGGTGCCCCACTGGGCCAGGTCTCCAGGCAGCAACCCGCTCATGAGGAGGAACGCGCCGAGGACCAGGAACACCACGCCGATGTGGAGCATCCCGATCGACGTCACCACCTTGGTGTCCAGCATCCCTTGGCCAGCCGAGCGGCTCGAGTGTCCGGACTTGTGCTGCCTCGGGGGGTGGTCCAAGGAACCTGTCGACGCCCTCGGCGATGTCAACCCGCTCTCGCCCGACTGAGCGCTGTAACGGCGCTCGCGGGCACGACGCTGCTCGTCCCGGCGCTTTCTCTGACGCTTGATGGCCAGCGCAGAGTGCAATCCAACCGCGTGCATCCTGCAACACCGGAAAGACAACCCTTGGCTCAGTCAATTCTCTACAGTCAAATCTCTACAACCCACTCTAACCGCCTATTCCCGATTTCCGATCCCCCACGCGTCCGGACTAATCGCATGCACTAACGCCAGCGTTCGTTACTTCGTTTCAGCTAATTTCGCTCAACGATGCTCGTCTATCTCTCGCAGCCTTGTCCGGGACAATTTCAACCCTAATCGCGGTGCACAGGGTTCATTCACAGGGTTCACAGGATGCACTGCGACGGAATCACGCGCCAATTACCCAAACGATTTCCATTGGTGTCCTCTCGGGCCTGTGAACATTTCTTCTTGCACGATCCTGAGATAATGAGTCTCAAAATCATTTGAAACGTTAGTTTCGTGACCCCCCCTTCTTGGTTATTCCAATGTTTTCAGTTTAGAGATTTATCAAACTTTCCCATCGTCTCGAGAGTCACGCTAATTACGCGAAACGGAGCTCGATTGAATAATTTTATACGTTGTAATGATACTGAGGAACGACAGGGGGTTGGGAAGAGTTTTTAAATTCTACTTTGCGACGGAACCAAACGACTTCCATTGGTGTCCTCTCGGGCCCGTGAACATTTCTTCTTGCGCGATCCTGAGATAATGAGTCTCAAAATCATTTGAAACGTTAGTTTCGTGACCCCCCCCTTGGTTATTCCAATGTTTTCAGTTTAGAGATTTATCAAACTTTCTCATCGTCTCGAGAGTCACGCTAATTACGCGAAACGGAGCTCGATTGAATAATTTTATACGTTGTAATGACACTGAGGAACGACAGGGGGTTGGGAAGAGTTTTTAAATTCTACTTTGCGCCAATTACCCCAACGATTTCCATTGGTGTCCTCTCGGGCCTGTGAACATTTCTTCTTGCGCGATCCTGAGATAATGAGTCTCAAAATCATTTGAAACGTTAGTTTCGTGACCCCCCCGCTTGGTTATTCCAATGTTTCCAGTTTAGAGATTTATCAAACTTTCTCATCGTCTCGAGAGTCACGCTAATTACGCGAAACGGAGCTCGATTGAATAATTTTATACGTTGTAATGATACTGGGGAACGACAGGGGGTTGGGAAGAGTTTTTAAATTCTACTTTGCGACGGAACCAAACGACTTCCATTGGTGTCCTCGGGCCCGTGAACATTTCTTCTTGCACAATCCTGAGATAATGAGTCTCAAAATCATTTGAAACGTTAGTTTCGTGACCCCCCCCTTGGTTATTCCAATGTTTTCAGTTTAGAGATTTATCAAACTTTCTCATCGTCTCGAGAGTCACGCTAATTACGCGAAACGGAGCTCGATTGAATAATTTTACACGTTGTAATGATACTGAGGAACGACAGGGGGTTGGGAAGAGTTTTTAAATTCTACTTTGCGCCAATTACCCCAACGATTTCCATTGGTGTCCTCGGGCCTGTGAACATTTCTTCTTGCGCGATCCTGAGATAATTAGTCTCAAAATCATTTGAAACGTTAGTTTCGTGACCCCCCCTCTTGGTTATTCCAATGTTTTCAGTTTAGAGATTTATCAAACTTTCCCATCGTCTCGAGAGTCACGCTAATTACGCGAAACGGAGCCCGATTGAATAATTTTATACGTTGTAATGATACTGAGGAACGACAGGGGGTTGGGAAGAGTTTTTAAATTCTACTTTGCACCAATTACCCAAACGATTTCCATTGGTGTCCTCGGGCTTGTGAACATTTCTTCTTGCACGATCCTGAGATAATGACTCTCAAAATCATTTGAAACGTTAGTTTCGTGACCCCCCCTCTTGGTTATTCCAATGTTTTCAGTTTAGAGATTTATCAAACTTTCTCATCGTTTCGAGAGTCACGCTAATTACGCGAAACGGAGCTCGATTGAATAATTTTATACGTTGTAATGACACTGAGGAACGATAGGGGGTTGGGAAGAGTTTTTAAATTCTACTTTGCGACGGAACCAAACGACTTCCATTGGTGTCCTCGGGCCCGTGAACATTTCTTCTTGCACGATCCTGAGATAATGAGTCTCAAAATCATTTGAAACGTTAGTTTCGTGACCCCCCCTCTTGGTTATTCCAATGTTTTCAGTTTAGAGATTTATCAAACTTTCTCATCGTTTCGAGAGTCACGCTAATTACGCGAAACGGAGCTCGATTGAATAATTTTATACGTTGTAATGACACTGAGGAACGATAGGGGGTTGGGAAGAGTTTTTAAATTCTACTTTGCGACGGAACCAAACGACTTCCATTGGTGTCCTCGGGCCCGTGAACATTTCTTCTTGCACGATCCTGAGATAATGAGTCTCAAAATCATTTGAAACGTCAGTTT
Source organism: Colletes latitarsis (assembly GCF_051014445.1). NCBI lineage: Eukaryota > Metazoa > Arthropoda > Insecta > Hymenoptera > Colletidae > Colletes > Colletes latitarsis. The sequence goes on from NC_135146.1 coordinate 10,223,536, forward strand.
CGTGACCCCCCCCCTTGGTTATTCCAATGTTTCCAGTTTAGAGATTTATCAAACTTTTCCATCGTCTCGAGAGTCACGCTAATTACGCGAAACGGAGCTCGATTGAATAATTTTATACGTTGTAATGACACTGAGGAACGATAGGGGGTTGGGAAGAGTTTTTAAATTCTACTTTGCGACGTCCTCTGCCATAGTAATTGAGTTACGATGGCTTTTAAGGACTGCAACGGCGCATTTTACGGCCGCGATGCAATTTCTATACTTGTGTCGGAAAAAGATCGCCACGGGCCTTGGAAACGTTTTACCCGTGTTTCGTTTAATTTTAATTACTGAAATTACACTTGGTGAGTGTAGAATATACATATACAGGGTGTTCGGCTAACCCTGGGAGAAATTTTAATAGGGGATTCTAGGGGCTAAAATAAGACGAAAATTAAGAATACCAATTTGTTGATGGAGGCTTCGTTAAAAAGTTATTAACGTTTAAAGTTTCGAACATACTGAATTTTTTTCTAGAAAATGCGCAGGATTTTGGGGGTATGTTTATTCATCAAAAATTATTGTAATTGACCCCTGCAACAGAAAATAATTTTTTTAGAATGATTTGAAAAATTTTTTTTTCCCCGTCGAGAAATTTCACACCTTCTCGAATTTTTTTATAGAAAGTGGGTAGGATTTTGGAGGTATGTCTATTCACCAAAAATTATTGTAATTGACCCCCGCAACTGAAAATAATTTTTTTAGAACGATTTGAAATTTTTCAATTTTGTCGAAATTTAGGCACTTCGATTTTTCTTAATAATTTGTTTTTCATTTTTGGTAATTTTGTTTGACGTCCTATAGAAAAGATGTCTAATACTTTTTTGTAGGTACCTATGGGCTCTACTTCAGAAAAAAGTTTCATTGAAATATATTCACTATTGTAGGAGTTATGATCGTTTGAAAATTGCACCCCTTTTATGGAGTTTTTATCAATTTACGGTGTTAAGGAATTACTTTTTCAATATTGTTAGAATTTCTACATATTCTCCGCTAAAATACGCGTTGTTTGCTTTTTTGAAAATGGAAATCCTCCAATCCGTTCAGAAGTTATGACATTTTAAAGATTCGCATGAAATTTTCGAGCCACATAAATTACATTTTTGATTAGGAATTTTTTTCTCGAAAGTGAACAGGATTTCGAGGGTGGGTCTATTTACCAAAAATTATTGTAATTGACCCCTGCAACTGAAAATAATTTTTTTAGAATGATTTGAAAAATTTTTTTTTCCCGTCGAGAAATTTCACACCTTCTCGAATTTTTTTATAGAAAGTGGGTAGGATTTTGGAGGTATGTCTATTCACCAAAAATTATTGTAATTGACCCCCATAATTGAAAATAATTTTTCTAGAACGATTTGAAATTTTTCAATTTTGTCGAACATTAGGCACTTCGATTTTTCTTAATAATTTGTTTTTCATTTTTGGTAATTTTGTTTGACGCCCTATAGAAAAGATGTCTAATACTTTTTTGTAGTCATCCATGAGGTCTATTTCAGAAAAAAGTTTCATGGAAATATATTCACTATTGTAGGAGTTATGGTCGTTTGAAAATTGGACCCCTTTTATAGAGTTTTTCTCAATTTACGGTGTTAAGGAATTACTTTTTCAATATTGTTAGAATTTCTACATATTCTCCGCTAAAATACGCGTTGTTTGCTTTTTTGAAAATGGAAATCCTTCAATCCGTTCAGAAGTTATGACATTTTAAAGATTCGCATGAAATTTTCGAGCAACATAAATTACATTTTTGATTAGGAATTTTTTTCTCGAAAGTGAACAGGATTTCGAGGGTGGGTCTATTTACCAAAAATTATTGTAATTGACCCCTGCAACTGAAAATAATTTTTTTAGAATGATTTGAAAAATTTTTTTTTCCCGTCGAGAAATTTCACACCTTCTCGAATTTTTTTATAGAAAGTGGGTAGGATTTTGGAGGTATGTCTATTCACCAAAAATTATTGTAATTGACCCCCGCAACTGAAAATAATTTTTTTAGAACGATTTGAAATTTTTCAATTTTGTCGAAATTTAGGCATCCCGATTTTTCTTAATAATTTGTTTTTCAGTTTTGGTAATTTTGTTTGACGCCCTATAGACAAGTTCTCTAATACTTTTTTGTAGGTACCCATGAGGTCTATTTTAGAAAAAAGTTTCATGGAAATATATTCACTATTGTAGGAGTTATGATCGTTTGAAATTTGGACCCCTTTTATGGAGTTTTTCTCAATTTACGGTGTCAAGGAATTACTTTTTCAATATTGTTAGAATTTCTACATATTCTCCGCTAAAATACGCGTTGTTTGCTTCTTTGAAAATGGAAATCCTTCAATCTGTTCAGAAGTTATGACATTTTAAAGATTCGCATGAAATTTTCGAGCAACATAAATTACATTTTTGATTAGGAATTTTTTTTCTCGAAAATGCGCAGGAATTCGGGGGTATGTTTATTCATCAAAAATTATTGTAATTGACCCCCGCGACTGAAAATAATTTTTTTAGAATGATTTGAAAAATTTTTTTTTCCGTCGAGAAATTTCACACCTTCTCGAATTTTTTTATAGAAAGTGGGTAGGATTTCGGGGGTATGTCTATTCACCAAAAATTATTGTAATTGACCCCCACAACTGAAAATAATTTCTTTAGAATGATTTGAAATTTTTCAATTTTGTCGAAATTTAGGCACCCCGATTTTTCTTAATAATTTGTTTTTCATTTTTGGTAATTTTGTTTGACGCCCTATAGAAAAGATGTCTAATACTTTTTTGTAGTCATCCATGAGATCTATTTCAGAAAAAAGTTTCATGGAAATATATTCACTATTGTAGGAGTTATGATCGTTTGAAAATTGGACCCCTTTTATGGAGTTTTTCTCAATTTACGGTGTTAAGGAATTACTTTTTCAATATTGTTAGAATTTCTACATATTCTCCGCTAAAATACGCGTTGTTTGCTTTTTTGAAAATGGAAATCCTTCAGTCCGTTCAGAAGTTATGACATTTTAAAGATTCGCATGAAATTTTCGAGCCACATAAATTACATTTTTGATTAGGAATTTTTTTCTCGAAAGTGAACAGGATTTCGAGGGTGGGTCTATTCACCAAAAATTATTGTAATTGACCCTCGAAAACGAAAATAATTTTTCCAAAACGATTTGAAATTTTTCAATTTTGTCGAAATTTAGGCACTTCGATTTTTCTTAATAATTTGTTTTTCATTTTTGGTAATTTTGTTTGACGCTCTATAGACAAGTTGTTTAATACTTTTTTGTAGGTACCCATGAGCTCTACTTCAGAAAAAAGTTTCATTGAAATATATTCACTATTGTATGAGTTATGGTCGTTTGAAAATTGGACCCCTTTTATGGGGTTTTTCTCACTTTATGATGTCAAGGCATAACTTGTTCAAAATTGTCAGAATTTCTATATATTCTCCGCTAAAATACGCGTTGTTTGCTTTTTTGAAAATGGAAATCCTCTAATTCGTTCAGAAGTCATGACATTTTAAAGATTGGCATGAAATTTTCGAGCAACATAAATTACATTTTCGATTGGGAATTTTTTCCACGAAAGTGAGTAGGATTTCGGGGGTATGTCTATTCACCAAAAATGATTGTAATTGACCCCTGCAATTTAAAATAATTTTTCCAGAACGATTTGAAATTTTTAAATTTCAACGAAATTATGGCACCTACCCCCATCGATTTTTCTTAATAATTAGTTTTTGATTTTTAGTAATTTTGTTTGACGTTCTATAGGAAAGTTGTCTAATACTTTTTTGTAGGTACTCATGAGCTCTAGTTTAGAAAAAAGTTTTATTGAAATATATTCACTATTATAGGAGTTATGGTCGTTTCAAAATTGTACCACTCTTATAGGGTTTTTCTCACTTTACGGTGTCAAGGAACAACTTTTTCAATATTGTCAGAATTTCTACACATTCTTCGCTAAAATACGCGTTGTTTGCTTCTTTGAAAATGGAAATCCTCCAATGCGTTCAAAAGTTATGACATTTTAAAGATTCGCATGAAATTTTCGAATGACATTTCTGGTCAGATATTACATTTCCAGTAATGAATTTTTGTTTCGAAAACGCGTACGAATTCGGGGGTATGTCTATTCACCAAAAATGCTTGTAATTAACCCCTACAACCGAAAATAATTTTTCCAGAATGATTTGAAATTTGTTAATTTTATTTTTTAATAACTTTTCAACGAAGCCTCAATCAACAAATTAATATTCTTGATTTTCGTCTTATTTTGGCCTCTAGAATCTCCCATTAAAATTTTTCCCAGGTGTGGCCAAACACCCTGTATATAAATAGCTTTTCTGACAAATAAAAAACCCTTTCGAGATTAAGTCATGCTGCAAAAGAATCAATCACGATCAACAGAACCCTAACCTCGGTTAGGTTTTCAGCTATCCGCGCGACCCTACCAGAACATGATCGATCGATGAGAAAAATGATGGCTCAAAATAACATTTACACATGGCGTCCCGCCCACCCAACGCTCTTCATGATATTTCAAATACGCTCGATAATCGGTTCAACGACAAAAGACTTTTATTTTGTTCGTTTTTGAGCCTAATCTCAAGTGCAAAACCTAACTTTTCGACGAAGAAAAAAATTTTGCAATCTCTCCAAAAAAATTATTTTTAGCTAGGAGGGTCTATAACAATAATTTTTGGTGAATAGACATACCCCCAAAATCCTACCCACTTTCGAGAAAAAAATTCGAGAAGGTGTGACATTTTTCGACGAAATTAAAATATTTCAAATCGTTCTGAAAAAAATATTGTTAGCTGTGGGGGTCAATTACAATCATTTTTGGTGAATAGACATACCCCCGAAATCCTACCCATTTTCGAGAAAAAAATTCGAGAAGGTGTGACATTTTCCGACGAAATTAAAATATTTCAAATCGTTCTGAAAAAAATATTGTTAGCTGTGGGGGTCAATTACAATAATTTTTGGTCAATAGACATACCCCCGAAATCCTACCCATTTTCTAGAAAAAAATTCAGGAAGGTGTGAAATTTTTCGACGGAAAAAAAAAATTTCAAATCGTTTTAGAAAAATTATTTTCAGTTGCAGGAGTCAATTACAATAATTTTTGGTGAATAGACATACCCCCGAAATTCTACCCACTTTCTAGAAAAAAATTCGAGAAGGTGTGAAATTTTTCGACGGAAAAAAAAAATTTCAAATCGTTTTGGAAAAATTATTTTCAGTTGCAGGGGTCAATTACAATAATTTTTGGTGAATAAACATACCCCCGAAATCCTACCCATTATCTAGAAAAGAATTCGAGAAGATATTGACAAAATTAAAAAATTTAAAATCGCTCTAAAAAAATTCTTTTCGATTGTAGAAGTCGATTAGAATTATTTTTTATGAATAGACATACCCCTGAAATCCTACGAATTTTCGACAAAAAAATTCAGAAAGTAGGTCAAATTTTTCTGCGATATTAAAAAATTCCAAAGCGTTCCAAAAAAATTATTTCTTGTTGCAGGGGTCAATTACAATCATTTTTGGTTATTAGACATATCCCCGAAATTCTACGCGTTTTCGAGAAAAAAATTGTTTACCGAACATCTAATGGGGGGCCAGAAATGGTTCCCTGAAATTTCATGCATATCTTTAAAACGTCGTAACTTCTGAACGGATTGAAGGATTTTAATGTTTAAAAAAGCAATCAACGCGTATTTTAGTAGAGAATAAGTAGAAATTCTAAAAATATTGAAAATGTTATTCCTTGACCACGTAAAGTAAGGAAAACCACATAAAAATGGTTCAATATTTAAATGACCATAACTCCTACAATAGTGAATATATTTTAATGAAATTTATTTCTAAAGTAGAGCTCATGGGTATCTAAAAAAAAGTATTAGACAACTTTTCTATAAGACGTCAAACAAAATTACTAAAAATCAAAAATTAATTATTAAGAAAAATCGATGGGGGGTAGGTGCCTTAATTTCGTCGAAATTTAAAAATTTCAATTCGTTCTGGAAAAATTATTTTAGATTGCAGGGGTCAATTACAATCATTTTTGGTCAATAGACATACCCCCGAAATCCTACCCAGTTTCTAGAAAAAAATTCGAAAAGGTGTGACATTTTTCGACGAAATTAAAATATTTCAAATCGTTCTGAAAAAAATATTGTTAGCTGTGGGGGTCAATTACAATCATTTTTGGTGAATAGACATACCCCCGAAATCCTACCCCCTTTCGAGAAAAAAATTCGAAAACGTGTGACATTTTTCGACGAAAAAAAAAAATTTCAAATCGTTTTGGAAAAATTATTTTCAGTTGCAGGGGTCAATTACAATAATTTTTGGTGATTAGACATACCCCCGAAGTCCTGCGCATTTTCGAGAAAAAAATTCATTAAGGATAGAACTTTAAACGTTAATAACTTTTTAATGAAGCCTCCATCAACAAATTGGTATTCTTTATTTTTGTCTTATTTTGGCCCCCAGAATCTCTCATTAAAATTTTACCAGCGGTGGTCGAACCCCCTGTGCTATATTTGAAAAATATACAAATTCACCCTCCTAGAAGCAAAGTTTATCTAGAAACTTCCTAAAAAAAGAGTTTAATTCCTGCAAAAGAATTCTTGTCTCGTATTTAGCGACGTTCTGAGTCAGTTTGGTGTTAGTCAGAGAAAATAGGGCGCACCTTCTGGAGGCACGTGTCAACACGAAACGTAGCTCGGAGGAATCGTGGCTTAGGGGGATGTAACATCTCGAGAAAGCCTCGAGAGAGAACCATTGTCGATCCTCCATTAGAGCAACGACAACGCCAGAGGAGGTGTGAGAGAACGGGGGACACATTTGTCTTGCGAGTGGAATTTTCTCGAAAGAAAATGTCGTTTCGAGGCGCAGAAGTGCATCGAAAAGAAATTACTGCTTATAAAATTTTTGGAAGCCTATAGAATTTTTAGTTTAAAATTTAATTTAACTCTCCAACTTATTTGGACTTCCAAACAGTGTTATCGTTCTTTGTTTCTTTCAAATATTAATAATACTAGGGTTTAAGACTCCCCAAATTATTAATATTTGAAAAGAATGAAGAACACGTCCTGAATATTGATAATAAATTTTGAAAGTACATGTAAATATACAAGGGTGCTCGGCCACCCCAGGGGAAAATTTTAATGGGGGATTCTAGAGGCCAAAATAAGACGAAAATCGAGAATGCCAATTTGTTGATGGAAGCTTTGTTAAAAAGTTATTGATAATTAAATTCAAAAATTTCAAATCGTTCTGGAAAAATTATTTTTAGTTGCAGGGGTCAATTACAATTGTTTTTGGTCATTACACATACCCTCGAAATCCTACTCACTTTCGAGAAAAAAATTCCTTACCTAAAATTTAATTGGGTGCCTAAATTCGACGAAAAAAAAAATTTCAGATCGTTCTAAAAAAATTCTTTTCAGTTGCAGGGGTAAATTACAATTATTTTTGGTCAATACATATACCCCCGAAATCCTACTCACTTTCGAGAAAAAAATTCTTCACTGGAAATGTAATATTTGACCAGAAAAGTTACCCTGAAATTTCATGTGAATCTTTAAAATGTCATAACTTCTGAACGGATTGAAGGATTTCCATTTTCAAAAAAGCAAACAACGCGTATTTTAGTGGAGAATATGTAGAAATTCTGACAATGTTGAGAAAGTTGATCCTTGACTCCGCAAAATGACAAAAACCCCCATAAAAATGGTCCAATTTTCAAACGACCATAACTCCTACAATGGTGAATATATTTTAATGAAACTTTTTTCTGGAGTAGAGCTCATGGATACCTACAAAAAAGTATTAGACAACTTTTCTATAGGGCGTCAAACAAAATTACTAGAAATAAAAAACGAAGTTTCACGAAAAATCGACAGGGGGTAGGTGCCTAAATTTTTCGACGAAAAAAAAATTTTTCAAATCGTTCTGGAAAAATTATTTTCGGTTAAAGGGGTCAATTACAATAATTTTTGGTCAATAGACATACCCCAGAATTCTTACGCGTTTTCAAGGAAAAAATTCCTAATCGAAAATGTAATTTATGGCCAGAAATGTCACTTCAAAAATTCGTGCATATCTTTAAACTGTCATAACTTCTGAACGGATTGACCGATTTTAATGTTTAAAAAGACAAACGATGCGTATTTTGATGGAGAATATGTAGAAATCGCAAAAATATTCGTAAAGTTTATCCTTGGCCCTGCAAAATTACAAAAACCCCATAAAAATGGTCCAATTTTCAAACGACCATAACTCCTACAATACTAAAGGTATCTCAGTGAAACTTTTTTCTGAGGCAGAGCCCATCGGTACCTACAAAAAAGTATTAACCAACTTTTCTGTAGGGTGTCAAACTAATTTATTAAAAATAAAAAACGAAGTCTCAAGAAAAATCGATGGGGGGTAGGTGCCTTAATTTCGGTGAAATTAAAAAATGTCAAATCGTTCTGGAAAAATTATTTTAGTTTGCAGGGGTCAATTACAATCATTTTTGGTCAATAGACATACCCCTGAATTCGTACACCTTTTCAAGAAAAAAATTCTTTACTGGAAATGTCACTCGAAAAAATGGTGCGTATCTTTACACTGTCGTAACTTCTGAACGGATTGACCGATTTTAATGTTTAAAGAGGCAATCAACGCGTATTTTGGTGGAGAATATGTAGCAATCGCAAAAATATTCGAAAAGTTGATCCTTGGCTCCGCAAAATGACAAAAACCCCATAAAAATGGTCCAATTTTCAAACGACCATAACTCCTACAATACTAAAGGTATCTCATTAAAACTTTTTTCTGAGACAGAGCCCATCGGTACCTACAAAAAAGTATTAACCAACTTTTCTGTAGGGTGTCAAACTAATTTATTAAAAATCAAAAACGAAGTTTCAAGAAAAATCGATGGGGGGTAAGTGCCTTAATTTCGGTGAAATTAAAAAATTTCAAATCGTTCTGGAAAAATTATTTTCAGTTGCAGGGGTCAATTACAATAATTTTTGGTCAATAGCCATACCCCCGAAATCCTACCCACTTTCTAGAAAAAAATTCGAGGAGGTGGTAAAATTTTTCGACAAAATTAAAAAATTTCAAATCGTCCTGAAAAAAATATTGTTAGCTGTGGGGGTCAATTACAATCATGTTTGGTGAATATACATACCCCAAAAATTCTATGCGTTTTCGAGAAAAAAATTAGAATAGGTGGACAAATTTTTCTAGAAAAAAATTCAGTTGGAACTTTAAACGTTAATAACTTTTTAACGAAGCCTCAATCAACAAATTAGTATTCTCGATTTTCGTCTTATTTTGGCCTCCAGAGTCTGATATTCTCCAAATATCTCTTATTTAGGCCTATCTAGTATCACAGATTATACTAGATACGTATCATCTTGGAGGGTGCAATCTCTTAATTCTCTCTTGTCCTAGGGTAAAATGGCTCTCCAGGTTCCTAGAGGGCTCGAGGTGAAGTGAAGAATACTCATCGGTGACGTGGTCGCAAAGACTACGCTCCCTCGAAACGAAAACCGCCGCCACAAGTTCCGGTTTCGCCGTTTCCAGTCGATTGTCTTGCTGAAAACTTTTTCCATCGCGAGTTACCGAGGGAACTATGCTCGACCGTGTACCGAGGTTTATTAATATTTACCGCCGGTGTAACGTAATGTAGGTCGAGCCACGACACCAAAGGGAGGGAAGGCTCTCACCCTACACTAGCTACTTGCAGATAAGATTTTTATCTTCCATCCTTTATTGTCCATCGTAAACAACGATGGCCTATTCGATCCACGTTACGAGATTTCAATCTTTAAAGGCGATACCAAGCAACTCTCCGGATTTTCATGCACCAAACCCAGCCCTCCATGTACCATTTCACTAGCACAGGGTGAGATTTCATTTGCAAAAGGGTTGATTTCCAGTCAACACTTCACATTAGCTGCCTCGTGTTCCTAGCTTGGTAGATCGATCGAGCGTTGGGTGAACGAATCAGGGCTTTGGATCGGTAATTTTTGTATTGCAAACAGCTCTCCATGTACCATTTCATTAGCACAGGGTGAGATTTCATTTGCAAAAGGGTTGATTTCCAGTCAACTCTTCACATCAGCTGCCTCGTGTTTCTAGCTTAGTAGATCGATCGAGCGTTGGGTGAACGAATCAGGGCTTTGGATCGGTAATTTTTGTATTGCAAACAGCCCTCTATGTACCATTTCATTAGCACAGGGTGAGATTTCATTTGCAAAAGGGTTGATTTCCAGTCAACACTTCACATCAGCTGCCTCGTGTTTCTAGCTTGGTAGACCGATCGAGCGTTGGGTGAACGAATCAGGGCTTTGGATCGGTAATTTTTGTATTGCAAACAGCCCTCCATGTACCATTTCATTAGCACAGGGTGAGATTTCATTTGCAAAAGGGTTGATTTCCAGGCAACACATCACATTAGCTGCCTCGTGTTCCTAGCTTGGTAGATCGATCGAGCGTTGGGTGAACGAATCAGGGCTTTGGATCGGTAATTTTTCTATTGCAAACAGCCCTCCATGTACCATTTCATTAGCACAGGGTGAGATTTCATTTGCAAAAGGGTTGATTTCCAGTCAACACTTCACATCAACTGCCTCGTGTTTCTAGCTTGGTAGACCGATCGAGCGTTGGGTGAACGAATTATGGCTTTGGATCGGTAATTTTTGTATTGCAAACAGCCCTCCATGTACCATTTCACTAGCTCAGGGTGAGATTTCATTTGCAAAAGGGTTGATTTCCAGTCAACACTTCGCATCAGCTGCCTCGTGTTTCTAGCTTGGTAGATCGATCGAGCGTTGGGTGAACGAATCAGGGCTTTGGATCGGTAATTTTTGTATTGCAAACAGCCCTCCATGTACCATTTCATTAGCACAGGGTGAGATTTCATTTGCAAAAGGGTTGATTTCCAGTCAACACTTCGCATCAGCTGCCTCGTGTTTCTAGCTTGGTAGACCGATCGAGCGTTGGGTGAACGAATCAGGGCTTTGGATCGGTAATTTTTGTATTGCAAACAGCTCTCCATGTACCATTTCATTAGCACAGGATGAGATTTCATTTGCAAAAGGGTTGATTTCCAGTCAACACTTCACATCAGCTGCCTCGTGTTTCTAGCTTGGTAGATCGATCGAGCGTTGGGTGAACGAATCAGGGCTTTGGATCGGTAATTTTTGTATTGCAAACAGCCCTCCATGTACCATTTCATTACCACAGGGTGAGATTTCATTTGCAAAAGGGTTGATTTCCAGTCAATACTTCACATCAGCTGCCTCGTGTTTCTAGCTTGGTAGATCGATCGAGCGTTGGGTGAACGAATCAGGGCTTTGGATCGGTAATTTTTGTATTGCAAACAGCCCTCCATGTACCATTTCATTAGCACAGGGTGAGATTTCATTTGCAAAAGGGTTGATTTCCAGTCAACACTTCACATCAGCTGCCTCGTGTTCCTAGCTTTGTAGACCGATCGAGCGTTGGGTGAACGAATCAGGGCTTTGGATCGGTAATTTTTGTATTGCAAACAGCCCCCCATGTACCATTTCATTAGCACAGGGTGAGATTTCATTTGCAAAAGGGTTGATTTCCAGGCAACACATCACATTAGCTGCCTCGTGTTTCTAGCTTGGTAGATCGATCGAGCGTTGGGTGAACGAATTAGGGCTTTGGATCGGTTATTTTTGTATTGCAAACAGCCCTCCATGTACCATTTCATTAGCACAGGGTGAGATTTCATTTGCAAAAGGGTTGATTTCCAGTCAACTCTTCACATCAGCTGCCTCGTGTTCCTAGCTTGGTAGACCGATCGAGCGTTGGGTGAACGAATCAGGGCTTTGGATCGGTAATTTTTGTATTGCAGATGCAAGAGGGACCTCGAATAGTGAAGACAATGATGAAATTTCGCGTTACTTCCCCTCCCCGAGGATGAGAATCGCGATCGCGATGCGCGGGACGCAGAATCGTTTCCTTCTCGAGCGATCAATAAACCATCCCCGTTTACGGAACGCAAACGCAAAGTACACAAGCGTCGTCGGGGTACCATGGTACGTGCAACGAGGTCACACACGTGCACGTGCATCGTTGCGTGGGTTTGTGTCAATCTCCAGGCGCCACGACGCGACGCGACGGTACGTTGCTCGTGAGAAAAGAAAGAAATTAACGGCCAAGTCCCCCCAGGATGACCTTAATTCCGATGCGGAACGACGACCAATCGGTCGCCGCGATCCTTTACTTACACCCCTGCATCGAAATACTTTCGACACACCTACTTTCAAATTATCTGGACAACGCGGAAAATATATTGTTGATTGCGTGAAGTCGCCATTTTTTAGTAGAGGAGGAATTGGGAGAGCTAATTGGGATTGTTGTTGAGGTCATTTTCAGGCTCCAAGTTAAATTAATTGAAATGGTTGAGGTTTTGGGACTTGTGTAGTCTGAAGTAGGGGGTACTTTGATAATGTTTGAGTTGCCATTTTTGTTTGGAGGTGGGATTGGAGAGCTGGTTTAGAAGTATACATTCATAGATGCTAATGGAGATTCAGACTCAAAATTAAATTAATAAAAATAGCAGAAACTTCACTTTGAGACCTAATGAACTCTAAAGTACAAAATACAACTTCAATACCGCCTAAAGTAACATTTTAAATCTTCTTCAATACCGCACAACTCGGAAAATATATTGTTGATTGTGTGAAGTCGCCATTTTTTAGTAGAGGAGGAATTGGGAGAGCTAATTGGGATTGTTATTGAGGTTACTTTCAGGCTCCAAGTTAAATTAATTAAAATGGTTGAGGTTTTGGGACTTGTGAAGTCTGGAGTAGGGGGTACAATTGTGATAATGTTTGAGTTGCCATTTTTGTTTAGAGGTGGAATTAGAGAGCTGGTTGAGAAGTACACATTCATAGATGCTAATGGAGATTCAGACTCAAAACTAAATTAATAGAAATAGCAGAAAATTGACTTTGAGACCTAATGTACACTAAAGTGCAAGATACAACTTTGATAATACCTAAATCGCCATCTTTTATTTTGGAGGAATTGCAGAGCTACTTGAGAAGTATACATTCATAGATGCTAATGGAGATTCAGACTCAAAATTAAATTACTAAAAATAGCAGAAACTTCACTTTGAGACCTAATGAACTCTAAATTACAAAATACAACTTCAATACCGCCTAAAGTAGCATTTTAAATCTTCTTCAATACTGCACAACTCGAAAAATATATTGTTGACTATGTAAAGTCGCCATTTTTTAGTAGAGGAGGAATTGGGAGAGCTAATTGAGATTGTTGTTGAAGTCATTTTCAGGCTCCCAGTTAAATTAATTAAAATGGTTGAGATTTTGGGACTTATGTAGTCTGAAGTAGGGGGTACTTTGATAATGTTTGAGTTGCCATTTTTGTTTAGTGGTGGGATTGGAGAGTTGGTTTAGAAGTATACATTCATAGATGCTAATGGAGATTCAGACTCAAAATTAAATTAATAAAAATAGCAGAAACTTCACTTTGAGACCTAATGAACTCTAAATTACAAAATACAACTTCAATACCGCCTAAAGAAGCATTTTAAATCTTCTTCAATACTGCACAACTCGAAAAATATATTGTTGACTATGTAAAGTCGCCATTTTTTAGTAGAGAAGGAATTGGGAGAGTTAATTGGGATTGTTGTTGAGGTCATTTTCAGACTAGAAGTTAAATTAATTGAAATGGTTGAGGTTTTGGGACTTGTGTAGTCTAAAGTAGGGGGTACTTTGATAATGTTTGAGTTGCCATTTTTGTTTGGAGGTGGGATTGGAGAGTTGGTTGAGAAGTACACATTCATAGATGCTAATGAAGATTCAGACTCAAAATTAAATTAATAAAAATAGCAGAAACTTCACTTTGAGACCTAATGAACTCTAAATGAGACCTAAAGAACTCTTAAATCTTCTTCAATACTGCACAACTCGAAAAATATATTGTTGACTATGTAAAGTCGCCATTTTTTAGTAGAGAAGGAATTGGGAGAGCTAATTGAGATTGTTATTGAGGTTATTTTCAGGCTAGAAGTTAAATTAATTGAAATGGTTGAGGTTTTGGGACCTGTGTAGTCTGAAATAGGGGGTACAATTTTGATAATGTTTGAGTTGCCATTTTTGTTTGGAGGTGGGATTGGAGAGCTGGTTGAGAAGTATACGTTCATAGATGTTAATGGAGATTCAGGCACTTTAATTGATAAAAATGGCAGACAATTCATTTTGAGACTTAATATAGTTTAATGTATGAGATGCAACTTCGATAACGCCTCAGTAGGCATTTTTTAGTAGAGGAGGAATTAGGAGAGCTACTTGAGATTGTTATAGCTGCTAATGGAGGTTACTTTCAGGCTCAAAGTTAAATTAATAAAAGTGGACGAGATTTTGAGATTTATGTACTCTAAAGTAAAAGATACAACTTTGATAACGCATGAGTTGCCATCTTTTATTTTGGAGGAATTGGAGAGCTGCTTGGGAAGTATATGTTCATAGATGCTAATGGAGATTATTTTCAGGCTCAAAATTAACCCCTTGACTGATATGATTCAATTCCAAATAATGTTTCAAATGTGTACTATTTAATTTTGTTTAAATTTGTTAGTTGCCATCTTTTATTAGAGGAGGGATTGAAGAGCTGCTTGAGAAGTATACATTCATAGATGCTAATGGAGATTCAGACTCAAAAACTAAATTAATACAAATAGCAGAAAATTGACTTTGAGACCTAAATAGTTTAAAGTGGAAGATACAACTTCAAGAAAGTTGGAGTCGCCATCTTTTATTAGAGGTGGGATTGGAGAAGTGGTTGAGATGTATACGTACATAGATGCCAATGAAGATTATTTTCAGGCTCAAAATTAACCCCTTGAGGTTATGATTTAATTCCAAATAATGTTTCAAATGTGTATTATTTAATTTTGTTTAAATTTGTTAGTTGCTATCTTTTATTAGAGGAAGGATTGGAGAGCTGGTTGAGAAGTATACATTCATAGATGATAATGGAGATTCAGGCTCAAAACTAAATTAATATAAATAGCAGAAAATTCACTATGAGACCTAATGTACACTAAAGTACAAAACACAACTTCCATAACGCCTGAGTCTCCATCTTTTATTTTGCAGGAATTGGAGTGCTGCTTGAAAAGTATACATTCATAAATGCTAATGGAGATTCAGACTCAAAATTAAATTAATAAAAATAGCAGAAAATTGACTTTGAGACCTAATATACTCAAAAGTACAAGACACAATTTTAATAACGCCTGAGTCGCCATCTTTTATTTTGCAGGAATTGGAGTGCTGCTTAAAAAGTATACATTCATAAATGCTAATGGAGATTCAGACCCAAAATTAAATTAATAAAAATAGCAGAAAATTGACTTTGAGACCTAATATACTCAAAAGTACAAGATACAACTTCAAGAACGTTGGAGTCGCCATCTTTGTTTAGAGGAGGGATTGGAGAGCTGCTTGAGAACTATACATTTATAGATGCTAATGGAGATTCAGATTCAAAACTAAATTAATAAAAATAGCAGAAAATTGACTTGAGACCTAATGTACACTAAACTTCAAAACACAATTTTGATAACACCTGAGTCGCCATCTTTTATTTTGCAGGAATTGGAAAGCTGCTTGAGAAGTATACCTTCATAGACACTAATAGAGATTCAGACTCAAAACTAAATTAATAAAAATACCAAAAAATTGACTTTGAGGCCTAATGTACACTAAAGTACAAAACACAACTTCCATAACGCCTGAGTCTCCATCTTTTATTTTGGAGGAATTGAACAACTGCTTAAGAACTATACATACATAGACGCTAATAGAGATTCAGACTCAAAATTAAATTAATAAAAATATCAAAAAATTAATTTTGAGCCCTAATAAACTCTGAAATACAAAATACAACTTCAAACCACCTAAAATAGCAAATTATATCCAGCTTCGACGTCGAGCTCTGGCGGCTCAATTAAACGAAACATCCATCGTAAGGATGTTGAGGAGGCTAAATATGAATTAATCGCCAAGGAGTATTAACATAATAGGAATTACCAATTTCTCTAGAGAGATTCGAGTGTACGCTCTCGACAATACAATTACGAAGAATATTACGTTCCATATTCTCTTTCTTCTGATCGATTCTTTTAGAGTTAAATTGATATTACATATTAATCCAAATTCCATATAATACAAGTCATGTAAATCATGTCAACTAGAATAATAACAATCAATTATCATTAATACTTTCGTTACTAATGAAATTACTTCACTTGACACAATTTGAAGCCCTTTTTGAGATTTTTTTTTTAATGATTGATAGGATATTTTATGCTGAGACTTTGCAGATATGTTTATTCATCTTCTAAGCATGTACAATATTTTTTTCATGGAGAAATATTAAAAATCGTGCGAATTATAACTTCTTATTTAATGGCTCTTTTGGAAAGGATGCTCCAATGGTTTCCAGGATTCCAGATAATTTGAAACAGAGGGGGTGAAAGCATTATCATAAGGAAGGTTGTAGTTATAGCAGGAACTAGGGAGAAGTCAAAATCCTGATAAATAAAGAAATGGCGACGCTTCAAGTATCGAATTTCTATTTGTTAATCGTTCTTTTGTCTTTAGCGTATAAAAAAAAATAGTAAAACTCAATATTGTTTTAAATCTCTAGTTCCAGTTATAAAAAGCGTGTCTGTTGAATATTCTCTCCAAATTTGAAGTAAATCGGTTCGCTAGATCTTGAAATATCACGTAAGCCAGTTTAAATGCGTTTTTTTAAACAAGAAGCTATAACTCTCGCAATTTTTAATATTTTTTGATGAAAAAAATACTGTACATACCTATGAGACAAATAAATATATCTGCAAAATTTCACTACAAGACAACCTACCTGTCGTTAAAAAAAAAATCACGAAAAAAGGCCGAAGAAACGATCTTGAAATATCACGTAAGCCAGTTTAAATGCGTTTTTTTAAACAAGAAGCTATAACTCTCGCAATTTTTAATATTTTTTGATGAAAAAAATACTGTACATACCTATGAGACAAATAAATATATCTGCAAAATTTCACTACAACACAACCTACCTGTCGTTAAAAAAAAAATCACGAAAAAAGGCCGAAGAAACGATCTTGAAATATCACGTAAGCCAGTTTAAATGCGTTTTTTTAAACAAGAAGCTATAACTCTCGCAATTTTTAATATTTTTTGATGAAAAAAATATTATACATACCTATGAGACAAATAAATATATCTGCAAAATTTCACTACAAAACAATCTACCTGTCGTTAAAAAAAAAATCGCGAAAAAAGGCCGAAGAAACGATCTTGAAATATCACGTAAGCCAGTTTAAATGCGTTTTTTTAAACAAGAAGCTATAACTCTCGCAATTTTTAATATTTTTTGATGAAAAAAATACTGTACATACCTATGAGACAAATAAATATATCTGCGAAATTTCACTACAAGACAATCTACCTGTCGTTAAAAAAAAAATCACGAAAAAAGGCCGAAGAAACGATCTTGAAATATCACGTAAGCCAGATTAAATGCGTTTTTTTAAACAAGAAGCTATAACTCTCGCAATTTTTAATATTTTTTGATGAAAAAAATACTGTACATACCTATGAGACAAATAAATATATCTGCAAAATTTCACTACAAGACAACCTACCTGTCGTTAAAAAAAAAATCACGAAAAAAGGCCGAAGAAACGATCTTGAAATATCACGTAAGCCAGTTTAAATGCGTTTTTTTAAACAAGAAGCTATAACTCTCGCAATTTTTAATATTTTTTGATGAAAAAAATACTGTACATACCTATGAGACAAATAAATATATCTGCAAAATTTCACTACAAAACAATCTACCTGTCGTTAAAAAAAAAATCGCGAAAAAAGGCCGAAGAAACGATCTTGAAATATCACGTAAGCCAGTTTAAATGCGTTTTTTTAAACAAGAAGCTATAACTCTCGCAATTTTTAATATTTTTTGACGAAAAAAATACTGTACATACCTATGAGACAAATAAATATATCTGCAAAATGTCACTACAAAACAATCTACCTGTCGTTAAAAAAAAAATCACTAAAAAAGGCCGAAGAAACGATCTTAAAATATCACGTAAGCCAGTTTAAATGCGTTTTTTTAAACAAGAAGCTATAACTCTCGCAATTTTTAATATTTTTTGATGAAAAAAATACTGTACATACCTATGAGACAAATAAATATATCTGCAAAATTTCACTACAAAACAATCTACCTGTCGTTAAAAAAAAAATCACGAAAAAAGGCAGAAGAAACAGTCTAGACAGCAATACTTCCTTAAGATTCAACATATCTCGATTGGAAAAAAATAAACAAATTTCTTTAAATATTCTTTAGTGTTTTAAACTTCGTCGATTTTATGCATCGACTCGATAACAGTATTTTAGCTCTTCTTTTCCCAGGGAACCTTGGATGTTCTGGTAAATTAAATGTCTTGAGCGTGCTTTGACACGATAGAAGCAATTTATCGTTTATGAAAGGTGACAAGCTCGATTTATTAAACGCTTATCGAACGATTTATTCGTCGGCCTTTAACGATACTGGCGTTGGTGATTCCCCACTTTTCGACCGATCCTCTTCCGTAATTCTCATTAATTCCCCGTTTGGCCGTTTCTTTCGATCTTCCGCTTACGCCTCCCATCCAGCGTCCTCTGACGCTCGCAGGAAATACGCCATTGTATCGATTTATCGGCACCAACAAAGTGCTAATAAGGTTATTCGCTTTTAATCGATTTCCATGCCTCGTTTTACCGAGGCAAAGAAACGTAAATTGGTAAAACAAGAATCGGACGTGAAACGATGGGCTCTCGACGCTATTACGGTCCAATCCTTTTTCGCGAGAAACAAATAACAGTCTGATGTAGCTTGTATCTTAATTTAATGCAATAACTATTCACTCTTTGATAATTGGCCATTTTTTGTGTAGTGAAATTTTTAGATGAAATTAACAAATTTTAAATTGTACTGAGAAAATTATTTTTGGTTGCAGGGGTCGATTACGAGTATTTTTGGTGAATAGATAAATCCTCGAAATCCTAGCCACTTTCGAGAAAAAAATTCGAGTGGATGGACAAATTCGACAAAATTAAAAAATATTTAGATCGTTCTAGAAAAATTATATTTAATTACAGGAGTTGATTACAAGCATTTTTGGTGAATAGACATAACCTCGAAATTCTATCCATTTTTGAGAAAAAAATTCTAGAAGGTACTGAAATTTTTAGATGAAATTAACAAATTTTAAATTGTACTAAAAAAATTATATTTGGTTGCAGGGGTCGATTACGAGTATTTTTGGAGAATAGATAAATCCTCGAAATCCTAGCCACTTTTGAGAAAAAAATTCGAGTAGATGGACAAATTCAACAAAATTAAAAAATTTTAGATCATTCTAGAAAAATTATATTTAATTACAGGAGTTGATTACAAGCATTTTTGGTGAATAGACATACCCTCGAAATTCTATCAATTTTTGAGAAAAAAATTCTAGAAGGTACTGAAATTTTGAGATGAAATTAACAAATTTTAAATTGTACTGAGAAAATTATTTTTGGTTGCAGGGGTTGATTACAAGTATTTTTGGTGAATAGATAAATCCTCGAAATCCTAGCCACTTTCGAGAAAAAAATTCGAGTGGATGGAGAAATTCAACAAAATTAAAAAATATTTAGATCGTTCTAGAAAAATTATATTTAATTACAGGAGTCGATTACAAGCATTTTTGGTGAATAGACATAACCTCGAAATTCTATCCATTTTTGAGAAAAAAATTCTAGAAGGTACTGAAATTTTTAGATGAAATTAATAAATTTTAAATTGTACTGAGAAAATTATTTTTGGTTGCAGGGGTCGATTACGAGTATTTTTGGTGAATAGATAAATCCTCGAAATCCTATCCATTTTCGAGAAAAAAAATCGAGTAGGTATTGAAAATTTTAGATGGAATTAAAAAATTTCGAATTATATTAAAAAAATTATATTTAGTTGCAGGGGTCAATTACGAGTATTTTTGGTGAATAGAGGTACACCTAAAATCCTATCCACTTTCGAGAAAAAAATTCTTTACCGAAAATATAATATATGACCAGAAATGGTTCCCTGAAATTTCATGAATATACATAAAAAATTATAATTTGTGAATAGATTGGAGGATTTTAATGTTTCAAAATGGAAACAACGCGTATTTTATTGAAGAATATGTAGAAATTCTAACAATATTGAAAAAGTTATTCCTCAATCCAGTAAAGTAAGGAAAACTCCATGAAAATGGTCCAATTTTCAAACAGCCATAACTCCTACAATAGTGAATATATTTCAATGAAATTTATTTGTGAAGTAGTGCTCATGGATACCTACAAAAAAGTATTAGCCAACATCTCCCTACATCGTCAAACTAATTTATTAAAAATCAAAAACGATGTTTCAAGAAAAATCGATGGGGGGTAGGTGCTGAAATGAAATGAAAAAATTTCAAATCGTTCTGAAAAAATTATTTTAGATTGCAGGGGTCCATTACAATCATTTTTGGTCAATAGATATACCCCCGATATCCTAACCATTTTCGAGAAAAAAAATTCTTTGCCGAAAATATAACTTCAGGCCAGAAATGTCACTTCAAAATGTCAAGCATATCTTTAAAAAGTCATAACTTCTGAACGGATTGGAGGATTTCCATTTTCAAAAAAGCAAACAACGCGTATTTTAGTGGAGAATATGTCAAAATTCCAAAAATATTCAAAAAGTTGGTCTTTGACTCCGGAAAATGAGAAAAACCCCATAAAAATGGCACAATTTTGAAACGACCATAACTCCTACAATAGTGAATATATTTCAATGAAACTTTTTTCTAAAGTAGAGCTCATGGGTACCTACAAAAAAGTATTAGACAACTTTTCTATAGGTCGTCAAACTAATTTATTAAAAATCAAAAACGATGTTTCAAGAAAAATCGACAGTAGTCCCCTTTTTCGATGACATTGGAACGTTTCAAATCGTTCTGGAAAAATTATTTTCGATTGCAGGGGTCCATTACAATCATTTTTGGTCAATAGATATACCACCGATATCCTAACCATTTTCGAGAAAAAAAATTCTTTGCCGAAAATATAACTTCAGGCCAGAAATGTCACTTCAAAATGTCAAGCATATCTTTAAAAAGTCATAACTTCTGAACGGATTGGAGGATTTCCATTTTCAAAAAAGCAAACAACGCGTATTTTTGTGGAGAATATGTCAAAATTCCAAAAATATTCAAAAAGTTGGTCTTTGACTCCGGAAAATGAGAAAAACCCCATAAAAATGGCACAATTTTGAAACGACCATAACTCCTACAATAGTGAATATATTTCAATGAAACTTTTTTCTAAAATAGAGCTCATGGGTACCTACAAAAAAGTATTAGACAACTTTTCTATAGGTCGTCAAACTAATTTATTAAAAATCAAAAACGATGTTTCAAGAAAAATCGACAGTAGTCCCCTTTTTCGATGAAATTGGAACGTTTCAAATCGTTCTGGAAAAATTATTTTCGATTGCAGGGGTCCATTACAATCATTTTTGGTCAATAGATATACCCCCGATATCCTAACCATTTTCGAGAAAAAAAATTCTTTGCCGAAAATATAACTTCAGGCCAGAAATGTCACTTCAAAATGTCAAGCATATCTTTAAAAAGTCATAA
This sequence comes from Colletes latitarsis, assembly GCF_051014445.1. Lineage (NCBI taxonomy): Eukaryota > Metazoa > Arthropoda > Insecta > Hymenoptera > Colletidae > Colletes > Colletes latitarsis. The sequence continues at coordinate 10,245,348 of NC_135146.1, forward strand.
CTTCTGAACGGATTGGAGGATTTCCATTTTCAAAAAAGCAAACAACGCGTATTTTAGTGGAGAATATGTCAAAATTCCAAAAATATTCAAAAAGTTGGTCTTTGACTCCGGAAAATGAGAAAAACCCCATAAAAATGGCACAATTTTGAAACGACCATAACTCCTACAATAGTGAATATATTTCAATGAAACTTTTTTCTAAAGTAGAGCTCATGGGTACCTACAAAAAAGTATTAGACAACTTTTCTATAGGTCATCAAACTAATTTATTAAAAATCAAAAACGATGTTTCAAGAAAAATCGACAGTAGTCCCCTTTTTCGATGAAATTGGAACGTTTCAAATCGTTCTGGAAAAATTATTTTCGATTGCAGGGGTCCATTACAATCATTTTTGGTTAATAGGCATACCCTGGAAATCCTAACCATTTTCAAGAAAAAAATTCGAGAAGGTGTGAAATTTTTCGACGGAAAAAAAAAATTTCAAATCGTTTTGGAAAAATTATATTCAGTTACATGGGTCAATTGCAATCATTTTTGGTGAATAGACCTACCCCCGAAATCCCGCGGATTTTCGAGAAAAAAATTCAGTAAAAGCGGAACTTTAAACGTTAATAACTTTTTAACGAAGCCTCCATCAACAAATTGGTATTCTTGATTTTCGTCTTATTTTGGCCTCTAGAAAATAACGAATAAAATCGTTGGAGGTTTTCTTTTCTAGATAATTGAATTTTACCATTTTTCTGCAACCAATATAGTTTGACTGTTGCACGCCTGACCATCAATCGATATTTCTACTTAATTTCCAAGTAAGCAACCAAGTATTGCTGTTCCAGTTTATATCAATGTGGATTACGTAACAAAATTCTTTCTAAAAATATTAATATTAATAAAAATTATGAATCCAATAACAGTTACAAGCGAATTCTGGCCATAAACTTGCATTAATTTAACGCGTCAACAAATTAATTCGTTCGATACGTAATTATAATACAGATACGTTATAATTTGAAATGTTTACGGTTTAATAGAGATACCAGTGGATGAATTATAATAATCAAAGCTGAGTTGCAATATTGGAATATTAATTTTATGAATTTGAGAAAATACTAGTCGAATTTCTTAATTATTTCTCGCCTCGTTAAAAAATAACTTTGTCAATCGATCTATGTGCATAATGGATTAGTTTTGTCGAAAATAAATTACTAAATAAATTAATAGATAAATTGCTAATTTTATTTCTACCATTAAAAGCTGCTTTTCTTTCACCATAATTACTCCAATGATTTTCTGGTATAATTCGTTTAAAAAGGTATTATTCTGGAAGAATTGTTGGGAATAATCGATATTATCTATCGTGCAACGAAACAAAGAGGACTCATAATGAGAAAAGTCACGCGTATATGCACGGGAAGAAGATTCCTGCTGCTTTTTTCAGTTACGAAGCTTCATTTCAGGTCGAGTATCGCTCGAGTGGGCTGAATTAACGTGGATTTCATATCCCTAAAAGTTAGACATACCGACGAGTTAGTTTCGTACAACTGATCCTTTGACCTCGTTACCCGCCTCTTTTAATTCATTAAAAGCTCGCGTTTCTATTCGCGATGGCTCCATTTCCTTTAATACACTCCACGAAACCGGAACTTTGTTCTAACGAAATTAATTTTTAGTTTACTTGGACGTCGATTCTTCAAAATATTCATTCGAAATTGGATTAGAAATTTTTAGTTTCTTTGGACGTCGATTCAAACGATTTTGTAACGAAATTAATAATTTTTAGTTTCTTTGGACGTCGATTCTTAAAGATATTAATTTGAAATTGTATTAGAAATTGTTGTTTCTTTGGACGTCGATTTTTAGAAATATTAATTTGAAATTAGAAATATTTGTTTACTTGACCGTCGATTCAAACGATTTTGTAAAGAAATTAACAATTTTTAGTTTCTTTGGACGTCGATTCTTAAAAATATTCATTCGAAATTGGATTAGAAATTTGTAGTTTCTTTGGACGTCGATTCAAACGATTTTGTAACGAAATTAATAATTTTTAGTTTCTTTGGACGTCGATTCTTAAAGATATTAATTTGAAATTGTATTAGAAATTGTTGTTTCTTTGGACGTCGATTTTTAGAAATATTAATTTGAAATTAGAAATATTTGTTTACTTGACCGTCGATTCAAACGATTTTGTAAAGAAATTAACAATTTTTAGTTTCTTTGGACGTCGATTCTTAAAAATATTCATTCGAAATTGGATTAGAAATTTTTAGTTTCTTTGGACGTCGATTCGAACGATTTTGTAACGAAATTAATAATTTTTAGTTTCTTTGGACGTCGATTCTTAAAGATATTAATTTGAAATTGTATTAGAAATTGTTGTTTCTTTGGACGTCGATTTTTAGAAATATTAATTTGAAATTAGAAATATTTGTTTACTTGACCGTCGATTCAAACGATTTTGTAAAGAAATTAATAATTTTTAGTTTCTTTGGACGTCGATTCTTAAAAATATTCATTCGAAATTGGATTAGAAATTTGTAGTTTCTTTGGACGTCGATTCAAACGATTTTGTAACGAAATTAATAATTTTTAGTTTCTTTGGACGTCGATTCTTAAAGATATTAATTCGAAATTGTATTAGAAATTTTTAGTTTCGTTGGACGTCGATTCTTAAAAATATTCATTCGAAATTAGAAATTTTTGTTTCTTTGGACGTCGATTCTTAAAAACATTCATTTGAAATTATATTAGAAATTTCTGTTCACTTGGACGTCGATTCTTAAAAATATTAATTCGAAATTGTATTAGAAATTTTTAGTTTCGTTGGACGTCGATTCTTAGAAATATTAATTTGCAATAAGAAATTTTTGTTTACTTGAGCGTCGATTCAAACGATTTTGTAACGAAATTAACAATTTTTAGTTCGTTTGGACGTCGATTCGAACGATTTTGTAACGAAATTAACAATTTTTAGTTTCTTTGGACGTCGATTCTTGAAGATATTAATTCGAAATTGTATTAGAAATTTTTAGTTTCTTTGGACGTCGATTCAAACGATTTTGTAACGAAATTAACAATTTTTAGTTTCTTTGGACGTTGATTCTTAAAAATATTCATTCGAAATTAGAAATTTTTGTTTCTTTGGACGTTGATTCTTAAAAATATTCATTTGAAATTTTATTAGAAATTTTTAGTTTCTTTGGACGTCGATTCAAAAGATTTTGTAACGAAATTAATAATTTTTAGTTTCTTTGGACGTCGATTCTTAAAGATATTAATTCGAAATTGTATTAGAAATTTTTAGTTTCGTTGGACGTCGATTCTTAAAAATATTCATTCGAAATTAGAAATTTTTGTTTCTTTGGACGTCGATTCTTAAAAACATTCATTTGAAATTATATTAGAAATTTCTGTTCACTTGGACGTCGATTCTTAAAAATATTAATTCGAAATTGTATTAGAAATTTTTAGTTTCGTTGGACGTCGATTCTTAGAAATATTACTTCGAAATTAGAAATTTTTGTTTACTTGAGCGTCGATGCAAACGATTTTGTAACGAAATTAACAATTTTTAGTTCGTTTGGACGTCGATTCGAACGATTTTGTAACGAAATTAACAATTTTTAGTTTCTTTGGACGTCGATTCTTGTAGATATTAATTCGAAATTGTATTAGAAATTTTTAGTTTCTTTGGACGTCGATTCAAAAGATTTAGTAACAAAATTAACAATTTTTAGTTTCTTTGGACGTTGATTCTTAAAAATATTCATTCGAAATTAGAAATTTTTGTTTCTTTGGACGTTGATTCTTAAAAATATTCATTTGAAATTTTATTAGAAATTTTTAGTTTCTTTGGACGTCGATTCAAAAGATTTTGTAACGAAATTAATAATTTTTAGTTTCTTTGGACGTCGATTCTTAAAGATATTAATTCGAAATTGTATTAGAAATTTTTAGTTTCGTTGGACGTCGATTCTGAAAAATATTCATTCGAAATTAGAAATTTTTGTTTCCTTGGACGTCGATTCTTAAAAACATTCATTTGAAATTATATTAGAAATTTCTGTTCACTTGGACGTCGATTCTTAAAAATATTAATTAGAAATTGTATTAGAAATTTCCGTTTCTTTGGACGGCGATTTTTAACAAGTATTAATTCGAAATTGTATTAGAAATTTCTGTTTACTTGGACGTCGATTCTTAGAAATCTTAATTCGAAATTGTATTAGAAATTTCTGTTTACTTGGACGTCGATTCTTAGAAATATTAATTCGAAATTGTATTAGAAATTTCTGTTTACTTGGACGTCGATTCTTAGAAATATTAATTCGAAATTGTATTAGAAATTGTTGTTTTTTTGGACGTCGATTCAAAAGATTTTGTAAAGAAATTAACAATTTTTAGTTTCTTTGGACGTCGATTCTTAAAAATATTCATTCGAAATTAGAAACTTTTGTTTCTTTGGACGTCGATTCTTAAAAACATTCATTTGAAATTATATTAGAAATTTCTGTTCACTTGGACGTCGATTCTTAAAAACATTAATTCGAAATTGTATTAGAAATTTTTAGTTTCGTTGGACGTCGATACTTAGAAATATTAATTCGAAATTGTATTAGAAATTTCTGTTTACTTGGACGTCGATTCTTAGAAATATTAATTCGAAATTGTATTAGAAATTGATGTTTCTTTGGACGTCGATTTTTATTAATATTAATTCGAAATTAGAAATTTTTGTTTACTTGAGCGTCGATTCAAACAATTTTCGTTCAATTTCAACGATTAAACAATTTTTAGTTTCTTTGGATGTCGATTCTTAAAGATATTAATTCGAAATTGTATTAGAAATTTTTAGTTTCTTTGAACGTCGATTCAAAAGATTTTGTAAAGAAATTAACAATTTTTAGTTTCTTTGGACGTCGATTCTTAAAAATATTCATTCGAAATTAGAAATTTTTGTTTCTTTGGACGTCGATTCTTACAAACATTCATTTGAAATTATATTAGAAATTTCTGTTGACTTGGACGTCGATTCTTAAAAATATTAATTCGAAATTGTATTAGAAATTTCTGTTTCTTTGGACGTCGATTCTTAAAAATATTAATTCGAAATTGTATTAGAAATTTTTAGTTTCGTTGGACGGCGATTTTTAAAAAGTATTAATTCGAAATTGTATTAGAAATTTCTGTTTACTTGGACGTCGATTCTTAGAAATATTAATTCGAAATTGTATTAGAAATTGTTGTTTCTTTGGAAGTCGATTTTTAGAAATATTAATTTGAAATTAGAAATTTTTGTTTACTTGACCGTCGATTCAAACAATTTTCGTTCAATTTCAACGATTAAACAATTTTTAGTTTCTTTGGATGTCGATTCTTAAAGGTATTAATTCGAAATTGGATTAGAAATTTTCAGTTTCTTTGAACGTCGATTCAAAAGATTTTGTAAAGAAATTAACAATTTTTAGTTTCTTTGGACGTCGATTCTTAAAAATATTCATTCGAAATTAGAAACTTTTGTTTTTTTGGACGTCGATTCTTAAAAACATTCATTTGAAATTATATTAGAAATTTTTGTTCACTATCGATTCGAACGATTTCGTAAAGAAATTAACAATTTTTAGTTTCCTTGGGCGTCGATTCTTAAAAATATTCATTCGAAATTAGAAATTTTTGTTTCTTTGGACGTTGATTCTTAAGAATAATAATTCGAAATTGTATTAGAAATTTCTGTTTACTTGGACGTCGATTCTCAGAAATATTAATTCGAAATTGTATTAGAAATTTCTGTTTACTTGAACGTCGATTCTTACAAATATTAATTAGAAATTGTATTAGAAATTTCTGTTTCTTTGGACGGCGATTCAAACAATTTTCGTTCGATTTCAACGATTAAAAAATTTTTAGTTTCTTTGGATGTCGATTCTTAAAGATATTCATTCAAAATTGTATTAGAAATATCTGTTAACTTGGACATCGATTCTTAAAAATATTAATTCGAAATTGTATTAGAAATTTTTGTTTACTTGGACGTCGATTCAAACAATTTTCGTTCAATTTGAACGATTAAAAAATTTTTAGTTTCTTTGGCGTCGATTCTTAGAAATATTAATTCGAAATTGTATTAGAAATTATTAGTTTCGTTGGACGTCGATTCTTAGAAATATTAATTCGAAATTAGAAATTTTTGTTTACTTGAGCGTCGATTCAAACGATTTTGTAAAGAAATTAACAATTTTTAGTTTCTTTGGACGTCGATTCTTCAAAATATTCATTTGAAATTGTATTAGAAATTTTTAGTTTCTTTGGACGTCGTTTCACACAATTTTCATTCGATTTGAATGATTAACGGTTTCTTTGGACGTCGATTCAAAGAATTTTCATTCCATTTGGACGATTAAACAATTTTTAGTTTCTTTGGACGTCGATTCTTAAAAATATTCATTCGAAATTAGAAATTTTTGTTTACTTGTGCGTCTATTCAAACAATTTTCGTTCCATTTGAACGATTAAAGAATTTTTAGTTTCTTTGGATGTCGTTTCTTGAAAATATTAGTTCGAAATTAGAAATATTTGTTTACTTGGACGTTGATTCAAACAATTTTCGTTCGATTTCAACGATTAAACAATTTTTAGTTTCTTTGGACGTCGATTCTTCAAAATATTCATTTGAAACTGTATTAGAAATTTTTAGTTTCTTTGGACGTCGTTTCACACAATTTTCATTCGATTTGAATGATTAACGGTTTCTTTGGACGTCGATTCAAAGAATTTTCATTCCATTTGGACGATTAAACAATTTTTAGTTTCTTTGGACGTCGATTCTTAAAAATATTCATTCGAAATTAGAAATTTTTGTTTACTTGTGCGTCTATTCAAACAATTTTCGTTCCATTTGAACGATTAAAGAATTTTTAGTTTCTTTGGATGTCGTTTCTTGAAAATATTAGTTCGAAATTAGAAATATTTGTTTACTTGGACGTCGATTCAAACAACTTTCGTTCGATTTCAAAGATTAAACAATTTTTAGTTTCTTTGGACGTCGATTCTAAAAAATATTAATTTGAAATTGTATTAGAAATTACTGTTTACTTGGACGTTGATTCTTAAAAATATTAATTCGAAATTGTATTAGAAATTTCTGTTTATTTGGACGTCGATTCAAAGAATTTTCATTCCATTTGGACGATTAAACAATTTTTAGTTTCTTTGGACGTCGATTCTTAAAAATATTAATTTGAAATTGTATTAGAAATTACTGTTTACTTGGTCGTCGATTCTTAAAAATATTAATTCGAAATTAGAAATTTTTATTTCTTTGGGCGTCGATTCTTAAAAATATTAATTCAAAATTGTATTTGAAATTTTTGTTTACTTGGACGTCGATTAAAACAATTGTCGTTCGATTTGAACGATTAAACAATTTTTCTTTCTTTGGCCGTCGATTTTTAAAAATATTCATTGTATTAAAATTATAGTTGAATCATAGGAATATTAGAGATAATAATGGACGTTTATACAGTGTTGAAAAATTAGATTAAGTTTCAAGTTTCTATCGAGAGTGGAGGAGGGGGTGACTCGAGATTTAGGAGTGTTGGGAAGTGCCATCGATAAGTCAGGAACACACGGTGGAATCGATAGTACTCGAGCTGTTGATCGGGTTCAACCATCGTGTAGCGAAAATTAGGTTTTCACGGGCGCAACAAGCGACAGTCATCGATTCGTGTTTGCCGAGACTTTTCGTAAACTATCAGACGATCAGAGAAAGACAAAGGCAGTTTTCAACTGTTGCTCCAACCACGAGAAACAATGGCACAGCTAAAGCAACAAAGAGGTTGTTAAAGTCAATCGCAACTACTATTTTTGAAGAAAAAAATATACATAATTGGAATTTCTAAATATTCTTCGCTAAAATACGCGTTGTTTGCCTTTTGAAACATTGAAATCCTTCAATTCGTTCAAAAGTTATGACGTTTTTTGATGAAGAGTGACATTTCTGGCCTGAAATTATATTTTTGGAAAGGAATTTTTTTCTCCAAAGTGGTTACAATTTCGAGGGTATGACTATTCACCAAAAATTATTGTAATTAACCACTGTAACCGAAAATAATTTTTCCAAAGTGATTTGAAACTTTTCAATTTCGTCGGAACATATGGGCACCTAACCCCTGTTAATTTTTCTTGAAACATCGTTTTTGATTTTTAATAAATTAGTTTGACAACCTACAGAAAAGTTGTCTAATACTTTTTTGTAGGTACCCATGGGCTCTACTTCAGAAATAAATTTTATCAAAATATATTCACTATTATAGAAGTTATGGTCATTTAAAGATTGGACCTTTTTCATGGGGGTTTTCTCAATTTATGGTGTAAAGGAACTACTTTTTGAATATTGTCAGAATTTCTACATATTCTCCACTAAAATACGCGATATTTGCCTTTTTAAACATTAAAATCCTTCAATCCGTTCAGAAGTTACGACGTTTTAAAGATATGTTTGTAGAGTGACATTTTTTGGCCTGAAATTATATTTTTGGAAAGGAATTTTTTTCTCCAAAGTGGTTAGGATTTCGAAGGTATGTCTATTCACCAAAAATGATTGCAATTGATCCCTATAAAGGAAAATAATTTTTTCAGAATGATTTGAAACTATTGAATTTCGCCGAAGAAGGGGGTTGTCGATTTTTCTTGAAACATAGTTTTTGATTTTTAATAAATTAGTGTGACGCTGTAGGGAGATGTTGTCTAATACTTTTTTGTAGGTATCCATGAACACTACTTCAGAAATAAATTTTATCAAAATATATTCACTATTATAGAAGTTATGGTCATTTAAAGATTGGACCATTTTCATGGGGGTTTTCTCAATTTACGGTGTTAAGGAACTACTTTTTCAATATTGTTAGAATTTCTACATATTCTCCACTAAAATACGCGATATTTGCTATTTGAAACATTAAAATCCTTCAATTCGTTCAAAAGTTATGACGTTTTTTGATGAAGAGTGACATTTCTGGCCTGAAATTATATTTTTGGAAAGGAATTTTTTTCTCGAAAGTGGTTAGGATTTCGAAGGTATGTCTATTCACCAAAAATGATTGCAATTGAACCCTATAACGGAAAATAATTTTTTCAGAATGATTTGAAACTATTCAATTTCGCCGAAGAAAGGGGTTGTCGATTTTTCTTGAAACATAATTTTTGATTTTTAATAAATTAGTTTGACGCTGTAGGGAAATATTGTATAATACTTTTTTGTAGGTATCCATGAGCACTACTTCAGAAATAAATTTCATCAAAATATATTCACTATTATAGAAGTTATGGTCATTTAAAGATTGGACCATTTTCATGGGGGTTTTCTCAATTTACGGTGTTAAGGAACTACTTTTTCAATATTGTTAGAATTTCTACATATTCTCCACTAAAATACGCGATATTTGCTATTTGAAACATTAAAATCCTTCAATTCGTTCAAAAGTTATGACGTTTTTTGATGAAGAGTGACATTTTTTGGCCTGAAATTATATTTTTGGAAAGGAATTTTTTTCTCGAAAGTGGTTAGGATTTCGAAGGTATGTCTATTCACCAAAAATGATTGCAATTGAACCCTATAACGGAAAATAATTTTTTCAGAATGATTTGAAACTATTCAATTTCGCCGAAGAAGGGGGTTGTCGATTTTTCTTGAAACATAGTTTTTGATTTTTAATAAATTAGTTTGACGCTGTAGGGAAATATTGTCTAATACTTTTTTGTAGGTATCCATGAGCACTACTTCAGAAATAAATTTCATCAAAATATATTCACTATTATAGAAGTTATGGTCATTTAAAGATTGGACCATTTTCATGGGGGTTTTCTCAATTTATGGTGTAAAGGAACTACTTTTTCAATATTGTTAGAATTTCTACATATTCTCCACTAAAATACGCGTTGTTTGCTTTTTTGAAAATGGAAATCTTTCAAACCGTTCAGAAGTTATGACGTTTTTTGATGAAGAGTGACATTTTTTGGCTTGAAATGATATTTTTGGAAAGGAATTTTTTTCTCCATAGTGGTTAGAATTTCAAAGGTATGTCTATTCACCAAAAATGATTGCAATTGAACCCTATAACGGAAAATAATTTTTTCAGAATGATTTGAAACTATTCAATTTCGCCGAAGAAAGGGGTTGTCGATTTTTCTTGAAACATAGTTTTTGATTTTTAATAAATTAGTTTGACACTGTAGGGAAATATTGTCTAATACTTTTTTGTAGGTACCCATGAGCTCTACTTCACAAATAAATTTCATCAAAATATATTCACTATTGTAGAAGATATGGTCATTTAAAGATTGGACCATTTTCATGTGGTTTTTCTCAATTTACGGTATTAAGGAACTACTTTTTCAATATTGTTAGAATTTCTACATATTCTCTACTAAAATACGCGTTGTTTGCTTTTTTAAAAATGGAAATCCTCCAATCCGTTCAAAAGTTATGACATTTTAAAGATTTGCATGAAATTTTCGAGCAATATTTCTGGCCCCCCATTAGATTTCCGGTAAACAATTTTTTTCTCGAAAACGCGTTGGATTTCGGGGGTATGTATAATGACCAACAATGATTGTAATTGCCCACTGTAACTAAATATAATTTTTTTAGTATGTTTTGAAATTTTTTAATTTCGTCTAAAAATTTCACACCTTCTCGAATTTTTTTTTCAAAAATGGGTAGGATTTCGAGGGTATGTCTGATGAACAAAAATGATTATAATTGCTCCTCGCAAATAAGAATAATTTTTCCAGAACGATTTGAAATTTTTTCATTTCATTTCAGCACCTACCCCCTGTCGATGTTTCTTAAAAGTTCGTTTTTGATTTTTAATAAATTAGTTTAACGCCCTACAGAAAAGTTGTCTAATACTTTTTTGTAGGTATCCATGAGCTCTACTTCACAAATAAATTTCATCAAAATATATTCACTATTATAGAAGTTATGGTCATTTAAAGACCACTTTTACAGTCTTAAATAATAACTTTTCAAACATTTCTGAAATTTCTCAATATTAAACGATCGATTCATCGGCGTGTTGTGTTGGAAAATTCTCGTATACCCCAACCCATGGCTGAATTTTACGCTAGAATAACTAGATCGCCCCATTCGAGACTTTTTTTGTCCCCCACCATCGAATCTTTTCTACCTTTTTCTAAGCAATTTTGCCCCGACAACGATAACCTGACAAATAAAACGCCACCCGTACACCTCCCTCGGGTCTCTTTGTTTCCAATTCTCATTCTGTATCGCACATCGATATTTTCACACGTTTACGAGCGGACACTCGTTCCAATTTTCAATTGAAAGGTTTGGAATCATAAAATTCCGTTACAAACATTCCATTTCCATTAAAGTCTTGCATACAGTAACAGTTTACATCCTGTACACATTACAATTGAAAAAGAATAGGTTACAATTAATAAAAAGACCACCTTTTACGAATAACTTTGAAACGATGGGCCTCCATTTATTAATTTCTTAGGAAATTGTAAGAATGTATGTATGTGAGTATGCATACGTGTGAAATGGTAAATTAATAGATTTGGATAATGCAAGATGGCGTTGCAATAGACTGAGACAAAGGAAAAGGAAAAGAAAGTTCTGGAAACGCAACTAGAAATTCCACCATCTTGGAATACAGCACGTTGATTTCAAAAAGTGAATTAAAGTCCACCATAAATCATATCCATTTCAGTTACCATGGTTATACAGTTCGTTTGCTTCTTTTATTATTTATATTTTGTCGATTACACCGAACATATTATTTTATGTAAATATTCCCGTGTTCGTCATTTGTATCCACACACGTTCGCTAATAGAAATAACTGTATATAGTAATGTAGGATTTAACGGAGAGAATATATTTGAGGAACAAATATACGAAGAATATAATTTTAATAAACGAATTAGCAATTAACAACGCAAATTCAAATCACATTAATTGGCAACACAACTTATAATCACGTCTCTCTTTTGCAATACCCATTCCTTCTCGAACAAAACAGTGCCAAACCTTTTGCACGTAAATTAACATTTAACAAAACTACAGCGTGGCACAAATATTCGATATAAATTTACAATAATATTTGCAGCTGATTTCTGAGGGTTTGGCTTGGTGCATTCTGTTTTCTTGCTTTTCCTGCCATTAATTTATTACACAACCTCGTCACAGCGAACACCTGTTGGATATCATTGTATTTAGATCCCCGAGTGCCTATTTAACTGTAATCCTAGTGGGATACGTGTCTCTGGGTCACGTTCCAAGTTCGAGTACTTGTTGGCTTTGTAAATTAAATTTACATCCTAATTGTGGTTTTACACTCAGAATCAGCCATTTTGCAGATCATAGTCATCTTGCATTAATTACGTTTTTCTACAGATTTCGTAAAGTCATTATTTCGAAATAAACTATCGAAATTTACTGAATTTTTTTCTCGAAAGTGGGTAGGATTTCGGGGGTAGGTCTGTTCACCTAAAATTATTGTAATATACCCCTGTAACTAAATATAATTTTTCCAAAAGGATTTGAAATTTTTTAATTTTGTTGAAAAATTTGTCCATCTACTCGAATTTTTTTCTCGAAAGTGGGTAGGATTTCGGGGGTAGGTCTGCTCACCTAAAATTATTGTAATATACCCCTGTAACTAAATATAATTTTTCCAAAACGATTTGAAATTTTTTAATTTCATCTAAAAATTTCAGAATCTATTTGATTTTTTTTCTCGAAAATGCGTAGGATTTCGGGGGTAGGTCTACTCACCTAAAATTATTGTAATATACCCCTGTAACTAAATATAATTTTTCCAAAAGGATTTGAAATTTTTTAATTTTGTTGAAAAATTTGTCCATCTACTCGAATTTTTTTCTCGAAAGTGGGTAAGATTTCGGGGGTAGGTCTATTCACCTAAAATTATTGTAATATACCCCTGTAACTAAATATAATTTTTCCAAAAGGATTTGAAATTTTTTAATTTTGTTGAAAAATTTGTCCATCTACTCGAATTTTTTTCTCGAAAGTGGGTAGGATTTCGGGGGTAGGTCTATTCACCAAAAATTATTGCAATTGACCCCTGTAGCTAAATATAATTTTTCCAAAACGATTTGAAATTTTTTAATTTCATCTAAAAATTTCAGAATCTACTTGAATTTTTTTCTCGAAAGTGGGTAGGATTTCGGGTGTAGGTCTGTTCACCAAAAATTATTGCAATAGACCCCTGTAACTAAATATAATTTTTCCAAAACGATTTGAAAGTTTTTAATTTCATCTAAAAATTTCAGAATCTACTTGAATTTTTTTCTGGGAAGTGGGTAGGATTTCGGGGGTAGGTCTGTTCACCTAAAATTATTGTAATAGACCCCTATAATTAAATATAATTTTTCCAAAACGATTTGAAATTTTTTAATTTCATCTAAAAATTTCAGAATCTATTTGATTTTTTTTCTCGAAAGTGGGTAGGATTTCGGGGGTAGGTCTGTTCACCTAAAATTATTGTAATAGACCCCTATAATTAAATATAATTTTTCCAAAACGATTTGAAACTTTTAATTTCATCTAAAAATTTCAGAATCTACTTGATTTTTTTTCTCGAAAGTGGGTAGGATTTCGGGGGTAGGTCTACTCACCTAAAATTATTGTAATAGACCACTGTAACTAAATATAATTTTTCCAAAACGATTTGAAATTTTTTAATTTCATCTAAAAATTTCAGAATCTACTTGATTTTTTTTCTCGAAAGTGGGTAGGATTACGGGGGTATGTCTACCCACCTAAAATTATTGTAATAGACCCCTGTAACTAAATATAATTTTTCCAAAACGATTTGAAATTTTTTAATTTCATCTAAAAATTTCAGAATCTACTTGATTTTTTTACTCGAAAGTGGGTAGGATTTCGGGGGTAGGTCTGCTTACCTAAAATTATTGTAATAGACCCCTGTAATTAAATATAATTTTTTCAAAACGATTTGAAATTTTTTAATTTCATCTAAAAATTTCAGAATCTACTTGATTTTTTTTCTCGAAAGTGGGTAGGATTTCAAGGATATGTCTATTCACCAAAAATGATTGCAATTGACCTCTCTAACTAAAAATAATTTTTCCAGAACGATTTTAAATTTTTCAATTTTGTCGAAATTTAGGCACCACGATTTTTCTTAATAATTTGTTTTTTATTTTTAGTAATTTTGTTTGACGCCTTATAGAAAAGTTGTCTAATACTTCTTTGTAGGTATCCACGAGCTCTACTTGAGAAATAAATTTCATTGAAATATATTCACTATTGTAGGAGTTATGGTCATTTTAAAATTGGACCATTTTCATGAGATTTTTCTTACTTTTTCTTACTTTACGGGGACAAGGAATAAGTTTTTCAATATCGTTAGAATTTCTAAATATTCTACACTAAAATACGCGTTGTTTGCCTCTAGAAACATTGAAATCCTTCAATTCGTTCAAAAGTTATGACTTTTTAAAGATATTCTTGTCGAGTAACATTTCTGGCCACAAAATTACATTTTCGATTAGGAATTTTTTTTCTCGAAAGTGCGTAGGATTTCGAGGGTATGTCTATTTATCAAAAATGATTGTAATAGATCCCTGCAACTAAGCATAATTTTTTTAGAACGATTTGAAACACGTGAAATTTCAGGGGAATCATCCATCCATGATCAGACATTATATTTTCGTTTAGGAATTTTTTTCTCGAAAGTGCGCAGGATTTCGAGGGTATGTCTATTCACCAAAAATGATTGTAATAGACCCCTGCAACAGAAAATAATTTTTCCAAAATGATTTGAAATTTTTTTTTTCCGTCGAAAAATTTTCACACCTCCTCGAATTTTTTTCTCGAAAATGGTTAGGATTTCGAGGGTATATCTATTCACCAAAAATGCTTGCAATTGACCCCTCTAACTAAAAATAATTTTTCCAGAACGATTTTAAATTTTTCAATTTTGTCGAAATTTAGGCACCACGATTTTTCTTAATAATTTGTTTTTTATTTTTAGTAATTTTGTTTGACGCCTTATAGAAAAGTTGTCTAATACTTTCTGGAAGGTACTTATGAGCTCTAGTTTAAGAAAAAGTTTCATTGAAATATATTCACTATTGTAGGAGTTATGGTTATTTTAAAATTGGACCATTTTCATGAGATTTTTCTTACTTTTTCTTACTTTACGGGGACAAGGAATAAGTTTTTCAATATCGTTAGAATTTCTAAATATTCTACACTAAAATACGCGTTGTTTGCCTCTAGAAACATTGAAATCCTTCAATTCGTTCAAAAGTTATGACTTTTTAAAGATATTCTTGTCGAGTGACATTTCTGGCCTGAAATTACATTTTCGATTAGGAATTTTTTTCTCGAAAGTGCGTAGGATTTCGAGGGTATGTCTATTTATCAAAAATGATTGTAATAGATCCCTGCAACTAAGCATAATTTTTTTAGAACGATGTGAAACACGTGAAATTTCAGGGGAATCATCCATCCATGATCAGACATTATATTTTCGTTTAGGAATTTTTTTCTCGAAAGTGCGCAGGATTTCGAGAGTATGTCTATTCACCAAAAATGATTGTAATAGACCCCTGCAACAGAAAATAATTTTTCCAAAACGATTTGAAATTTTTTTTTTCCGTCGAAAAATTTTCACACCTCCTCGAATTTTTTTCTCGAAAATCGTTAGGATTTCGAGGGTACATCTATTCACCAAAAATGCTTGTAATTAACCCCTCTAACTAAAAATAATTTTTCCAGAACGATTTTAAATTTTTCAATTTTGTCGAAATTCAGGCACCACGATTTTTCTTAATAATTTGTTTTTTATTTTTAGTAATTTTGTTTGACGCCTTATAGAAAAGTTGTCTAATACTTTCTGGAAGGTACTCATGAGCTCTAGTTTAAGAAAAAGTTTCATTGAAATATATTCACTATTGTAGGAGTTATGGTTATTTGAAAATTGGACCATTTTCATGAGATTTTTCTTACTTTTTCTTACTTTACGGGGAGAAGGTATAACTTTTTCAATATTGTTAGAATTTCTAACTATTCTACACTAAAATACGCGTTGTTTGCCTCTAGAAACATTGAAATCCTTCAATTCGTTCAAAAGTTATGACTTTTTAAAGATATTCTTGTCGAGTAACATTTCTGGCCACAAAATTACATTTTCGATTAGGAATTTTTTTCTCGAAAGTGCGTAGGATTTCGAGGGTATGTCTATTTATCAAAAATGATTGTAATAAATCCCTGCAACTAAGCATAATTTTTTTAGAACGATTTGAAACACGTGAAATTTCAGGGGAATCATCCATCCATGATCAGACATTATATTTTCGTTTAGGAATTTTTTTCTCGAAAGTGCGCAGGATTTCGAGGGTATGTCTATTCACCAGAAATGATTGTAATAGACCCCTGCAACAGAAAATAATTTTTCCAAAACGATTTGAAATTTTTTTTTTCCGTCGAAAAATTTTCACACCTCCTCGAATTTTTTTCTCGAAAATGGTTAGGATTTCGAGGGTACATCTATTCACCAAAAATGCTTGTAATTAACCCCTCTAACTAAAAATAATTTTTCCAGAACGATTTGAAATTATCGAATTTAATTGTTAATAACTTTCTAACAAAGCCTCAGTCAAGAAATTTATATTCTTAATTTTCGTCTTATTTTGGCCTCTAGAATCCCCCATTAAAATTTTTCCCACGATTGACCCAACACCCTGTATAACTTTTAAGCATCGTGTAACACGGTTTCGTTTCTCAGAGGCTTTGATACACTATGATAGGAATTAACCAGATTAAAGGAAGGTTAGCTGGCTCGTAGTTTCCGTCGCGACGATACGTTTCAATAAACGTACGTCCACGATAAATAAAACGGACCGAGGATAACTGGGATTTCAGTTCATCAATATTCATGAGTGTGTGCTTTGTCGTGAATCCACATTACGTGGAAATCGGATTAAAGCTTCGTTTTAAAAATTATTCCCCGATAAATTAATATTTTTAGCCTCTTCGGGAACGAATCATTCTCAAAGTAACACGAAAATTGAGCCTTTTATTTACAAAGTGGCGTAAGTCTATTTATGTTCGAATCGAGATTGAAGTGTTTGCATTAAAATTAAAAATATGGCTAACGGATAACATAGTAGAATAATAACTTCATTAACCAGCAAATTTTCGTGTTACAAAATCTTTATGATTTTAAATATATTAGTAACCAGTTGCTTCAGAATGAAACGATCATGTAAAAATGTAATTATTAAGGTAACTCGATTGTTTTTGGACAATGGACTTGCGCCATTTTTAAAATAAAAGGCTCAAATTTCTATTTATAGCGTTGTTAGTTGATTGTATGATTGGAAAATAGAATTAGGACGTCGTTTTTCATAGTAATGTCGTTTCGATGGCTTTTGAGGACTGCTACGACATATTTTAAATGACAATTTTTAGATTTGAGTCGAAATTGCGTCGAAAAGAGATTGCAAACTGTCAGATCTTCAACAAGAGACTGAATAAGTAAATATAATAAATATTAAGTTAATATTTACTAAACAAGTGATTAAACAAGTAATAAAACAAGTAATAAAGCAACGAACGAAGAACACGTGTACGCTTGGGGCGGCCATTTTGGACTCTGCTCGCTCTAACTTCTCTGACGCATGCGCACGAGACATGGAAACGTTTTATTTTGATTTTGTTTAATTTCAATTACTATCGAACGTCGAAATTGCGTCGAAAAGAGATTGCAAACTGTCAGATCTCCAGCGAGGGACTAAATAAGCGAGTATAATAAATATTAAGTTAATATTTACTAAACAAGTGATTAAACAAGTAATAAAACAAGTAATAAAGCAACGAACGAAGACCACGTGTACGCTTGGGGCGGCCATTTTGGACTCTGCTCGCTCTAACTTCTCTCACGCATGCGCACGAGCCTTGGAAACGTTTTATTTTGATTTTGTTTAATTTCAATTACTATCGAACGTCGAAATTGCGTCGAAAAGAGATTGCAAACTGTCAGATCTTCAGCGAGGGACTAAATAAGCGAGTATAATAAATATTAAATTAATATTTACTAAACAAGTGATTAAACAAGTAATAAAATATTCAAACACTCAAAATTATTTGTAACTAAATCGTACTTCCAGGGCTTAAAATTGAAATTAAAATTCTCGAATTGACCTTCTATTCGTTTTGTGATATTTTTCACAAAGTTTCCAAGAAACTAAGAGTTCCACAAAATGATTTACAACTAAATCGTACGTCCATGACTTAAAATTGAAATTAAAATTCTCGAATTGACCTTCTATTCGTTTTGTGATATTTTTCACAAAGTTTCCAAGAAACTAAGAGTTCCTCAAAATGATTTACAACTAAATCGTACGTCCAGGGCTTAAAATCGAAATTAAAATTCTCGAATTGAACTTTCCATTCGTTTTGTGATATTTCTCACAAAGTTTCCAAGAAACTAAGAGTTCCTCAAAATGATTTGTAACTAAATCGTACGTCGAGGGCTTAAAATTGAAATTAAAATTCTCGAATTGAACTTGCTATTCATTTTGTGATATTTTTCACAAAGTTTCCAAGAAACTAAGAGTTCCTCAAAATGATTTACAACTAAATCGTACGTCCAGGGCTTAAAATTGAAATTAAAATTCTCGAATTGACCTTCTCTTCGTTTTGTGATATTTTTCACAAAGTTTCCAAGAAACTAAGAGTTCCTCAAAATGATTTGTACCTAAATCGTACGTCTAGACTTTAAAATTGAAATTAAAATTCTCGAATTGAACTTTCCATTCGTTTTGTGATATTTCTCACAAAGTTTCCAAGAAACAAAGAGTTCCTCAAAATAATTTGCAACTAAATCGTACGTCCAGGGCTCAAAATTGAAATTAAAATTCTCGAATTGAACTTTCTATTCGTTTTGTGATATTTTTCACAAAGTTTCCAAGAAACAAAGAGTTCCTCAAAATGATTTGCAACTAAATCGAACGTCCATGACTTAAAATTGAAATTAAAATTCTCGAATTGAACATTCCATTCGTTTTGTGATATTTCTCACAAAGTTTCCAAGAAACTAAGATTTCCTCAAAATGATCTGTAACTAAATCGAACGTCCATGACTTAAAATTGAAATTAAAATTCTCGAATTGAATTTTCCATTCATTTTGTGATATTTCTCACAAAGTTTCCAAGAAACTAAGAGTTCTTCAAAATAATTTGCAACTAAATCGTAAGTCCAGGGCTTAAAATTGGAATTAAAATTCTCGAATTGAACTTTCCATTCGTTTTGTGATATTTTTCACAAAGTTTCCAAGAAACTAAGAGTTCCCCAAAATGATTCGTACCTAAATCGTACGTCGAGGGCTTAAAATTGAAATTAGAATTCACGAATTGAACTTTCCATTCGTTTTGTGATATTTTTCACAAAGTTTCCAAGAAACTAAGAGTTCTTCAAAATGATTTGCAATTAAATCGTACGTCCATGACTTAAAATTGAAATTAAAATTCTCGAATTCAACTTTCTATTCGTTTTGTGATATTTCTCACAAAGTTTCCAAAAAACTAAGAGTTTTTCAAAATAATTTGCAACTAAATCGAACGTCAAGGGCTCAAAATCGAAATTAAAATTCTCGAATTGACCTTCTATTCGTTTTGTGATATCTTTCACAAAGTTTCCAAGAAACTAACAGTTCTTCAAAATGATTTCTAACTAAATCGTACGTCCAGGGCTTAAAATTGAAATTAAAATTCTCGAATTAAACTTTCTATTTGTTTTGTGATATTTTTCACAAAGTTTCCAAGAAACAAAGAGTTCCTCAAAATGATTTGTTCCTAAATCGTACGTCCAGGGCTTGAAATTGAAATTAAAATTTTCGAATTGAACATTCTATTCGTTTTGTGATATTTTTCACAAAGTTTCCAAGAAACTAAGAGTTCTTCAAAATGATTTGTACCTAAATCGTACGTCCAGGGCTTGAAATTGAAATTAAAATTCACGAATTGAACTTTCCATTCGTTTTGTGATATCTTTCACAAAGTTTCCAAGAAACTAAGAGTTCCTCAAACTGATTTGTAACTAAATCGTACGTCGAGGGCTTAAAATTGAAATTAAAATTCTCGAATTGAACTTGCTATTCATTTTGTGATATTTTTCACAAAGTTTCCAAGAAACTAAGAGTTCCTCAAAATGATTTACAACTAAATCGTACGTCCAGGGCTTAAAATTGAAATTAAAAATCTCGAATTGAACTTTCTATTCGTTTTGTGATATTTCTCACAAAGTTTCCAAGAAACAAAGAGTTCCTCAAAATAATTTGCAACTAAATCGTACGTCCAGGGCTCAAAATTGAAATTAAAATTCTCGAATTGAACTTTCCATTCGTTTTGTGATATTTCTCACAAAGTTTCCAAGAAACTAAGAGTTCCTCAAAATGATTTGCAACTAAATCGAACGTTCATGACTTAAAATTGAAATTAAAATTCTCGAATTGAACTTTCCATTCGTTTTGTGATATTTTTCACAAAGTTTCCAAGAAACTAAGAGTTCCTCAAAATGATTTACAACTAAATCGTACGTCCAGAACTTAAAATTGAAATTAAAATTCTCGAATTGAACTTTCTAGTCGTTTTGTGATATTTCTCACAAAGTTTCCAAGAAACAAAGAGTTCCTCAAAATGATTCGTAACTAAATCGTACGTCCATGACTTAAAATTGAAATTAAAATTCTCGAATTGAACTTTCCATTCGTTTTGTGATATTTTTCACAAAGTTTCCAAGAAACTTCCTCAGAATGAATCGTTAAAGTTCCCAAGTTTCTTTAAGGTCGTAGGGCCATATGTTTCGAGTTGCAAACACTTGTTGTCCGTTGCAAAGTTTCTCAAGAATCTAATTATGATAATCGTACATACGTGACCCACGAATCAATCGTCTTTCATTAATTTTCTCTGTCGAATTCCTCGAGTTTCCTGCGTTACGTCACAACAATTGCAAATCGCGAATCTTCTCGCGAAAATAAGCGGAAACTGTGCAGAATACGATTCCGTTTTTAGCCCGAGACAGCAAACTGTTTCGCGTGAATTGTCTATTTTTTTTCCACGCAACTCGAGCGTTTGTTAATCGTCCATTTTTTCTTCGCGATCGTATTTTGCGCGGAGCTTTTCGCGGAGGAAATTTAAATGGCTACCAGTAGGCGAGCACGATTCGTTGCGATAAAATATCTACGACGGACAATGTTCTACGGCTGTTATGGAAATCTTTATCGTTGCTTATTTTTCGTTATTTTAAGACTGGCAATCCGCCAATCCTTGCCATTATGCCCCTTCAAAGACAGACGCGGTATAAAACTGTTCTACTTTTGCGTTAACGTTCTCAAACGTCTCATTTGCAGCAATTTTCTCTATTTATAAATAAATTTAATAATTTATCTATCCTTCCATAGTTGAATTAAGTAATAATTATTCGAGAGAAATTAACATTAGATCTGGGAGTTTCACATTTGGGATCTTTCTTATTTATAATATACTGGGTGTTCAGCCAACCGTGGGAAAAATTCTAATGGGGGATTCTAGGGGCCAAAATAAGACGAAAATGAAGAATATCAATTTGTTGATGGAGGCTTCGTTAAAAAGTTATTAACTTTTAAAGTTCCGCTCTTACTGAATTTTTTTCTCGAAAATGGGTAGGATTTCGAGGGTATATCTAATGACCAAAAATTATTGTAATTGACCTTAGCAACCAAAAATAATTTTTTTTTAACGATTTGAAATTTTTTAATTTTGTTGAAAAATTTCATACCTCGAATTTTTTTCTAGAAAATGGGTTGGATTTCAGGGGTATGTTTATTGACCAAAAATGACTATAATTGACCCCTGCAAATAAGAATAATTTTTCCAGAACGATTTGAAACTTTTCAATTTCGTCAAATTTAGGCACCAACCACCCCCGTCGATTTTTATTAAAAATTTGTTTTTGATTTTTAGTAATTTTATTTGACGCCCTGTAGAAAAGTTGTCTAATACTTTTTTGTAGGTACCTATGAGCTCTACTTCAGAAAAAAGTTTCATTGAATTATATTCACTATTGTAGGAGTTATGGTCGTTTGAAAATTGGACCATTTTTATGAGGTTTTCCTCATTTTGCGAGGTCAAGGACCAACTTTTTCAATATTGTCAGAATTTCTACATATTCTCCACTAAAATACGCGTTGTTTGCTTTTTTGAAAATGGAAATCCTTCAATCCGTTCAGAAGTTATGACATTTTAAAGATTCGCATGAAATTTTCGAACAACATTTCTGACCACAAAATTACATTTTCGATTAGGAATTTTTTTCACGAAAGTGCGTAGGATTTCGAGAGTATGTCTATTCACCAAAAATGATTGTAATAGATCCCTGCAATTGAAAATAATTTTTCCAGAACGATTTGAAAATTTTTTTTTTCGTCAAATTTACCCCCTGTCGATTTTCCTTAAAAATTCGTTTTCGATTTTTAGTAATTTTGTTTGATGCCCTGTAGAAAAATTATGTAATACTTTTTTGTAGGTATACATGAGTTCTACTTTAGAAAAAAGTTTCATTGAATTATATTCACTATTGTAAGAGTTATGGTCGTTTGAAAATTGGACCATTTTTAGGGGGGTTTTGTCACTTTACGGTGTCAAGGAACAACTTTTTCAATATTGTCAGAATTTCTACATATTCTCCACTAAAGTACGCGTTGTTTGCTTTTTTGAAAATGGAAATCCTTCAATCCGTTCAGAAGTTATGACATTTTAAAGATTCGCATGAAATTTTCGAGCAACATTTCTGACCACAAAATTACATTTTCGATTAGGAATTTTTTTCACGAAAGTGCGTAGGATTTCGAGGGTATGTCTATTTACCAAAAATGATTGTAATAGATCCCTGCAACTAAGCATAATTTTTTTAGAACGATTTGAAACACGTGAGATTTCAGGGGAATCATCCATTCATGATCAGACATTATATTTTCATTTAGGAATTTTTTTCTCGAAAACGGTTAGGATTTCGAGAATATGTCTATTCACCAAAAACGATTATAATCGAACCCTGCAACTGAAAATAATTTTTCCAGAACGATTTGAAAATTTTTTTTTTCGTCAAATTTAGGCACTTACCTCCTTATCAATTTTTCTTAATAATTGGTTTTTGATTTTTAGTAATTTTGTTTGACGCCCTGTAGAAAAGTTTTCTAATACTTTTTTATAGGTAACTGTGAGCACTATTTTAGAAAAAAGTTTCATTGAAATATATTCACTATTGTAAGAGTTATGGTCGTTTGAAAATTGGACTATTTTTAGGGGGTTTTTTCCATTTTACGGGGTCAAGGAACAACTTTTTCAATATTGTCAGAATTTCTACATATTCTCCACTAAAGTACGCGTTGTTTGCTTTTTTGAAAATGAAAATCCTTCAATCCGTTCAGAAGTTATGACATTTTAAAGATTCGCATGAAATTTTCGAACAACATTTCTGGCCACAAAATTACATTTTCGATTAGGAATTTTTTTCACGAAAGTGCGTAGGATTTCGAGAGTATGTTTATTCACCAAAAATGATTGTAATAGATCCCAGCAACTAAGCATAATTTTTTTAGAACGATTCGAAACACGTGAAATTTCAGGGGAATCATCCATTCATGATCAGACATTATATTTTCGTTTAGGAATTTTTTTCTCGAAAGTGCGCAAGATTTCGAAGGTATGTGTAATGACCAAAAATGATTGTAATCGACCCCTGCAACTAAACATAATTTTTTCAGAATGATTTCAAATTTTTTAATTTAACTTTTTAATAACTTTTTAACGAAACCTTAGTCAAGTAATTAATATCCTTGATTTTAAATGTATAATAATAAATGTAATTAATATTTTTTCATTAAATTCTACTATAAAAGAAATTATACCATGCCACGAGTTGTATTAACAATTATTTCCACATTTGTGGTTCTTCACATATTACATCTTTTGTACTGAAGAGTTTATTTTCATCAATAAATGAATAATAATAAATGTAACTAATATTTATTCATTAAATTCTACTACAAGAGAAATTATACCATTCAACGAGTTGTATTAACAATTATTTCCACATTTGTAGTCCCTCACATATTACAATCTTTTCTACTAAAAATTCTCGTCAATAAATGAATAATAATAAATGTAATTAATATTTTTTCATTAAATTCTACTATAAAAGAAATTGTACCATTCCACGAGTTGTATTAACAATTATTTCCACATTTGTAGTCCCTCACATATTACAATCTTTTCTACTAAAAATTCTCGTCAATAAATGAATAATAATAAATGTAACTAATATTTTTTCATTAAATTCTACTATAAAAGAAATTGTACCATTCCACGAGTTGTATTAACAATTATTTCCACGGTTATTCGTGCCAAAAAGACACGAATCAAGATTTGGCGATTTCCACAGAGTATCTTTGGAATTTTAAACAGTGAGATCAGACTCGATAAATTTTCAAGCAACGATTGATTCGCTGGTAATCACGCGTGTTTGCGTGGCCGTGTAATTTCGTCTGTATGAATATTCGTGCCGCGTAGAGGGTGAATGTGGGTCATGCGAATAACCTTTCCAACTGACGGCAATCGTCGCGGTCCTTCAAAATCGATTCCACTCCTGTTAAGGAATCTGAGTTTGAAATCGAGCATAATCGTCATTCGCGGCCAGAGTATTCTTTAAAAGCTGGTAAATATTTATTATTGCGCCTCTGATAGTAAATTGCTCGCTTCGAGACTTGCAACCCTCCATTTTCTATTAAAATTTGCATTTAACAGTTAAACAGTGGTAAATGGAGGCATTTTTGAATTTAGAGTATTCTTTACAGTTGGTAAATATTTATTATTGCGCCTTTGATAGTAAATTGCTCGCTTCGAGACTTGTAACCCTCCATTTTCTATTAAAATTTGCATTTAACAGTTAAACAGTGGTAAATGGCGGTATTTTCGAATTTAGAGTATTCTTTACAGTTGGTAAATATTTATTATTGTATTTTGGATGGTAAATTGCTCGATTCGAAAGTTGCAACCCTCCATTTTCTATTAAAATTTGCATTTAACAGTTAAATAGTAGTAAATGGAGGCATTTTTGAATTTAGAGTATTTTTTACAGTTGGGAAATATTCATTATTGCACTTTGGATGGTAAATTGCTCGTTTCGAAAGTTGCAACCCTCCATTTTCTATTAAAATTTGCATTTAACAGTTAACCAGTGGTACATGGAGGCATTTTTGAATTTAGAGTATTCTTTACAGTTGGTAAATATTTATTATTGCATCTTGGATAGTAAATTTTTATTAAACTTTGCATTTAACAATATTTATTATTCCATTTTTGATAGTAAATTTCTGTTAAACTTTGCATTTAATAGTTTTGCATTAAACAGTGGTAAATGGAGGCATTTTTGAATTTAGAGTATTTTTTACAGTTGTTAAATATTTATTATTGTATTTTAGATAGTAAATTGGTCGCTTCGAGACTTGCAACCCTCCATTTTCTATTAAAATTTGCATTTAACAGTTAAACAGTGATAAATGGCGGTATTTTCGAATTTAGAGCATTCTTTACAGTTGGTAAATATTTATTATTGTATTTTGGATAGTAAATTGCTCGTTTCGAAAGTTGCAACCATCCATTTTCTATTAAACTTTGCATTTAACAATTTTCTATTAACCAGTGACAAATGGCGGTATTTTTGAATTCAGAGTATTCTTTACAGTTGGTAAATATTTATTATTGCATCTTGGATAGTAAATTTTTATTAAACTTTGCATTTAACAATATTTATTATTCCATTTTTGATAGTAAATTTCTGTTAAACTTTGCATTTAATAGTTTTGCATTAAACAGTGGTAAATGGAGGCATTTTTGAATTTAGAGTATTCTTTACAGTTGGTAAATATTTATTATTGTATATTAGATAGTAAAATGCTCGCTTCGAAACTTACAACCCTCCATTTTCTATTAAAATTTGCATTTAACAGTTAAACAGTGGTAAATGGCGGTATTTTCAGATTTAGAGTATTTTTTACAGTTGGTAAATATTTATTATTGTATTTTGGATGGTAAATTGCTCGTTTCGAAACTTGAAACCCTCCATTTTCTATTAAAATTTGCATTTAACAGTTAAACAGTAGTAAATGGAGGCATTTTTGAATTTAGAGTATTTTTTACAGTTGTTAAATAATTATTATTGTATTTTGGATAGTAAATTGCTCGTTTCGAAAGTTGCAACCCTCCATTTTCTATTACAATTTGCATTTAACAGTTAAACAGTAGTAAATGGAGGCATTTTTGAATTTAGAGTATTTTTTAGAGTTGGGAAATATTTATTATTGTATTTTGGATAGTAAATTACTCGTTTCGAAACTTGTAACCCTCCATTTTCTATTAAACTTTGCATTTAACAGTTTTCTATTAAACAATGGTGGAATTTTCAAATTTAGAGTATTCTTTACAGTTGGTAAATATTTATTATTGCACTTTGGATAGTAGATTTCTATTAAACTTTGTATTTAACAGTTTCGTATTAAATAGTGGAAAATGGCGATATTTTCAAATTAAGAGAACTATTTACAGTTGTTAAATAGTTATTATAGCATCATGGATAGTAAATTTCTAATAAACTTTGCATTTAACAATATTTATTCCTCCACCTTTGATAGTAAATTTCTGTAAAACTTTGCATTTAACAGTTTTGTATTAAACAGTGGTAAATGGCGGTATTTTCAAATTAACAGCATTCTTTACAGTTGTTAAATATTTATTATTGCATTTTGGATGGTAAATTGCTTGTTTCGAAACTTGCAACTCTCCATTTTCTATTAAACTTTGCATTTAACAATTTTCTATTAACCAGTGATAAATGGCGGTACATTTGAATTCAGTGTATTCTTTACAGTTGTTAAATATTTATTATTGCATTTTGGATAGTAAATTGCTCATTTCGAAACTTGCAACCCTCCATTTTCTATTAAACATTACATTTAACAATTTTCTATTAACCAGTGATAAATGGCGGTATATTTGAATTCAGAGTATTCTTTACAGTTGGTAAATATTTATTATTGCATCTTGGATAGTAAATTTCTAATAAACTTTGCATTTAACAATATTTATTCCTCCACCTTTGATAGTAAATTTCTGTAAAACTTTGCATTTAACAGTTTTGAATTAAACAGTAGTAAATGGCGGTATTTTCAAATTAAGAGTATTCTTTACAGTTGTTAAATATTTATTATTGTATTTTGGATAGTAAATTGCTCGTTTCGAAACTTGCAACTCTCCATTTTCTATTAAACTTTGCATTTAACAGTTTTCTATTAACCAGTGATAAATGGCGGCATATTTGAATTCAGAGTATTCTTTACAGTTGGTAAATATTTATTATTGCATTTGGATAGTAAATTTCTAATAAACTTTGCATTTAACAATATTTATTCCTCCACCTTTGATAGTAAATTTCTGTAAAACTTTGCATTTAACAGTTTTGTATTAAACAGTGGTAAATGGCGGTATTTTCAAATTAAGAGTATTCTTTACAGTTGTTAAATATTTATTATTGCATCTTGAATAGTAAATTGCTCATTTCGAAACTTTAACTCTCCATTTTCTATTAAACTTTGCATTTAACAGTTTTCTATTAACCAGTGATAAATGGCGGTATATTTGAATTCAGAGTATTCTTTACAGTTGGTAAATATTTATTATTGCATCTTGGATAGTAAATTTCTATTAAACTTTGCATTTAACAATATTTATTCCTCCACCTTTAATAGTAAATTTCTGTAAAACTTTGCATTTAACAGTTTTGTATTAAACAGTGGTAAATGGCGGTATTTTTGAATTCAGAGTATTATTTACAGTTGGTAAATATTTATTATTGCATCTTGGATAGTAAATTGCTCATTTCGAAACTTGCAACTCTCCATTTTCTATTAAACTTTGCATTTAACAGTTTTCTATTAACCAGTGATAAATGGCGGTATATTTGAATTCAGAGTATTATT
Source organism: Colletes latitarsis (assembly GCF_051014445.1). NCBI lineage: Eukaryota > Metazoa > Arthropoda > Insecta > Hymenoptera > Colletidae > Colletes > Colletes latitarsis. The sequence continues at coordinate 10,273,439 of NC_135146.1, forward strand.
TACAGTTGGTAAATATTTATTATTGCATTTTGATAGTAAATTTCTAATAAACTTTGCATTTAACAATATTTATTCCTCCACCTTTAATAGTAAATTTCTGTTAAACTTTGTATTTAACAATTTTGTATTAACCAGTGGTAAATGGCGGTATTTTTGAATTCAGAATATTCTTTACAGTTGGTAAATATTTATTATTGCACTTTGGATAGTAAGTTTCTATTAAACTTCGAATTTAACAATATTTATTATTATCATGTCATTAAGTGTTAAAAAAAGAATGTTTATTCAGAAATAGTGCAAAATGACGACGCTGGAGCCATTCTCGCGAGGCGTGTTGGATTTGTGCTCTGCAGCAAATTTTTATTTGGAAGAGAATAAAAAATTTTCTCTTAATCTACACGAGTATAGTTAGAGAAATACACAGGGGATTTTTGAAACATTAATCAAATTCAAAACACGCCTCGCGAGAATGGCTCCAGCGTCGTCATTTTGTACTATTTTTAAATGAATATTTTTTTTTTAACACTTATCGACATGGTTAATGACATGCTTGAATATTATTATCCTCATATTTTTCCATCCATAAAAAAAATCGATAAAGAACGCTTTATTTCAGGATTTTACGGTGATTCTTGTCTCGCAAACAATCTGTGGATCGTCTCAAAAAATTGCACGATAGCGAATCTTTCTATCCAAAATAGAAAATGTGTTTTCTTACGTGAAAAAATTTTTGATAACTTTGATTCGAAAGTTGTGATCGATACAAGAGTGCATTTCGAATCGCGAGAAGAATGATTAATCGAGGACCAGGAGCCGCGTGGGAGACTTTATGAAAGCGAATAAGAGGCAGGATAATTGACGATTAGGCGTGCAAATCAAGCGCTTATCGGAGCAAAACGGTGTCGACATTGAAGCGTTTGGCAAACATACGTGTTTCTTCTAGCATCTAAATATTGATCGCAAAGTATCTTGGTGTATGTATTTTTCATTAAACGAGATTCAGATTTCGAATTCTTGAAACGGTAAATTTGAAAATACCGCCATTTACCACTGTTTAATTCAAAACTGTTAAATGCAAAGTTTTACAGAAATTTACTATCAAAGATGGAGGAATAAATATTGTTAAATGCAAAGTTTATTAGAAATTTACTATCCAAGATGCAATAATAAATATTTAACAACTGTAAAGAATACTGTTAATTTGAAAATATCGCCATTTACCACTGTTTAATACAAAACTGTTAAATGCAAAGTTTTACAGAAATTTACTATCAAAGGTGGAGGAATAAATATTGATAAATGCAAAGTTTATTAGAAATTTACTATCCAAGATGCAATAATAAATGTTTACCAACTGTAAAGAATACTCTGAATTCAAATGTACCGCCATTTATCACTGGTTAATAGAAAATTGTTAAATGCAAAGTTTAATAGAAAATGGAGAGTTGCAAATTTCGAAATGAGCAATTTACTATCCAAGATGCAATAATAAATATTTAACAACTGTAAAGAATACTCTTAATTTGAAAATACCGCCATTTACCAATGTTGAATTCAAAACTGTTAAATGCAAAGTTTTACAGAAATTTACTGTCAAAAATGGAATAATAAATATTGTTAAATGCAAAGTTTATTAGAAATTTACTATCCAAGATGCAATAATAAATATTTACCAACTGTAAAGAATACTCTGAATTCAAATGTACCGCCATTTATCACTGGTTAATAGAAAATTGTTAAATGACATAGTATAATAGAAAATGGAGAGTTGCAAGTTTCGAAATGTGCAATTTACTATTCAAGATGCAATAATAAATATTTAACAACTGTAAAGAATACTGTTAATTTGAAAATACCGCCATTTACCACTGTTTAATTCAAAACTGTTAAATGCAAAGTTTTATAGAAATTTACTATCAAAGGTGGAGGAATAAATATTGTTAAATGCAAAGTTTATTAGAAATTTACTATCCAAGATGCAATAATAAATGTTTACCAACTGTAAAGAATACTCTGAATTCAAATGTACCGCCATTTATCACTGGTTAATAGAAAATTGTTAAATGCAAAGTTTAATAGAAAATGGACAGTTGCAAGTTTCGAAATGAGCAATTTACTATCCAAGATGCAATAATAAATATTTAACAACTGTGAAGAATACTCTTAATTTGAAAATACCGCCATTTACCACTGTTTAATACAAAACTGTTAAATGCGAAGTTTTACAGAAATTTACTATCAAAGGTGGAGGAATAAATATTGATAAATGCAAAGTTTATTAGAAATTTACTATCCAAGATGCAATAATAAATATTTATCAACTGTAAAGAATACTCTGAATTCAAATATACCGCCATTTATCACTGGTTAATAGAAAACTGTTAAATGCAAAGTTTAATAGAAAATGGAGGGTTGCAAGTTTCGAAATGAGCAATTTACTATCCAAGATGCAATAATAAATATTTAACAACTGTAAAGAATACTCTTAATTTGAAAATACCGCCATTTACCAATGTTTAATTCAAAACTGTTAAATGCAAAGTTTTACAGAAATTTACTATCAAAGGTGGAGGAATAAATATTGTTAAATGCAAAGTTTATTAGAAATTTACTATCCAAGATGCAATATTAAATATTTACCAACTGTAAAGAATACTCTGAATTCAAATGTACCGCCATTTATCACTGGTTAATAGAAAATTGTTAAATGCAATGTTTAATAGAAAATGGACAGTTGCAAGTTTCGAAATGAGCAATTTACTATCCAAAATGCAATAATAAATATTTAACAACTGTAAAGAATACACTGAATTCAAATGTACCGCCATTTATCACTGGTTAATAGAAAATTGTTAAATGCAAAGTTTTACAGAAATTTACTATGAAAGGTGGAGGAATAAATATTTATAAATGCAAAGTTTAACAGAAATTTACTGTCAAAAATGGAATAATAAATATTGTTAAATGCAAAGTTTATTAGAAATTTACTATCCATGATACAATAATAAATATTTACCAACTGTAAAGAATACTCTGAATTTGAAAATACTGCCATTTACCACTGTTTAATACAAAACTGTTAAATGCAAAGTTTAATAGAAATTTACTATCAAAGGTGGAATGGTTTATAACATTCTTGAATATTATTACCCATTCAACAAAAAAAAAATCACAAAAAGCGCTTTATTTCAGGTTTTTACAGTGACCTTATTCCTCAACACTTTAATGGCCGCACATAACACATGGAGACCATTGTCAGTCGCCATTGATACTGTAGACCAAAGTGAAATACACGAAAATGCTAGAAATATTATTATAAATTATAAATTGTAACCCCAACAAACGTGATAATTTGAATGTATGATGAAATAATGACTGATAAAGTAAATCACGCACACGTGACAATGGCCAACGTCTGCTAGCTATCAAAATCACGTATACGTGACAGCGGCCGTCAAAGAGTTAAAGGGACGAAATTGTAGTAGAAAGCAAACCGGAAGAATTTAATTCGTCACTTGGTCTGTCGATTGTTTTTGCGCAGTCGCTCGATCGGTACACACAGGCGTAACCTGTTGCAAGAACTCGTATAGGGAGAGACAGAGAGAGAGAGAGGGAGAGTGGAGCTGTAATACACGAATGTCGTTCTCCATGTGTACATATGTACATACATACGTATACCAAGGCTCACTCGAAATAACTCACTGGACCACAACAAGCCCAGCACAACAAGCTACACTCTTCAAAAGTTATTCCTTCACTTTGGGAAGCAAATGATGCATTAGATAATAACACTATACTTGGGATTTTCTGTTCATTTAACATTTCTTTGCATTTGAAACCTGATGATTAGAAGCTTGGTTAAATAATTACACTATACTTGGGATATTCTGTTCATTTAACATTTCTTTGCATTTGAAACCTGATGATTAGAAGCTTGGTTAAATGATAACACTATACTTGGGATATTCTGTACATTTGAAAGTCCCAATCCAGACCAATGAGCTACAATCTTCAGAAAGTATTGCTTTATTTGGGGAGCAAATGATGTATTAAATAATAACACTATACTCGGGATTTTCTATTCATTTAACATGTCTGTACATTTAAATCCTGATGATTAGAAGCTTGATTAAATAATTACACTATACTTGAGATTTTCTGTTCATTTAACATTTCTTTGTATTTGAAACCTGATTATTAGAAGCTTGATTGAATAATAACACTATATTTGGGATATTCTGTTCATTTAACATTTCTTTGCATTTGAAACCTGATGATTAGAAGCTTGATTAAATAATAACACTATACTTGGGATATTCTGTACATTTGAAAGTCCCAATCCAGACCAATGAGCTACAATCTTCAGAAAGTATTGCTTCACTTGGGGAGCAAATGATGCATTAAATAATAACACTATACTCTGGATTTTCTATTCATTTAACATTTCTTTGTATTTGAAACCTGATTATTAGAAGCTTCATTGAATAATAACACTATACTTGGGATATTCTGTACATTTGAAGGTCCCAATCCAGACCAATGAGCTACAATCTTCAAAAATTGTTACTTCACTTGGGGAGCAAATGATGCATTAAATAATAACACTATACTTGGGATTTTCTGTTCATTTAACATTTCTTTGCATTTGAAACCTGATTATTAGAAGCTTGATTATATAATTACACTGTACTTGGGATATTCTGTTCATTTAACATTTCTTTGCATTTGAAACCTGATGATTAGAAGCTTGATTGAATAATAACACTATACTTGGGATATTCTGTTCATTTAACATTTCTTTATATTTGAATCCTGATGATTATAAGCTTGGTTAAATAATAACACTATACTTGGGATATTCTGTACATTTGAAGGTCCCAATCTAGCCCAACAAGCTACACTCTTCAAAAGTTATTCCTTCACTTGGGGAGCAAATGATGCATTAGATAATAACACTATACTTGGGATATTCTGTTCATTTAATATTTCTTTGCATTTGAAACCTGATGATTAGAAGCTTGATTAAATAATAACACTATACTTGGAATATTCTGTACATTTGAAAGCCCCAATCCAGGCCAATGAGCTACAATCTTCAAAAATTATTCCTTCACTTGGGGGGCAAATGATGCATTAAATAATAACACTATACATGGGATTTTCTGTTCATTAAACATTTCTGTACATTTAAATCCTGATAATTAGAAGCTTGATTGAATAATAACACTATACTTGGGATATTCTGTACATTTGAAAGTCCCAATCCAAACCAATGAGCTACTCTCTTCAAAAATTATTGCTTCACTTGGGGAGCAAATTAAATAATAACACTATACTCTGGATTTTCTGTACATTTAACATTTCTGTACATTTGAAATCTGATTATTTGAAGCTTGGTGAAACGTTGGAATGTTGAGTGTGAGCTGAACGCTATAACAGAGATTTGTTTACGTTTGAGACTCGTCTCTGGCCGAGTAAACATCGCCTAACAGCGAATTCGAACGTGTTGAAATTGCTTTTGCGTCGCGATATTCAACGTATTCTTCTCGTTTGAAATATTCAATTGTTAATTCGTAGCTTTTCCAACGACTTTTATTATTATTCATTCATTCATTAATGGGAATAAACCCTTCACTACAAAAGAAGTAATATCTAAGGAACTAGAAATGTGGATTTTACATATCAAACATTATTACTTAGAATGAATTTTAATACTTGGATATTTTAGAATTTTATGAGGGATAGTGTTTGATATCTTATACACACATTTGTGGTTTCTAAGATATTACATCTTTTGTACTTAGAATGAATTTTAATACTTGGATATTTTATCATTATATAAGTGATAGTATTGGATATGTAATATCCACATTTGTGGTTTGTTAGTTATTACATCTTTTACATTTAGAATGAATTTTAATACTTGGATATTTTATAATTTTTTATAAAGTTTTATAAAAAGGATGTAATATTTAACAAACTACAAATGTAGATTTTACATATCAAATATTATCACTTATAGAATTCTAAAATATCCAAGTATTAAAATTCATTTATTCTAAAGTAAAACAAAAATAATATTTAAGGAACTAGAAATTGTGGATTTTAAATAGTCAAACATTATCACTTATAAAATTCTAAAATATCCAAGTATTAAAATTCATTCATTCTAAACTTTTATAAAAAAGATTTATGGAACTAGAAATTGGGGATTTTAAATAGTCAAACATTATTACTTATAAAATTCCAAAATATCCAAGTATTAAAATTCATTTTAAGGTTTTATACAAAAGATCTAATATCTAACAAACTAGAAATGTGAATTTTAAATAGTCAAACATTATCACTTATAAAATTCTAAAATATCCAAGTATTAAAATTCATTCTAAAATTTTATACAAAAGATGTAAGAAACTAGAAATGTGGATTTTAAATAGTCAAAAATTATCACTTATAAAATCCTAAAATATCCAAATATTAAAATCATTTATTCTAAAAATTTTAAGGACCCTTGTAACCTTGCAAAAAAGAAGTAATATCTAAGGAACTACAAATGTTTGATTTTAAATAGTCAAATATTATCACTTATAAAATTCCAGAATATCCAAGTATTAAAATTCATTTATTCTAAAGATTTTAAGGACCCTTGTAATCTTGTAAAAAAGAAGTAATAACTAAGGAACTACAAATATGGATTTTAAATAGTCAAACATTATCACATATAATATTCTAAAATATCCAAATATTAAAATCATTTATTCTAAAGATTTTAAGGACCCTTGTAACCTTGCAAAAAAGAAGTAATATCTAAGGAACTAGAAGTGTGGATTTTACATAGTTAAACATTATCACATATAAAATTCTAAAATATCCAAGTATTAAAATTCATTCTCGGGTTTTATCCAAAAGATGTAATATCTAACAAACTATAAATATGGATTTTAAATAGTCAAACAGTATCGTTTACAAAATTATAAAATCTGCAAGTATTAAAATTCATTCTAGGGTTTTATCCAAAAGATGTAATATCTAACAAACTATAAATATGGATTTTAAATAGTCAAACAGTATCGTTTATAAAATTATAAAATCTGCAAGTATTAAAATTCATTCTAAAATTTTATACAAAAGATGTAAGGAACTAGAAATGTGGATTTTAAATAGTCAAACATTATCACTCATAAAATTCTAAAATATCCATGTATTAAAATTGATTTATTTTAAAGGTTTTGCAAAACAAAAATAATATCTAACAAACTACAAATATGGATTTTATATAGTCAAAAAATATCACTCATAAAATTCTAAAATATCCAAGTATTAAAATTCATTCTAAAGTTTTATAAAAAAGATATAAGGAATTAGAAATGAGGATTTTAAATAGACAAACATTATCACTTATTAATTATTAAATCTACAAGTATTAAAATTCATTCTAAGGTGTTCCCAAAAAGATCTAATATCTAACAAACTAGAAATATGGATTTTAAATAGTCAAAAATTATCACATATAAAATTCTAAAATATCCAAGTATTAAAATCATTTATTCTAAAGATTTTAAGAACCCCCAGGCATCAAATGCCAGCCAACGATGACCACCATATAAGTAAACGTTTCCATCGAAGGTGGAAAGGTGAAAGGGGGTGGCTGACGACGTACTGCGTCGCAATAGCCAACCATAGTTGAACAGAATATCGTTCCTACCGAGACTGATCTAACAATGCTTTTTATCCCCCATAGGTACAACACTTTTATCCACCATAAACGCTTCTACACGAGTAATTAAACATCAATAAAACCGGATTTAAACCTCGAATATACAGTTACGAAGGACCTGGGCATCGAACGACTTTTGCTATGTAAACAAACGAATACTTTCGGTCGGTTTATTTCGAATGGAATGGATTCTAGAACATATCAAACTGTTGCTTCGACCATTTCTGCAAATATAAACGCAAAATCCAAGAAAAAGAATTGTTAAACACATTTGAATAACACAATTCCAACTATAATTATAATTTTATATATATAATTATAGTTTTATTTTTCCAACTATAGTTATAATATATCCAAGAATAATCCAAGAAAAAGAATTATGAAACGAATTTGAACAAAACAATTTCAACTATAATTGTAATTTTATATATATAATTATAATTTTATTTTTCCAACTATAGTTATAATATATCCAAGAATAATCCAAGAAAAAGAATTATGAAACGAATTTGAACAAAACAATTTCAACTATAATTATAATTTTATATATATAATTGTAATTTTATTTTTCCAACTATAGTTATAATATATCCAAGAATAATCCAAGAAAAAGAATTATGAAACGAATTTGAACAAAACAATTTCAACTATAATTATAATTTTATATATATAATTATAATTTTATTTTTCCAACTATAGTTATAATATATCCAAGAATAATCCAAGAAATAGAATTATGAAACGAATTTGAACAAAACAATTTCAACTATAATTGTAATTTTATATATATAATTATAATTTTATTTTTCCAACTATAGTTATAATATATCCAAGAATAATCCAAGAAAAAGAATTATGAAACGAATTTGAACAAAACAATTTCAACTATAATTATAATTTTATATATATAATTATAATTTTATTTTTCCAACTATAGTTATAATATATCCAAGAATAATCCAAGAAAAAGAATTATGAAACGAATTTGAACAAAACAATTTCAACTATAATTATAATTTTATATATATAATTATAATTTTATTTTTCCAACTATAGTTATAATATATCCAAGAATAATCCAAGAAATAGAATTATGAAACGAATTTGAACAAAACAATTTCAACTATAATTTTAACTATAATTATAATTACAACTATAATTTTAACTATAATTACATTTTAACTATAATTAATATCCAAGTATAATCCAAGAAATAGAATTATGAAACAAATTTAAACAAAACAATTTTAACTATAATTATAACTATAATTTTAACTATAATTGTAATTGTAACTATAATTATTATCCAAGTATAATCCAAGAAAAAAGAATTATGAAACGAATTTGAACAGAACAATTTTAACTATAATTATAATTACAACTATAATTTTAACTATAATTTTAATTGTAACTATAATTTTAACTATAATTATATTTGAACTATAATTATTATCCAAGAATAATAAAAAAAAAAAGAATTACGAAACAAATTGGAATAAAACAATTTTAACTATGAATATAATTACAACTATAATTTTAACTATAACTATTATCTAAATATAATCCAAGAAAAAGAATTATGAACCAAATTCTAACTATAATTATAATTACAACTATAATTTATCTATAATTATATTTGAACTATAATTATTATCCAAGTATAATCCAAGAAAAAGAATTACGAAACAAATTCGAACAAAATCATTTTAACTATAATTACAATTACAACTATAATTTTAACTATAATTACAATTGCAACTATAAGTATTATCGAAGTACAATCCAAGAAAAAGAATTATGAAACGAATTTAAACAAAACAATTTTAACTATAGTTATAACTATAATTTTAACTATAATTGTAATTGTAACTATAATTATTATCGAAGTACAACCCAAGAAAAAGAATTACGAAACAAATTTGAACAAAACAATTTTCACTATACTTCTAACTATAATTTTAACTATAATTATAATTGTAACTATAATTATTATCCAAGTATAATCCAAGAAAAAGAATTACGAAACAAATTCGAACAAAAAAATTTTAACTATAATTACAATTACAACTATAATTTTAACTATAATTACAATTACAACTATAATTTCAACTATAATTATTATCGAAATATAATCGAAGAAAAAGAATTACGAAACAAATTCGAACAAAATAATTTTAACTATAATTACAATTACAACTATAATTTTAACTATAATTACAATTACAACTATAATTTCAACTATAATTATTATCGAAATATAATCCAAGAAAAAGAATTATGAACCGAATTTCAACTATAATTATAACTATAATTTTAACTATAATCGTAACTATAATTACAATTATAGTTAAAATAGTTTAGTTTCCCAATTCTCCTAGCACTATACGTTAACCAGTTTTCCCAGTGACCCCTATCTTAAAATCGTGTTTATATTTACAAAAATGGTGGAAGAAAATCGACGCAACAGTTTGATATTTTCCAACAATCTTCCTATTATAATCACAAATACAGTTAAAATTCTATTGACCGATATACTTGTTCCTAACAATTTTAAGATGGTGTCAAGCACAATCCAGTCAAACAGTACCATCAAACAAGACCACCATGGCAGCTAACAAGAAACTACAATCTCAAATATATATAACCAGAGCAGATACATTGAAAATAATTCGGGCGTTAACAGGTTGATCGCAGTGTTTGCAAAACGACCGGTATTGCATAATCCCCTCTCTATATTTACCTATATTCAACACCATGTTCCACGAACGTACGATCTACGTCTATATTTAACGAAACGAATGAATTTCGACTCACCTGATTCTCGTCGAGGCTCGGACTAGTTAGAAATGGTTAACCACCGGCGTCGAACGGTTCACGCCATGGGAGACCCTCGTCGAGATACTTGACACTCGCGGTCTATAAACACCGATATTTCCTCCTTTCTCGGTCGAAGCCTATTTCCAGACTAACCGGTCCACCGGATCGTTACATTTTCGCGGGCGAAAACGGTCCTCCGGCGGTCCTTCCGCGCGTCCTCCCTTTATTTGGATCCGTGCGTTGGGGCGAGCTCGCCCGGGCCGTACCGGACGCGTTACGGTAGCCGCTCTATTCCCTTTGCCTCTCTTTATCGGTACGCCGTGGACGTGGACGTGGACGTGGACGTGGACGTGGACGTGGACGTGGACACGCACACTCCAACACGGAAGCTCGTCGACGAGTAAAAGCCCGAGCGCAGCGGCGACCGAGCCAGGACGCGCCTTTCGCGAGCACCGCGCAAGCTCAGACTATTGCGCGAGGAATCCGGTCTCCGTAAGGGTCGTCTACGCTCGGCCAAGTTCGGACTCGCCACACCGCGAGTGGGGAGGTGCGCCCAGAGCTCTCTGTTATCTTTGCGTGTATCTATGCACACAGTCCAGGGAAGACTACGGTCTCTGCGTACATTTTTCCAAGAACTATGGAAACTCGACTGTCTTCGGTCATCCTCGGCTAAGCTGCCGATTCAAACGCAGGGGATTGATTAGTTCGGGAGGGTAACTAGCGGCGAAGCGTCTCGTATCTTGTCCCAAATACGTCGCGAAACAAATTATGCTCTTGATCATCTTGCGTATCTCAATAATCTCCATGCCATGAAGTCAAACGATAATTGGATCTGGAAACCATAAAACAAGAAATTGTATTTTATGTAAACATAAAAGTCCAGAGATTGGTAAATCCCAGATTCTACCGGTCGATGCTAGCAAAAGTAAAAGAATTTCTAAGATTCCAAATATTTAAATAGCTGTGGCCATGTATTTGCCGTACTCGGCTGGTTTTATAAATTTACTATCGCAACAGGTGGCATGACGAATGCGCAGATCGTGACGTATCTTGTTTCCTTGGCACGAGGAACGTTTTTACAGAGCCCTGCGTATATTAGGTTGTTGCGCGTGAAATGTCTTCGATCTAACAGACTCCATCTTATGTATTCTACGTAAAATTCAAATTGAGATCTACAGTCTAAACTTTGAAAATGAATACGACTTATGGGTATAACTTATTGATACTAATAGGGTAAGCAGAGAGTAGAGTATTTACTGAATCTATGTTTTAATGCAACGAACCTTTTAAACAAAATGTTTTATTTTTCATTCGTCGTACGAGACTGTGACGATTCCAAGGCCGCCATTTTGAAGAACAGACTACGCGCGCCATCTCGAGTACTGGCATTGACTGCCAGGCAAAAGATTTTATACTAAAAAAAACATGAAGTTTTCCAAAATATAATTACCAAATTACAAATTTAGTATTAAAATGGAATTTGCTACGAAATATGTCGTAATTGGCAGTCAATGAGTTAATCGATAGAATCACCCACTGGATAAACAAAAAATGAAATTTTTTACACGTACTTTTACATTAACAGTCGTTAATTTATTTCACCATGACGAGATTCGAACATTCAATGCTTCCGAATAAGAGGAAAATCTTGTAATCAGTCGCACGAATTTCAAATATTTAATTTACATTTCCTATTCGGATGATTGGTGATTAACGTACATGTCTGGACCTATAAATTCAACAATTATATTTTTTACAAATATTAAAAGTATGTACAAAATATTACATGTATATGTAAAATGAAATTTACAAGATATGCACAGAATAATACACAGATATCGCCGTAACCTGAATTTAAGATCGCAGTTCGGTGATGTAACTTCGAGCGAGGCTGCATCTACAAAATAATATTGATTTAGAGGTTAGAATTAATTCAGAGAGAAGAGACGAATAAGACAAAAGATCCTAACCCTACAAAACAATTGTACGTTACATACATATAATATGCATAGAACATCGTGTTGTTAGACTCTTCGCTGATTCAGAATAAAGAACTATCGATATCCCCAGATAATTTGGTTTCTAATTTCCTTAACACATCCCTCAACGAAGAAACAGTTTTCTGTAGACGTTTCACTTTTTGTTTTAAAACTTTATTGGATTTGCACGTATTATGCAGAGTTTCGTGTATAAAACGTATTTTCCTTTTGTAAGTCTGAGGCGTTTGACTATAGTTATGATCGTTCCTGATTATGTCTGCAAAATATGCACGAAAATTTGTAATCTTACCGTTCGATGTACTCACCATTCCTTGTATATATTCTAGACAATCTATCGGTCTTAAAATGATAGATTATTAACCGAGGAAACAATATATACTTTCTGTACGATTATGATTCGTGTGAGATTCGCTGTTCGTTTCCATCGTAGATCCACCTTTGTGCCGACGTTGAGTGATATCGTCTCTGCTTATCGTTTCTGGTATGTGTATTTGGAAACCTTTAAATATTAAGAGCGTAACAATTATTGAATAAGACAATTCTGGAGACAAATAGGAAGACGTTATAAACGTAGAGTGCAGTTTATATACCTTCTGTGGGGTTATGGAAGTCGTAAGATTCCACGATTACTTCGGACGAAGAGGCTGCCTCGATAATATTTTCATCTACAAGAATTAAACGTGAAAGGTAATTATCTTATTATATTCGTCATGTTTTGGTGTAAATCCAAAATTGTTACCTGATAAAGGTTCATCCACGCCAGACGTACAGCTTTCTTCCATGAACAGAGTCGGCAAGCTACCTTTCTTCAGCCTAACATGATTGAACTTTTGTTCCAGACACTTTGGCGCAAAGTGCCTCGAACACAGTACAGAGCCAGCCTTGGGCATGTAACCTTTCCTGCCTATGTTTGCAAGCCACTGATGCAACTCGTTCGAATCTTTTGGAAACCTAAACAACATTTAAAACATAACCTGTACAAAACGTCGATGGTAACCCTCGATATAAACGGTTTAATCGATACTCGATGCAAATGGTTTAATCGATACTTACTTGTGAAGCGATACTCCTTGTACGGGCTTTTCCCTTTTACAAATTTCACACCTAACCATTCTTTTGTCGTTCGCGAGGTTAGTTACAAGAGTGTCTATTTCGTTGCACGGAGCTTACAACGCGTGGATTCTGCAATACATGATTTGTTCCAAAATAATATAATGACAGAATTGAAAGTGCAACGAAATTGTTTTTAACAAGCTCCGAATCATTTTGACACACTTCGACGGAGAGAGTCGCCAATGCTTACTGACTGCGCAACACTGATGCGCAGAACGAGATTAATCGACTCGGTCAACTTCGATATATATTCAATTTTTGAATAATAGGAACAGATACGAAAGCTGTTTTTGATATTAAAAATTGTATGAAAATTGTTAATAACAACCCTGTACATCTTATGAGAGAAGGAAGACTCTACGTTCGCTAGCTTTATCGATTTCGATCAATCGACTTTTTTAAATCGTATCGCGCTCCTTTGCACTGTGAATTATATTTCAATTTTGTTACCAGCAGCTCCCAAAATAAAGCAATTTAAACAGGCAGAGGAACAAACAAATTCAATGAAATATCTGTTTTATTTGCACTATTGTAGTGTTTTGTAATTTTTAAGTGTGTAATATCTGTTTGGTTTGCTCCTGAGATAATAACTGATGAGTCAAAGGATTAAATCGTACGCTGGTGACGCGAGTCGTATTTTATGTGTTTCGAGAGCGAGAAGGAAAGACTCACATTCGCCATCTTTCTCTAATTCCCGAAGCTGCCCGAAGCGCAGACTCGCGCACGCGTCACTGCGCATTAGGGTGTGTAAATGGGGGGAAACTGGACAGCAGTGTGGCGGAGACAGCCGCTTGGTACGCTGTGCATCGACAGTTGTTCCGTCGCCCTATTCACACATGAATGCTTTAGGCCAAATGATATTTGCAATTAACATTTACATGACGAATTATAAACTGTTGAAAGCAATAGGAATGAAAATATGAACAATCTTGTATATATTGCACAACAGAACTAAACATTAGATATTTTTAACATTTTCAAATCGAGGCTTGATAATTAACTACTCTTGTCTTATGATTAAATAAATAGTCCCTTGGCAATATTTGAGGATACTTAGATTTTTTTCTGTAATTAAATAGTTATTAGCTATTATTTAATAATTACTAATTATTTTTTACATTGATTTATACGTTATAACACAAATTGTATCCAAACGTATCAGCGAGTAGGAGCTGTATATTTTATGCGATGGTTTCAGGGTCCACGCATGTAAGGTGTGTTACTATAAAAAGTATGTGAACCGTGCAAGGGCTAGGCACTGGCACACCCACGATAAGCAAAATCTAAATCGAACGATTCGGTTAAATTCCTTTATATTATCGATTTCTGTATAGAATCGGTTCTTGCAGATTTTTTTAATATATTCTGATCGTGTATTATTTGTACTTTACTCTGTATTCAAATAAAATAAGAAATAGATAACATTTAGCAGAAAATCAAATTCTATTAGAAAATCTATTAAAATTTATTTTTTGTATTAATAAAAACGTTTAAATTATAATTTTCATTTTTTAAATCTGACCATTTGTACTCTATTCTGTATTAGTTGAACAATTAAAATAAAAAATAAATCAAATTTAGCAGAAAATCGAATTTTGTTAGAATATCTATTAAAATTTATCATTGCCTATATTTGATTAATGAAAATGATTAAATTTTAATATTCTTTTTTTTTAAATCTGACCTTTTGCACTCTACTCTGTATTCGATTAAAATAAGAAATAGATAAAATTTAGCAGAAAATCAAATTCTATTCTATTAGAAATTCTATTCAAATTTATCGTTGTCTATATTTGATTAATAAAATTGTTCAAATTTTAATTTCCATTTTTTAAATACAGTCTGACCATCCATTATTTGTACTCTACTCTGTATTAGTTGAACAATTAAAATAAGAAATAGATAAAATTTAGAAGAAAATCGAATTCTGTTAGAAAATCTATTAAAATTTATCATTGCCTATATTTGATTAATAAAAATTGTTCAAATTTTAATTTACATTCTTTAAATCTGACCTTTTGCACTCTATAAATTAAACAATTCAATTAAAATAAGAAATAGATAAAATTTAGCAGAAAATCAAATTCTATTCTAATAAAAAATCTACTAAAATTTATCATTGCCTATATTTGATATAAAAATCGTTCAAATTTTAATTTAAATTTAAATCTGACCTTTTGCACTCTATAAATTGAACAATTCAATTAAAATCAGAAATAGATAAAATTTAGCAGAAAATCAAATTGTATTCTAATAAAAAATCTATTAAAATCTATCATTACCTATATTTAATATAAAAATGTTCAAATTTTCATTTTCATTTTTTAAATCTGACCATTTGCACTCTACTCTGTATTAGTTGAACAATTAAAATAAGAAATAGATAAAATTTAGCAGAAAATCAAATTCTATTCTATTAGAAAATTTATTAAAATTTATCATTGCCTATGCTTGATTAATAGAATTGTTTAAATTTTAATTTCCATTTTTTATATCTGACCTTTTGCACTCCATTCTGTATAAATTAAACAATTAAAATAAGAAATAGATAAAATTTAACATAAAATAAAATTCTATTCTATTAGAAAATTTATCATTGCCAATATTTAATTACTAAAAATGTCTAAATTATAATTTACCATATTAAACATTTTAATACTGTATTATTTACACTAGAGTGCGATATATCTTTCTGAAATTGTAAACGTACCATTGGATAGAACGTCTGGAAATAATTTTTTCCTGTAAAAATCAAATTCTATTCGAATAAAAAATCTATTAAAATTTATCATTGCCTATATTTGATATAAAAATTCCGTAAATTTTAGTTTCCATTCCTAAATCTGACCATTTGCACTCCATTCTGTATAAATTAAATAATTAAAATAAGAAATAGATAAAATTTAGCAGAAAATCAAATTCTATTCTAATAAAAAATCTATTAAAATCTATCATTGCCTATATTTGATATAAAAATTCCTTAAATTTTAATTTCCATTTCCTAAATCTGATCATTTGCACTCCATTCTGTATAAATTAAACAATTAAAATAAGAAATAGATAAAATTTAGCAGAAAATCAAATTGTATTCTAATAAAAAATCTACCAAAATCTATCATTACCTATATTTGATATAAAAATTGTTCAAATTTTAATTTTCATTTCCTAAATCTGACCATTTGCACTCCACTCTGTATAAATTAAACAATTAAAATAAGAAATAGATAAAATTTAGCAGAAAATCAAATTCTATTCTAACAAAAAATCTATTAAAATCTATCATTGCCTATATTTGATATAAAAATTGTTCAAATTTTAATTTTCATTTCCTAAATCTGACCATTTGCACTCCACTCTGTATAAATTAAATAATTAAAATAAGAAATAGATAAAATTTAGCAGAAAATCAAATTCTATTCTAATAAAAAAATCTATTCAAATTTATCATTGCCTATTATTTGATTACTAAAAATGTCTAAATTATAATTTACCATATTAAACATTTTAATACTGTATTATTTACACTAGAGTGCGATTTATCTTTCTGAAATTGCAAACGTACCATTGGACAGAACGTCTGGAAATAATTTTTTCCTGTAAAAATCAAATTCTATTCTATTAAAAAATCTATTCAAATTTACCATTGCCTATTATTTGATTAATAAAAATGTTCAAATTTTAATTTCCATTTTTTAAATATATTCTGACCATTTGCACTCCATTCTGTATAAATTAAACAATTAAAATAAGAAATAGATGAAATTTAGCAGAAAATCAAATTCTATTCTAATAAAAAAATCTATTAAAATCTATCATTGCCTATTATTTGAATAATAAAATTATTTAAATTTTAAATTCCATTTTTTAAATCTGACCATTTGCACTCTACACTGTATTAGTTGAACAATTAAAATAAAAAATAGATAAAATTTAGTAGAAAATCAAATACTATTCTAATAAAAAATCTACTATAATTTATCATTGCCTATATTTGATATAAAAATCGTTCAAATTTTAATTTACATTCTTTAAATCTGACCTTTTGCACTCTATAAATTGAACAATTCAATTAAAATCAGAAATAGATAAAATTTAGCAGAAAATCAAATTCTATTCTAATAAAAAATCTACTAAAATTTATCATTGCCTATATTTGATTAATAAAAACTTTTAAATTATAATTTTCATTTCCTAAATTTGACCTTTTGCACTCTATAAATTGAACAATTCAATTAAAATAAGAAATAGATAAAATTTAACATAAAATCAAATTCTATTCTATTAGAAAATTTAACATTGCCAATATTTAATTACTAAAAATGTCTAAATTATAATTTACCATATTAAACATTTTAATACTGTATTATTTACACTAGAGTACAATTTATCTTTCTGAAATTGCAAACGTACCATTGGACAGAGCGTCTGGAAATAATTTTTTCCTGTAAATACATCGGTAGGTACAGGATTGAACTAATGCAGGGACTCGTCGACGAGATCAATAAGCACCGTAAGCGGACCCTTCTTCGCAAGGCTTTTATGCTTTCTTATAAGCAGCCTTCCACACCGACTATACTATACTATTCGTCCTTATCCAGGTGTTTTCTTTTGTAATAGCTGCTTCTGTCCCATACAAACACACAATCTGCAACAGGGAATATTTCAATTTTAAATTGAAGTTTATTTAAAAACCTCAAGTATCATTTTGCATTGAAAAAAAAAATATAAACCTAATGTCTCGAGAGCTTCAATACGAAATCAGTATTTTTCTACGTTTTTAATTTTTCACGCCCAGAATCTCGAATTAAAAAATCTAAAAAAATTCCCAAACACGTATCTCGATAACCACAATGCACCAGAATTTTTAATTTTCTCTATAACTACCCTTATGAACAAAATGGAGGATCGAAAATTTGCACAGAATGTTCTTTTTTGATGCTCTATCGATGTAATTTTGTAAATTAAAAAATGTATATTATTTTAAACAATTTAATTTAATTTCCCAAATTAATATTTTCGAGGTTCAAGGGCACATTTGACCCCCTTATTTGACTGATTTAAACAATTTAATTTAATTTCCCAAATTAATATTTTCAAGGTTCAAGGACACATTTGCCCCCCTTATTTGGCTGATTAAAACAATTTAATTTAATTTCCCAAATTAATATTTTCAAGGTTCAAGGGCACATTTGCCCCCCCTTATTTGGCTGATTAAAACAATTTAATTTAACTTCCCAAATTAATATTTCCATTAAAATAAACTACGTTTTGATCCATCGTGTGTCGAAAATTCGAGGGCACATTTGACCCCCTTATTTGACTGATTAAAACAATTTAATTTAATTTCCCAAATTAATATTTTCAAGGTTCAAGGGCACATTTGCCCCCCTTATTTGGCTGATTTAAACAATTTAATTTAACTTCCCAAATTAATATTTCCATTAAAATAAACTACGTTTTGATCCATCGTGTGTCGAAAATTCGAGGGCACATTTGCCCCCCTTATTTGACTGATTTAAACAATTTAATTTAACTTCCCAAATTAATATTTCCATTAAAATAAACTATGTTTTGATCCATCGTGTATCAAAGGTTCAAGGGCACATTTGCCCCCCCTTATTTGACTGATTAAAACAATTTAATTTAATTTCTCAAATTAATATTTTAGGGGCACATTTGACCCCCTTATTTGACTACAATTTTTGAGCATTCTTGATTAAAAAATGGACAATTACTTTGTACACAATTGATCGATCATTAGAATTATTTTTTACAACGATCTTTCTAGCTACAATTTGAAATGGTGCAAACATAAACGATTCGAAATGTTTTAGGCGTATTTAATACTAGGTTTACTAGGTTTTATTCAGATTCTAAACTTAACGTTATAGGACTCATAAATATTATTTATTTTGAATTGAATTGATGTAATATGGATGTATACTCTAATTAAAAGAAAAAATTGCATTTCAATGTCAATGTAGCGAATTATAATAAAAATATGTGCAACGAGTGTCCATGAAACTAGTTTAAATTATAGTGAGGAATCTGGTTCGATATTATTTAATTTTGTATTGCATCTGAGGTGCCATATTTCATTTTAATTGACTGTGTTTTTATTAAAAGTATCAAATGGAAATATTGGATCCAGTTTTTAGAAAAATACAAATTATATATTTTTCGATTTCTAAATTAGGATCACCTTTGTCTGTGTTTTAGATTCGACCCACAATTTTAGCAGTCTGTTGCCAGAAACTGAATGTAAACAACACTAAGCAGACTTAAACGTGTTTTATATTGAATATTCTTTGGTAGAATGTGATCCCAAGGAATAAGAAATGTTGAAGTTTTGGGATGCAAACGAGTTGGAATAATTTGCACTTTGATACGATTATCTATGTAAAGATACATACTACTTTGGCTTGTTTTATGAACTTACGACGAAGATAGTTATTTGGTATTGGAAAGTATAGAAAGAGTTTTGTGTTTGATTTATGATGTTTTATAAAATAGAGATTCGAAGCATGAATGAAAGAAAAATTTAATCAAATTGTTGTAAATCAAGCTTTTTATAAAGAACTATAATTTTTCTATGGATTCTGAAAGTCGACACGATTTTAAATAAATAACTGAAAAGTTAAAGATTCGAAAGATAAACAACAAAAGAAATATAATCAATTTGTAACAAATTAAACTCTTTATATAAAAAACTATAATTTATCTATGGTTTCTGAGAGTCGACGCGATTATTTATTTTAAATCGTGACGCTATCTCAAATAAATAACTAAAAAATTAAAAATTCGAATCATAAACAAAAGAAAAATATAATCAACTTGTAACAAATGAATCTTTTTAAAAAAAAAACTATAATTTATCTATGGTTTCTGAGAGTCGACGCGATTATTTAGAAAGAGTTTCGTGTTCGATTTATAATGTTTTATACAATAGAGATTCGAAGCATGAATGAAAGAAAAATTTAATCAAATTGTTGTAAATCAAGCTTTTTATAAAAAACTATAATTTTTCTATGGATTCTGAAAGTCGACACGATTTTAAATAAATAACTGAAAAATTAAAGATTCGAAAAATAAACAACAAAAGAAATATAATCAATTTGTAACAAATTAATCTCTTTATATAAAAAACTATAATTTATCTATGGTTTCTGAGAGTCGACGCGATTATTTATTTTAAATCGTGACGCTATCTCAAATAAATAACTAAAAAATTAAAAATTCGAATCATAAACAAAAGAAAAATATAATCAACTTATAACAAATGAATCTTTTTAAAAAAAAACTATAATTTATCTATGGTTTCTGAGAGTCGACGCGATTTTAAATAAATAACTAAAAAGTTAAAGATTCGAAAGATAAACAACAAAAGAAATATAATCAACTTGTAACAAATTAATCTCTTTATATAAAAAAAACTATAATTTATCTATGGATTCTGTGAATTCTTAATTCTGAGATTCTTAAATAAATAACTAAAAAATTAAAAACAAAAGAGAAATATAATCAACTTATGACAAATGAATTTCTTTAAAAAAAACTATAAATTATCTATGGATTGTGAAAATCGACACGATCTTAAATAAATAACTAAAAAATTGAAGATTCGAAGCATAAATAAAAGAAAAATATAATCAAATTGTAACAAATCAATTTCCTTAAAAAAAACTATAACATTTCTATTGATTAATGATTATTTAATGATTATTTAATGATTATTTTATTGGTTAATAAAATTATTTGATAATTTATCTATGGATTCTGAGAGTCGATATTAAATAAATAATTAAAAATTAAAAATTCAAAGTATAAATAAAAGAAAAATATAATGAACTTGTAACAAATGAATCTCTAAAAAAAACTATAATTTTTCTAACGATTCTGTGATTTTTTAATTCTGAAAATCTTAAATAAATAATTAAAAAATCAAATATTCGAAGCATATAACAACAAAAGGAATATAATCAACTTATGACAAATGAATTTCTTTAAAAAAAAACTATAAATTATCTATGGATTCTAAAAATCGACACGATCTTAAATAAATAACTAAAAAATTGAAGATTCGAAGCATAAACAAAAGAAAAATATAATCAACTTGTAACAAATCAATTTCCTTAAAAAAAACTATAACTTTTCTATTGATTAATGATTATTTAATGATTATTTTATTGATTAATGAAATTATTTGATAATTTATCTATGGATTCTGAGAGTTGATATTAAATAAATAACTAAAAAATTGGAGATTCGATGCATAAACAAAAGAAAAATATAATCAACTTGTAACAAATCAATTTCCTTAAAAAAACTATAACTTTTCTATTGATTAATGATTATTTAATGATTATTTTATTGATTAATCAAATTATTTGATAATTTATCTATGGATTCTGAGAGTTGATATTAAATAAATAGCTGAAAAATTAAAGATTCGTTGCATAAACAAAAGAAAAATATAATCAAATTGTAACAAATGAATCACTTTAAAAAAAACTACAATTTTTCTATAAATTCTGAGAATTGATCTCAAATAAGTAACTAAAAAATTAAAAATTCGAAACATAAATAAAAGAAAAATATAATCAACTTGTGACAAATCAATATCTTTAAAAAAAAACTATAATATTTCTATGGATTTTGTGAATTTTTAATTGTGAAATTCTTAAATAAAAAATTCAAAATTCAAAACATAAACAAAAGAAAAATATAATCAACTTGTTGCAAATCAAGCTTTTTATAAAAAACTATAATTATTCTATGGATTCTGTGAATTCTTAATTCTGAAATTCTTAAATGAATAACTAAAAAATTAAAAATTCGAAGCATAAACAACAAAAAAAATATAATCAACTTGTAACAAATGAGTCTCTTTAAAAAAAACTATAATTTATCTATAGATTCTGAGTGTCAATCTTAAATAAATAATTAAAAATTTTTGTATGGATTCTTAATTCTGAAATTCTTAAATAAATAACAAAAAATTAAAAATTCGAAGCATAAACAATAAAAGAAATATAATCAACTTGTAAGAAATGAATCTTTTAAAAAAAAACTATAATATATCTATTGATTTTAAAAATTGATCTTAAATAAATAACTAAAAAATTAAAAAGTCAAAACATAATCAACTTGTGACAAATAAATTTCTTTAAAAAAAAACTATAATTTTTCTATTGATTCTGAAAGTCGACACGATCTTCAATAAATAACTAAAAAATTGAAAATTCGAAACATAATCAACTTGTAACAAATGAATCACTTCAAAAAAAACTATAATTTATCTATTGATACTGAAAATCGACACGATCTTCAATAAATAACTAAAAAATTAAAAATACGAAACGTAAACAACAAAAGAAATATAATCAACTTGTAACAAATGAGTCTCTTTAAAAAAAACTATAATTTATCTATAGATTCTGAGTGTCAATCTTAAATAAATAATTAAAAATTTTTGTATGGATTCTTAATTCTGAAATTCTTAAATAAATAACAAAAAATTAAAAATTCGAAGCATAAACAATAAAAGAAATATAATCAACTTGTAAGAAATGAATCTTTTAAAAAAAAACTATAATTTATCTATTGATTTTAAAAATTGATCTTAAATAAATAACTAAAAAATTAAAAAGTCAAAACATAATCAACTTGTGACAAATGAATTTCTTGAAAAAAAACTATAATTTATCTATTGATACTGAAAATCGACACGATCTTCAATAAATAACTAAAAAATTGAAAATTCGAAACATAATCACCTTGTAACAAATGAATCACTTCAAAAAAAACTATAATTTATCTATTGATACTGAAAATCGACACGATCTTCAATAAATAACTAAAAAATTAAAAATTCGAAACGTAAACAACAAAAGAAATATAATCAACTTGTAAGAAATGAATCTTTTAAAAAAAAACTATAATATATCTATTGATTTTAAAAATTGATCTTAAATAAATAACTAAAAAATTAAAAAGTCAAAACATAATCAACTTGTGACAAATGAATTTCTTTCAAAAAAAACTATAATTTTTCTATTGATACTGAAAATCGACACGATCTTCAATAAATAACTAAAAAATTGAAAATTTGAAACATAATCAACTTGTAACAAATGAATCACTTCAAAAAAAACTATAATTTATCTATTGATACTGAAAATCGACACGATCTTCAATAAATAACTAAAAAATTGAAAATTCGAAACATAATCAACTTGTAACAAATGAATCACTTCAAAAAAAGCTATAATTTATCTATTGATACTGAAAATCGACACGATCTTCAATAAATAACTAAAAAATTAAAAATTCGAAACGTAAACAACAAAAGAAATATAATCAACTTGTAAGAAATGAATCTTTTAAAAAAAAACTATAATTTATCTATTGATTTTAAAAATTGATCTTAAATAAATAACTAAAAAATTGAAAATTCGAAACATAATCAACTTGTAACAAATGAATCACTTCAAAAAAAACTATAATTTATCTATTGATACTGAAAATCGACACGATCTTCAATAAATAACTAAAAAATTAAAAATTCGAAACGTAAACAACAAAAGAAATATAATCAACTAATAACAAATGAATCACTTCAGAAAAAAACTCTAATTTATTTATGGCTTCTGGGAGTCGATGTTAAATAAATAACCAAAAAATAAAGATTCGAGGCGGTTCTAAGCATTACAGAGCTACTCACGTTGCTTGCAGTAGCAGCACTATAGAGCGATGGAGGTGTCCAACGCTTTTCTCAGCCCTCAGTCGACAGTTGCACGCAGTCCGTAGTCTTCGACGGGTCGCTCGTCGTCGAATCCGCACTTTGCACAACATCATCAGTGTTTTATAAACAATGGAAAAGTTTCTCAGTGTTTAAATAAAATATCTGAACACTACAATTGTCACCTGTATAAACATGGCGATCCGTGGCTGCTCCAAGTTTCCAATTGGTTTATAGTGGGCCTTAAACATAAAATTTCAAAAGTGATTAGAGTTTCATCGACGTGGATTTTTCACTGTGAATCGTTTGTGTGGTAAATAAAGCAATGGTAAGAATTTTAACGCTATTTTGATTATGTCTAATCGATGCAATTGCGTCGTAGGAGATGCACATTCCTAGTTTCGTAAAAAAATATACGGTACATTATGTACTGATAACTGTGATAACTTGGTCGTTAGCTTCTTTTTCGTGAGGGGAAAAAGGAGATAGTTTGAGGTCAGAGGTCGCAGATAGAAACATGCTCACTTCGAAATTGAGTTCAAATACGAAGATCATTGTTTCTTCAATTGTTCGTACACGCTGAAATTCAAGATAAGATGCATGTTTCTCTTGCTATTGGACTGCACAAAAGGAGTATTTAATTGGGGGTTTTAACTGGAAAAAAACGCAAGTGGAATACTTCATTTTCAAATATATCGAGTCAATTAAAAAGAGACTTGTTAATAGTCTATTTATATAGTGGAATACTTTATTTTCAAATACACTGAGTTAATTGAAAAAAGACTTGCTAATTGACTCGGTGTATTTGAAAATAAAGTATTCAACTATATATATATAGACTATTAACAAGCCTTTTTTTTAATTGACAATCAGTGTATTTGTTTTTATTTTCAATTTAAAAAAGACATGTTCTTGGTCTCTCCCTCTCTATATATAGACTATTAACAAGTCTTTTTTAAATTGAAAATAAACACAAATACACTGAGTCAATTTAAAAAAGACTCGTTAATAGTCCACTCTGTCTATATATATAGACTATTAACAAGTGTATTTTGTTTTTTTTCTTTTTTTAATTGATTCAGTGTATTTGAAAATAACGCTGAAACTATAATAAACTGAGTCAAAAAGACTTGTTATTAGTCTATACATATAGAGAGAGACTATTAACAAGTCTTTTTTAAATTCAAAATAAAAACAAATACACTGAGTCAATTTAAAAAAGACTTGCCAATAGTCTATCTATCTATATATATAGTTGAATACTTTATTTTCAAATACACTGAGTCAATTAAAAAAAGACTGGTTAATAGTCTCTTTATATATAGACTATTAACAAGTCTTTTTTAAATTGGAAATAAAAACAAATACACTGAGTCAATTTAAAAAAGACTTGTTAATAGTCTCTATTAGCACTATTAACAAGTATTAACAAGTCTTTTTTAAATTGAAAATAAAAACAAATACACTGAGTCAATTAAAAAAAGACTTGTTAATAGTCTATATACAGGGTGTTCGGCCACCTCGCGGAAAAATTTTAATGGGGGATTCTAGAGGCTAAAATAAGACGAAAATCAAGAATATCAATTTGTTGATGGAAACTTCCTTAAAAAGTTATTAACGTTTAAAGTTTCGCTAGTACTGAATTTTTTTCTCGAAAGTGCGTAGGATTTCATGGGTATGTCTATTCACCAAAAATTATTGTAATTTACCCCCGCAACCGAAAATAATTTTTTCAGAACCATTTGAAAATTTTCATTTTCGTCGAAAAATTTGTCCACCTTTCTGAATTTCTTTCTCGAAAGTGCGTAGGATTTCGTGGGTATGTCTATTCACCAAAAATTATTGTAATTGACCCCCGCAACCGAAAATAATTTTTTCAGAACGATTTAAAATTTTTTTTAAAAATTTTAAAAACAGGCACCTACACCCTTGTCGATTTTTCTTCCAAATTCGTTTTTCATTTTTAATAATTTTTATTGACGTTCTACAGAAAAGTTGTCTAATACTTTTTTGTAGGTACCTATGAGCTCTACTTCAGAAAAAAGTTTCATTGAAATATATTCACTATTGTAGGAGTTATGGTCGTTTCAAAATTGGGCCATTTTTATTTGGTTTTTCTCAGTTTACGTGGTCAAGGATCAACCTTTCGAATATTTTTAGAATTTCTACATATTCTCCACTAAAATACGCGTTGTTTGCTTTTTTAAACATTAAAATCGTCCAATCCGTTCAGAAGTTATGACGTTTTAAAGATTCGCATGAAAATTCGAGCAGACATTTCTGGCCAGAAATTAGATTTTCGGTAAGGAATTTTTTTCTCGAAACTGAGTAGGATTTCGGGAGTATGTATAATAACCAAAAATGATTGTAATTACCTACTGCAACTAAATATAATTTTTTTAGAATGATTTGAAAAATTTTTTTTTCGTCAAAAAATTTCAGCACCTTCTCGAATTTTTTTCTAAAAAGTGGGTAGGATTTCGAGGATATGTGTAATGGCCAAAAATGATTGTAATTACCTACTGCAACTAAATATAATTTTTTTAGAATGATTTGAAAAATTTTTTTTTCGTCAAAAAATTTCAGCACCTTCTCGAATTTTTTTCTAAAAAGTGGGTAGGATTTCGAGGGTATGTGTAATGACCAAAAATGATTGTAATTACCTACTGCAACTAAATATAATTTTTTTAGAATGATTTGAAATTTTTGAATTTAATTGTTAATAACTTTTTAACGAAGCCTCCATCAACAAATTGGTATTCTTGATTTTCGTCTTCTTTTGGCCTCTAGAATCCTCTATTAAAATTTTTCCCAGGAGTGACGGAACACCCTGTATATAAAGAGACTATTTGTCTTTTTTGACTAAGTTTATTATAGTTTCAGCGTTATTTTCAAATACACTGAGTCAATTAAAAAAAGACTTGTTAATAGTCTATAGATAGATAGACTATTAACAAGTCTTTCTATAATTGATTCAGTGTATTTGAAAATAAAGTAGTCCACTATATACAATATATAAATAGACTATTAACAAATCTTTTTTTAATTGACTCGGTGTATTTGAAAATAAAGTATTCCACTATATATACAGAGACTATTAACAAGTCTTTTTTGACTCAGTGTATTTGAAAATAAACTGTTCCACTCGCGTTTTTTTCAGTTAAAAACTATAATTAAGTATTCCTTTCTTCATAAATCTTTTGCAAGACTTTTACAAGACTATTTACAAATCTTTCATATATATATATATATATTAATAGCAAGTAAAAACTTGTTAACCATATTACTGGTATCTCCTATCGATTTATTTCCCCATATTTTATTTATTTGTGTACTCTAAAGGGGATTACCCTCAGAATAAATTATTATTATCATTGAACATTTAAGCATTGTTTTCCATTAAAGATGGAGTTACTGTTCAAAGTAAAATTACTAAAAACAGTACACTCGAAAGGGGAAAATTACATTAAAAATATAATTGTTTCAAAAATATAATTTGTTATCAGAAATATGTAATTATAAATAATATTAAATATAATAATATAATTTTCTCTAATCTGTACTTTTTCGAATCCCTGTGGATAGAGAATTCCACTATATTTAGGAACGTAGTAACGTTTGCTCTAATATTTGTTTTATTATTACGAGGAAGTAGTATTCCAAAAGGAATAAAGACACGCCCACAGTTCATTTAAACGTTCTCTACGACGTTCGTTTCCTTGCAACAAAGTGCCGCGCTATAAAGTTACAACATTAATACAGTTTTACAACGAACCTTGACTCTATATCGCTAATACACCAGTCGTTACTGCCCGTAGCTTTATTTAACGTCTTCTTCAACCGCCTTGACTCGCAATTTTCCAAATGGATGCAGGCTTTGCTCCACAAATTCAACTTTCTGCGAATCTAACTTCTCCAAACGAATCCTCTTCTTAAGTTTCTGCAATAAAAACAAAATTAAATCTATAAAATATTCCAAATACATCAATTACTTATTTAATTACCAATTCACATGGAATTTATAATCATGAAAGTATAATTCTAACTTCTAAGTATAAATAAACTTCTTCTGTAATGATTAACAATAATTCTGCTTTTGTAATAAAAATAAAATTAACTGTAAATTTATAAAATATTCCAAATACATCAATTACTTATTTAATTTCCAATTCACATGGAATTTATAATCATAAAAGTATAATTCTAACTTCTAAGTATAAATAAACTTCTTCTGTAATGATTAACAATAATTCTGCTTTTGTAATAAAAATAAAATTAACTGTAAATTTATAAAATATTCCAAATACATCAATTACTTATTTAATTTCCAATTCACATGGAATTTATAATCATAAAAGTATAATTCTAACTTCTAAGTATAAATAAACTTCTTCTGTAATGATTAACAATAATTCTGCTTTTGTAATAAAAATAAAATTAACTGTAAATTTATAAAATATTCCAAATACATCAATTACTTATTTAATTACCAATTCACATGGAATTTATAATCATAAAAGTATAATTCTAACTTCTAAGTATAAATAAACTTCTTCTGTAATGATTAACAATAATTCTGCTTCTCTAATAAAAATAAAATTAACTGTAAATTTATAAAATATTCCAAATACATCAATTGCTTATTTAATTTCCAATTCACATGGAATTTATAATCATAAAAGTATAATTCTAACTTCTAAGTATAAATAAACTTCTTCTGTAATGATTAACAATAATTCTGCTTTTGTAATAAAAATAAAATTAACTGTAAATTTATAAAATATTCTAAATACACGAATTACTTATTTAATCACCAATTCGTTACACATAGAATTCATAATCATAAAAATATAATACTAACTTCTAAGTATAAATAAACTTCTTCTGTAATGATTAACAATAATTATGCTTTTGTAATAAAAATAGAATTAAATCTATCGTTAAAATATATTCCAGATACACGAATTACTTATTTAATTTCCAATTCGTTACACATGGAATTCATAATTATACAAATATAATACTTCTCCTGTAATAATTAACAATAATTCTGCTTCTCTAATAAAAATAAAATCAACTGTAAGTCTATAAAATATTCCAAATACAGGAATTACTTATTTAATCACCAATTCGTTACAAATAGAATTCATAATCATAAAAATATAATACTAACTTCTAAGTATAAATAAACTTCTCCTGTAATGATTAACAATAATTCTGCTTTTGTAATAAAAATAGAATTAAATCTGTCGTTAAAATATATTCCAGATACACGAATTACTTATTTAATTTCCAATTCATTACACATGGAACTCATAATTATAAAAGTATAATTCTTCTGTAATAATTAACAATGATTCTGCTTTTGTAATAAAAATGAAATAAACTGTAAATCTATAAAATATTCCAAATACACGAATTACTTATTTAATTTCCAATTCATTACACATGGAACTCATAATTATAAAAGTATAATTCTTCTGTAATAATTAACAATAATTCTGCTTTTGTAATAAAAATAAAATTAACTGTAAATCTATAAAATATTCCAAATACACGAATTACTTATTTAATTATCAATTCGTTACAAATAGAATTCATAATCATAAAAATATAATACTAACTTCTAAGAATAAATAAACTTCTTCTGTAATAATTAACAATAATTCTGCTTTTGTAATAAAAATAAAATTAACTGTAAATCTATAAAATATTCCAAATACATCAATTACTTATTTAATTTCCAATTCATTACACATGGAACTCATAATTATAAAAGTATAATTCTTCTGTAATAATTAACAATAATTCTGCTTTTGTAATAAAAATAAAATCAACTGTAAGTCTATAAAATATTCCAAATACACGAATTACTTATTTAATTTCCAATTCATTACACATGGAATTCATAATTATGCAAGTATAATACTTCTTCTGTAATAATTAATAATAATTCTGGTTCTCTAATAAAAATAAAATAAAATTGAAATCTATAAAATATTCCAAACACACGAATTACTTATTTAATTACCAATTCGTTACACACAGAATTCGTAATTACAAAAATATTATAAGAAAAGAAGATTACTGTTGAGTTCAAAATGGAGGACTTGTAACGTCTTAAATAAGTTCAAGTATACTAGTAAATCTAGAAGAGAAGGCAGAATTATACCGCGAGAAAGGAGGATACTAGCAACGGGAAGATATTCTACGACATTTTCGAAAAATTAGACATCCGTGTTTCGCGTACGAGGCCCTTAATTGGACTTAATTACTGATCGTCCATCTTTGTCGTCGGGTTATGAGTCACTACGAATGTGACTTACAGAACTCTATTTTTCTTTCGTTACATATTCTCGCTATTCACATTTCTCTTTCATTTTTAGGAGTATTGTAAATAGGTGAAATATAACGAATTTGTTTACTTTATTGTTCACGAAAATAAATAAACTACGACGCTCATAGTGTTTATTTTGGAGACAAATTAAAGATGAAACCTCAAATTACGATAATTGTTGACCAAATTTTGGAATATTAAAGTAAAAACATTTTAATTTTATTTGAATCGAATGTTTGAAATAAAGTATGTTGGCATAGTGTTTATTTTGGAGACAAATTAAAGATGAAACCTCAAATTACGATAATTGTTGACCAAATTTTGGGATTTTAAATTAAAAACATTTTAATTTTATTTGAATCGAATGTTTAAAATAAAGTATGTTGGGATAGTGTTTATTTTGTAAACAAACTAAAGATGAAACCTCAAATTACGATAATTGTTGACCAAATTCTGGAATTTTAAATTAAAAACATTTTATTGTTATTTGAATTGAATGTTTAAAATAAAGTATGTTGGCATAGTGTTTATTTTGTAGACAAATTAAAGATGAAACCTTCTCAAATTACGAGAATTGTTAACCAAATTCTGGAATATTAAATAATTTTAATTTTATTTGAATCGAATGTTTAAAATAAAGTATGTTGGCATAGTGTTTATTTTGTGAACAAATTAAAGATGAAACCTTCTCAAATTACGATAATTGTTGACCAAATTCTG
Organism: Colletes latitarsis; assembly: GCF_051014445.1. Lineage (NCBI taxonomy): Eukaryota > Metazoa > Arthropoda > Insecta > Hymenoptera > Colletidae > Colletes > Colletes latitarsis. The sequence continues at coordinate 10,304,884 of NC_135146.1, forward strand.
AAATGTTAAATTAAAAACATTTTAATTTTATTTGAATCGAATGATTAAAATAAAGTATGTTGGCATAGTGTTTATTTTGTAAACAAACTAAAGATGAAACCTTCTCAAATTACGATAATTGTTGACCAAATTCTGGGATTTTAAAGCAAAAACATTTTAATTTTATTTGAATCGAATGATCAAAATAAAGTATGTTGGCATAGTGTTTATTTTGTAAACAAATTAAAAATGAAACCTTCTCAAATTACGAGAATTGTTAACCAAATTCTGGAATATTAAATAATTTTAATTTTATTTGAATCGAATGTTTAAAATAAAGTATGTTGGCATAGTGTTTATTTTGTAAACAAATTAAAGATGAAACCTTCTCAATTTACGATAATTGTCGAACAAATTCTGGGATATTAAAGCAAAAACATTTTAATTTTATTTGAATCGAATGATCAAAATAAAGTATGTTGAACATGCTTTAAAGTATATACAAACTATGTTGGCACAGTGTTTATTTTGTAAACAAACTAAAGATGAAACCTTCTCAATTTACGATAATTGTCGAACAAATTCTGGGATATTAAAGTAAAAACATTTTAATTTTATTTGAATCGAATGATCAAAATAAAGTATGTTGGCACAGTGTTTATTTTGTAAACAAATTAAAGATGAAACCTTCTCAATTTACGATAATTGTCGAACCAATTCTGGGATATTAAAGTAAAAACATTTTAATGTTATTTGAATCGAATGATTGAAATAAAGTATGTTGAACAATACACAGTATCTTAAACAATTATTGTTATTATTAACAAAAAATTTTAACGGGAAAAATTTTAATGGGGGATTCTAGAGGCCAAAATAAGACGAAAATCAAGAATACCAACTTGTTGATGGAGGCTTCGTTAAAAAGTTATTAACAATTAAATTAAAATATTTCAAATCGTTCTGAAAAAAATATTGTTATCTGTGGGGGTCAATAACAATAATTTTTGGTGAATAGACATACCCCCGAAATCCTACCCACTTTCTAGAAAAAAATTCGAGAATGTGTGAAATTTCTCGACGAAATTAAAATATTTCAAATCGTTCTGAAAAAAATATTGTTATCTGTGGGGGTCAATTACAATAATTTTTGGTGAATAGACATACCCCCGAAATCTTGCGCATTTTCGAGAAAAAAATTCAGAACTGGCTGAACTTTAAACGTTAATAACTTTTTAACGAAGCCTCCATCAACAAGTTGGTATTCTTGATTTTCGTCTTATTTTGGCCTCTAGAATCCCCTATTAAAATTTTTCCCAGGGTTAGTCGAACACCCTGTATATAGCAAGAAAATTCTAAATGAGTCAAATTGGCTCAGTCCGTAAATCTAGTGTTAAACAATTATTGTTATTATTGGAAATGAAAGAATAATATAGAAGTTTAGGAACGCTTTTTTAGATGAAGCAAAACAGGGGAACTCGACGAGTATAGTAGGAGTAGGGAGAGATGAATCATTCCTGAAATCGAATGAATTATGCGATCGATATCAGAAACTTTCGTACTCGAGGTAGCCATAGATTTTGCTTGCAGTTTGCGACACTGAAACAAAAGTTGAGAAATATATTACAAATAAATGCTGAAGGATTTGGTAACAGAGCACCTTGTTCAAGACTCACCTTGGATGACGATGATAAGGCAATCGTTATCGTTTAGAAGGCGCTGTCCTGCTAGCATTCTTATCCCATAATCTTGCATACACTTCCGGTCGCGACAATCATTATACTATGCGTATGAAATAAGTCTGCGTAAAAAAAAAAAAGGGTAGAGAAGTTTTAAGTTTTAATAAGGTAAAATTCAAGTTAAGTAAGTTGAGGTTAACTACAAGCATTTTTGGTGAATAGACATACCCCCGAATTTCTACCCTGTTTCGAGAAAAAAATTCGATTAGGTACCGAAATTTTTAGACGAGATTAAAAAATTTCAAATTATACTAAAAAAATTATATGTAGTTACAGGGGTCAATTACAAGCATTTTTGGTCAATAGACATACCCCCGAATTTCTACCCTGTTTCGAGAAAAAAATTCGATTAGGTACCGAAATTTTTAGACGAGATTAAAAAATTTCAAATCATACTAAAAAAATTATATGTAGTTACAGGGGTCAATTACAAGCATTTTTGGTCAATAGACATACCCCCGAATTTCTACCCTGTTTCGAGAAAAAAATTCGATTAGGTACCGAAATTTTTAGACGAGATTAAAAAATTTCAAATCATACTAAAAAAATTATATTTAGTTACAGGGGTCAATTACAAGCATTTTTGGTCAATAGACATACCCCCGAATTTCTACCCTGTTTCGAGAAAAAAATTCGAGTAGGTACCGAAATTTTTAGACGAAATTAAAAAATTTCGAATCATTCTGAAAAAATTATATTTAATTACAGGGGTAGATTGCAAGCATTTTTGTTGAATAGACATACCCCCGAATTTCTACCCTGTTTCGAGAAAAAAATTCGAGTAGGTATCGAAATTTTCAGACGAAATTAAAAAATTTCAAATCATACTAAAAAAATTATATTTAGTTACAGGGGGCAATTACAATCGTTTTTGGTCAATAGACATATCCCTGAAATCCTACCCACTTACGAGAAAAAAATTCTTTAACGAAAATATAATGTAATCCTTGATGCGTATCTTTAAAACGCCATAACTTTTGAACAAATTGAAGGATTTTAATGTTTAAAAAAGCAAACGACGCGTATTTTGCTAGAGAATATGTAGAAATTCTAAAAATGTTCGAAAAGTTGAGTCTTGATCTCGAAAAATGAGAAAAACCGTATAAAAATGGTCCAATTTTCAAACAGATATAACTACTACAATAGTGAATATATTTCAATGAAATTTATTTCTGAAGTAGTGCTCATGGATACCTACAAAAAAGTATTAGACAACATTTCCCTACAGCGTCAAACTAATTTATTAAAAATGAAAAACGATATTTCAAGAAAAATCGACAGGGGGTAGGTGCCCAAATGTTTCGGTGAAATTGAAAAGTTTTAAATCTATCTGGAAAAATTATTTTCTGTTGCAGAGGTCAATTGTAATCATTTTTGATCAACAGACATACCCTCGAAATCCTAACCACTTTCGAGAAAAAAAATTCAAGAAGGTGTGAAATTTTTTGACAAAATAAAAAACTTTCAAATCGTTTTGAAAAAATTATTTTCGGTTGCAGAGGTCAATTGTGATCATTTTTGGTCAACAGACATACCCCCGAAATCCTACTCAGTTTCGAGAAAAAAATTCCTTACCGAAAATATAATTTCTGGCCAGAAATATTACCCCATAATTTCGTGCGAATTTTTAAAACGTCATAACTTCTGAACGAATTGAAAGATTTTAATTTTTAAAAAGGCAAACAACGCGTATTTTAGTGGAGAATATGTAGGAATTCTAAAAATATTCGAAAAGTTGAGTCTTGACCCCGAAAAATGAGAAAAACTCCATAGAAATGGTCCAATTTTCAAACAGCCATAACTCCTATAATAGTGAATATATTTCAATGAAACTTTTTTCTGAAGTAGAGTTCATAGGTACCTACAAAAAAGTATTAGACAACTTTTCTGTAGAACGTCAATCAAAATTATTAAAAATGAAAAACGAATTTGTAAGAAAAATCGACAGAGGGTAGGTGCCTAAATTTTTCGACGAGAAAAAAAAATTTCAAATCGTTCTGGAAAAATTATTTTCGGTTGCAAGGACCAATTAGAATAATTTTTGTAGCACTAAGTTTGGGGAATCCCCGAATATTATAGATGGACGATTTTTAATCTGAGTCAAATTTCATAGATGTCACTACATACATTCATATATTTACTAATATTTGGGTTTCTTTTTATCTAAAAACAAGTAACAATAAATACGAAACATTACTACATTAATTACAAAAATCTCACATTCATATAATCCATATTTCAACCAAAATTAAAAAACCCTAACATAATAGACAATTTTCACTCTGAGCCACTATACAAAACATCAAGAAGCACAATTCATTATAAAAAACACATTCCATAATTTCTAGTGCCCTGGTATATAATATTTTTAATAAAATATCAAAACTTAAACTATCTATGAAGCATTAAATTAGGGGAATCCCCAAATATTATAGATGCACAATTTTTAATGTGAGTCAAATTTCATAGATATCACTATACATATATTCATTTTACTCCATATAATTGCTAATATGTGGGTTTCTTTTTATATAAAAACAAGTAACAATAGAAATGAAACATTATTACATTAATTACAATAATCTCATATTCATATAATACATATTTTGACCAAAATTAAGACACCTAATATGGTGGACGATTTTCACTTTGAGCCACTGAACAAAGCATCAAGAATCACAATTTATTATAAAAAACACATTCAATAATTTCTAGTGCCCTGGTATATGATGTTTTTAATAAAATACCAAAACTTAAACAATGAAGCATTAAATTTGGGGAATCCCCGAATATTATAAATGGACGATTTTTAGTGTCAGTCAAACTTCATAGATGTCACTATATATGTACATTCATTTTACTCCATATATTTACTAATATTTAGGTTTCTTTTTATCTAAAAACAAGTAACAATAAACACGAAACATTATTAAATTAATTACAAAAATCTCATATTTATAGAATGCATATTTTGACCAAAATTAAGACACCTAATATGGTGGACGATTTTCACTTTGAGCCACTGAACAAAGCATCAAGAATCACAATTTATTATAAAAAACACATTCAATAATTTCTAGTGCCCTGGTATATGATGTTTTTAATAAAATATCAAAACTTAAACTATGAAGCATTAAATTTGGGGAATCCCCAAATATTATAAATGGACGATTTTTAATATGAATCAAATTTCATACATGCCACTATATACATTCATTTTGCTCCATATATTTGCTAATATTGGGGTTTCTTTTTATATAAGAACACGTAACAATAGAAATGAAACATTATTACATTAATTACAATAATCTCATATTCATATAATATATATTTTGTACAAAATTAAGACACCTAATATGGTGGACGATTTTCACTTTGAGCCACTGAACAAAGCATCAAGAATCACAATTTATTATAAAAAACACATTCAATAATTTCTAGTGCCCTGGTATATGATGTTTTTAATAAAATATTAAAACTTAACTATGAAGCATTAAATTAGGGGAATCCCCGAATATTATAAATGGACGATTTTTAATATGAATCAAATTTCATACATGCCACTATATACATTCATTTTGCTCCATATATTTGCTAATATTGGGGTTTCTTTTTATATAAGAACACGTAACAATAGAAATGAAACATTATTACATTAATTACAATAATCTCATATTCATACAATCCATATTTCAACCAAACTTAAAAAACCCTAACATGATAGACAATTTTCACTGTGAGCCTCTGTACAAAGCATCAAGAATCACAATTCATAATAAAAACCACATTCAATAATTCCTAATACCCCAATATACAATACTAAAGTCTAATAATTTTACAAAATGGTTATTTCTGGTTTTAAGCGTCGGTTTTGAAGATGTCGAAGGAGAGGCCTTAGCATGAGCATCAAGAATCACAATTCATAATAAAAAACACATTCAATAATTCCTAGTACCCCAATATACAATACTAAACTCTAATAATTTTACAAAATGGTTATTTCTGGTTTCAAGCGTCGGTTTTGAAGATGTCGAAGGAGAGGCCTTAGCATGAGCATCAAGAATTACAATTCATAATAAAAAACACATTCAATAATTCCTAATAGCCCAATATACAATACTAAACTGTAATAATTTTACAAAATGGTTATTTCTGGTTTCAAGCGTCGGTTTTGAAGATTTCGAAGGAGAGGTCTTAGCATGAGCATCAAGAATCACAATTCATAATAAAACACACATTCAATAATTCCTAATACCTCAATTTAGAATACTAAAATCTAATAATTTTACAAAATGGTTATTTCTGGTTTCAAGCGTCGGTTTTGAAGATGTCGAAGGAGAGGCCTTAGCATGAGCATCAGGAATCACAATTCATAATAAAAAACACATTCAATAATTCCTAATACCTCAATATAGAATACTAGACTCTAATAATTTTACAAAATGGTTATTTCTGGTTTCAAGCGTCGGTTTTGAAGATGTCGAAGGAGAGGCCTTAGTAAGAGCATCAAGAATCACAATTCATAATAAAAAACACATTCAATAATTTCTGATACCTCAATATACAATACTAAACTCTAATAATTTTACAAAATGGTTATTTCTGGTTTCAAGCGTCGGTTTTGAAGATGTCGAAGGAGAGGCCTTAGCATGAGCATCAAGAATCACAATTCATACTAAAAAACACATTCAATAATTCCTAATAGCCCAATATACAATACTAAACTCTAATAATTTTACAAAATGGGTATTTCTGGTTTCAAGCGTCGGTTTTGAAGATGTCGAAGGAGAGGCCTTAGCATGCGCATCAAGAATCATAATTCATTATAAAAAACACATTCAATAATTTCTAGTGCCCTGGTATATGATGTTTTTAATAAAATATCAAAACTTGAACTATGAAGCATTAAATTTGGGGAATCCCCAAATATTATAAATGGACGATTTTTAATATGAATCAAATTTCATACATGCCACTATATACATTCATTTTGCTCCATATATTTGCTAATATTGGGGTTTCTTTTTATATAAGAACACGTAACAATAGAAATGAAACATTATTACATTAATTACAATAATCTCATATTCATACAATCCATATTTCAACCAAAATTAAAAAACCCTAACATGATAGACAATTTTCACTGTGAGCCTCTATACAAAGCATCAAGAATCGCAATTCATTATAAAAACCACATTCAATAATTCCTAGTACCCCAATATACAATACTAAACTCTAATAATTTTACAAAATGGTTATTTCTGGTTTCAAGCGTCGGTTTTGAAGATGTCGAACGAGAGGCCTTAGCATGAGCATCAAGAATCACAATTCATAATAAAAAACACATTCAATAATTCCTAATACCTTAATATACAATACTAAACTCTAATAATTTTACAAAATGGTTATTTCTGGTTTCAAGCGTCGGTTTTGAAGATGTCGAAGGAGAGGCCTTAGCATGAGCATCAAGAATTACAATTCATAATAAAAAACACATTCAATAATTCCTAATACCCCAATATACAATACTAAACTCTAATAATTTTACAAAATGGTTATTTCTGGTTTCAAGCGGCGGTTTTGAAGATGTCGAAGGAGAGGCCTTAGCATGAGCATCAAGAATCACAACTCATTATAAAAAACACATTCAATAATTCCTAATACCTCAATATATAATTATTGAATGTGTTTTTTATTATGAATTGTGATTCTTGATGCTCATGCTAAGGCCTCTCCTTCGACATCTTGAACTAAAATCAAATAATTTTACAAAATGGTTATTTCTGGTTTCAAGCGTCGGTTTTGAAGATGTCGAAGGAGAGGCCTTAGCATGAGCATCAGGAATCACAATTCATAATAAAAAACACATTCAATAATTCCTAATACCCCAATATACAATACTAAAATCTAATAATGTTACAAAATGGTTATTTCTGGTTTCAAGCGTCGGTTTTGAAGATGTCGAAGGAGAGGCCTTAGCATGAGCATCAAGAATCACAATTCATAATAAAAAACACATTCAATAATTCCTAATACCTCAATATATAATTATTGAATGTGTTTTTTATTATGAATTGTGATTCTTGATGCTCATGCTAAGGCCTCTCCTTCGACATCTTGAACTAAAATCAAATAATTTTACAAAATGGTTATTTCTGGTTTCAAGCGTCGGTTTTGAAGATGTCGAAGGAGAGGCCTTAGCATGAGCATCAGGAATCACAATTCATAATAAAAAACACATTCAATAATTCCTAATACCCCAATATACAATACTAAAATCTAATAATGTTACAAAATGGTTATTTCTGGTTTCAAGCGTCGGTTTTGAAGATGTCGAAGGAGAGGCCTTAGCATGAGCATCAAGAATCACAATTCATAATAAAAAACACATTCAATAATTCCTAATACCTCAATATATAATTATTGAATGTGTTTTTTATTATGAATTGTGATTCTTGATGCTCATGCTAAGGCCTCTCCTTCGACATCTTGAACTAAAATCAAATAATTTTACAAAATGGTTATTTCTGGTTTCAAGCGTCGGTTTTGAAGATGTCGAAGGAGAGGCCTTAGCATGAGCTTCAAGAATCACAATTCATAATAAAAAACACATTCAATAATTCCTAATAGCCCAATATACAATACTAAACTCTAATAATTTTACAAAATGGGTATTTCTGGTTTCAAGCGTCGGTTTTGAAGATGTCGAAGGAGAGGCCTTAGCATGCGCATCAAGAATCATAATTCATTATAAAAAACACATTCAATAATTTCTAGTGCCCTGGTATATGATGTTTTTAATAAAATATCAAAACTTGAACTATGAAGCATTAAATTTGGGGAATCCCCAAATATTATAAATGGACGATTTTTAATATGAATCAAATTTCATACATGCCACTATATACATTCATTTTGCTCCATATATTTGCTAATATTGGGGTTTCTTTTTATATAAGAACACGTAACAATAGAAATGAAACATTATTACATTAATTACAATAATCTCATATTCATACAATCCATATTTCAACCAAAATTAAAAAACCCTAACATGATAGACAATTTTCACTGTGAGCCTCTATACAAAGCATCAAGAATCGCAATTCATTATAAAAACCACATTCAATAATTCCTAGTACCCCAATATACAATACTAAACTCTAATAATTTTACAAAATGGTTATTTCTGGTTTCAAGCGTCGGTTTTGAAGATGTCGAACGAGAGGCCTTAGCATGAGCATCAAGAATCACAATTCATAATAAAAAACACATTCAATAATTCCTAATACCTTAATATACAATACTAAACTCTAATAATTTTACAAAATGGTTATTTCTGGTTTCAAGCGTCGGTTTTGAAGATGTCGAAGGAGAGGCCTTAGCATGAGCATCAAGAATTACAATTCATAATAAAAAACACATTCAATAATTCCTAATACCCCAATATACAATACTAAACTCTAATAATTTTACAAAATGGTTATTTCTGGTTTCAAGCGGCGGTTTTGAAGATGTCGAAGGAGAGGCCTTAGCATGAGCATCAAGAATCACAACTCATTATAAAAAACACATTCAATAATTCCTAATACCTCAATATATAATTATTGAATGTGTTTTTTATTATGAATTGTGATTCTTGATGCTCATGCTAAGGCCTCTCCTTCGACATCTTGAACTAAAATCAAATAATTTTACAAAATGGTTATTTCTGGTTTCAAGCGTCGGTTTTGAAGATGTCGAAGGAGAGGCCTTAGCATGAGCATCAGGAATCACAATTCATAATAAAAAACACATTCAATAATTCCTAATACCCCAATATACAATACTAAAATCTAATAATGTTACAAAATGGTTATTTCTGGTTTCAAGCGTCGGTTTTGAAGATGTCGAAGGAGAGGCCTTAGCATGAGCATCAAGAATCACAATTCATAATAAAAAACACATTCAATAATTCCTAATACCTCAATATATAATTATTGAATGTGTTTTTTATTATGAATTGTGATTCTTGATGCTCATGCTAAGGCCTCTCCTTCGACATCTTGAACTAAAATCAAATAATTTTACAAAATGGTTATTTCTGGTTTCAAGCGTCGGTTTTGAAGATGTCGAAGGAGAGGCCTTAGCATGAGCATCAGGAATCACAATTCATAATAAAAAACACATTCAATAATTCCTAATACCCCAATATACAATACTAAAATCTAATAATGTTACAAAATGGTTATTTCTGGTTTCAAGCGTCGGTTTTGAAGATGTCGAAGGAGAGGCCTTAGCATGAGCATCAAGAATCACAATTCATAATAAAAAACACATTCAATAATTCCTAATACCTCAATATATAATTATTGAATGTGTTTTTTATTATGAATTGTGATTCTTGATGCTCATGCTAAGGCCTCTCCTTCGACATCTTGAACTAAAATCAAATAATTTTACAAAATGGTTATTTCTGGTTTCAAGCGTCGGTTTTGAAGATGTCGAAGGAGAGGCCTTAGCATGAGCTTCAAGAATCACAATTCATAATAAAAAACACATTCAATAATTCCTAGTACCTCAATATACAATACTAAAGTCTAATAATTTTACAAAATGGTTATTTCTGGTTTCAAGCGTCGGTTTTGAAGATGTCGAAGGAGAGGCCTTAGCATGAGCATCAAGAATCACAATTCATAATAAAAAACACATTCAATAATTCCTAATACCTCAATATATAATTATTGAATGTGTTTTTTATTATGAATTGTGATTCTTGATGCTCATGCTAAGGCCTCTCCTTCGACATCTTGAACTAAAATCAAATAATTTTACAAAATGGTTATTTCTGGTTTCAAGCGTCGGTTTTGAAGATGTCGAAGGAGAGGCCTTAGCATGAGCATCAAGAATCACAATTCATAATAAAAAACACATTCAATAATTCCTAATACCTCAATATATAATTATTGAATGTGTTTTTTATTATGAATTGTGATTCTTGATGCTCATGCTAAGGCCTCTCCTTCGACATCTTGAACTAAAATCAAATAATTTTACAAAATGGTTATTTCTGGTTTCAAGCGTCGGTTTTGAAGATGTCGAAGGAGAGGCCTTAGCATGAGCATCAGGAATCACAATTCATAATAAAAAACACATTCAATAATTCCTAATAGCCCAATATACAATACTAAACTCTAATAATTTTACAAAATGGTTATTTCTGGTTTCAAGCGTCGGTTTTGAAGATGTCGAAGGAGAGGCCTTAGCATGATCCACACCGCTGCACTCCGAATCCTCGTACTGATCCTGATCCTGGGCGATCTCGACTCGGTCACCGTGGTAAATCATCGCCACCCCGACGAGGAATATTTCCTGGAGCATCAGGTTCTCTACGAAGATGCGATCACCGAGGCGAAAAAGCTGGAAGTTTATCCCGGTAGAAAAGTAACAGATCACATCCTAGATACTAAAAGCGTTTGCCTCTTGTTCGACTTCATTCTACGTCTGGTCTATAAAGCACGGAGCAGAGAAATCTATTTATCTTGCCTCTAAGAATAACTCCTCTTTGATCTGTTTAAACGGATACTTTGGCCACGTCCTCCCACGAATTAATTTTGCGAACTTTTACCTTAACGGAAACTCCATTTTCTCCCCCCCTCTACGCGAGAGACACTTCGTTCTTGACACGGTTGTTGCTTAAAAATTATCGAGCAACAGAAACGATCGTTTAGTTTTCAAACGTAACGCAGACAAGAAATGGAAGCCAAGGTTGCCTTCTTTGTACATACGCGGCTTTAAACCCGACTGGCTTTTAGTTTAATCGTTTGCAACGATCAAACGACACTGTCGACAACAATTCAATTTCGTGTTGTTATTTTTTTTTTATTTTGTCGATTGTGAATAATAATTTTGTTTTGTCGGTTAACTACGTGACATTTTTTTCTTTGGTTTGATTCAAATATAAAATATATGAAAAATAAGAAATTTTTTATTTCTGAAATTATATTAGTTTGATTAGAATGAAAGAATGTTTGAATTCTACATTAAATATTTAACAATTTTTATTATTTTAAGCAGTTAAAATTACGGTTATATCAATTTTAACGATTTTTAAAGTAAAGTTTATTTGAAAAATAAATCAAAGTTAACGATTTTTAAAGCAAAGATTATCTTTAAAATAAAATACATAAAGATTATTTTAAAAATAAATCAAAGTTAACGATATTTAAAGCAAAGATTATTTTTAAAATAAAATACATAAAGATTATTTTAAAAATAAATCAAAGTTAACGATTTTTAAAGCAAAGCTTATTTTAAAAGTGAATCAAAGTTAACGATTTTTAAAGCAAAGATTATTTTAAAAATAATGTTTATTATAATCTTTATCTTTATTATAATGAAATAATGTTTGAATTCTATATCAAATATATAACAATTTTTATTATTCAAAGCAGCTAAATTTAATTTTATTTTTTCGGTTAATTTAAATTCAATTTTATCGGTTACCTACGTAACAATTTTTTCTTTGGTTTAATTCAAATATAAAATATATGAAAAATAAGAAATTTTTTATTTCTGAAATTATATTAGTTTGATTAGAATGAAAGAATGTCTGAATTCTGTATTAAATATATAACAATTTTTATTATTTCAAGCAGCTAAAATTCTCGTTAACTTTGATTTAACGAGATTTTTAGCTGTATTGTAATATTTTTTGAATTTCTAAAAAAATTTCTAATTTTAAAATTCTAAAAAAAGAGAAATTTTTTATCTCTAAAATTATATTAGTTTGATTATTATCAAACATTATTTTTAATTAATGTTTATATGATTATATATTATTATAACAATTTTGATTATTCCAAGCAGCTAAATTTAATTTTATTTTTTCGATTAATTTAAATTTAATTTTATTGTTTACCTACATAACATTGTTTTCTTTGTTTGGTTTGATTCAAATATAAAATATAAGCAAAAAATCAATTTTTTATGTCTAAAATTATATTAGTTTGATTATAATGAAACAATGTTTGAATTCTATATCAAATATATAACAATTTTTTTTATTTTAAGCAGCTAAAATTCCAGTTAAATCGAAGTTAACGATTTTTAAAGCAAAAATTATTTTTAAAATAATATATTCATAATTAATAATATATTATTTTTAAAATAATCTTTATCTTTATTATAATAAAACAATGTTTGAATTCTATATTAAATATATAACAATTTTTATTATTTCAAGCAGCTAAAATTCTCGTTAAATCAAAGTTAAGGATTTTTAAAGCAAGGTTTATTTTAAAAATAATCAAATTATTTATTTTAAGGACAATAAAATATTGTTATATATTTAATATAGAAATCAGACATTGTTTTATTATAATAAAGATAAAGATTATAATAAAGTTTATTTTAAAAATAATCTTTGCTGTAAAAATCGTTAACTTTGATTTATTTTTCAAATAAACTTTGCTTTAAAAATCGTTAACTTTGATTTAACTGAAATTTTAGCTGCTTGAAATAATAAAAATTGTTATATTTTTGATATAGAAATCAAACATCGTTTTATTATAATAAAGATAAAGATTACAATAAACATTATTTTCAAAAACAATCTTTGCTTTAAAAATCGTTAACTTTGATTCATTTTTAAAATAAACTTTATGTGTTTTATTTTAAAAATAATTTTTGCTTTAAATATCGTTAACTTTGATATATTTTTCAAATAAACTTTGCTATAAAAATAATTAATTTTGATTAATTTTAAAAATAAACTTTGCTTCAAAAATCGTTAATTTTGATTTAACTGGAATTTTAGCTGCTTGAAATAATAAAAATTGTTATATTTTTGATATAGAAATCAAACATCGTTTTATTATAATAAAGATAAAGATTACAATAAACATTATTTTCAAAAACAATCTTTGCTTTAAAAATCGTTAACTTTGATTTATTTTTCAAATAAACTTTATGTGTATTATTTTAAAAATAAACTTTGCTTTAAAAATCGTTAACTTTGTTTAATTTTTCAAATAAACTTTGCTTTAAAAATCGTTAACTTTGATTTAACTGAAATTTTAGCTACTTAAAATAATAAAAATTGTTATATATTTGATATAGAAATCAGACATTGTTTCATTCTAATCAAACTAATATAATTTTTGAGATAAGAAATTGCTTCTTTGTATATTTTATATTTTAATTAAACCAAACAAAGAAAGTAAAAGTTACGTAGCTGAAAAATTATAGTTTTCGATTACGAACAATCGATGAAATTTAAAAAATATTACAATATTGCTAAAATTCCCGTTAAATCAAAGGTAACGATTTTTAAAGCAAAGTTTATTTTTAAAATAAAAAATTTTAGCAGTATTGTGATATTTTTTAAATAGAATAAATTTTAGAAATAAGATTATTTTTAAAATAAACTTTGCTTTAAAAATTGTTAACTTTTATTTTTAAAATAAACTTTGCTTTAAAAATCGTTAACTTTGATTTATTTTTCAAATAAACTTTGCTTTAAAAATCGTTAATTTTGATTTAACTGGAATTTTAGCTGCTTAAAATAATAAAAATTGTTACATATTCGATATAGAAATCAGACATTGTTTTATTACAATAAAGACAAAGATTATAATAAAGATTATTTTAAAAATAAATTTTGCCTTGGTTTCAAACAGATTGACAAGAATATCTAACGATTGCTCGAACAATACAATTTCAAAACAATTGCATAAAGCCTCAAGACACCGATTAACGTGAATCATACTTAACATTCGATTCAATGCGATATTCTCGTGTTTTATTAACGGCAAATTAAATTCCAGATAATGAACCATAATTGTTAATCGTCCAACAAGAATAATACACGCGGAGACCTTTAATTGTTTCGAAGGTAACGGTTGTTGGGATTTTGCAGGTCCCATTGTAGGATGCAAGCCTTGTACGAATTCAGAAATGAGGTATTGCAAGGATGGTAGTGTCATAAACGACCATTGCTGCTGCGACGGCAATTTTAACAGTAAGTATTATTTACAACAGATGATTGCTTTGTTATACAATCTACAAAATTAAAAACAGTAATTTAAATAGTGTTTTTAAATTTGTAAATTTAATGCATAATATTTATAATATACTGAGCTAGTTGAAGCTAGTTAAAATTAGTATAATTTACAGCAAATGATTGCTTTGTTATACAATCTACAATATTAAAAACATTAATTTAAATAGTGTTTTTAAATTAATAAATTTAATGAATAATATTTATAATGTACTGAGCTAGTTGAAGCTAGTTAAAATTAGTATAATTTGTAGCAAAATGAAGATGATCACATAATTATACAATTTACAAATTTAAAAACAAATAAAAACAGTAAATTTAACGCATAATATTTATAATATACAGAGCTAGTTAAAGTTAGTATAATTTGGAGCAAAATGAAGATGATCGCCTTATTATACAATCTACAAAATTGAAAACATTAATTTAAATAGTGTTTTTAAATTTGTAAATTTAATGCATAATATTGATAATATACTGAGCTAGTTGAAGCTAGTTAAAATTAGTATAATTTACAGCATATGATTGCTTTGTTATACAATCTACAATATTAAAAACATTAATTTAAATAGTGTTTTTAAATTTGTAAATTTAATGAATAATATTTATAATATACTGAGCTAGTTAAAATTAGTATAATTTGCAGGAAAATGAAGATGATCACATTATTATACAATTTACAAATTTAAAAACAAATTGAACAGTAAATTTAATGCATAATATTTATAATATACTGAGCTAGTTGAAGCTAGTTAAAGTTAGTATAATTTGCAGGAAAATGAGAAGATCACATTATTATAGAATTTACAAATATAAAAACAAATAAAAACAGTAAATTTGATGCATAATATTTATAATATACTGAACTAGTTAAAGCTAGTATAATTTGCATCAAAATGAAGATGATTACATTATTATACAATCTACAAATTTAAAAACAAATTGAACAGTAAATTTTATGCATAATATTTATAATATATTGAGATAGTTAAATATAGTTAAAGTTAATATAATTTGTAGCAAAATGAAAATGATCACATTATTATACAATCTACAAAATTAAACAGTAAATTTAATGCATAATATTTATAATATACTGAGCCAGTTAAGAACAAAATTAAAAAGAAACTAACAGTAAATTTTATGCATAATATTTATAATATACTGAGCCAGTTAAGAACAAAATTAAAAAGAAATTAAACAGTAAATTTAATGCATAATATTTATAATACACTGAGTCAGTTAAGAACAAAATTAAAAAGAAATTAAACAGTAAATTTTATGCATAATATTTATAATATACTGTGCTAGTTAAAGCTTGTATAATTTGTAGCAAAATGAAGGTGATCACATTGTTATACAATCTACAAAATTAAACAGTAAATTTAATGCATAATATTTATAATATACTGAGCCAGTTAATAACAAAATTAAAAAGAAATTAAACAGTAAATTTAATGCATAATATTTATAATATACTGAGCCAGTTAAAGTTAGTATAATTTGCAGAAAAATGAAGATGATCACATTGTTATGGAATCTAAAAAATTAAACAGTAAATTTTATACATAATATTTATAATATACTGAGCCAGTTAAAAACAAAATTAAAAAGAAATTAAACAGTAAATTTAATGCATAATATTTATAATACACTGAGCCAGTTAATAACAAAATTAAAAAGAAATTAAACAGTAAATTTTATGCATAATATTTATAATATACTGAGCTAGTTAAAGTTAGTATAATTTGCAGAAAAATGAAGATGATCACATTATCATACAATCTACAAAATTAAACAGTAAATTTTATACCTAATATTTATAATATACTGAGCCAGTTAAGAACAAAATGAAAAAGAAATTAAACAGTAAATTTAATGCATAATATTTATAATATACTGAGCTAGTTAAAGCTAGTATAATTTGCAGAAAAATGATGATCACATTATTATGCAATCTACAAAATTAAACAGTAAATTTAATGCATAATATTTACAATATACTGAGCTAGTTGAAGCTAGTTATTGCTAGATCGTCCTTCGTTTATTTACGTATAAAAATCGGGTGGAAAGCGACAATCGCGTGTGGGGAATTCGTGCGTGAAGAATTGACCGCGCTGAAGGCCCGATTGCGCAACTCTTTTGTGGAAATTTGTTGCCTGCAATTCGTACAACGGAATAATAACGTCGCGTAATCTGAATCGCGAAACGTAACGAAGATTACTTAATCGTTGATGATCTGTTGCGACCAAACTTGCCCGAACAAAGCACAAAAGATACCATGCAACGATAAAATAAACATTGTACTTGAAGTCTGTAAAAGAAAAAACATTCGTATGGAATCTTTTGTACAATTTGTTTCGACGAAGCTTTTATCGTTGTGTACTTATTGCAAAATCTATCTTTTAAGACTCAAAGAAAAATATCGTGTAAAATGCTTTAAGTCTATAAAAAAAAAAAAAAGAAAAGACATTGCTATGGAATCTTTTGTACATTTTGTTTCGACGAAGTTTTTATCTTTGTGTACTTATTGCAAAATCTATCTTTTAACAAGGCTCGAAGAAAAATATCAAGTAAAATGCTTTAAGTCTATAAAAAAAAAAAGAGAAAAGACATTGCTATGGAATCTTTTGTACATTTTGTTTCGACGAAGCTTTTATCGTTGTGTACTTATTGCAAAATCTATCTTTTAACAAGGCTCAAAGAAGAATATCGAGTAAAATGCTTGAAGTCTGTAAAAAAAAAAAAGAAAAGACATGGAATCTTTTGTATATTTTGTTTCAATAAAGCTTTCATCTTTGAATGCTTGGCGCTTCCGTTGGGGGCGACATCTATCTTCTAAAAACGCTCGAAGGAAAATTTCGAGTAAAATTATTGGTTACTTCCGTTTAAGGAGACATCTATCTTTTAATTACACTCAAAGAAGAATATTGAGTAAAATGCTTAAAGTCTGTAAAAAAAAAGAAGAAAAGACATGGAATTTTTTGTATATTTTCTTTCAACAAAGCTTTCATCTTTGTATGCTTGCTGCTTCCGTTTAAAGCGACATCTATCTTTTAACAACGCTCGAAGAAAAATTTCAAGTAAATTTATTGATTACTTCCGTTTAGGGCGACATCTATCTTTTAATTACACTTAAAGAAAAATATTGAATACAATGCTCAAAGTCTATAAAAAAAGAAAGACATTGCTATGGAATCTTTTGTATATTTTGTTTCAACAAAGCTTTCATCTTTGTATGCTTGTTGCTTCCGTTTGGGGCGACATCTATCTTTTAACAATCCTCGAAGGAAAATTTCGAGTAAATTTTATTGGTTATTTCCGTTTAAGGCGACATCTATCTTTTAACTACACTCAAAGAAGAATATTAAGTAAAATGCTTGAAGTCTATAAAAAAAGAAAGACATTGCTATGGAATCTTTTGTATATTTTGTTTCAACAAAGCTTTCATCATTGTATGCTTGGCGCGACATCTATCTTTTAACAACGCTCGAAGGAAAATTTCGAGTAAATTTATTGATTACTTCCGTTTAAGGCGACATCTATCTTTTAACCACACTCAAAGAAAAATATTGAATACAATGCTTGAAGTCTATAAAAAAAGAAAGACATTGCTATGGAATCTTTTGTATATTTTGTTTCAACAAAGCTTTCATCATTGTATACTTGCTATTTCCGTTTGAGGCGACATCTATCTTTTAACAACGCCCAAAAGAAATGTCGAGTAAAATGCTTCTAACTATTAATTATTAACTTGAAAACTTAATTCTCAAATTAAGACGTTAAGGGAAATAAATTTGAATAGAATTTGTGAATTTTAACGAGTTAATAAGTAGATAAGTACTGAAACAAATTTTAGGTTATGTAGCTTACAATTTTCTAAACTCAAAATTTTACTTGTGTAGAATACTATACGGTTTTGATTTGGCAGTGAATATGTTAACAACGTCCAAAGAAAACTGTTTGAAATGCTTGAAGTCTATAAAAAACAAAAATTGTTATGAACTCTTTTGTACATTTTGTTTCAACAAGGAAAATGTCGAGTAAAATTGCTTCCGTTTGAAGCGACATCTATCTTTTAACTACACTTAAAGAAGAATATTGAATACAATGCTTGAAGTCTATAAAAAAAGAAAGACATTGCTATAGAATCTTTTGTATATTTTGTTTCGATAAAAGTTTCATCTTTGTATACTTGTTGCTTCCGTTTAAAGCGACATCTACTTTTTAACAACGCCCAAAAGAAATGTCGAGTAAAATGCTTCTAACTATTAATTATTAACTTGAAAACTTAATTCTCAAGTTAAGATGTTAAGGGAAATAAATTTGAGTAGAATTTCTAAATTTTGACGAGGTTACGAAAATATTACTGAAACCAATTTTAGGTTATGTAGCTTACAAGTTTCTCAAATCAAAATTTCACTTGTACAGAATATTACACGTTTTTGATCTGATAATGAACATGTTAACAACGTCCAAAGAAAAATGCTTGAAGTCTACATAAAAAAGAAAAATTGTTATAGACTCTTTTGCACATTTTCTTTCAACAAGAAAAATGTCGAATATTGGTTAACTACACTCAAAGAACAATTTTAAGCAAAATGCTTGAAGTCTGTAAAAAAAAAGACATTGCTATAGAATCTTTTTACATTTTGTTTCAACAAAGCTTTCATCTTTGTATACTTGTTGCTTCTGTTTAAAACAAAATCTAACCTCTAACACTTTGACTACCACGCCACCTATATATTGGTAACAAAATTTACCATTATGATACTAGAAAAACTAATTCTCAAATTAAGAGGTTAAGGGGAATAAATTTGAATAGAATTTCTAAATTTCGACGAGATTACAAAAATAATTACTGGAACAAATTTTAGGTTATGTAGCTTACAATATTCTCAAATCAAAATTTTACTTGTGTAGAATATTACACGTTTTTGATCTGGCACTGAACTGAAAGAAAAATATTAAGTAAAATGTTTGAAGTCTATAAAAAAGAGAAATTGTTATGGACTCTATAAAAAACAAAAATTGTTATGGACTCTTTTGCATATTTTGTTTCAACAAAGCTTCATCATTGCATGCTTGTTGCTTCCGTTTAAAGCGACATCTATCTTTTAACTACGCCCAAAAGAAATAAAATGCTTCTAACTATTAATTATTAACTATTAACTTGAAAAATTAATTCTCAAGTTAAGAGGTTAAGGGAAATAAATCTGAATAGAATTTCTAAATTTTGACGAGGTTACGAAAATAATTACTGAAACAAATTTTAGGTTATGTAGCTTACAATATTCTCAAATCAAAATTTCACTTGTACAGAATATTATACGTTTTTGATCTGGCACTGAACTAAAAGAAAAATATTAAGTAAAATGCTTGAAGTCTCTAAAAAAGAAAAATTGTTATGAACTCTTTTGTACATTTTGTTTCAACAAAGCTTTCATCTTTGTATACTTGTTGCTTCTGTTTAAAACAAAATCTAACCTTTAACACTTTGACTACCACGCCACCTATATATTGATAACAAAATTTACCATTATGTTACTAGAAAAACTAATTCTCAAATTAAGAGGTTAAGGGAAATAAATCTGAATAGAATTTCTAAATTTTGACGAGGTTACTTAAATATTACTAAAACAAATTTTAGGTTATGTAGCTTACAATTTTCTCAAATCAAAATTTCACTTGTACAGAATATTATACTGAAATGCTTGAAGTCTATAAAAAAAACATTCGTATGAAATCTTTTGTACATTTTGTTCCAACAAAGCTTTCATCATTGTATACATGTCACTTCCGTTTAAAGCGACATCTATTTTTCAACTACGCCCAAAAGAAATGTCGAATAAAATGCTTCTAACTATTAACTATTAACTTGAAAAACTAATTCTCAAGTTAAGAGGTTAAGGGAAATAAATTTGAGTAGAATGTCTAAATTTTGACGAGGTTACGAAAATATTACTGAAACAAATTTTAGGTTATGTAGCTTACAAGTTTCTCAAATCAAAATTTTACTTGTGTAGAATATTATACGGTTTTAATCTTGCAATGAATATGTTAACAACGCCCAAAAAAAACTGTTTGAAGTCTACATAAAAAAGAAAAATTGTTACTGACCCTTTGGCACATTTTGTTTCAACAAGGAAAATGTCGAGTATTGGTAGCTTAGCTTCGCGTATAGCTAAACGAAAGGACAATCACCTGTTCAGAAAATCATCGTTCGTCGTAACGATCCATCCTTGTCTTTCGCGCGTGTGCTAATGTCCAACCACAGGGTGGTTATACCGGGTGACTCACGCCAAACGATTGGCAGAGCCGTT